>NW_027437179.1:14895799-16134132 GCF_033239565.1 Halichoeres trimaculatus | reverse complement strand
CCCATCCTTCCAGGACTCGTACATTACCAGTGAACATTGCTACCAGAAGCCACGGGCATATTACCCTGCTGTGGAGCAGAGGCTGGTGGTGGAGACCAGACAGGGCTCAGAGCTGGAGGATAGCATGAGAAGTACAGAAGAGCTGCTGGAGCGGGAGCAGCGCTATGGAAGCCTGCTGGAGACAGACAAGCCCAAATCAGCAGGAACGTGTAACAAGGTGATGACTTATTCCACCACATACAAGATGTTTATCATTTTTCAGTGTAATCACACATTTTAATGATGCTGTCTGTGGAATTTTTGCTTTAATCCAGCACATCAACATAAAGCTGTGACTAGATTATTATTATTTTTTTTCCTGATCTTGGAGCATCTACTCAAGACACAGCATAAATAACATTGTACTGAAGTCATTGTATTGAGTCATTTTGTCTGGACTAAATAGAACTCTGTTTTTGGCAGTCATAGGAGAAATAGTTTTGTGACATGACAGAATATATTCTGTCCAGTGGGTTCACAAATGTCTTGGATCCCTTATTGCTTGTAGTTTTAGGGCACAAAGCCTTAGCCAGGTGTGATGTAATGGATTGGTAGTTTCAGTCTATCTCAGGGACTCAGAAGCTGTTGTGCAGTACAGTGCTGCTGTTTTGTGTATCTAACTTAATGCTAGATGTAGGGGAAGCATTGCTGGCCTTCTTACAGTCATCGTGCTGCACTTTGTGGTTGAAAAAGATATTTGTGGTAGTTTCTGTTTTTAACCTGAAATATCTCAGTTGTAGGTACATTTCTTGGACAGAATTACATCTGAGCTTTAGCCTGATTTATGTTTGAACACTAGTCATGCTGTCGCCAAATAAATCCACTTGAATAATTTTCATTCATTTGGTTGGAAGTGCATCCAGATTGGGGTCTGACGCTGTTGAAAATGTCTCATAATTTAAACCTATATGTCTCCAGGCTTTGATGAGTGGCTCCTGGTCCCAGGCTGACCCAAATGAAGGGAGTGAAAAAGATCCTGGAGAGACTGCAGATAACTGTAAGCAGCATAATCAAAGGCAGATCAACCTGCTGGATCACATAGATGCAGTCCAAGATGAGGTCTCACACAGGATGGACTTCATTGAGAGGGAGCTGGATGGTAAGACTTTCTGTGGTCATAACTTAAACTGAGCTGGAAAGATTTTTGCCCAATAATTGCAAGTTTATGTTTGACAGGCTATGAAGCTGCCTAAATCTAGGGCTGACAGTTTTGGAAAATAATCTAAGTGCGATTTTTTGGACCAATATTGCGATTTAGCATGTGATTTTTTTTTTTTGGGGGGGGGGGTATCTTCTACATTTTTCACTTCACACATACAATAAACCGTTCCATAGTATGACCAACACAACAAAGGATAGTGTAACATACAAACAATTTTTTCCTATATACCAGGCCTACATGTCATGTTTACAAATAACATGTACCTTGATTTAACTATAACAATCACAATAGAATATTGACTGATTGATTTAATTTTAGGCATTATAGACCTGTAATAAAATTATCATTAATTACCTTAAATAAAATCAGAGAAAAGAACAAAGAACTGCAGAAAAACAAGCCTATTATGAACAATAAAATAAAAAATAAATATGTATCCTCTCATCTATGGATCTCACACAAAATACAGTGCAGAAATGTAAATAAGACCAAATCTATATAAAAATCTGTATAAAAATCTTACTGCTCTCTCGTTACCAACAAAACACAAACTTAAGTAAATGCATTTATTTTTTTTGTTTTGTTTTGCAGCCTTTGCGATTTGAAAATTGTACTTTATTACATTGCGATGTCGGTTTAAATTCGATTAATTGTTCAGACCTGCCTAAATCAGTCAGTAATCAGTCTAAAATCAAAAGTTAGCAGCTAATTGTGTCATGTTAGGACTGTTCAACTTGATGAGTTCAGACAACACTGACTTGCAAGTATGGGTAATATCTTAAATGAACATTTCTTATTACAGCTTTGGGGTATGTTAGCCTTGCTGCATCTAACTTTGATGTGTCGCTTACTCTCCCTCTTGAAGGCAGTAGGTACATGGCTACGAAATAAGAAATGATTCTATTCCTTTATAAATTATTCACACAGAAATTAACAAAGGCTTTAATGAGGTTTTGCACATTACTTCTGGTTGCAGGTGCATTGTCACTAAATGTTGAACACTGAATGTGAACACTTGCTTTTGATGATGCACTAAATTAGGTAACACCTTCAACTGGCACAACCTGACCTATAATTCTTCTTCTTTTTCTCCTCCCCCTCAGTGCTGGAGAGCTGGCTGGACTACACAGGGGAGCTGGAACCTCCTGAGCCCCTGGCACGTCTGCCTCAGCTCAAGCACCGCATGAAACGGCTATTGACACAGCTGGGGAAGGTGCAGCAGATCTCTCTGTACAGCTCCACATGAGGGCGCCAGAGAACAGCAGCAGCTTCGGTCCCATGCAGCTGCAGGAAGAGTGCAGCAGAGGAAGCCCACTGGATTCTGGATGCAAATATAACTGAGATTGTTAGGTGCACTCCCGCTGACCTGACATCTGCTGCTGTTTCTCTTTATCAAAGGTTGTGTGTGGATGAATCCAGTGCTGCAGCCAGAGCGTTTCATATATATGACGTTTATATGAACACTTGGAAAGTCAGCGTTTAAAATCAGGATAAAACACAAAAAGTAACCTCTTAATCGCAGGAGAAAATCTTTAGGACCAGATTACACTTCTATGGTTCCCATGCAACTTTAACCTTCTGAATGCCTTTTGTATAGAGGCACTATTAAAGGTTGCCCTGTCTCTCTCAGTACACAGTGCTTTACATGCAGAAGCTTTGTTTTCAAAATTTCAAGAGTTCCTGAAATAACCCAGATCCTTTGCAATAGTTCCAAAAGATGTTTCATAGAGTTGCTGTTGCAGTTTGCGTTAAAATGTCCCAAAGTTTTTTGTGTCTTGTCATACCATTCTGCATTAAAATTCTCACTTCGGTGTGGACAGACAGTTACTTGAAGACATCCTGTATGTAATGTGACTGAACAACAGTCTCTTCAAAAAAAAAAAGTTCTGTTTTTGGCATACTTAATGGTTTTATACTACACTGTGAAGTTATTTTTGTCTGGAATCAAAGGCATCTTTTTTCAGTTTCAAACTTTGTCAGATGTGAGCTCTGATTCGTCTTACCCATAATCCTTCTGTTCTGCAAGTTCTCTTCAGCGTACCAGTTTCATTAGTTTATCTTCCTGTCACCACTGTATCACTTATACTTACTCTTTGCATTGTTGTTGTAGAACTTGACTTTCCCCCTAAAAACTGTTATGTGGACTTGTTTTTCCTTAACCTAGATTATTGTACTTTGTAAGTTACAAATAATACTTAAGACTAATGCATTTATTTTTCTCTGTTCTGTTTCTTTTTTAATTTACTGTATTTTTGTTGTAAATATGTTACTCAAAAATGTGCTCCTCTTTATTGAAAACATTCTTCAAAATCAGATGTTGTATGCTTCTGTACTGTAAGTGTCTGGCTTAGAAACAGGGAAATGTTAAAACAATGCAAACTTCTGCTGGTACATAAATAAACTCATTGTTATTACTCACTATGGGCACAATTGTCTGTCTTTGTGTGTTTGTGTGTGACATGCTGGTATTTCAATACTTGTTCTGTAAATGTAGATGGCTGTTAAAGTCAAAGGTTGTCATTTTTTGAGTTGGATATGACATGTCACTGTTTTGTGCTCCCACATATGGAAATCAGCTGGAAGTTGAAAGCATGAACTTGAGACTCAGGTGACTAACTAAAAACCACTATTCGATTTCCAGCTGTAATGTCAGAAATTAGACATTCAGACGTATCCTTTGCAATTGAGCTGTTCATGAAAAAAAAAACTTGTTAACAAAGCTACCATTTAAAAAGACCTGTGTGATCAAAGAGGGCTTTTCTGGGTCTGGAAAACAGCAAAAACAGAAATTGCGTGCATAGTTTGATGTTATTATTTTTTTGGATAGCCGATTTATGTGGTTACATCATCAGATTGAAATATAAAAACTTGATGGAAAATCCTAATCGGTTAATCTCTAAAATTTTGAGCCAGCATCATGTGACAGATCATGGCAAGTGATACTATAATTCACTTTCACAGTGTGAAAACAACACCTATCTTTTGGTTTGAGAGTGCCTGAACAGGCAACCCCCATAGATGGGTAGAAAAACTTATATGGAAGCCCCTTTTGGACAGTTTTTTTAAGGGAAACCTGTCCTGTAAAAAAAAATAAAAATAAATACATCTGTGTTGCCACATAGCTTCTTGGGTTCACATCTCCACTCAGTTTGGTTTTGAGTTAAAAAAAAACAACAACATGTATTTAAATTTATTATAGGCTACAACATGTCATTTATGCCACCCACTCTTTCATCAGTGGTCTGTTTCTTCTGCGATTAGCAAACTAAACTGTTGAGACATAAAATCTATACATCATATCTAAAACAGTAACTTTTATAAACGGTTATTGACATACAGGTTGTTAGACCCAAAAGACAGTTCTTGGCTAAATTGGAAGTAGTTACGGACCTACTATATAAAGGAGTGTCCCATTAGTCTACATAAAGGCTCGCAAGATGGAGGATGAAGATAACGAGGGAAATCTGAGGAGTAATAACCAAGTACACATTAGGGTAGTTTTCATGGAAGTCCTTGCTCTGACTGGAATACCCCAATACTGACTATCAGTCTCTCACTGTTTGCCGAAGTGCATGTTTCTTCACTTGAACTCACATCAGCAGCAGCATGAAGTATATAATAACAGGAATAAAACAGTTACCAAGGGGTGCCTTGAAATGAACAAGAACTATGCATTTGTTTCTCAGTGTGATGAGATGAATTTATTTTTTGTTAAAAAAAAAAAACGACACCTTTTTTTTTAATTGAGCAAGATTCCCATTTTCACCTGGCGGAAAAGGGACTTCCATACAAACCATAAATCAAAATTTCTTGCCTCTTATCCAAAAGGGCATATTTTCTCAGCCATGCCCTGTACGCCTTTTTTTACTCAAAAACGTGAGTAACTTTTGGATAATGTTAGTCAGTGGGAAAAAAATAAATAAAATAAAATTATATTTAGTGTTCAGCCAAGTCTGAAGACACCCAGGAGATCCTCGTGCTTGATGAGTAGTGCCGTCGAAATAAATTCGCAGCAGAGTGAGACCTCCTACCTTCACATCCTGTCTCTGGCGTGCTCTGCCTCCTCTCATTGGCTCCTCGCAGTGTCTGCGACGCAGCGTGTAGTTCCGCCCAGAGTCACATCGAAATACTAGTTGAGGCAGAGGAAGCGGCAGACAAGAGACGTGTGTACTGTGTACTTCTTTATTCAATTACCGTTGATTTTCAACATATAACCTCAAAGGGATTAACTGGACATCAACGGACGCATATTTAACCGACGAGGTAAGTCTTCCATCGGTGTTTTCGCGGTAGCATTTTCCAATTTACCATTTGCAGATGTTCCCCATGCCACAGGAGATTGTCATAGCTGGATTTCCCAACCTGTTCACGCCGCTGTCTAAATATATCTTCGGTGGTTCTCTGCTGTCCCCTTATGAATCGACAAATAACCACCATAGTGTTAATAAAAATCCGTTTGGACACCGGGGATAGTTAACGCTCTCAATTCAATGAGCAAAGCGGCTCAGTCAGAAAAGCTGCAGCTCCGTTGAATTGACTTCGCTGCTCCTCTCAACTGTGATGCGACATAACGGCTGATACTCACTTTACATTCAATCTGGTTGTACAGGAGGTTGTAGGAGTTATCCGTTTTCTGTCACGGTTAGTACACTGTACACCACAACTTAGGTTCTGACTTCTTCATGATAAAAAGGGGCCAGTATCCTGCTTTACTGCATAAACTATCTTGCTAATACGCCGAAAGAAGTGTTAGCCGAATAGCTTATAGCTGAATGAAATCAGTAAGAGTGGTTCATGCACATTTTACAACTTGAATAGGGATAGCTTTTAAGTCTACATACGGGTGATTCAAGGTTTAGCAGCAGAAGCCATCCTTGATCACTGTTATGTACAACTTGTAGGTTTTATGTTATTATTTTGAGGAAAAGACATACTTTTATCGCCAGGATTTCATTTTTCTGGAGTTCAATCCGGGGACCTGGAACGCTGGGTGTGAGAAAACAGGGTTTTTAGTTGGTGTTTGTAGTTCGTGATACTCCTAAATGATGTTGCACATTTTTCAAACCATGTCCGCGTCTAGACCTGGCAGATCTATCATCATAAATCAGATACTGCCATCTAAGTGAGAGTTATCTCATACAGAAACCACATGATGGATGACAATGTCACCAGTGGCCATGCGAAGGTCACACAGGTGGGACGTGCATGACAGCGGGCATCAGGTGTTTTCCCTTTTCTAAAAATAACTAATTTCATGTTGGGGTGAATTTGACAAGAACACCGTGTTCTGCTTCAGTGATAATGACTGAGCACTATCTGGAACAATGGGAACTTTTAATTAATAGTTGCATGAGGTTTAAAAATGCCACACTGAGGAAAGTCTATGAAACCTTTGTGTTAACTTCCAAAATCACAAAATCTCTATATGAAAAGATTAATACTTGAATGGATCACTTTTCAGTTTGTGTTCTTTT
The DNA here is from genome assembly GCF_033239565.1 of Halichoeres trimaculatus. Classification (NCBI taxonomy): domain Eukaryota; kingdom Metazoa; phylum Chordata; class Actinopteri; order Labriformes; family Labridae; genus Halichoeres; species Halichoeres trimaculatus. The sequence goes on along the minus strand of NW_027437179.1, from coordinate 16,127,457 downwards.
TTTAAAAAAGTGGGATTAGACTCAGGTGTTTTATCTCCCACAATGCCCTCAACAGCGTCACGTGGTCAGGAAGGCATGAGTAGAGCTTACACAACAAGCAACAACAAGGCATTTGTTGTCACTCACAATATTGTTGCCTAAGATCATTGTCTAGATTGGACTCGACAACTAATAACAAACAATCAGCTAGAAAATGCTTTCTGTTAGATCAAACGAAGGCTTTAAAGACTGAGCCAATAGTCGGCCTCCTGGGGTTTATTGGCACACCTGGTTGATTATTACAGTAGAAACCTAAAGCCTAACTAATAGGGAGTGTCAAAGTTGTTTATTAAGCTGCTCTGTTATGCCTGACTCCTATTGTCAGCACCCTCTCAGTTCTGAAATGGTTTAACAGAATAGGTTTTTGTATATCACGATTATTCATTGCATAGTTTTCAGTGTTTTTGTACAGCAATAGACACCAGCTCTGCACTCAGTATCACATTTGCACATTTTTAAACTGCATAAAGTATTTTCAATAAGTCAGAAGCAAGAAATGACAATAAAAAACCTTTGAGCATGGATTACAACATAAACATAATTTATCACAGGGATTACAGAGTGTCTAGAAAGTGAGTCTAGCTCTTGTGTGGAAGAGGATTTCTTACAGGAAAAGAAGGGATGAATGTCAGGAAAAAGCTCTCACTGGAGAGATGGCGACAGTAATTAAGGCACTATGCTGACACTCAGTCTGCCTTGTATTCTCTCCCACCTCAGCGTTACTGTCTATTTACCTCGCCAGACCTGCAGGGTAAAACACAACCTGTGCCAGCCTCGGACATTTTTTACATCATCAGAAATATGTGAGTTTTCCTCAGCATCTCTCCCTCTCTGCTTCGTTTTTCTTTTAATTTTCTTTTGGTACAAACACAAGTCTTTTTGATAAATTAAAGTGTTGCCACAGTTGTGCTGGCACCTTATTGTGTCTCTGACTCTGAGCCTGACCCTCCAGGGGCTTGGCTGCTCTGTTTTTGTAACCGCATCTGTAATTTAAGCTGTGCCAGGCTTAGAGTTACAGCAAAAGCTCTTCACAGCAGCTTCAAGCATCCATGGCTAAACAGCTGATGTATACACACCTATGTTCTCGGTTAAGTTCTTAAATTTCTGGTCTCCTCTCAAACAGCACACGAGTCAGCCTCCACTTAGTCCTCACTGCAAGTATTAGGGGATAAATAAACAACAGAGCCCATTACTATAGCTTGTTGTCTTGTGAAAGAATGTAGCCCAGTTGTTTTCTGTACTGGATAGATGTACCGTACCATACTGTACCGTACCATACTGAACCGTACCATACTATACCGTACCATACTGTACCGTGCCGTACCGTCCCATATCATACCATACCGTTTACTGGATCACCCCTGCGTTATGGTGGGCTCTGTCTGATCAGCATCAACAAAGATATCAGCAGGTAGGAATGAGGGGAGAGACAGAGAGCACAGGTGTTCAGCTTGTTGATCCAAAGTGTTGGAAACAATCCAAGCCGGACTTCTGGATACCCTGAGTTGTCCTTCAGTGCTGCTGCTCATTGAGAGTCAAACATTTTACACCTGTTCTCAGAACTTTCCCAAACTGCACATTGTGATCTCAACCACACCTTTCTCCTTTTTCTCTCGTTGTCTTTGAGAGTCTGTTTCTGTGCAGCTTTCTGAAATGCAGCTATTCTTTCTTCCTTGAAGTTAGAGGAAGTGCTTCTACTTCTTCTGAGTCTCATTATGTTCACATTGTGCTTATGTGTGCGTGAGGGAGATTGTTAGTTAAGACCAGGATGTTCCAGCTCTCTGCTGAGACAAATCCCATTTTGTCATGGGTATCAATTAGTGCACACTCATAAACATGCTAGCAGCACACTTTGTTTCCAGTGTCTCACAGTAGGCTGTGCACAGTTTGATTCATTTAGAGCTGAAACGATTCCTCGAATGATTCGAGGTACTCGATTACAAAAAAATACTCGAGTAATTTTCTCCGCCTTGAGGAATCGTTTAATTTTAAAAAAGATCAAAGAGTGGTATTTCAAATAGAGCTGAGGCCATATTAAGAGAGTTTTCAGACCCCTCAAGCTACCTCTTATACAAAATAGCAACTAGCAACAAATCTAGCTTTTTTTCTGGAGTTTGGACACTAATAGGTCATTCTACGAAACGGGTGCCATTGGGTCCGCAACGTTTGATGAGATGTACAAGGCACAGAAATGTGTCAAAGTGTGTTTACAAATTTTGGAGCTACCAAAGCAAGTGCTCTCATTGACATGCTGTATCAGAAAATTCTATTTCTTAAAGAGAAAAAATTTCATTTGAAAAATAACTGCTCTTTAACTAAACAAAAATATATTTTATCCGATTACTCGATTAATTGATGGGATTTTTAGTAGAATACTCGAATACTAAAATATTCCATAGCTGCAGCCCTAGATTCATTTCATACTCACTGCGAACCAGTGATGGAGAAAACAACTGAGAAAGTTCAGTACTTTGGTGGTTATTAGGAAGTGGCAAATGGCAGATACATCGACCCATGTGGTTTGAATCCCCTCTCCCCCAGACATTGGTCCTGCTTGAAACAGTTCAGCTCAGACAGAGATGATGGATAAAGAGCTAAATCACCCAAAACTAGAATTTCCCTTGGGTAGCTTCTCTCTGAGTGTTTGTGTGGTATGTACCTCAGTGTGGGTCCTGACTGAAGGTGTTTCATGTGTGCTGTTGATGAAGAGGAATAATTGTTAATTGTAAAGCTCAGTGAACGCTCATTAAGAGTAAAGGGCGGTGGCTTTAGCGTCATGGAGGCTCAGTGAGAACTATGCAGGTTGGTAAAGATTTCCATGTTGTTGTTTTATGTGGTAGCGAGTGACTTCATGTAAATGATGGCGAAAAGGTCATTCCATTTCAACGGCGCCACCAGCTGAGCTAAGGATGGCTCAGGGGGAGGGCCCCTGTGGTTGCCAAGGACACCGCCGACCTCCACAGCTAGCACTCGCACTGGAAGGCGCCAGAGGAACCACCTCTGTGTTTCATGGAGAGATTGAGTTGTCAGTAATCAGTCATTGTGACAAGCAAGCTGACCACATGGATAGCTCTATTATGGGAGGCTGTGTTCCTGCGAGGCAACAGGCTTCAGAGCACTGATTCATGCGCTGTAGTGCAGTGACACACGTTGTGATTCAAAGGCCTCAGTTATCCACAGGCAGACGTCTTTAGTATCTCCGCCCGTGGTGCACTCATGTGTCAGAGCTGTGTAAATGTTTCAGAGAATCCTCTCTCCTGTTTCACCCCAGCCCAGCTTGTTAACCTGATGGTGTGTGGGGGTGTGGGATTGGCGAGGGGGAGGGGGGTGTTCAGCCTGTGTGCAGATGGTCTTACTGCTGCCTCCACGGCTTCCTCCACAGCTGCCCCTCAGCCGGTCTGACCGTGGTCTACAGAGCCTGCTGCGCCTCCAGCAGAACCCTGCTGCTCTCAAAACTTTGGCTGTTCTCATCTGACACACACACACACATTCACAGCATCCCTTTGCACTTTGTCCTCCTTTGTACTGTGGGCTCAAACGAGGATGGCAGAGGAAATCCCTTCTAACAGAGCCACAGCTAGTGTAGCGTAGCGTAGCGGAGTAGGAGCAGGTCCTCTGTTAGCAGCCCTAGGTGCAGGGCTGATAGGTCCGACCATTCCCTTTTATTTATTACCACATACCATGATCAGCTCAGCCAGGAGAGCCAGGCTCACGGCTCCCTCTGAGCCATCACAACACATTTATCAGGATCTATTTGCCTTTCAGTGATCCACATTCTATTGAATTTTTTTCCTGTCTTTTATCTCGTCCTCTCTCCTTCCCTGCCTGTCTTTGTGTCAGATGTGTCTGTGCTTGAGAGAATTGATTTATTGATGATCTGTGTCATGTAGCTACAGCTATCTAAAGTGCTGTCTGTATTGCTCTTCGCTTATTAGTCCATTTATCATTGTGTGGGGGATCGGCTGTGGCGCTGCATGCAGGTTATTATGTGGAGTCGAGGGAAAGATAAAAACATCACTCATGAATTTGAGGGTGGTAAATGGGAAAAGGAATAAATTGCATATTTGGATTGGCCAGACCCCTTTCTATGAAGGTATTTTTGGTGCAAAATGTTTGAGCCCCTGTAACATTGAATTTGTAGCTGTGTACATTGAATTTATATGAGTATCAGTAAATCTGATTTCCCAAACTCAACAAGCTGTGTACTTGTAAAATAATTTCTTGTACGTGTCATTTTTTTCTTCCTACAAATACAACACACAAAACACACATTCACAAATCATATTTACAGGTGCACAAATCCTTTTCTACAAGTCACATATTTCAACACCGACACGCTCACATTTTGCACTGATTGTTGCAGCGCACTTTGCAAAACATACTTGTGCACTTTTATCATATGAAGTGAAGGTGCGGTGAGACTTTGAATATGTGCAAATCTGAACGTGAACTTGTGCAATAAGTATGTAAAATAATTAACCACAAAAGTAGCTGTGTCCTCTAACACACCAACACAAATTGCTACTTACAACACTGAAGTCCTCCCCACGAGTCACACATTCTCTGTTTTCTACAAGTGCAAATCAGAAATCGTACCTCTGGTTCTGTTGAGATATTTGGTGCAAAACTACAAATCGATCTGTCCTGCTCTGAGTTTGACAGACTTACGCTACAGGTGCACAAATATGTTTTGCACCTAGTGCGCTTCAATAATAGTTGCAGATTGTGAGCGTGTCAGTGTTGAAATATGTGGCTTGCAGAAAAGGATTTGTGCACCCGTGAATATCATTTGTGCACCTGTAAATATGTTTTGTGCACCTGGAATTACGATTTTGTGAATGTGTATTTTTGTGTTGTATTTGTGGGAAGAAAAAAATTGAGACATATAAAAAATTATTTCACAAGTACACAACTCATACAGTGTGGGAAATCAGATTAACTGATACACATATAAATTCAATGTGCACAACGTCAAATTGGATGTTACAGGTGCTCAAACATTTTGCACCCTAAATACCTTCATACCTTTCTTATCGATATAAAGTGTCTTTCTAATGCTTAGTTATCTACTTTAAAAATGCACATCTATAAAAGAATGCATCTACTTTCAAAGGGCTAAAAGTGGATGTGAATCCTTTGTACTTTACGTACTTCACGTAGATTTTCTATTAACACATACATCCTGCTGTGTTTGTCCTTTTTTACAGTCTCAAACAAAAAAATTGTGAGGTAGGTCTCACCAGAAACCACAGACTGCAAATACATGGACTGGTCTCTATGATGTCACCCATCTGTTTCTGAGGTGGAGTTTTGAAGCCTATCGCCAAGAGATATTCAAACTAAAATTGTGTTTGAGCCAGGCTATAAAAAAGTTTGAGAATATTGCGTGTGAGTTTTTGAGTGTTTTTGCTTTCTATAGCTACCACCTTGTCATAGCTGAAAATTTAGCCTAGGATTGCTAATGATAATGATGGTCCTGTGGCCGCAGTTTAGGCTCAAACAGTTTCTGTGACTGATTGGTTTGAGCCAATGAGATGACGGTGTGATTGCCGATTACCTCTATCAGGTAAAAAATTGCCTTTTTAGCTTGAACCAAATAGTTGAGAATGAGATAGGGACATCCCTGGCATACTCGATTTCATCAGGGGTTAAACTCCTTTTCAATTTTGTGTTTCCCAATCATCAAAAATGAATAAATTACAAGCTTTAGTAAAGGCCAGTGAAGATCTTCAGTTACAAACAGGAAAAATGAGTCATGTTTCTGTTCGAGGTTTCTGCCTGTTAAAAGAATTTTTCTATCACAGCTGTTACTCGTTAAATTGTGCAAAGTGCTTTGCTCATGTTGGATTAACATAAGATCAGACTGAATCCTGTCTTATCTTGATGTTAGGTCTTTGTAAATAACAGAAGCAAAGAGGACAGTCTACACCTCTGTTGACTCTTACATAACCAGTGATAAAAGTTACATATTCAACATTTACATTACATTCAACACTTGTGAATTGACACTTTGAGAACTGAGCCCCAGTGCTGTGGCTGGTGAACTATATGTTACATGAATAAAGTTAACTTTGGTGTTCTAAAATATATTTCAGTCTTAAAACAACTTTAATTTATTCAACTTTGTCTTTTCTCTCTTTCACCTTTGTTAGATTCTCCTCTCTGAACTCCTAAAAACAGAGCATGTGTGACATTATGCAGTTATTAGACCCAGAAAACAGTTCTTGGCTGAACTGGAAGTAGTTATGGACCCACCATGTTAAGGAGCGTCCCATAGTCTTTTAGAGGCTCACAAGAGAGCGGCTTGAGTTCATAGGAGGGAAATCTAAGGAAAGATGCACAAGAGCAGTTCTCATGGAAGTCTTTGCACCGACTAGAACTCTCTCTGGTATTAAAGGTGGGGTGGGCAGGAATTTTCATTACTTGTTTGTTAGCACAAGGTAATCATGGGTCTTTGACACATACTTGGTTAACAGAACTTAAAAAACTTGTGTTGTTTCACTCTTATGTAGGAAAAAGCTTTATCTTTGTGGCGTTTTATTTCACTTTGGTTGTGTACTTCTTCCTCCTTGCTGCACCCTCTATCATAGCTGCTCTGAATAGCTTCTTTCACACTGTCATCAACACGCAAAGTCACTTTTGCACTGGGAGTGCTCTGATTGGCTGAGGAAACCATGTCCACTCTCCATCCAGAAACGTCTTAACACAACCGAAGCATCAACATAAACACAGAGGAGGTGGTTGAGGCAGACACAGACACTGACTAGGGATGGGTACCTTTTTCATTTGAAACGATACGATACCGATTCCAGTTACTTGGCAATCGGTACTGGTACTCAACGGTACCAATTTTTGGTACTTTTGTGTGTTTATGTAGTACAAAATATCAATTTGTTCAATAATAAAATGCGAATTCTTTTCAATTTTACATATTTGTTATTCAATATATTACCTTGAAATGCTGTGTTCATGTCCAGCATGGAAAATCTCCTACTCTTCCACTCCCTCACAGTCACAAGGATGCATTCAGGTACCTAAACATGGTACCTTTTGATTTTACATGAATCGGTACCTGGTACTTTTGACAGATTTCGATCGGTACCTATAAAAGTACCCATCCCTAACAATGACACAGTTGTATACCTGTAGGAGACAATTAAGCAGGATTATTCCTGTAAAAGTTGACATTTTGTTTTTGGGAAAATCCTGCTGACCCTACCTTTAAATATTGGTGTAAGACTGTGCTTCTCTAAATCATTATCAGCATAACAGGATAAAGTGAAGTGGTTGATTCCCCCACAGGTACTCCTGCAGATTTTAGCACTTCTGCACTGGTTTAGTTTTTTAGAACTGGAAGTTTCTGCTAGGTGTTAATATCAGGCCCTGCTTTTGTCTGTGTTGTGTCAAAAGCTCAACGTAGAATAACTGGGTACGTTTATCACATTATCACTGCACTTGCATGACAACAGGACTCACAACACTCTTACACCTTTCCCTTTCTATTCACAGAGCAGCATACAGTTGGTCAAATTATGCACAGTGCAGCCTTATTCAGTATGTGAGAGTATCCTTCTCATACGTTTCCATCCACACTGACTCATACAGCATGAAGTCTGTTTTCTTCCTTTCCACTTGTTACTGTGGCATGTCACTATTTTGGCATCTCATTTTTCCTGTCTGACACCACCTCACCCCATATTTTCCAGTGGTTCAGTGTGTCTGAAAGGTCCTCATGAACTGCAGTTATCCAGTCAGTGATACCCTACAGTATAAACATGAATGAGCCTTTCTCAGAATCCCTTGATCCAGGCCCCTTCTTAACCAGACAGTTAAAAAAGAGTCTCATTAATTTAAGAAGAACCTATCTGTCTGTATGGTAGGTAACCTGAGATGTATAACCAACCAGAGCCAACATTTACCCTACGTTTGGCAGATGGCAGGCGCCAATTTAATTTCCTGCTTTTAAGTCTTTCAGCATAAGTTGTGGTGGCTCCATCCATATTCAGCGTGATTAAAGAAATGATATTTTTCTCCTGGCTACAGTAAACCCCAACCACCGTCAGCTAAATGTTCAGGTTGTTGTTGATGTAACTGTCTGTGATGCTGAAAACACACCGCCTCACAAAATGCATTTCAAATTGAGTTACCATCGGTTAGTGCAGGGATCAGGTCATTACTTATACAGCAGACCAGTCGTATGATGTAACGAGCAGAGGGAACATGGGAGAGCTGACTTACATCCAAGCTCCAAACACACACGCACACACGCACACTTAAAGCCCCACATGTCACACACATACAAAATTCATACCTACTATGTTCACTTCCTGGTCTGACACAGCACAAGCCTAATGGATGTTCTGAGTTTTCAGTTTCATTTCACCATTGGAAAATATTGCTTCTGGTTTCTAGCTTTTTATGTAAGTAGTAAGTTTAGCATCCTTCTAAAGGTTATGACAAATCATTTTATGCTTTACGTGTTAGTGGTTCCCAAGACTCTCTCTCTGCCCTGGTCGTGTGCGTTTTTACTGTGAAGCGAAGCATGCTGACCATGTCATGTGGTTGTAAATCAATACAGCCAGATGCTGCTCTCCAATCTCATAAGACCATTAGCAGATAAACTGTCCCATCCAGGAATAATGTAATTCTTTAAAAGCCTTGAGAGAGATGAGTTTGGTCCTTCTCTCTGTGACCCAGAAGGATCCGAGATTTGTCTATAAAGTAGGACTGTGACTTTAACGCGTTAATTAGATTAATTAATTACACTGCACATTAACGCGTTATAAAAATCAACGCAAGATTAAGTCATTGGCTGCCAGCCATTTTCAGAGCATCTTGAGCGATCTTTTAAGACCCAAATAATAATGTTTTCTCATACCATGTAAACACCAAAGTTACTTAAGAAGAGTGGACTCTCTTCTTTGATGTCTCTCTTCCTGTTTTTGGTCCAAATAGTAGAAATTTCAAACTTTTTTGATCGCGTTCAACTCGGGCGCTCCTTTCTTCGATCCTCTCCATGATCTCCGTCGACTTTCCTGACAATGGCGCTGCTCTTTCTCTCTGAACTACTGCGACACATCTTCAGTTGGAGCGTGAGCTGCCTGAACTTTTCTGACTCGCAGCGTCTCTCTGTCTCTGTCATCTCACATCTTCTCCTCATATCCATGCTGAGCTCTCATCCAAAGAGCACACCGCTCTCACCCACAGTAGTTTACGAGCAGGATTTTGATTGACAAGTTCCACAGACTCTGCCTCCCTCCTCTGAAAAATGTAATTTACTTCTATAGACGCAGTAAACAGTAATCGAATGTCAATGGCAGGGATATTTTAATTAATATTGCCCAGTTGAAAAAAAAAAAGGATTTACAAATCTTCTCTTTTTTGTGTATTCATTCGATTAGTCATGCACTATAATTTTGTAATGCCCTACAGTTCAAATTCTTTATGTGGGGTCCTTAAACAGATATAAGATTAAAATGTGATTAATTAGATCAATTAATTACAAATCCTGTAAATAATTAGATTTTTTTTTAATCTCCTGACAGCACTATTTACCACATAATGGCTGATGAATGTACTTGAAAGTAGTGTCCACACACAAAAACATCTTCTGAACAAAACAAACAGGATTTTGTTGTTTAAACTTGTGTATGAGAATATTCAATTATTTAGTTTTCTACCAAAATCTGTTTGAATTGAAAAGTGTTGCTTCTGATGTTGAATATTGATGTGATTAAAATGCGATTAATTATGATTAATTAATTAATTACAAATGGCATAATTAATCTGATTTTTTTCAATCAAGTCCCACCACTACTATAAAGTAACTGTTGGTGCCTTTATTTGTCTTTGTTTGTTTACATTTGTGTTACTAAGATGTTTCTTAATTACAAGCAGCAGAGGCTGTCCCCAATCTCGTGTGAGGATGGAGGTCAGGGTTTGTGTGAGTGTTGTGCAGGGCTCCCTTTTTGGCAGGCAGATTAGTACAGTGGCTGCTATGTGCCAGTGAGCATCTTTGTTGATGAACCAGGATTCTCCTCCTCCTCACTCACTCACACACACACACACACACACACACACACACGCAGCAGAATGCAGGTGATGAATTAGCAGCTCAGGTTTAGAAAAAGAGGAAGTTGGTGGTTCATTAAACAGATGTTTTTAAGAGGAGTGCACTTTGAATAAATATAACGACCTAGAAAACAAGGTCATGAGTCTCCTCCTACTCACAAATGCTGCTGATGTGTGTGTGTGTGTGTGGTGTGTGTGTTATCAATGCCCCATCTAAGTACAACCCCTACAACATTTTTATCACTTGCATTTGATTTATAGCCAGAGGCTCCGGATATTAAATGTAACGGTGACTGAGTGAGCCTGCCCTCAGATTTGGTTTTGCAAAGAGGGGATGAGTCAATTATAGTAATGCAGTATTTAGCATTTATTAGACCTTTTTAATTCTGGAAGGATCAAACAAGGATGTCGGTATTTGAGGAGGAAGATTTGTTTCTCATAATAGCTGTCCTAAAATAGCCTCTCTGTCAGGTTGAGTTGCATACTGTATCTCTGTTTCCCTTTGTCTTTGAAAGGTTTTTTTTTGCTGTATCATCTATTCAGTGGTCGTCTGCATGAATCCCTGTGTCTCACTCATTATGTTATCTCGTGTTTAAGCAGGATCACGCTCAAAGCTTGCCAGACTGGTTTAAAAACCAGAGGGGGAAATGTTCCACATTTGGAGGTGGGGGATTTCATAAGAATAGACCACTTTGATAGAACTGTGACAGAAGAGGAAATCACAAAGATGTCTCATTGTTACATTGTCAAGAGAATAAGAGAAAAGATCTGTCAGCCTGTACCAGAAGAATCCTGTAAGCTGTGAGGAGGATGATGGATCCTCGGTGGAGCAGGCTGTCAGTTAATTAAAAACATAAAGCACAGGTGCATGTGTGAGTGTGTGTTGGTCTGCATGCTGGTGTGTGTTTGCTGACAGTATCAGCAGGGAATGATCTGTGCTATAGGTCAGTTTTTACATGACAGAGGACAAACTCCAGATCAGGTGTCCTCCCTTGTCTCTGTAATTCAACTATCACCCGGGCTGTTGTCAAGCAGACACAGGAGGAGGGCTGGAACACAAAATAAATGAATTTCCTTCCTCTAATTCTCTTACCAAACGGCTCAGGTAAGAGCAATAATCTGGAAGTGAGCCTTGTCACAGTCCATTAGCCTTACTTCAGCAGGATTGCTACTTCCGCAGAATGGGAACTGTGAACACAGGATTGGCCTGGTTATTAGTTATTAAAGGTTGAAAGAAATTTCCTGAACCTCTCCTCTGAGGAGAAAAAGATTCTCAGTCCATGAGTAATGTGTCACTACATTTGTGAACAAACTGTCCACCTGTTTGTGGCCTTTGCAGCACACAAAGATGAGCTGTCACACTAGTCAGGCTGTTGGCTGATCTCTGGAATTTGTGCTGGCCTATTTTCTTTTGTGAAGTGATGTTTGGTGGTCCCCCCCTCAAACTGCTCGTTATGGTTCTGAAAAAGATTCCGAAAGTCCTGAGGAGTTCATGAAACCAATGCAGGGACGGTTTAGAAGATTACAAACAAACAAACAAACAAACAAACAGATGTTTGGACCTCTGGGCAACATCTGCAGACTAAACATCTGGACAGAGTTTGGATTCACGGAAAATATGCAGATAGTTTCATTTTTTCACTCTTACAGGCAGTGATATGAACTTAAAGAGGGGTTTAAAGAAAAACACAAGTCCTTAAATGATCTGTAATGACTGGAGAGGAGGGGAAACTCATCCCAGGTCATAAAAAATAACTTTCCCAAAAAAGCAATATCTGAGGCTAAGGTAGAAATAACCTCCAGGTGAATAAAGCCAAGCGGTTCAGTTCCAGACAGTACTTGAGCTGATTTTTACAAACTGTAACCAAAGCACTTCTCACGGTCCAAGTAAACACTATATTCACTTATTTGCTGCACTTTGTTTGGCTTTCAAAAGGCCAACATATTTTTGCAGTTTTCTTGGATGTAGCACTGCAGCACTAAAGAATTTCTCAACAAAGTAAAAACAGAATAGGGCTCTGGTTGAAATTTGTTAGAATAAGCTCAATAGCACCATAGAAAAAGCCCTGTATGTAGCTTCTGCTCTAGTTCTTCAGCCTCTGTCTTAACATAGCAGATGATCTGGCAGCTGTTCCTATGTGTAATACACCTACTATTAGGGCTGCACGATATTGGAAAAAACTGACATTGCGATTTTTTTGGGGGGTTGGGATATATTGCGATATATATTGCGATATTAAAAAAAAAAAAAAAAAATCAACAGATGACTTGATTGACTCACAATGACACCATTGTATTCCTATAATACCGTTAAATCCAGGCTAAGGGGGTTTATCTGTGAATGATGAAGATTGCTGTATTGTGAAGTGATGTTTGGTGGACTGCAGACTGATGGTTCGGGCTCCAGTTGAGGACAGGCTGGCCTGTGTTCATCAAGCAGCAACCTGCAGAAGCCCCAGAAACCATATCCACACCCATTCAAAGAGGACTACTTTCACACTGAAGATAAATGTGTTTACAGCCCAGTTTTACAAATGGGGTTGCAGAGTACCTCATTTTTTCACAGCTTACACCCCACAGGGGGCATATTCCTTCATAACTCGTTATTTTGGAAGCTCTTAAATCTTCACGTCTTGTCTATATTAGGGCATGGCTGACTTACACAGCCTGTAGCTGTCTCATAGACTGTAAGAAACATGGACATAGTCTCACTGACGTCACCCGCCTGTTTCTGACACGGAAAATGAAGCACATCGGCTATTGCTGCCATACTGATAGTGGTATGGGCTTTGCATACAGCTATAGGGCGCCTGTCGGTCACATGACCTGAGCTCGCAATCTTGATATCCTCTGAACTGCTGAGTTAGAAATAAGGTCTGGTTCACGTAGGGGTAGGGTGACCTCTGGCCGTACTCTCGGGCTCGGGAACGGCACTGCGGGGGGGCAATCGTGCTCAGGCACGGCACGGTTTGGATGGCCAGTGTGACCACGCCTTAAGATCAGTTTCATATGTAATGATGGGCCGATCACCGATCTCTTATCTCTGATCACTGATCCCCCAAAATTAAGGAAATCTGCCACTAAATAGGTTAATTTCTGCTTTGAAAACTGCTTTTCTGGCTTGGTGTGTACGTGACTTCCAGTACCTCTGCGGCCAGCCTCAAGCAAACACTCAAAACATCAAATTTTAGCACTTTTGCATTGTCTCATATTCTTAGACTAGAGGTTGCCCCTTGAGCTGTCTGCAAACAGACTTAAGGCCCACCTCTTTACCTCACCCCAAGCTGGGCTAAGCCAAGCTTTCTCAATATGACACTTGTAAATGATAGGGTTAAAACTCTGTTTCAAAGACCTCATAGAGAATACGTCTGTGTAGTATGATCTGTGGTGTACAGCTGTGATAGGTTCTGCTGTTAAGATAACTTGTTGGACACAGAAAGTAGCTTTCAGGTAATGACAATTCCCGGAGCTGGAAATAATTGTCAAGAACTTTCCCCTAAACTCAGGACTTGATTTTTTGACAAACTGTGGCCATTATGTGTTGTGTCCATGAATGAAGATTATTTGCAAGCAATGCCTTTTCTCCTTTTTTTCCTCTTTTCAATGCCTTTATTTATTTTGGGTCTATTTTGAAGTTCATGTTACCTACATTTTGTTGTTAAGTTGTTAACCTAAAAAAAGAAATAAAGGTTGGAAAAAAATGGCTGGCAAATTGGCTTGTGCCTAATTTGAGCTGCTTTGGCCCAGCAACCCGGTGTGTCCCAGGAGAGGACATTTAAGGTCAGAAAGTTAAGGAAAAGACTCTGAAGCACACGGACAGTCTGTGCCTTTTATTAAAGGTGCAAATAAAGACAGTGATTAATGCTTGGATGTCAGAACATCCTCAGCATTGGGTGGACTAAGGCTTAAGCAATATCTGAGGCTAAGGTAGAAATAACCTCCAGGTGAATAAAGCCAAGCGGTTCAGTTCCAGACAGTACTTGAGCTGATTTTTACAAACTGTAACCAAAGCACTTCTCACGGTCCAAGTAAACACTATATTCACTTATTTGCTGCACTTTGTTTGGCTTTCAAAAGGCCAACATATTTTTGCAGTTTTCTTGGATGTAGCACTGCAGCACTAAAGAATTTCTCAACAAAGTAAAAACAGAATAGGGCTCTGGTTGAAATTTGTTAGAATAAGCTCAATAGCACCATAGAAAAAGCCCTGTATGTAGCTTCTGCCCTAGTTCTTCAGCCTCTGTCTTAACATAGCAGATGATCTGGCAGCTGTTCCTATGTGTAATACACCTACTATTAGGGCTGCACGATATTGGAAAAAACTGACATTGCGATTTTTTTGGGGGGTTGGGATATATTGCGATATATATTGCGATATTAAAAAAAAAAAAAAAAAATCAACAGATGACTTGATTGACTCACAATGACACCATTGTATTCCTATAATACCGTTAAATCCAGGCTAAGGGGGTTTATCTGTGAATGATGAAGATTGCTGTATATGAAAGGGATCCAGGAGGCCATGTCTGTACAAAATTGAATAGGTTTCAATTTCAGTTCCTTTATTTTCCATTTCTCCAATAAATGGGGGTAATGCGATAGTTGCATCACATGCGCGATGTGACTATTGCGCATGCGCATATTGCAATGGCGATGTTCAAACGATAGATTGTGCAGGCCTACCTACTATTGACACGTTTGTCATGCAGTAACACTTAAAAACAACAATTACTTGTACCAGCCTTTTTGTAAACAATTTAACAGATAGTCTGTACTCCTTCCAATCAAGAAACATTTAAATAATATTTCAGGTAGAAATATAATAATAAAAACAGAATTTTTACTGATACATGTGTAAACCTGTAGCTATAACTAAGCAGCAAACGTGGTCTAAAATATGAAACCATGGGAAAGTGCTTAAGACCACATTTCAGTTAGATTGTGCTTGAGTACACACCAAGCCAATAGAGCAACAAAATTTGATCAGCTGCTAAAAAACAAAAACGTTAGGATCTAGGTAAATCATTCCTCTGTCAGTACTCTCTGTTTCGAGTTTTGCCATGGAAGGGTCATGGCTGACTTGACTTACAGGCGGGAACCATGGAGCTGTCTGCAAAGAGGCTAAAGCCTGCCTCTTGACCTCATCCTTGCTTAAACAAAGCTGGGTTAAGTTCAGCATTACCAATGTGATAATAACAAGCAACAAATATGAGGTCCCAGACACTACAGCCATATATTATTCTGTCTACTTTTTGGATCATACTCTCACTCTTGCCACGCACTGTCCATCCTTTCCTCCACATCTTTGCTGTGAACCGTCTTCTGCAGAGAGGGACACTGTGTGGCTAGCCAAGGATTTCTGCTTTGTGTCACCATGGCAATAAAACCACCTTACTGGGGGTTCTCCATAGAGACTCTGAGGAGGGTTAATATGAGGTCAGCACAATGGCATTCACTTGAGCCAGAGGGGTCAAACTCAGAGCACGGTCATGACGTGAATGATGATGATATTGATAAGTTCTGGTTGCCTTAACAGTATGTAGTAAAAAGGGCCCATTAAAAGAAGGTCGCCACCACAGCCTGGCTCCCAGTTGACCATCATGCAGTCTGATAAGTGGACTTCTCCTCAGCTTCGATGAGATGGCGGTGGATAGACAAAGACACGGATAGAGGCTGCAGACTGGAGGAGGATGAAGATGAGGAAGGAGGTGTTTGGGATGTGTTCATCAATCACTCAGCCCTGTCTGCTGACATGGCAGCTACAACCATGATATGTTGATGTCAAATCTATGCTATCCCACTTGTGTTGAGGTAAGGACTGGTCTCTGTGGGATGGATCATGTGTGAGGGACACAGTAGTGTTCACCAACAGGAGAGGAGACAGGGCTGGCTGCTAAATAAGTTATCCATTGATTTAACTGACGGCTGTCAACATGTCTTTGCTTTTCCTGTATTAAATAATTGTGTCAGCATTGAAAACTCTCCAGTCTCCCTGAGACAGCACTGACACTGAGCAGCACTGAAAGCTGACCTTTGCTGCACAGAAAAAGCCTCGTGTGGTTTGTTTCAGCCACAATTTGTTTCTGCTGTCGTTTGTTCTCTCAGCACAGCCCCTTGTCCCCAGCTGCACTGCACGCTATTTAGCTCTGAGATGAGGCTCAGTTGGAGGCTACATGCCCCTCAGAGAAATGTACCTGAAGAATAGATGAAGGAAATCATGTGTTAGAGGCAGCATGTAATGCTTGTGTTACTCATCTGGAAGCTGAATAAAACAGATTGTCATACCGGAGACGAGTGGGAGAGCAATCCAGCACAACGGACGGTCCTTCTGTTGAAGCTAGAGGGACATATCATCAGCCCGTCGATCCCTCCCCCATTCTCATCCACAGTAATGACATGGTGTGAATATGGGATCAAGCCCACAATCCGCACAGACTGCAAATAGAATTTCCCCTCTATCATCTGGGACGACTTCGACTAAGTTTCTGTTTCAATTACACTAAGCTTCGCTGTCAAGTCTACAGAGCCTGCATGCTTCATTTGACGCTTCATCTTTGTCGGGGGTAAATGCTGCCGAATGTCTTCTTCTACCACTGTCTTTTTTCCCGTGTCTCCCGCCTCATATCTGTCCCTTGGGTATAGCCCAGTTTAGAATAAACACCAGCAACCAGCTTCGTCTCTATGGCAACAGCTGCGCATGCTGAATGGTGGAGCAGGCATAGAGTATGTAGGAATGGGTAGGAATGGTTGTAAGTGTCGCTGGATGGGACTTGCTGTTCTTTCTGGGGATTTGATGTAAGGTTACGGAGTTTCAAGATCAACTGCAGCCACCAAGAGACACCTCCGACTTAACGATGATGAAAGGAAGAGGACCAGTGATGATGGAGGGGGATGATGCTGGTTGCTTGACTGGTTACCCAGTAAAAGGGGTCAGTGGGGTTGGGCTAAGAAAGCCCCCTAGTCAGTCCTTCAGTTGTTTTAAGCTCAGCCTGACCTCGTCTCCCTTAACACCTCGATTACCCGGCTAGCCGACTTCATTTAAAGCAGCTTTTTCCATCCTCCCACTCTCTGTTACAGCCTGAGGAAGTGTTGGATTGATCCGGCCAATACGGTCAAGCATGCAGAGTATTTGTTTTTCTTTTCTCCTGTTCACTTGTCTAAATATTATTTAGTTTCACCACTGAGCCGGATTTGTCAGCAGGGATTTTATCGGGCATGTTTTCACTCCCCATGCTGATGGCTTAGTACTTCCAACACTCAATGTTGCCGCATTTTTTTTCTGACTTCTTTATGTAATTTGAGGATTGAGCTCAGTTGTTCCCATCTGCCTCCCTGCCTGCTTCCAAGCAAGATGCAATCTGTTGCCAAAGTAGGACAACCTTTGACCTTTCTCATGCGTCATTAGACAGCTGTCTGTTCTAACCTCTGTCAGGCCATCAGAGGATGAACTGCTGGTAATACAGACAGGAATGACCCCAAATGCGCTGGTACTTCCTGCTTTTAGTTTGCAGCTAGCAGCATGACCAGCCAGCCCTGAAGGTTAAACTAGCATCTGAAGGTCGTTTCAAAGCTGCTTCTTCACTTTGCTTGTCCCTTACCAAATTGCATTTGCTCTTGTCTTGTGTTACGTTGCATTCCATGCGTCGCTTAGATGATAAATGCCATCTTTCCTCGCAATGTGGTGCAGGTTGGTTTAGCTTTGTCTTCTCTTTGTAAGCATCGACCTCAAGAGGCAGAGGCTCCGTCTGTTGTCTTGTGCAACATGAAGCCATTCTGGGCAGAGTCAGGTAATTCAATACCACTTCCTGTCCTCACCTTGTGTGAGCAAGCAAGGCCTGCGATGTACCATTTCAAGAGGAACTGAGAGGGGGGGAAGACATTTTGTTCTGTGATTATATGCAGGGACAGACAGGTTGCTTCAAGGAGAAAGCAAATGAGGTGGGCTTTAGAGCTTCCTGGTAAACCTGGCCTGATTCCTCTTGATGTGTGTGCGCATGTTTGCACGCCATCTGTGTGGACTAGTAGTGTGACCTTTCTCTGAGAATTTATGAAGAACTCGCCCTCTGTGCCTTCGCTGTGCAGCTCTGGTATCGTGATATACTGTATCCCAATGTGAAGTCAGAAAGAAGGTCCCCAACCAGA
Source organism: Halichoeres trimaculatus (assembly GCF_033239565.1). Lineage (NCBI taxonomy): Eukaryota > Metazoa > Chordata > Actinopteri > Labriformes > Labridae > Halichoeres > Halichoeres trimaculatus. The sequence continues at coordinate 16,109,205 of NW_027437179.1, read as the reverse complement.
TGGTGCCACAGTCTTTAACCTTTCAATGATGGACCTGTGTTGCTTTATTAAATGATTAGTTAATTATTAGGTAAGTCATTTATGGTGTAGAGTTGCAACATATTTCAAGCTTTCTTTTTGACATTGTGATTTTGTATTTAATAAAAATGGATTTCAAGATATCTTCCAGTCAAAACCAGAACCCTGGTACCTTGGTCTTGGGGGATTTGCATCTGTTATCTTTGTTCTAACTCTTTATCATCTTAATGAGAATCAACTTTTGTTTAAGCTTCCTCCTCTTCCCCTTCAGTAGCTTTACATCCCCCAGTGAAAGAACCACATGTTTAAAAGAAATGAAACCATTAAACTGATAACTCTAATAATTAATTACAGAAAGTCATATAATAGCTGCAAACAAACACCATCAAAGGATATTTAGATGTGAACGCAGTTCAGCTCGTCTGGTTCATACTTAAGAATTCTCTTTTCAAGGATCATAGAAAGAGGAAGTGTGTTATCTGTCTTTCCTTGGATTAGCAGATTTTTTTTGCCAGCAGTGGTGTTAATGCAACACTCTCACAATGTACTGCTCCGCTTTTTTAACAGCCGATGTTTTTGTGATGTTTTTTTCCCTCTCTCCTCAGACAGAGTGGTTCACAGTGACGAGACAAGAAGATGGATGAGCTGCAGGATGTACAGCTGACTGAGATCAAGCCGCTGCTGACCAATAAGGTGAGTTCAAGAAAGGACAAGTACAGTGAGAAGCTGCTGAGCAACAAGAACAGAGGTGTGCCCCCGTTACATGAAGAAGCACTCGTATAAACCAAGCAGACATGTTTTGCACACAGTGAATGAATGAGCACCCCATACGATCTAACCCAGGCAAATGCATACACCAATACACTAGGCATGCAGACTCTGCAGTCCCTCTCATCAAAGTGAATTATTCATATCAGCTCGACTGTTCAGAGGAAAACCAAAAGAGGGGCGAGAGCAAGTCAAGAGAAAAAAAGGTTGCAGACGGAATGAGGCAAGAGAAGAAGAAATGCGGGATGTATAATGGAAGAAATCCAGGGAGTCAGAAAAGACGTTGAGCAAGGAGGAGAAGAGATCAAAGGAGACGCTGAGAGAAATTCAACTCTTTATTTTTACAAGCTTGAAAGATTCTTGCAAGTGAGAGATGGAAGGAACAGAAAGAAAACAGTGCTGAGGAAGAAAAAAAAAAAGCTAAAGCAGATCAAAGCTTCCTCTGGTCTACTGCTCGTCCCCCTCTTCCTCTTGCCTGCCCCACCTCAGCGGCCAAAGAGTTGATTATTGTTACTATCTTCTGTGGCATCACAGGAGTGTTTGTGCCCTCTCAGAGACAACTGTCACAGACGGTCAGGAGGAGACAGTGCCTCAGAGGAAGAGTGAGTAATGATGAATCAGGTCTGAGGGGAGAGGAGGCTTAGGGCACTGTTATGCTTCAGTTGTGCTCTGAAGACTAAGAGGGAGCATATTTCTCCTTGTTGGTTTTATGCTGCGTAATATAAATGTCGTGAGTGAAGTGAAAAAGAAAATAAAGTTTTTAAAACTGTTTGAATGTCTGATGCTGGAACTGACCTCTTATGCCACCTAGTGGCCGGTTCAGTAAAAAGTCCATCTATGGGACTTAAAGCACAAGGAGATAATGACATGATCGTGATGATGGAAGACCCTCATTTTGTCTCATCTCATTTAGAAGTCATTACAGTGTGTAATGATTTCCAGAACAGTTAAAGTATTTATGATGGAAGCAGCCTGGCACATGGAGGAACAGTACTGTCTGCAGCAGCAGACCTGGAAAACCTGCGTAATGGCCTTTGACAAAGGTAACTGCAAGGGTATATATTTAATCCCACTGCAGAATATTTCAAGGAAGAAAAAAACATTTTCAACTCCTCATTTAGTGCAAAAATGGGCGTTTTCAGCAGGGAAAGTTGCATCTCAACTTTTGCAAATAAAAAGAATTTCAAACACAACATGTTTTGGTTCTGAACTGTAAGGCTCCTGTTTACTTTCATTGTGCCTCTTTAGTGCATCATCTACATCAGAACCTAGTTTGACTAAAAGAGTAGTATGGGCTGTGAATAGAAACTTTTTTTCCTCTGATTTTTGCATGTAGCACAAATTAGAGCTATTTTAGTAAAAGAATGGGAGAGCTTCAAGGCATTATCTGTCTTTACACCCTTATGCACCCTGCTGGTCTGGACTTCAACTGAATCCCAGCTGAATCTCCTCTGTTCTTGCTGCCCACCCTCATTTCACTGCCTGTTCGTTCTGCAGATTTCTGCAAAAAATGCATACTGGGACATTTTAACCAGAAAGCTGCACATCTTCACTGATGTTATGCGTTAAAACAAGTGTGTGATGTATTTATCAAAAAATAAACTGACAGTCATGCCTGATGGTCTGCAGCTATGAGTAATTATTAAATGACTGTATAATTGATTGCAATACATTTTATCATCAACCCCATGATCCCTTTTTTTACACATGGAAAATTCTGAATGTTATATGTGTTACACAGAAAGCTACACTCTGCGTATCAATACATATAATATTTCTATTGTTATCTGTATCTTTTGTGTGACTGTTCTTCTCCTTTCCTCCAGAATGCGCGCAACTTTCAAGATTTCGACTGCCAGGTGAGTAATGCTCTCTGCTTCTCTGTGCACAGTGGTGCTGTGGTAAGGGGACATGCTCATATGTTAAACTGGGGAGGGATCAGGGGTATTGGGACATGGCCCAGATCTCGCAGCCTTATTGGTAAATGCATTTGTTTGCCTGCCCTACATCACAGACAACAGAACCCTTCTGTAATGCATACAAGATTTATTACAGATAAATCAATGAGACCTCCTTTCACACTTGCTCTTAATATTCTGAGGTGACAACCTGTGAATGCATTTGGAATACGAAGTCTTTGTGGAATAGTTCTCCAAGCACAGTGGAGTGGGGTGTCCGTAAAGGAAAAGACGAAAGATATGAGCAGAAAGACAAAGCTGTATTCGACATTGATTTTGTTTCCTTGGTCCTAAATGGACTTAGATATTTTAGAATGGATGATTAACGCTAACTAAAAAGCCATCTTACTGTCACACTGGTGACCTGCTCACTCAGTCATTTTCAACCCAAAAAATCAGCAGAAGGTTTTTTGAAGTGGAAGCAGAACAACCTTTGCAGTGAAGGTCAGAAAAACATTGAGAGATAAACTGATTTATTGCTTGGTTGATTTATCAGGATGGTTGTATGCAATTAGAAATGATTGGTTTCTGACATCCAGTTTCAGTGCTCATGAGGAATAAATAATGTCTGCAGACATTGCAGGCAGCCTCGCCTGTGTGACTGCTGTTGAACAGTAAAAGAATCTTCCCTTGTGTTTGTTTTGTAATCCATATTCTGCATTCAAGTTTATTCTAATGAATGAACTGTTATCTTTTCCATATGACAAATGATGGCCAATCAAATCTGAAGCTTTTACTTTTCCAATGAATAAGACAACACAGTTTTGTATGGTATTTAGTATTGGCAAGAACCTCAGGATACAATATGCATCACGATACTTGGGTCGCAGTACGATAATATCACAATATCACAATATTGTGATATATTGTGATATTCTACACAATCAACTATTTGACTTAAAACGTTTTAATTTTATTGTGTTTGAAATAATGAAAACCAGATGTAGTGTTTCATTTATACACTTAACTTGAAACATAAAATACGTCAAGTTTGTCACTTATATACTGTGACATTAAACTAGTGTTGTAAAACAGTTGTTGGGTGAAAGATGTGGTCAGTTGGTGAAACCAACGTCACCCATAAAAAATCTATTCTTGCTCCAGACATGACTATGGTTATTATTTTATCATTCTACTACACTGTAAAAACTAAACTTACCCAAGAATAGAGATAAAAAAATGATGTTTAAAGCATAAAAACCCACATTATCAAGTTTAGGAATAAGTATAAGCTTTGATATTATATTTATTTTACAGTCTATGAGCAACATACAGTGGAGTAGCTCTACGGCGCCATCTATCGCAGTGGAGGTGTGGAAGAAGCACTGAATTTCCAACTCGCCTAAAATATTAATTTTATTTTAATTTTTAAAATATTGATGCTATGAGTTGAAATCTCAATATTTTATCACAGGTCAAAGTATTGGGATATATTGCTGTATGGATATTTTTTCACATCTATAGTTTATTATTGTACGAAATCAAACATGTTGCTGGCAAAATAAGCAGTTAACCTTTGATGTAGGTTTAATTCTTGTTTTTTGAAAAATGAATACATAATAATGCATTATTTACCTACCATGTGCTGACCTACTTTTTTAATGACTGCATTAGCACCAGGATATCGTTCCCAATTGCGATCTGGACCACTGCAGTCCTTGAGATACATTTCCAGAGCTTTCTTTGTCTGTCTCTAGAGGTACCAGTTTGCCATGCAGTTGTTTTTTAATGAAGATGAGGATTTTATTTCCAACATCTTTTTTTTCTAAAAGATGTTGTAGGTATTAAAATAGAGTGTTTTTTATTCATTAAATGCCAGAATAGGATGCACATTAGCAGTGATCTCAGATGTTTCATTAGGTGTCTCCACATTCAGACAGTGTTTCTGTGCCTTGCTTTTTACAGTTAGGATCTCAGCTGTAGTCAGGTCCTTTTATGTGATAACATAATTATCATTGCATAAAAGAGGGTATTGTCCCTGAGTGGGCGCTGTTCCAGATTTCCTTTCTTTGATGGTGCCGTTTCTTGGGAGAGGATAGCTACCCTTTGCCTCTCTGCTGAGCAATTAGTATCTTCTTGCAAGGACCCTCTCACAGGAGGGAGGCCTTCCTACAGGCAGGCATCATCGCTGCAAAGGGTTAAGCCTTTCATCCCTCTCTCCCTTTCTGCAGTCACGCCTGCTCCCAGCATCCTGCCTGTGCTAAATATAGCTGCTGCAGGCAGGGGAGGAGAGTAATGCATGTTAGCTGGGGCAAAGCATGCTTCATGCTCCCCAGCATCCATTCCTGTCTGCATCTCGTTGCAGTAAGACAAAAACATTTATTGCTGCACCGACTAACTCACTCACTCAGACTGTCATTCGGCCTTTTTCACTCAGTATTCTGAGGCTCAGGGATGTCCTGCAGTTGTTCTTGTTGAACAATGTGCTTGTCTCAGTGGAACTGGGACAGACTTAAGCATATTTGACCTTATTTAGATGGCAGCCATTTTGACCTCATAGACTGACTCTTTATTTGGGAGTTTTCCATAAAGTGAACACCCTTTGACAGCAAAGTGAAGACTGAGAACCTACTCTGAAAGCAGGACTGTGCAGGGCTTTAACTGTTAAAATAATTTTAATGTTTGCTTAACTCAGTTTAGCTGCGCCAGTGTCCTGGCTCTGTATGTGTTAGCTAAATGTAGCATGGTCATTATTTACTGATATTCCTGAACAGAGCTTTACCTACCGTGAGAGGTTTAACTGTGTTGTATTGAATCCAGTGAATCCTTTGCACATGTGCATGAATTTTGGAAACTATAAAATTTTGGGTTTGAATTTACGCTCTTTAATACATTAGAAATGTTTGTTTTTTTCTCCATTCGTAAAAAAATGTAAAAAGCATGATGGTCAGCTGTTTTAGTGCAGTTTTCAGTAGTAGCTGCTGCCTTGAGGAAAAACTGTAATAGATGACATTAAATCAAAATCGAATCAAATTTTATTTATAAAGTGCTTTTCATACAAACGTAACACAACACACTTACATAAAATGTAACACAAAGTGTACACAGTCAAATTGGAAACATTTGACATGCCGTTCAACCCAACCATTCTTTGCCTGCACTACGATACTACCAGGGCTGGGACAATATCCTTTTTTTTAGTGATTTGATTTTATTACGATTTTTGGGATGCCGGTTTGATTTAAATTGCAATTCTTCGATCTTTACGATTTTTGCAATTGTTAGTTCGTTTTTTTGACACCAGACCATGGGGAAAAGTTAAAGATGGTGATAATGTGCACAGACTGTACCAGGAGCCACATTTTCCCTAAAATTGCACATCACATGTGTCAGAGAGAAACATTTCACCCTCTGCTGGAGAAAAGTAGTAACTTCCAGTTTATAGACAAAGACTGAAATGAACAATTTGAGTTTGAAAAAAAAAATTTTTTTTGACAAAGAATCCTGATTTTGACATTTTCAAACAAAAAATCCTGGTATATCAATTTTCAATTTTTTTTTCCCCACCCTACATACTACCCACAGGCGACAGTCACAAACAAAATAATGCAGAACAACACACACACACATACTCACACACACTTAGGTACATGAGGGCTGAGAACAGATGAGCCAGTGGAGGAAGCACCATTAGAGGTGCAATCTGCACCAGGAACAGAGAGCCCGACACAGGGCCCAAAGGAGAGGTATAGCTGACATCATCATGAACCAATATGACAGGCCCCCCCAACCACAGCTGACCACCACTCCCAGTGCAGGGAGCTCCCCAGAGGAAACACTAGGGAAGCTAAAAAATGATAAAAACATGTAAAAACTAAAATATGAATAAGACACAGACGATAAAATAATAAAGTTAGATATAAATAAATATGAAACAACACACATAATTTACTAAAAGAAAGGAGATAAGAAAAATAAATATTAACTTAAAGCTAAGCTAAAAAGGCAGGTCTTTAGCCTGCTCTTTAAAACATCAGACATCATAGTGGAAATCTAGTTGTTGATTTTTCAGCTATTGTGAGAAATTAAGGAATAGTTTTTTTTTCTTTTCACCCAACCCTGTGTGCCATTGGAGAAAGCCTGGTCTTGTTAAGATGTCAGTTTTTGGAAAAGGATGTTTCAAGCATTTGATCAAGACTGTGGTGCATAGATTCAGAAAACAGAGAATGGAGCCCACATGCAGTACAAGGTATTAACAGCAGACTTCTCATGAATACAGTCTGTGAGTGGGGGAGGGGTCTTCACCGCTGCACCATCACTCTGAGCAGCCAATGTGACATTCCAGCGGCTGGAGGACAAATCCAGCTGCTCTCTTCTCTGCTACCAAAGCTCCCACCGCAGGCGATGCGGAGGTACTGCAGCAGCAGCTGCTGCAAAAGGAGAGTGGTGCGAGTCTTGGTGGTGGTGGTGGTGGGGTGGATGAGATGGGACAGTCGGGAAGGGGTGGTGCTGTATCCTTTTTTCCTTTATGATGTCCTGCCCACACCTCTGTGAAGTGAGGGTAGGAGGAAGGTGTGAGTCAGCCTCCTCCACCCATGGGATCTGCTGTGCATACTTAAGAACACTGAGTTACTTTATGGGCATGGAAAGAGCTGACTGTTCGCCTTAAAAATAGAACATCTCAGGGCTCATGGTATGAGCTGTGGAGAGCAGAGCAGAAGGAAAGACTGCAAGTAGTGTCTAATGTCTTTTTTTGTGTGTTAAGTGTTGTTTTTGGATTATTCTATCTTCTTGTTTTGTTGTTACAGTTGAACTAGTTTTCTCTGTATGTTCTGTTCATAATGAAGTATTAGTTGATCAGTGTGTTGTTTTTGTCTTGTGTACATGACCTAGTTAAAGGTAATAAAAACAGAAACCAGTAGAAACCTGTTCTATCCATGACTTCAGATAAATGGCTGCTGAAGTCTTGCCTGTGGCTGTTTAAACACTCACTGTCTCAGTCAGAACAACAGAGGGCGCCATAAGCCTGTTCATTGAGCAGCTGAGAGGCTACAGTATTTTATGTCATGTATTTCAGTGCACATTGCTCTTCTTGTTTGTCATCGGTCGTCCTAAAAGTAGATTTCAGAGAATCAGAATCAAAGTGTATTTTGCAGATGTCCAGTCTCATGGGAGGAAAATGATCTTGATGGTGGTGGACAATTAAATATAAAAAGGTTTTGGATTTTGGTGCAATTGACAGCTTGGATTGTGTCTACTGAGGCAGGGTTAGTTCATTTATTTGAATTGGAAAAGCACTCGGAGAGCGCAGACCTCCGCCAAGCATATTGTGATTGTCCCGCAACACTTTAGTCCTACTTTAATGTTATACTCCCTTTCAGCAGACTATCTGCTACAATTTGGTGTTAGTTGCAGGTTTGTACGGTAATTTGTTACCTGACAGTGTTGAAAATTATGATGACCCAGTTCATATTTCATATTCCAGATCTTAGTATCTAGAATATTTCCAGGATCTGGATCGTACTTTAACATCTGTCTGAATTTATGGTGACCTTGTCTTGTATTGTTTTGCAAAGCAATCTGACCATTTATCGTGGAGTTATATACACATATGGTAAAAACTGCCCTATCTCACAATGATAAAGAATCCTTTGAAAAAGTCCTGGATCCAGACGGTGATCTGGATCACCTCCAGAATAAAATCTCTTCTTCCTTATCCCATTTTGAACATTTCATGAAAATTTCATCAAGATCAGTTTGTTACTTTTTGGGTTATGTTGTTCACAGACAAACAGACTAACTCTCCCAATAACATAACCTTCTTGGCGGAGATAACTATGCAATGACATGGTCACTGTGTGCCCATATGGATCTCCAGACTCAGACTCAGCTCCTGCTGAGGAGCACAATGACTCATTGTACCACACACAGTTACCTGTTCTATAAAGGAAACATTTTCAGTCACGCATGCAGCAGTGATCAGCTGATTCGCCATGATGAAATGTCAGTGATCCATAATGAAAGGCTGAATTTATTTAATGTACACAATCCGTCATAGGCTTGTTACCTTTCTGACTCAAATGTTGACAAAAGTAATCCACAGATCCACCTGGACTATATTTCCTGACATGATGTAAATTTTTGGATTGTATTTCTCGCTGTGTGTACACCCATGTGCCAGTGGCACCCTCTGTGGGTAAGGACAGGGAACATGTAGAGGAGAAACAGCAGCTTTCAACCAAACATGCTGCAGCACTGACCATCCAATCAAGTTACCTTTAACTCTGTAATCCCACCCACATTTCGCTGTGTGCGGCCATGCCATTGGCTGCAAAGAGCAGCCCGTCTCACATAACGGCGTGACTCTACTGTACACTATGACTGCTGTGCAGGTGACAGAGGAGAGTAGAAAAGGAGAAATCGATAAACTATGTGGATCAAATAACTCAAAGGCACATTCAGGGGAAATATTGTAGATCTTTAAGGCAGGGTTGTGGACTATAAATAGCAGCTAGTTGTGGGATCATGGGATAGGTGGGTGATTTCATGAATACTCGAGCAGTGATAGAAATTCTCTGAGTAAGTTAGTGTTGCAATATGAATGAGGCATTGTTGTGGATCCACCCTCGCTTCTGTTTGATTCATTCTTATAATTCAAGTCTTCAAATGTCTTTCTTTTGGATGACATTGTACTCATTAGGATGCAAAGATAGACGGCACCATTCTTCATTTCTTGGCGAGCTGAAGCTTGATTGAGTCTTGGGTAAACTGCTGTAAATTGTCAGTGACATGCAGCCATTTTGCTGATGCAGAGCGAAGCTGGTGCACGGTGAGCTGTCAAAGTCAGTCCTCTCGACTCTATTTTATCACAATCACCGCGTGACGTCAGCAGCCTGACCATTTTTTTTTTAGCTCTGCCTCAGCATCCTTTGCGACCCATCACCCCTCTTCCACACTACCCCTCCTCCCACCCACCCTCCTCTCCTCTCCCCTGTTCCCCTACAAGCCCCACCCTCTCCCTCTTCCCACATGACCCTCTGCAATCCAATTACAGCAGCGGTGACTGGATGTATGGACGCGCTGTGACTACCAAGCACAAACTGCAGTCTCACTCTCCTCCCCTTCTGTCTCTTCTCTTCCTCTCTTTCCCACCTCTTGTCTCTCGTCTCTCTCTGGCTCTCTCTGCATCTTCTCCACCCCTCCTCTGCTGCGTTCATTCAGATTATTTACCCATCTCCTGATCACTCCCTCTGCTGTGTCTCTCTCCTCCCTCCCCTCCTCTCCGCTGTCGCTGCTACTCTAACTGCCTCACCCTACATCCCTCCCTTCCTACCAACACTCCCTCCTTCTTCTCCTCCTTTTGGAGATCTTAAAAGCTGACCAGCACACACTCGCTCGTAGCATAACACACTCCTTTCCTGCGTGGGAAAAACATGTCAGCTATTCTGGACCTGGACCAGATTGCATGCTCTGGGAATGGAGTGGTGAGTGACAAATGTGTCTTGCCTGCCTTGACACACCTTGCTGGTTCCTTGCAGAGGGGAGCTGTGGTTCAGACTGGCACTATGGGGGAGGTTGTGGTGCTGTTTTCCATCAGACAGGGAGGCAGCAGCTGGCTCCTGGAAACCTAAAGCTGGTGGTGGTGGTGGTTTTTTTCCAGGATGGCTTGTCACCACCTTTAGCATGCGGTTCATACTTGGGGCTTTTTGTTTCTGGGCAGCTGCTGGGTTGGGGTGAACATTTGCTCTGTGTGTGTTTGAGTGTGCGACTACAGGTCACACGTTTCTTGCGTGTGCAGTCTGCACAGACAAATCACGTTTAGTACTCAGTGATGCTTTTTAGTATGTTGATGTTAAAGATGCATGTGTCATTGACTCTTAAACTGAAAATGCACAAATTATGGTTTGTGCATGTGCAGGTCAGTACGTGAGTGTGTGTTTCTGGGTGCATGTTTGTTTGGATCTCAAATGAATATGTGCAAAGGTCTGTTTTTTTCTGGGAGCCTGATCTGGCTGTGGTTGGTACATTGTGCATTTTGTTACTTACACTTCAGTAATCGCTAAGAGCAGGCATGGAGGTCACTCACCCCCTGCACATTGTAGCAACAACACACCGAAACCGCTTTAGCCGTTCCCTCCCTCCTCTGCAGAGACCTTGAGTTTGTGTTTTCAGCCCGCCGCTTTGATGACACACATGAACTGTGCTGCAGGTGGGAAGGGCCGTGTTTGTGGCAAAATACAGCGGAGTGGCATGTACCTGGGATGATCCCACGGGAGAACACTGATGTGAGTCTACACACAGAAGTCATTTGGAGGATGCATGATATTTCTGCCCTGTAATGCTGCTCTCAGAGGTGATTGATGCTGTTCCTGGCAGGGTGGGGAAACACAGGGAAAGAGGCGGAGGGGGGGCTGATAAGAGATTGCGGGAACAAGAACAGCATGACATACTGCTCTCCTTTCTCCTTTTTACCTCACCCCAACACCCTCACCCCTCTTTATTCTGGGACCAGAATCCGAAGTGCTCGCCTCCACAGGCAGCCTCTAAAGCCCCTCTTCTCAAAGCACAAGCCCCAACTCAGTATTCCTCTCACCCACAACTGCAACACATAATCTTTGTCCAGCTACTAGCCACCCCCCATGAATACATGAAAAAGAAAGGGTTGTTGCCATTGCAGTGCCCCCTTTTCATCCTCCCTAGAGCTGCTTGGCTTGAAGCCTTATGTTTGTATCCCAGCGCATATATTTATCTATGTATGTATTTCCATTCATGTTTGAGAAGAAGAATTCAAGAGGTACAGCTGTAGATCAATACAGCTTCAAACCTTGCCAAGAGCTAAATGGATAGATAAAAGGTCTCCTCTCTGCTTCCCTCCCTTTCCACGGCCCTCCAGTGTTATCCACCCTTTTGTGTGCCAGGACATGGCTGGAAAGACATGATAAATTTAAGTGCTGCACCCCTTCTGTTTTAAGGCACAGGCGTCTGTTAGTCATACAGGACTCCCTCAGTCGTTTCTCCCTCTGCCATGTCACTGTCACTCTGTGCCGCTTGCTTTCACGCTCTATTTCATCCCATCCACTACCAGACTCTTTCTATCTCTATCTTTCAATCTCATCTCAGTGCCCTGTTATGTTCCAGTCACCTCTAGATTTCTCATAAATGGTGGGATGTTCAGGCCCAGTGCATGAACACCCCTCAGAGAGTGCAGCTCACAGACAGCAGGTATTATGTAAACTTTGTGTGCTTTCAAGTTCTCAGAGTCAAGCTTCTACACTTTGTGTGTCCTTGACTGTGTCCTTGTCTAAAACTGGAAATAAAGCAGCAGTGAAGCCATGAAGATTTCTTTTTGTCTGTCTGGGTTCTTTCTCCACCAGGCCAAGGTTTCAGAATCACTCCATCATCCATCTGATGAGTGTAAGGCGTCTTATCAGCAGGAGACCTTCATCAAGGTTTATTCCATTTGGGGAAAGGAGGATATGGTGACTTTTGGTGACACACTTTGCAACACAACCTCTGAAGGGGGCATCATGTTGCTTTCAAGTACAGTCTCTCATTTTTATAGCGAGAGGCTGATCTTTGCATCGACTCTCTCTCAGACCAACGTATCTCACTCGGTTTCTTATAGTAAGGATGTTTTTCCTCTGGTGTTGCTGTGACCAATGCAGATGCACATTACTGCAGCTGTGTCCTTGAGAATTAACCTTCATCTCTCGTCTGAAAAGATTGTGACACATTTCCATCAGCCACATTCCTGCAGTGGGAGCTCAGGAGAGGGAGCAGCGGCGTGAAAAGGCAGGGTCCTGCTCCCTCCGTGTCTGTCAGCCTGAACCTGTGTCTCTCCTTCGCCTGGGCTCACTCCCTCTATTATTGATGACCAGTGGGCCTTGAGACCAGGCGGGTGCTGGGCCCCACCCGTGCCTCTGTTCCGTTCAGTGCAAACACATACACAATCGCTTACTCTCATGTTGTAGCTACGTCATGCACATCCTTGTATGCAGCACCATGTCATGCTGACCTTGGGAGGTGTTTGTTTGTGTACATAACGCAAAATGTTGCTGTGTTTCTTTAAAAACACAGTGACTTTGTCACTTGTGTATTTCTGATCCCTCTCCTCCATGTGTCTTCTGACACTTTTATTCAGAGTTGTCTTTGTGGCCTGACTGATTTGCTGTGTCATTCTTTAAGAATATGAACTAGAGGACACTTCAAATCAATGAAACAACTTGCCAAACGCCATTGTTTTCTGTGCTGAAGCTGAGAAAAGCATCCCCATGCAAGATGGAGAAAGGTATTCAACAGAAAGCAAAAGATAGAGTGAGGCTTTGAATTTTAATAGGTCTTTCTGCTAAGACATTCAGTTTTGCAGAGTCATACTTAGGAAATCACTGTGAGATTCAGACTGCTGGGTGAAGACAAATGTCTGGGATAAAAGGCCAGTTTCCACGACAGCCCATTCACTACTTTGTTTGACAGAGGGGACAGGATGTGTCGGAGCAGCTTTTCATGCTTTGCATTCTCAGTCTAAGGTAGAAACAAAAGTGTTGTGCTGGAAATTAAGTGTTAACTGCAGTGAAATTTAAATATAATTTAACTTCTTGTTCTAAGATATGTTCAAGCCTTGAATTTCAGTGGTAATCTTTGTAATCTTTCATGAAATGTGTAACTGCTTTTTCTCTCATTTTGGCATAATTTGGGAAGTTTCGCTGAATGGTTACAAGCTAATGCCTGATTTGGGAAACACATGGATAATCAGCTTTGTGCTTGTGTTCATGTAAAGAGGAAAAGGCTGAACCTTGTTATAAGTTCTCTGCTGCTTAGCGCGCATACAAGTAGAGATTTGATGTCAAAAAATGTAATGAGTGAAACAGTAGTGTTATGGACTGCCATAGCTTTGAATAGTTGCTGAAAATTACTTCAGACTTTTACTGGCAAAATTGTTGAACGTCTGAGATTTATTACAACAATGAACATGAAGAAAGTATTTTGTTTTATAATAGCTCTGCAGATTGTAGCACAGACATGCCTGCACAAAGATGCTGTTCTCTGTTTGTCGCTGTTATTTTTAGAGGTATTTTTGGAGGAATTTTTTCCATTATTGGATAGGACAGCTGTAGAGAGACAGGAAATGTGGGGAGTGGAGAGTGAGAAAAGACATGCAGCAAATGGTTAAGGTCAGGAGTTGAACTAGTGATCCCTGCAACAAGGATATAGCTTCACAGGTTTGGGGCACACGCTTCAATTGCTAGGCCAACCATGCCCAAGTCTTTGCAAATCTGATGAGTCGAGTAAAATAGAAAAGAGCACCATGGAGCCTTTATATGTGAGTTTATTTTTTCTGTGCATGTGGAATGAGCCTCAGATTGAGGTTCACTCCTGCCTCCTGTTTGAGAATTCAGGGCTGTCCCTCTGTCAAATCTTCAAACGTATAAGGGATCTGAAGCTGACCTCTCAACATCAAAGTGTGCCCTTTGTGAGTCGGCGTTTTTTCCTGAGTTCCCCTGAGGACCTGCCAGTAGTGTACAGTGAAATGGATGACACTGAATACGGTTGTCATATCTGCCACTTTGAGCAAAAGGATCCAACATTAAAGTCTTGTAATAACCATGTATTACTAACCCAGAGTTCTGTTCATTTGTAGTTAAAAGCCTAAATTATTCATGATCCTATCTTACTCGCTTTTTTAATTCATCTTAAGAACATAAATGCTACAGTGTAACTTCTGTGTTCAGACGGCCCTATTTGGTGCTTTTCACTCGTTACGCTTTGTTTACAAGTAACATAAGGTATCACGGGATGTGTTCTGTTGCTGAATTTGTTGACACCCTTTACAGACACGTGTTCACACTCTGTCAGGGCTCAGTGTCTCGCCCAGTGGCACCTGACATGTAGACTACAGACAAGAAACCAATCACCAACCTTCTAGAGAAGAATGACCCACAGTATCTTTGGCCCAACAGATTGTGTTGGCTTTGGTCGTCTCAGTCAGTCTTTGGGAGCTGGGTGGATAGGGGATGGGTATCTTTCACATTTGAAACGATACGGTACTGATGCCCGGTACCTGGCAATCGGTATCAATTTTGGGTACTTTTTTTTGTGTGTGCTTATGGTAATTAATGTAAATTTGCTTAATAATAAAATCACATTTTTTTTCAATTTAACATATTAATTCTTTAATATATAACCTTGTAATGCTGTGTTCGTGTTCAGCAAAGAAAATCACCTACTCTTCAACTCCCTCACAGTCAAAAGGACTCATTTAGGTACCTTAACATGGTACCTTTGGATTTCACATGAACCAAAACCCAGTACTTTTGACTGAATTTGGTCGGTACTAGAGATAGACCGATATGGATTTTTCTGGGCTGATACTGGTTCTGATTATTTGTAGTCAAGGAAGCCGATAATCGATATTTGAAGCCGATATTGATTTGCAGTCAAAGTGCAAATATCGGTGTCAAAATTTTTAACAATACAAACTCCAACACTTGACTTCATTCAAATACCTTTAAGCATGAGTTTATTAAACAGCTCCCAGGCTCAGCAGCATGTTTTATAAAGTGAAGTGAAAACTTTTTAAAATAAATAGATAAAGTTTTCTACAGTAAATAAAGTTTTTCAAAATTTAAATGTAACTGCAATAACTGCAATAACTGCACTGCTAATTGGCTGTTTCCTAAGCCATGGCTCTGCCTGTAACCAATCAGATGGTACTGTGGGTGGGACAGTGCTGGTGACTGAGTAATGACTGCAGACAGCTGAGCAGCTGCATCAGAGCCGCAACAATGCAGTTTTAAATTTGTTTCATATCGGCTGTTGGATTAAAAAAAGGCAGATGCCGATATGCTTCAAAATACCAAATATCGGCCCCGATAATCGGCCCAGCTGATAATCGATCTATCCCTAGTCGGTACCTATAAAAGTATCTAATTCAGTACCCATCCCAAGTGTCACGCTGTACAGTGTTACAGAAGTCTGACTAGAGGAGAGTTTGTTTTTTACTACTTACTTCAACATTGTTTCTGCTGACCTTCCTCAAACGGAGCTGTATTCATGTATCAGTTTTGAATGTTATTTCTTTCCTTTGTTGCTGCAGGAGCATGACATTGAGACTCCCCATGGCGTTCTCCATGTGACTATGCGAGGTGTACCCAAGGGCAACAGGCCCGTCATCCTCACCTACCATGACATCGGCCTCAACCGTGAGTCGGTCACATATAAATATATCCACTCCGAGCCCTGCACATGAGAGTCTCACCTCTGGCCCCTCACAGCGTTGACTTTTGAACTCTCACGGTATGCGTGTATCTTCTGCTTTCACCTCTCTAGACAAGTCATGCTTCAACACACTGTTCAACTACGAGGACATGCAGGAGATCACGCAGCACTTTGCCGTGGTTCATGTGGACGCGCCTGGCCAGCAAGAGGGTGCACCTCCCTTCCCCAGCAGGTGGGTGCCACACTGATTTGTCACACACTGACAAATCACAGCACATTTGAAATCAGGGCTGATGGAGGTGCCACAGTTCATTTGTTTATGAGGACTGTGAAGTGAGCTAGAAGTTAATTTGCTAATGGAGCATTAGCAAATGGAAACTGAATTTCAGCAACCCATCATTCAAGAAGTGGGCATTTAGAATGATTGCAAACTTTGTTTCTCTTCAGACATGAGGAATGACGCTGTGGACTTGTATGTGTTTTCTCTCTCCAGTTATCGCTACCCGACCATGGACGAGTTGGCTGAAATGCTGCCCTCTGTGATGACTCAGCTGAAGTAAGAGGCCCTCTTGTCTATAGCCTTTCAATGATAATATGCAAAAATGTCCGCTTCCTCTAGCTGTAATCAATGGTTCCTTTTCAGGGTCAACAGCGTGATCGGCATAGGCGTTGGAGCAGGAGCCTACATCCTCACCCGCTTTGCAGTAAGTCCCTCTCAACAAACCCATCCACATATTCCCTGATGATGTTAATCTCATCTAAAGTCTTCTTCTGTTCCCTGTGTCTCGCCTGTTATGATTGCAGCTTTCAGGCTTCGTAGGTTGTTACACTGACCATTAAAACCTCCCATCAGGCCCACACAGGGCACCAGGTTTCTCCACAGTCTGCTGCATATAAGCTGCCGGTCCCCAGATGATGAATCACTTCGGTGATTCTCTTCCATTCGGTTGCTTTTTGTCTTGTTTAAACACTCGGCAGAGCTAAAATAAGACCGTGTACAGTAGAGCAGAAGGAGTTAGAAGTGACAGAGAGCGAAGAGGCACTGAAAGATGAATAATGAAAAGAGAAGATGGTGGTCGAGGTATAAAAAAAAAGGGAATGTGGTGGAGTTAGAACGTGTTATGTGACGCTCTCTCCGGAGAGTGCTCCTGTGAGGAATTAATGAAGAAAATTGATCCTGAAATGCATCTTCTTAACAGGGCTTGAAGTAAATTATGTTCACCCTTGATAGATTTATAGCAGCTGTTGCTGCATTTGCATCGTGTTGAAAACAGCATCTGCAGTGCTCTCTGTGTCTAGACTGGGATGGATCTTAGATTTCCCCAGCCATCCTCTCTCCTCTCACCTCCTTAATTTAGATGTGCAAAGTTCAGTCTTCTTTGTTTTGTGTCTGCTTTGAACTGCATCAACACGGTTCACTTTTTATAACGTGTAGAAAAGTGCTGTTAGGTTGTCCTTTGTTGACAAAAGAGGGAACTCTGAAGCACATTGCTGCAGATTTGTCATTGTAGAGATGTTACTACACTGAAGATTCCTTTCGCTCTCTGTAATCCTAGACTGAAGCACACTACAGCATACTTAATGCACCAATTTATCACCATCATTATCAATTTATCTTATTTGCCTGTGTTTTTTTTCAATAATCATAACTTGCTTTCCTCTTTCTCAGCTGAATAACCCCACCCTGGTGGAGGGACTGGTTCTGATCAATGTTGACCCGTGTGCTGAAGGTTGGATCGACTGGGCCGCTTCCAAGGTTAGCCTCATTATTTCTTCATACAAGAGATTTGACTCCAGCTTACACCTTCTTTTCCCGTGCACTCTAAGAAATGCTGTTAGTTACTTTACTTCATGCCAATTTTCCTGGCTCTTTATGACACATTAATTAAGTATGACTTTTTACTGGTCTTTTTTATATAATTACACGCTAATATGCCACTTTGAAAACCGTGTGTGCTGAAACTACCCCTATAACCTCCAATACCTCTATGGTATGATTTATTTTCTGGCTAGAAGTTGCTTTCATTAAAGACTCAGGCACAGCCTCTAATCCTTTGTTAATTTGGTTATCCCTGCAGCTTTTGTGTTAAGGTCAACTCAAGTTAATTTAAAGAGCCCCAGAATTTAGTGGACAAAGTGGCACTTTCATTTTTTAAGGATTACTTTTCTTTTGAGTGGACCACTTGGCCTCAAAGTACTGGATGTGATGTAGCAGAATACTATGTCATCTGCTGCTTTAAGCTACATGAGTTGTACATTTTGTGCACTCCTCTCAGAAGTGCTTGTGTTGCGTGGATAAAAAAGATACTTTGAACTGGATTTTGCACATTTTATCTAAAGATAACTTCACATAATGTTACAACAAAGCTACAGCAAAAATACAGTGGAGACCTTTTCAGCCTCAGGCTCCAAACAGGAGGATTGTGTTGATAAGTGTTTGTATTACTACTCGGTAGTGAGGACACAACATCTCACACAAATTTTTAAAATCCCCTGATTGATTTTTATAATTAATATCCTATTTGTGCCAAAATTAGAATTTGTGTAGTTTTATTTACTACACTTAGAAATCTTATGGCTTCTGTTACGTAGCTACACCTATTCCTAAATTCCTTAATGTAAGCTTTTCTTCCTGTCTTAACTCTCCCCCTTCTTGTGCGCAGCTGTCTGGATGGACCAGTAATTTGGTTGATATCGTCATGGCTCACCACTTCAGCACTGTGAGTTTCTCTTGCAATAAACCTTCACTCTGACTTTATTTCTGTGCCTCTGACCTTTTTCATTGGCAGTTTGAAACTGTTCCTGAACCTCAGGCAGCTTTTCTTGATTTCCCTTGGCAGCTTTACCCAATCTCACTCTAATTACAAGCATTAACCGATTGATCTATTCATGTCCTTCTAGATTACCAAGATTGGAAGTTTGTTAAATCAAGAAAACAGAAGGTTAAAAACTTGTCAATGCTCATCATAGACTACGTACAATCCCACATGACCAGCGCAATGATAACAGTGCAGTGTACACTTAATATGCACTGTTATAAGGCACTTTACAAGTAGTACACTTCTTTTTCTTTTCTTTTGTTTTTTACAATATTTTTTTTCAAAGTTTTATAATGAAAGGTGAAAACTTACTGTACATTGTATTTACTTTAAGAATATAAATCAAAATGCAAACATCTTCACACACACACCCATTCATACCAAGTAGATTTACACCAAATTACATAAATACTTGCGCATACCAAGGTTATAATAGTTAACTAAAACAAAACTAAAAACGAAAACTAAAATTTGAAATACATTGCAGTTAACTCAAACTAATAAAAACTAGAAAAGAAAAGAAAAACGATAAGTAAACTAAAACTGTATCTTGTGTTCACAAAACTAACTGAAACTAACTAAAATGTCCTTAGTTGTAGTTTTTGACAATATTAATAGCCTTTAGGATTTAAATTAATCCGACACATTTTCCCAACCAATTTTAGACAGTTTGAGGCAGTTGTCAGCGCCGTACAGCACCATCATAGCGACGTATAGGGACGAGCTTGTATACTGCGCTGACTGGCCGTGCGCTGTGCTGCGACAAAACGTAGTGGAGCAATGAAATCAGAGCATCTGTAATAGTTTAATTGTTACAGAGTCCAAGTTTTTATTGTATTTGAGTCTGCCTTTATTGTTACAGAGTCCAAGTTTTTATTTATTGAAGCTCATATTATATTGTTTTTTTATAATTTATGTTAATATTATTTTTATTTAATTCATGTTAACATTATTTTATATAATTAATGCTTATATTTTTTCATACTAAGTTTATATTATTTTCATGTGTTTAAGGCAGCAGCCAACATTTCGGTATCAGCATTGACTGAGCAGTGAGCACTATGTTGGACTTGAAAATAAACAGTACGACAAAATATTTACTCTGACCTTTTTGAATCCTGCACCTGGTTAATAAGGTATGAAAAAACTAAAACTAAACTGAAACTAAACTAAAACTAAGCCTTGTTGCAAAAATAAAAACTAAATAAAAACTAGAATGCCTGCTCTAACTAAAACTAAACTATTATGACAAATCCAAAACTATTATAACCTTGGCGCATACACACTTATTCACATATATTTGCTTGAATGTATACACATGCATACACCTCAGTAACATATATTTTCATATATTCTTATAAACATATAAGTATACACATATATACATAAACCTATATTCATACACATCCATTCACATACATATGCATATAGAAAGACAAGACTAAACTATAACAGTAAAAATAATACTAAAAAAAATAAAAAATAAAATGGACCATTGACAGTTTAAATGTCATATCTTTATTTGCCAGATGCTATAATGTACATATATGGCTCCCTCAAAACTACAACGTCCTCCAGTTTTCCTTTATAAGTCAGTCTTATCAATCCAATGCGCTCAGATAGCTCTTTTATCCATTGTTTTACAGAAGGACCTTCCATGCTCTTCCAATTCAATGCAATAGTCCAAAGTCCAACACTTTGATTTGTTTCTTTGTTGATGCAAAGTCTTTGGGATATATTCCAAGTATATAAAGTTTGGCACAAAAAGGAATCTTGACTTTAAATACCTCAGACACACAGTTAAAAATACCTTTCCAAAATCTTTGTATCTTCGAACACTCCCACAGACAGTGAACAAGACTTCCTTTATTATCGTGACACTTAGTGCATGTATCAGGAATATGACTTGACATATGTTGGAGTTTTTCAGGGTTACATAAACCTTGTTAACCATTTATATTGTAGTAATTAAGTCGTGTATTTATGGATTGTTTTTGGGCTTTCAGACAGGCCTCGCTCCATTCTGTTTCATCTATGTCTTCCTGTAAATCCTTTCTCCAGGCATTCAGTCCATTTATTGCAGAGTCCTTGAAATTCATCATAATCAGATTATAGTATTTAGAAAAAGCAGTACACTTCTTGTGATGAGGCAGCTTTACTAGATCAAAGAAATGCAGTTGTAGCATCTCATGTCTTCTTTTACTCTGCTCCGCTCTCCAGGATGAGCTGACGGAGAACCAGGAGCTGATCCAGACCTACCGCCTCCACATCGCACAAGACATCAACCAGGACAACCTGGCCCTCTTCTGTGGCTCCTATCAATAGTATGATGACCACATTAGTGTACCCTGCCTATCCTGATTTGACAGCTTTAGCCAGACCTGAATAGAAAGAAGACATTAATGCGTTACATCATAAAATCAACTTTTACAAACATGACAGTTCCAGCTCCTTGAGCTTATCACCATTTTTCTTCTTGTTCCAGCCGTCGAGACCTGGAGATCGAGAGGCCGATCGTAGGTCTGAATGAGGACACGGTCAACACACTAACGTAGGTTTTGACTTTAGGAGCACTCAGCAATAATCTGTGACTGCACTGTTCTGTGAATATTCACTCCTCATCTTCCCAGGTGCCCTGCATTGCTGGTTGTGGGTGATACAGCACCTGCTGTGGAGGCTGTGGTGAGTTGCACTCATTTATCTGAGTAAGGCTGAGAAGCTCTGGAAAAATGATGCTGTTATTTTTCTGTTTTGGCTGAGAAGTAAACCATCATTGATGTTTCAGGTGGAGTGCAACTCCAGGTTAAATCCAACCAAGACTACACTGCTAAAGGTAGAGCTGTTTGTATTGCATACTCCAGTTAATAACTATATGATGTGTGTTTTTTTTCACTGGACATATGATTTATAATAAAGACTGATGCTTTTTTCTCAGATGGCTGATTGTGGAGGCTTGCCCCAAGTCGTGCAGGTAGGTTTTTGTTTGTTTTGTTAAGCACAGACATCCATTCTTCTTTTTTTGTCTCTGTTATCTGACTGTCACTCATTGTCTGTTTACAGCCAGGGAAACTTGCTGAGGCCTTCAAGTACTTTGTTCAGGGAATGGGCTACAGTAAGTGAACATACTCACACCTTTTGTTACAAGTGATGAAGTGAGTAAAAACATCCATGAATGCAATGATACTGGGTCCAACGAGTCTGTTGTTCACTGTGAATGTCCAAAACCTGCTCACACTCTGACACCTTTAGAGCTGACGTGTTCGTGGTCAAGGTTTGTCTTCATCTTTGAATTTCCTGTTTACGTGAGCGCAGTGACAAAATTTGGTAAAAGGAGGTTGGTTTTTTTTTTGGTTGACTCCTGTCAGCTTGTCAGTAAACACCCTGCTGGTGACATTTGGGCTGTTGCTGGCAGTACATGAGCTTGCACAGTGTTTTTGGTCAGCCTGATCACAGAGAGGCAGCCTGTGCAGCACGGTACATGCTAACACCATTTCCTCTCTGCTCTTTACAGTGTGTGGTCCCCACAACCCTCAGTAGGTGAGGTGTTAGTGCTTCTAGCATGACCAAACTGACGGTGGCTCTGAACAGCCATTCACTTCCTGTTCAGTTGAAGAGTGGCCGCCAAAAAAAGCCCTGTTCTTTTTGCCTGGTGTGCTTTTCTCACTCTTTCCAGAGCTGTTTAAAGATGCCGTCTCTCTGTGGAGAGGCTCAAAGTGCATACTTAAACAGGCCCCCAGGTTCTCACAGTCATTCATCTATGAAGAAAACAAAAAAATACACTTCTGTCAGAAAACACTGACATGTGGTGCACCAACCAGACTCTACTCTGGATGGATGAAATCTTATATTTTGAGGTTTGCTTGCTCCAGCCATACAAATGATGGCTGTATCTGTATTCTTTCGTAATGTTGTTTCCCTTTTGCTCTCCTGCTCCCACACGCTGCACCGCGGGAGGCTCTCTCAGGTGCAGAGAGCGTGTCAGTGCCTCAGTGTTGCTTTAAAGGCCACCGAGTCCCCCTGTTGAGTAAATGCCACTGCAGGATTAGAACAGATTAAAACGATTGTTTTCATGTAGAGAAAGTGTTGAAAATAAATCTCAACACCTCAGCATGTTTCTGAAAGCTGCTTTTCTCTAATTAACACATTGATACAGTTAGAAATGCAAATCAGAAAGAGCCAAAAATTACAGGGGGTGTCCATTCCAGTTTGCACACTCACTACTTGTACGCACTGGCCAATAAACTGCAGCAGAGTTTCACTCTGAACCAGAAACACACCAAGGTGGAACAAAGCAACCAGAGCTCCTTTTCAACGCTTTCCTTTTCTCCCTCTTTCTTTCCTTCCTTAAACATCGCTTACAGTTCCCTACGTTCTTCTCAGTCACCTGAGCAACGAATCAGGTATCAGGTTCTCGAGCAGCTGACAGGCAGTAGGCTTTGAACCCCACTGGCCTTTAAACCCTCCACAGTGGATAAATGTCAATGTATGCAGAATTCTCTGTAGGGCAATGTTTTATCATGGTAATCCACTTCAGCTATAAGATTCTGCATACTTTAACATTTTCCTCTCCACTTAGTAGTTTTAGCTTATTTTGTGATGCATGACACAGTTTATTTTGTTAGCGTACGTTCTGTCTTCAGTGTGCTATGAATTGCATGAACTTGTTATTCCCTGTCAGTGCTGTGGGATTGCAAATGCTGTAGACTCCTGTTTGAATGTTTGATTGATTTGATTTTGTTTGGTTTTTGGAGTCATTTTCTGTCATGCACTTTGTTTTATTTTATTGGTCCCCATTTTTCAGAATTGCTTGCACAGTAAGCATTTTTTTGTTGTTGTTGTCAGAGCGTCTGAGTGTTCCCACGCTGCACTGAGCCCGTCCTGTGTGAGTGGAATATTAATGCCTGTTCCTCTTCCTCAGTGCCGTCAGCAGGAATGACTCGTCTGGCTCGCTCCCGCACCACCTCCTCTTCCAGCATCACCTCCATGGACAGCAGTCGCAGCCGCAACAACCTCAACAGCCTGCTGGAGGGCAGCGCCACCGGGGCCCTGGACAGCCAGGCCGGGCCCCAGACCATGGAGGTCTCCTGCTAAACCCCATCCCCACCCCTCCTGTATGCACAATCCCATAGTAACTGCCCTCAGTTTTCCCCTTTTCTCTCTGTCTCTCCTTCTCTCTGTCTCTCTCTGTCTCTCTCATAAGCAACTCAATGCCAGGAGGGTCTGTAACTATGAACTATGTGATTAGAATAAAGGATGTAATAAATATATAAACAGATGCATATTATTAAATATAAATACACTATCAGAGTCACATTCCTACCAGAGACCATAACTACATTAACACATGTTGTATATTTAGATGGTCAAACCATATGATTGGCTCAGCTGGTCCACCTTGTCCCCTCGTATTTATTTTTTTCACGTCGTCTTTATTTTCAATGTCTCCACAAACTTTTTCATTGCACTGTACATCACATTTCAGCTCGTCTCTCCTATCGCATCGATCGTGAGTCATTGTATCTTTGTGTTTTTATCACCTTTATGCTGCAACGTGAAGCTCAGTTAGTCACTGAACCTACTGTAGCTGCAGGAGTCAAGGTCAACTAATGTATCTGATAGATGGTGAGATCACCGTTGCAGACTGTAGCAAAGTGTGAGTAAAACTAAAGAAAATTTGGGAAGCTGCATGGGAAACAAAAGAAAAAGACATTCATAGTGAAGGTTAAGTCATGTCCATGTGTGTCTTGTCATTAATTTTGAATTATTTTTTAACTGAACTCATTTCCTTCTCTTTGTGTTGATGTTTTTGCTCAGTTTAATAGATTATCTGTTGATGTTTTAACAACTTTTAACAAGAGGGACCTGATGTGAAAAGTGTAAATCCCTTCCCTGAGGGGCCCACTGGTGCTTTTCACAATCTGCTGATTCAACTCATTTATATTACTACTGAATAAAGCTTCAACATGACAACATGCCTGACCTTTTCTTTTAAATCTGTTTTACATCATAAGTTACACCGCTCAAAAAGTAAGGCGTGCTGAATTAGCTTGAGAGAAACAGAGCACAGTGCGCCTGACGTGCTCTGGGTGCTCGTTCTTTTCAAAACCAAGTTTTGATGGAAAGTGAGGTGACTGTGGTGAGTTAGTTTCCAACCGCAGTTGTTCTTAGTTTTGACAATTCGAGAGTCACAGATGACGCCATCTTTGTTGACCACACATTGAAAAAAAAAAGAAAAAAATATTATCAGCTGCAGTGCAAATGAGATAAAGTGGCTTCAAAGTGAAATAACGTCAGTTTTATTGCAGTAAAATGGTACATAGCAATCTGATGTTAACATCACGCTGTTGACAATTTGTAATAGCTGTCATTATATGTGTTGAGGTCTGTGTTATTCCTAGAGTTTAATTTTCCAACAAAAAAACACATTTAATATGGCTTGTAGTTACAGAGAAACTGCGTCTTTAGGAAACCTACTCTGAAAACCATATTAACATGACAGCGTGGAAGGATTGCATCCTTGATTATTAGAATAACAAGTTCCTTCCATCTACATTAGCATGTGGTTGTGAGTTATAATAGCAGATTTCAAAGCTACTTCTTGTAAAGATAATCAGATTGTTTCCATGTGTGGTAGAGTGGTTCCTGTTAATCTAATTTAAGACTCAAGCAAATAGACACGATAGATTATGCAATAAAGATCTGAGAGTCTGAACTTCTCATATCAGAGCTGCCAGCTTTGATGCACGCACTTTGAGATAAGTTATTATGAAAACCATTGGTTCATATGCTTAGATTTTTGTTGGACACTGCTTTGAGATTGTATCACTGATACTGTTATATATCAGTATGCTGAATGAATATTGTCATGCATTACCAGAGCTTCGACTCTTATCTGATGAGCCTTAATGTTATTTATTTATTAATTTTTTAACATTTTATTCAACCTATATTTAACCAGATAAAACCCCCTTAGATCTGGATCTCTTATACAAAGGTGACCTGATCAAGAGGTCTGCAGCACACGCCATAATAAATGAATAAATGGCATCATTCAAACAGAGCTGACATAACTGTATGTAATGGGAAATCTGCAATAACATGAAAAATATGAAGAGGTTTTTCATCAACAAATCAGCTGCAGGAGTATGCAGAGGTAATACAGCATTTCTACTCAGTGTAAACAGTAACTGCTGGAGTGAAACAAGGCCACTGCCTCAACCCACTTTATACCACAATGTACACAAACATGTATATGTAAATGTTGCTTACGTAGACACACAGTTCATTCCATGAGCAAGTGAAGCAATTCAAGCCTTTGATGAAAACATTCTGCATCACACAGAGCAACTCGAGCTGTCCTGAGTCAGGATGTCAGAGTCTTGAACGTCACAGGAAGCTGCAGCAGGGTGTCATACATAAAGGCCGTGCAGGAAGCCACGACTCTTCATTTAGACCCCCCACTACAAACAGCTGCAAAAACAGTTTAGTCTTCCTGGGAACTGAGCGGAGATGTGCACACAGTCATTGTTACTGAACGGTTAGTTAGACTGGGATCCTGGTATTACTCATTTACAACAGGCTCCTGTTTGTGGGTGACACAGAAAATTTGGAGTTTACAAGTCAGTCTGAGGAGGATCTGCCTCTCTACCTGTGCAGAATACAGCTTCTGGATTGTTTTTCAAGAGACAGCGCTAAGAAAAAGTAAGTAACTTTCTTTCTTTCTTTCTTTCTTGTCTATTGGCTTAGGCCACAAGAGCAGGCTATGAGTATTCTTTATACTAGTTCTTCATACCGTCTAAAGTTTACTTTGCATTGCAGATGAAAAGAGAAATCAACTTCTTACTATTTCATTTTTTTTTCTTTTTGGAGTTGCTGCATTTGTTCAGAAGTTTGCATGACTTGCATGAATAAAATCTTGAATGTTCCCATTCAGATGCTTTTTTTTTTTTTTTTTTTTTGATAAAGTTGAGTTTCTCACAAACATGTTTATTGGAAATTTATCACAGGATGTAGAGGATCTCTTGTTGTGGTTAGGCCCCTTCCTGTGTCATCTAGGTGTTGTTGCCTGGTTACTGGGTTGAATGTGGTACCTGTGAGCAGTTTTCTTTGGTGACAGCCATAATGTGATTATTGAGGATTAGAAGGTTACTGAAGGTGGATCGCTGTCTCATCAAGCTCCCTATCTGACTTTTGTAGCCACAGGATTTAACTCACCCAGCGAAAGCTAAAGAGGATGGGGATCTGCCCCATTAGATGTCAATCCAACCTGACAAGATTAGAAAACACACCTGAAACCCCGTCTCAAGGTATGTGATAACACTATTTTTAATCAAAAAATAAAATATATATATATATCTGAAAACCTGAATTTGGTTGATGATCATCTCCCTTTCTCTCCCTGCAGCTCCTGATGAGACCATGGTTGTATCTCTTTGTAACTACCCATCCTTTGGGCATACAGAGCTGATGATGTGCATTGGAGAACAGCTCACAGTAATATCAGAGTACATGATTTTACTTTACCAAATATTCCCTTTTCACCGTTTCACCTTCAACCTGAACTGATACAGATAGTCATGACTGTCAATCTCTCCTGCAGTGATGGCGATTTTATGATGGTGAGGTCCTCTACAACGGGCTGTGAGACTTACATTTCCACCTGCTACACCGCCAAGGTCACAAACAGGTAGGTCAACATCATAGAACAAGTGGGAGACCTCTGATCAGTGAGCATGTAAATGAGACAAAGAAAGACAGAGAGGCTGAGAGGGGAAGGAGGGGGGTTCCCTGTGAGGTAGGAGGAGTCTCCGTGTAGGTGGAGATGCAGGTCTGGAACAATTCATCTGCTCTCTAATGACATGACTTCATTCTTTCTGCCTCCTGAAGTTTCAGTCCCACTCCTGTGGAGACATCCTCTCATGTTGTTCCACTGACTTTTGCAAACCTTAAAAAAATAAAAAGCAATACTCACTTTTTGGTAGAATAAAAACACTGTTTGAGTGTAAAATGTATCTTCTCTGGCAGTGTGTCTCCTTTCACTCTCTACTCCTCTCATTTCCTGTCCCTCTTCAGCTGTCCTATCCAACCAAACAGCACAAAAGCCACAAAAACTGACTGAAAAAAAAAAAACTGTTTCTTCTCTGTGCGTAGGTGGCTGTTCACAGGCATCAGCAGGTACAAAGCAGTGGAGCTGCTAATGCAACCTGAGAACCTGTGTGGAGCCTTTTTGATCAGAGAGTCAGAGACAAACACAGGTTAGAGGGTTGTTTTCTTCTTCCACTGTGAACCACATGGTGAACCATTCATGAAATGGGGTCTGTAACAATTAGGAGCATCTTGGGGTTAACAGATGTAGCTGATAAATGTATAATTTTCAAAGATCATGATCAAGAGCCATTAGGTTTGACTGCTGCATTCATCTGCTGTTTCAGATGGTTACTCATTGTCTGTCCTAAAGAGAACCAACTCTTCATATATGGACTCTGTAAAGCACTATCGCATTTCAAACCTTCAAAATGGCTGGTTCTACATATCTCCAGGACTCACCTTCCCCTCACTGCAACAGCTGGTAGAACATTATTCAGGTTAGTACTGAATCTGTGATGATTTTGTCTAAACATAAAGGAGACCACTGAAAGAGAGTGACATGATAATGTTGTCTCCTCCAGAGTGTGTGGATGGACTGTGCTGCCGGCTCACTGGACCATGCTTCATTAAGGGTTTAAACGATGGAAGAGAGGCCAGGCCAATACCGATAGCTGTAAAGAGGCCGACTCTAAACTGGAAGGACATTAGCAGGTGAGGCACAGTTATTCTCTTCTAAATACATATACATAAACATATAAACATATACATAAATATGTTAATTCAAGAACATTGTCAGAATCACATCAAGCACACAAATACAAAAACATGGAATTAACATGGAAAAATCTTGCCATGTCACAATTTATTTTATCACCTGTATAATGCTTTGAAAATATTCTTTATATATCCTTGAGTTGTCTAACCTTGTTATTGTCTTCAGACAGTGTCATTTTTATCAAATAAAAAAAATCATTCTTTACTAATAAGCAGAGAAGGGGCCTCAGTGTCTTTTCAGTGTCTTAAAATGTGTTTCTTATGAATTAAAGGAGAGAACAAAATCTGCAATACCGTATAACAAATAACTAAATATGGAGCTTTGCTGAAAACTGAACTTTTGTTTGACATGTATATAATAGTTATCCATTCTTGGATTATACTGCATACTTAGTTCACTTTGATTCAAGAGCAGCACGAAGTAGGGAGATTCACACTCCACACACTGCTCAAAGGATTTTGAATAGAACTTAAAAATTTCATCATTAAAAAGCATTCAATTGGATGCAATGATGGAGAAATAAAGGATGAAAAGGGTAACATTCAATAAAACAGACTCAGATAATACATATGTACATGTTTTCGTGTGTGGGCTGGTTTGAAACAGGATACACAATTATGACATTTTACCAAAGGTCATATAGGTAGATAAATACACAATAATTTTTTAGGTCTCACATCTGAAAAATCGTCTTCATGTCTATACCAGGTCGATGATCATGCGGAGGAAAAGGACAGAGTCAGACAACTCTCTTGTGAGTGAGGGCCTCAGAGAAGCCATCACTTCCTACCTCCAAATGACAGAGGACAGTGATCACAGCTGGGACACATGAGGAAATACGGTGAAGGAGTCACTGAAAAAGAACTCAGAGACAGTTGTGTGGTCAGAAATGTTCAGTGTCATCTAGGCCTATTGCCTGAACAAACCACTGGAGGAGGTCGCCAGCAAGCCATCTTGACTCCTAACAGCAGCAGACTATTTGGGGAGCTGAGACACTACATTGTCAGAACAAAAAATATGTCTGCATAGAGAAGGATTTTTGTCTCCAAAGAAGAAACTGAAAGACAATGCTCTCCGTTTATGTAAATGCCTGAATGTTTCTCTTAATTTATCATCAATCATGTATGCTGTCTGAACATGTGCTGTATTGTTGGATAGTTGTTGTCATGGTTACTTAATATTATTGGAATCCAATAAATAAGTAGACTAATGTAAATAAAAGTGTGTTCTGTGTTTGTACTGAATATAATAAAAAGGAGAATTTGATAAATGGAGTCCGGAGGTTGTTGTAGGATGCGTCTCTAACAGCAGGTGTCGCTTTTTTCCCAACGGTCCATTAAAGCCTTCCACTTCCTGCCCTAGCAGTTCAGTTCAGGAAGAAGAAATCATGGCGACGCTTTTGGGGTCCGATTCCCCTGGTAGTGGAGGAAAACGAAGAAATTGCAATTGCAACATCATCACAAAGTTCACGGCCAGTAAAATTACCGGCCAGGGATATAGCCGAGGAACACAGGTAAGAGACACGATGCGTGATGTGACGGTTAAGACGGTAGAAAGTTGGTCCACTGAAGCCACGGACTTGCGCGAGACATCAACCCTGAAATGAAGACGTTTTCCTGGAGACTTTGCTGGACATGTAGTCGACTTACAGATAGCTACAACATGACGGTGTACATAAAAACCTGTATATAACTTCAATAATTTGCATTCTAGATGCAGTCATGTGCTAACTGTTAAGGTAAATAACACTGCCTCTGCTAGAAGTGCATAAAGCAGATCCGCTGAAAGTGGCTCTTTTGTTGTTAGCCTCGCGGTAGCGTAGCATTACATGACAAGTTCGCGACGCTAACGTTACACAAACACTTAGCGCTGAACGTTTGACGACAGTGGTTAGTTGAAACACGTCTGGGTGCCAAAAACAACGAGGGCGTGTTGCTAAATGTTTGTAACGCTTCAATCACGAAATTAACGTTAGCAACGGTAGCTTGTGCTAGCCAACGGCTAGGTGGCTAAGCCAGCTGAACAGCTCAGGTGATTACGTAACGTCAGTCTAACCACAATAACTATCGTTTCCTTAAATGGAGACGCCTCAACAGCTGTTCAGAGGATAGCGTTGGGAAGTTTTATTTTTATTTCCACAACAGAATAACACGTAGCATGTTTTTAACTTTGGAGCACATAATTTTCTTGTTGATTTTGTTGTAACTGTGTAACTGTGTCAACTGTTTTGGCGTGGATGACTTTATGCAAATGAATGTGTCACCTGTCCTGGCAGTCAGCCACACAGTTTGTCTTTTTCTGTACACTGGCTTTTGGCCTTATACTGCAGAGCCTCTGAAACCGTTTATTCTTGTGCTGTTTGTGTCGTGACTGAACCTTCCTTGCTGATTTGGGGTATTGAACGGTGGGCTGGCATGCTGGGGAAGTAAATGTCATTAACGAACAGATTTAATTTATTGAAAACATCCCAAGTAACCTTACAAATATGGAACCACCTTTCTTTCGAAAGACTTGTTGAAGGCAGGTGACATAACCTGAACATTTGGCGAAGTGAGGTTTTGTTAAGGTGGTAACAAATTCAGATGTGAATATCAAACCTGCCTGATTAACACATATTGACAATCACGCCAAGTTTTCCCACCAGCTTCTGTTCAATGTATTTTGCATTTAAGTTTTGACCCAGTCTCTGTGTCACAGCTCCCAGTTGGTCTGCTCCAGGAGAGGGACAAACGGGCCAAATGGCAAGGCATCCCTACTCTGCTGCAGAAGCTCCATGAGAGCAGCCATCCAAACAGTGACCTCTCACATGCCCACAGCTTTCTTAAGGTACCCACTCAGCACTTTTCCACTCAGCAGTGAGATGATAGAATCATCTGTTGTTGCCTCTTGCTGCTGAATGCTGAATGTGAAACCTAGGTGATGTAGCAAATATGTGAACAACTGCTTCTTTCAGGTTTTGTCATCCCAGCTTTCTATGGAGGCCATGTCTTTTGTCACAGAGGACAGGAAGACTGCTCAGGAATCCACCTTCCCCAACACACACACCTTTGACCTATTTGGTGGAGTTGATGTAAGTCTGACACTCCTAGTTTGATCTTCTTTAACTTTTGAATGTCCCTTGAAGAATCAGCTGACATGTTGTACAGTAGGGCTGCAACTAACGATTATTTTTAGTGTCGACTAATCTATCGATTATTTTTTCGATTAGTTGGTTAATCAAGATTATGTTGAGTTTCAACCTAATTTGGCCTTTAAAATGTGCAGACCTTTATAATTCAACCTGTGTGTTGCATTTTCACTGCATTTACCCAGAGTTAGGTTCTCTCCTCTGATTGGTCAGCCCTGTGTCATGTTTGTTTGTTTGATTGTCTTTATTTCATTCATGATGACATAAAAAATATAAGTACTGGGCTATACAAAAAAATAAATAGGCTAAATCTCAAACTGAATGAAGCAGGTAACAGGGAAATGAAGTTGTTGTACGCAGTGTTGGACAGACCGATTATTAGTGACTTTGGGCTTGTTTTCTAATGTCTATTTGCTTATTGGGGCTTGCTTTGCTGTCTGAATGATCCTGCCTGACTCTCTCCCTGCTCTCCATAACAACGCGTTTAGTTTCGTTTCTCTACATGCGCTACTTCCACTTCGCTCATGCGCACTCCGCCCCTCCTCCTCCCCACTGAGTGTTACTGGTGCAGTGTGAGCTTGAGAGTGATAAATGTCCTCTCTTTTCAAAAGTTAGGGGAGTTTTGACACTAGTTTGTGGCTCAGATCCTGAAAAACTGTAACAGAGAGGGAAGGAGACTCTCTAAATCACGTCATCAGACGCTGAACTGCGGGAGCTGTCAGGCTGTCCAATCCGGAGATGCAGAGCCTCCGTCAGCGCACAGCGCTCTGTGGAAGTGGAGATTTTTCCTCATCAATATTCCTCATGTATAAACTTAGTGATCTTTTCCCATAAAAGTATCCAACAACACAGCACCTCATGCTGTGAACTGAAGTTACAAATAAGTATTACCCCCTGGTATTTGATTTTACCATGTGACAACGACAATAAAAACACTAATACGACGTGTCGACTATTAAAATGTGCGTCGATGAATTTTTTTCGTTGACGTAGTCGGTTATGTCGACTAATCATTGCAGCCCTATTGTACAGTTCGCACTGAAGCGGTGTAGATGTGATAACAGATAAAGTTCAAAGCATTTCATACTTGTGTCTGTGTTTCCTGAAGCTGCTTGTGGAGATTTTGATGAGACCTACTTTAACAATGCAGAAGAAAAAGCCCAAAAGTAAGAGCCACTCTCACTCTAAATGCGTTAACTTTTATTCCAATGTCAACATGTATGCTGCAATCACTGCATAATGTGTCCTTGCTGTGAAACTAACTTGTGTGGTTTTATTACAGTGAATGATGACTTGGTCAAAGACTGCCTTAGTGTTCTCTATAACTGCTGCATTTGTGTAAGTATCCCATTACTCTTTGTACATATCAGAGAAAAGTCAGAAGCTCATTTTTATCACGCCTCGTTTGGCACGAGAAGACTTTTTGTTGCCTTCTGAATCAAAACAAGCAGGAATAATCATTATTTACCTACCCTGTAATTTTTCCCTTTCTGTTCAGACGGAAGGGGTCACAAAGAGCCTGGCAGCGAGGGATGACTTTGTTCTGTTTCTCTTCACTCTGATGACAAACAAAAAGACTTTCCTGCAGACTGCAACCCTAATTGAAGATATCCTTGGAGTCAAAAAGGTTTGAGTTATATGAAATACTCAGAATGATCACTCTAACATGGCTTTGGTGATTCCAGTTGTGTTGAGTTCATTTTCCTGCTCGGCAGAGACATATTTCTGGTTAAATGGTACTCAGTACAGGGACTTTAAATGCCAGATGAGGCTAGCAGAGCTGTTGGTCCTGCTGAACATTATCATTATTGTTCATCAATTCATAATCATAGTAATGTATTTGTACAGTTTTGTATTCTATACTGTTATTTCTGGGTTGCTTTCACAAAAAAAAAAAAATTTTTTAGAATAAACCTTATTTCCTTGTTCACATAAATCTGAAATACCTATGAGCTCAACATCATTTGCATATTACTGCACCATTGTGGGATATTTGGCATTTATGCCATTTGTCTAAAGTTTGACTGGAATGCTAAACCCTGGAGGCTTAACAGAGCTCTAGAGTTTTTACATTTAACACAAAAGCTTTTGGGTTTGGCTTGAGTATGAAAGAAGTACCAGAGTCAAGGCTTTCAGAACAATGACACTGGTTTTTTGTGGCCACTTTCACATGGCAGTTCGTCTGGTATCCTGTTTGTTGAGAAGCGCGGTTTAACACCTTGTATTGTGTTGTCCTCTTCAATTCAAAGAAATTGTAGTTGCTCAAAGGTAGCTGAGTGTTATTGATTGCACCATTGTACTGTTTTATCAGGGCTTTGTGAAACCTGCAGGTGGGGATTTGGCCAACACTGTGGGCCCCCTCAAAAACAATGACTTAATTATCCAGAACATTATCTCTTTCAGTTACCTTGAGTCAGACCCATATTGTTGTTGTTGTTGCACAAAATCAGTTACTTTTGGTTTCTACTTCTGCTGTCCCTTTGTGGGTTAGTGGGCATACCTCAATCCCAAAGAAAGACATCTTGACAGAAGTCGCTCCCTTGAGACCTTTAATTTTCCTAAACTAAAACAAAATCTCAGGTTTCCCATCTTTAGTAATGGATACATAAATCAAAGGTGATCAGTCTGTCCATTTTATCGTTTTTACTGATTGTTGTAACTAATACTTTTGTGTTACTTCTCCTAACTTGAGGTTTCATGTCAAATCATGTCCGTTAACATATTCAAAACTACATCAATCAAGAAAGCACCCTAAACTAACTATTTAAATCCATGCACTTTTTTCTGTCCATCTGTTGGATCAGGGAAATCATTCTGCTGTGATATTTTGCGCCTTTGTGATAGTTGCTAACTCCTCATGTGTTTGCATGTTTCAGGAAATGATTCATTTAGAGGGAATCCCCAACCTGTCGGGCCTGGTTCAAAGCTTTGACCAACAACAACTAGCCAACTTCTGCCGCATCCTGTCGGTCACCATCTCAGAACCTGATGTGGGAAACGATGACAAGCACACCCTGTTGGCCAAAAATGCTCAGCAGAAACGTAATGCTAGCCCCTCAAGGGCAGAGGTCAACCAGGGTAAGTTGTATACTTGTCACAGCAGTGTCAATGAATTGTGTTTTTATATGCGTATAAATATCAGCATAAAATATTTTGTTGTTGTTTTTTTTCTTATAGTTACCCTTATGAATATTCCTGGTTTTATTGAGCGGCTGTGCAAACTAGCAACTAGAAAGGTGTCTGAGGCCACTGGAGCTAACTTCCTGCAGGAGCTGGAGGACTGGTACACCTGGCTAGACAACGCTCTGGTGCTAGATGCCCTCATGCAGATGGCAACAGAGGAGCCTGAACAAAGCAGTACTGGTGAGATAAGTTACACCATTGCTGATTCAATTCCAGGATATTTGGTTGATCTGACCTCTTTTCCCCCTTTTTTCAGAGTCATCAGATGAAAGTTCGCTCGCCACCAGCCCCTTGAGGCATAGACTGCCGCAGTCCATGAAGATTGTCCATGAGATCATGTACAAAGTGGAGGTGCTATATGTGCTTTGTGTTCTTCTTATGGGGCGACAGAGAAACCAGGTGCTAATCTTCACCCACCTCTTCCTTTGTTGAGATGTCAGATGCATTGTTTGCTCTGGGCATGGCTTGACCTTTACTGATCTTTGTATCCTGTCTCTGCACAGGTCCACAAGATGCTGGCTGAGTTCCGCCTCATCCCAGGGCTCAATAACCTTTTTGACAAGCTGATCTGGAGGAAATACACTGCCTCCAATCATGTGGTGCATGGCCAGAATGAGAACTGCGACTGTAGTCCAGTATGTATTTTCTCATGCATTGAAAACTCTCTTTTGGGTGTTAAATTCAACTTTTGATAGTGTTGTAAGCATTGTCTGTTAATTCTGTTTTTTTTTGCAGGAAATATCCTTTAAAATCCAGTTTCTCAGACTGATTCAGAGTTTCAGTGATCATCATGAGTAAGTTTTAGTAATTTCAATAACCCTCGTGTCCGATATTTTTAAGTAGTTGTGGTTTGTGTTTACTAATTTTTCCTCACACTCTTTCAGAAACAAATACCTCCTGCTGAACAGCCAGGAGCTGAATGAACTGAGTGCCATATCCATGAAGGCCAACATCCCTGAAGTGGAAGCTCTGGTCAACACAGATAGAAGCCTCGTGTGTGACGGGAAGAAAGGTCTTCTCACGCGCATCCTAGCTGTCATGAAGAGGGAGCCTCCAGACTCATCCTTTAGGTCAGCATCACAGACAGGGGATGAAGTAGTTGAACTTTTTATGTTCTTAAAAACAGTGAGACAAATAAGTTGTTTCTATTTCATACAGCTTTGTCTTTAACTTTATTTCTGCTTTCTAGCTCTGACTGAATTTTTCTGTTGTGTTTGTAGATTCTGGCAGGCCAGGGCAGTGGAAAGTTTTCTCCGTGGAGCCACCTCCTATGCAGACCAAATGTTCCTCCTTAAGAGAGGGCTACTAGAGGTAAAACTAGAACCCAGACTGTGACTGAATGTTCAGCTTTGCACAGATCTGTTAGATTTTGTCTTCTCCTGAATTAACTGGCTGCTTCTCTCTCACTATCAGCACATCCTGTTCTGCATCATAGACAGCGGCTGCACATCGCGGGATGTCCTGCAGAGCTACTTTGATCTGCTGGGAGAGCTCATGAAGTTTAACATTGATGCCTTCAAAAGATTTAACAAATATGTCAACACTCCAGAGAAGGTAGGGTGTATATA
The DNA here is from genome assembly GCF_033239565.1 of Halichoeres trimaculatus. Taxonomy (NCBI): domain Eukaryota; kingdom Metazoa; phylum Chordata; class Actinopteri; order Labriformes; family Labridae; genus Halichoeres; species Halichoeres trimaculatus. Next base: position 16,072,747 of record NW_027437179.1, on the reverse strand, counting down.
CAGTTTACACACCAAATTTCAGAAGAGCAAAGTTTGTTTAGCTTTATTAACCTTCTACAGTACCAGTTTGTGTGAATGAAAAAGAAGTGTAAATTATGAGTTTTTTTTTTCTTATCTCCAGTTTCAGACTTTCATGACACAGATCAACAGTTCCCTGGTGGACTCCAACATGCTCGTACGCTGCATCGTCCTTTCGTTAGACCGCTTTGAGAGTCAAACCGAAGATGTTAAAGGTAAAAAAAGACGACATGTTCAGAAACTTTGTAATAGAACATTCCCAAGAAGTAGTTCTCAGTTTCATTTCTTGTTTTGTAAAAAAAAAAAAAATACTATCAAAACTAAACAAAAATGGAAGTTGTGTTCCTGTAAGAGGTCATTAACTGTTGTTTGATTTGGTTCTTTCCCCAGTGGTGGAGGTGCTTTCTGAGTGCTGCCTGCTGTCCTACATGGCCAGAGTGGAGAACAGGCTTTCCTTTCTCTTTCGACTGATCAACATCATCAACGTGCAAACTCTCACACAGGTCTTTTAATTTGTAATGTAATATCTTGATTAAAACTTTTTTCTAGATTAAAAAATATGTACTGAAAGATCTTCTTGATGTAATTTAATGTAAAGCGCTGTTGGCTACATCAACTGTTGACTTGGTTTTAGTTTTGTAAGAGATGTTCAATGTCTGGTTTATCTTTTAAGCCCCGTTTCCCTTTATTCTATGTTTTGCTGCAGGAGAATGTGAGCTGTTTAAACACCAGTTTGGTGATCTTGATGCTGGCCCGAAGAAAAGCCAAGCTGCCCTTCTACCTCAACGCCCTGCGGGAGAAGGAGTATGCAGAAAAGTACCCTGGCTGCCTGCTCAACAACTTCCACAACTTACTGTGCTTCTGGCAGCGCCACTACCTCAACAAGGACAAAGACAGCACCTGTCTGGAGAATGTGAGTAATGATTCCCTGATCACAGCTGAAGTATGCCTTAGTGTGCACTCAGCATGTCATCTGCAGAGCCTTCTTCATGTCATGTCGTCTGACTGTGCTTTTTCTGTCACAAATAGAAAAGGGTGTTAAAAGAAAATGATTTGGAAACTAGGGACTTTACAAAACTTCTCTGCTTGGAGAAAAGAAAAACAAAAAGTGAAAACCTCTTCCTGAAGCATCTGGAAAAGTATCGTCATAGAACATGCAGAGATAACCACAACTGAACACTCACAAAAGAAAGTAAAATACATAAACAGATAAAGTATTTTAAGACGCTGACAGAACATGCAAACCCAGTGGTGTCAAAAGTACCAATAACCTGTGAAATAAATTTAAGCTGCTCTGCTCTGTTGAAAAAAATGCGTCTTTGGCTGTACATGAACATGTACAGCTTCCTTTACTCGCCCTGCTGTTGCTCCTTGTTGTGGTTTTACAGGCAGCACCTTTTTCCACACTCATTTAGTCAGCATAACCTCCATTAGCAGCAGGCAGATGTGTTCAGAAAAGCTTGAATAAATCCTCAAAATGCCATGAGTCCAGTTTCAGGTCCAGTTGGTAACTTTCTTGATAACACAAGCCAATATGTGTGGTTGAGGATTTTTTTTCAGAGTTTGATGAGCTGATGTTCACTCTGTTGGATGGTAACTTTAGCGGGTGATGTGTTGTGCTTTTCTGCTGCCCCCAAGTGGTGAGAACAGAAAACATGTCTGCCTCATTCTTCAACAGCCTTATGATATTTAAAATGTCTCTTAAATCTGTACTGAAGTCGCCTTACTAATGTTTTAGTGTCATTAGCTTTTGTGTGCTTATATCGATTGGTAAACAGTGTTGATCACGTAGTAATAGTTACCAGATGGCATGATTTGTGATGATGAGTCTGTGTTTTTCATAAAGTGAGATTTTGTTTTGTAGAGTTGGTGCTCAGCTGATTTCTTCTTTGCCATGAAAATGTTGTAAACCCCCTCTGGTTTCCCTTTTCAGAGCTCTTGTATCCCCTTTAGCTACTGGAAGGAGACGGTGTCTGTGCTGCTGGGTTTAGACAGGACTTCTCTGTGTGCCATAGCCAGCTACATTGATGAGCCCTTCATGGACCTGGACAGAGACCTTCTGGAGGATTGACCTTGAGTATGTGAACTGGGGACAGGACAGGACAGGGCAGAGGGGTGCAGGGAGCAAGGACACCTCCAGCTGGTGAAGACTCCTTTGAGCTGAGCCATCCGGGCACTTTGGGACTGTGTCCTGGATGTAAAGACTCACATGCTTGCTTTTGGTACCTTTGCATGGAGGCTGTCATCGATAAGAGGGGATATGACTCGCACTAAATCACGGTTTCTCTTCAAAAGGAGGGACCCTTTATGCCCGCCCCGATCAGCCACATTATTTAAGACGATTTAAGGACTTGGTAAAAAGACACCTGCATTGGTTGTTTGTTGTAGGTGAACTTCAAATAGAGCCTTTTTATATAACCTATACAAAAATCTATTGAAAAAATATGTAAGATTCAACAAATTATATGTTAGAGAAAAAATATTCTTTTCACGTGGACGGCCACTGAATAAACTGTCCACCTGATGCAGGTCAGTGATGCATCACAGGGCTGCCAGGAGTCACCAGCCTCAACCACCCACTACCTACACGCTCCAGGATGACTCCGTGCCAATTCACCACCTTACCTGCTGGGTGACTGTTGGAGTAATTTGGAGTTGCTACAGGCGTCTTAACGAACAGCGTTTTCATTTGATCTACCCGTGGGTCTGTTCTGTTTGGTGCTTACTGGCTCTTTGATACATCCAGATAGCTTGCAGGGCTCTTCAACTAAAACCATCGACTCTCATGTTGTCTGGAAATCCATCCTGGGGTTTAATTCTTTACCAGGTAATTTTTGTTGAATTACTTTTTTCTTGTTGAAAAAATGGCTTTTAGCTCTGGACAAACTGTAGATTAAAGGATGCACAGGTTAAATGTTTCTGTTTGTATATTTTAACACATTTGTTGATTTAAAAAGGTCTTCATTTTGTAACACAATTTGTATTGACGTTCTGAGAGATGCTTTAGTAAAAGAATAAACTATGCAGGCACTAGTGTTAAGATACCACTTTCATTGCTTCAGTCCACTGAAGTGTGTGTGCGACCTTCTTCCCATCAGCACCGGCTTTGGACTGAAGGTTTACCACTTCCTCTGGTTTCTGCTGTTTCTCAAAACCTTTGGCCAAGAATGACAATCTTTCTATGTGATGGCTCTCTTTGCATGGCACCATGTGATCTTTCTTTTTGACAAAGACAAAGCAATGGGCAAGGCTATGCTGTGGATAGCCCATGGCCTGAATGTGCAGCTGTTCGTTTGAAATGGAAAAACACAGGCATGAGCAGATTTTTGGTGTCTCAGATTAAACCGGCCCAACCTGAGATAAGTACAAATGGCTGAGCTACCTCATATTTGATCCTGACAGCATACAGATCAAACCACTTCTGATGATAGGTGTACAGTTTTTCTCCCAGCATGTCATGGTTCATAGTACCTGGTCATGTGAATGTAAAGGCATCCCCACAGTTGGCCCCTGATGCCAAGAGTTGCTAATGCTGTGCCGCCTTGGGATGCAAACACTAACGTCCTTTACACTTTAAAAGCCTTTTCTTTGCTTTAAAGCTAATCAACCAGAAATGTTTCCTTTCTTTCTAGCTTTCATTCAGCATGTCTTAAATCTCTTGATAGGTGTGCACATATTTGAATTAGTTCATCTTCTGTGCTTTGCAATGAGTATAATGCACCTACACTATACAAGTGCTTCTCTCCGGTTCTCAGATTCAGTGCAGAAAGCCTGAGGTGTTTGCGAGGGCTCTGTGATGCTGAGATGTGATCTAACACTGGGTTCTTCTGCAGTGGTGTCATTCTTAAAACTGACCATGCGTCACTTTCTCTTTTCAAACCTCTGTCATTACTTCAGTCATCCATCAGGAATAGTCGACCATGCTTTTGGTACAAAAACATGAATGTTGTGAGCACTTCTCTATGATGACTGTACTAACAATCTCTGAACCCTGAATTCTGTAGCTTTGTGGTCTGGATGAGTGAGCTGCCCCTTTTTTGTATAAGGCACAAGAACAGTTCTTCTGTATGTGATGTGGTTTTCCCGGTAGGCCTTAGATTTTATTCAGTCGTATGTTAAGAGAATGGTGAAATGTTGCGCCTGTTTGCCAAGAACATGCTGCATTGTGTTAAATCTAACACTATTCAGTTTTTACTTTGGAGCCCTGGTGTCCTGACTTTTTAAATTGAAGACTTCTCTTTTCTTGGCATGAAACCATTTATCATACAGGTTAAAAACTGAGGCAGTGTGGTGTGTCTTTGGTCGGCATGTTGGTCTCACCTCACCAGGGCTGATAGTGGTAGCGTTTGGTGAAATAAGAATACAGATGATGGTTTAAACATTTAAAATCACAAAGATTCATGTTTGAGACCTACCCAGAAGTTTTTCTAATCACTTGTCATTGAACAATGCATCAAGTCTCACATGGTTGGATTTGAAATTTCACTTCTGTACCCTTTAGTCTTAATACCTTTCTAACCCTGTGTGACTCAAACTATCACATTTATCTTTCAGTTTCACATTCTAGTTTAACTACTTCTGTAACCAACTCTCACCCTTCTGTTCCTCCTTTAATGCTGATATTGAACTTCATTTTCCCTATTAAACAGCTGTTTGTCAGATAAGTGATATAATAAATTCTTCTTTGGATATTTTTTTTGTTTGATTTCCATCTGTCATATACTGACTCTGAAATAAAAAAACGCGGTAGACATGAAAGGCTTGATTAGTCTTTATTTAGGTGTCCTCACAGTCAAGCCCAGCTGTTGCAGCTGTGTGGCTGTGATATGTTTGGATACAGCTCTTAGCCTCAAGACATCACTCAGCAAGCTGAAATACACAAGATAGGGATGTTTATTAGCAACGGCATACACAGCATTATAGAGTTACTCATAACCACACTACAGATCACATGAGAGAGCTACGTGAGGTCATCGTTAACAGATGATTACATCTTGTGCCTCCTATGATTAGATCTTTTAATAAAGCCTGCAGGCTAATTTTAGTAAATACTTCCAAAGGTCACACAATGTGTCTGCATACTTTGACGAAAACATTTGTATTTTTAGATCACTAACCTTGCTAACTTGGTCGCGGGATCGGACCCGCAGCTTGTTGACCTGTGATTCGGCCATGTCGGCCCTCTCCTCTGCGTCGTCCAGCTCATGCTGGAGCTTCCTGTACTTAGTCAGGTTGGAGTTTGCCTGTTCCTCCTGAAAAAGGACAAGAAGAAAACTGAGACGTGTGGTGAAGTGATGTGGTGCTACGACTTAAAATATCTCCTGAACCACTCCAGTGCTCCCACTATGGTTAAAATTATCACTCATCACCGATCATAACAAAATCAAGTCCTGATTGTGGACTCACTGCTTCTTCAGCATGTCTCTTGTAACTCTTCAACTTGGCCTGCAGCTTATCGATGAGGTCCTGGAGACGGATCAGGTTCTTCTTGTCTTCCTCTGCCTGCACAAACACACAGAGAGCTCTTACACTATTTCAGTGCAATACTCTGAAGAATGATGTGTGTGAAAACACAGGGATGGTTCACCTGGTAGGAGAGCTCTTTGATTCTCCTCTCATACTTGCGAACAGCTTTCTGGTACTCCTGGCTCTTTTTTTGCTCAGAATCCAGCTCATTCTCCAGTTCTTTGACCTGGTAGAAGTTAATTCATTACTAACAGAAAACAAACTAAACACTAATGATACAAGTACGATGAGGGGACAACGTAAGAAATCGAGAGATGTCTCACCCTGGCCTCCAGCTTCTGGACCTGCTTCTTGCCGCCTTTGAGGGCAATCTGCTCGGCTTCATCTAGACGCATCTGCAGATCCTTCACCGTCTGCTCCATGTTCTTCTTCATCCTCTCCAGATGAGCGCTGGTGTCCTGCTCTTTCTTCAGCTCCTCTGCCATCATGGCCGCCTACAGGCAATCAGAGGTTTGACTCTTCTCTACACACTGAAGACTAAAAACTCCCTGTGATCACGATTAAACTCTTTAAAGATGAAATTTTGGAAATTTCTCATCTACAGACCTAATAGTTTCCACCTTGTTATTGTGAAACAGAAGACTTACATCAGTGATGGCCTTTTTGGCCTTTTCCTCAGCGTTGCGGCATTCCTGCATTGCATCGTCCACCTCATTGGACAGTGTGGACAGATCAGATTCCAGCTTCTTCTTCTGGTTAAGCAGCCCTGTGTTCTGATTAAAGTGAGGTCAACAATGAGCATTACCTCAGATTAAAACAGCTGGTTACTCTTATTCTTAAGGATGTTTCTTCTGTTTCTAAAACTGGTAGTCAAAATACCCATTTATAACCAGAGAAGCTTAAACATGGTTGCCAAAGGGCTATATTCATTTCCTTGTCCTGAATGTTTGTGTTCTGAAAATCACAGCATTCCCCTCACATTATAAATGAGGCACATTACTCGAGATATGCTTAACTGATATGAAAGTGATTCAATCATTTCATCGTACTGGCGGTTTGTTTGCACCGACCTACCTGAGAGTGTAAGAGATTCACTCTCTCGGTCGCCTCGTGCAGCTCGTGCTCTGCTAGCTTGCGCGCCCGATCGTTCTGCTCCAGCAGAGCTCTGAACTCGTCCACCTCAGCCGTGAGGAGGTTGTTGCGGCGCTCAGTCAGTGCCACTTGCTCCCTCAGTTCCTCATTCTTGTGAACGGTGTCATCCAGCTCCAGCTGGAGGTCCTGGGGTCAAAGGTCGGGTAAAGTGCTATTTAGTTTATGATCATACTCATCATTAGACTCAACATTTGCTCTCTGACAGCTCCCCAGCAGCTGGCAGAGCCCAGCATTCTGGCCCCCTCCTTCATTAAAGCTATGCAGAAAAGCTGTGTTTCTCTTATTGAAATGGCAGTATGCCCTTATAAGGAGACTCATCAATTGGTGATGTCATCTATTGAGCAAATCTCATTTAGATCTCACTGAATTCTCACGTGACTTTTAGACCAAGCTATTAAGAGCAACCTACAACCTCATCCAAGAGTAGAGCATGGTAACATTGCAGTTGCAATTTGCCCACGTTCGGTATTGATTCCAATACTACACTGCAAAAAACGTATATTGTTACACTTGATAGGAGCTACATTTAACTTATCAGTCCCCAAAAAAATCTTGTTTCAAGTTGTTAAAAGGCAAAATGAGGTCTGACTTGCTTGTAACAAGTAGAAAAAAATCTGCCAATAAACCAGCAAAAAAGTTTGCCAGAAAATCTGGTTTAAACTACAATAATGTCTTAATACAAGTAACTTTTCTCTTGATCATTCCCAAATTTCTGTCTACTTATTTCAAGCAGTTCAGACCTCATTGTTGTCTTTATATGACTTGAAACAAGACATTTTTCTGGACTTGTCAGGTGAATGTGGCTCACATTTGTTCTAAAGACATTTTCTACTAAAAAGAAGACAAAAAAAATGATAAGAGTTTAGTTTTTGGCAGTGTAACCTCTATATACCTTTTTAAAACACGAAAAAGCCTGATAGAAGCTCTTTAACAATATTTGTAGAGGTGAATGTGACACCAGAAAGGTGAGCTGGACTCACCTTGATCTGGATTTGCAGGTTCCTCAGTTGTTTCTGGGACTCTGAGGCCACCCTGTTGGCATGGTTCAGCTGCACCTCCATCTCATTCAGGTCGCTCTCCATCTTCTTCCTCAGACGCACCGCCTCGTTACGAGCCTTGGCCTCTGCATCCAGGGTAGCCTGCATGGACTCCAGCGTTCTCTGGTGGTAACGGCTGGAAGGTGACAAGCAAGGAAAGACAAATATTCAGTTTGGATATGTTGATGGAAGCACCAAAGGTATTCAATGAAGAGGAAAGTGAGAAATGATCAATGAATCTTACCGGAGGTTATCGATCTCCTCGTCCTTCTCTGCCAGCTTCCTGTCAACGTCAGCCTTGATCTGGTTGAGCTCCAGCTGGATGCGGAGAGTTTTACTTTCCTCATGCTCCAGAGTGCCCTGAGACAAACGCACTTATTACCTGAAAATCCTTCGAAGATAATCTCTCCCAAAATGTAAAACTGCAGAAAAGGAAGGATGAAAGAAGTGAGGGTACTTTGTAAACCACTTACTTCAACTTCCTCCAAGCTGGCTTGAATCTCACTCTTCTCCATCTCCAGACCCTTCTTCATTTTTTCCAGCTCATGGATGGTCTTTGCTCCCTGACTGATTTGATCAGTCAGGTCAGCGATTTCTTCTGCAGAAGCAGATAGAGAAACAGTTCACACTTCATCTCTGTAAGATCTTGAATTTAGTTTGAACTCATCTTTTTGACGTGTGTATTTATTCGGTGAGAAAAACCTCAGGTACCTTGAAGATTCTTGTTCTCCCTCTTGATGGTCTCCAGATGATCCAGGGTCTCCTCATAGGAGTTCTTCAGTTTGAAGAGCTCGGTGCTGAGGCCACGGGACTCTTTCTGAGAGGACTCCAGCTCTGACTGGCATTCCTCGTACTTCTGTTTCCATTCTGACAGCACCTGAAGGACGAAGGAACTCATGAAGGAATTCATCATGAGCTGAATTTGTTCCAACCCTACACAACATCCACTCTGATTCCCCTGAAGGTTATGTTTGGCTCACCTTGTCAAAGTTGCGTTGCTTCTTGTCAAGGGCAGCAGCTGCAGCATTTGCACGCTCTAGATCAATGACCAGGTCCTCGATCTCCATCTGCAAACGATGTTTGGTCTTCTCTAATGAGGAGCACTTGGCGTTAGAAGCCTCCACAGACTCTTCAGCCTCCTGCAGACGTATCACCACCTTCTTCCTAATGGGAGGCAAACACAGTTAGCACTCATGACCTCAAACAATCGTTGTAAGCTATTTGATTCTGCAAGATAAAGAACTACATCTCCCTCACTTGGCTTCCTCCAGCTCCTCAGTCCTCTGGATGGCGTCAGTTTCATACTTTGTCCTCCACTGAGCCACCTCTGCGTTGGCTTTGGACAGAGCTCTCTGTAGCTCAGCCTTGGCCTCCTGCTCCTCCTCATACTGCTCTCTGAGCAGATCACAGTCGTGTCGAGATGACTGCAGTGCGTGGGCCAAGGCGCTCTTAGCCTGTGGACACAGATCATGGTGGGCTTAGGAAAGTTACTCAAACATGAGGAGCTCTGAGTTTCCGCTTTGGTGAAGAGGAGCTGACCTTATTCTCCTCCTCCAGCTGTTTCTTGAGTTCCTCAACATTCTGGCTGAAGGAGTTCTTGGCACGCTGGAGCTGAGAGACCATAGCTTCTCGCTCTTCCAGCTTTCTGCCCAGCTCACCTACAGTTTAGAGAAAAGCTTTCATGAACTGTGTCTCGATTGTTTAATTTTTTCTCTGACATTTGTAACCTGATCAGTGTTGCCAGATTGGACACGTTTCCACCCTTCTAGCCCATTTTAAACATGTTGGGCTGGAAAAATAGGATTGGACATGTTGATAAAATTTGGGCGGCTTTTCACATCATTTGGCAAGTTTTAAGAAAATATTCTGGAGGAAATTAATAATTTAAAACATGTGGCAAAAAAAACTTACACTCATATCATTAGTTCATTTATTTTGAAATGTAGAGAATCTGTGAAATTTAGCATCAATCAGTCAAAGTCATTGTTAAATCAAATGTCACTGTGGAAATAGTATTGGTCACTTGTAAGTATCTAGAGACAGCATCATGCTGAAGTGGGGGAGATACAAAAATTTTTAGGCATCAAAGAAAAAATCGTTATACCAGGATTTTTTATTTCATAATATCAAAATCAGGATTCTTGGTCAAAAAAATGATTTTTTTCTTCATTTCATTCTTTTTTTCTAAACTGGATTGGAAAAAAGTTACTATTTTTCTCCAGCAGAGGGTGAAATGTTTCTCTCTGACTCAAGTGATGTGTATTTCATGGAAAAATGTGGCTCCTGATTTAATTTGTAGACATTATCATTTAACTTTTTCTCATGGTCTAAAAATCAAAAAATTGCAAAAATCCTAAATTTCGAAGAATCGCAATTTACATCAAAGTGACACCTTGAAAATTGTGATAGGATGGAATCACGATAACAGTGTATCATCCCAGCACTTAAAAATTAAACGGGATGGAATGGGTGAATGATCTGGAGATTGGATATTTTATATATGTGCGCCAGTGAAAAAAAATGCATTTTATTAAATTTAAATTTTTTTTCAGCTTATCATGGAGCCTGATTGTTAGAGGTGGGAGAAAAAAAATGTTGTGCATTTTATTGGGATTTTTTTGTTTTACAAAATCAAAGTCATGGTTCTTCATCAAAAAATTTTTTTTTTTTTTTTCAAATTCAAATTCTTAATTTCAGTCCTTGTTTATAAACTAGATTAGAAAAATGTTACCACTTTTGTCCAGCAGAGGGTGAAATGTTTCTCTCTGACTCACTTGATGAGCATTTTATGGGAAAACGTGGCTCCTGATAGAGTTTGTAGACATTATCATCATCATTTAACTTTTTTGTGGTCTGGTCTTAAAGAAGCAAACTCAAAATTGCAAAAATTGTAAATATTGAAGAATCGCAATTTAGAATGAATTGGCACCCCAAAAATTGTAATAGAATCGAATTGTGAGAATAGCATATCGTCCCAGCCCTACTGGTTGTGTTACACTTTGTTGATTTAGTGCACATGAAATAGTTTTAACATGAGTTTCTAGAGAGGTTGGGTTTGGGGCTGGTTTTTGTTGAGTTGGGCAGGAAACTGTCAGTCAGATCTGGCAACCCTGAACCTGATGAAGGTCCCTTACCGCCCTCGGCCTGGGCGCGGGCCCTTTGGGTGTTGGCCTCATTGAGCTGCCTCTGGAGCTCATCAACCTTCGCTTTAGCCTCGTTCATCTGGTCCTCATACAGACGACACATCTTCTCAGAAGCAGCCTGAGGGTAGGGATGGAAGATTTAAATGTTAGTTTTTTTGTTTTTCTATAAAATCATTACCCATCTTTTTTTTCTGTTTTTCACCCACTTTGCCCTTCGAGAGCTGCTCCACAGTAGACGCCAGGTCGTCTGCCTCCATCTTGGCCTCGCTCCTCTCCTTCTCCAGCTTCTGCTTGACCCGCTGCAGGCTGTCAATTTGCTCGCTCAGCTCTGCGACGCTGTCGGCATGCTTCTTGCGTAAGGCTGCCGTGGTGGCCTCATGGTGCAGCATGGCTTCCTCCAGGTCTCGGCGCAGCTTAAGAAAATCAGCTTCCCTCTTCTTGTTGATCTCCACCTGGGCTGAGGTGGCTCCACCAGCCTCCTCCAGACGCTCACTCAGGTCCTCGAGCTCGCGGGCCACATCGCCACGCTGCTTCTCGACTTTGGCCCTGCAAGCCCGGTCAGCCTCCAACTCCTCTTCCAGCTCCTCTGTACGGGCCTGGTAGACAGAAATGTCGTGTTTTTATTACAGTAAAAGCTAAACGATGCACTCAGGACTGCAGAGATAAAGAGATCTGTTTTTCACCTGCAGCTCTTTTATCTTCTTGTGGAGCTGAATGACCAAAGCTTGTTCATCTTCAATGCGTGAGCTTATCTCGTTCATCTCAAAGTCTTTCCTGATTTGAGAAAACAAAAGTGTTACTCATGATTTCTTAAGGCAGCCTCTGTTTTGCATCATATTCATGAATTAAACTTACTTTTTCAGCTTCTCTTCAAGTTGCTGTTTGTCGTTTTCCAGGTCCATGACAGACTCCAGAGAGAGTTTCAGATCTCCCTCCAGCTTACGTCTGACCCGCTCCAGGTCCAGGCGCAGCTTCTTTTCTTGTTCCAGCGTGCCCTCCAGCTGATTCACAGGAGAGAGATTAAAACTGATGTCACCGGTTTTGGAGAAATGACGACAAAAGGGTGTTTTTTCCAGTAACACACTGAGAAATACTCACATCATCGACTTGTTGCTCCAGCTTTGCTTTGGCTTTTGTCAGAGTGTTGACTTTGTCTTCCTCTGCCTGCAGGTCGTCCAGAGTCTGCTGGTGAGCCTCAGCGAGAGCCTTCTTCTCTTTGCTCAGCTTCAGGATGGTTTCATCGAGAGCTGCCATTTCTTCGATCAGGTTCTTCACCTGTGTGTCAGGAGGAAAGGGATTATGTGGATTATAAATCTGCTGTTCTCTCAGTCTTTGAGGCGCCTGGAGGCGGCTTGCTGATTTCTTTTCCTCACCTTGTTCTCAGTGGCGTGTTTCTCCTTTTCCACTTTGGCCAGTGTGATCTCCAGGTCATCGATGTCTTTCTTCAGCTCAGAGCACTCATCCTCCAGCTTTCGCTTCTTGGCGAGCACATTAGCACTCATCTCCTCTTCGTCCTCCAGCCTCTCCATGATTTCTTTCACTTTGGCTTCAAGCTGGATCTTAGTCTTGATGAGCAGGTCACAGCGGTCCTCGGCATCTGCAAGATTATCTTGCTCCTGTAGAAGACAGCAAACAGAGGAAAAGTTTAGCACATTCACACACTCTGGGTCAGTCTGTCTGATCAGGAGAGCCACTTACGGCCTGCAGCTGTAGAGCCAGGTCGTTCTTCTCTTGGATCAGGCTGACCTGCTTCTCCTCCAGCTCTTTGCGCTTCACCTCAGATTTCTCCAGAGCCTCCTTCAGTTTAGCCAGCTCCTCTTTCAGAGAGGCCAGCTCCTTCTCTGTGGCGGCGCTCCTCAGCAAAGGCTTGATTTTGAAGAAGAGTTTCATCCAGGGCCAGTGCTTGACGGTGTTGAAAGCCCGGATGTTCCACTGGATGATCATCAGAGCCTCCCTGATTGCAGGACGGAGTGAAAAAAAGAGAGAAGAGTAAGGACTTTCCATCCACAGGAAAAACCTCTTTAAAGGAACTGGGCAGTTTTCTCGTGCCATTAGTTTTTAAATAGATTACAAATAGTTTGCCATAAGTAAAAAAAAAAACAAGGAATAAGGTGTTTGGTTTCACAATGATCTGACCTCAGGAACTAGGGATGGGTACCTTTCACATTTGATACGATGTGGTACCGGTTCCCGGTACCTGGCAAGCGATACCAGTACTCAATGGTACCAATATTTGGTACTTTTTGGTGTTTACGTGGTAAAAACTATCAATTAGTTTACTAATACAATATATATTTTTTTCAATCTAACATATTCATTCTTCAATACATAACCTTGCAATGCTATGTTTATGTCCATACTGGAAAAAACTGAAATCTTATCAAGTATTTTTGTCTTATTTTCAGTAGAAAATGTCTTTTCAGACTTAATATGAGCCACATTTCCCAGGAAAAAGTGTTGTTTCAAGTTATTTAAGTACAAAAACAAGGTCTGAATTCCTTGTAACAAGTAAAAAATATATGTCTATCTAATGAAACAAGAGAAAAGTTACTTTTATTAAAAAAATAATTCTAGTTTTGAGCAAATTGTCAAGAAAACTTTTCTTGTTCCATTGGCAGATTTTTTTATAACTTGTTACAAGTGATCCAGACTTCATTTTTGTCTTTAAATAACTTGAAATGAGACATTTTTTGGGGACTGGTTAGTTGAATGTGGCTCATATCAAGTATAACAAGACAATTTTTACTTGAAATTAGACAAAAACACTTGATAAGATTTAATTTTTTTGCAGTGCAGCATGGAAAATCGCCTACTCTTCCATTCCCTTATAGTCACAATGACACATTTAGGTACCTAAACATGGTACCTTTTGATTTTACGTGAAATGGTACCCTGTACTTTTGACAGAATTTGGTCAGTACCTATCAAAGTACCTGATTTGGTACCCATCCATATCAAGAACTATCGGAAACTTCACCCGACAACTTTAACTTTGTCTGTTTTTGTATGACACAAAAATATTTTAACATCCATCATCATAAATTCAATGAAGGTTCATATTTCTCTTTTTTGTTTTAAAGCTGTTGAAATACATTAGAAACAACATGTCAAGACTTGGTGAGGCAGACCGCCAGGCTCTCTGAAACAGCGAGAAGTGAAGTTCAAGTCAACCCAAGAAGGTCAAAAAGATTTATACTGAAGTCCGCCAGTCTATTTATTTAGTTACTTATCCTTGGTGCTTAATTTTTGGCACTAATCCTTCAACTCTCTGCTCCATGCTATCTAATCATACACCACGGGGTGTGACATGAAATCATAAACCTCCTGCTGCTTTTGATGTTTGCTAGCTGTGACCAAACAGGGTTCGCAGGTTGGTTTGGTCTCAGCAGAATGGCGTCTCACAGCCCTAAATATGGACCCAGAGAAGACCGGTCAAGGACTTCCTGTCAGTGTTTAGAGGGTAAGTTTGAGTGAGCGTGCACAGCCTGGGTGGGAGGTAACTGAGTCAGGGTGTGTGTGCGGAGGGGGCTGATTGCATTTTTGACATGACTCCATGCCGGGTGCCTCTCAAAGGTGAGCGTCTGTGTTTATTTAGAAACTAAAGCCCTCTGTCCAACGGCCGACTTAAATCCTCTGTCACCCGCCACATATCCCACCAATGCACTCACTTAGAAGTACAGGCGCCGCGGACAAAAGGGGCCAGGGGCCATCGGGCACGCAGGGGGCTGGTGGTTGTATTTTTAGGGAGGGCCTGAGCAGCTGCCACTTGACACATGTCACCACCTGGCTCTGCGGACACCGTCAGCATTGTTTCATTTAGAAAGAGGGAGGATGGAGAGAATGGACGGAGACCTGCAACGAGCCTGTGTGTCTTTCTGTGTGTCAGTGTGTGCGTGTGTGAGGGATGGGGCCCTTATTAACAGTACGGCCACACACATGCCTGGTAACCATACAAGGGTAAGCACACGCCTCACACACGCCGATAACACTGCCCTTGCATGCCACACATACTAGAGCCAGGGAGTGAACTCCAAGGTGTAGTGTATCACAGGCTGAAAGGCTCGCAGCTGATCGTGTTGCTATTGAACCTGTTCAGAGAAGCAACTGTTGAGGGAGGTCTTTTTGTACTCATGTCTTCACCTTCTTGGCATTGAGTGATCAAGCTCAAGGGCTTCCATGTGCCTGAGGGGACATTTAATTTCATATGGGGAAAAAATAGGGATTGTGTTGACAGAAACTTTGGTCTTTTACCTCCTTTCGTTCATCTTCTGCAGCTCCAGCCTCATGATTTTCCCTCGAGCTGCTGCCTGCAGCAGGGTCAGGACTTTAGCCAAACGCTCATCCCTCATCTCCTCCAGGAGGCCCAGCAGGCCCGCCTTGAAAAACACCTACACGACACATGGTTAAAAAAGAGCAAGATTAGCTTAAAGGAGGCTCTTTGCAACTCTGCATTACTCCTCCTCCTCCTCCTCTTCTTACCTTTGTGTGTCCAAAGCGGTACTGGTTGTGGTCGATATCCAGCGAGGCCAGCAGCTTCTCTGCAGCTTTCCTGCTGTCCACAAACTTGTCATCAGGGATGGCCTGGGGGTTCAGGATGCGGTAGCTGTATGGGACACCACAACAGTGTTGTTAAGAAGACTGATTATCTCTGTGACTCCAAGCTCAAGCAGACGATCTGATCTTGAGCCGTACCGCTGTTTGAACTCGGCGTAAAGGATGCGGTTGGGGAAGCCTTTCCTGCAGATCCTGATGCCTTCCAGCACGCCGTTGCAGCGCAGCTGGTGCAGCACCATGAATGGATCCATTATTCCTGAGCAGAGCAGGTTTTGAACATGTAATTTATCCCATCAGACGCGGCCTCTGGTGAAATGTGGTGCTTGTGTTTTGTGTTACCTGGGGTTTTGGTCTCATTAGGGATGATGCAGCGTACGAAGTGAGGCTGGGTGCTGCGCAGGTTGGTCATCAGCTTGTTCAGATTTTCCTGGAAGAAAGAAAGAAGCATGAAAGATTAAGAAAAATAAGTTAAGTAGTGTTTCTGATATCTATAACTGCATTTTGTATTTTCCTCCTGTCTTCGTGGTTCTTTGTGTCTCTGATGAGGAGAGGAGAGGAGCCAGCACAGACTTAAAGTGATGTTCATGTGATCAATGCCCTAAACATCACTGCAAGTCTTAACTGCCTCCAGCCCAGCGGTCCAGAGATGATCACATATCAAAGAAAATCATGGTGTGGATTTAACTTCATTAATAACAGACTGTTTCCTTCTGTCAGTCTCACCTTGTGAAGCTGAGACACGGTCTGGAAAGACGCAGCCTTCTTCCTCTTCTCTTTGCCGCCAGTCTTATGTTCAGAGGCTGTGAATCAGTGAGCAGGATGGTCACTTTGGACGCCTTAAACACCCTAAACTGTCCTTTACTCTCCAAACACCTCTGTTAAACACCTGTGTGCTGTACCTGAGTCAGAACTGACGTAGTTCTCATACAGAGAAGCTAGAAGCTTGTTCGCAGACTTCTGGAAACAGACCACCACTGTTTCATTCAGCGGGTCTTTGTTTTTGTCCAGCCAGCCTATGATGTTGTATGGTACCTGTGAAAAAAAACAACAGGGACATCTCAGTTTTCAAACTCTGTATGTTAGATGATGTAGTGTGAGTGTTTCTGGGCTTTAAAGAGGACACACTCACCACGCCGGCGTAGTGCACCAGCTCAAAATGAGCCTCATATTTGCGCTTCTTGTCCGGTCGTGGCTTTTGGAAATTAGGCGACTTGCCAATGTGATTATCATACATCTTGGCTTTAAAGCTGCTGTCTGTGGCCTTTGGGAACATGCACTCCTCTTCGAGGATCGACATGATGCCCAGCGGCTGGTGGAGAAGCAGAGCGGTGTTTAGATATCTTCTTTCGAACAACATTTAACAACATAAAGTGAATTCTTTGTTTACCTTTTCAATGAGATCAATGCAAGCTTGCAGGTCGAGCCCAAAGTCGATGAAGGTCCACTCTATCCCCTCTCTTTTGTACTCCTCCTGCTCCAGGACGAACATGTGGTGGTTGAAAAACTGTTGCAGTTTCTCGTTTGTGAAGTTGATGCACAGCTGCTCGAAGCTGTTGAGCTGCGACGGAAAGAAAGAGCGGGTGACAAGGTGAAGGATTATGACACGTAAGGGAACATTAAAGCAGAAATCCATCCTGTGATGCTAATTCAATAAAAGATAAAGAAGCATGAGCAGACCACCTGTTGAACATAAAATTCGACCATACCAATAAAAATCAAGTTATGATGAATAAAACTTAAATCATGGAGGAACTTACATCAAAGATCTCAAAGCCAGCGATGTCCAGGACTCCTATGAAGTACTGACGAGGCAGAGACGTGTACAGGGTCCGGTTGATCCGTCCCACGAGCCATTTGAACATACGGTCATATGTGGCTTTTGCCAGAGCTCCAACAGCGTAGTTAACCTACACACACATCCACACACACACACACACAGAAGGAATACAGCTGTCATTCACATGGATAAACTCAGTTGCTTGGATACCAGTTTCTAGTGTGTGTGGAGAGGCTCGGGTATTGATCAGCTGAGGATTAAGAAACCTTCATTAGCATACGAGCCATCCAGCAAAATGAGGTGAAGATGAGTGCTCTGGTTTGGTAAAGGAGCTCTAACGCTGCTGCCACTCATTTTGTAATGTTGGCCCATGCTATTCCACTTATAAAGAAAAAAATATAAACTGAAGGTTAAAATGCAAAGCAAAGCTCAGACTTGAGATGCTGTAGCTCCTCACCTGCTCCACATTCTGTCCCTTCACCACATATTCGTTCCCCACCTTCACCCTCGGGTGAAGAAGGCCCTTGATGAGGTCAGCTGAACTGACTCCCATCAGGTACGAGGCTTTGTCTGCACCTGTTGGATCAAGAAGTAAATAAATCTCAGCTGTGTTTGATGATGATGAAGTGATGGTTTTTCCCCTGTGAATGCTCTGCTGGCTCTTACTTTCAGTGCCGTCGGCCTCGGCCTGCTCCTCCCGCTGCTTCTGCTTGAACTTCATGTTGCCAAAGTGCATGATGGCTCCCACTATTTTATAGCAGCCATACTTCTCATCTGGCAGGAAGCCTAAGATGTCCATCGCATGCTGTGAAAGTGTGAAAGTAAAGTCAAAACAATTCACAACACTTCTTTTCTCGATGAATCATGATTTTGTGTGTGTGTGTGTGTGAAAAATGAAAGCTCTTACATCAGTGGCCATCAGCTCCTGACCATCGTCCAAGTTCTCCACCGTGGTCACTCCCTGGGAGCAGAAGTGGTAGTCGTACGGGTTGGTAGACACAAGCAGCATGTCTGGCGTGAAGGATTTAAAAAGATGACTCTCCTGTCCTGCAGTTAGCTTTAATGATATATCCAGAACCGCCGAGGAAACTTACCGAGCAATTCTGGTTTCTTCTGCGACATGATCTGGTAGTAGATGTGGTAGCTCCTCTCTCCAGGCTGCTGAAATATCACTCTGGATTTTTCCAGAAGATCTGAGGAAAGAGAGAAAAATATTCATATATAAAACATGAGAATGTTTATGATTCACAAGGAAGAACAACATGTTATAAACTGAGTGTCTTTCACTGAACTCACATATATCTATATCAGCGGAGGCTAGTTTGCCCGTAGGTCCAAAGTGGATCCTGATGAACTTTCCCTGTGGACAAAAACATCTTTGAGATGCTCCAGAAATTCACCAAAGTGTAGCTGAAACATGACCCAGTTTTATTTGTTATATTCATACAATAAAAAATCAGAAAGTCAGATCTGGATACTCACAAAACGGGATGAATTATCATTCCTTAACGTTTTGGCGTTACCAAACGCCTCCATTGCCGGGTTTGCTTCGATGATCTGATCCTCCAGCGTCCCCTGGAGAAAAGATCAAAGAGAATCATGAAGACAGTGAGACACCTTATTATTATAGTTGTTGTAATTATTATGTTCATTTAGTATTTTTTTCTGTTGTTGTTGTTGTTGTGTTAAAGATGGTGGTAATGTAGGATTTCTTCCTTCACTCACCCCTGTTTTTGTGGCAGGACCTTGCTGCAAAACAACGTGATGAGGAGACAGTGAGTATGAGATCATTGGAAACATGATGAAATAACATTTTCACCATCAACTGGAAAATTAGACAGTGGTGGTTAAGGCTAAAAATCAGTGGCAGCTTCATTTAATTTGATGAAGAGAGGTAAGAAGCGCAGGGGAGAAAAAGGTGGGTAAAAAAATGACACCAAACAACACAAAATAGTTATAACCAAAATCCAAAGCAAAGGGAAAAATAATGAAAAAATTGGAGCAAAATGTAAATAAAAATTAAAAAAGGACAAAATTACGTGGAAAGGGTAAAAGGAAAAAATATTAAAGCAGAGGAAAAGGGCTGGAAAGGGGAACACGACACATGAGGCAAACTAAGACATGAATGTAATCAAACATTCACAACTTTGACAAGGAGGAAAATGTATGAAGATGGTTTTACAGGGAATACACTGAAGGATTCCTGGGACCAAAATAAAAAAAAATAAAAAAGTAAAAAATGGATAAAACAAAAAAAGCCAGGACACAAAAATACGGTTTGCCACATCAGCCTTACTCCTTTTTTGGCAGGTGTGTCCCCAAGAGCTGCCACAATGGCAAAATACTGAATGACACGTTTCGTGTTGACAGTTTTGCCAGCACCGGATTCTCCGCTATAGGAGTGTGAAAGATGACAGAGTGTACATACAACAGGCAAAAACTGGTCACAGAGCTTTTAAAAGTAAAGTGAATCAAAACTATAACACTGCATGTCACTGGGGGGAAAAAAAGAGCAGGAAAAAGATTTGAGTTACAGCAAGAAGCTTTGGGTCAAAAAATATCAAAGCTTTTAGGTGTCTGTAGGATGGCAGGAGCTTTCTTTCCACTCTCTAAATTGTAATTGAAATAATTCTCAGGAAGCAGCTTTTACTTACGTGATGAGCATGGACTGGTTCTCACGATCTGGGAAAATGAGCACAACACAACGCTTAGTGAAACCACTGAGAGGTGTCTTCATTTATACTTGTTTTATTGGTTTCAATGGGCCATAGGCTGTCTGATGTGCATTATCCTTGTGAGTATGGGAAGACTTACTGCGCAGCATATCATTGTATGCATTGTCTGCAATGGAGTAGATGTGTGGAGGGGCCTCAGAGCGGCGTTTGCCCTTATAGGCAGCGACCACAGGAGCCGTGTAGACAGGCAGCCACTTGTATGGATTCACCGTCACACAGAAGAGCCCGGAGTAGGTCTGAAGAGCAACACGACATTAACCCTCTATGATACATCATCACAGGGCAACATGACCAGTTCGTCCAGTGACAGGCTGACATTGCTGGAGCTTAAAGCTGAACCCAGCAACTTAATCTGGATAATCATGCCTTTGAAGGGAGCATGGAAACATGGGAGAGGGGAAGTACCATAATGTGATACTCACATAGATCATCCAGGCAGAGTAGCGTCTGCGCAGGTTGTACAGCACAGAGGCCTCGTTGAGGTGTGTCAGCATGGCCATGTCTTCGATCATGTCAAACTTGGGAGGATTCATCTGCTGGATGTCTCCATCTTTTACAGTTAGAGTCTGAAGAGATGAGAACAGGCGGACAGACGGACGGTGTGAAAAAAAAAGCGTCATATAAAGGTTTTTAATTCATCATCACATGAAGTCTCATGATGACTTACTCTCCCATCTTTGGTTTCAACAGTGACTTTGTCACCGCTGAGCTCCTTGATCTCAATCTCAATGTATGCTTCTTTTTCATCTGCAATCCAAGCTCGTTTCTTACCTAACAGCAGAGCAAAGGATGATGGGAAACTTTGAAAAAGGCTGTTAGAGACAATAAAGTAACTGATCAAGAAATAGACAAAAACATTTCTAAATCAAAGTTCAAAACAAACAAATACTTAGAGAAACATTTAACACATTAAAAATCTGATTTAATTATTAATTTCAGATCATTATGTATTTTGCACTTGATTTTTTTTTTACAATATCACAAGATCACTTGCACTTAAAAAGGTGATGTGATATTTATGCAGTTATTTATACATGGTTATTATAATCTAAATCATATTTTGCTCAATTTTACTCTGTCAGGGTTACAAACACACTGCACTCATGAAGCAATATTAACAAAGCCATGACATCGTCTGGATTTCTGATCAAATAAAAAAAAAACAAAACAGATACAATCGTGACTCTTAGAATGAAATCTAGGTTATAATCTGTTAGGAGTAGATTTAAATTGATTTTTCCTTAGAGATTATATTTCTTTGAAGTTCCCCTCAAAGGCCTACCGTCAAAGGGAATAGTGTGCGCAGCCAGCAGCTCCAGCTCCGATTTGCGTAAAAACATTGCAGCCTCCCCGAACTCCTTCATGTCAAAGCGTGACATGGTGGCAACTCCTCACCGGCACCCCCCAAAACCCGGACGCACCAGTAGTACGAGACAGATGAGGAACTCCTTAAGTGAGAGAAGAAAACTTTGCGTAAGGGTCAGAAGTTCTTTTTGAGTCGAATCTGTTTTGTTCCTGCAGCCCGGGCGTGTTCAAGACAACACTGCCTGTGCGTAAAGAGCGCAAATCCACTACGACCAAACAAAAACAAAACGAAAAGACACACGGCAGGTCAAATGACACGTGTCAGGTAAGTTATTATTTCATTACTGCTGCAAATGAAGTTATAGCTTCATGAGACCCCTCAAGAGTCATCCAACCCGCGCGTAAAATGCGTAATCAACAACCAACTAAATAAAAGCAAAACTTTCCCACTGACCTCAGGACGACCACAACCAAATAACAGCTTGGTGATATGTGCCTTCCTTTATACTGTGTTTCTCAAGGTCATGGTCAGTGGACATTTGTCCCTCATTAGCATATGCCACCTCCTCCAACGCCTATTGGTGCTGAGCGCCTGTCTCAATTGACACAAAAGGAAAGCTACGTTTTTGTCATTGCGCTAAACCCAAGCCGGCTATTTTTGTATCCCAGTTATTTTATGCACTACACACACTGCATTAGGAGCATCCCTGTAGGGGAGAATTTTAACACTCCATAGACTTTGAAGGACGGTACATCATTGCCCCAATAAGGACAGTGATCTGTGTTCACACCTAGGAACAAAAATTGGCAGTTTGAAGGAGTTTCATCAGGGAAAATACACAATTATCTGCACTGAATTTCAAAATAAAAGCGCCAGCTTTAAGTAAACATCCATCTTTGATTTGCTTTTTCCACTTGGAATGATGTTAAAGAACTCAAGATTTCCTCTGGGTAAGAGCCCCACAGCTTTGTGTCAAGTGCCAACAGGGATGTTTGCTATTGTGTGTGGCCACAGTGGATGCAACCTTAGAGGAGATTATTTCAGGAGCAATGTGGCATTAAACATGCTACTATAAATACACAATATTTTATTAATAGAGGGAAACATGGGGCGTTGCTCTGAACACACAATAATCCGGCCGTGTGAAGTGAAGAGCAGTCAACATGAGTGACGTTTCATCAAAGGCATGCAGTGAAATATTTAGATTTAACAGGTATTTTCCAGGTTGTTCCCAAAGCGCTCTCACAATGAGTACCTGAGGCTCAAGCACTTTGTACCTATGACGTAATTAGGATGTTTTTTTGCTATCTTGTGACTTTTTTTTTCTGATAGCACAGTCTGCAGTGTTGTCACATGTAGCTGCTATGGTTTGGTGTATCCAGTCATTTTGGCACATGCACAGTGCCTTTCTCACTGTGGCTCCACCAGATCTGACCTTCAGAGCAAGGGGAGAGGTGGGTGCCTGGTATGAGAGCAGGGTGACAGTGCAGCATGGGGGAGGGAAAGGGGACCACAGTTTCTCAGAATAGACAAAGCCAGACTCCAGCATTCCTGATAGAGAGATTGACTGTTCATGCTATGTGGAATCGTGCAAAAGCGATGTAGATAAATGTAAAGCGGTCATCCCCGTCCAACCAAGGCTCTACTACCTGTCAAAATCATTTATGAGGTTATGGGCTATGATGGGACAGTATGAGTGGGTTTCCCTTCCACACGTACCACACACAGTACGACAAACGAGAAGGAGTGCCAAAGCTGTCTTGACTTGAGGTCGGCCATCTTTGTTGATGCCGCTATCTGTTGCTGTGGCAGACTGAGAGGTGTTGCCGTGATGGCTCAGACTTTCTCGGGCATCAGTTAGATAGAGCGGGCCTGAGCTATTCTGGGACGAGGGGCTCTTCAGAGAGGCAGAGGCTGCTTTATGTACTGTGTCACTTGCTGCACCATTTGAAAAGCTGGCATGCTGATAACACATGAGGAGGAGATGAATCCCAAAGTCCCCAGAGCTGCTGGCTTTAAATAAGTCCACATTACCCAGCACGTAAACACACACACACACACACACACACACACACACACACACACACACACACACACACACACACACACACACACACACACACACACACACACACACACACACAATGCGGTGTGTTCGCCTGGTCCCTCACACATCTCTCTGCACTACTACACTGTAGCCCACTGCAACAGCTGACTTTTCAGAACCCCAGCTCTCCTTACGTCCCCAGTGTTCCTCAAAATCATTTAGACCCTAATGTGGCCAGGCCCTTTACCGCTTGTGTTTGGATAATAAGACATTTGTGCAGCTTTGAATTACCTACCAGTAAAAAAGTAACCCAGCTAGACTACAGCTACAGATCCAGACTCCAAAAGTGGAGCCCAATCTGCGGTTCACAGGGGATTTTCCTGCCAACAGTTTGGTGGTATGTAAGTAAGAAGCCAATATTTTCGGCATCAGGACTTGATCTGGGGGTCTGTCACAGTTGTTTTAGATCATCATGCACAAAATGCCAGCAGGCTTAGGTTGGGAGATGGACAGAGATTGGGAATTATGACTGCAGTCATTCTCAGCAGTGTTTAATCACACATGACACATTTGTTTCTCTCCTCATGTTTGGCAGCAGCACAGGTGGGCCTGACCATCAGAAATGAGACTGTGAAAGTTTTTAACAGACCTCAGATCTTCTACAAGAGGATCAACATGCGTTGTTTGTTTTTTTTATTTAGTTTAAAGTTACTTACATTTCTTGGTGGACCGGTGGGAAGAGATGAGCATCGTTTTTCTTTCGTGTTTTAAATCAGTATCTGAAAAGTTGGACTTGAGGTGTTAAAAAAAAGGCTGGGAAGGTATTTCCACTCACCAAACTCCAGTTATCTGTCTGATCATTTCTGTACAGCTCAACACAAACCTATCAGCGAGCCAATCCTGTGTACACGTTTCTTTTATGGATCAGGTTTATATCTATTTTTTACTTTAGTTGTTTCCATCCAGCATCCCAGGGCTGCAGGATACTGGCAAAAAATGATGTTTCGATAATTACTTTTCTAAAGTTTACTGCTTCACTCTGTTCAGCTGCATTCTTCCTGAAATGATAACAACACATTGTCACCTAAGACTCCCACCCAAGGGTTCATCTATTAAGTTCCCCTCTGCGACCAAATAATATTAAAGATGCTATGGGGAGGACCTGTTTAAATTGCTCTCCCTCGCCACCTTGTGGCTCGGAGTCTTCACGCACTGTCAGAAATTACTTTTAGCGAGGCGTGTGTTGGTTGTGGAATTAAATGGAGATCGGATCAAAACAAATTTTCTTTATTCAAGACTACATCTTACTGGATACAACGCACTGAATAAAGGAACTGAACAGCACAGTCATACTATGGCTTGAAATGTACCGATAGGCAAACATAGCAGCTGGCTATATGTTATAACAGTGCTCTGACGTATCTGTAGGCTAACATGACAACAAGTAAACACTGTCAGTTTGTAAGTAGTTTAGTAGCCGTTTATATTTAGTGCTCTAAGACATGTATGTAATGTGTAACATTAGTAAATCCTGGTTAGCTATGTCCTGCCAGTCATCTACCAATCAGAGCTAACGTAACCTCACTCTTCATTTTATTGATAGACTCTCAAGTTTGAACAGACCACTGCAGAATAACTGCTGACTGTGGGTTAGAATCAACATTATCACAAACAGTTTAGCTCCAGTGTTATAGGGTGATACAGCCCGAGCTAAAGGCTAATTAGCTTTTAGCTTGGGCTGTATCACTCTCCTGTTTAGCTTTCTTCTGCTCTTCTGTCCTTTTTCTGTCTGACAGTTAGGCTCCTGTGTCCACCATCACTACATAATTAATCACAGAAATTGTTTTTACAATCTTCTCACTTCTTAACTTCGTCAGCCAGCGTGGTGTTGTCATAGAGACCTAGACGTGCTGTACATCAATCAGGTCCTGGTCAACCCAAACTGGAAGCTAAGAAGTAGCAATTTTAAATAACCTGTAACCAGCAATATTGGTGCTGATAATCTCATTTTAAAGTGTGGATTACGATCAGGCATATATCTAGAGGGGAGACTTTTCAGGATCACTTTCAAACTCCTCACAGCCCCTTTAAGAGTTATTTATTGAATATCAGCAGACATGCAATAGCACACAAATTTGTCCTCCTCCCATGTTTTGCCTTATTTGTAGGCTTGAATATTTTGCCAGAGATATGAATCAATTAAATGAAATGTTTAGAGACATTTCTAGAAAAAGCACAACATATTCCATATTTCCCATAACCTTGCAAAATGAATATTGCGCATGCACATATCGCGATGAGGATACT
The DNA here is from genome assembly GCF_033239565.1 of Halichoeres trimaculatus. Taxonomy (NCBI): domain Eukaryota; kingdom Metazoa; phylum Chordata; class Actinopteri; order Labriformes; family Labridae; genus Halichoeres; species Halichoeres trimaculatus. The sequence goes on along the minus strand of NW_027437179.1, from coordinate 16,047,205 downwards.
GGAACGATATATTTTGCAGCTTTACTGCATCCCCTCCCAATCCTCTTTCCAACCCCAACTCAGTCACAGTAGATGCGGGCTCAACACGAGTCTGGTTCTGCTCACAGTCTCTGCCTGTAAAGGATGCTTTCCTTGCTGAAGTAAGTCACGAAAAGCTGCAGGCTGCTTTACTCACAGTGGATTCAGATAAGATAGCATCAAATGTTATCTTAAAGCTGAGTCTTTGTAAATAACTCAAGAGCTACTGTGACATCTTGACCTCTCGTTTTGTAAAGCGTCTCGAGACAACAAGTTTGATCGACTGAAATCTTGTCTTTTTCTTCCTGAAAGCTTTAGGTGGGCTTGCTTGGTGGAAAGGAAAATATTATGACCCCTATGTTGCTTTATAGCAGCGACCTAAAAATGGGCGGTGAAGTAGTGTTTCATTTTGGATCAAAGCATTCATTGAGGGTGGATATTTCTGTAATCGCCTCGTGCCTGCCCACAATACCTTGCAGCAACTGTGTGGGCTCAGGTCTTAGCCGCCAGTTCATCAGAGTGGAGACTGGCTGACGCGTGGCACAAACACGCTCCTAAGCCCCAATTACCCCTCCACACCCGCTCCGACCCCTGACATCCACCAATGCTCGGGCAACAATAACACGCAGCAGAGTTAATCAGTCTTTTAGCGAGCTGTTTGGGGGTTTGATACCGTGGCTATTAGCCTCTGGCTCCAGACAATAACCCATCTCTCATTGGGCTAAGTTGTGGTCTTGGTAAGTGGGCCCAGCCTGACCGTCCAGCCCTGCCCTCAGTACGCATAGCAGCCCTCAGCTGTTTTCTATTTCAGGAGCACGGAGGCATACCTCAGCCCAGCTGGGGCATCAGAGACAATGGGCATGCTGCCTTATCCAAACACAGGCCCGCAGACAATCTGACGCACTCCAGGATCCCAGAGAGAGCCGCTCTGCAGCCCCTCCTGTCCAATAAAACACAAGTAAAGGGTTAACAAGGCCGTACAGACACTGAGACACATCACTCAGAGGCTCACAGGCTTCCTTTACACAACACTGAGCAGTCCATAGCAATGAGAAATTAATCTTTTATATCATGGGTAAGAATACATCAGTGAGTAAAGTGAGCACACTGGTCGGCCTTTCTGTTTGTAGAGTAGAGATGAGCAGTTTTATAGGCTGATACAGGCGGTGTGTATTATTCCTTGTTCTTCTTGTTATTGTCTCATTATGTTTATAAAAACACTCTGTTTTCCACAGCTAAACATTTTCTGTGTCATAATTTGGATAAAATGAGATGATTAATGTGAGTATCCTATATCCATCACATCATTGATCTCTAAGTACTCCTGTTTGTCCGTTTGGCCTCGTCTGAGCCTCTACAACCGCACAGATCTACCCACACTGGATTTAAATCTGGTGTATTTCAAATTAAATCTCTGTTTCCAAACTGCAAGCCATGACTTGAGCTTCTCTCCTTGGCTCAAAATAGACTTGGAAGGGAAACCTGTCTAGCTGCTTGGAAAGACCTTCAGTTAGTGACCTACAGCATCTCACTGTCAGGGCAGACATAGCTTCACCTAATTTACTGTCAGTCCCGTAGCAGCTCTGTTAAAGACGTCCAGTAATGCAGGTGGCAGTGCCCGGCTTCTGACCATAATTGCTGTTTAGACAGAGCTGCTATCACAATGAGAGGCATTTCAGCGAGCCGCGTGGCGGCTCTTTCACAGTTTACACAGGCTCCTAGCCTTTGTATGTTTCCTTTTTACACACACACACACATATACTCACACACACACACACACACACACACACACACACACACACACACACACACACACACACACACACACACACACACACACACACACACACACACACACACACACACACACACCATCATCCAATCCGCTACAGAAAACAATGTCACCTGTTGCCTGTAGCAACTGCTGAAACAGAGGGAAGGAGAGAGTCGAACGATTTGCAGCACATGTGTTACAACATCATACTTTGAGTTCATCTAGTTCACTCGGTTGCCAGGCAGAACCAAAGCAAATGGACTCGGGTCACTCAGACGGACTCTTAACAGAAACATAGACCCTCTGAGTAAACACAGCAGAGACCTGATGAGACCTGTGGCTCAGATCTCAAACTTCTCCATCTTAAAAATATATCCCATCAAGCCTGTATAGCCATCTCAGTCAATTCATGATACTCCGCCGTGGTTTACATCATGTGGTGTTGTAAGATAAAAACAGGCTGTTGATGGAGGCATTATGAGAAATGAATGGAAAAGTGATTCATGTTTTCTGTTTTTTTTCCTCAAACAGAAATGAAGCAGACATTGAAGTATTGTAATGTAGAGCTGATCTGGTGTGTGATTTTGAAATGTGAGAGCTTGTTTCTTTGCATATGTGGATTGAGCGAATGTCCCTTCACGTTTGTTCTTTGTGGAAAAATGTATGAATGTGTCTGATTACGATCTAAGTTACAGTTATTGAGTAGTTTAGGCTTTATCATATCATTTAGATTTTATTAAAGGTATTTATTGAGTAGATTTTGCCCAGAGTAAAGCACATTTTTTGTTCCTACTGAGCCTTCTGTCCTTACATGTGAGACGACAACTGCAAAATATCTTTCACCTTATGGCATCCTTTACTGCAAAAAACTAAAATCTTATCAAGTGTTTTTGTTTTATATGACGTACAAAATGTCCTTCTAAAATTAATATGAGCCATGTTTACCTGACCAGTCCAGAAGATGTCTTATTTCAAGTTATTTTCTTGCATCAATGGATTCTAGTAGCAGCTCGAATCAAATTCAAAGCTCTTCTTCTGGTTTACTGAACATTGTCAAGAATGGCTTCTGCTTACCTGGGGTCCCTCATCCAGGTCTATAATCCTTCTCACCCACTATGCTCTGCTTGTGAAAGATGCCTGGTGCTCCCAACCCAGCGTGGCTCTTAATCTCTAGCCAGACTCTTCTCCTCTGTTGTGTCCGAATGGTGGAATGAATTACCTAACTCTATACAACCTACAGAGTCTCTTTTAACTTTTAAGAGATGTCTGAAAACTCATCTGTTCAGGGAACACTTGAGCACTTTAGCTGACCCTTCTCCTCTTTGTCCTCAGGGGTAAAATGAGTCAGAAGGTCTCAGACCCAGCTCTTAGTGAATTTTCGAAACTAATTACTGAATTTTGTTGAAAGTTGAAGTGTATTGTTGCAGCAATTCATTGTGGTTAGTTGGATAGATTTTTCTACATTATTAAAAAAAATGCACTCAATGGCTGCACCTGCAGCCAATTGACTTGAAGCAATTTGTCGCACTAGCTAGGTTTTTCCTTTCGTCTTTCTTGCTTGTGTTGAACGTCGCTTTGGACAAAAGCATCTGCTCAATGAAACTGTAGAGCCTAAGATTTATGAGGTCTGAATTGTTTGTAACAAGAAAAAAAACTGCCAAGAGAAAATGTATTAATAAAACATTTTAGCAAATTTTCTTGTTCCATTGGCAAATTTTTGTTTACTTGATACAATCAATTCAGATCTAATTTTTGTCTTTGAATAACTTGAAACAAGACATTTTTCTGGACTGACCAGTTGAATGTGGCTCATATCAAGTGTAATAAGACAATTTTACTTAAAATCAGACAAAAACACTTGAAAAGATTTCAGTTTTTGCAGTGTTCTTGAAACTGTACTGTTTATTTGCTCAATACTCACCATAAAGTTGTATGTGATTATCTCAGCTCATACATCTCAAGATTGTCAAACACTCTATATGGGATCCACACTGAGTGATGGTCTGTGTTTCTGTGTGGGTGATGCCTTGATGAGTGCACCAACAGCTGACATGAACCAAGACCTTCTGGGCTCAAACATAGCCATGAGTAGATGCCATGCATCATTTCCTTCTCTTATTCTCCATACTCTATCTTCTCTTCATTTCTTGAACAACCATGTCAAAAGACACATCCCGTGGTTGTGGAAAAGATGTTAGTCTGTTTGAGAAGAGTCAAATCGTTGGCATGCATCAAGCAGAGAAAACATCTAAGAAGATTGCAGAAACTGCAAAAATTGGGTCAAGAATGCATCATTCAAAACTGGAAGGATAGTTGGGGACCCATTGTCTCCACGGGATGTAGCCAGAAAAAAAATCGTGCATGATCATGATCAGTGATCACTTAAACGTTTGGTGAAATCAAATGGAAGAAAAACAACAGTTGAACCCAGGGCTATGCCTAATAGTGAAAGTAAGAGCATTTCCACACGCGCAATGCAGAGGGAACTCAAGGGATTGGGACTGAACAGCTGTGTAGTCTTAAGAAAACCACTCAACAGTAAGACTCACCAAAAAAAGGCTTCAATTTGCTAGAAAGCTCAAAGATTGGACTCTGGAGTGATGGAAGAAGGTCATGTGGTCTGATGAGTCTAGATTGACCCTGCTCCAGAGTGATGGGCCATCAGGGTAAGAAGAGAGGCAGATGAAGTGATCACCCATCATGCCTAGTGCCTACTGTCCAAGCCTGTGGGGGCAGTGCTATGATCTGGGGTTGCTGCGGTTGGTCAGGTCTAGGTTCAGCAACAGTCTGTACTCAAAGGATGAGGTCAGCTGACTACCTGAATATACTGAATGACCAGGTTACTCCATCAATGGACTTTTTCTTCCCTGATGGCACGACCATATTCCAAGATGACAACGCCAGGATTCACTGGGTTCAAATTGTGAAAGAGTGGTTCAGGAAGCTTGAGACATCATTTTCACACATGGATTGGCCACCACAGAGTCCAGACCTTAACCCTATTGAGAATCTTTGGGATGTGCTGCTCAGCGGTCAGACTCTACCATCATAAATTCAAGATCTTGGTGAAAAATTAACGTAACACTGGATGGAAACAAATCCTGTGACATGCAGAAGCTTGATGAAACAATGCCACAACAAATAATTAAAGCTAAAGGCAGTCCAACAAAATATTAGAGTGTGTGACCTTTTTTGGGGGCACCAGGCATTGTACATGGACATTACATTTCTGCCTCTCAGACCCATGTTGCTTCATTTTTCAGAACCTTGACCTATTAGCCAAATTTAGGGACACTGCCCATGTCATCTTTTGGTGATATCTCAACATTAGACTCATTTCAGTGAACAAACCCAGTGTATTTAAATACAATAATACTAGACCAAGCTTTGATATTATACGTATTAGGTCTTACTTATCCCAAATAGCAAGGAGAAATGAAAAATGCCCACCAGACAAAAGCATGGGTCTCAGAAACTTAATGAGTTAGCCTTCCTGAACTAATGCTACTATGACTTGCAATCCACTTGCGAAAGATTTATTTTTGCTCCACTCATAACTAAACTTTTCTCCTCAGCGATGTCTTGTATTTATCTCAGTATCTTTCCCAGCAGAAGGCATCATCCTTAGTTCCACCTCAGACTCCCGTCCTGGCCTCTTGGAGATCCTGCCAACATTTAACAGCTAGTCAGAGCTATGCGGGGCCCCAGGATGTTGGGCAGTGAGAGGCTGGAGCAGGAGCAGGTGAAGGAGTCCTGAGGGAAGGGTCTTTGCCCCTGCTTCACTCTCTGAGACGAAACAGGAGGATCAGCTCGGCATTCAGAGAAGTGCTACTCTGCGGCAGCAAGCCAGACACTCAGACAGCTGGCACAGTGTCTGTCTCGATCCTCCTCTCCTTGCACACTGCATTTAGCGCACAATATGACAGTGTGTTAGCAGTCTGTTGTCGTCTGCTAATTGGAAGCACCAGAATAGTGTGAACATTATAAGTTGGAGTCCTCTTACCTGTGTCTGATGGGGAGTGGGGTCTGTAGAAAGAGTACATTTCTTTAAAGAGGCTGATAATTCAGACAGTGAATGTTACTGACTCTTATTTCAACTAAATGTCAGCAAAGGGGGGGATCAATAATCTCAAACAAAACCTCCCTATGGGCTGAAACTGTGATCTGATCAATGCTACCCTCTGCTGCCACGCCGAATGAATGACAGGCCCCCACTTTGTCCACAGGTCGAACAATCACGTCACACTGTCAGCTCTGTGGTGGCATCCGTTTATTTAAAGCATGATTTTATGATTTCAGTATGAGCAGCCGCACAGAGATTTTTAAAAATTAAAGAATCTATTATTATTGTTATAAATATTATTTTGTTAATTTGTGAATTCTTAGTTTGATATTATCATCACATACAAACCTCCAAACCAACTCAAAAGTCTGCTGAGTATCTCTGTGAGTCAGTCTTTCATCAGTAACCATAAAGACAGGTCATCCTGACATTTTTGGTGCAGTGAGAACACAAAATCATGTGACAATCATCATTATTGTGGCAGTTTATCCTTAACCTGGAGAAAGACGTTCAAATATTTCAATTTGTTCTAATTTTTTTTTTTTATTAAATCAGTGCTTGAACTGGATCCAACAGGGACATGAAAAATCTCTTCTGAACTTGGACCCACAACTAAGACACTGACCAAACCAAGGGTTAGGTCTTAACCCTGGTATGCGCAAGTTGTTGAACTCTCACTTTTGTAAAAAGTGTGTCAAATTTGAGAAAGGTAGAAAGGCACCTGGTTTTCTTTCCCCCAGTCGTTCTTTTGGCTTTTGTTTCTTACTCAACATAGTGCCAAGTCTTACACTAATTGTGGATGGAGGTTGATTTGTTTCGATCTTCTTTTTGAAAGTGTTGTTTATCACTGCAGTCACAATATTTTTGTTATTTTCCCTCTGTCTAAGAAGGAGATGAAACCGTAAACAGAGCTATATTAGCAGCAACTCCTCTCTGTGGATTGACTTGCTGTGTGTGGTCTATGGGATCAGGTTTTCCCAGGTCTCAGCTGTTGTTATGAAGTTTTGACCTATCAAAGTAAAATACATATTGTGTTTGATAAGAAAAAAATCCTGTAATAAATGATAGTAACACATACTCTTTTATAGAATAGCCATTTAAACACGTCTGTTTGGTGACAGCAAATGTAAAAAGGAAGTTTTCAAATGTTTTTATTGGAGGTGACACTTTTGTTGACAGTAAATATGTCCCTGACTGCCACAGATAATATGAACCAATATTTTCAGGAGGTAACATTAGAAATATTGACACGTTTTTAAAAGTTACTGATAGTAAAGAACCTCAATGAGTCATTTTTGAACCAAGATAGATAAATAGTAAATGAGCTGTGTTTGTACAACTCTTTCAGTCGTCTCCTGACCACATAAAACATTTCTACGCGACGTTTCACTTTCACATCATATTCAGGCTCTGATGGCCAAGGCTGCTCAGTGAAGCGCCCTTCATCTATCTATTATTTTTACTCCTTTTAGGGGTCTCAGGGCAGCTGGACCCTACCCCAGCTGTCACTGGGAGCAAGTCAAAGGTACACCCTATGACAGTGTGGTTTTACACTGCAAAAACTGAAATCTTATCAAGTGTTTTTATCTTATTTTCAGTAGAAAATTCCTTTTTAGACTCAATATGAGCCAAATTCACATGACCAATCCAGAAAAATGTCTTGTTTAAAGTTATTTAAGGACAAAAATGAGGTCTGAATTGCTCGTAACCAGTAGAAAAATCTGCCAATGGAACAAGAGAAAAGTTACTTGTATTAAGACATTATTCTTGTCCCAAGGAAATTTTCAAGCAATTTTTTCTTGTTCCATTGGCAGATTTTTTTTTACTGGTTACAAGCGATTCAAACCTCATTTTTGTACTCTGATAACTTGAAACAAGACATTTTTCTGGACTGATAAGTTGAAAGTGGCTCATATTGAGTATAATAAGACAATTCTTACTTAAAAAAGACAAAAACACTCGATAAGATTTCATTTTTTTGCAGTGCAGACTGTGGACATGGACATGCAAACGCCACACTGAAAGGCACCTGCCCAGCCAGGAACTGAACCAGGAACTTTTTCCTGTGCAGCATAATCACTGATCACTGAATCACCATGTAGCCTGAGCACCAACCAGTAGCACCCACAAGATCAAACCCTGACCTTCATCTAAGAGATGGCTGACTTCTCTGATCCACAGCTGCTCCAAGGAAACATAACAGTTGTTCTTTGGCAAGTTCTGACTTCATAAGTTTAACGCATTAAGACCCCACCTAAATGTCAGACACAAGTAAGAGCATCTTTTCATCTTTCGCTGATGAGCCTCCATACAAATGTTGATGAAATGGAGTCGCTTCCCTGCAGGCTCCGAGACGATCGATATCTCACTGATGTAATTTCATGATATGTCTTTAAAAAGACTCAAATATGCAGACATTGGACATTTCTTAGCACTGATCAAATGAACATAAGTGCTAGGATTAAAAGTCTGTAGGCCACAGGATTATCAACAACAGTTTTTAAATTTAAAGAAGATCTGACACTTTAACAACCATAGTTTTATGAGACACTGAAAGATGTGTTAAACTTGACCATATAACTTCAAATGCCAAGATTATTAAAGTGATTTTTTCTTCATCCACACCCCATTTATTTATCATTTGTGTCATTAGGAGACACAATAATAGATTAAAGTAATTAGCATTGTTTTCACATTCAGTCTGAGACTGCATCATACTGTTTGTGCAGTTGTCTGTTGAACTATATTTTAGACTTCAGTGAAGTGAGCGCTCCTAAAATGCATTTTGTTGTATTCTTAATGCTGCTGCTCTGTCTTCCCACCAGCAGAGGGAGCCACATGCCTGATGTGTCCTCTTACCCTGCAGTCTGGGATCTGATCACATGTGGTCAGCCCAGTCTCAGAGGAAGCACAAAAGGAACCTTGTGAGTTGACTGCACCTTGCAAGCAGCTGGTTTCATGCCTGTGAGAAACAAAAGCTTCACTTTACAAAATGAAACTTGTAGAGTGGAAGTTTTCTGTAAATCAGCTCTGGGCTCATGGTAAGACCAAATATACTTTATTGATTTTAAACACTTCATAAAATTAATTTCTCTGGAGTCATTACCAAGGTGTTTTCTATGTTACTCAATGACAGGAAGGGGCTATCTCACAGGAAGTGGAAGTAGGAGCGTCCTTCTCTCTCTCACTCACACACAAATACACACACACTCCCCCACAGTCGTCCACTCGCCTGCCCATCCTGTAGCTGTGAGCTTGTGTGAGCCAGGAACACCCCCTCTCTGCAGGGCTATGGCTGCCTGCTAGTATTTTGGTAATCGTCATCCTCCCTGACCTGCTGGCCCGATCCTGGCGCCAGGAGTCTCCTCGCCTCCCCTCCTCGCCTCCCCAAAGCTGACTACCCCCGACCCCACGGATAATTCAGACCAGCTGTTGCAAGGTGCCTTGCCTACTCCCACCCACTTACACTCACACTTGCCTCCTCTGCAGCCTTGAGTTTGCATCATGTTAAAGAAAAAAAAAAAGCCCAGCTAGGAGGCCTCTCCGTCTTTGCATGGGGTCTCACTGGTGCATAAAATAAATCCAAGTCAATCACTGGCCTGGTTCCTGCTCTGCAACAAATCAGCACTGTGTCTGGATCTGATGTTGCAATGTGGAAACACATATTTAGTTGATATTGTGCTGTGACAGGGAGTCAAACATTGATATATGCTTTTCACAGCCCTCCACCACTGTCACTGACCTGAATTTCTCTCATTCCTCGAACCGCTCGGTCCTAATGAAGAGGAATGTGTGTCACTGTGAAATCAGAATCCCACACAGACTTGAGTTTTGTTGTGATACGCTTCTGCAGAGCCATCTCTTTATTGGAGTCACATGAAGAGCATGTGCGTCCACAATGATCAAGTGATACCATGAGGGGGGAATTGAGAGTTGTTGCCACGAAATGTTGATGAGAAGGGCAAGAAGGAAAAAGCACGCTGATTGTTTTCTTGATTTTTATGTTACACAGGAGGAAACGTTTTCCCTGCATATGTGTGCCTGTTCTTTTTTTTAGTGTATCTGAGTGTTTTTGGCATTTTGGGGCTCTGTGTAAAACAAGGTGCCTCTCTGTCTATGGCCTAACCACAGCAAGACTTTGGACTGAGATGGAGGGGAACCCCAAGCTTTTGATCCCCGCTCCACAAGCCCAGCACTGCTGAGTAACGGCCCACAAGTGAACTGCATACATGTGTGTGTGTTTCGGAGGTTTGGATTGTTTTTTTTTCACGGTGGTGGCAGTGGTGGTAGTGGTTGCCTCGTAGAATAGCGGTGGATGGTTGTCAGAGACAGAGGCCTGATAGAGGGGGTGGGGGACTGGTACAAAGAGCTGCTCTGGTGGAACTTTGGAGGAAAATAGTTCATGCTGCACTGGGATTTCCTGCCTTTGCCCTGGCTAGCCCCCCTCCTCCTCCTCCTCCTCCTCCTCCTCTCCCACCCTGTCTACCCGCTCTGTTCTTGACGCCCTTTAGCAGCATGGAAACTGCTCGTACAGTTTTTCAGCAAGAGATGGGTGAAGCAATTGATTTAATGGAAAGGACTGTGCAGGGATCATGAGGCAGGAGATTCAGTGTTGATCCAGACGTTTGCTATCAGGTTTTCATAATTCTATTTCCTGCCTTAATCTGTCCATGCAAAAAGCTTTAGTGCAGATGAACAGTTCGAACCGTGCACAGACTCATTTATGACTCACATTGTCATGCAACATTGTATGACGGTGTTATTTGATCTCACATCATACACAGCTGGAATACACATTACTTTGTGCTGACATTGGTCCCGTGAATGAAAGCACAAGAAAGCAACAGCGGTGATGCCTGTGTTGGATGTAAGAAGGACAGGTGTGTGTCACCATTTGGCCGCCTGCAGACGTATCGCATTGGTGTCAAAGAGGAGGTGTATGGGAATGAGGGGCTCTTGGTTTAATGCTGGAACCAGTCCCCTTCTCTTCCAGGGCTTTGATCTTTGGTGTCAGCGGCGGAGCTAGGGGGCATGTGTCACTCATTAGCAATGTGGTGAGAGTGTGCTGGCTCACAGGTTTTTCTCAGTGTGGAGCAGAGCGGAGAGGATGCTGTGAAAATGTCTGCTCTGAGGTTCCTGCTAATAATGGCGTCAGGGAGGGCTCTGGGGGTGGGGGGCTGAAACAGAGAAAAAAAAAAAAAAACAGAAGAAGCCAGGAAAACATTTCAGTTTATTTCGGTGACTGTGTATGTGTGCTGAGCGTTTTTTCATTACTCTTTGTGGTCCACACACTTATGTTAAACTGATAGCACAGGAAGTGGAATAGACGAATTCATTGAAAAGCCCTGCTGCCAGCACTCAGTGTCTTAGGAGAGGAGGGAAATGGAAACCAGATGTCTGAGATCCACTGTGAATATGTCAAAGCTCTCAGACTATGTCAGTTCCTGCGTGTCCTATTGGTGGACTGAAACTTTTCTGCACAGTCATCAGTAATGTCTATAATACTCCCTCCCCGTGGACTTCTCATACAGTCTTGGCTGCAGCTTGGAGCTGGAGACTTGGGGAGAGAAGCCTCACTGTTCCAGGAGATGTTTTTTCTTTATTCCTTAGGTTTCAGACTTCACCACATTCCTCAGATTTCAGGGTAACTTCCCATATCCCATGGCTCAGTCGGGTGGCAAATCTCTCAGCACTCCTTTGTGGATAGATTGCTTTCTCTTGCTTGGGAAAATAACAAGCTATAGAGTAATGACTTAACAAGCAACAGGATAATGGCTTCAACATGTGCAGGACTGAGTGCATGTGTCTGTGTGCGTGCATAGATTTGGGATTGCGGGAGTGCTTTCTTACCCTGTGTGTGTGTGTGTGTGTGTGTGTGTGTGTGTGTGTGTGTGTGTGTGTGTGTGTGTGTGTGTGTGTGTGTGTGTGTGTGTGTGTGTGTGTGTGTCTATTGTTTGGGAACCGACTGTGCAGAATCAACTGGCTCTCTGTTTGGTTGGAGTTGTTTGAAAGCTGGGCTGCTGATGAATAGATCGTTCTGCTTAGGGTCTGGAGTGGAGCCTTTGGGTGCGTTACAATGACAGAGATGGCCTGTGGGGTGTTAGTGGGAGTGCTGGGTGTTTTCCATCATAACCAGCTGCTGCATAAGCCTCCCACACAGAAAAGCAATCCTGTGTGTGTGTGTGTGTGTGTGTGTGCCTGTGTTCACCTACATCTGTGTCTGTGTATGTGGGGATGTTGAGCACTGTGACACTCGTGTCGTGATTAATGACTTTATGACGTCTGTCATTTGTTGTGAGTGTGTGTACATGGGGCAGATGTTGATGTTTTCTCCTCCTGTGTTTTTGATGCTCTGCATCTGTTCCTGGAGCATGCCGCCTTCATTCTTAACTTTCTTTGATCTCCGTCAGAACAAATGGGAAGCACTCACACCTCAGCTTACTACAGCGACAAACCACACTCCTGTTCCTGCCCGTCTCTCTGTAAACCTGTGAGCTTGTTTATTGGAAATGACATGCTACTGACACAGTCGTGACTCAATTAGCAGCCCTCTTCCTGTCACTGATATTCCTGTGTGCGACAAAATCAGCCGTGGCATGACTTGGCTTGCCTGAGTTAGTCTCCTCTCTTTCACACACAGCTTTATAAGCCTCAACAAATCAAAACCCTGAAAAGTAAGCACCAAGCAGGGAGAGACGTTGTTCCCAGCACACTGCCTGATGCTGTTTACACACTGTTACACCATGACATGTCCTAACAGGTGGGCAGAGATCTGCATCATCTCTTTCATAATGCTCTGGAAAGGCCTCAGGCTACAGCTCAACGTCGCTTTGCACCTTGTCTGGGAAAATATGCTCAGGTGCATTCCACTGGAGCAAACAGGTGATATCTCCTCCACTGTCAGGTGAAGAAAAGTTTAGAGTGGGCTCAATGAGCCAGGTGACTTTCCCTGTTCTTAGCTAGTGGCACGGATTAATGGATAGCAACATATGTCTTTGTTGTTTTGGTTTTCTGTTTTGGTTTGGACTGAATATTCAAGCAAAACTTGTCTGGATCACAACAAAATAATGGTGTTTAGGGATGGCTTGAAGCAACTGAACTGATCCCTGGAGTTTACAGTTTTGTCATCATGCTTTTAATATTCTAGCCACTTCTAGTGAAACATCTCACACACTTATAATAAAACCACGTATCCAATTCAGGGTGGAATCAGCTGATGTTTAGGCCTTATGATTTGGTTTGGGGCAAATTTAAAATGCTGTGCATAGACGATGGACATGAAATGTTTTCATTAGCATGAAGTCACGGTGTTATCATTGGTCAAATCCCACTCCATCATACTACTTTTTGTCATTTTAGAGCAATGAACGTATCTATTTATAGTTCAGTCCAAAGAAAATAAGTTTTGTTTTTACTGTGTTGAGAAAAAAAGCTGCTCCTCAGTTTGCTGAAATGCCACAAAAGAATTTGGGAGTATTGATAGTTAGAAAAGCTGGGTCAGGATACTCTCTGAGAATCTCTTGTTTCCTGTCCCAGGGTAGAAGTCAGGTTTATTTTCTCCTCTCCCGTCCCTCAAGCCCATGTGTGAGGCAATGCCCAGAAGGACACACAGCTCAGGCGCCATCCATCCCTCTACCTCTCCCCCTTTCTCTCTTCTCTCGTTATGCTCCTCACTGGCATGGAGTCCACAGCAACACATGTCTCTGATCAAGTCCAGCCTGCGTCATCAGTTAGTAAACTCCAGGCTCCAGGAAAACCAACAGAGAGCACATTCATAGCCGGCGACCCTGTGACTGAGTGTGTGATTCATTACTCTTTAATATGCACCCCCTACCCCAATCCCCTAACCCACCCAACCACTTCTCCACTCCAGCCTCTGGGCAACTCCACAGCCTGATCAAATCCATCATTAAGCATACTTGTGGTGTTACCGCTGTTGGCCTTCTTGTTTACCAGATGCAGAAACTGTGTCTGTGGCCTTTTTTGCAGCTCAGAGGAGAAGTATGAGCTCTGCATCCTGACATTTAAATCAGCACTGTGAACTTTTCTGTGTTCACAGGGAGACAGTATGTCGGCCAAGATCCTTCAGGGGCAACAACCTCCACCAAACCCAGAAGAAAAGGATTATCAGACAGATTTGAGACAGTAATGAAGTACTCTTGATCCAGAGACTGACGTTAAGTCGAGAGATACTTTCCTTGGATATATGAGACTGAAAGATCACTGATGAGATAATTGGGGGTTTGGATGGAAAAACTGTATAACAGCTTAAGTTCTGTCAAAAAACAACACTGTATGGTGATTCAGTGGTTCCCAAATGGGGGGACATGTACCCCCATTTGGGCAGTCCAGGGGGTACCCATGATTTAAAAATGTTAAAAAAAAAAAAAGCAACTAAGCAGAATTCCTTCAACACCTTTTGTGCAATCAGTGTTTGAATCCAATATTATTTTATTATTTATTTAACCTTTAATTAATCAGGTAGAAAACCCAATGAGATCGAGATCTCTTTTGCAACGGTGGCCTGGCCAAGAGGTCAGCAGCACACGTCAATATATAAATACATTACAATAGTGCAAGATTAATTTTAAACAGAAAACACTTGGAGATAAAAAAAAAAGATTGAAGGTTAAATGCTATGTCTGCCATTTAGCATGGAACGAAAGGCTCCAAGAGAAATGAGTTCGGACAGATTAAAGTCTGTCTGTAGACACAATGCAGAGGGCTTTTTTACCCAATTCAAAATATAAGTTTGTCCACAAACTGTATATCATATCAAACAGACACTAATAGTACAGCTCTGTGGTTTACGTCATTTTTTTTCCAACCAAAACTGCTTTGCATATGTTTGGGGGTACTGCAGAGAAAAAACATTTCACAGGTGGTACATCACTGAAAAAAGCCTGTTTTCATTTCCTGAATCAGTTACTCTACATATGTCCCAACTTTGTGGATTAATTTTACACATTAATTGAAAATATTACAAGAGCTTGACAATACAGCCATGGTTTAAATGGATTGGTAGCTGCAGATAATTCATCCTCAATCACGTGTCTGTACATATCAGTGCATTGTTCTCTCACTTGTAGTCACAAGCATGAAAAGTGATCCTTGCATATCCAGCGTTTTATTCTCAATCATCACACACAAACACCAAGAGCAAACCACAATCTTGGACTTAACGTGTTTTTGAGGGCTTTTCCTGGGAGAGAGCTCTCTCCAGCTTTTGTGTGTCATGAGCGCAGGATGAGTCCTGTTTATGAGATGCTGACAGCTCCTTCCTGTCTCCCAGGCCGTGAGCCCTGGCTGCTGGTGCTCTGAAGGCCACTCTATTGCTCCTGGCCACCCAGCTCCACCCTGAAAGAGTTGCCAAAAGAGCAGCTCTGGGTGGAACAGCTGATAGGGGGATGGGACATGGCGCTGGTAGTGGCAAAGTGAAGCAGGAGGAGCAGCAGCACTGGCAGGAATAGTGCTGGAGCTCTGCAGCACCATGACCCAGGCTACTTTTTTGGGGTAAAGTAGGCCAATGTAAACTCCTACTTCCTGTCGGCCTTGTCTCAGAGGGGGAGAGATGATCCTCCTGTGAAGAGGGAAAGGGCTGCTGCTCTGTGGGGACTGTTTCCACTCACACACTCTCACACACACAAATAGAAATACGTCTAGAGAGGCTAGCAGGAGAGTGAGTGGGAGTGAAGGAGCCAGTGAGAGAGCGAGGAACACACAAACACAGTGGGGTTCAGGAATGTTAAACACATGCTTTATGGCATAAATAGCAGCCACTTTTGGTAAATTACAGTGAGTGCTCTGGCACTGTAAAGCACACAGCAGGAAAACGCTCTCAGATTTCAGATCCAGGCCCTCCGCTCTCCCCCAGGAACATGGAGTGGAGCCTGTTGTGTTTTCTTTTCTCTTCTAAAAGGCAGAGTGAAGTACAGTAACTTGTGATGCAGCACAGACTCAAAATATATGAGTCTTCTGTGGTTGAGGAGGGCTGTGCTGCTGTGGCAATGGTCACCTCAGAAGACATGGAAGACAAAGACAACGTTTTGATCCAGAAGAGCAGCACTTATTAATCAGAAAGAGATGAACCAAGTGATAAAAAAGAAGAAAAAGAACCATCCTCCAAATACGTTCGATTAGCGGATATTTCGATTGTGTCTGCTGACTGAACTGACACCCTCACCTCGGGACATAGCAGCTGACGACATCAAATAGTCCTGAGATAACCTTAAACAGCTGAGAGTTTAATGACCCTCTTATCCAAGAGCATCCTGGGAAAAGGCGCAGGAATATAATGGTCAAAGAAACCACAATCCAGGACTCTCATGTTACTTCCATATTGGAGCTGGTTTGTGTTTGGGCTGAGATGTTTGGGAATCTGGAAAAGCAGTTTGGTTAGAAGAACAGAGTGTGTGTGAGCTGCCTCTGTGTCATGCTGCAGTGGTCATCCTGGCTGGTAGCTGTGAGCACATTTCCCTGACTAAGAAGGAAATATGGAACTGTGCCGTGGAAGAGCTTACCTCACTCCATGCTGGACTGGCTGGGCCTCAGCCCACGCACACCAGCTAACTGGCTGACTGAGTGAGTGAGTGACTAGTGGCCTGACTTACTGACTGTGAGCAGAGAGCCATGGGAACCTACAGCTCCGGTCTGAGCAGACTCTGACTCACTGTCTAGGCGGATGAAGAGGAGAATGTTATACTCTCTTTGGGGAGGAAAAAATATATACGCACAATCACTGCTGTCACACAAAGCTATAGCTTAGGGGAAATTCTTCTGGAGGAGGAAGGACATACAACTTCATGCCAAATCTTAAGGATTAAGTGAAAGGAGGGGTTAACTTTCTCTGAAGTTCTCTGTGAGCTGCATGCAAACACACACACACACACACACACACCCAGCAGTATTTGCACAGCAACAGTGAGAAGTAGACGGCAGGTGGAAACTGGAAGCAGGTGCAATCAGTTGTTCCCTTCCATCACACAATGTGCTCACCTGCACAGCTGCAGCTGAACTTACTACAATGGTCTCTTCACTCCCCACACCTAATGACAAGATCCAACAGAAACCTCCCTGTTAATGATCAAACAGTCCATAAACAACCAATGAGCCCGCTGCACACCCACTACTTGAAAGAAATGCTGCAACCCCACAAGCACAACCAACAAGAGCGAGTGTTAATAAACATAAATTACTTTATTGAATGAAAATGTATCAATGTATACAACATACAAGAAACTGAAAAAGAAGTGAACACACAAGCATGGTACAAAATTGAAATAACACACAATCAGCACATTGCACTATTAAAAAAAACTGCCATAAAATGTTTAGGAAAGTTATAAATTCATCTTTGTACTGTCCATTTACAAGGCTCTGATCACATTTACACAGTCATGTCTCATTAGCGTAAACCTTAAACATTTTTTGGTCCCAGCCATAGTTCATTTCAAACTGTTTGGTGCGATTTGTTTGGATAATACTGCAATCTTAAAGCTTCAAAACTGAGGTAAAAAATGGCACATTTGGTTTCAAAGTCATACAACTACAAGGCACAAATTCATTTAAGTTACAAAATATGGCTTTGGCTGTTATTAACATTAACACTGTGGTAACTTAGAGTGCATGGCTTGCATCGTCATCCACGTTTGAGTGGTCCTGCAAAGTGAAGCGTCTTTGGAAAACAACAGACAGAAGGTCTTTCCTTATCTCTGAAACCATCAGATTAAAGAGAAGGTTTGGATGTAGTCAAAATAGAGGCTTAAAACAATCCCCACTGGTCAAAACGACTGACTGATACCATTCTTTTGTAATGACATGCTTCCTCTTTTTTTCTTAAGCAAACCAAGGGCAGTGGAAGTCACCTGCTATCAACCAGCGAAGGTCATGGCTATAGCACCTGTTAGCACCTCGTCTATCTACACTACAGTACCAGGGACAGCTGTGTGTGCATTTGCTTTGTGTGTGTGTGGGTGTGTGTGTGTGTGTGTGTCTGTGTGTTATGAGGCATGCTGAGAGATTTATTCCACCCACGCACCCCTACCTCTCAGCAGCTGTGTCTGGGCCATGATCCTGAGCTAGCCGGCACCAGGACGGAGACAGGAAAGAACACCTCTTACCCCTATGAGTTCACTACATATTTTTCTTTGGAATGGGCGCGATGGCAACAAAGGGGCTGATATCAAGTGAGTGTTTGCATTGCCCTGTTTAGCTTTGGTCCAGCCTCATGACCTCAATCTAGATTAGAATAAAAATACGCTCCTCAGATGTTGTTTTATAAAGCAGAGAAGCTAAAAGGCTTGTAAAGTCAGATCCAATAATTAGGCTTGATTCCCTCCAGGTCTCTTAAAGCAAGCCGTTTCATGCTCTTTGTGGCCGTTCAGATCACCATCAGGCCAGCTGGGCTTGTGTAGATGCCTTCTCCGGGGCCACGAGACCACCACCGTCCTGAGCTCTTAGTGGAAACCCTTTGTCCGTGTCTGTGGAGTCTCACACTGTGGTAGAGCAGCAGCCTGAGGAGCTGTGCTTCTGAAGCAATGACATGCGGCTAAAGGTGCGTGAGCAGATGCCACACTGATACTTCTTCACCTCTGCATGCGTCTGCAGGTGAGCTCGCAGGTTGGAGCGGTCAGCAAAGGCCCGGTTGCAGTGAGGGCAGGAAAATGGACGTTCACCTAGACAAAAAAAAACAAACCCAAAAAGAAATTAAATGACTGGCACCTCACTTTCATGTGGCAAGAACAGCACTCCTCAACCAGTGACAGTCATGTGTCTGTGAGTTCACAAGAGCCTAACATTAACACCTCAAACACACAAACACACATTTGTAAGATAATAAGGAAGCACATGGTAGGCTAGTAGGGTCAGAGCCTGACTGAATCAGCGTGATTCAATCAGAGCCAAATCAGATTAGCACACTAACAAGTTGCTGCAGGTACTAAGTGCTCAGTGGTTGCAGAAAGCCTTCAGGCATTCTTTTAACCTTTTGTCACTCCTGTATCCCCCAATCTGCTGTCTTCCCCAGCAGCCGTGATAAGATAATTAGCCAACGAGTCATTGTTGCCGAGACATTAAACACAAAGAGTGATCAATGAGAGCAGGGTCTACAGAGGGCCTCCCTATGTGGTAACATCTTCTGGATGAGTGTTAACCTCATCAGACTGATTGTTATGTATATTCTGCTGCCTGACTTCACATCTGAAGTGACGAAGGAGTGACCTGCTGACTCAGTGACAGCAACAGCTACACACATTTATTCACCTATGATTCATGGATAAAGTCTACCTGATCAATGAGGATGTGTAATGTTGGTGAAGAATGTCAGACATGTGTCTTACCTGTGTGTGTGCGGATGTGGCCACGCAATAACCAAGGCCTGGAGAAGGCTTTCCCACAGGTGGTACACACACAGGGCAGGGTGTGTGAGCGGATATGCATCTTCAGGGCCCCGAGGCTGTTGTACTCTTTGGGGCAGTGTTTACAGAGGAAGGCTGGCCTTGCTGCTGTTACCTGCATCTCTCTTTCCTCCTCTTCCTCAGGGGGGCTGATATGAGTCATAGAACCTGTGCATTTCATCCTCTGGCGGGGAGCATACGTGTGTACGGGTTCAGGGCTGGGGGGATCTGATGTGCGTCCTTCATCCTCCTCTCCGCAACTGCTGGCGCTGCTGCTGAGGCTGGATGGGGAGCTGAGGTCCAGAGGGCCTGGGGTGGTAGACGCCTCGGTTTGGGAGGTGGGTAGGTAGAGGGTAGGAAGCACACTCAGGTCCCACACCAGACCTGTTGTGAAGCAGGTGCCAGAGGAAGTGTTGTCCCCTGATGGAAGCTCGGCAAGGGGAAACCTCTCCAATGAAGTGTCTGAGACAGAAAGCAGGGGATGGTGCAAACATGAGTCAGTCTCAGAGCGTACATAAAAACTGGAATGAAATGAAACTCAATCCACAAAACCTTGACAATTTAAAAAGTTTTTTTTTCATGTAACCAGTTGTGTCAGACACTAAAATACTGCCAGTATTCGATTTGCTGATAGAAACTTTGTTTTCCTCTGAATTTAATAAGTGTATGGCTGGAGCCATGAGACGGTTTCATGGGCCGTTTCCTCCCACGTATTCACAAGAGCTTGTAACATGAATGAGGCTCTGTCTAGCTGCAGAAAGGGGGGAAAGTACGTCTAACGGGCCCCGACTTGAACGGGGAGTAGCCGGGTGTGTAGTTGAACTAGTCACAAGCAGAAAAATGACTTTGACCAAAAGTAAGTATATTAGAAAAACATAAGTCACCTCCGAAAACAGGTGGTTTTCCAACAAGTTTGGAACTTAAATGGCTTCAAAACCTGATCCATACAAGAAACAAAAATCCTCTGAACTTACCATTCTGACATTCCAGTTCACTGTAGTTAGGCTTTTGTTTAGCGAAGTACTTTTTGACCAAGAAAGATCGAGGCATTATGTTTGGAGTTTAAAGCAACTGTCCGTTAAAGTATCCTCTTGTCACGACGCACAGTTTCCACGGTTACAAAGAAGTTTTCTTGGTCCAAGGATCCTCAAGAAACAAGAAATGTCCTGGTGTTGTCAAAAAAGTTAGAGCGGACTTGAGAGTGCAGCTTCCATGCACTATGACTAAATGCTGGCCTGTGTTCTGAAATACTCTGACACAGGCGGTAGGGGTGTGCTCGCCCCGAGGGCCCTCCCCACCTCCTCCCCCAGCCCCCTGTATCACCGCACAAGTGCGCAGGATGAAGCCCCCACGCTCACACTTACTGCAACAACAAAAAAAGCGAGCCTTACACCACTAACACATGAAAATGCCAAAGGTGTTGTTCAGCTGGAAACCAAAACAGCTGTATTATCAGTTATCTTTAAAAAAAAAAAAAAAAAAAAAAAGCTTAGCCTGTGTGCCGTGTGATTGTCAAAGACCCCAGAAAGTTTATAAGTGATGGAATTAAGCTAACCAGTTGTATCGCATGTTCGACATTTGAATAGTCACTCTTAAGTATGAATTCCGCCTAGTGGACGGTATATCAGTCTGTCACAGGGCTTACATACAATCACATGCACATTCAAAGCTATTCTAACTCTTGAAAGTTTAGCTGTCTTCATTATGTTCCTGTCACATTTTGAGCACAGGGTACTGACATGCTGACAGTTTTTACTCAGACTAATTGTGGAGTTTAGAACAAAAAAAATAAAAAAGAATGGTCAAAATTTTGCCAAGTTAAATTTCTTTTCAGTAAGACAACAAAACGGCTATTCAATTGGTCTAAGGATTGCTTTCTGACTGTTTGGTGTTGTAAAATTGTAACTGTGTAAAATTGGTGGCGTCACGGTGTCATCAGACCTGCCTCCCTTTAATTTGACTCACACACTACCCATCGTCAGGAGCCACATCAGAAGAAACTTCATGGAGTTTTAGCGCCACCTTCTGGAATAAATGAAGAAACAAAAATACAACATATAGGCCTAGATGGTGGACCCATAATAATCCTAAGCTTTAATTGGTGTTTATCAAAGCATTACAAACATTTATTTGTGGTCAAAATGAGGAGGGATCTAGCGTGGATTTTAGGACAGCAAATGCAGAAGCGTTTTTCTGTGGGCCACCCTGAGCTAATGTGCGTGTTTTTTTTCCAGATGAACAAAATCAATGAAACACCATGTAAGCGAAGCGATACGAGAGAAAACAAATTACAGTTCGTGCAAATAAGTCGTCTGCTGTGTCAGTGTGTGTAAAATGGTCAAACGACCACACGGTGGCAGTGTTGCATCGATTTAAAATTATTTTAAATACTCAGACAAAGAAGGACTGGATGTACTCTGTTACCAGAGTACATCTAAGGTCACGTGACCTTCGATCATAGATTGATTTTAATTTAAACAGCGAAACAAAAAACAAAAGAGAGTCAGTTCTTCTCAGTCTTCTCACATTGAACCTGACTAGTTTCCACTTTTTCCACCAGCATTTGAAAGACAGGCTCAGCCAAATATAGAGTAGAAAAGAATATTTCAGGGAATATTTTAGTGTTACTGCAGCTCATTGTCAAAGTGCAAATGGAATAATAAAAAATAAAACATTAAGAATAATAAATTGGAAGTTTAGAGAAAAATGGAGAAGTAAAAAAAATACCATTTACACAAGAACAAAACAAGTAAAATAAAAACAACAACTCAGAAATGAACAATGAGTACTGAGATGACATGCAAAGGAGCTTGTATTTTTTAATGCTGGATGGCTTAAGAAGTGAGCTCTGGTTTGTAATGATATATTATGAAGTCTTATTGTAGTACAGAGTTGGAATGACCTGTGGTAGTGCTCCGTCTTGCCGGGTGGGAGTCTGAGTCTGCTGCTGAATGAGCTGTTTAAAGCCCTTACAGTCTCACGAAGTGGGTGTGAGGCATTGTCCATAACGGATGCAAGCATCCTCCTCTCACACACTTCCTCGAGGGAGTCTGAGGAGCAGTCTGGGACAGCACTGGCCCTTTTAACAAGTCTGTTTATGTCTGTGCCTCTTTCTGTCACTGTCTCTGTACTCCCTGCTCCCCAGTAGAAAAGTGCAGAAGCCACCACAGAGTCATAGAAAGCCCTGAGCAGAGTCCAAAAGACCTCAGTCTCCTCAGCAGGTGGAGACGTCTTTGGCTCTTTTTGTTCAGGACATCCGTGTTGTATAAATCTATATGAGTTAATTTCAATCAAGTATTTTTCAATTAGTCTTAATTTTACAGCAGATACAGTGAAATACTTAAAAGTTGGTGAAGCTGTTGTAACAATTAAAATTAGGGAATCAGCTGTGGGTTGCATTTTTAACTCACTACTGAAAAGTACTCTGAACAACTATGAGCATTTTTAAAGTTTTAAAATTTGGGTCTTAGCTCTGGGGATATGGTTCAACAAATTAAAATTCTTTGAGTTTAATTTTGAAAAGGCTTTTTGAGACACTAACACAAGGGTCTTCAACCTGCAGCTCTGGAGCCTCATGCGGCTCTTTGACTCCTTTGCAGTGGCTCCTTGTAGCTTTAAAAAAATATGATTGAAATAAAGACCTTTTGTTTTTCTTATGGAAAGTATAATGATTATAGACACTGATACTAAATAGGATCATGCAAGAACATTTTGTTGAACTAAATATGTGTCACCTCTTGCAAAAAAGTTTAGGGATTCTTTTTTTTTTTTTTTTTTTTTTTTTTTTTTTTAGATTTTTGTAAGCATTTTTGAAATTTGTGTAAATTTTAAAACTTTAATTTTTTGACACATTTTCCAATTTAGAACAGAAAACATTTTTTTTTAAACAATTTAAGTGTTTGCAAATTTCAAAATTTTATGGATATTTGCAAATATTTGGCAAATCATATAAATTAAATTATTTGGAAAACAAATTGCATTTTTTTTCACAACTTTTTGAAAATGTATCGAATTTTGGAATTTTTGCAGATATTTGCACATTTTTTATTTTCTTTTAATTTTGAATTCAGCAAATTTTTTGAAATTCTAAGTTTTTTTTAATGGCAACTAAAATTTATGATAGTACATTTCTTAAATGCAAATTTATCAAAATAAAAAAAAACAGACTAAGAAATCACATGTACGGTTTTATAACACAAAACTTCTTGTTCAAATAATAAATCACTAGATTTTATCCATGTTTTGATTTTTATACACTTTTGTGGCTCCTGAATGACTTTAGTCCAGGTGAGCTGTGGCAAAATGGCTCTTATGAAAGTAAAGGTTACAGACCCCTGCACTTACATAATATCATGGCACATCATTCTGTAATGGGTATACTCATAAATGTTTTTTTTTTTTAATTACTTTAAATGGTTCTAAAGTCTTATTCGCTAAGTATGTTCATCTTGAAAAATAAATGGTGGCCAGTTTCCTTTTCCTACTGATCTAAATCAAACTATTTCAATATCTTATGCATCAGGAGCTTATAATTTTGTTTTGGCCTTTTGTCAGTGGTCTGTTTTATGGAATTATTTCCCAAATAATTTATTTTAAGCACGAGACCTTCAGAAAACTTTACAGAGCCGAAAAATTGTGAAGATAAAAAGCAATTAAACACAAAAACGTAACAGAAACACATTTTCAACAAAGACTTTAGAAACAATGAATACTTCAAAGGGGTTTTGTGAGACATTACATTACATCACATCTCGGACAGTACTACGTCCTATCTTGCTCTTTTAAGTGAAGTCAAACGTCCAAAAGTAAAGTGATTTACTGAAAGAAGTAATTGTAATGATGGGTAGAATAGACCTGCGCAGATCCAACGTGTTGAAACCAACTCTCGCGAGAATCAAATCAAACCTGAATCAATGGCCTCTGATTGGCTTTTTCCTCCAGGTGGGCGGGGACACGAGCGTCATCTGCTGTCTGTGGTCGGTTGAAGATTTGAAATACAAAACAACAGCCTTATGTGGATTAAACAGCTGGAGGATTTTTTTAAACAACCCTCTAAAAAATTTTTTTTACCTTTGACATTTGAATTTTACAGCTGCACATTGTTCTGCGTCTGAAACCGAGGAACATTATCACCAGGTAAGGACACTGCAGGGTTACAGCTTATTGAACTAAAATCCACGGACGATTGACATAAACACGCGTCTGTTTTCATAGATGCTGTTATTATCTAGACTGTGATTTGATCATCTGTGTTGACTGCTGTTGTCATTGATTGTCTCAGTGCAGAGGGCTTGTAGCCATTAAAATTTACAGGACTGAGGCTACTGTCACAGTTATTTGTTCGGTATGAGACCCAAATACCATAATCACGCATAGAGGTACGTTATAACCGAGGCAGACCCAATTGATCAAGGATTTGATCTAGGGCTGTGTTATTCTTTTTTCTTCTTTTTTTAATGATGTGTACCTCGATTTTAAAGGTCAAATGGCACATTGTCAATATGAAAACTTAGTTGTTCAAAATGCCTAAAATCAAAGCATAATCTAAACATAATGTCAGCTCAAATTTAGCCAAGCACAGTGTCTTACACAGCTATCTCTGAAAGGTGCTGGGGCGTCTGGGTAAAGAAGCCCCTCCCCCATTTATCAAAAAACAGATGGACCCTAACAATGAAAATCTGAGGGAGTGGGCAACATTATTAAAACCCAGTATGTTTAAGGAACTTTCATTGGACAGACCTAGTCAGCTGACCCAAATACCAGAAATTTGAAAAATAATAATGATGAAGGGTCTCCTTGCATCACCCACTTCCAAACAGTCGTAGAGAGATTAGAGTTATATTTGTTGCTGTTTTATGTTGCTATATAAACATCCATACACCACTGAATGAGAAATTATTTTTCTTGTCTCTAGCTAAAGACTCAACACCGGAGCCTTCTGCTGGACAAAGAAAGGAAAAGAGGAAATCAACAAAAACAAAGAGCTGTAGAAGAGAAAAGGAGAAACAAGTAATGTTCAGAACAATAACTCGTCTGCTCTTTGGTGAAGAGGAGGAAACCCCCCAGGAGGTCAAGTCTGGGGAAGTATTGGAAGAAGAATGGCTTGTGGTCAGCCATCAAGGTCAGTTTGGTTTTGTTATAACTAAAATATTTCATATTAGAATGAAAAAACAAAATAAAGTATGACTGGTTTAAAGAAAGGCTAGTGTTATGAGTCATTTTTTCAAGCCACCTTGGGTAAACAATTAAGATGTATGTATAGAAAATTCTGTTTAACTTATGTGTAATGATGTAGCAGCTTTTTTAAAACCGTTTTTATGTGTTATTTATTTATTTTTTTGTATAATATTGTTTAATTTGTCTCTCTTCACACAGAGGCGGTTTCAGCAGAGAACCAGGGTCCAGAGCAGACTGAAAATGAGCAGACATCGAACTCTTCTCCTCATGGAGACACTGCTGCACACTTGAAAACTGACATCAGGCAAGTAACCAGGAGACATTTTACCTTACAATATTATTAACATTTAAAATCAAAATAAGTATCAGAAACTAAATTATCTTAATTTGCAACATGGTATTAGTAAAATAAAAATAATTTCAGTCTTTTATTCATTATGCAGTAGTTCCAGTTAAAACAATGTTCACCTTTTAGAATGACGTGCTGGACAGAATCCCATCTTTACTCTCATCTCTGGTTATAACAAAGACAGACAGGCAGCAGCTTGTCTTCATGCAAATCTTAATTTATTAAAAACATGTAGTGGTGTCCCAGTCTGATATTGATATCGGATATCGGTCCGATATCAGCATAAGAACAAATATCGGTATCGTATCGGAATGCATCTTAAATCTCCGATATAAGTAGTCCATTCCAGACTCCGCTTCTGCTGTTTTTATTTGATTTATTTAGGTTATTTTCTGGGTATTCTAATTTATTCTTTATTTTATTCAATTACTAGTATATTCTTATGTTTAATATTAAAATTTCTGTTACCCATTGGTTAATAATATATGGGTCAGTTTTTCCTCATATCTACTGTTGCTGACTACTGTTCTTTGTTTGAATAATATCACTTAATCAAGCCTTTTCTTACATGACAGACATACTACAAGTAATAAAAGTATGCATGTTTAAAGCTGATATCGTATCGGATTAATATTGGTATTGGCCAATACTCAATGCTGCAGTATCGGTATTGTATCGGAAGTGAAAATGTAATATCAGGACATCCCTAAAAACATGTCTGCGAAGAAGGATACCAAACAAGTACAAGGAGCTGAGAAGTGAAGAAGAAGAAATTGTCTTATGTACATTCGTGACACCACACTACAGACACACAGGCTGAGTAACAGTCACTCTAAATACACTCACTCTAAGGGCTTACTCATACTTAAGATTACAGCAATGACACCAAAACCACTTATTATTCAACTCTACTTTAGGTTGTGGCCAGCAGCAAACATAGCCAAACATTTATGGCATGGCCTGTTATCCAGATAGTGTTGTTGAAGGCTCTGTCATACTCCAAACACTTTATGTTGACTGACTGTACAGTGTTACTGACTTTTAATCTTACAATGTTTTCTTCAGCTTTCTTTCTTGTCACTTTGCCAAAGCATATATTATACTGAAAATATGTCCTAATGCACAGTCAATCTGAAACCTCTTGTTTTTGCTGGAGAACCAAAATGTATGGTAATGACCATTTTTAGGTATCAGACAAAACCTCAGGTGTTAGAAAAACAGGTTTTTAGCTTCTCAAAAAACCACAAGTTTGATTACGAAGCTTGTGAAAACTTATATAAAATAATCTGTCAAGCTAAAATTTACAGTTATTTCGCATTTTGTTGTAATGATCTCTGAAACGGCAAACAAACTTCTTTCACGTCTTTCTGAAAGCTGTTACATTATCTCACCTGCTTTCATATCTCTCCAGTGTGTTGGACCAAGAGATCACCGTTCAAAGAAGCAATGACAGTAACGCCAGCAGAGCCGTCACAGGCACTGTGTTTCATCCCAAAGCTTTGCTAGAAGTGACGCAGTTGACTTCTATACAGAAGGCCAAAGCCTGGGCAGACCGACACTACATGACTCGTAATGCCATTCAGCGCCAAAACCGTATACGCCAAGGAGTCCACCATCACTCATTCCCACTCCAACAGCCAGGACATCGCCACCTGAGCCACTGAGGCCCTGGTTGGTCAACAGCAAAGATGTTAAGTAGCAAATAGTGTTAAAGAGACAACATAGTTAATAATCATGTTTCCTACATGTATTATTGCCTTGTGCAGATTTCTGTAATCTCGATGTGACCCATTACAACACTTTACAAATGTTACCCAGGTAGTAGGCAGCTATATCTTAACTCGTACTGTATTTAAAATGAAGACGTTAAGCTTGTTATATGAAACAACATGTTTTACTTCTGGAGTGTGTGACTTTATACCTTAGATAAGGAAAAAATCAGCCAATGCTAATGTGCCAATGCTAATTTTAAACATAATGACGTGATCTGTGTATCAACAAGAATGTCCTCTGTGCTCTTGGTTAAAGAACTTTTTTTTCCTTTTTTTTCATGGCAATAAAAAATGAAGGCTGCAGCTTGTGCTTTATTTGCCAAATATGTTGATGCTTTCACACGACACTGGACTTTACAGTTTTAGAGGCACAAATGTGCATTTTGTTTATTGATTTAGGCCAGAATTTAAACACAGTGGAGATGTGTGAAAGTGTTGATTGATAATTTAACCAGCGGATAAAATCTGGCTGCACAAGTTTTACTGGTTTATCCTACTTGACATTATGTATTGTGTGTCATGTGTTGTAACAACATAATTATTTCACAACAGCAGTTTTTTTTCGCACCTATCCACAGAAATATGTAGAAATCCAGACAAATGGTACAACAGTACCATTTCCTTAGGGGACCTTCCCAATGGATTAATAAAGTTCTCATCTATCTATCTATCTATCTATCTATCTATCTATCTATCTATCTATCTATCTATCTATCTATCTATCTATCTATCTATCTATCTATCTATCTATCTATCTATCTATCTAGGCAGCAAATACATTTCACTTTGCTAGGAAGCTAAGAAAGTGAGTAGACACACAAATAAACAGATGGATAAGACAGACAGACGAACAAAAAGACAGATAGGAAATCTAAGAAATAAAACTGATAAACAAACAGACAGACAGAAAAGAAACCAAACAGTTGTACAGAAGGACAGATAAACACACAGATGGACAAACAAATAAAAAGACAAAAAAAAAACAAATACAAAGACAGTGGTTTGATGAAAAAAAGGCAGAAAGAGGGACAGACTGATACTGATAAACAGACAAACACTCAATCAGATGGACAGATAAACAACAGACAAAGAAAAAGACAATCAAACATAATAAAACCGATAATCAAAGAGACAGACTGAAAAAAACAGGCAGATTGACAAGAGATTAAGACAAACAAACAACAGTAGACTGACATCCACACCAGTAAACACACAGACAGTCAAAACAAAGGGACAGACTGACAGACAGACAAACAAAAGGGCGGGTGGGAAGACAAACAAGTCATTGGAGGAAAACATGGATGATCAAACCAACAGAGTCAAACAGCAATGAACTACACAAACTCCTTAACATAACCACAGGGTTATGACATTGTCATTTTAATGGATTTCCAGTTTGTTTTTGCAATAACTACAACTTTCTATGAAACCATTACTCACAAACATATTAGCCACATAATTCCAAATTTGCATCAGCTTCCTGCAGACACAGCTGGTTACAGACTGTAACCATGTGATCATATGACCTGGTGTCCGTTACAAGATGACGCTGCACCTGCAGACAGTCTGACGTAAACACCGGATATGTATGGTATGTGCTGCTGGGTACACTGACATTCTTTCATCTTATCTCTCATCCTATGAAACTGCAGTAAGTCATTTTGAAGCAGAGTCATAACAGAGTCTAGTTTTACTCTTAACATTTCCATTCTTGGTAAATACCATCCAATAGATCAGTTAGTTACTGCAGTCAAGTGTCAGTTAAAGCTCAAACAGAGACAAGTCAGGAAACGGGCTGTCACCACCTCAGACATCCTTAACAGTGGTAATGGCATGGAGTACACGAGTTTAAAAACCCCAACTTGATCATTTCATATTATGAAAGTTTGGTTAATTATTCCATGAAAGATGTTGATTGTTTATTTTTGTGACACAATTTTGTGCACTTAAGGTGCTGAGCAGCACATTCTTGTATAAATAAAAAAAATAACCTCGAACACTTCCTCAGTTTACAAAAAAAATGTTTCTACTGACTGTAAGTATGAGACAACGGTGAGTTATTGATCTTTGGTGTCACGTTAGTAATTATCTATTGTTAGTCATTTCTATCCTTGTACCTTCTTTCTTACTTACAGTATCACCTCCGTGATACTGCTGACCTCACTGCCTTCAAAACAAAACTCAAAACTCACCTGTTTCGCATAGCTTTTAATTTAACAACCCCCGGTAACTGAACTTGCTTTTACTCTACACCTTTGAATTGTTTTTGTCTCGTCTTCTTTTCTATACATGTCTTTCTTTTCTGTTATCTCATTGTTTTTGTATCTGTTTTTAAACTTGTTTTTTTTTTATACTGCTTTTACCTTGTAAAGCGACTTTGAGAACTTGAAAAGCGCTCTATAAATAAAATGTATTATTATTATTATTATTACTTGCTCTGTTTCCAGTATTGAGTGTGCAGTTATTGCAAGAGGGTGGCAATGAAATCTTGAAGAGCAAAGACACTTTGAATAGTCATGATCCCAAGAATCTGGAGAATGAAAGATATCATCTCCGTTAACTCCATTTTCTTGTCTCCCTGAAATCTTTAAAGATACTTTTGTTAATGGTAAATGGCTAAGATGTTGTTGCCCTAATACGCAAGTATGTCGCTGCTGTTTTGAAGCTCTAATGTTATCGTAATGAGCATCAAACAGACAACAGACCTCTGCTACATACTTATGAAAAAGAAAGAAATATGATCTGGGCTTGTCATATGAACTTGTCTCTTCTTACCTGACCTCTGATCTGAAACTGGGTGATGGAATTTTAACAAACCAAATTGTCATGTTGGTTCAGGACACATGCTCATACTGAAGAAAATGAGGGCTGTTACGTAAAACTGATTTGCAGTCAAGATACTGACAGACATTCTTACTGAGATGCATCACAGGGTTGGACATGTCACATGTGTACAGCAGACAAACATGTCACTCAAAACCAGAGACTCTGGGTATTTATGCACCATTTACCTTGGTATGGTTTATTTGCAGATTTTAATGAGTAGTGTTGCATCAATGATAAGTCACTGAAAATACTGAATCTCCTCTTGAATGTCAAAGTGACAATGGAGTCTGAGTGAGAAATTTGGGGCTTATCTTGATGTTGGGTGTATTGACAGTACAGCTTGAATCAGGGACAGTAAAGCTGGAGTCACAGTTCATATGAGAATAGATCAAGATATATTTTTTGGTGTTTATATTTACTAATTGTTTTAAAATATAAAGTCAAGACTTTATGTTGGCACCAAATGACCACCTTTGTTGCACATTTTTCAATGCCTTTAGAAAATTAGATGCCAATTTGGCCCATTTGTTCACTTATTAATCAAGTATATGGCGTTGTTGCTGTAATCTCATCAACAGGGAGTTTGAAGGCGGTGGTTTGTGGAGCACGACATGAGGGCGTTGTCGGTCACATACAGGTCAGTATTTAAGTGTCTGCCGTTCATCCCTCCCACTGAGAACAGAACAAGTGCAGAGAGCAGTCACAGAGGACGTGAACCTGCCTTTCCTTGAGAGGAAATACTTCATTCAGCGGTGGAGGAGTAACATGTCGTGGATGACAAATTAATAAAGTAAGTGTGACATAATTTTAAATGCTACAGCAACTCCTCTGTGACATCTAGGCGAAAACGAGACAGAGTTTCGCAAAATGTTTTAGAAAGAGGATTACTTTAATCAGGAAATTACTATTTCGTTTCATGGTTTCGTAGTAGCAATCCATAAAACACTTTTTACAGTCAAAGATATTTTCTTATTTTAAGTACTTTTGTTGTCTGGTTTCACTAGACTGCAAGTATCATGGAACATGCAATGAACTGGTGTTCACCAAATAATCACGCCTGCTGTTTTCTTACACAGGTAACTCCTTCTACGCTGAACAAAAATTGCTTCGACAGACCATCCTGGAGGAGAAACTGTCCCAATGGAGCCCAAAAGTTTAGTAAAGGAGAAGTTTTTCATTGTGATTCGCGGGAAGTCGAGGAAAGGCTTCTGTCGAGGATGCATCGGCCGCGCTGAGGCAGAGACGCCGCAGGGAGAGCTGGTGGGTCTGCTGTACAGCGGCGGCAGCAGCGCAGGGAGCCCCAAGAGCGGAGGCGTCGTGAGGAGGGAGGACACGTACCCTCTGACCCGCCACCAGGCTCAGCTACTGCTCTTCGTCTCCTCCTCAGCCAAACGCTTGGAACTGCTTTGTAACCCACAGCTTTTCTCAGCTATCTGTGAGCTGTCTCAGGATGACCTGGTGGTGGTGAGGCACAAGAAGGGACACATGCCAGGGCTGGTGAAAAACCTGATGCAAATTGGAAGGAAGGAGGGCAAAGAGGACTTGCACATGCTTGGCTTTGAGGTGGAATTTGTGGTAGGTGATGCTCTTTGGTGTAAACTTAAAAAATGAACAATGTTGTGATGTTGTGTTTCACTGGGTTACTCCCAATCTAGTTAATGCAGACACCAACGCCAAGATAATTGCATGATAAACCTAACACTTTCATTTATTACAGCCTGTCTGTCAACAGACAAACTGATGTCAGAAAGATGTGTGATTCATGGTGTATTTTGTGTACTATGTTTACAGCCACATAGAAAAACTGTGCTGTTGTGTGAGACTAAATGTGATGTGTGTCTCTGCATTTTGTACAGGACAATGGTCACAGTTTGCCAACCAAAAAACCCGCTCCCCTGCCCCTGTTCAGTGCTGCAGATATTGTGCAGGTTGTCCCATCCTACTCTGTTCCTCTTGGGCTGCAATGGAAAGATGGTCAATGTGGAGGTAAGTTAACTGGCTAGATTCAGTGCATAACATTACTGAACACAAATGAAAGCCCCTGGATTTCTAAAGCAGTAAATGCTGCATCTACATGATTTTTTTTCATGCTCGAGGTTCTTTATTCAGTTGATGTTTACCAAGCCTTTAGGAAATTATGTTAAGTATCTTGCTCAAAGTTCCTTCACATGCACACCTGGGAAGTTGGGAACTTAAATTCTGACTTCCCAGTTGGTGGATGATAGGACGGCCTCCCGTGCCAAAGTCATTTAACTTGAATCAGTGATTGAAACAGAGTTCAAAGTCTCTCCCAAAATAACAACTTTCGTCACTCTCTATCATCACTTTCAGTGTTGCCGTACAAAGTTTTAAGAAAAATCCTGTGACTACAGTGAAAATAGTGTCCCAGTACAATAGCTAGAAAAACTGGTCCCGTTACACTGGAATGCAAACGGGTAAATTCTTCAAATGTGCTTGCATTTTGCACATTGTGAACCCTCAGCTGACTACATACCTCATATTTAGACCTTTGCTGTTGCCTGAGGTCAATCTGATGAAGCAGCATGTGATGAGCCAAAAAATGTCATATGACTTACTTAACAACAATCTCTCCACACCCTCTTTTCCTCTGTTTAGGTCTAAACAGAAGAGCAGTGACGCGCATCAACTCCTTGCCGAACATGGGAAAGACGGCAAGACAAGCAAAAGAGAGCCCTATAGAGCGGAGCGTCTTTCAGAGTCAGCATTCAAGCACACCTCCTGTACTTTTGGAGGTTGGCTCCATGGTGGAGGTGGTCTCCAACACGGGGGTCAAAGTGTATGGGGTTGTCCAGTGGTTGGGGGTTCCTGCAGGGAAGCATGTTGAGTGGGCTGGCATTGAATTGGTGGGTATCTATAATGGTCACTGTTAAATTCTTAGTTTTGGTTAAATTTTCAGGCTGCTCATATCTGATCCTCTTCCTTTTTTTTGATCAAGGACTTTGAGGTAAATGGTTGCTCTGATGGGAAGTATGAAAGCCAGAGATACTTCACCTGCAGAGGTAACCGGGCTTTATTCGTTCCCATCACCAAGTGCAGCCCTGACAGCAGGTTTGTCCAGCCCTCTTCAGGAACAGAAACCCCAAAGCCCATCGAAGCACCTCCAGGTGAGACACTTCTGTCTGTGTGGAGCATGCATGCACATGCAGTTCAGTCATACATGTTAAAACGTTGCTGGTACATGACCAAAGTCACATATTACTTAATCAAACAGAATATAAGTTTGGAAATGGTTGACATTATTCAGAAATATCCATCCTAATCTGGTGGCAGAGTACTCTGCACAGAAGCCAGTGTCGATCAGGGTGCCAGTATTGTGTTGTTATATAAGTCACAAAGACTGTTTGGTTCTGACACAACCTCACATAACAAGGGTTGAGGAACTTGGCATTGTCTGAATCATGAGTCTTGTTTAATTAGTTCA
Organism: Halichoeres trimaculatus; assembly: GCF_033239565.1. Taxonomy (NCBI): domain Eukaryota; kingdom Metazoa; phylum Chordata; class Actinopteri; order Labriformes; family Labridae; genus Halichoeres; species Halichoeres trimaculatus. Next base: position 16,013,390 of record NW_027437179.1, on the reverse strand, counting down.
CCTTGATGCATTATGCCTTCAGCAAGATTTAGTAGAGACAGACATCTGAAATACTTCAGTAATGGCAGCAATGACGCTTTGTAAGGGGTGAAGGAAAGATTCTCAAATCTACTTTTTCCTGAAAAATAAAGTCTGGGCAAAAAAAAAGCTATTTTAAGAAAACATTTGTTTTAACTGGTTTTCATTTTATTTTTAGTTCTTCCTTTTGAGGACTCAGAGGGGGATGCACCACCTATCCCTGAATCTGAAGCTTTGTCTTTGTTGGTGGGAAAAATGAAAGGGATTCAGGGACACATCAACTCCTGTTACCTTGATGCCTCACTCTTCAGGTAAAGCCAGTTTTCCAGCTCCTGGGTATTGTATTCTAAAGTAGTGTCCTGCATCCTCAGCTCAGATTTGTGCAAGCTTTTGTTATCTGAAGTTATTCAATTCAAAGGAGATCATGTACAGCTCACAGAGCATGGTGAACTCCAGTCAGATAAGTGTTCTGTTAAACAATGTGCTTTTCTGTCTCCAGTTTGTTCAGCTCAGCCGTGACCCTGGATAATATCTGCCAGAAACCTGCTGACACAGAGCAGCCCATAACCTGCACTCTGAGGAAGATAGTCAACCGTCTACGCAGGTAAAAACACAGCATTCAAGACGATTTATGTTGTCACATATTCTGCAAAACACCCAGCCATGGCATTTTATGACTTGATGAACAAGTACTGCTTTGCATTTAAATGATACGGGTGCTGTATTTATAACACCCAAAACAAACAAACACTATTTCGTAGTTACATAAGAATTTTCTTTTACTCACTATTGTGAGCAACTATCACTATTGTGTGGTGCCGCTTCAGTCTTTGAGTTTTGGTGTTTTCTCACTAATATCTCAAATCGCAGACAGGGGTTTGTGCCTGCTGAGAGTGTGATGAATTTCCGTACCCAGCTTGGCTGTGACACCTTCCAAACTGATGAAAAAGGTAGATTCTTATTGTTATTCAGTGTAGAAATATTCATGAATAAAAAGTCTGTGACGGTGCACTAAACTTAAGCCAACCACTCCAGTATTAATGCTTTAATCTCCAGTATCTCTGCTTTATTTAACTCTAGATCCAGAGGAGTTTATCACAGTCCTCTTCCAGAAGGTGCTTCACATGGAGCCTCTACTCAAGCTCAGGTAGGTCCCTGAGCCTCTTCGTATCAAATCTTTACTCTTGTTTGGCTGAGCAAAGATAAACCCTGAAATTCATTTTTTTTAAGATCGAGCGAAACATCTCAGGGTGCCTACACATTCCAGATCTTTCTAGAAAAGGAACAGGTGGGACAGCTACCCACTGTTCAACAGCTTCTTGAGGCATCCTGCTTGTCAGGTGACCTCAAGTTTGAGGAGGTGAGTGTTTACGAGCTTAGAGACGAGCTTAGTTGGTTGAATGAGTTTCCTCCGCAGTGTCTTGTAACTAAAACTCTGCCTCTCTAATTGGGCCACAGGTACCGTCCTGTCTAATGGTTCAGATGCCAAGGTTTGGAAACAAGTACAAGATGTTTTCACATATCATCCCAACCACTGAGCTGGACATCACAGATCTTCTCTATAACTGTGAGGAAAAATACTTTATCACCAACAGTTTAGAGCAAATGGATTTTATTAAAAAACCTCTGAAAAGTAGACGGATTAAGTGCTTAAAAATGCTGTTATATTACCTCCTTTTCTGGTAGCGCCAAGGGAATGCTTCATCTGTGGACATTTGGCAGAGTACGAGTGTCTTCAGTGTCTACCAGATCGCAAACTGCAGCCAGGGAGAATCAAACAGTACTGCCCTACCTGCAACACACAGGTAAACCAGATGTTAGTTTTCTGCTTGAGTCTCACATTCAGAAAACTTGTCATCTTTTGTAATCCATCTACTTTATATATTTCTTAAAGGTGCACACCCATCCCTCACGGCAGCTTCACTCCCCTAAAGCCCTGGCAGTGCCAGCAGATGTAGCAGCAGACACGTCTGTGCCCAGACACATGATGCAGCTGTTTGCTGTGCTCTGCATACAAACCAGTCACTATGTGTCCTTTGTCAAATATGGCCCTGATCCTCACTCCTGGCTTTTCTTTGACTGTATGGCAGACAGACGTGGTAAGATTGATTCACCCAGATCTTTCTTTATTCTGCATACTTGGACTTATAGTGTTAATTTGTCTTTACAGTAGCTCAGCTTTAGGCAAACTCAAACTTGTCGTGCTGTTTTAACAAGTTTTCCTCCCTTGACTGACTTCTTTTCTGATAAGGCAGCCTCAACATTAGATAAAGCGACATTGTGACGCTTGTGACTAGTCTTTATCTTTTCTGAAGCTGATGTCTAATCTTGAAGTCATTCTTTCTTTTAGGTGATGATAACCATGGTTACAATATTCCGGAGATCAAGGCGTGTCCGGAGCTGGGTGACTTTCTGTCCCAGCCTGAAGAGGAGCTAGCTCGGGCAAACCCCACACAGGCACCTGAACTAGTGCGTAGACTGCTTTGTGACTCCTACATGTTCCTGTACCAGAATCCAGCCAAGCCACTTTCAAAGTCAAACCACCAGGAGTCTTAGAGAGCACAATGTTCCCATAACAGCGTCAAAACGACCTTGCATCTCTGCTTAATGAGTAACATTTTATGTTGTTTATGGCATCCAAACAGCAGGAACTGATATGGATGCTTTCAACAAAAGAGGGAACAAAATATTGTTGAAGAGCAACAGGCAATCATACTCAAGACATTTGACTTTCACCGAATTAGCCCATAGGTGGGGTCAATGTCAGAAGAGGAACACTGAGAAGTATAATCTATTAAATGTCTTTATGTTACCCTGATTATTTATTCCAAGACTTCTGAAGTAAATTGAAGCATGTTGGTAATTTAATTTGCTTTATTGCTATGTGAGTTTGCTTATGATATGGAAAATTAAACTCTTCTCGAGTACCTGCTGAAATTTGGGAAGTGTTGTGAAATTCTTGGTTGACAAACATGATGAAAACGGTTGATTTTTTAAATTTTTTTTTAACTTTTGAAAATCTTTTGATACACTGTGGAATAACAGGTCCCTGAATGATATTTTGTACTTGAAATATGTGCTCTATTAGCTTAAGAATTGCATTTAAATAGATGTGTTAATTCTTTGTTTTATAAATTTATGTAAGAAAGTGTGAATGGTACTAAAGCTCAGGAAAAAAATTGAAATAATTAAAATTTTGAAAAAGATAAACACAATGAAGCTTATTTGATTGGGTTTTTTAAGAGAAATTTAAGAGAAGATTCATGACCAGCTTTTATCGTGTTTTACACAATCTTGAATGGCGTGGATTGCTTTTGACTAATCAAATTTCACACGTTTTAGAAAAGAAAGAAACAAATTTGAACTAAACTGATGGCCTTTGAGGCTCTGTAATATCAGGTAAAATCTACACTGCCCTCTTGTGGAAAAAAAAGTCTCCCACATTCACTCACGTTTCTGAGTTAATTAGCCTCCAGTGAGATTTCTTGTTAACATCAACAGAAATGTATGCATTACTGCATACAAAGTTTTTTTTTTTTATTCTAACTTAATTGATTACAAAGAATGTATAAAAAACTTGTTGGTGAAATTTATTTTTTAATAAAATAAAATAATACAGTACAACATGTTTGGCTGCATGGTGGAGTTTGCATGTACTCCTAGTGCATGCATAGGTTCTCTCTGGGTGCTCCGGCTTCCTCCCACAGTCCTAATACATGCTCATCAGGTTAATTGGTCACTCTAAATTGTCCATAGGTGTGTGTGTGTGTGAGGTCTTTTGTCTCTACGTGTCAACCCTGTGATTGACTGGCAACTAGTCCAGGGTGTACCCCGCCATATGACAGCTGGGATCAGCTCCAGCCACCCATGACTCTGAACAGGATAAGTGATATGGAAAATGAATGAATGTTTGAAATTCATATTTATTACTCAATTTCAAATTGAACACTACAGTTGGACCCTATCATATACTTTTCACTGTCCTCTAATGCAGGGCTGTGACAGGGCCAAACAGGAGCTGGCTGTGACAGGGTCTGAGGGTCTGCCATTACATACACAGACACACACACCCAAAAAAATTAAAACCCCAGATAGTGAAGGCACAACTCAGCTCTGACCACTCTGATCGGTGTTATTCATATCTTTAAAAAATGTGGTCAGTAAAACCCTAAAGAGGTAATGTATGCAGCACTTTTGTACAACTCTTTTTTTTTCTCTTTATAAAAATGTCAGGAATCATCAAGACAGTTGGTCATCATTTTTTATAATTAAAGTAAAACCTAAGTTCTTGTACAACATATATGAAGGATAAAAACCTAGATTTGATTTAAACTGTGATTTTTTTTTTAACCCACAAATGTAAATTTTATGACAAAACTGCAGTGTGTGCTAAACTCTTGCTGGGCACAGGCCCATTTGACAACACCCAAACTATATAACGGTTTTAACAGACATAAAAAAAAACAGACTAAAAAAAAGCCATCAAGTAAGTTTGTGACATTTTTGGAATAATTAAGTTTTTCCTGATGTTACAACTCCAGGACAAATAAGGAACATTTATGACAGAAATGCCCCAATAGCTATTGTGATTAATGATGTTAAATGGGAGTATTGTTGCTGTGCTGTTACTGACTAGCTTGGTAACAAGATAAAAACGATATACAGTAATTTTGCTCTGAACTATTTTGTTTCTAAATTATTTTACTCACTCAGAACTTCGTGTGGCCTTTTCGGTGTTTAACGTCCATTCTTATTAAAAATGTACAACCTTACCCCATTGTATCTTACTGCACCCTATCATCACTGCTCTGACATCACGAGGGTCACAGTGAAGCGGCCGTTTTGTTGCAGTCCTGAACATAGACATGTTTTCGTATAGGCTGCACGGTCCTGACCCTACACTCCTTGGCTCTGTAGCCACATGTACTATTGGGAAAGTGAGCAACACGTTTTGAAAGGAGGAGGAGCCTCAGGGCCCCTACCATTTAAATTAAAGCGCATGCGCATTTGAGTTGAACTGGGACTTCTTTCTCTTACACAACTGTGTCTTTTCTTCATTCTGCCTGCATCTCTTGGCCGGTGTGTGGTAACCCTTCACGTTGCCTATCTTTGATTTCCGACCAAACAACTCTTTGGAAATGAGTGGGGACCTTTCCCACAGTGAGGACCAGGTAATGCCATTACAGGCGCTTAAAAGACATGAGCCATGGTTTAATTCGCTTGGTTGTGTCAGGGTAACTTGGCTATCTTTGGACAGTACCTGCTAGCGCGCGTTAGCCTACCAACTCATTTTGTTGTTATCAGTGAGTTGACACGTTTAGTCTTGTTCTTATTTGTATTTTATCGAAAAGGTAGGGTATGAGTGACTGTCAGAGTAGCTCGGCGAACCATAGATAGCACAAAAAGCAAGGTAACGCTTCATTTTAGACTGGTGTCAGCTGTAGCTTGAGTTAGCAGAAGCTCTGTCGGCATCAGACACTGAGCTACAGTACAAGCTAGCCTGGTTAGCTGGACAGCTAGCAAACTGTCGCTATACGATTCAGCAAGTTCAAAGTTAGTTAGCCGGCTAATTAGCAACTACGATATTTAACATTGATCTGTGTTTAATTTTTCAGGTTGACTGTGGCTCCCGTTTCAATGGTAAGTTTCGACATTAAGCTCAGATTAAACATGAGAGGTTTGATCAGTTTCTGACAGATAATGATGGCACACATGAAACGTAGCGTTAGTTTCAGTAGAGGACAGAAATGGCGTCCAGAGACTAAGTCCTCTGTCTCACTCACAGGCTCCTATTGTTCAAAAGGCAACCCTTATTAAAGCTTTTCCACACCTTATATTCTCAATCCGAATGATTTCTGATACACACCTTGAGGTGTTTTATCAGTTTATCCCACTGGAAAGTCTTGTTGGGCAGATCTTCATAGCGCATTTCTCTCCTGAAAGTAAGGGTTTGGGGGTTGAGGACTTAGTCTCTGCGCCATTTTCTTTTTCGGTGTAGCGGCCTGACGGCGCTGTGAGCTGAACCCAGACTGTGAACCACACACAGATGGCTGTGAGGAGGAGAAATGCTAAAGCATAGTGCACCGTTCAGATACCATGTGCTGACCACGAAGAGTCTAGCCTTTGATAAGCGGTCTTGAAAACGCCTTTTCACTGCTTATGGTATTTTTGACCGTTCCGAGAAATTGTCTTTACCTATTGCTTGGAGAAAGTGACCCATATTAAGTTATATCCACACTTGAAGACAACACTTAAAGCAATCGCTCAAATTAATAACCGCATTGATAATCAGAGGTCGTAATATGAACGTCTCATTTTATAAAAACATCAAGTTCCCCTTTTAAGCTTTTTTTTCCACATCTTAGTTTCCAACATTCATTTAAGGAGTACAACACAAATCCACTAAAACTTCCCTGCACAGGAGGTTTCTTGTTTCATTATGAATTAAAATACAATTTTTACCTAACCATCCCCATCTTGAATGTTATCTTTTGTTATGTTTGTGCGGATGCTACATATAAAGATAGCCACCATACATGCAGTATTATGACTTTTTTCTCCCTTTTTCCTATGTTAATGATTTTATATTCAGCTTTCTACTAATTCAGAAATCATGTGATGGCACTGGGGAAAAAAAAATAAAAACAGCTGTAGGGCACACAGGCCTTTGACTTTGCCTTAAAGTGTTCAAAGGAAGCAGCAAGTCTGTAAGAGATGCTCTGTAGTTTAGAAACAGTTGAGGGTTACTTTGATGAAATGCAAGATGTTTGACCTTAATTATGGGATAGACTTAATACCTCATTTTTAAAAAATAAAGTATTCAAAATAAGACATGTTTCAAAGTGTTAATCAAAAAAGGAATTGACCTAGCTTGCTCGCGTAACCAAATTTACCCATTGTTCAGTTTCATCCAGCACTGATAAACACATTACTTGTTTGTACATGACTGGCACTAGGGGAGCACAGGTAGTGTGTTGTGGGACCATTCAGTAAACCCTGCAATTGTCGGCTATGTCTGTGTACAGAATTGAGGCATGTCTAGCTCATATTTTTTGTATTTAAATGATTTTTATAGCTTTTTTTTAATTTGAGAAACTGGTTTTTGCAAAGATAATGAAAGTCTACTCTGTTCAGCTGCATGTTGCAACTTGCCTTTCTCAAACAGTGACGTTCATCCAGCAGTAGAAGGTGCTGTGCTACTCTGCAATTAATTTTCAGTCTACACACTTTTATACTCGGTTTCCACTCAAATTCAGACCTTGTGGCTGCAATTTAAGTTGTTTTTTGCTTTTGCTGGTGGCATTCTCAGTTTGATTAGGATTATCTGCTTTTGCTCAAGTCTACATTAACATCCAGTCAAAAGAAACACACTGCACAGAATCACACAGATGACACTTGTGCTAATAAGTAAATGTTGCTGTTAATGTATGTGCACCACAACTGTATCACAGGCGGTTTGTTGTGGGCTTGTTTAAATTGTCATTCCCTGTAGAAATATGTGACGTTGTTTTCTTCTCAGACTCTCACAAGCATAAAGACAAGTACAAAGAGAAGGAGCACAAACATAAGGACCACAAAAAGGATAAGGAACGAGAGAAATCAAAGCATGGCAACAGGTATGATTCTGCAAATGGACTGGCATTCAACTTGATCCCTGTTTAAAAAGTTAATGTTTAGCTCCTCCAGCTAAAAAATATTTTGCATGTTTTTAAAATTCTAGTGATCACAAGGATCCCTCAGACAAAAAACACAGAGACAAAGAGAAGGAAAAGGTGAAGCACAAAGATGGCAGCACAGACAAATACAAGGACAAGCACAAGGAAAAGAGGAAGGAGGAGAAGGTGAATTAAGATGCCTGAAAATCATCGTACATGCATGTGTGGTTCTGATTTCAGTGCCTAGATTATGACTTGTACTGTTGTTTTTCAATTTGAATGTTGATGTTGGTGTTTTTGTCAATCATACCCAGAGCAAAATGAAAATTCCCAGGCGTGTTAAAATTATGACACGTCTCATGTGAAAGTGGATACGAAACATGATTTTAAGAATCATCACATTCAAATCATGCGCTGAGCAGCCATTAAAATTAATTTTGTATAACACAGAGATTAGGATTTGAATTAATGAATATGTTTTGTATTTTAACAGGTCGCTCATATCTTTTAGTGATGTGCATTAATATGATGTGATGGTGTTTAAGATATATAAAAGCAAAGTTTTTCCAGCGCTGACTGTTATGGCTTTTATAGAAACCACAGAATTATGTGAGGCAAAAAAAAGCTTTTAACAGTGAACAAATTTAATATGAATGGCCTGAATTATTGTTTTTTTTCTGGATGAAGCTAAGCTGTTTTTATTTTGTTCTAACAAAGTTTTTGTTTCCCTTAGATGAAGTCCCTTGACGGTAAAGTCAAAAAGGAAAAAGAAAATGGCTTCGCCAGGTACATCAAAGCTCCACATCACCCCCCAGTGCTGAATTATGCTTCCATTAAATGCTTTCTAAATGCAGGCATTTATTTATTGTTATTTTGTGCAGCCCCCTACATGTGAAGTCTGAGCCTGAAGAAGATTTTTACCACTCTCCTAAACTTGAGAAGTCTCTAAAAAGAGAACGGGATGATGATTTTGAGTAAGTGGCCTATAAAGTTTGACTACTTCACCTTTTTTGAATTTACCTGGGCCATAAAACTGTTTACAGAGGAATCTCATTTGACCAAACTATGCTTTTATTTCTAGCTCTGAATTCAAGCCGAAGAAAATCAAGACAGAAAATGACAAGAAGGCAAAGAAAAGAAAACCAGAAGAGGTAAACAGAATTCCTGTTTGTATTGTCAGTTACAAATGGAGAGGTGCCCCTTTCCTCAGTTTACTAGAAAGCACAAATTCAGAAAGCCCCTGGTGCATTTTGTGAACAATAGTTACTGAGCCATTTGTTAACATTTATTGTACTCCACAAATGTGTAAAGAGAAACTTCACTGCTTTTGTTTTTTCATTTAGGACACAAAGTCTAAAAAGTCCAAAAACAAAAAGGGAGAAGTCGCTGATGGGAAAAAGAAAGCAAAGAAAGAGCCAGAAGAGAAGTGGAAGTGGTGAGTTATTAATGTCAGCCATTCTATCACTGTGTATATTTTTTTATTGTTGAGTGGAGTAACAGTTTCTTTGGCATGTAAAACTCTCTCCTCTGTTTGTTCCAGGTGGGAAGAAGAGAGATACACAGATGGCGTCAAATGGAAGTTTCTGGAACACAAAGGGCCAGTGTTTGCGCCACCTTATGAGCCCCTTCCTAGCAATGTCAAGTTTTACTACGATGGTAAGATGGTGCCAGAGTTAACGATGGCTGGTATTCAAATGTCTTTGGCTGCTTTAAGTGCAGTTATCTGGTAGATAAAGATATCTGCAACAAAAATGTCCAGTAGGAGAACTGCTAAATTCAGATAGATTGGTCTGAAATAAGGGTGTTTCTCCTTAGTTAATCGATTGTCCTGTATTCTGTGGCTTTAAAATGCCAACATAAGTTCACAATTTATTAGTAATGAAGTGCAACACATGGCAACAGAATAAAGTGCATCCTGAATACTGTCAGGTTTGATTAACAAAAACTTGTTTGAGTGAAAATGTTAGTGCAGAGTATTTAACAACACAAGTATTTTTGTCTTTAATGGACAAGTTTGAGATGGTATGGATGCAAAATACTAACCTTTTCGCTGTTTTTTAGGTAAGCACATGAAGCTCAGTCCAGAAGCTGAGGAGGTCGCGACATTCTTCGCCAAAATGTTGGACCATGAATATACAACAAAAGACATCTTCCGCAAAAACTTCTTCAAAGATTGGAGAAAGGTAGTAAAAAGAAATGTTTCTCAAGCAGAGATGTCAAACTCTTTGATGCTGTTTGAAGATTTTTGCCAAGTTCTGTGTTTTGCTCTTGCAGGAAATGACATCTGACGAGAAGGCGAAGATTACAGACCTGAAGAAGTGTGACTTCGCAGAGATGAGTGATTACTTCAAAGCCCAATCTGAAGCCAGGAAGGCCATGACAAAGGAGGAGAAACTGGTCAGTGCAAATAAATATATATTAAGCTGCAGTGTTTACTGATACTATGAAGTGAATTATTCGTTATTGTGATAAGTCCATATTGCACAACAGTGAAATACATTTCTGGATGCATGTGTTACTAGAAGTTTTCAGTTGAAAAGATGAAGGATATAATCTGACTGTTGATTTAACCTACAGTTTTGTGGCTGGTGTTGAGACGACTCTTTACTTCACAATTTACAGAAAATAAAGGAGGAGAATGAGCGCCTTCTGCAGGAGTATGGCTTTTGCATCATGGACAACCACAGGGAACGAATTGCAAACTTCCGCATTGAGCCCCCAGGCCTGTTCCGTGGGCGAGGAGATCATCCCAAGATGGGAATGCTTAAACGCCGAATCAGGCCAAAAGACATCATCATCAACTGCAGCAAGTGAGTGACTGACTGCTTCTTTCAAATCTGTACCTGATAGAGAGGAACTGATATACTAAGTGATGTGCTTCTTATAGGGACTCCAAGCACCCTGAGCCTCCTCCAGGTACAAAGTGGAAAGAGGTTCGTCATGACAACAAGGTGACTTGGCTGGTGTCATGGACTGAGAACATTCAAGGCTCCATCAAGTACATCATGCTTAACCCCAGCTCAAGGATTAAGGTAAGCTGATGGGGCAAGAGCTGTACTGCAAGGCCTTGGATATTATTATGGGTCACATATCTCATTTTTTTTTAAGGTATCATGTCAGTCTTATCTTTTAGATTGCACCCTCTGCACATTGTGTGGCCAAGGGCTGCTTTAAACCCACCGGCTTTTGTTTTTAATGTAAAAAAGTGGGTACTTGGCAGAATGCAGGTCAATAAGTCAAACAACGGGTGACCTTTTCTTCAAAAATATGGTTTTGGATAACTTGGTCCAAGCATTAGTATTCACCACTTAATTCTTTCTGTAGGGAGAGAAGGATTGGCAGAAATATGAAATTGCCAGAAGATTGAAGAAATGTGTTGACCGTATCAGAGGCCAGTACCGTGAAGACTGGAAGTCCAAGGAGATGCGGATAAGACAGCGAGCTGTGGCGCTGTACTTCATTGACAAGGTGAGGTGTCTGATGAATATTCACATAGTGTCTATAGCTTGAGGAGTTTAAACCAGTATAATTGGATTTTAGGAATGTTTTCACTGTGAGCTGGTGCTGATAAATAGTTTAGAGTAATGCGTCTGAAAGCCATCTCTAATCCAGCCGTCTTGGTGTGCTCTAGTTGGCTCTGAGAGCAGGTAACGAGAAGGAGGAAGGGGAGACTGCAGACACCGTGGGCTGCTGCTCTCTGAGAGTCGAACACATCAAGCTCTATCCAGAAAACGATGGTCAAGAGTATGTGGTGGAGTTTGACTTCCTGGGTAAAGACTCCATTCGCTACTACAACAAAGTACCTGTGGAGAAAAGGGTAAGGACTAGATTAACTGTGATTTTAATAGTGTAACTTTGTTTAAAATGTGCCAGAACTGCAACTGTAATGTGTGTCCTGTCTATTTTAGGTGTTCAAAAACCTTCAGCTGTTTATGGAGAACAAGGAGCCTGATGACGACCTGTTTGATCGCCTGAATGTAAGTAAAACATTACCTGGAAAAGCAACGAAAATCTTCAGAACTCACTCCTAACACTGACGGTTTCTCTCCTGCAGACTTCTGTCCTGAACAAGCATCTTCAGGAACTGATGGATGGTCTGACAGCCAAAGTTTTCCGTACCTACAATGCCTCAATCACCCTGCAACAGCAGCTGAAGGAGCTCACGAATGGTTTGTGTCTATCTGCAGTCAAAGAGCTACAGTTTAGAAGCATCCAGCAGTGACCCACGTTAGGTTAAATCAAAGAAACAAAGAGCAGATGCTCAGTGAATCATCCTGTTGGGGATCCATACAAAGTAATCACAATTCTCATTTCTCTGTAGCGGATGAGAACATTCCAGCCAAAATCCTGTCCTACAACAGGGCCAACAGAGCTGTGGCCATCCTGTGTAACCATCAGAGGGCTCCACCAAAGACATTTGAGAAGTCCATGCAGAACCTGCAAACAAAGGTAGACATATGTTTTTAAATACTCTACAGAAACTGATCCTTTTCATGTTGGATTATTGACAACACACTTGATATCCACATTAACTGACTTTGCTCAGAGATTTGTTAGCCACTCACCATTAAGTAATTTCCTCCAACAGAGGAAAAACAAAACTAAACTGTCCTCATGCATGAACAGTCATTATGTTCTGACATTTGCATTTTCTTTGCAGATGTCTACCTTTTTCACATACTATGCTTTTACACCCTGTCAGTTACAATAATTGAGCCAACCCACGGTGTAGCGCTGGTGGTTGAAGAGTCTTTTCAATCAAACAAGCACTTCAGGTCTATTTACTTCAGTGAAGCAGTTTGTTTAAATGCCTGGTTAAATCTAAATGCAGAAAAGCATCAAAATACTGTGTGTTGTCAGACTGGTCTTCCTGGAAGTGAATCCAGCATGCTTTGTGCAATGAGGCAGTTGTCTGCCTCTATATACCCCATCTCCTGTGTAAAATATGCTGAAATACAAAACTGGGGTGAAAGAAAAAATGCTACTGCCACTTAGAAAAGCTTAGTGATATTATATGGACTCTGTTTCTGTGATGGTCTTCTGACAGGCATCTATTTTTCTGGTTACCTAGGTGACCAGTCCCATCCTATCTTGTTTAAGATTGTTTTACTGAGCAGAAACATCAGCACCTTGTCCTTAGGCAGAGTGCTTGTGATTGAGTCACTAAAAACACATTTTGCTACCACTTACTGTGAATATGATGCAAAGGGTCTGTGAAAGCTAGACATTTCACCCCAGTATAATGAATACTGTTTATGACTGATTGTTTTGTACAATTTTTTTCTCCCTAGATCGATGCTAAAAGGGACCAGCTCTCTGATGCCAAGAGAGAATTGAAAAGCGCCAAGGCAGATGCAAAAGTACGAAGAGATGAGAAGTCCAAAAAGTAAGTAACTAAACTTTTGCACAAATTCTTGTGTAACCCTGTTCTCAAAATTTTTAACCTCTTGTGCCTGCTCTCTGCTCCCTCCTCTGTAGGGCTGTGGAGACCAAGAAGAAAGCCGTTCAGAGGATAGAGGAGCAGCTCATGAAGCTGGAGGTGCAGGCAACTGATCGTGAGGAGAACAAGCAAATTGCCCTTGGCACTTCCAAGCTGAACTATCTGGACCCTCGCATCTCTGTGGCTTGGTAAGACAATATTCTGAAAAGTTTCAGTCTTAGAAAACGTGCATTTCTCCTGGATCTATTTAAAGCTTTGTTCCAACGATTAATTGCCTTGTCTGTTTTCTAGGTGTAAGAAGTGGGGCATCCCTGTGGAGAAGATCTACAACAAAACACAGCGTGAGAAGTTTGCCTGGGCCATTGATATGGCAGACGAGGACTATGAATTTTAAATCCCAGTTTGTGGTTTTAACTATGATACACCCATTTTTATTGGATACTTGTTTTTTTTAGCTTAAGTCAATTTTACTCGATGGCCAGACCTGCCAGGAATTATCTGACAGTTTGATCAGTGGCGACATGGTAAGATGAATTGAGGCCATGTTGAAGTGGCAGGAGTGGTTGTGGGTAGTCTAAAACATCTGATCTGAGATCAGGAGTCAGGGCCGAACTACACCCACAACTCGGCATCAAAGCAAAGTAATTGGAAGTTATTTTATCTTCGTCTCGCTCCCTCAGGGGCAAATCTGACAATACCTGAACTTTGAACTCTATTGTCCTACAGCTACTGTATTCAAGCAAAAAGACAAAAAATGCTTTTATTGTTTTATTTTTCTTGTTCACTTGCTCTGTATTTTAGCCTCCCATGTATTATTGAATTCTATATTTTGATAGACAAAGTTAAATCAAATGAATCCTTGACTACACCCACAGGCCTTTCAAGGAACATGGAAATGTGAGTTTTAACATTTGAGGGGTTCGTGTGTGTTCGCACGTGCGTGTGTATGTGTGTCTTGGCCTATGAAGCGATCTGTTTGGTTGAATATTTTTAACTGGACAATGTTGAACTGTTTAGCATGAAAGAGGATGTCTGGGCTGGCAAAGGGCAAAAATAATGCAACCATGTCAATATTTACTTAAGCAAGCAGAATGTGAATATCTTGTTTTACAGCCTCCATCAGGGACTTATCTTTTCAGTGTAAATGTGAACCATTCATTTTTATCATTCTAAGCTGCAAGCATCCTCTGAATCTCACTGCGTTGCCATGTCTACATCTGATTTTTAACTTAATTTAACAGTTGCTCCCAGAGAAAAATCCCCCATCTGTTACTTGAAGAAAATGCTATGATAATGTATTTAAAGTCAGTAAATGGAGAGTTTGTCTTTCCAGAATGGTATGTGAGGGATATCCACTTTGCCAAAAATTACCAATCTGTTACAATTTTAGGCATTTTTTTAATTGTGTAAAGAATGAGGTTAAGGAAATGTAACATTTTAATGTGAATCCAGTTCATTTAATTCCACTCTTATGATAGAAACATTGATGTAAGTAGCTGTAAAGTCAACATCCTATTCTTGTTTTACCTTCTGTCATAGCCTTTGATCATGTTTTATTTGAGTTTTATGCTCAGTGTAGGTTGAAAACTGAATAAAATCCTACAATTTAATAAGAAGTGTCTTTTCTTTTTTTCCCCACTTGTCTTAACTGGTTAAACGTTTTCTCAGGTATTTTTTAGGAAGTGTATTCAGGAATCAAGCATTTGCCTTGTTTTTAAAAACAAAGACTGAACCCTGAGCAGAGCACTGAAGTTGCACAGCTGTGTGTTGGTTTTGGACCAGCAACCATGACGGTGGACTTGCCAAACATTTGATCTCTTTTACTTGGAACACAGGCTTGAACTTTATCTGACTTGCATAGAATGTTCCACTTGATGAAGATTTATTTTATTATTGTTATTTTTTTTAAAGACGTTCCAGAAGAAAAAAAAAAATTAAAATCTTGAAGCTGTGAAACTTTAATTTCAGGTCTAAAAAACAGACTACAGATAGAACAGATGTGACTGTCATGTTTCAGCACCAATTTTTAACCAAAACTTTTACCCAAAAATGGAGGAAATTTATTAATAATTTCAAAGATAATTAAAATGTAAAACTTTCATACACTTAAAAAATGACTCACAGCAAAGCCAGCCACGGAATCAGATTAAGACATATCCACAGTACCACACACTCGCTGTAATGGCATGTGTTAACCAGCAGGTGGGGCTGTATACACTTCCTTAGTCCAATTCTGCTGCATGACACTGAAATTCATCACTGCATAAATTAACTAGTATCCATGGTACAGTTTGTATTTAGGTGCTTGGCAAATAATGAGACTTCACTGCTTGGTGTGTATTCAGTTTATTCTGTAAAGGTTCAGAAGTGTAGAAAGGATGATACAACAGTGCTTTATGATCAGACTATTTCATAAAAATTTTTTAAGTGATCATAACACCGTAAGTCCAGATTCCATTTATCGCAAACCAAAATAAATTTGTAACATTCGACACAAGTGCATACACTGCTGGTAGGAGATCAACCTCCAATTTCACTTTGGATGGTATAGCACCGTTCGTAGCTATTAGCAGCTTGACAAAGATGCAGCTTAATAGGATTCATGTAGTGACTGTATGTTTATATAAACACAACAAAATTCAGAGGAGAGCAAAGATCTCCTCATTTGGCTCTCTAGCTAGCACAATATCTCACTCTGTCAGTGTCTAGGGATCAAATTGATAATTTTGCTTTGAACAACATTTTGCCAGTAACAATATTTGATACAATTACAGCTTAAAGTTAAACATCTCCAAGTGTACAGAAAGCAGCACAAGATTTTTCACAGATATTGACAAACAGTGACCATTGATGCACTGGCGTGTTTTTTTGTTTTTTTGTCTTTTGTCTTTTTTTTTCTCAGGACAGCACAGTAGCTGAAAAGCAAGGTGATGGACAGATAGGTCATATAAACACATGGACAGAGCTGAGTAAGGCAACGTTAGCGTGACAGGCTTCTCTCTGTTCAGTTTGCAGGGCAGTGTAGTGTATTGATCTTGACAGAGCTGTCAATACCTTTGCTGTGGGGCAGTGTGGTTTTTAGCATTGCTGTCTTCATTAGTGCATTGTATATAGTCTCTTGCGTGTAGCTGAACTGCAAAGTGATCACCATCATTAATACAGATCTAAATAAACCATGTTTGATTGCGTCTGGACTTACAGTGACTATAGAAGAGTAAATAGAATTGAAAAACCATAAACGGAAAAAGTAAAATTCAAGGCAGTGCTGAAGTACTGGTTGCTAAAAAAGTAAAAAATATCACAAAGCCAACAATAACATTTCCTTGACACATCTTTTGTATGTCCAGTCAGTACAAATCTTCTTTTATAGTGCAGTTTCAATCATATATTTATATTTCTCCATCTGACCCAAAAACAATATCTCTTGGCCCTATCCTATCTCGCTGATTCAAGTCAGTTTTCCAGTCAGTGTGCGTCTTTTTCTCGTTCTTTTCTTTGATCCCTCTTACTGACCTCATTGTGCACCCTCCCCACACAACCACAAAGAAGCATGAAAGGCTTAAACATCACAGGACTCAAAGGTGAGAAGTTCTTTCTTTTGACGATGGCAGGAAGTGATGGCAGATGGAAGAGGAGGAGCGGAGGAGGAGGAGGAGGAGGAGGGGTGGGGGGTATTCACAGTTACAGTCAGAGTCCAACGGTCCAGCTACAATCACATCTGCTGTCATTTTGAACACTCATTTTTGACTATGGCCAGGGGGGTAAACCGGCTTTAAAACATCATGTCCCTCTGGCGAGATCGGGCCTGCTCAGTCACACCTCCAGCAGCTCCATCCTTAAGCCATCCCTATCAGCAAAACACACAGAAACACAACATGCACTCATTATTATCATTGACTTGGTAATATCTGTTAAATTGCTTTGCAGTTTTACAAGTAAGGTGTTTATGTATATTGGGACATTGTGAAAAGAAGCCTGTGTACGCATTAACATGCCTCTTCGAAATCCCTCTCACCAAAAACAATTGTCATGATTTATTCACAGATATTAGCATGCGCTCTAAATCTATAATTCAACGGCACAGACTCTAACATATCTAAAAATAGCTTCTTAAACAGACCTTTGATTGCGTGAATAAGCTACGCAGCATGAGTACCTGTACACACTTTTCCTGTCTCCTTTTTACTGTACATCACAAAGCTACGACAACAAACAACAAGCTGTCAGGCTTTTATCAGTCTGCCTGGCTTACATTTTTTTGTTGTCTTGATTGATAACAAGCCCTAAGACTGAAAAATATCTGGAGGCACTGACAGCAAGGAGCATATTCTACCTCAGGTACTTGTGTTGTACTTTGTGAATTCAAGCACCATGGCTTCAGTACCTTGCCTGATTGGCATCAGCCTGTTGTTCAATGAGTGCCTGACTGCCCACTGGCTGCTGGTGGTCCTCCGCTCTCTCTGACCATAGATCCTGCAGGACCTCTGGCTGGGCTGGCTCCTCAGAATGGCCTTGGTCTCCATTCCCCTCGGGCCCCATCAGACCCATCAGCGGTGAGTATGAATCCTGCCACACAACCCGCTGGCCTGAGTTTAGTCCTGCTTCTCCTTCAAGGTGCCTGTTCATTTCTTTTTCAACCAGTTTCTTTTTTGCAGCTGGAGAATCCTTAGGTGACTCAGCTTCAAGATCCCTATGGCCCCTGGTTTCCTCTGAATCTGTGAGTGGTTGCTGATAGTTCTCCAGCCACTTCAGCTGCCCATTCTTGTGGCTGTACCTGCTGTCGCTGAACCAGCGCACCACTTCTGACTTAGGAAGGCCAGTCTGGACACTCAAGTCCTCGTACTGCTGACTGCTTGGCCAGCGGGTGTTAAAAAAAACTTGTCGAAGGATGTTCAGCTGCTGGGGAGTCTTGCTTCCCCAGGGCGGTGAGAAAGATGGCTGAGACGCAGACGCCTCAGTCATCTCAGTCTTATGTTCTTGATGTACAATCTCAGATGTCTCCTGTTCATTCATCTTCAACCTCTTGAAACTAATCTTGATGGGGTCGATTTTCAGCTCTGGGCCACTTCTGTCCCTTCCTTGCGGGTCCTCCTCCTTGATGAGTTGTTGTAAGATTGACATACCTTTAATGGGAAAGTCCTTGTTGCCTTTACCCTCATCCACACTGGATGAGCTGCTTTTTGTAATGACAGTGGTGCTGGTGCTTTCAGTTGGGGATTTGCTGGCATGGTTCATGTAGGGGACACTGTCATTGCAGGTTGTACTGGGGTACTCATTGCTAATACTGCTGTTGTTGGTCTTGTGTATGTAGTTGTTGTGTTCATCATCACTCTTTGTGGTGAGGGTCTGCGCTTGTGGACTGGTTATGCTGCTATTATGACTGTTGCAGGTGATGAATTTGCTGGTGTTATCAATAATCACTTGACTCTTTGTACTGTTTGAAACTTCCAATCCCATTGATAAACTGTGGCTTTTGACATTTGGTTTCCCATTGGTGTCAGCAACACAGTGCTCATCATTATTGCTAATGTTTGTAGAGCAAGTGACGATGCTGTTGATGCTGTTGATGCTGTTGGTTGGGCTGCTGCTTTGAACTGGTTTCCTGGTGACAGTTTCACCACCATTACTACTGCTGGAATAGCTGCTGATGCTGCTGCTACTACTGCAACTACTGCTGCTACTGCTGCTTCGACTGCTGCTGGTGCTACTGACACAACCGCTGCTTCCAGCCATGTCCAGGCTGAGGCCATTGCTCTTGTCTGGCTCAACAGTGGGTTGAATATTCTTGGTGAGTACCTTTGTTGTTCTGATTGTTGATGGAAACTTTGGGGGG
Organism: Halichoeres trimaculatus; assembly: GCF_033239565.1. Classification (NCBI taxonomy): domain Eukaryota; kingdom Metazoa; phylum Chordata; class Actinopteri; order Labriformes; family Labridae; genus Halichoeres; species Halichoeres trimaculatus. The sequence continues at coordinate 15,994,444 of NW_027437179.1, read as the reverse complement.
ATGACTGGAGTAGAATATGAGACCCTAGTGACATTAGGATTGGTTGACAAGCTCGCCTGGGTGGTTATGACTCCAATGGGCCTGGTTGTTATACTGCTGTAAGGTACTTTGGCCATCTGATAGTTTGGTCCTTTTGCGCCTGGATGGGCAGAGACAGTGTGGTGGGTTATTATATGATTGATGTGCCGTTGTGTAGGAGGCTGCTTTTGCGGTGCTCCACCTTGGAACACAGTGTTAAACATCTTCCTCCTGGCTTCTTCAATCTCTTCAGGAGACCAGCTTATGCCCTGCTTGAGCCTTTGGGCAGTAAACCACAGTTTGATTTGTTCTTCTGGGAACTCTGAGACCACCGTTAGGTAGCAAAGTTCAGCTTTGGTCGGGTAGGGGAACTTGCCAAAGGATGTCTTAAGAAAGCTGCTGGTGTCCATTGCTGCATCGTAGGTAGGGATGCTGCTGAGAGGGATCATAACCTTTGGAAGGTCTTTATTGGAATCAGTGGAGGTGGGAGAATAAAGGGAGGGAGTGTGCTGGTGAAAGACTTGGTTGGACACTGTCGTCTTAATCACATGAGTGACAGTGGTCCTCGGCATAGCTGGGGGACCAGGAACACTGGGAGCCCCGTTTTGGAGTTCAGGCACATTTGTCAGCATGCTGGGGTCTACATCCTTTCCAGTGTCTATCTTTCGTACCTCAACGGTGTGAGAAACCACAATCTTTTTGTGCTCCCCCTTGGCTTTCATCATCTTTGCAATTGGTGTTTTGGTGAGGGAGATCCCAGATTCTCTGTACTCTTCTCCGTTGTCCTTGAAGAGGCTTTGCTCCACAGTTGTTACTCCATCCTTCTGGTTGACAGTGAGGGAGGCAGTGACCAAGCCCTCCATTATCTTAGGGTGGGCATTGGCATTATGCAGAGCCAAAGCCTCGAAGCGAACGACTGACTCCCCACAGTTCAGGCAGTAGAAGGTGGGCTGGGCCCTGAAGTCTAAGTGGTAATTGTGCATGTGATCCAAAAAGTAGTTAAGATCTCTGGACTCAAAACGGCACTTTGGACAGCTGTATGTTCCTCCTTTCTGCATCTCAACGCCACTTTCTGATTTGGAGGAGCTGTGAGAGAAATGGCCAGATTCCTCTCCAGAGATGCTGAGTATGCTATCTTCTGGGATTGTTGGCAGGAGCTCTGGGAGTGATCCCAGTATGATTTCCTCGCGCACATGTTTGGATTTGGATGGTATCATGCAGGGTACAGTGGATTTCCTCTTGCTAGCCATTGTACAGCTTTCTGAAGATGGGAGAGTGAGTGGTTGCTTGTCCGGTATGATGAAAACAGAGGGCAGGTGGAGAGTGGAGAGCGTTGAATGAAGTTTAGTGTCATGGACCAGCCACTATGATATCACAGTGTTGCTTCATGCCCTCTGCAAGTTAAGGATTCCAGTCACATGGACAAGTTTAGCAGCACCAAAGATCCTGTCAGAAAAGAGTAAAAAAAAGAGACATGTGACTCTTACAGTCCATCTTTAATTAAATAACTACCGCAAAGAAGCATGCAGTTCAGCTCCTGCACTTTATCAAAACAACAGATAATAACAGGATGTTTGAATAGTATAATTTAGTCAGCTGTTTGAGAGAAATAAGAAATACATCAGATATTCGATCATGTCATAAAAGTAAGCAGAACTCAGGGAGAGCTAACAGCTTCATGCAAGGTAGTAAGTGTAGGTGGGAAAGCTGTGTTATCAGTGTAGGTGGTTTCATCAGAAATTACAGCACTAATGAAAAAGAGCCTTTAAAATAGCCCTTTCACCATTATTAGAGTCTGTGATGATTATGTTGAATAATTCATTCAATTAATGTACAGGAAAAAAAAGCCAGGAGAGTACTTCAACAAAATTACAGCTTGTGTTTAGAATAACACTTTGGTGATTGCTTGCATGCTGTGAAATACTGTATGGGCATAAAATGTATCCTTACATATATCTAACATTCAACAAAAGCAAATGAGCAAATATTTTCCAACACACACACACACTGGATCACGTAGAGACACACACAGTCCTTCGACAACGCAGCCTGTCAGTGCTGTGATTCTTTACTTAGATTTACAGACTTCTGTCTGGCTGTCACTTATTATGGATCCAGAAAAGAACATTAAATTTGACAGAGCCAGAAATGACAATCTAATCTCAGAGATATTTGTTGTTTTTTCTCCACTGTTGCCATCGCTGTGGTTCTTTTAAGTTTTCATGGCATCTGTCCACATATTTTTTTTCTTTGTTTTGATATTAACATCCGCAGAATTGTAATAAGAGGGTGTCTGGTGCTGGAGCAGTGTTTATGTTGTTGTACTGAAAGTGTGAGAGATGGTATTTTAGAACCAGAGTTTGTGTTGCTAGATACCACCTGCCTCTCCCCTGGAAAGTGTTCGTATCAATAGATAAATATTGTCCGTATGAGTACCTTGGGGATTTTGCATCTATTGAGTGGGTTGCACTTCACTCCAAAATGAGAGTGCTAGATGTGTCTAACCTTAACAGCTGTTTCACATTGTCTGCGCACACATTCATGTAAAAATATGCACACAGGCTTGTGTTTGCCTGAAGGTTGTCTTATACGTACAGACATCATTTGTATAATGTGAATTATAACCAGGGGTAGAGGAAAGTCATGTCTACATGATAAAAATGAAAAACGTGCTCTGGATCTCTTTATCTTTATCTTTTTTGTTTTGATACTAGAGAGCCGACGTGAAGGTTAAACATCTTTGCTGAAAAGAGATTGAGTATTTGAGTGTCACTCCTGGATGTGAGCCATATGTTTTACACTGACTGCCTGATGTACCGTCTTAGCAAAATGTACTGTTGAAAGGGGAAACCAGGTGACCAGTGTATGTGTGTGTATCCCAGCAGTCAGCCAACAATAGCCCTGTTAAGGACCTGAGACATTCTTGCAAGGTCTTTGAAGGTTAGTACAAACGCATTTGAAGGCATTTAGAAGCTTCAGGCCCAAACCGTCCAAATCTACATGTGATCAACAAGCCGCATGGCAGCCCATGCACGCATACAAACACAAAAACAGAGACCGCTGGGTGTATCAAACTATGAGCAAACCATATGAGCAGACTTTCTTTTTCCATAACACTCCCCATAAGGATTGTCTCTGCAGTCTTCAACGTTTCTCCCTGTTCCTCTCTGTATTATGAAATATTCGCTCACAAAGCCACAAATATTTAACAAAGATTTAGGACAAAACAATGGATTCACTGAAGTCAGTGTTTCATTAGCCTAACAGCTGGTTCTTATAGTCCTTCTCATGTTAGAGTATTTCAAATGAGGAAGAAATGACAAGCCTATGCCCTCTGCATGATCTGTGGACACACACACACACACACACACACACACACACACACACACACACACACACACACACACACACACACACACACACACACACACACACACACACACAAAAGATGGAGAAACGATGTGTGATGAGATGTAAAACCTCTCTCATCCATTCAACATATTGCTATATCACAGCCTTTAACGCTTCACTTTCCTCTGCAAGCTGAAAATTCTGAAAAAATGCATCAATTGCACAGATCTTACAATCATACCACTTCAAACCTGGTATCTGTTGAAACACCACATACCTCCATAACTTGTTCTGCATTTGCTGGTTACAAAAGAAACTATTTCACATACTTTCAACACTCTTATTTGTCTATTGCATCTGTACACAGAGAACAGCGCTCCCACAGACTTTTACCACATCCACGTGCATGTTCAACATGGTCGGCTGGATGGTAAATAAAAGATGAACCTGTTCCAGAATTAAAACCCTCAAATGACTGCCCGAAAGTACACAGTGATCCCAGCCAGACTGTGACGTCCTCCATGTGACTATTTCTCTTTTGGTCCAACTGATGTTTTCTGCTTTTGGACAGGAAAAAAGACCTATAACAAAACAAAACAAACAAAAAACAAAATAAGTAGGTCACCAGCATCTTATGCAGTAATCCTGGTTCACTGCATCCAGACGTGGGCATGTGCTGTATGTTTTGCCGCCAGAGAGGTCATGATACCCTCTGACAGCACACTCGATTAACCCCTGGTGAGGACACCAGCTCACTGAGTTTGTTCCACTGAAGAAGGGATTTAGAAGTCAGTTTCACACAACAGAGGAATGCAGTCATGTTCATCTGAAACATCTGTGTCAGAGACCTCACTATGCTATACAGCTTTGGGGAAAATCTGTTGAGTTGTGCTAAAGTGAGTCTTTGTTTGCGCTCTCGACATCACACTGTTCACTAAGATGACTGAAAAAAGGGGATGAAGATGGTAACCTGGTCTCTGAGTCGGGCTGCGACAGAGGAAAGGGGGGTCTGTGATGAGACAGAAGCTGACCTAGTACAGAGGCTCTCCTCCCAGGAAGAACACTCAACTTCCTACATGAGAAAACCCAGGACAAGCCAAAAGTTGGGAAAGGTTACATAAAGATTCAGGTCACCTATCAAAAGAATGAGCTGCTTTATCTAACGAGTGAAACGTGCGATCCGACACAAGACAAGCGCTCCCCGGACAGGGAGCCATTGAATAGTTCTCTGTGAAAAGCCAGGCCTTATATTTCAGCGGTGAGGTAGACAACCCTGAGACGGTCCCTGTCCCCTGTGTGTCGTATGTCCCCACACTGGCACTGGCTCTGTGGAGCGGGGAGAGGAAACTGTTTCCTTCTCTTTTGACCAGGGGGGTGTATCTGGAGTGAGGGGAAAGTGGCAGAGCTCTAAGACGAGCTCTGTGAACACCCACGCTCAGGGCCTTGTTCGCTGAACTAAAACCACATTTGAACCATTCAACTTCCCTAAAACAAGCGTTTCAAAACAAATGGGATTATGTTAGGTTTAAATTCTGATGGGGTTTATACGTTCCGCCTGATTTAATAACAGCTTTAAGATTTACAGGAGGGCTTCCCTTATGTGCTCTTACACTGTGATTTCCATAACAATATAATATTTACATCTCATTAATATTTAATTATACGGCCCATACTTTTGCACAGAAAACCGCTGAGCGTGCTGCTACCATTTCAACAAACCAACATCCAAAGAAAGCAGCATGTATCCTCTTTCATCACCTCATAAACTGCTGCAGTAATTACAATATTACAACACAAAAACACGGCCAATCTACAGCAGGCGGCTACCAGCCGAAAGAGAGGTGAGGCTGCAAAGCGGTTGCTAAACATTAAAATTTAATTCAAAACAGTCCACTGATTCAGACACTCCCAGATTGTTGGGTCACCTACAGTTGACATTAACAAACAGAGATGTGCGTTTTTTCGGAGCTGCCTGTCAGATGAATCAGAATGTGAAGGCTGGAGGAGGAAGAAGGACAAAGGAAGACGAAACTCAGACATTTGGGAGTGAAGTGAGAGGATGACTGATGATGATGACAGGCTCTGCTGTTTCAATATTCCTCCCTGCTGACACCTCGTAGGCACACATCTCCACACACCCTCCAAACACGTGCACACACACACACACACACACACACACACACACACACACACACACACCCTCCCTCCCTTATCTCCCAACATTTAGCACCTGTACTGTTCTGAAAATCTTTCTCTTTGAACAGAGTAACTGGCAAGGAGTCTCTAGATGCGACAGTCGCGGAGGAGCTAAAAAAATTTGCATAAAATTCTCTCTCTTATGACAATATTTGTATTGCGTGTAATTTGCTTTGACAGAGATCCAAAACTGTCTTGGGAGTTTGCTTCATAAATCAGCCAAAAAATGACCTGCTGTCAGCTGGGGTTTGGGGCAGAGTGTGTGTGTGTGTGAGGGGGGGGGGCTCCTGACAGATACATTTTAATGATCAAAAAAATCTGTTTTGCAGGAACATTTTCTGCAAAATGTCCATTAAATAGATTAACGTCATGTGAGTGGATCAGCTGGACACTCAAATATAAGCCAGAGGCCGAGAGCAATTACTGTCTTGCACAGTGGAGAGATTGGGAACAATGGCGCCTCATTTATAGGGGAAACGTGATCCAGTGCTAGGAGCTTTTAGACGGCTGACTGTCAGATTGGGATTGTTCCGTTTCCTGCTTGTCTGGGAGTCTCCACTGTCCATCAGGCTACCAGTGTGAGGCTTTTGTTGACAGTAAGGGTGGACAGGTTTCAGTTTGGGGACATCTTTGTGCATGAAAGGCACTGTACGCCTGCCGGCATGAATAAGTGTTGAGATCCAGCGTTACGTGTACTGAAAAACAATTCAGAGCCATCAGGGTCCTCAGCACACTGCTCATACAACACGAGTCCACGCAGTCCACCACGGCCGGCCAGCTACAGACGTACTTCTTATTCTACATGGGCGCGTTTGAGTGTGTGTTTTACTGTTTGTATGTGTGAGATGCAGGTGTTGTCAGCCATCTCCTCCTTCTCCTCCTTACACACACACACACACACACACTCACATACACACACACAACCACTCCCCCCCTTACCTCCATGACTGCAGCCTCGTCCACTGGGAGACCGGTCGGTGGTGCCACTCATGTGTTAACATTGCCATGGCAACCCCTCTCTTCCCCTTGCCCACCACGCCACACACACCGCAGAGTCACTCACCCACACCCACCAATCTCAAGACACACACACACACACACACACACACACACACACACACACACACACTGAAATCCCCAGATTGCATCCGGAGCTGGACAAACTTAATCCACATGCTCTGCCACCATCTTTGAAAAGTCGATTCATGGTTTAGTCTCTTTTGGACAACTTTGGGTGAGGTCTGCAACAATACATATCCTCTTATTTACCAATCAGGGCGTACCAATTGAAAAACATGCCTGTAAAACTACTCTTATGTGTGTGACAGAGGTCTGTGAATAATAATATCAGAGCTGGATCTACTGTAAATGACCCCGTCAGTGTTATTGTCAGGCTAAATCAGTGAAGAGTCCGGCGGTGGTACACTACATACCTTCTACACTCCGCCTGTCAGAGCATCTTTGTAGCCCAGTTCTGTTTTGTGTTAGTGAGCGCTTGCCACTAAAATCTTACACTGTTCCCCAAAACGTTTGTATCCTTAAACCAGAGGAATGACAGACAAATAAACCATGGTGTGTGGAGAAAAAAAATCTGAGTCATGCCCCTTTTTACATCACTTTTGATGAATAACTTCTTCAGTTCTGTTGCCAAGACTAAAGGCATTCATTTGGCAACTTAAGAAAAAAAAGGAAGAAAGATGGCGGCACACCGCACATTGTACTGTCCATCCCAAAATGGCTGACATCACAGTCTCCTCCAAGTGCCAAAGCCTGGCAAATGCCAGCTCCTGCTGACCAAACCTTTCTTGTATGGGACAGAGAAAGTGGCAGGGGCTCTATCCCCACCAGCCCAGAGGTTTCCCCTCCCACCAATGCGCGGGCACTTCTTTTGGGTGGAACTGTGCAAACATGCTGTTTTAGCGAGGCTTTTTAGCAGCCTGGGCTCAGATGCTGCATTGGTCCACTGACAAAAGCAATACCAAAAAGGATGAAAGAATCAAATAAAAGCAAACCTGTATAGGACACCGCTGTCGGGGAAAAAATAGGACCTTTCCTTGTGGTTTGGAGGATAAAAAAGGTGCCCCGCTCTCACGAAAGCTTATTTGTATAAAAATCGACCAGAAAGTAAGATCTGGTTGGCATTACATAGCTGATTTTCTTCTCTGAACTCAAGGAATGTTATACACTCCATGTTGGCTAAATCTGCAAATCATGACCATATGACCTTCCTCTGTATTCTCTGGCTGAGGATTCGTTTGAGCTGGGGGAGGCACACAAAAACATAACATCGAGTGACTGCTGCTGGCGAACAGAACACTAAATCCTGAAAAGAGCAGTTTTCCAGGTATATAAGGGGTGGCTTGTGCAGAGACGCTTCAGAGGGGAGTGGGCAGCCTTGGCCCACTGCATTGTGTCTGTGTATACAAACACTCCGCTGTGGCCATAACGAAAACTGTGAGCTGTGCCTAATTGCAGGGAGTGAGGGATGAAAGGCAATATGCCTGGCCTCATTAGAGCAGTTCCGAGAAGGGAGATGGAAGACCGTTCCCAGGGATCCACAAAGGGAATTGACATTCCCCAAGTGTAAGCGTATTGCTGGAGTGAAAAACTCCACACACACTGAACTCACCGGGCCAAGCTGAACCCAATCTGCCGGATCCGCACAGCAAGAGCTCATTTACCTTTGTTTAGCCGGTCCACACACATGCAGAAAAATGAACCATTTGAGTGCTGAAACGTCTCCTTTAGACTGCTGAACTGTACTCCACGCTTGGAGACGGTTTCCCTAGCCGAAACACCTACTCGTTGGCTGAAGTGTTGCACAGTCATTTCCATGACCTACATTATATATAACAAGCTTACATGGTTAAATAATTAAAACACGTTCCAAATTTTACCAGTGATTCACGCCTGTCTCGTTGTCTGCTTGAATTAAATGGGGATGTCTCTTGTGTTATGGACCCACACATGATCCACCAGGCAACGTTAGTCAGCACAGAGGTCCCTCCCCTAAAGGCAGTGGGAGACACATGGCATTAAAGCTGGGTCAATATTTATGTAGTTACAGAATGTGACCTTAGGAGAACTCATATTTCTTTTTTTTTTTTTTTTTTTCAAATCCATGCCTGGCTGATAATCCACAGTTTGCAAAATACTGGTTTGCCCCTGAAACGAGCAGCTCTTCCTCTTGTACTGTATATGTTTCAGAGTGAGTGTGCGTGAACGTGTACGTGAGTGTGAGTAGGGCAGCAGCACATGTTGGCAGGAGGAAGAGGAGGAAATGAAAGAAAAAGAGTCCTGTGCATAGACATAGGCCTACCTTTCAGCTCAGGCAGCAGGAAGAAATGTGTAGAGAGTGAGCGATCAATAGATGAAAATTGATACTTGACGTACAGTTTGAACGTCTAAAGACTCGGAGGCGTCTTATGTCAGTCGATAAGGCTGCTATAGCACCGTGTTCAGAAGTCTTTCACAACTAAAAGCACTCACACGCACAGCAGAGTGGGGAAATACAGCGCGTTAGGTAATAAAATAAGCAGATACGCCACATTGTATAGCGCGAGAGGGAGCGCAAATTTAGCCAGACGGGGGATCCGTTGTTGTAACTGTACAAACTGACGAGTTAACCCGTTTCACTCCATTCACAAGGCTGTGAGGCAAAACACTGCCTCGGAGCTTACTTCCCAAAGGCGATCTGGCACTCTATATAACCTTATGAATATTCCCCAAAATCCTCCACCCCCTCCTCCACCTACTGTCGCCATTTTATACATTGGCGACTTCATATAAACTGCCTTGACTACAGCACCAGATGAAAATTCAATATTCAATAGCGAGACATAATTTCAGTAAACAACTTTGGAGATCGCACCTCACCGATATTGCGAGGTATTCGCGTGCTGGAAGAGTAGATGTGTCCTTACCTCAACAGTCGGTGGGAAAAATGGAATCCGACATTAATACATAAATGAAATATTTTGGATTAGCTCCGATCGTTGCGTTTTGAGAAGAAGAGGAGGCGAGCAGGGGGTGGGAGCTCTCCTCAAGTGAACCCGGTGAACTGGCGTGAACCCGTCACTGACCACGGCAAGGTACATTACATTACATTACCTTTCCACCCCTCTGCTACACTGTATGGTGACGGCAAAACAACTATGGTCGGCGGTGCAGGACGAGGCAGCTCCAAAAATTATAGCGAGTGTATTTCCTATGAACACGTGATTCAGAGCGTCATCCAAAATCCAAAAGCCCTTTCATCTAAAATTTTGGAGAGGGGCGGGGATGAGATGTGTGTGTGTGTGTGTGTGTGTGTGTGTGTGTGTGTGTGTGTGTGTGTGTGTGTGTGTGTGTGTGTGTGTGTGTGTGTGTGTGTGTGTGTGTGGTGCACATTTGGGTATGTCGTTATAGGGGTAAGGCAATGCTCTAACAGATTGGGTTATACATAGCTGCAATGGCGCGGAGCACACTGAACAGATGGATTGTATTGTGTAAATTTGGGATTTGACAGGACTTCAGTAATCTGCCGTTTCACAGCGAGCTTCATTGCCCGAAACGTCCTCTTAATTAGGTCACGTTTTTTCAATAGAGTGCTGCCGTCTTTGGAAAAGAAAATAACTCTCTTGATGGGCTACTGTGAATACTATTCGTAGTGGGAATTGTCATTTTAAGCAGGGCCTATTAGCCTGCCGTTTTAAAATAGACTTTTACGCACAGGCATAGCAGTGGTAGACCAATTTACGCAAATGCTCAATAAATGTAGCCCATTTTCATGTCAGGCTTGAAATGTTAACAAATTGAGAAATAATAATGTCATATATTTAATCTCAGATATTGTCAGAAACCTGTTGTGTAGATTAAGGATTATTCCGTCCACCCCAACCAAAAAGTACACTGGCCAGCGGTTAGGGCCCAAATCAAACATGTCCAGACAATGATATGAAATGTATAAAGCAAACGTGATGAAAAATATCTTAATGATTTTACTTTAATTTTCTTAATGAATTAAAGTGCATTCATAAACCACTGATCTAACAGTCGGTTACAGTGGGCCATACATTGATTTTAAAATACATGAGTAAGCCACTTGTATACGTTTGGCCCAGGTTTTACACACGGAGCAAAAATCATCTTCCACAACATCAGTGTTCAAGTGTAAATATACAGGGCAGAGCAACAACAGGCAGGCTCACAGTATTTCGGGGGGAGAGGGATTTACTATTCCCTCCCACTTTGTCCCGAATGGGTTCAAACCTCGCTTGTAGCAGTGGCTGTATACAATCAAGCAACAAAGATTATATACGAGAAAGATGAATCACTCAGTGGCAAAATAAAGTCCAGGCCTATCGTTGCAGTCTGTAGCAGCGCCTGCGAGTCAGAGACGTTTCTCTGAAATTACAGCTCGAGGCACAACAACGTTTCGTGCGGAAGCAGGAGATACCACGATACCAGCACTTCCACGGTTTAATATTTTCTAATGATTTCTTTTTCGTCAAGGTACAATGAAACCAATTGGTGACTATTTTTGGCAATGGAGTGTATCAATCGGGAGCTCCTCCACTGCTGGCCTGTCCATTCACTACACCTACGGACATGACTGAATAGTAACAAACTGTCCAAACATTTTTTTTTACCCTGTAGGATCATGTTCCCGTAGGCAGTTCTGCACATTTTGAAATACTGATGCTTAAGGCGAGTGACAACAGTAAAACATAGAGACTTTAATTACTCCAGTTGGCGCGCAACACCCAAGGACAGGCTAGATGCCGTAGCCATGGTTACGCGGAGTCTTCACAACTGCGCACAGTTTTGAAAGGTGGTCAAACGTTTCCGAACACATATTCTGGCCATTTTAACGCGCTACTTATCTCGAAACACCTTGCCTCATGTTCTTTTGGCAAATACCGATGAGCTCCTGTGAGTCCGTCATATCCTTTCTGGTATTTTCGAGCTTTTTAGAATAAAGTCCTTAGCCACCAGGCCTCTTTTTAATAAACAAACCCACCAGCTTTACACTGTGGGACGAAGACTGAGCTATAGTGAGATGCTTCACACCAACAATGAGCAAGTGCTGCTTCACGTCTGCAAACACCTCCGCAGATTTGAGGAAGTCAAAGTAAATGTGAGGACAGGTGAAATACTTTTGAACAATGTGTTCTTTTTATCCTACTTAAATCATAGATAAGATCTGCTTTCAAACTAAAGGTGTGGGCTTTATATCCATGTGCCATTTTTACAATGTACCAGGGATTCCGGGCATGGGAATTCCCATCGTTGTAGATACCCGGAAAAAGAGTCAGAGTGGGGGCTCTGTGTGTCATGGAGCCTTGTAACCGGATCAGTGCAGAGCAGAGGGACGCACGGGAGGCTTGTTTGCCTCCAAATGAGCCAATAAGGTTGACTTTACATTAGATTGACAGTCTTTCCCAGCGAGTCGGGAGACGACATTCTGGTTTGACAACTTTTCGACAGCCAATGCGGATCCACGAGAGACAGGAACGGAGGGAAAAAACTAAATACGAATTTTTCTTCCTGTAGGTCAAACGTTACCTGCCACCTGCCGTACGGTAGAGTCTCTGAGAGGGGAAGTGGGGAACAACACCTTCCACTATGGCTCTATCGCAACTTATTGAGGACTCACCTCTCAGGTTGGGTCTAAAACCCGCCAGTGGGACCAGTGACCTAACCCTGCAGGAGGTCTACAACGAGAGGCACCGGCTTGCTCTAGAGGAGTTGCTGTCAGGAGGTGTGGACAACTTTCTGGACTTTCTCGGGAAAGAGGGGATCCCAAACTTTTTGTCAGACGAAGAGATCAGGCGGATCAGGAGCACCGCCGTGCCCCCGCGGTGCGTGTCCTTCCACGGGGATGACCACGCTATAGAGCAGTCGCTCAGCAGCTCGGTGGACTGCTCTTCTGTCACATACTTCCCCGAGGTGTCGGACGTGGAGCCGCCGCTGCTGGAGATGGGCTGGCCCGCCTTCACCGCCGGTTCGTACCGGGGCGTTACGCGGGCGGTGGCGCACTTCCAGCCCAGCTACGGGGAGTGCATATACAGCTGCAAGGAGGCTGTGAGGCGTATGATTAAAAGTGCTAGAGAGGTATGCACAAAGACCCTCTAAATAATACAGCTGAATACTTGTTTGAACCACAGAGGACTATTTATAATCTTTGATATTAAAAAAGGAAAACAACAACTCCGTCCCACACACACGGCTGCCATTAAGCGAGATTATTTATTCCTTCAGTCAACCTTGGTTGATTATCAAAATCAAGGCCCATACATCAGTGTCTCTGGGTGTATTTTCTAACCCATTTTTTTTTACATTGCTGAACAGTTGTATGCTCTTGGTATATTTTCCAGGTCTTTGACACCGTAAAAGCATATATATTTTGGCATATTCAACACCTACACCAATTTTTTATACCGGCTATTTATCAAATCAACACACAGGACTGTTAAGGACCTGTGTTTTTGTATAAATATATAAATATCTGATGATGAAAACATTTTGGTCGTAAAATGTTCTTTGTATCGTTCTTAAAATACATGCGAGATTGTCCCCATGGAGTTCTTTTGATCAGTCTGAATATTTGAAGTTCAGGATTTTGAAATCTTGAAGAGAAGGATAAAACGATTAAAAAAATAAGCGTATGAATATTCATGATGGCTGATTGGAGCTGTCAGTTCAGCCAATGGTTTTGAAAAAGGAGACATTGCAGCATGAAGGGAGTGTGTGGCTTCTGCAGCACCTCGGGCCTGTGAAGGGCCTGCATGCCAGATGTGCCTCAGCTTGCTTTTGCTCCCTTCCATGAAACTTTGCCATCTCTCTTTCATTAGGGAGCTTTAAACGCTGGGTATCCTCTCTGGTTTTCAGCTAAAATGTGAGGGTGTGCAAATCTTAGGAGAGTTTTTTTCATTTAACTATATCCATAAGACCACTTTTTCCTTTATAATACATACACAGTCTTTATTGCTCAACTGTGTCACTGGTTGATACAACACGCTGTGCATCCACAGCCTCAATGTCCAGCTCACAGGATCAGTCTCGCCTCATCTTTCTTTGAACTCGACTGAGCACCAACACATAATCATCCAGAGAAGGAGGAGAATTACAGACAAAGCTGCTTGTGGATAACCAGTTTGATGCGATAAATCAGAGATATGTAAACACCTGTGTCTAATCCTCCACACACAATCTTTACCAGAGCATGTGAAATTCCATTCTCCTCTGTGAAAAAGAAGAAACTCAGGGCGAATCCGAGCTTAGGAAAATGGAGGCAAGCCCCGCAGTGCACCTTCTTGTCTCCCGTACAAAAGTAACTTGTTTGCTGACCAAGCGTTACTGCTGATTGCCATGGTAACAGACCACAGTCAATAGAAAGCTCATCAGCACACACATTATTGGGAGTGGGTCTTACAGAGATTCACATCTCTGTTTGAATAAGGCCTTGCATTTGATGATAATAAAAGCACAGTCATGTGCTACATCTGGTAGAGAAGTGCTGCAGTCCTAAAAGGATCTCTGTTATATTTCTACTGTAATTTTCCACTGCAGGTGATTGCCATAGTTACAGACTCCCTGACAGACCTGGATATATTTAAGGATCTTCAGGAGGCATGCTCCAACCGCAAAGTCCCCGTCTACATCCTGCTGGACCAGTCATGTGCTCCTGCTTTCCTTAAGATGTGCAGAAATGTTGGTGTACGCGTGGATGACCTACGGGTATGTGGTTGGTTCAGTACAGCTGGGTGTGGCTCTGTGTGCATAATACCAACACAAGATGGCATCAAATAAAAACACATCCTTTTAAGATCTGGCACAACTGGGCAGGTCTTGATTCATCTTTCACTCCCACGCTTTCTCTGTCTTCGTCCTCACAGCAAATGAGAGTGCGGACCCTAACTGGTACCAATTACTACATGAGATCAGGAGCCAGGATTACTGGGGAGGTCCATGAGAGGTTTATGCTGATTGATGGAAACAGAGTGGCTACAGGTTCCTACAGGTATGTCTGCAAACTGTCTCACTCAGAAACAGATACCTGAGCTGTCAGTTATGAGAGAAAAAAAATGATTTTTCAGACTGCAGGGGAGTCTTTTTACTTTTTTTTGTGCATGCTGTGTGTGGAAATTAGAATCTCTTTACCGAGAGTCATGCTTGTTTTTAAATGTCATTCCTGGGCAGGTTCAATTGGACTGATGGCAAACTAAACAGCAGCAACCTAATTGAGCTTTCTGGACAGATAACGGAGAAATTTGATGAGGAGTTTCGTATTCTCTATGCCCAATCTCTGCCTATAAACACTCGAGGACCAACCAGTGTTAGAAACAGCGGCATATACGAGCATCTCCTCATCAAACCCTCAGTCGTCTCCTCTCCTCGCCTGGCCAGCGGGACGCCAGTGGAGCCATTGTGTTTGACCAGCACTCCCAGCCGCAAGCCCCAAACCATGACCATCCAGCCTCTATGTGAACCCTCTACACTGGATCACTGTGTGACCAGCACAGTGCCTGAAACACCCACCATGGGGGAGGGCTGGGTGGAGCAGCAGCATGCGCAGGAGGAGATCCTGGCTGGTAACACTGCCCTGCACCTTCCTGTTGAAGAGTTAGCCGAGAACGAGCTGGTGACCCCCAACATTATCTCCTGCCATGCCTTCACTCAGACCAGCCCTTCACTGACAGACAGTGACACCCAGATGGACCAGGAGCCCACACATCACCCCAACACTGTCATCACACTGCCAAAGACAGCTCTGAGCCAGGCCATTCCTTCCTCTTTTGAGCCTTCTGGGCGCATCGCTGCCACCAACGGAGCTGCAGATGAAACCCTAAAGGACTGCTTCCGTAAGCTGTCCAAAGAGCGCCAGCACCACTTCTCCACTATCCGCTCCAAGCTGGAGCACATGGTGACCAGCTTGTCTCAGAGAAGAGAACTAGCAGATCTCACCAACATGACTCAGGGGGCTCACGCTCTCAGCAGGCAGAGGGTACACAAAGAGTGTGGGCAGGAACCAAACCCCAGACTGCTTGTTGAAAGTGCTGGCATGGGCACATGGCCAAGAGCCAGATGTGCACACTAGTTTGTCCTCAGGGATTTTGGTGATGGGGGGTAGTGGGGGAAGAGCTATGGCAAGGTTTCGCATGGATCTTCAGTTCCAAATAAGTGGTTTTGGCTTGTGCAGTAGAATTCCTAAATTCCACTATTTGTCTTCTTTTCTGCAGTGCCTTCTTTTGTCCTTTTCACACTGTGTCGTGTCCTTGTCAAAGCATTTTTTTAATGTGGTAAAACAGAATACCTAATGACATTAACATCTCTTGAAATGATTATTTTAACCAAAGATACTGCAATAATAATTGTATGACCTTGTAAGTTCCTGAGTCTGAATCACTGACACGACTGTGGCTGTATAAAATCTGCTGTAGTGCGAGTGAAAATGCACCAAGGTGCTGTTTTTTTCCAAATCACATTTGGCTGCATCACTGCATCTGATCAACATTCCAGAGAGAAGCTGGCTCTCATTGTGCTTTGCTAATAAACAAAGTACTATTTTACTGGATGAGTGTTTTTTTTTACTACTTACTACTTATCCATCCCTTGTGTTCACTTTTCTTTTTGTACTTGAAGTTGCAATCTATTCTTTTGAAGCACGTCTTAAAAAACATTTGTTCAGAAGTTTCAGGAAACATGAGGAAGCACACCAGGCCAAAGTGCCTTAACAAAGAAAATAAGCACCTGCGCCTCGTACACTGCAGTGTCTTCATGCAATTAGTTGAGAGGCAGCATCTGTGATACTGGCACCTCTGCTGATTATGCAGCCAATCACAGTTTGTATCCAGGGAGGATTTGGAAGAGAAGCTCTGTCACAGATTACAAACACAGATTAGGAGTAATGCTAAATGAATGCTTCTTTATATGCACAGATTGGATTTTACAAATGCAAATTCTTTGTTGATGTATTAAGTTTCATATTTGGGTCCCAAATAGAAATTCTAACATTATTTTTGCAAAGAGGGATTTTAGATGACTAATCAGTGGAAATTGCTCATTTTTATGCAGCAGTGAAACAAATGGTTGGCATTTTTGCAAAGCTCCACATCATCAACAATCCACTTAAAGTTATTTTGAGTCGCCACATAAATAAACTCGTGGTTAACCAGGCACTTGGTTCGGCTGAGTCTTTCACAAACAGAGTTTCAGTCGTCGTATCTCACACCTCGGCACAAAGGTCTCACTGTGAATGATCAAAACAGGTTTGTGCCTTGGCTGCGGTGAGAGGTGTGTGCAGATTGCTTTGAGTTATAAATGTATGACTCACTTCCACTTTAATGAGATTAATGTTTAACGATTTTTCAGAGATAAAATGTTACCATCCCGTACAAAGATAATAAAATGCAGCCGATTACAGCAGGTGAATTAAAACAATTGATGGCCAAAGATTTGTGTTGGCAGACGATGGACTTAAACTCCTGTTTCAACATTTAACATGCCCGTGCCGTGTGTTTGTGTGTGTGTGTGTGTGTGTGTGTGTGTGTGTGTGTGTGTGTGTGTGTGTATGTTAATTTTATTTCATTTTCATTTCATCACTTTTTAATTCCAGTATTGCTCTAAAGAGATAAAAACAAAGTGAACTTTCAGTTGTGTCACAATCATATTTTTAACAGCATTTATTTCTGAATTTGTTGACAGTAAGCATAGCTCTCCAAGACAATTTATTTTTAATTGGAAATCTGGAATATTCTATCTTTTATTAATGAAGCAACTTATAAGTACATAATGAAAAGAGTGAAATTGGGTACGATTCTGGTGTATTCAAATTCAGATTGGATTTTGAAGTATCGTACACTTATACTTTATATTTAACAAAAATAATCAGACGGCTATGAATTAAATAGTACTTTTAACATGAGATAAACAGTTTTGTCTCTTTTTTGATACCTCTGAGTCTTTGTCTTTGTTCTTTTTAACTGTTCAGTTTCAAACAAAACAACGAAGAGAAATTCCTCGGAAATAATGAGGATGATCCGACGGCCGACCAGCTGATCATTACCTACATAAATATAATGGTTGTTTCATATAAACCCTCAGAAATTGTCATTCTAATAGAAAATAAAATATAAGAAATGAACTGTCCACCCTCCAAAACTGAAGTAAGAGTTTGCTTTAATAAAAGGAAACATATGTAGAAAAAAAAAGTGCTGGCGATTTATGTTTCGAATATTTTGGTCTTTTCTTTTTTTCTTTTCATAGACACAAAAATAACTCTCCTAATATTGTGTGTGTGTGTGTGTGTGTGTGTGTGTGTGTGTGTGTGTGTGTGTGTGTGTGTGTGTGTGTGTGTGTGTGTGTGTGTGTGTGTGTGTATTAAATGCTTGAAGGGCAAAATGAACCGAGATTACTCCCAAAGCTGAATATTGCGTGAACTGCAGAATGTTGTAGTCATCAGGTGGAGGCAGCAGCTCCATCCACTGGGACTTGGCTTGAGCATCTGGAGGGTCACCAGTTTAAGTACCAGTGTGGACCCAGTTTAGAAACTGGGCTGGATGCCAGAGAGGTGCTTGTACATATTTTCCTGATGCTCTTGAGCAAGGCATCAGATCAACTGCTCAGGAGCACTCTCCAGTGGCAGCTCTTTAACTCTGCAAATACAGTCCTGTTAGTGCATGTGTGTGTGTCTCATGATGTTAAATCCAGAGTTAAAAAGAAAGTAAAAAAGAATTCCCTCCATTAGGATAAATAAAGTACATCTTATCTTAAAGGTAATAAACGTCATTATTTCATTGGTCTCATTATTACCACGGAGACTTATCACACCCTTCAATTACAACTTTCACAGCAATAAGGTCAGAGCAGCAGGCCCTTCAGTGGCACCTCCTGCAGTGTGTGTGTGTGCAGTGTGTGTGTGATCACACATGCAACACATCAAAAGCTTCTGCATTCATTATGTGAAATGGTGCAGCTAAAAGGGAATTGGTCTTAGATTAAATACAATAGCGATGATATGTGAGAAAATGGTATTTGATTTTAATTGGCTTCTGCAAAGCAACCACCAACTGTAATCAAGGAAGCAGTGGGGGATCCACGGCACAACAGCCTGTACCGACTCCACCACGCCTGTTAGAAAACAAAGGAACTCACACTTTACATTTCATTGGCGACAGTTAAAAAAAAAGATACCAATGTTTTATATACATTTTGTTTCTCATCTTGGATTAAAGGGCCATTTTCAGCTTATTTACTTGAATCTCGATGGTGTTGAGCGTCAGATACACTAGCAGCACTCAGCCACCAGAGAGAGCCCTGTCCTCAGCAAAGACTGCTCACTGACTCAACCTCTTCACTCCGTCCTGTGTTTGAACCTCAGCTGTTGAGTGATTTCTCTGAATTAAACACTGTCGTTTCAGTTTTTCCTTAAACACCTCAGCTGAGTTATCTTTATTCACTCTAAATGTTTCAAACATTAGTGGCAGGTTGTCTGACTGGCTGCAAACAATGCATGGATGTATTAGGGAAAGACAGACAGGATCTGATGCTCTTTCAGGTCATTTTTGCTCATTTTTGGAGAATTGTTGTGGTTAAAACCATCCTGCAGAATTATGGGTAAAGGTGTAACAGGATATCCTACCAAATCCTATGATATTATTGATATTATATGTTGTTGAATAACACCCATACAGATACCAACATAACATTTTTATAGTAGATGTGCAGAAAAAGGGGTAAAATGTGTTTTTTTTCCTGCAGGTTAGATGTTAAATGTTTGTGGTGGTTGTGTGTTTTTGTAAAAACTGGGTTGCACTTATTACGTATGAAAGTCTGTACATGTGTCTTATTGTCTAAGAGTAATCCTGGCACTTTTAGCTTTGGACTCACAGAATCAAAAGCCAGGGTGTGTGTAGTATTTAACACCAACAGCGCCTCTGCCCCTCCTCGCGGCCCTTCAGAGTCCCATGGGGAAAGAATAGATCAGGATGATGCAGACAGACAGCTCTCGTCCTGCAATTGATTACTAAATTGACTTCCATCATCATTTATGTTTATGCACACACCCTCTGTGGCTTCATCTGGATGCAAGGACGAGACTTTTAGGAATAACACAGAGGATTGTCATCAGGTGAAAAGTAATTTGAGTAGTGGATTCTGTGACAGCTTGTTATATTTTGGTTCTGCCTCCTGTATGAAGCAAAAATCAAGTTTGGCTTCTGACACAGACTGTCAGAGTCAAACGGCTCTCCTGGTGCTGAACATAAACCTTTTAATTACTGCAAACATGGTTGATGAGTTTGAAGCTTGATTACTTGGCCTTCATTAGTCAGATTGTGAGCTATAGTGACTCCCAGAGGTACAATTTGGCATCTCTAAACACTACCAGCCTCTGTGTTTAGCAATTACATTTACCCTACAGTACACCGAAACAGGTGTGTGCAGCCAAAAGCACACAAACAACTCATGTTTGTGCATTCATACATTTAGATATCAGCTTGAAAACAAACTGGGCTGTAAGTAAGAGTTTCATCCTGTTCTCTAATTCAGAGGAGAAACCTGACTAACAGAAAACACTGATAAAATGTGCTTAGTGTGCTGAGTCCTACTTTGCTTAACTCTGCCTGTCATAATGATTTCATGTTTGCTGTGCCATCTTGGCTTTGTTTTCCATCAGGGCGGCCGGTGGTTGTCACTACAGCGAGGAGGAAGCGTTCTGCCTCAGGCCACAACACACTGATAACGAACGCTCAGCTCAATGGAAAAATAAAGTGTGTCCGAATTATGCTGTGAGGATTTGGCAGTTGTTTGGGCTTGTGAGTCAGATACAGTGACATTAGTGGATGTTTAGTTTGCACAATAGTCACTTCCTGTGCAGCAATGCTGATGCCAGACCCCGTAGGTTGAAACAGGTAGAACTCATTGTTGATAAGCTCTTTGTGCTAAACTGCATGTTGAGCTTAAACATGCTGTCCGGCTGCAGCCTTGACACTATTTTTAGTCGTGTACAGCTGCTCCGTAGCGCCCAGCCATTCACTGGAGATTTATGGCATCAGCCCCTGAGAAACAGCTGTAGTCCTGCAGCCTGGTCGTAAGAAAAGCAAGAGGAGGTTTGTTCAAAGTAGTTTTGTTTGCTTATCCTGTGTTTTTTTGAGAATGAAATGGATTTATCAGTGAGTGGGATGTCTCGTGCTGGAGGATGGTGAAACCACAAGTCTGGAGCGTCCAGTGCTGCAGCAATGAGTCAGACCCTGGTCACAACGCCACCTGGGTCCAACACATGTTCAACACTTGTGGAGAACCTCTCCCCCACAGCACCATGTGTCCTTAGCTCAGCATACTGCTACATCTGAAAAATAACAATAGAGTTTGTTTCTGATGACGGTGACTCTGTGTTTTCTTTCAGCTCCCTGGTGACAGGGGGGGAGAAAAGATTCCTAGGACTTTGTGTTGGGTACAAAAACAAAGATATGTCCTTTTGTCCATTTTCTGCTCTCCTGTTCCTCTTGATACTTTATCTACAGTCCAGTTCACCACAGCCTAAGTCTGAAGAGAACTAACACATGATCACATTCATGTTAAGTGGCAGGCGACTTCTGCAGTGAGCAGAGAAGAGGGCCTGGGGTTAGGAGGAAAGACAGCAACACAGAGAGAGAAAAGAGAGTGTGTGTTTGTGTGTTGGGAGTGGGGACTAAACACACAGCTCCCTCAGGCACACTGTGGTAGCTAAGCTTAAGTTTAGCTTATCACCGTCAGTTTGTTGTCTCCATTATTCAAAGGGACACCTTATCAGCCGGGGCGACTCGTATTAGGTCTCTCCACTGTGGGATCCACACAATGATGTTCTACATTGCCCCCACATTAACTCTGGTGTCTATTTCAGCAGCTCTCTATCCATTTATTGATGCATGTCTCTCATTGATCTCTGCATTGATTTGCCATGCAATCCATTACCCATCTGTCTGTTTCAGCGGGCTTTTAAATGATTCGTCAGATTGAGCTATCAAGGGGAGTAGTGGTGAAGTCCAAAGGTTGGTGATACATCCAAGGAGCAATGAATGCTTTGTGTGTATGTGTGTGTGTGTGTGTGTGTGTGTGTGTGTGTGTGTGTGTGTGTGTGTGTGTGTGTGTGTGTGTGTGTGTGTGTGTGTGTGTGTGTGTGTGTATGAATGTGTGTATGAATGTGTGTATATGTGTGTTGGAGGTTGTGTACAGGTACTGTCAGGCATCCAGGTTAGAACAACAATATGCTGGGCTTTCATAAAGCTAAACTACGGTGGCTGGTAGGTGTCAGCTGAATTGCAAAAGCCACAAAACAACGAAAGTTAAAAAGGCAGTTATCCCAACTGAACAAGAAAAGTTGTGAAAGTAAGTAAATGATTGTTTTTTTCAAAGGGGACATATCATGCTTTTTTCTCCTTTTCACTATACCATACTAGGATGCCTGTAAAGCATTTCTGCCCTCAGTACAAGTCATTTAGTTCCTTCATTGCCCTACAATAGCGTTCTCAATATCCTCATTTTAGGCCATTCTGAAGATCTCGTTGAAACGCTCCGTTTCGAGAATGACCTCCAGTAACCTCGCAACGTCACAGCCCTTTGTGCTCTGATTGGTCGGTTCTATCAGAGGGACGGAGGGGGTAGAGCCAGGGGGCGGTTTTTGCAGCATGGCAGTATTTACAAAATCGTGAATGGAGCAGACCGAGCGAGTTTGCTGCTTGCCAAAACTTCACTGTAAGGCATTGATAGCACTAATAAAATGGCAGAGTGTAGGATACGTCCTTTTATATTGGACCCTGAGTCAGACCCGGACGGTTCTGCAGCTCAGGAGAAAGAAAATCCACCTCGACACAGATCATCTCAGGACGCTTCAGTGTGGTTTATACGTTTATACTCGGCTCTTGGTGGGTGTATCCCTCGGTGGTGGTTGTGTGACTAACTGACTTCACAGAGGAGGAGCTGCTTTATCAGATTACTCCAATAAAAAGAAAGGATCCTTGTGTCGTCACGACGGTCAAAATCTCACGGCCGAATGACAATGACCGATTTTCAGAGGCATCAAATCTCGTTCTAGGATATCAGAAAAAATACAATATCTCAATTTTTGAAAATTCAGGGGGTGTAAGGTCTTGTTTTCAAATTTATCATATTATATGTAAGTATTAAATCAGGGATCAGCATGATATGTCCCCTTTGATAATTTCAGCTATGATAAATAAAGCTCTAATGCCAACGTTATGACATGACCAAGAGGCAACATCCAGTTAGTAAAAATGAAGCCTATTTGGAAGTGCTCAAAGTTGCTCTTCATCATCATCAAGAATCCACTTGAGGCTGGCTGCAGAAAGACCGGAAGTCACGTACACACCCAGCCATAAAACAGACTTTTACGGCATTAAAAAACATATTTACAGCCTGGTTCAAAAAATGGCTTGTGTCTAAAACACTGATTTAACTATCGGCACACACTGTACGGTGAGTGAATTTTTTTCTTACTCTGCAGTTTAGAAGTTATCAGGATGGTTTGATTGTCCAGTCAGAGGTACAGCTCAGGTCACGTGGCTGGCAGGCGTCCAGTAGCTGTTCGAAAGAAAACTTACAGCTGTTTCATAAAGCTAAAAATAAGATAACACGTTACTGGTTGATAAAGAAATGCAAGTACTATGGAGGAGAGGCCCCTACAAAGCTGAAGTTAAAAAAGGAAAACTACTAACTTTCACAAATTTTCTGCGTGTTTACTGGTTTTTGCATTCGTGTTTCTGTTTTTGCTTCCATGTTATTCTATTTGCAAATTGTCTGACACCTACTGGCCACCGTACTTAACGCATTTTGGCACCCATCAAAATACGGTTTTCAACACCTTTTATTAACAGTTAAGTACCAGTTAGTCTGATCTTGATTTAAATGATTTATTTAAGTCAAGTTTATTTTTACTATGCCGTTTTTATTTTAATATCCAGTGCTCATTTAAACAGATTTTTAAAGATCTTGTGAAGTCGATGATCGATGATCAATTATCTAGTCAGAGGTGTGACAGTTTTCTGTTTGAATCTGTCTTTTCTCCCTCAAGTTGCAGTGACCATGTGTAAAACCAATCTTTTTTATTTCCATGCTAAAAATACACAGACATTTTTGAGGCCACATCACTTTCAAGAAAGCTGGTGACTACTTTGTAAAACTGGTTTAGCTCCCCTCGTACATGTTATGTTTCCTGAGGCAGCACACGTTACATTTCAAGTAGTGGCCCATCACTGCATGAAACCCTCCCAGTTTTAACTTATACCACTGTCCTGTCTCTCAGTAAAGATTTAAAAACCCTAAAGTAAACTACTTAAACTTTAAAAATTCTGCTTCCTGTTTTTTTTTTGTTGCAAGGAAGTTGAGATTGAGGAGGTTTTCACCTGACACAGCCATATTCTGAAAGCACACCCTCGACACAGAAGCTCACTCTTAGTTCTATTAATTATTTTCCAAACATGTCTTCTTTTACTCAAAGAAAAAAAAAGTGTCAGGGCTTCATCATTTTGGAATAATGTTCTGAGCTTTCCAGAGAACATCTAAATCTCCTGGTTAAAACACACTTAAAGGAGAACAAAGAAAACGCCAGCAGCCAAACATCGATGAGGAGGACTAAGATGTGGGGGTTTCCAGATTGAGATGCAAGATGGATTCATATATATTCATGAATTCAGTCAGAAAAGTCAAACGGAGGCAGTATGATAATCTTGCAGTAATTGCATTTTTCCCTCCAACTGTTTTTGGCAGAGCTGAGCGCCACATCCCGAGACATGTGGCGGGAAATGTGGTCTCGTGGAGTGTCACGGCGGTGAACAGTGGATACATTTTGACCCTGTACCCAAGGCCGGTTAATTCACAGCGGGGTCAAGTGGTGGTTATGCCAAATCCAGTGGATTCATGGCTAATGGGAGGGCTATCATCAGTCCTTGGATGGTCAATTATATGTTTAATTAAGCAAGACAGACATCAGATAATTGAACTATTGACTGCTCTCTTCCAGTCCCATTTGTCTTCTGGTTGAAGGAGAGCACAGCTGAAGTCATATCAGGTTTGTTTGCGAGGCCGACATCCTGATGAGAGTAGAAACAAAATCCTGTCCTTTTATTTACTCGCCTGCTGTTTTTGATGTCCTGACCTCTGACTGAGGAACTTTTTGGTTACATTTTCTGACGGGGCACTCTCTCTGCTGCCATTATAAGCCCAAAAAAAGGGAAACATCCTAAAGGACCATATTTCAAACCATCAAGCTGTTTTTTTCTCCATACTTGTCAGTCTGCTGGATACATGTCAGCAGCCGTCGGAAAAGTGCTGACATGGCTGCCCTCCTGTCCGGCAGCCCGCTCCCTCTGTGTGAACTTGGATTTAGCTCAAGGGTATAGCCACCCTGCTAATGTGATGTAGCTCCAAGAAGGAAACAAATTGGCCTGACGTCTCATACACTGCCTTGTCTTGATTGTGTGATGGCTTCTACTGCTAATGTGTTACGATGGGTAGACCTGCACGGAGAGGGAGGCGAGTGTGTGTATGTGAGAAAGGGAGGGAAGAGGGAGGATGGGGGAAGGGCCTCAGTCTGCAAGATCAGCACAAGTGGAATTGCATTGATTCAGTTAACTGCAGAGTTGGAGCGTGATGTGGAATTCTGTTTATCAAGGGTGGAGTTTACACGATAGGCTCCATTTTGATCTTATTTTCTACATAGCATTCATAATCAGCTCAGGCTGCCTTATTTCAGCCTCTGGGTACCAGCTCATCTCTCTACATGTAGCCCGGCCTCACCTGGAGTTTCATATGATGGCTAAACGAGCAAATCTGTTCATACTGGTTGAATATTTAAGTAGAAATGGTTACACTGTGTTTTTCTTAACGTCTTTTGTACCAAAAATGTTTCTGGAAATGCTTACACAGCTCAAACTGGCAGTAACACACAGTAAACATCATCACAGTCTGAGTTAATCTGCAAGATGAGATTCAAACACTGATGCCATGTTCTGTAAATCACCAGGAAATGTGCCGCACGTCGTGAGTAAACGCAGTTTTTCAATTATTATTCAAACTGGATCGACCAAGAAGGACATCTGGCAGATCTTAACAAACTGCTTAATAATCTCAAACACTGTATTAATTGCTGGGAGTAAAGCACAGAAATATGTCTCTCTCCAAACAAGGGATTAATTTTACATGCAGCTGCCAGAAAAAAGACACAGTTCTGAGAAACGTCTTAAAGTGAGTGATGAATCTGTTTCAGATCAGTTAAAACAGGATAACAATGTACAGAAAATAACAAAAAGTCTGGTGTTTATTGTATTTACGAGCCTCTATACAGCGCATACACACACCTGAAGTAAGGAGTCTCTTTCTTGAACGTATCCTTAAAATGACCACACTGTAAATCAGTATTTTTTTTGTTTTCTCCCTCTCTCTTCCCTCTCCTTATTTCACTGTCTAGTTGAAGGGAATTTGTCTCTAAGGGTTTATCATGAGTGCTTCATATCCCACCCCCCGTTTGTCATTTTGCTGATCCAGACGCTTTTTTCATATTCCACTATTCTTATCATCCACTGGCAGTAAGATGATCCATTTCACTTATTTCTTAGAAGTGTGGCTGTAGCCCAAGTCAATATCTCCAGGATGAGTCCGGTGGATGGAGGGCTGGCCGAGGCGGGGCAGCTAGTTAACGGCTCTGGTGATGCCGGCACTGGTGGCGCAGGACCTTTTTTTTTATCCGGAGTCAGCAAGGGTAAAATGTCAAGCATTTCTTAGGGAAGCAGCTCCATAGGATTCCATTCGAAGCTTTAATCTTAATTGAGAGCATCGCACATTGATATTCCATAGGCCTCTTTGCCCTTCGCCTCTCAGCTACTTTCATTTAGAGGACAGCCGTACTGCACTAGAGCATGGGGATTGCTTTGTCAGACAGCCAAGAGGCCAAAGGCAAGGTCAACCTCTCTTTGTAACGGTGGCTCACTGTGGAGTGAAGGCATCACCTCTTTGAAGCTGTCATGCTTTTGTCAAACATTTCTGAGTCGTCCTGGAGTGAATCCTAAGGAACTTTATCACCTAATGATTTCAAAGTGGCATGAATGGAGAGCTTATTTTATTGTATTATTATCTCTGCCAAGGAGGTTATGTTTTGGGGGAGTTTGTTTGTTTGTATCTTTGTGAACAACATAAGTCAAAAAGAAACAAAGAGATATTGATGAAATTTTCAGGAAATGTTCGAAATGACATAAGGAAGAAGTGATTAAGTTTTGGAGGTGATACGGATCTCAGCGTCTGGATCCAGGATTTTTTTTAATGATTCTTTATCATTGTGAGATAGGGTTGTTTTTTTCATATGTGTATATAACTCCACAATAAATGGTCAGATTGCTTTGCAAAACAATACAAGACAAGGTCACCATAATTTCTGACAGATGTAAAAGCAAGATCCAGATCCTGGAAATATTCTGGATACTAAGATCCAGAATATGAAATATGTACTGGGTCATCATAATTTTCAACACTGTCAGGTAACAAATTACCGTACAAACCTGCCGCTAACACCAAATTGAAGCTGGCAGTCTGCTGAAAGGGAGTATAACATTAAAGTAAGACTAATGCGTTACGTAACAATCACAATATGCTTGGCGGAGATCTACGCTGTGTGAGTGCTTTTCTAGTTATTATCATGATAGAAAGAAAATATTAAGTGTGTCACAGCTTCCTTGCACGTGAAGCTACCTGCTTAACAAACTTATTAGACCCCTGTCATAAAACAAAACAAAAAAAACCCCCAGCACCTTGGTGTGCTTTCACTCTGACATTTAATGTTTTGCAAAGTTGTCCTTTGCTTCACCGTTTTAAAAAAGGAGTGAGGAGTTTCAAACTGATTTTATGTTTGTATTCCCAAATTTGAGACAGAAAACAGGAATTCCATGAGAAGTCAGAAATTAATCAAAAAGAACATTTCCTATTCAGGAACACAAGGAAATAACTAATTAGTAATGAGACAATCAGGAAATAGCTAATACTCTATACTTTATAGTTACAGCTGAAATTATATTTTACATACACACATATAATTTTGGTTAAAAAGGTTGCACTTCCTGGTTGATTAACCACTACAGGAACACCTGACACTTGGCGTTGGTCTAATAAATTTGTTAAGCACTGTAAGTGAGCCACATTTTCCCCCACAGCAAACAACCCAAAGAGGAAAGATTTAATGCACAGAGATGTTGGCATGAGCATCATTCAGAGTCCATGGCAGCCCCTCATAGTTAGCATCCAATAATGTTTTATGTCAACTGTTTTTAATTATTGGTTAATTATTGACCCTCAATACAGACTCTTCACATGATGTGATCTGTACGTGGTCCATGTCACAGAGCTCCTAGTTTACTGTTGTGTGGCTCACAATGGGTGCAGTAGCATCCTCTAATCCTCAAACAAAGGGGAGGACTAACTGTCCGAGCAGATGCAGTGATAAGGTCGTTGCATCAGGTAAACTGAGAAGAAGGTGTGAGACAGCAACGCTCCCGCCACTCTTATGGGAAGAGTCGTCATGCTACCTTTCCAGAAGTGATGAAAACAGATGGAAATAAACACACACACACACACACACACACACACACACACACACACACACACACACACACACACACACACACACACACACACACACACACACACACACAGAAACCGTTACAGCTGAGTGCACAGCCCCTATCTGTGGGACTGAGGACCAAGCTCGCCTCCATTTCTCATGCTCCGGTCTCAGCCTGCTGCTGACACAGATATACTGTAAAGAGATGGCAGGGCAGATAGGTTTGCGTGTGCATGTCAAAGTAGCCACGGGGGTTAAGCTGCTCTGAAAACACAAAGAGTGAGGGATAACAAATGATTCATCCACCACACTTTTCCCATTAACCTCAAACATTTATGTGACACTTCTACCTGATTTGGGGCACACTGCTTTGAGATAACAAGTCTAAGTCTTTGCAACAAACACAAGTGTTTTTCTATTGATGAAACACTGTATCAGGATTAAAGGATTAGTCCTTCAAGATTTGTTTTGCTAGTACATACTATGAATAACAGGTTCCTATGGAGGGATGGCAGCTCCTGACAGATTTATCAGGTGATCATGATCCTGATAAAGCTTCAGAAAAGCTGCTCCTATTTCAAAGTTTCCTCCTCTGGTTCTGTGGGAAAGCCCAGTGCCCCTGCTTTCCACTGCTTCAACCAATCAACCAACATAACCTTTCCAAACACCTCAGCTGCTCCTGACCAACCAGAGCCAGTCTCCAGATCTATGCAGACAACAAAGCATATCAGCTCCCCAGCAGGATGTTGGGAGAATCTTTAAAGAGAGGGTTCACTTTACCTAAGAGATCAATAAATCTATTCATCCAGCAGTGACACTTTAATCTTTCCTATAAAATGTAGTCGACTTTTTAACTCGGGAGCAATAAGAACACTTTCCTTTCAGAGGTTACTGTTTCACAGTAATTCCTGGTTCATCAGCAGAAGAAACCACCAGTTTCTTCAAATAATCATTTTCTTTAAGTGGTGTAAACTAGTTTTAGTGGAGGCAACTACAGTCGATTAATAAATCTCTTTTCAAACAGTGCCAAATCACACGTTGTTTTCCAAGAACAACAGGTCTAGACCTGCTAATGTTTCATTAATCAAAAGCAGGTTATTTTCTTTTCATGTGGAATAGGATGTATGAGTCCACACATGAGTCAAGGCTGTTTCTCTCCTTGGGGTTTAAATATAGCTACACTCACCATTACTGCTGTCACTCACAGACTTATAGTGACCTTTTGACCCCAGCTGTACTAAGGAGACTCAGAGCTGACATACTCACTCCAAATGTTTTTCAGCAGATCATGCAACCACAGCAGGGACACGTTCAAGTATTTCTTTTTTTTCCAGGGCTTTGATTTTACCGGCATGCTGCTCAGTGGGTGCTGGTCTACATTTGTCTGGTTTTGTCTGAGGTTTCTTCAGGAGGCAGCTCAGACGCACGGGAGGCAGGCGGATGGGGGGTTCCCACAACACTTGGACAGTTGAAAGTTTCTCAGCAACTGACACACAGGCTGAGGTCAGAGTTTGTTAGGTTTCAAATCAGAGGCCACCAACCTGTGTTGTTGTACAGCTGGGACATGTTAGTGCTGCAGGCAACTTCTCAGCCACGTGTGGGCGGTGTGTTCCTTTACACCACTCACTGTCCTCTTTCTGACACTTGACAGCTTCTGAACAAATCCTGCACGGTTGTAAGTTCAAAACTAGACTGTTTTGGTTGCCTTTTGAAAAATTTGTAAGCCTTTTCGGTAATGATAAATTATATCATGACGTAGTGTAACTCTGACCATCATTACCACAAACTATAGACTCAATAATGGCTTCCAGTTGAATGCTCCTGAGACTGCTTCTGTTCAAAACTAATCAGTACTTTAGGTGATAACAAAGACAGTCTGTCCATCCTGACAGTTGTTTTTCAGATCTTTGTTTTCAAGAAGGAATCTGATTGACAGGACCAAAAGAGTGTACAGTCTTCTGTGTTAGAGGAAAAAATCATAGCGTTATATGAGTTATAGTGGACATTTTCCTTTTTATGAGAAGGGAAGAAAAAAAAAAACATATCTAGAAAGAGAGAAAAAAATCATGTTTCCATATGATTTAGTAAGTTCAAAACAAGAATTGAGACTATATATATATATATATATATATATATATATATATATATATATATATATATATATATATATATATATATATATATATATATATATATATATATATATATATATATATGATACTACCTCTACAAGACTAACTTGTATGGTCAGCAGATCCTCTCAGTTTATAAAAGACCCTGTACCTCAACATGACTGAGAACATACAGTGCTAAAAGCTAAAAGAGCAGATAATTCCCTCTGGTGGAGACCAAAAACAGAGCTAAAAAACTAGGATGTCCATGAAGTTCTTTTACAATTTGAAACATATAATACAAAAGCAATTGATGGGATATCTTAATCAGATTTGTTCTTTGTACTCAGTAAACACAAAGTTTTTAATCACACTGCATGTGTGAATTTCAGGTATCCTGTTGAGAAAAGAATAACTGTCAATTAAAACCCTAAAAAAAGGCTACTCCTGAAGAAAAGGCACAATGTGTGTCATGGTTTATTGAAACTAAATTTGATACACAGACTCATCGAAACTATAGAAATATGTATGTAAGAGATCTATCATCACGTCTATCAATTTGGGCATGTCACAAGAAACTTATGGAGACAGGGATTGTGTTGGATTAAGGGAGGAGTGGACCACCATGAAGAACTGAGGAAAATTTTAATTGCATTAGACAAGCCTTTCTCCTATGACTAATGGTGTCCATGTAGAGGTGTATTAAATTAGATAATTAGCTCAATATCTTCTTCACATTTTGCAACAATTTACACATATTTGTTCATTTGTTTTTATTCAAAGATTTCTAAATTGTTAATTAAATTAAATTGTCATTTAATTGACACCCTGTATTTACCCCAACATTAAGCCAAGAGATGTTGCTATGAATGTGCTGGCTTAGTTTTAGGCAACTGCTCTAATGTTTCCCTCAACTCAAACAACAGATTTGAGGAAATGCTTATATAAGAAAAATGACGCATCTGTTTATGTTTTTACACAACTCAATTTCTCTTAGTCTTAAAGTCTTGATGAGATTGCCGAACAACCCCCACCTTCAAAATAGACCCGCACATTTTGCCAAATATATCATAAATCTTTAATTTACTTCTTGTTTTTACTATAAAAAGCCAAGAAGAAGATTGATCTTAGAAGGGAACTTAGGTTCACTGGGAATCCTTATCACACCCAACACAGACTTTAACTCGTAACCTTTCATTATACTTTTTGAGAAGTCAGGGTTGTGTCTTTTTCTTTTCTTTTTTTTTTCCGTTAAATCCCAGAACAAAGTACTTCCTGTATTTTGACCACAAAAAGAAACAACATGTTCATGGGTTTACTGTAGTGTAAAGGTCTTCATCACTTAAAAAAAGCTTCATGCTGTCCAATCACAGACCTCTCCTTCTAACAGTCAAACCACAGCAGAGTGAGCTTCATCTGTTGTTAGCGAAGGCCTAACATCAAGCATGATGACAAAGATGGCCAAAGAAGAAAAGACTGGGTGTGTGAATCCTGCTCTGCCAAGTGCTCCAGCTGCACAGAGGGCAGGGACGGATGCGGCTGCGCTAAAACAGTCTAAAAAGAAATAATATGGCTTTAAGTTGAGCAGCGCACTTCTGGGAAACGTGAAGGAAGAGTTATGACACAAGGGAGATGTTAACATGACACATTAGTGGGAGAGTGACACACCCAATTCCAGGGAGGCCTGTGAGACTGAAGCAAAGCGCATGACACTGTCGCTACATTCTCATGTCAGCAACACCCACAGAAACTTACAAAGAACAGTGTTAAATTGTACATGTGTGGTCACAACTGTAGTTTCAATTTCTTCCTATTATCTGTTTGTAGGCCAATGGGTGAAACCTTCTGTTTTTCAGATTAAAACTGTACCATAAACATTTATTTTCAGAGGTTTCTGCTTGTAAACACAGTTGTTTTTTGGATGCATCATTTGGAATTATTATTTTTTTTTGGGGGGGTGGCAATTAAAATCTATATGAAAGAGCTTTTGTCTACAGCACATCTACACGCTCTCACAATAAGAAAAAAAAAATCACTTTCTGTTCATAGTAAATGAAAAGTGAGTTTTATTTACAGCAGCGCCACCAGAGACACCAGAGACACAGTCCCATAGGGCTGGACCTGCGTCCCACATAGTGTTAAAACTTGCCACGGTGCGTATGCTGGTGTCAGAGCACAATCCGTCCCTAAATCAGCAAAGCTTTGCCTGCAGCGTCTGAGAGCCCCATGCTCTGTTCTATAGGTACGCTGAGTACGGGGGGCCAGGGGCTGGGGACTGGAAAGGGAAGAGGCTGCCACGGGGGAAGAGCCTGAGTTAACCTTTGTAGCTCGTGTTTCTACTGTGCACTAATGGATGCCTGTCATCATTATGGACAGAAACAGGAGGGCGCCTGCCAGCTGCATGACCCCCATAAAACAGAGCAGGAAATCCTAGCAGGGTATGAAAGGGAAAGAGATCTCCTCTCTTCCTTTTTCTACTCTTCTCTTCTCTTTTATGATCTCTCCTCCATTCTTCGCCTTCTTTTTTTTGCTGCAAAACTGCAGTGTCACTCCTAAAACAGGGGGATATGCTGTTTATCCAGCCAAGAAATAGACCTTTTTGTCACCTCTGCTAACCAGCTAATGGTGTTTTTAAAGGTTCTCCTACACAAGGAGGAACCTGTATAATCATTACATACAGTAGTTCACCCTTTACTCTGTAACCAAAGTCCAGAGTGTGTAATGTGACAGGACTTTGTCACACTTCAGTCAGTGGTGTCCACTTAAACGTGACAAGCTCTTTATCAGAGGGCCTTCCTATCAGATCCCAGGAGTTCGTGCATAAACACGCTGAACACAACGTCCCGAGGAAGCCAGATTCCTTATTACAGCTACCAAGATAGCAGGACTTTATTGTGAGCTACACATTAATCCACTCTGTAGGATCCTGCAGAGCCCATCATGTGATAACTTTAGTCATTACCAGTGGTACAATCATAATTACTCTGAGAGCTTTCGAGATGTGGCAGGAGCAGTAAAAATGCTTTCACAGTCCAAGCAAGAGCTCAAGCAACAGAGAAGAGACACACACATTTCTTACTTCACTGAACTGGTCACAGTCACATGATAGAAAAGAAATTATGTGGGGTAAGAAAGTGCTAATGCACATGAACTTCTTTATTTGCATACACATGTCTGCGTGTGTGTCTGTGCACCATGTCCATGGAAAAGTCTGTGTGCGTGTGTGATCGCTGCATGATTCACAATGTCACAACTGCGCACAGCAACGACTGGACATCCTGACCGGAAACCACAGCCGCCGAAGCTGCTTTTTCCTGCGACACACAACCTAACACTCTCACAAAGAGTCACTTGACTTGATCCACATGTAGGAAGTGAAAGAGGAAGCCCCCCATCCATCCTGTCCTCCATCCCAATCTCTGCTCTGTGCTTCACATGAAGACAATCTTATAGACGACTGCCAGTTTGAGCCTCAACTGTTGCAAAACAACTGTGACAGAACTGGCTGAGGCTGGAAACCACTTGTTTTTGGGGGTCAAATGTCTGGTCAGTTGACATTCATCCATACAGGATTACTGATAACTGCTATCATGGATGACAACTTCTCCTGTGTATCAACTGCATTCTTAGGGAGCAAGAAAACAATCATTTTTAAGGCTGACAAACTAAATTTTATTTAACAGACTGTTTTGTATCTAATCTCTGACACTTGCTGTGACAGACAGTCAGTAAAGAGCTCGTGTTTAACAAGATACTCTGTTTAATCACTCAATCTAGACTGATTCAAGACTGTCCAGATAAGAAAGCTTGATATCACCGACAGAGGTGGTGATTAATCTGGGATAGCTGAGCGTTGGCCCCAGCCTCTCCTCATGGCTCGAGGCCTCTGGCTGTGTTCATTGGTGACAGTGAACGCAGCCTGGCAGCCTGCATTCCTCTGCCTCTCCCCACACAATGGTGAGTATCTGCAGCATTCCTGTGTCTGTGTGCTCTGTCTGAGATGCAGCCAGGCCTTGGCAAAGCTCAGAGGTTGGCATCATGTTTAACTGACTCTTACACACAGCTGAGTGTTTTCACAGAGCACATCTTTACTGTTTGGAGGTGTGTAGTGGTTTAATGTAAAGTGGATTTCATACCATACTGTAATAAAAGAGTCATCTTCCGATGAAAATTTGATACTGTTTCAGAGATTTTTATGCTGCTTCATCATCTCAATCGGAATCTTTTTTTTACAGCAATCATTCATTTTCTCCATCTGTTTAAAAAAATGCAAGCATGCCTACTCTGAGCTGTTTTTCACTGCTCTTTATCCTTCTCCAGCTTTTTTGCTCTCCCTCTCTCTTGTTCTGATGCCACAGCCGTGCAGACACCTTTCCCTCCTGCTGACTCAGTAGCCAGCCTCAGGCGCTGTGGGCTGGGGGTGTTGGTGGTGGGGAGGAGGAGGGTGGAAAGGGGGTTGGGGGGGGTGTGTGAGGCTCCCACATCAGCCCCACCAGCCTATCACATGCGAGGGAAAATAGCTGGCTAATCGTTTCTACAATGGCACCCTGCACACTGTCACACAGCACCACAAACCGCTCTCATCGCCAACACTTCTTTTCTGTATTATTATTCTGCTGTTGCTTAGAAATCCACATGTGATGAACGCAAGTATGCGAACATACAACCCCGAACAAAGAAATGCTCTGTTTGAGAAAAACCACACCCACCAAACAAACATGAAGAGTGTGCAACGACAAATTTAAGGAAGTGTGAAGATATTTGATTTTTATCATTATTTCTCACCAAAGAGCAGCTGAACATTCAATAATACATTTAACAAGCATATTTAAGTGTATGTATGTGGTCTTATAAATCTAATTTGAACATAAGCACTCTTTGTGTTTCACCTTTTATTTAATCAATTCTGGAGAAAAAAGATAAAAATGAATATGTCTTAATGTTTTAATCATTAAAAACCTAAAAATAATTTAAAGTGAGTTTCATCTTCTACACAGTAGTTATCTAAGCAGGCTAACTGTATTAATTCTGAGAATTACACTTCTCATTTTATTCAAAATGAAACTGCCAGTTCACCAACTCTCTCAATGATAAGCTCTTCCCAGCTCTAAACACAGCGGACCATTATTCACAGTCACACTTGTACTTTCTGCTGCATCCTTGATGCCCACAAACAATCTCATCTACATCTTGTTCTCCTTGTGCGCCGACTCGACCTTCAGGGACTCCTGTTCTCAGAAGGAAAGTGCTTTTGCACCTGTGGTGTGATTTCAGAGCTGCTCACCCTCAAACAGAGGGCTGAGGTCAAACCTGTCGCCAGGGTCACACATGAGGAGAACCTGGTTTCCAGGCTAAAGAGCGGTGCCATTAACCAGGCCACCTGCCCGACTGAACTCTCACAGGGGAAAAATCAGTGAGAAAGACTGTGCTGGGATTTCAGCATACAGGCCGTCATAGAGGTCATAAACTCAGTGTACGATGTGAACAGTTATCACACTGGCCTTGGAGCTATTACGGCCATCCAAATGTTATTGTCCTGAACTGAGAATGATCTAGGAAATTAGCAAAAAGGTTTCAAATTGTAACTGAGCAGAAAAGACAGACAAAAAACACGTACCGAGGGAAAATTTCCCTCTTGTGCTGGCCAGAGACGCTGAGAGCAGCGGGCTGTGGTTGTTGTTTCTCTCTTCCTCTGTTAACGAACGCAGAGGTGATCTGTTTGTCTGGGGAGGACAGCAGAGGGGAAGCCTGATTTCCACTCCATTTTATCTGTGCCCCACAGCCTCTGCCTGGCAGCTCTCTGTGCTTTCACATGCAGGGGTCCCTCAGGAAGCAGCACTTCATGAAGGGCAAAGGTCAGGGAAGGAGAGAAAGCCACTCGTCCTTTCATTCAACACCCGAGCAACAAATACTCTGCGGCTGTTTCTGCACTCCCCTCTTTGGCTGTCTATCAAAATACACACGACATGATAATCAAGTCACATGACTTTTTAAAATGGACTCTGTGTTTGTGTGAATTTTCCCTTTTTGTTGTGTAACTTAACTTTGACGGTAGATATCTGTAGTGAAGACGATGTTTGAATATGACGCAAATTGGTCTCTTGTGCATTAACAATATAAACCATAAAACTTTGATACAACAAATTTTAATAGTATTCAAATGTGTTTTGTTTTTGTTTTTTCTGTCATAATTGAAGTAATATGAAACCCTTCGTCCTTTTCATAATATGAGTGATGTTTTTCAAATAACAGAGAATCACCTGTAAGTTTATTATATCCCAGCTGACAATCTGACGGTTATGTAATAATGTTTGGGGAATGTTTAACTGTGTTGCCATAAAAAAAATGTTTTATCTGATAGTAATTTTTTAACAGCACATCAGACACCATTTTAAAAAGTCACAATGGATTTTATTGATCCATAATAAATGACAAACATAGTAGAAGAAAAACAATTTGCATATTTATATATTATCTTAATAAGAAAAGCAAATGATGAACACATCTGTCCAGCAGAATCAGCTTCATAAAAAATAATACAAAGGTCATTTTAGCATCATTCGTCTGTGTATTTCAATTTTTAAAAGAAGCATGGAGACAAAATATAATTTGAGATACAAAAACTAAGCAAAGCAAAATCAAGAAAATGAGGATGAGCAGTAACTAATGTAGAAGATTTAAAATTTAATATTAATAAAACGGGAATATTCTCTGATTTCAAGTATCTCCTTACAAACAAAATACAGATATGCCCGTGTACAATAAAAACATCTCATACATGTCCTGCATGCATGCTTTATTGTCATTTCCATACATAACTTGTTGCCTAGTTGCATCTATTACTATTATTTGAGTGAGATCCTTCTGTCCATCAGTTATTACATCTTGCCTCCCACAGTAAAAAGAGCAGTCCAGCAGGAAATCAAGGAACTCACATTAAATACTCAGGAGAGGAAGGATTGTCACTGGTGGACCCAGTTTCGTGGTAGCAGTTTGCACCAGACAGTTTTTCACATTTGAGCTTGTATGCATCTCTCTCCCGGACCAGTCTGTTGAGTTCATGTTTCAGCTGCTCGACCTGTGACGCCAGGTTGGTCTTTTCATGCTCCAGGATGTGTTTCTGCTGCACGCGCTTGTAGCGGCAGGACTGTGCGTAACCCCTGTTTTTCAGGGTCCGGCGCTTCTGCTTCAGACGCATCACCTCGTCCTTGCTGAGGCCTCTGAGAAGCCGGTTGAGCTCCCTGACAGACATCGACACCAGCTGGTCATCTGAGAAGTGGCCTTCGGGGTTGGATCGCCTGTCGTGGCGGCTGTGTTGCTGCTGGAGGTGGTGATGCGTACCGAGGACCTGCTGGGCCTCCGGCGACTGAGGGGACGTGCAACCCAGGTCATCTTTGAGAAAAGGGTCTTGGCAGTGACTGCTAGGGATGCCTTGCATGTCGGGGTGACCCGGGAGTCCTGGGTAGTGCTGAGCGGGGTCACCCAGATGTCCGTACCCGTCATATTCAGCTTGAAAGGCTGGTGGATGGTGACTGTGGGGTGCAGATGGGTGTCCCTGATGCGCCGTGGCTCCGATCAAGGCCTCCATTGCGTCCTCGGGGGTCAGACCAAAAGCTTGGGGGTACATTTGCTGTGGGTACCCCCCGTTGTTTGGTACCCAGAACTGGTCACCCCCAGGGTTGTGTCTTTGCTCGTTTGGATTGAGATTTGGAGATGAGGGTACTGAGTTGCAAGGTGTGCTGGCAGGAGTGGAGGAGACAGAGTCCGGTCTCTGCTGGGTGCACGGCCCGATGAAAGAGCGCTCCATCCCCTGCATCGCCTCTTTCTTCACGCCGAACTTCATCAGGTCAAAGTCGTTCACAAAATCCATGTTGTTTTTCTGCAGTCCTAGATGCGTATGCGCCTCAGTGGTCATTTCAGGTGGCAGCTGCTCTCTTGAGCTTCAAATGCTCCCTTCTAGTTCATGCAGTCAGCGAAAGAGCGCTTACTTTCGAAAAAAAAAAATCCAACTTTGTTGACAGCTCAGGAAAAAAAAAAATCATGCGTAGCGTACGTGAAAGCCTCCCACCTGATCAAACTCTACGCGGGCTAGATTCGACACCGTGCAGCCTGTTTGTCTCCAGCTACCGCACACTGAAAGTCTGGCGAAGCCAAGAGGTCTGGACGCACCTCTCTGACTGTTCTGGAGGAGCGCACTTTCTTCATAAAGCTGCATTGGCATGATGTCACGCCTTCCAGACTACACCTCCACGCTCCTCACCAATGGAAACACGCGGAAACGGAAGATTTGCATAAAATCTGCTGCGAGTGTGTCCTGCTCACGAGCTGTACGTGATGATCATTTGACCAAAACCTATAAAGTGTTCACACCATAAGAGTCCTTTACAACAACATGCTCATGATTGTGAGCATTTGACCCTTATTACCGTTTTTCCAGTTAACGTTCAAAATAACACACGGCTGTTTGAATGTGTAAGAGCGTCATTTAGCTTAACTATAATCACACCTGCTTAGTAGGCATACCTTCATCATAGTTTACAGGAAATCATGTTTTGAATTTGATTTTCCTAAAGTTTGAATTATTGATTGGAGTATTAATTTGATTAAAAGGTCATTATTTTGTCTGATCTGTCTTTTTTTAATATAAAAACATTTGACCTTCACATGGTTCATAAATACCAAATTTAATTTGAACAACAAACAAAAAGGCTGTTAAAAAAAAACAACCCTCACCTGACAACAGTGTGCCTCGGTTTGTGCACAGACACTGACATCTTGTGGACATTTCTCTGCACTTCACTGAAATATTCAAACACTTTTTACAGTCCAAACTGTTACAGTCTTGAGAAAGTGCAGGGCAATGCCTTTTTTTTTTTTTTTTTAGCTGTGTACACTAAGGATCATTTTCTTAATAACAATTTCTAAAATTGCTTGAACCTAAATCTTTTATTATTTTTATTTACTTATTTATTTTTATAATAGGCTTCTCCAACTGACAAAATCTCAGCAGCTTTTCTAACAGAGTGAAAGCTCTTGCATGTTCCTGGATCTCTTGTCAGTTTCAGTGCTGTTGCCCCTCGTGGTGTTCAGAGGTGACACGACTGCACAGGATGTCAGGGGGTTAAGCAATGTTCCTGCCCTGGAGTGACCCTCTCAGGCAGTTCTTACTCCTAAGATAGTGAAAAGCTTTGCTGACAAGATAAAGGACTCCAGCCAAAACCAATACAAAATACTGTTAGAGAACAGCATTGCATTGTTTCAGTCCACTTTAGTTTCTGGGAATAAAGGAAGAGGGGAGACAGTGTGACCGAGATGAGGATGGATCAGGGACACATGTTAGGATTTTGGCCAGTTTAGCAGGGTTACAGTTTGTGGTCAAACTTTTGTAAAAGATCATTCTGACAGCTAAGAGCACATAAGCACACACTGAAAACACAGTCACCAGTCAGGTGACTCATTAATGAGTTATAGCTGTGGCTAAGCATAGTTGGGTGCTTGGTCTGCTAATTCTGTTAAAGCAGGATTAATGCACTGTCTGAGAGGCTAAATGCTTTTACATCATAAAGCTAAAAAAACAGTTTTATTGCCATCAAGACTGAAGCAGAGGGAAGCAACAAAAAAGGTAATGGCAATATATTTCAGGTTTTCTGCTACCTGACATCCCTGTGATGACCTTCAGGAGGCAGTTAAATGTCAAAGGGTTGGCCGGTTGTCACATCCACAGAAAACCACAGTTTTTTTCATTATGTGTGGAGAAATGATGTTTTTAAATTTTTTGCCTCTAAAGTTCAACCTACAAGCAAAGCTCTACACTCAGATAAACACACCCTTTAAAAGTAGCTAAAATCCAACCTTCATTAATGACTTATATGTAGATAGAAAAGAGCCATGATATGGGTATAAACACTTTTTCATTCATTTTTTTAATACTACAAAATGCTGCAACAGAGAAGGGGAAAGATGTGCTGTTTGGCATCAGAACAGTAAACAGGAAAACAGGTGGCAGCTCCAGAACTGAGGATAAGACAAGACAGGGCAGATTAATGTGAATATGCACACTGGATATTTTACCCTTTAATGGATGGCATCTAACAGAAATTTACCACTTCTTTGTCTCTTCTTCTCTTTGTATACACAACATCTTTCCCACATGGCAGTGAGGTTCTGTGCAATTCAAGGGCTATTTTGTCAACACAAAGAGCCATAACTAAAAGTGAGCTTCTGTCTCTATCTAGTTGAAAGATAACAAACATGGAGCGCACAA
This sequence comes from Halichoeres trimaculatus, assembly GCF_033239565.1. Classification (NCBI taxonomy): domain Eukaryota; kingdom Metazoa; phylum Chordata; class Actinopteri; order Labriformes; family Labridae; genus Halichoeres; species Halichoeres trimaculatus. The sequence goes on along the minus strand of NW_027437179.1, from coordinate 15,953,919 downwards.
GTAGTATTAGGAGAAGAGCTATGGCAAGACAACATAAAGCTGAAGTCATGATTGCTGGAGAACAGCTCAGGTATGAAAGGAGACAGAGAGAGAGACTATACACTGATGCTTGGTTTCAAGATTTAAGATCAGATGTGTCGCCTAATTGTGAAGGTTGTGGCTAATTTGAATTTCATTTCAAGGTTGAGGCTCCATGATGGAAAACTGATCAAGGACCGGCGGTACCATCTGCGCACATATCCTAACTGCTTCGTGGCACAGGAACTCATTGATTGGCTGGTGAGCCATAAGGAAGCTCCTGATCGAGGAACTGCTATGTGCCTTATGCAGCACCTCATGGATCATGACATTGTTCACCACGGTGAGAAGAAAGCAATGCTTGGCAGTTAGGAGGGACTGGAGGATCATCATTGAATGTAATTTTACCCTCTGACTTAAAGGTCATTTGAACTGTCTATCGTCTGTTTTAGTATGTGACAAAAGGCCTGTCTTTAAGGATGCCAAACTGCTGTACAGATTTCGTAAGGATGATGGCACTTTTCCGTTCAATACAGAGGTGAAAATCTTCATGCGGGGACAACAGCTCTATGAACAGTAAGAGCTGTTTGTTTTATGGCTTTATTTCTCTTGTTCCTGTAGAAACAACTGACCTTAGAGTGTTTGTCTCTGTCACAACACCCACCACTATGATCAACAGGCTGAAGTGTGGGATGCTGCAATGCTCACTTGAGTTAATCAAATGTAATGAATGTAATAAAGCCTGATTTGTGTTTTATGTATGTTAAAGTCTCATCGGGGACAAGAACTCGGTCCTGCAGTTAAGAGAGGAGCATGGTGTGGCATATCAGCGCTCCTTTCCGGGTTGCCAGTTAATTGACTGGCTCCTTCAGAATGGAGAGGCAGAGAGCCGGCGTAGGGGAATAGAGCTGTGCCGGGCATTGCAGGAGCATGGCATCATTCAGCACGGTGAGGGAAATCCTCAACTGACAATTGATTGATGTATGACACCAGCAGTGAGTTGGCTGTCAGCCTCTGCTGTTTGTGGGTGGCAAGCTGGGACTTTTGCAATCTAAAGCAAATATAGCCAACAACACTTCGTGAAATTCCCCTTAGTCCTGAAACCTGGTTGACTTTTTATTTGTGCTCTTTCTTTCTCCCACTAGTGGCAAAAAAGCATGAATTCTTTGACAGTGGGTTGCTCTATCAGTTCTGCATTAATTTTCGCCGCCGTCGCCGCCTTTCTGAACTGTTAAATGAAAGCAAACAAGACAATGGGGAAGGTGTCGCAGCGTCAACACCAGAGGAAAACCATCCTGATAGTCCATTTATTCTGCGCAAAAGCCAACCTCAGGAGAGCAACAGTGCTTTTCAGTCTGGTAAAACTATAACACTGACTCCTTTTTTGGATTGATGTACTTTGTTGATAGTTGATAATAACAGCAAAAAAACATTTCCCTCACAAATGTATTTCAGTGGGGTCGAGTACAGACATGAAACAGCTTACCCCTGGGCGTCGTGGTAGCTTGAACTCCCTTAAACTGCATGCTGATGGATTCCCATCTCTTGTCCAGCTTTCCTCAACATCAGTGGCAAAATGCAATCCTAAATCAGGCAAGTGTGTAATTAATGTTCATGTACAAATGTGTTAAAAAGATTAATTTAAAAAAATGTTTACTGTCATTCAACTATCCAAAACTGAGATGTGTTAATTGATAAAATCTACATTTTCACTGTCTTAGTAATTGGAAGGATTTTTTCATGTGAAGAGCTACTGGCACCAGGAGCACCCTTCATTAAAAGAGTGTTGACAGTAAGTTGTGAGAGCAACAGTCCTCCAAAGTGGGTAATCTAAGCATTAATGTGTAAATCTAGTATTGGATGAATCTTTTTCTAAATAAAAACATATTCATTATCTGCTACAAATATATAATGTTCTCCTCATAGTTCACTGGGGAAACGTGACAGCACAGTCTCATAAACAGTTTGTTTCTCAACAGATAAATACATTATAGCTTGGCTATAAATTCAGCTGAATTTGATATTTATTTCAGCTTCCTGTCATGACAGGTGATTGGAGATGCCCTTGGTTGGGGCTTTGTTATTAGAGGCATGGCCCCTTGTTATGTGCAGGCAGTGGATCCGGGAAGTCCTGCAGCAGCCGCGGGGGTTAGGGTAAGATAAATGTAATGTCAGCTTTGCTACTCACGGTATGCTCTTTTAACCTATGAGGGTCATTCTACCAGAAACAACATTTTCACAATAAAAATCTTTTAATTTCTTTTTAAATATTTTAAAAATCTGAAAATTAAGGTATGGTTGCGCATTTAAAAGACTTTTCGTAAAAAATTGTTCGCTATTCAGGGTGGAAAAGTCTTCCTGAATGTAAAAAGATAGTGTAATATATCTTTAATTGAGTAATATTTCAGCATGTCATGTTTGAAATGCTTTCTATTTAATAATGAGTGTGAAAAATGAATTCTTATGGATTTGTTTTTCTTTTTCCACAGGTGCGACAGTTTGTGTGCCAGGTGAATGGACAGTGTGTTCTCTACCTTGACTACAAGACAGTCACAAGACTAGTGATGACAGGAAGTCGTACTGTAGTACTGGAGGTGCTGGAACCACTGGAATGAGGACAATTCTCTTCAAGCCCATCTGTGGGTCAAAAAATAAGCAATCATCGTTATTTTATAGAGACTGACTTGTTTTATCATAAACATATTGACAAAAGGATAGTTTGTTGTGTTGGTGGTACATTGCATCTTGATAAAAGCAAGAATAAATACACTGTTTAATAAAGGCTGTATTAATGGAGTTATCACGGGATTAATTTGTTGAGGAACCGCCGTTGGCTCTGGGTATGTGAAAACACATGTAGTTGTGCTAAATAAAAGCATACTAACTTTGGGCCATCCAGCTCATGCACTGCTCCCTGCCGCCACTTCCGTCGTATTGACGTCGCCATTTTGAATCGAGAGTTGGCGTAAGCTAAAGGACTGGCCCGACCGCCGGTGCAAGCACGAGAGGCGCTCTGACGACTCAGGGCGGTCTTTGTTGTTTTTAATCTATGAGTACTGTTTTCTTATTAATTGTGCACCCCAAGCTCTGCAGTTGCTGTCTTTAGTAAGTTTGATGAGGCAGCAAAGCAGATGTGACAGCTAACTAGCTTGGTGAGCTAGCTGTGGAGCAGAGCATCAGCACCGGCTTTGAGGAGACTGAAAACCACCGCGAGTCTTCGCGCCACTTATCTTCCCCGACACGCATTAATGAAGTGAGGCAGCCGGTGTAAAGTCTGTCATCAGACGTCACATCAGGTGAGTAAAACGCGTCAACTGTAATGACAGTATCAATGAAGGACTGTGAAGCGCTAGCCGGCTATATATTGTTAGCTGCAGCTGGGCTAGTTGGCGGGCATCAAAGCTAATGTTGCTAATAAACCAACGCTGGTCTACATTGCTACCACATCAGCTGAAAAACTGTAATTTCCATTGTCCGTGGCCAGAGAGAAAAAGATGTCGCCAACTTGCAATACGATTCATACTTAAGCGTGAAACTAGGACGAAACAGCCAACGAGAGCTTATTGGAGCATGTGCGTTACAGGGCCACCTCAGTGTTGTGAATCCCTGGATGGAAAGGCTATTTGATTAAAGGACTTGCTGTATCTTTATGAATATGCTGTTTCATTTCTCGTGCTCGGCTTAAATAAGCAATGGTAACGGTAAATTAACCAGGACTTAGTTTTTTCTGACCACTCATGGCGCGTTTGCACCGCTGCTGTTTCACCCATCCACACCACAGCCACACACTGATGCCACCATCACAGTCACTACAATCGACACACCGCAGACGAACAGCCGTGGCAAATTGGGAGGTTGTGCCTTGCTCAAGGACACTTCGGCACGTGACTGCAGGAGTTGGGATCGGACCTTCCCATTGGGAGATGAGGACTCTACTGTTGAGCCTGTGCTGCCCTAAATTGTATCAAATGATGCCCATGCAGTGGATTGGCATACTGTTCAGCCAGTCTCAAATTAAACTTTTTTTCTATTGTGTTTTAGGAGAGATGTATCAACTTCCTGTGAATAACCTTCCACGAATCAGAAGAGCAAGGAAGCAAGTGAAAAAAGCACTTGAAGATATTGGACTGGAGTTCTGTAAAGAGGCATCAGAGGTGAGTTTGATGGATGGTAGTGCAGGGCAGTATGATAAAAGATTTACATCAGGGCTTGTTTTAATACTGTGGCGGTGTGTCATGTTATATCACAATATTTTACTTCTGTGGCTGGACTCAGTGTTTTACAGCAGGCCAATGAATGTTATGAACCACTTTGAAAATGCTGCACAGTCCTAATTTTTCAATTATAATCTCGTAGAGCAAAACTAACACCTACTTCACACCAGGGTGATAGCTACAACTGCACACAATGCACATGTAGAAATCTGCTGCCACACTGCTTGTCGTACCTCTGAAGTGTAATGAGGGTTCCCTACTCAAGCACAGCTGCAGTAATTGTTAGGATACAATTCACAAAAAGGAGGTAAGGCGCTGCACAGAATTTGTAAACGAAGTAACAAGAAATTTAAAAAAAAAAAAAAAAAGCTTGACCAGAAGCACATGAGACAAAGGTGTTCCCAGGAGAGGAGCAGGTGTTTTCAGACATAGATGTGAAATGGGGAAGAAAATGTCCGAGAAGGCACTCAATTGCTTTTTTGGCCTGTTTCAGTTGAACTCAAGAAAGATGGCGGTCCTGAATCTGAAAATCAAAATGCCAAACACTCTTCATATTTTACAATAAACTGATTTTGATCAGTGTTGGGGGTTTTAGATCAAATATCTTCCTAACAGAAGCCCCTGCAGGCATCAAAACACTTTTTTTTATCCTCCATCACTTTGTTTTCTAACTCTCAGTGCACCTTCACCCCATCCAGGTGTTTCGCCTGGATGGAGCATATAGCAAGCTGTACTCAGCCTGTAGTGTTTTTAATTGTGGGATGTCAGCTGTGATATATACTGATACTGAGAAAGTATCAATACCCCTGATTCCACGTTTTAAGTATCTATACCCCAAGGCATTTTTTCGTCTGAATCAGAGACATTTTGAGTCAGGCAACTTGTGGGTCTGCAGCCACCGAGCTGGGTCCTCTCTCCTTTCTGAAATGGGCGGGGACTTGTTCTCTTTCTTGTGGCAGCCTTCCCTTCAACCTGCTTATTCTATTCATTTTCTGGTGTTTCAGATTTTTCTATGGTATCAATTAAGCATCAGTATCGAGATATTTTAGACAGGTATCGGATCATAATTTTGGTATTGTGACAACACTAACGCCAGCCACTTATCATATGGTGGTATACATAATTAGAACTGTGCAAATCTTTTGGGACAGTACACCTGTCTACCACAAAGCACTAATATACATGTGTGTGAACTCAAACAACTTAAAAGTTTGCAATTTTTAGTTACGCTTTAAGATTTGCCATTAAAAGCTTAAGAAGTATCTTGTGCTGTATTTATTTGACCAAACTAAAAGTCTTTAGCTGGGGTCACCAACACGCAGCCTGCTATTGACCTGGTCGCCTGCAAGAACTACTTGAGTGCCCGAGAGGCGTGTTCCATAAATAGCACTGTTTCATATCGTCACTGTAGTGTAAATCATCAATAATTGTGGAATAAGTAACATCTACATGTGAGCAGTGTCTTCTCATAGTATGACTTCTACTACCATTATTATTGTTATTAAAAAGTGATCCGTGCACTTTGTTCTGAAAGTTTGTATCAGACAAGTAGCCCTCCATACTTCTTACTTCCCTTGAAGTAGCCCTTGGTCTGAAAAAAACTGGTGACCCCTGGTCTATGGAGTATTACATTATACTAAAGTATAATATTTTGATTCACAAGTGAAAGAAATTGTCACCTCTTCTGTAGCCCTGTGGCTGTTACTCTTTTTTTAACATCAAACATCATTTTACACAAACAGGCTTGTTCACCAAGAGATGTTCCATGTTAAGATTAAAATTCTCCCTCTTTTCTTTTTCTTCTCAAGGAATTCAAGGAGTTTTGCCCAAACGAGCAGTTTGTTAAAAGTAGTCTCTGCCTTGATATCTGTGCTTGGGATCCATCATACTCTAAATCACAGGTAAATCTGGGTCTAATTTTTTTGTAAAATAATATACAAATAAGCACATTCACCTTTATTGAATGCTTTTTTTCTTTGTCTTTCAGGACTATAGATCAAAGCCATTTTGCTGCACAGAGTGCTCATTTTCTTCCAAATACTACTCGGGCTACAAGAATCACTTCCGCAATGTACACAGGACAATCTTTGACACTAAAATCTTGCTCAGTTGTCCGTACTGTGCATTCACTGCACACAAGAGAACTTTGGAGACGCATGTAAAAATATTCCACACACCCAATACAACACGCCAAAACTATGGAACCCTACAGGGAGCTGCTGTGGGAAAGAAAGCCTTTCTTGACAGAGCTAGACAGGGAGATGGCGTGGAGAAACCCATGTACTTTTGCAAAAAGTGCACATTCCGGGACACTCTCTACAATGTTGTGAGAAGGCACATCTACAGGGAACATTTTCAGCATATCGTATCCCCATACCTGGGTATGGTTTCAGAGTCATCTGTCAAAAATGGGGCTAATCCTGTCAATGGCAACAACATCCTTTGTACACGTTGTCAGTTTTCCACCCGCAGCTATGAGGCTTTGGTGCAACATGTGATAGAGTATCATGAACGCATTGGTGCACAGGTGACCTCCATGATTGGACATGCTAATATAGTTGTATCCAACGCTCAGTCCTTTACGGTTACTCCTCTAAAAACCCCTCTAAATGTCGGCAGAGGCATAGTACCACAGGGTCTGGTACCACAACCAGTTATCGGCTATTTAAAACCTGTGGCCCCTGTTGCTAAAAATCCATCTCCCATCACAGCCAATAAAGTCCGTGCCATACGTCCTGGCAACAGCGTTGTGGCTGAAAATAATTCTGCTGGTGTAAACACATCTCAAACACAAAAGTGGAAGATATGTACAGTATGCAATGAGCTTTTTCCTGAGAACCTCTACAGTGCTCATTTTGAGAATGCACACAAGGCAAAGAGAGTTTGGGCACTGGCCAAGTACATCATGAAAATCCACAACTTTACCAGCAAATGTCTTCTCTGCAATCGCTATCTCCCCAGTGATACACTGCTCAACCACATGCTTATCCATGGGCTCACCTGTCCACAATGCCATACAGCTTTCCACAGTGTTGAGGAAATTATGGAGCATGTGGCCCGGACTCATCCCAATGACTTTGTTGGGCCCCCTGGTGCTTCACCTCTGACATTTGACCTCACCATCAAGCAAGACAACTCCAGTAATGTACAGCTTGTTGTTCTCACTTTCAACATGAAAGAATCGGTCAATGGTCAAGGTCAACCTGTTCCTCCTCAGAGCAGCGGTCCACCTCTGGTGAAAGTCAGTGCTCCACAACCATCTCAGAAGAATGAAGCAGTTGGTGCCACAAGTTTCCATTCACTGCCTCACAGAAGTGAGGTTGGGAAAACTTTGTGTCCGCTGTGCTTCACCATCCTCAAAGGTCCCATCTCTGAAGCTTTGGCCATGCATCTGAGGGAGCGACACCAAGTGCTTCAAACAATGCATCCCGTGGAGAAAAAGATGACGTACAAGTGCATTCATTGCCTGGGAGTGTACACCAGTAACATGGTTGCCTCTACAATCACACTGCATCTCGTGCAGTGCAGGGCTGTGGGTAGGAACCAGGCCAACCAAAACTTCAGGTCTACTTTGACTCTGAACTCGTCGGGAGCTGGCTTCATCAAGAGGCAGCCACCAGTGCAGGCTGCGCCCAACCCCAAGCGGTTAAAACTGAGCAAGGAATCAAAGATTTCATCCACAACTGTCGGTGCTGGATCTGTTGGCCTTGCCCTGGATCCTAGGAGCTACGAGCACAAGACCTATGAGGCGAGGAAAAATTTCCTTACAGCCTACTTCAACAGACGACCATACCTTTCAGCTCAGGAAGAAGAGAAACTGTCTGCAAGCCTGTGGCTGTGGAAGTCTGACATTGCTAGTCACTTTGCAAGCAAGCGAAGGATGTGTGAGAGACAATGTCAGAAAAGTAAATTGTCGGTACTCCTAGGCTTTGACATGCATGCTGTCAAGAAAGTAAAGCATGACTTAATCTTTGAGGAGAGCAACCGTGATGCCACACCAGTAGTGACACCTGGAGACAGAAAGTCTGGTATTCCAAACGCAGACCAAAACAAGCGGTCTGACACACTGAACTGTACCTTAAAACTCAGAACATGCACAGAGACCATTTCCATCGATTCTGACAGTGACCCCGAAGATAAACCAGAGAATGACAGTGCTGTTGTCATCCAACATGAGAATATAAAACCCCAGGACCCAGCAAATCTGACAGAGAAGACAGAACCATTGAACAAGGCTGATCTGTCTACAGACATGGAGAGCTCTTTGCAAGATGGGAAATCAAACGCCTGGATGACCTTCTGTTAGTGTCTTTGTATTGCAGTGTGCCTTTGTTCTGAAATAGTTCTGTTTTTTAAGTACTTAAATCCAACTTAAAGAAAACAGGGAAAAAATATGTTATCACCAATATCTATACTAAAGGCATGAGCTACAAAGAGACTTTGGTAAAAACTGTAGGACTTGTATTCAATGTTGGGATGGGAAAAGGAGAAGGTTGCATTTAGTACATGATTATGAGATGTAATTAATATTGTATATATTTTTGCCATTATTCTGTATTTCAGTCAGTCCTATTCACACTCTAACTTCCTTAGTTTCATGTTTTTTCTGAACTGCGAAAAAACTGTAACATTTTATTTCACACTTAGAATGTGTAGGATATGCTTATGTACATGTTTTAATAAAAGTTTGTTAAATAAAAACTATTTGTTTTCCATACTCAAGTCACTAAGTATGAAAAGTTTTGGCCTGTGTAACCTTAACCCTGAAAAAGAAGGTCTCAAAATTTATTACAAATCGTAATAAGGTTGAACATCTTTACAAAGTAGGGTATGTTTTTCTGTTTTGTTTTCTTTTTTTGTTTCCCTTTCTTTCTTTTTGTTTTAACAGCCATGGTCTGTCCTTGACAGGAGACATTTCAATTACAAGACAGATTTGTTTTTACTGTTTTTACAGTTGCAACCAGAATTTTACATAAGCCTTTAGAAAGACAACCTTTTGTTGTCTCACTATCAGACTAAACTTCTGTTGCTGTTGGTCAGTTAGGTTTACTAATATTATTTCTATTTGTCAAGTGCCAGAACAATGAAAGAGAAACTTAATTGGACAATTTCATATCACTTCCTACAAACACAAAACCATTGTGCTTAAGCTCAGATGATTTTGGAAGCTTTTGATAAGTGTACTGACCTCGTTTGAGGTGATTAGATGCATAGTTATGGGTGTATTTAGGCACATCTCAAACACACTGCTTCCTTGACTGATATTGTGGAAAAAATTCAAGATGATTTCAAGAAAAACAAAAGTTTAGCCTGATTCAGTGTCTGGCACTATGAATAAAGGTTGTGTCGTTTTGTACAGCGTATGTATCCTACAGGTTTTAACTGTACACGCACAAAATGGTTAAAAGCAGAATTGAAAAAAAACACGCATTAGCGTCATGCAAGTCAGGGAGGCTTTTCAACTTTAAATGCAAACAGTAGCATTTACTATATTAGTCAGTCAGTCTGAAGAACATATTTTAAACACGTTCAGATTTGGAGTTCACCTCTCATCATCGTTAAAGCTTCTACAGGGAGTTTGTTCCAGGGACCTCTTTATTTCCGGTCTGTCCTGGACGTTGATTGGTGCTGTGGTACTTGGGGCGGGACTTCTGCCTGGTACAGTAGACGAATTGGCCAATGGCCAGCGTGCATCACTGTTGAGGCCTCGGAGTGTATGGTGCAGAAATGTCCATATTGTTGCTGTATTCACAACTACTGTTTTTAGTCATTTCATAGCTGAAGTCCTAAAGGTAAAGAGCCCATAAACAGGTGTAAGTATACTGTCCATAAGAAGTACCCGATAATAACCCGATGGCTGTAGCTTGTAGTTGTAGGACGCGTTTGTTGTGTGCCGTTTATAACAGTTAGTTAGCATAAGAAGCTAAAACTGGTAGTATTTATGTGACGTGTTGCCAGAGCTGACAGTAATGGTAAAGATGTGGCATCTAAAGTCGACAGGTTATAATCGAAACGACCAGTTGTTACATAAATTTAGATGGCGAATGGCTAAGGGTTGATGTTTTCAGCGATTATCATAGCACATGCTTGTTGGTTGTATTCAAATTTAATCTATATTTCATAACATCTCATATTATCCACTTGTTCCCATTCATCTTGTGCGATTCTACTATAATATAAGCAGATTGTTGAAACGTAAACATCTTGTGATGGATAATGAATGTTACTGGTTTGTTGCTTACCTTAGTTTTCCAAGTTATCTGTAATGTAAGCAAGGATGTTTGTGTGCCAATATGAATCCCACAACACTTACAACTGATAGGTCGTTTTAGATTTATTAGAGTTCTTTTTTATATAAAGGTAATAACCCACAGAGAACCATGGATGTGAAAAACCATCAGTTATTTTTTGCAAAATAATTGCCATAAGGAATAAATTGACTTGACTCATCCCTTTTTGTTTTCAGGCAACATAAGGTGAAGAAGCTCTCATGTAGCAGTGGACAGACTGAGGAGCATGGCTGCAGAAACCACAGGGTCTAATTAGGCTGGCTGTATGTTGGAGGTTTGCAGTTTGAAAATATGTCATACAGCAACAGAGAGTTGGTGGAGTTCTTTATAAGCTACAAACTGTCTCAGAGGAACTACCCAACCTCTGTCCTAAGGAGAGAGGATGCAGGTGGGCGGACTGAGGACTCTTCTGACAGTAATGGCGTGCTGGTTGACAGCTGGAATAGGGACAGCCAGTTGGGGTCGTCACTGGTGCTACAAAGTGACATAGAAGCTGTGAAGGCAGCTCTCTTGGACTCTGCAGATGAGTTTGAACTTCTCTATACCCAGGCCTTTAGTGATCTTTCCTCACAGCTCGACGTCACTCCTGACACAGCATACCACAGCTTTAAGAACGTTATGGATGAGCTTTTTAAGGACGGAGTCAACTGGGGGCGGATAGTAGGCCTTTTTGCTTTTGGTGGAGTACTCTGTACGGAATGTTTCCAGAAGGGTATGGGTGAGCTGGTTTCTCGTATTGCAGACTGGATGACCGTTTACTTGGATGAGCACATCAGTCCGTGGATCCAGAGCCAAGGAGGTTGGGTAAGTCTCCAGGGAAAGAACACAACATGGGGTGTTACAACTATGTCAACAAGTGTGTTCTGCACTGCATCACACTTTTAATAGAAGAAGCTTGTCTGAATACCTTTCATTTTGAGTTTCTCTTTATGTGGGTGAAGAGAAAGAGTCTTTGTATCCTGCTCTGAGCACTGGAGATAACTATGCATACAAAAAGAATCATCAGATATATTACATTTTTGTCAGTTCACTGTTATAGAAAATAACAAAAAATGCAAAAAAATACACATTCTTACAAAGTTTTTGCCACAACAGTAGATCTTTAAAGTAATACTACTTAAATGATTGTGGAAACAAACTACAGCCTACTAACACAATTCACTTGACTCTTTCTTTTCTTCTCCAACGAAATCTTCCAGGACTGCTTTGCTGAAATTTTTGGACGTGATGCCGCTGCAGAAGCAAGGAGATCTCGGGAAACTCTCTCTAGATGGCTGCTAGTTGGTATGGCGCTGCTAATGGGGGTAGTGGTGGGTGTTTACATCGCGAAGAAACAGTAAAAGCATTCCTTCTCTTTTACTGCTGCACGGCTTGTGTAATGCTACAGCAACAAAGAGAAAACAAAAAAGATAATGTTTACAAAAATTAACAGTCTTCTTGTGCACTGACATGATGTGGATTGGCTAAAGCAGTTTGTGGGAGTACAATATGTAGCTTGGTGAGCTAATAACTTCCTTGCTTTATCCCATTTCTTTTATATTTTTAACATGTGGCAGAGATTGACACCTATTAAACGGTGACACTCTCTAGACTGGAAGTGCTTTATGTAAACCTGATAAGCTAACTGTCATTGAAACAGAATCTGCTGGGTTGATGAGACAGTTTATTTTTACTTTTCTTATGTTCTTTATCCAAGAACCAGTTTTTACTATTTACAAACATTTTACCAGAACGTAAGTTATATTTTCTTTTCATTGTATAATGCTGTACTGATCTCTTAGGCATGCTTCAGAAAATAAATATATTTATGTTTTTCTTGTGTCTACATTTTTTTCATTGTGTTTGTACACTTAGACACATCCTCTTTGTTCTACTCAGCTTATTCAGTTGGACAAGAATAAGGATCACATGTTAATATGTTAATCATGTGTGCAGGTAAGCTTTACAACTGACTACAGCACTATCCACATATCATTGATCTACAGTGCATAATAATTTTTCAGGCTCTTTTTGATGCTGGCAGTTACGCACCTGTACATTAGTCTTATAGGAAAACAATTGATACTCAGGCCTCATGCGAATGATCTTAATTGTAGTGAAGTTCACTGTATTGAGAGTCAACTTGGTCTTCACAATTGTGAATTGGACAGGATTTCCTGGAGACAGTTACAAAGTTAAAGATTGTGAGTCCAATATATGCTACAAATGTAAAACGTATGATGTGCTGATACTTATGATAATGAATACATCAACTAGTAAAATCCATCTAAGACTAGAAAAACACTCAGAGAGCGCAGACCTCTGCCAAGCATATTGTGATTGTCACGCAACACATTAGTCTTACTTTAATGTTATACTTCCTTTCAGCAGACTGTCTGCTACAATTTGGTGTTGGTGGCAGGTTTGTACCATAATTTGTTACCTGACAGTGTTGAACATTATGATGACCCAGTACGTATTTCATATTCCAGATCTTAGTGTCCAGAATATTGCCAGGATCTGGATCGTACTTTTACATCTGCCAGAAATTCTGGTGACCTTGTCTTGTATTGTTTTGTAAAGCAATCCGACCATTTATTGTGGAGTTATATACACATATGGTGAAAATGGCCCTATCTCACAATGATAAAGAATCCTTAAAAAAAAATACTGGATCCAGACAGTAAGCCATATCACATTGGAAATGTTATCACTTCTTCCTTATCCTATTTTGAACATTTGCTGAAAATTTCATCAAGATCCGTTCATAACTTTTTGAGTTATGTTGTTCACAGACAAACAGACAACCTTTCCCAAAAACATGAACTTCTTGGTGGAAGTAATAATTGTAAACTTCATGACAGAAGGACAGCAGCATACTGTGATCCATCATCAACTTAACCAACATATCTTGTGCCCAAACATGTTACACACCATTATCAAATTTCTTTTGTCATCTAGACCAGTGGTTCTCAAATGGGGGTATATGTACCCCTGGGGGGTACCCCTCTCCAGGGGTTACCCAAGTTTAAAAAAAATACATATTCAAAAAATAGCAACCAAGCTAAATTTCTTTAACACAATTTATTTAGTCAGTGTTTGAATACAATATAAGTTAAAGTTCATAAAGTGAGCACTATATCCAGTAGACCCTAATAGTACAGCGCTGTGTTTTACTTCTGTTTTTCCAACCAAAACTGCTTTGCGCTAATCAGGGGGTACTTGGCAGAAAAAAAAAAAGTATCATAGGGGGTACATTACTGGAAAAAGCTTGAGAACTACTGATCTAGACCACTCAGGGGCCTGATCTGACAATTTTTTCTTAATTTTTGGTCAAATTATCTCGTGTAAAACCTCAAAATTTATGATCAGTGCTAAAACAGTGTAATAAACATAAACAGTGTGAATGGCACTGTCAGCCACACAGAAACAGACACACACACACACACACACACACACACACACACACACACACACACACACACGCACGCACGCACGCACGCACACACACACACACACACACGCACGCACGCACACACACACACACACACACACACACATACGTGTGTGTGTGTGTGTGTGTTATCTCCGAGGAGTGGAGTTCAGAGTTTTACATCCTGTGGCAGTTGGAGGTGGGAAAGAAGTAGCTGCCATGTTGCACCTTCACCTTTGGGTGGTGCTAGTGCACTGCACTTTCCACAAAGTCCAAACCCATAGTGAGATAAAAGCTGAAGTGGTTGCATTAGTCCCAAGCTAACTTCCTTACTGTTTGCTACATGCAAAGAGCCGATTTTGCCATGAAATTAGGAGTAAAAAAATGCTGTTTCCTGTCTCAGTGAGGCTTTTATTTATCTACAATCAAAACACCATTACCCCAAAGACCTCTAAGTCTCCTGACTTACAAAGATGCATCAGATTATGACTTAAATAGCTGCATGTTTATTTTATTAGTTTCAAAAGTTACAGATATTTTTTTCAATACAACTCTCCTGGATAAAAGAGTTTGGATGGGAGAGGAGACACATGCTGAAGGAGCAGGAGAGAAAGGGCCACTAACGGATGGCCCTGTGAGTCAACTTGCCTGTGGTTGCTAATCTTTCACCAGCATTTGTCGCCATTTCCCCAGGGCAGAGCTGGCAGCTGCAGCAGATAAACAGCAGATAGAGACACTTAAGGAAAAGAGTATAAATTATAGATGTGCTTGCATTTATGCCAAATTTGTTTTAACACTCATGTGGTGGATTGACTGACTGTAAAACTTGTTTGAGGAGGAAATGATATGGATTTGAAAGAGATATAGTTTTGATGTAACTTGAGGCTAACTTTAGGTAAACTGAACAGAAAACTCCTCGTCTCATACTGTTTCTTCCAAAGCTGTCAATGTGTAAACCTCTCACAAAAGAGGCCCCCAGGGAATCAGGGGTAGAAAAATTTAGTGCGCATAAATTTTGGCTGCACACTGAAGACTGTATCAGTTGAAATGGTGATTTTTATTTGATAACTTATGCAGAAGAGATACCTGCCTCTGTTTGTGTGTGTGCATGAATGTGCTTGTTTTGCAATGTCATGAGTGGGTGGTGTGTCCAGATGTTCACAGGGTTGATCTTGAAGCTGAAACCAAATGTAAAAATGACTTGTGTCTGTCTCTGACGTCTGCAGTGAAGCGTGTACAAATCTGCAGTGAAGACAGAAAGTGTGTGTGAACATTTATAGATTTGCCGCAAGTGAAGCATTTTTGTTTTTTGTGTGTGCGCGCCCACAGATTATGAAACCTGACTGGATTCATTTGAAACAAACTTGTCATGACACAGTGATTTTGAAACCGTGACTGAACTTTGTTGAGCTCACAAATGTCTCTAACTTCAGAGATATTTGTGTTTGTTTGTCTCAGCTTTGTCTGTCCTCTCTGGCATCTTGTTTTAAGTGTACGCTGTGCCTCTCGCTGACTAACTGACAGGGGGTGTGTGAGTGGCAGTGCCAGCAGCAGGTGGATGGATTACGTCTGGAGCGACGATGATAACCTATCAGTTATCCCCCAGCACTGAGTGAGCAGCCCCAGCCCTGCTGCTCAACGTGAAAAAAGAAACAAAACACTTCACAAAGAGAACACTCGACTTTCTTACATTTCAAGCAAAAGGCAATTACAGTGAAATCATTTTTTTAAATCTGCATTCAAATATTCAGCAGCTCCTTTGAGGCAAAATTCAAAGCCATGACTCTCTAAAGGCCTTTTCCAACCACTTAGTGAGACTTAGAAGTTTATCAATATTGGACAGTTGTCTTTGGTCTGCAGGGTGCGAATAGGATTGAAATTAACACAATCTCAGCAACATATCAGGTTTAAAATCTGCAGGGTTAAGTGAAATAATTGCTAGGATTTGGAAATTCATTTGATAAAAATTGAAGACATCCCGATAAAGCCAACTAGTCATTGAAACAAGTTTGTTTTTAAACAGAGTAAAGGTTTGATGCATTTTGACAGACTAATTTATGCGTTTATTGATTTCTTTCTGAGTTATTGATACAAATTTCCCACCATCAGGCCAAAAAGACTCAATATAAACGGTTACCCCAAATGCTAAAATAGTTCTTGGTTAATGAGAATTGACTTCAGCAGGTTCCAGTTTTGTCACTCTTTAACTTTTCAAGGTAAAATATCTATATTCAAAAAGACAGCATTTCTTTGACTTTTTTTTTTTTTTTTTAAAAAAGGTGTGATAAAGTTTGAGAAACTTCCTTTTGTTTCATGCCTGAGCGCCCCTACAAAAGTCTCTACCCCATTATGCCACCCTGGTCCAATCTGGCCTAACGAGTGATGATGCCCTTATAATACAACATCATAACATCTTGCTTGATGGGTTTGTCACTTTAATGCTCATTACGGGGAATGAGACTGCAGGGCTCCTGTGAACTCACAGGAATCTCTCAGATTTTAGTAAAGTAAAAAAGAAAGGAGGCGATTCTTGTAAGAAATAGCTGGAAGAGCATTTTCCAACTGATTATTCATGTTACCAACCTGTTGCTTATTGAGTGTAAAAAGATTATTTTAGAGAAGTAAAGAAGAAGCATCTGAAACCATTGTCTGTAAATACAGTTCACCATATTTAAGCTTTCGCATGCAAAGAAAAAGCCATTTGTGAACACCTTACAAGAGAAGCGCTGTCTGTCCTCGGTCAAAGCTGATCTAAAATGAACCCGGGCAAAGTAGAAAACTGTTCTCTGATTGGAGAAATCAAAATTTGAAATTATTTTTCTAAATAATGGACAATGTTTCCTCTGGACTACAGAGGGATTGTGTGGCCTGTTACCAGTGCACAGTTCAAAAGCCAGCATCTCTGGTGGTGTGGGGGTGCATTGATGCCTATGGGCAGGTTACGGACCTGGAAAGGCTCCATTAACACTGAAAGGCATACACAAGCACTCTGTGCTCCTCTAAATTTCTCTTCAGGGAAGATCTTCCATGTTCAGCAAGACAATGCAGAACCATGATCTGCACATATTACAACAGCATGGCTCTGTAGTGGCAGGGTCCAGCTGCTGAACTGGTCAGCCTGCTGTCTAGACCTTTGAACGCATGAAAACATTTGGAGGACCATGAAACAAAAAGTCCAGCAAAGAAGACCCCAGACTGTTTGCAGCTAGAGTCTTACATTACTCAGGAATGGGACAACCTTCCCCTCCCAAAACTCCAGAAGCTGGTCTCCTCAGACAGTCACAGACTGTTGTTAACGGAGAGGAGGCTACACAGTGGTAAACACAGCCTTGTCATGACTTCTTTGAGTTTTGTTGCTGCTATCAAATTCAAAATGAACTTAGTCTTTCTCAAAGTGGTGCAGTTTTGTCGTTTCAGAATCTGATGTGTTGCTGATGTCTATTGAGATTAAAATATGAAATTGGTTTATGAGATTTGCAAATCATATTCAGATTTTTGTTTAGCTTTTATTGATGTTTTACACAATGTCCCAACTATTTTTGGAAGTGGGGTTTTCAGTTAAATTATGAAAAGTTTGGTGAATGTCAGAATACTCTAAAACTCTCCTCAAGAGCAGTTGGTGGATGAAGCTTATTTTTACTACTTACACAGTTAAGGTTTATACCCAGTGTTTATATTTATACCACCTGTAACGATGACCTCCATCACCCAAACATATTTTATCACCTGTCATTAGCAAACCTCCTGTGACGTCTGCTTTCTAAGATATGTGTCTTTGGCCTGATCCTTGGGACTGATACTACGTCAACTGTTATGAGCTTATATGTCACGAAACATACCTTTATCATAAATAAGCAAGTTAGATTTACCCCTTGACATTTGACATTCAAGCATGAGAGTGGAAGTTTTAAGCATAGAATATTTTCCCTTTACCATTTAGGAGTCGTAATGAGTAACACAAAAAATGACCCTGTGTGCTTAGATTCAATCTCAAAGCCTGTCCTCTGACAACTGGCAGCACTTGTCTAAATTTAAAACCCAGTCCTGCATTTAAGTTAAGTGTTTGCCTCTTCTGTCGAATGGAGAATTTGCATACATGTACAATTATACTGTCAAAGCAGAGCACTGCCCCTTCAAAGGGACTATTATACCTGCACAGGGGAGGACAATAACTTCACTCAGTTTCACTGTGGTCAGCTGACTCAGCGGAAAAGATAAACCGAGAATTCAAATGACACCACATACTCCAGAAAAATAAAACTCACACTTTTATTTTTATGTTTTTGACAGAGTTTCAACATCTTTGTGTTACTTTTTCCAATAAAAAAGAGACCAGTGTAGCACAAAACCAAGTATTATATTACATAAGGAGTGATAGAGGAAGGTGGAGGTGGAGCTGGGTTTGCATTTTATGTCCACACTTGAGATCTCTCTGACATGAAACAAGCACATGATAAAAAAAAAGTCATCTACAGATTTGATGCTATCCCTTGAATTAAGTGACAATCAGAAGAAAACCTTATTCACATTATTCATTGCAGAAACACGTACGAACAACTTCACACAAATAACTGTCAAGAAAGCAGACGTGCTACTTTCCAAAACACACACTGCTGCTGGGTGCCTGCTTTGTCGTTTCACACCAGAGTGGGAACCATGCCAGTGTTGAGGTGGTGTGTGTAGGGTAAGGAGGCAGAGGAGTGCAGGGGTGAGGCTGCTGGGATGAGGTGAGGTGAGTGGCCATAGGTGAGGAGAGTCCCAGGGCCAAGAGAAAAGGAGCCTCCGCTGCCATCAAAGGACGCCGGCTGAGTCCCGTCAGAATAGGTCTCCAACACTGCTGCCTTCTTACTCTTTTTGTTCTTATTGGACACTTTCCTGTTCCGTGTTTGAATGCCGTCCTTCTTCATGGTGAGAGGCCGGTTCACCTGAGAACAAACAGGTACATGATGGTGAGGGAATATGGGTATAATGTTACCAGAGCAAAGTGAGTTTTAAGCAAAAGGCTGACTCACATTATGCAGTTTAAAGTAGAGTCCACATGCATTACACACTGGTTCTCCGTTGGCATTACGCCTCCACAGCGTTGTTGTGCTTGTGTGACAGTTGGCACAAAGTGTTCCCGCTCGTTTGCTGACAATCTGAATCAAAGACAACAAAGAGTTCAGGTTTTTAAGACTTTGCATTAAACATTTCACAAAATGAGTAAAGTTTGGATCATACCAGTCTTTTCTTGGGTCGGATTAGAGGTCTGTTCTGGCCGTTCATCTTGTGGTACAGTCCACAGGCGTTACACAAGTAGTGGCCTGTACCGTCCCGTCGCCACAGAGGGGTGGCTGTGGCTCCACAGTTGACACACTCTCTGGCCTCTGATAAAATCAAGTGGAAACAATCATTACCATCCACATGGCAGTTTGCTTGGTCTTTGAATGGCTCTACTTGAAAAGAAATAAAAAAGACAGTTTTCAAAAACAGGTCATAATCTTTAATATATTAAACATCAACATGTGTCAAGTTAAAAATAACAAGAAGTTTCAGCTGCCTACATGTGGTTAGCTCATTTGCTTTTCTGTAGCTTTGTCATATGATCTCCCTCAGCATTAATAATGTTCAAATTTCCATTTTTCAAGCCTGACTGAGCACATTTTACACTTTTAATCAAATTACACATACATAAGTTTACCTTTGACATTTAACCTTGAACTTTGACCTCTGGAGAAGCTGGAGTGAGGGCTGACTTTGTACCTATCTGTTCGTCATCTTATGATTAAATTAGATTCAAGAGTCATTTTTTTTATCTTTATTAGTCAGATTACTGACTAATAGACTGACTGATAACTGAGTTAAAGATCTGATGAAATGTAACTCCCACCTGGAGTGGATATCCTCATTTTATTGTGTAGCTTTGGGGAGAATGAAGGGCTGATCCATGCTCCAGGACTGGAGTAGAGAGCAGCAGAGTTGTACTCTTGTGGCCCCGTCACATACGAGCTGTACGGGCTCAGCATGTGTGGGTGGGAGTGGGAGGTGTAAACACTCCCTGCAGCAGGTGTCAGGTTCAGGAAGCTACTGCTGGACCCCCCCAGTGGGCTCAGACGCTCAGCCTTAAGGGCCTCCTGCATCCTGGGACTCTCTCGGCCCTCTCTGCTTGGGGAGGAGTATCCATCTCTGGGGTTGGTGAAGGAGGAGTTGACACCAGGGGTGTAGAGGGAGGTGGGGGTCTGTGAGTGAAGCGTGGTCTTGGTGAGGGGGCTGCTGCTCCAGCTGGAGGAGGAGGCGTTGTAGGGGGAGCTCAGGGAGTGGCTGCCTGATCCGTCCAGCAGCTGGAAGTTACTGAGGAGGCTCGGCGAGGTGAACACCTGACGAACTTTAGGGAAAACAGGAAGGAAGAGGGAAAATGAGATGATTGTAAAGTGGGCTGTAACAGAGTAAATGATGAAAAAGATGGAAATGATGAGGTAACATAACGCCTTGATGTGATTCTGCGAACAGGTTTCAGTCTGACACTGACTCAGAAAGTTAGATGGGTGACAAAGGGCCTATCCACGGCAGATCTACTCAACTCGGCTCTATAGGTCTGTGCATCTTTGCTAAGCAGGGACCAACTTAGAGATTTTTCACTCTTTTTGAAAACAACTCTCACAACTACTTCAGGTTTAAATCCTCCCTTATCCACTTCAGAGGTTTTTAGTTTTGTTGTGATTCCCGATGGCTTTGGAAATTTACTCATCACACATTTACACATTTATCATCCCATTAATTACAAACTATTTCTTACCAGCCTAGAAATACTAAAACATCATTCTCAGTCTCTCCTTCATATTAAAGAAAGAGATTATTAGATAAATGCTGGTGTCTGATCTATATAGGTGGATACCAAAGTTCAGGTATCCGTACTGGTAGTGATGCTTGTAAGTCTGATCAGTGCGTCCCTGGTGACAGTAGATGGGAGCTCTGACTGACTGTTTCTATTTGCACAATCATGTTTCAGTTTTTCTTTTGCAAATTGCACAGTTCTTGACATCCTTTCCAGTGCACTTTTTTAACATTTTGAATTTTTTTATTTTATTTTTAACTTATTTTTATATACTTTTTTGTTCTCTGTACAATGCTCTTTATTATCAATATATCTTTATTTTTTTCTTACTACTTAAGCTCTATTTTTTCTATTTTTGTAATATTTAGTGTGTGTCTATAAAAATTGTACAGAGAGTGTGCGATTAACAGGAGTCAAATTCCTCGTACTCTTGAGATACTTGGTGAATAAAAGTAGTTCTGATTCTGACCTGAGCCGTGTCTGTAAGTGGATGATGCTCGGCTGTGGCTGGAGTTGAAGAAGGAGGGCAGGCTGGTGTAGTCTGTGTCCTGGCTGGAGAAGAAAGCCTCTCCATCCTCCCCTGGAGGCAGCAGGCCGGTCTCAGAGGGAAAACCGGCAAGAGGGTCAGAGCTCAGCAGAGCCGGGGACACCCAGTGGGACTGCTCGGACGAATCCTCCATACTGACAGAACAGACCTCAAGCTTAAGCACATCTGGAACGAGGATGCATTCAATCTACAGCTCTTTTGAGCTAGCATCATATGAAATAACATCTAGTATTTATTCCTTGGCAGGGAGCAAATGTCTCAACCAGCCTGTTTCTGATTTATTGTAACTCAGACTGAATTGGATTCATCAGCACACCCATTACGTCAAAATAACAGCCACTTTGAACTCATAAAGGACATGATCTCTTGTCGGCAGGCTTCTTTAAACTTCCTTTTCTAGGAAAAGGAAGTTTAACAGTGGCTGAAAGTTAAAACTAAAAATAAATGGATCTAAAAGTGTAGTGGTACAGCCAATGACCAAACGGTTGCTCGCTAGCCTTTTCATTGTAGCTGTGCCAGTTAGAGGAATGCACAAGACCTGACCCTGGGGACGCCCTGAGAGGTGCACAGTCAGCACAACACCTCAGCTAATGTCAGAATGATATTGAATAAGGTAAATCTGCTTTTTGTTGAAACCCTGTCGAGAACAGATTTAAATACTTTCACAAAAGTTCTTTTTGTTGTTATTATTATAAATATTATTTAGATTTTTTTTTTATCTAAAAAAAATAATTATAAAAAAAAAACAATAAAAAATGCATTAAGTTCATCAAAAATCTTAAGTCCTTAGGATGAAAAGTCTTCCTGTGGCCTTTTAAAATATCAAAGAAAAAAAACTTAATATGTGGTAGAAACTCATGAAAAGCAGAGAATATCACAGCAATATCATGATGGCTGCAATAACAGGCCACACTCATCCCATATCTCTAGAGGAAAGAAAAGAGGAAAGAGAAGAGGCTGATAGTGTCTGATAAAGTCTGAGAAAATCTGATAGAGGGCATTACTATAAAGCTAAATATATCCAGCTTCACCGATACTACGTGACCCTAATCTCATCAGATTAATAGAAATCTGCCAAACTAGAGGTGTGTAAAAACTAAGAGTGGCAGCATGACCATGAGAGAAACAAGAGGAAACAACAGCAGTAACTACATGTAGGTAGATTTTAACACTTTGAGCTGATTATTAGATACAAGCTTCACTCATGTTGGAGTTGATGGAGCAAGGGTTTGTTTTTTTAATCTGAAAGTTGAATGAGTAACATTATCTATTACTTGATATGAAAGACATGTAAGTTGTGTGATATTGATATGTTAATATATTGCATAATGAACTATGAGCACATTAACAGTTGATTGAATTAATTTCATCTCTAAGTTACATAATCAGAAATTAAGGTCCCAAGTTACAGTACATCGAACAATAAATGCTTTGAAGTGATATTGAAGATTCAGGTAAAAAGATGCATAAAGAAAAAAGATGTCTTATTTTTTGTCAATACTTTGGATCATAAACGGCGTCTGCAGAAGAGTAAGAGCAGCAGGAAAGCAGAGCTGAGGGGTCACCTACCTGTGTGGATGTCACAGATGACAGATGGAATCAAAAGGACTCTGGATTTAACTTATATCATCTAACAGGTGGCGAAGTTCAAGTGGATACCTCAGTATAGGCTGATGGCTACGAGAACTACTTCTCCAACCCCCCTGTGAAGTTTAGGGTTAAGAGACAGTTCGTGGGAGGGGTTGGGGACAACTTTTTTAAAGACACACCTCTTTGGTGCAGAGAGAAAAACAAGTATGTGGGCAGATAATAGTTAACATAATAACTGATCTGAATTTCTAATAAAGTCTGACTGTCATTTATCCAGAGGTGGTGCAGATACTGAGTGTCCTGTCATAGACTGTTTGAATCTAAACTGGGTTGGTCAAGGTGAATGTCAGCCTCAAGTCTTGGTTCCTCTTCTTTTGTGACTGTGTGGGCTATTCATAACATGCTTCAAAATGCAGATTTCAGCACAAAAAGCCCCACGTATCGGCCACAGTACCTGCCATTTCTCAGTATCAAATAAGATATGAGAAAACCCAAGCAGGCTCTGTCACAGAGACTTGCACCGATACCATTTACTATGAAGGACATCATAATGCTGTCCCAGACAGGGGAGAGAGCACGCAGGATGAGTATTTTTGTCTGTTGATAAAATGTGCATATAGCCCCTGATAAGAGTGAGCCTGCATGGAAAAAAGTGGATGGACATTTGAACAAAGCAAATATAAAATGCAAAGACTCAATTTCTTTGTGGTCCAGCAAAGCTTAGAGTGGAAGACAGTAATGCAAATTGGGAAAGGTGCTGCAATCATGGGGGAGAGATATGGTCTGGACACGTCCTGGCCCTGCACAAGTCCGACACTGTACCAGTCATTTGGTAGTCAAAGCAGTTCCCCAACTTTCCTCTCTCTTTGTTCACGTACAGTTTTCAGGTAAATCAGAGGACAAAAACAGTTAGGCCTCCATTTATTCGCAACAATGGGCCTTTTTCTGGCACTTAAAACCTCACAGCGGTTATAATTAAACTGTATTCATGTCAGGGAATAAAGATGCAAATTGATGCTGTGGTCAGAATGACCCTGACAAAACACTTGGACTAAGTCTCCTATTTCCTTAAACTTTTTCCATTGAGGAAACTGACTTTTTTAATCAATATTTGCAACATTTATTATACTAATCAGACTATTAGTCTCATTCAGGATGAGTCAAATCACACATAGATGGACAATCATTCAGAAACAGCTCTCACGTTTTCTCTTGAAAGGTTCCACCAAAGACTGAAGATGACCACTATGTTTTTAAAATCCTGACATTCAACATGAAAAGTTGAATGCTGTGTCATATTTTAGCAAGGTAGCTTTGTGCGTGAATTTTTACCTTCTGTGTCAGACTGTATATGGTTGGCAGAAATTAGCAAACAAATTCATGTGGCCATAGTTATGAGAAGACCAGGGGGGTGCTCATTCATTAAGATATCAAAGAATGTTAAGGCCTTTCTTCGCTTACTTTTAAGGAAAGATTTCATTCTGGGAGATTAATATGAAAATCTAATTGCAGTGTGTGTGTGAATGAAAGTCACATTAGGAGTGAAGGCAGTCTCTGTGGCAATGTGGACAGCTGGGCAGGGATGTGGCTGCTGCCGCTGCGAGAGCGGGCTGCTCTGCTTTGATAAGAAGTTATCAAGATCAGGAGGAGGCCAGGAATTACAGGCCCGCTGCTCGCTGTCACACAGCAGCCGAGGCGTACGCACAGACCTACAGGACATTGCAGCACGCCTGTGGTCATGTGCCCTGGAACTCGTAAACCCCATACACACAGCATGGACAAACACATGCACATGCACACACACACAGATGCACTAAATGTCTCTTCTACTGACAGCGCCTCACCAGAAGCAGTTGGAGCTGTCTCTGGGACGACTTGTTGGACAGTTGGGAGGTGCTGTGACCTCACCGTGGTGCGATGACGGGTGGTGTTGAGTGTCAACAGTGGACTTTGGGTGCAGCTTTTTAATTCCCAAGAAACAGTCTTCTGAGTACATGCTGCTCTTATCTCTGAAGCACAGAGCAGCAACATACCCAGGAGAGCTCTCTCTTACACACACACACACACACACACACACACACACACACACACACACACACACACACACACACACACACACACACACACACACACACACACGCTCATACTCTGTCGATCATCTTCAGAGTTCTTCAGCTTTCTCATGAGTTACTTTCATTTTGAGTCAACAAAGACTTGTGAGTATCCATGTTGCTTTCCTCACACACACCTTTGATCTGCACGTGATGCTGTGTGCATCAGACAGAGAGTCACTCACCCTGTGCATTTAAAAAAAAGTCATGTGAATTGGAAACTAAAGTTCAGTACTACGCTGCTGATCATGATATCATGATATCATTTTTCTTCCTTGCAGATTTTATGTAATCTCAGTTTTTTCGCAGCAGTCTCAAAAGAACATCGCTGCATGAAATACTGGAGGCATAACCTCAGCTCTGAACTGTCTTTGCTTTGACTTCTTTCCTTTTATATGTAGCTCAAATATAAAATCAGATGATTCATCTCAGGGGGGTAATTATCTAAATTAATTTGAATTTGAATAATTCATGTTGCATACTTGCCCAACCATAACACACTGTCATTTTTTATTTTTTACTTACTGTGTAGCTCAAAGGTTGAAAATAAACACTTCTTTATCATATGGCACCTGATTTGAACAGCATAACATAATATTACACGTACTTTCTGTGTTTAACTTTTTTCAGAGTTTTTTTTTTTTTTTTTTAACACTTAACCTTACCTTGTTTTTACAGCTCTGAAACCTTTGAAAAGTTTGAATAAGAAGCACAGTCCTGTGGTTTCTCTGCATGGACACATACTTTATTTCTAATGGCAGGGCGTCTGTGTGGGATCAGTAATGAGGGCAGCAAACGAAACTTCAGATATTCCAAATCTATATATTGTCATGTACAGTGAAACTGTGTGTGTGGTTTCTGTGTAGGTGTTTACAGAAGGCCCTTAAACTTAAACTTCTAATCATGGGAGACTGAAAATTTCACACGTGTGTTGACATCAAAATGAATTTATGTTCTGGATTTCTGTTTCATGTTTCTTCAGTTAGAAAAAGAAATTCAGAGACAAAGTGCATCACTTAAGGTCTAGACACCATCACTGAGGGCCCAACAGAAAGGTTCTTGAAAATAGATGTAACACCTGTGGCCCACTCTGCCCCCTAGTGGTAGATTAAGGACTGCTAAAATATGATATGAAGAAAATTAAACTACATCTACAAGCACATTTCATTGTTTTTATGTTACACAGTGAAGAAAAATCACATTGTTAAACTTCAAAATCAAGTCCAGTTTGAAAAACACATAAAGGATCAAGTTGAGTTTGCAACTGTCAATGTAGAGTGAAACCAGGTATACTGGGATAGTTTTTGTGACTCCAACATGTGATCATATTCTTGGCACAAAATACAAAGCATAAGCCAGAAACATTTTCTGGAATAGTTAAGGGCTCTATTTTTTTCAAACAAAGATTTTAATTATGTTTCAATATTTTTTAAAAAGTGTGGCTTAACTTAGAAAAAATGTATTATTTCGTGTCATGTTTGGTAATTTAGGACAGCAGATATATTGTTAGACAAACTAGGACACGTGCCATCATTGCTGACCTCTGTCTTAAATCCTACATTATCAAAAAAAAAAAAAAAAAAAAAAGGAAAAAAAAGGAAGAAAGAAAGAAAGAAAGAAAGAAAGAAAGAAAGAAAGAAAGAAAGAAAGAAAGAAAAAAAGCGATAAATTGAGTGTTTCTTTTTGTTGTCAGTTTTTTCCCTTCTGATTTTCCACTCTCCTTTGCACCAGAATTAAATCAAGTATGAATAGAGGCTGAACCATGGGTTAGACACAGTGATTGAGAAGCATAAAGAAAAAACATACACTCACTCTCACATTTAGTTTTTTGGCTATCGATACTTTCCCACCACTTGTACACTTAACACAAGAGTCCTGCTATAGATAACCTTTGCTGTTTGCTTCAAAATTGAAGTTTCACCTGCATTTCTATGAACTGGTGCTGAAACTGAAGTTGAGTCACTCCGATGAAAGGCTGTATTCATACATTGGTGTTTAGGTTCATTTAATAAGGATTTAAATAGTATCCCAAATTGCCTGTCACATGTTGAACAACACAAATATTTCTTGTTTACTGTGTTACACTTTATCACAATTCATGTTCTTATATGATTTTATTTACAGTATATCATACATTTAGGATAAATACCCTTATATTAAAATCATGTCAAAGTATATGGCATTTGTCTTATGTTGCTTTTGATTTTACAGTTAAGAACAGGAACACTGGGCTGTTCCCTCAAGCAGTCCCAATTTACCTGAATCACCCAAAGTTTTCATTGACAAAATAAAAAATAAAAATAAAAATAAAAATAATAATAATAATAATAATAATAATAATAATAATAATAATAATAATAATAATAATAATAATAATATTGATAATAATGATAATAATGATGATAATAATAATAATTCATTTTTTTCTTTTGGTTGTGATCTGGTGAAGAAACACCATGAAAAACTGTTAATAAAAACTGGAAACAAAAGAAAACAAAACTTAAAGTTTAAATCAGATTCAGAGACCCAATAACTGTTATTTATGTCATTTAAAAAAGCCTTTGCTAAATTTCTGACTGCCATGTTTATGTAATTGCAAGTTAAGTGGCCTAATATTCACTATTTTTTTATGTTGCTTTTATTAAAAGAAAAGTATGACTTGGTGCCTAAGAATTTTTAACCATGTTCCCAATAAATTAACCATGACTCTGATTGAACAAAAACGTGTTGATTTACTACTGTCTGAGACATCAAATTAACGAAAGTCAAACGTACGAGCAGCACCTGAAGGCAGCATCGGCCGAAGCCTGAGGTGTGAGCAGGTGAACATGATCGGTGGGAAACGACCCGTACTGAAAGTCATCGTCATAGGAGACTCCGGGTAATGTTGAGCAAAATGTTTTTCAGTTCTTATTTCACATTGAGGAAAGCTTTGATTTTGTCTTTGGTAGAAAGCTGTTTCACTTTCATTTAGGCTTTGATTTCCTGTAAATCTGAAGTTTAATCCGGTTTAGAGCTCCTGAAGTGTCTGGACGGTCAAAATGCCTTTATATGAGTAGAGAGGTTAATATTATTTTTTGAAATTTACAACGAGGATCGTGTGTGTGTGTGTGTGTGTGTGTGTGTGTGTGTGTGTGTGTGTGTGTGTGTGTGTGTGTGTGTGTGTGTGTGTGTGTGTGTGTGTGTGTGTGTTTACAAAGGGTGGGAAAATCCTCCTTCATGAACAGGTATGTGAATCACCGCTTCTCCAGTGCGTACCGGGCCACCATAGGCACCGACTTCCTCTCTAAAGAAGTCAACGTAGACGGGAACACAGTCATCCTGCAGGTAGACCAACACCTGCACACCTGTACACCTGTCCAGCTGAAGCGACAAACGCGTTCACATGACGTGTGTCTTCCTCAGATTTGGGACACAGCAGGGACAGAGAGGTTCCAGTCTTTGGGGACCCCTTTGTACAGAGGAGCCCACTGCTGCATGCTGGTCTTTGATGTCACATCCAGAGCCAGTTTCTCTGCACTGGACGGATGGAGGAAAGAGTTTCTGATCCAGGGCGAGCCTCAGGATCCATCTGAATTCCCCTTCATTGTTCTGGGCAACAAGACTGACATGGGCAACAGGGAGGTTAGTGAAAATACTGTGACAAAGTGTTGATGGTCTGTGAAAAAGTGAAGATTTTAGGATTCTGTGCAGTAACTCAGTGAAGACTTTGAGTGAGTGGGATATGTTTGAAGACTTATGCAGGTTATTAGAAGTTTCCAGTTTAAATCATTTCTAGGTAAACTGAGAGACAAAATGATTTTTTCTTTATTTGTTGTGAAGAAAAGATGGCAAAGAAGTGACACAGTAATTTACTAGACACGACATCCAGTTGAACAAAGGAGCACTTCACTGGAAAAAACAGTCATTGGTGATCAGCAGTGACTCTTGTGACTTAGTCTTGAATCCTCACAAGTCATTTAAAATAATACCTGAATCATCCTCCACTCTGTCGTGTCAATATGAGGTTGATGTCTTTGTATTTTTTAGCAACCACATTAACTTTACTACTACTGTTCATGTTCTGCTGCATTGTCAGCAACACTGATATTACAATAAGTATGATTGATTATCACAGCTATGATTGTCCTGCCCTCCAGGTGTCGGGCAAGTTAGCCCAGCAGTGGTGTGAGGAGATAAAAGCCGAATACTTTGAAGGAAGTGCCAAAGAGGATCTAAATGTAGAGAAGCCGTTCCTGAGGGCAGCTCAGAGAGGCTTGCAACAGGTGATTCAGCTGTTTTTTTATTACACACACCATATCAGTGAGAATAAAAGAGACGCAAAGCATATGTTTAACATGTTTATTTTTTGATGATAAAAGATACATTACTCCCTACAGTACAAAAAACACACATTGGAAAATACAGGACATTTCCAGATAACCTGCAAACAGCCGAGAGAAACTCGCAACACCTGTGAGTGCTGAGCAGCACTCGTCCCAGTGTGGGAAGGAAAGTTCAGAGAGACCTCGGCACTGCTGATGATGACCTATCTAACGAGGGTGCAAAAATAGTGACCCAGCAAAGGTACTGTGGAAGGAAAGGACACAATTGTATACCACATGGAGAGAGGAACAAACTTATTAAATGTTTTTTCTTTTTTTGAGAACCTTCAGTTTATGGTCTAACTTAAGGCATCACTACTAAAATACACTGCTTTTGCATGCATGTCTAGTTTTGTTCAACAGACACACTGACACGCACAAAAATTATGAATGCATATGAAGAGAAAGTTCATTTCTAGAAAGGAATCGGGAGAAACCACAAACGAAAACCAAGGTGCAAGCCGGAGAAAAGACGGCGAGCAGAAACCTTGGCTCTGGTCGTCCTGGCTGTTACCATCATAACTGAATCCACCCTTACAAAGTAGATATACACTCATGTCCAGTCAGAAACCTCCCTGTACAAGGTTGTATTGTAATGAACCTAGCAGTGATCCAGACTCTTACAGTGAATCCGCCTGACAGAAGCAAATTAGAACAATCAGGGAGACTATATATATATATTTATATATATGTTTCTTTTATAAGTAAAGACACAAAAGGCAATCGAGAGATGACCAACATGTAAAAACTGTTTGTTACAGGTAATTATATAAAAGGCCAAGATGTTGTTTTTTTTTGTTCATTTTATTCTTGCTCTATGAACGAACTAATTTACAGGTGAGTACACTCCGGCCATGTAAGCTTTCTTCCTAAGACACCCCATTCAAAAACATACGAGCTGACACACCACAGCTAGCTTGCACACTGTCTGTAGTCTAAAATACAGAGCCGTGGAAGGGAACAAATTAAAAATTTATTTCATGGATTCACATACATTAATAGGATAGGGAAAATATGCCTACTTATATAAGTTCCCGTTCTAAAAATAAAGAGGTGTGACCACATTCATGAGCATAAAAAAGTGTAGGACAGCTGATGGGGAAACAGGGGAGGACATGGAACGAACTGATGGTGCTTTTCCTCATACCCTGTGAGATTTTGGGTTTGGCAAACAAAGCAACACAAGCACTGAGTAGTAAACAAAGTAAAACCTCTCCTCTCCCGGGTCCACTTCAAAGTTCCCTTCAGTCCTATAACCTCTGCGGTTCTACTTGGAACGAATACAAAAGTCTTTCTCTCTTTCATTACCATCTGTTAACATCAAGAACATACAACCAACTGAATGAAGATTTTTAAAAATATAGTGGCAACCTCAACACAGCCACCCATCTTCCAACAAACACAAACTATGGGGATGAACAACAGTTAAAAAAATTGATGTTTTTTTAAAAATGCACAACATACACATACACACAGGAGAAAAAAAGCTTAAAAAATACAAAAATAAACTACACAAAAGATCTGCATCATTGCTTGCTAATTTTTTGGGAAGATTTTGCAATTTTTTTGTGTGCTGCAAGTCTCATTCCTAGCATAGTCTGTCATTCTTTCTCTATGAATCTCTTCCTTAGTCTTTCTTTGTTGTCCACCTTGAAGTGTGGGGCACCAGTCCTCATCGTGGGGTAAAAAGCGCACAGTGATGACATTACCAGGAGACTGGAGTCCAGAACAGGTCCAGTACGGTGGCTATAGGTTGTTGATGAAGCAAAATTTGTTTTGAGCAAAAAAAAAAAAAAAAAAGAAAAAAGAAAAAATGATGTCCTCTCGCAGTGAGGACAAGTGCTTTATTCAATTCCATACCAATTTTTTCCTCCCATCTAAACTAATGCCTCCATGGCCTTTTTCAACTCTGTACATCATTTCATGTAGTCTCTCTCTACATTCCCCCAGGATTCACAAAACAAAGGAAAAAAAAACATTGCGCTCAGGCTGGCTCCCAGTTGGTGAAAGATGTAAATGCTTTTCTATACTGCTCAACTACTGAAACAAGCCAAAAGTAGGGGTTAAATGAAGGAGGGGGATGTGACTGAAAAAAGATAATGTGCTTCTAAGTTTGTGTTACTCTAAAAATAGTACGACCAACAGAACAAGGAGGAAGGAGGGTTTTTATCTACAGAAACATCTCTCAGATTGACTTTAATCTCAGCTTCGTTCAGTTGTTCTGCATCCAATGATGTTTTGATCTGAGACTTGAGGGTGGAGTATGAGTTTAAGATGTGGATGAGGAGGTGGAGGAGGGATGAAGGTCAGTCTTCCTGATAAAAGGACAGCAAGTGGAAAAAGGACAAAGACTGGGGGGGATCTCTGGGCAACCTCACTGGTCCGTCCTTGCTTTCTTTGGACCAGTAGCCTTACTGTAAAAGCACACATAAAACCATGATGAGTATTAAATGCTAAATTGGTCAGTGCCATGTTGAAAGCATATCCTGTGTGCATGGTATGAAACAAAACTCTGAACTTACGTATCAGGAGAGGTGCCTGGTCTCTTCGGGGCTGGTTTTGCGGAGGCAGCATCTTTCCCAGATTCTACAAAGCAGCACAGTGGTCAAAATATGTCCCATGATTCAGCAGCTGATTGCTCACACTGTGACACTATTAGTTTGTCGATCTATGCTCTCACCTTGTAACCATCGGACTTGGGTGGCAGGGCCATAACCCTTCTCATTACGGGCGGCGATGCGAAAGATGATGGCAGGCTTGGTGGTGTAGTCAATGTGGGCGTTGGAGAGGCTGGATGACTGCACCAAGCATGAGGGGTTAGGCCCACAGTACACACGCATGAAAGCTAGCTGCGCTGGGGTGGAAGCCTTGGCTTCAGCTGTCTGGCTGCTCTGGATGGCCAAGTATACAGAGTACTCAATGATCTTTCCTGATGTCACCGAAGGTGGTTCCCAGGTCAGGTGGGCACCATCTGGGCTCTGCGAAGGATCAGTGAACAAATACTACTCATCATATGAAAGCATGACTCTGAAAACAGCTAGTCTCATCTAGAAGCTAACAAACCCACGGCTAAATAAGACGTGAATGAGAAGTAAAGCTTTACTGGTGTGTTACCTTGCTGATTTTGATGGCGCAAGGTGCCCCTGGGAAGCCTGGTAGGCATGTCTTGAAAGCAGATATCTCTGAGAAGGATCCACGGCCACAAGCATTAATTCCTGCTACGCGGAACTTGTAAGCAGTTCCAGGCTGCAGCTCCATTTTCTTCATCTGGCTGTAGTCTGGCATAATGCCAGAGTCATCCTACAAAACGAAGAGCAGAAATAACAGGAATGAGAGATGGGCTGACTTCTACATTCATCTTGGTCGTGCAGTAAAAAAAGCACATTGCGACACTTACGTCACCAAGAGAATCATCTGCTGGCACATAAAAGTGGGTGACAACCATGTTGGTCACTTTGACAATTCCAACATCGAACCACTGGTTTTCTTTCTTTACAACAGGCTTCACTGGTGTTGGCTGTGGACCTTGCTTCTGTTAAAAAAAAACATAAGAAAAAAATCATTATTCACCATTCTTCTCCCTTGTCCTGCTCGAGCAAGCAGGATTTCATTGTTACTACAGTAACTCACCTCTCCCTCGATGCCATTGGCAACCTCTGCTAAGGCAGCAGCTGCTTGTAGCTTGGCTGGACTTGCCACTGATACAGAGGGTGCGAATGTGCTTGATGGAGCGAGTGCTGTGGGGACAAAACATCAAGTTCAAAGAGTTCAGTGTACTGTTAAAAATGAGAGGAACAAAAAAAAGCCACAATAAGAGCTCTTACTCTCAGCCGTGGTACGAGGCAGCAGTGATGCCACAGCACTGGTTACTGCAGCTGCCATCTCATTGTGTCCATTGCTTTCGACAGAGGGGTCGTTGAGGCTGTCAGCGGGAGCGAGGCCTTCAGTTGGCAAACTTGTATCTACACTGGCCTGCTGTGCAGCAGCCTGAGCCTCTTGCAGCTGCTGCTGCTGCTGGACCAATGCTGCCAGCTCCTGCTGGGTCAGCATGATGGGGATGCTGGTAGGCTGCTGGCTTTCTCCAGTGGAATCGCCTTCATCTATGAGGAAAAAACAGCCAAGAATTTAATCAAGTAAATAAGAAAAAACACACAAAAACTTACTCAAGGTGCTTGCAGCAGGTAATAAGATCACTTTTGCGTTGACAGTTTTTTCCCCTTTAAAAGACTTTTGATGAAAATAGTGCTCCAAATCAAAGTGAGATCAAGCATCAGACTTTACACACAAAGGATGGACTTACTCATAACAGCCTGCTGGGCTGCCTGGAGGACAGCCTGAATGGCAAGGGCCTGGGCTTCTTCAGTGGCTGCTGCCTGAGCAGCTGCCTCTGCTGCTGCAGTCACAGCCAGCTCCTCATCTGAAAGCCCAGTTACCATCAGAGTGGCTCCCTGACCCTCAGACATCAGCTCTGAGGGCAGATTTAAGGCTGTTCCAGTGGCTGCTTCTCCCTGAGAGGACGTATGAAGAGTCACATTCACAAGGATTATATTTTTCCACTTAAAATGAAAACAGACAAATCAAAATAACATGAAATACTGTATCTACCTCTGCTTGTGTTTCCATTGCTGCAGCTCCCTCCTCTGCAGTTGCAGCTTCTGCTGACGCTGCCTCATCAGTTTGCATGGGTTCCTCTGTGGAGCTGGCAGCAGTGCTCACGCCCTCTGTGATTGATGAGATCGACTAGGAGACAAAAACAGAGTGAGATAAAACTTATCAAAACTGAAACAAAAGCACTAAGGCTCAGATTTGACGAGGAAATGAAATCATGTCTTCCTCTAGTAATACCATGTGATTCCAGCAGGCAGCCAGGAATATATGGTGAAGTTAAATCTATTAAAAAGAGACAGTTCTGTCATTGGATTAGGTCTTACAGGTACAGAGGGTCCAGGTGCTGGTGTGGACTGAGTGACAGTAGTGATGGCTCTGCCTTGGGTGGTGGTAACTAAACCAGTTGTAGTTGTGGTGGAGGTTGCTTCTGCGCTGCTGGTACCTTCTGCTCCCTCTTCTGTCTGCTGACCGGCTAATGCATACAAAGGCAAAAAGTCAGTTTAACCCAACACTTGAAACAAACTTCACTCAGTGGTTGCAGAAAACTAACGTGGAACAACAACAACAAACACATGATTGCACCTTCCAGGCACAGCTTCACTAAGTGTGAGTGTACCTGTGCCTTCGCCTGTCTCCATGCTGCAGGTGGCAGTGGTGGCTGTGTTGGTGGTCCCAGTCTCGTGTGTTTCACAGGGTGGGTTAGAACAAACCCTTTGGGCGACGCCTGAGGATGTGCTGGTCTGTTCACCTCCCATGTTGGAGGTGGCAGTGGATGGCGTGTTGGTGGTCCCAGTCTCGTGTGTTTCACAGGGTGGGTTGGAGCAAACCCTCTGAGCTGTGCCTGTCTGGCCTGCGCTCATGTTTGATGAAGACTGGGTGGCTGTGTTGGTGGTACCCGTCACGTGAGTCTCACAGGGTGGGTTGGAGCACACTTGCTGGACTCCTCCCATGTTAGCTGAAGCTGTTGTAGCTGTGTTAGTTGTCCCAGTTTCATGAGTCTCACAGGGCGGGTTGGAGCACATGCGTGGAGCAGACATGTTCGAAGATGCAGTTGTGGCTGTGTTGGTGGTGCCTGTTTCATGGGTTTCGCATGGCGGGTTTGAGCACACCTGTCCCGCCTTAATTGCTGCAGAGGAGGTTGTGGCTGTGTTGGTGGTTCCAGTCTCATGGGTCTCACAGGGTGGGTTGGAACAGACCTGTCCTGCACCGATGGTTGCCGAGGACGTTGTAGCCGTGTTGGTGGTTCCAGTCTCGTGAGTCTCACAGGGTGGGTTTGAGCAGACCAGGGTGACAGTTCCAGAGCCTTCTCCTGCAGCTCCAGCCTCCGTGGAGCTTGGCTGCTCAGAGGTCGGTGAAGCCAGAATGGACACTGGTAGATCCTGCACTGGTTGAGCTTCTACACCACTGGGAGTTGTGATTAGAGTCACCTGGGTGGGCTGGTTCTGATGGAGAAAATTTAAGGAATTTTTGTTATTTCTGGTCCACAAATTTAGATATTCAGTGTCATTATGCTTACGATTCATGGTAATGTGAAATAATGGTGTCACCTTTAAATGTTTATTTTGCACCTTTCAATGTCCTTTATGCATTAAAAAAACCATGTAAAACTCTAAACAGTTTAATAAGGTAAAATCCTCTGTGTCAGTCATGTTTTTGCAGTGCAGAATTTTTATAGCTTCAGGCTGCACAAGTCACCTTTGTAGTCCTAAATCTGGCTTTATTTCTAGTAGGGATGGGTACCTTTCACACTTGAAACAATACAGCACCAAAGCCAGGTACCTGGCAATCGGTACCGGTACTCAACGGTACCAATTTTCGTACTTTCTTATGTTTAAGTGGTAGAAAATATTAATTTGTTTACTAATGAAATATATATAAAAAATAATTTAACATATTTATTTTTCGATATATAACCTTGCAATGGTGTGTTCATGCCCAGCGTGGAAAATTGCCTACTCTTCTATTCCCTCAGTCACACGGATGTGTTTAGGTACCTGAACATGGTACCTTTTGGTTTTACCTGAGTCAATACTCTGTACTTTTGACAGAATTTGGTCGGTACCTATAAAAGTACCTAATTCGGTACCCATCCCTAATTTATAGGATTGTTTATGCTTCTTGATGTTGATTGAAAGCAGGGTAATGAGAAAATCTCAGTGACAAAGAAGCAATAAAAATAAAACCAAACTTACACAGTCCTGTAAAGTTTGAAAGGCTTCGGCCTGAGTTTAGGTGATGTTCCGACAAAATTGTTGATTCACATTTGTTTGTTTAAGCACGTATGAACGGCAAACTATGAACATTTTATCCAGAGAGTGATACTTCCCTCATCACAAATGTTGATTTTGACTAATAAGAAGAGTTGGTAAAATCATATTGACAGCAACAAGCTGCAAATTCATGTTTAACCTGAGATGCTGTGCTGCAATCAATGTGCTTAAACACAGCTGCAAATATTTTATAAACTTATGAATGAAATACAAAATGCAACCTACTGGACAAATATTCCAAGGGCTGTTTTACCTGAACTGTGATGGTGGAAGAGGGCAGTGTTGTGGCAGAGGTCAGGCTTGTCTGGGCAGCTGACACTGTTATGGCAGATGGGCTGATCACCTGGCTGGACAGGGTAGCAATGGTACCCAGAGTGGTGATAGGGGTCACCAAAGAGGCATTGGAAGTGTCCACTGTGGCCCCTGCCAGGCTAGTAGAGACAGTGCCAGTCACTGTCCCCAGGGTGGTGACTCCTGAAAGGAAAATCAGGAGTGTTAAAAAACAAGAGAACATAAATGTGACCTAAAAATACCCTCTAGAAAAAAAAACACACTCAAAAGCACTTGTTCTTACCAGTAGTCCCCTTGACAACCAGAGTTGTGACAGTTGGCTTTACTGCAGACACGGTCACTGGCGTAACAAGCCGAACACCACCCACTGTGCTCATGGGCACAGTGCGCAAAATAGTCCCAGGTTGCCCAGGCGCGCCCTTCAGAACCACCTAGACACACAATTATTCAGGATAAATGCCCCCAAGTAAAACAAAAGAGCAGCGTGGCTGATATACACGGTGAAGCAGAGTCTGGGTACCTGTGTCAGTCCCTGCTGGCCAGCGGTGGCAAGCTTGGGCACTGCAGTGATGATTTTCCCTGGAGTTCCAGTGGTCATCACCTTTGTGGTCAGGATTGTGATCGGGGTTTTCATGCCAGCACTGCTTGTCACACCTGCAAGACCAAAGCATCTGTGCTCAGAAGAGTTTTCTACAGATGATATAAACTTAATAGACTGCATTTAATCGTAATCATTAAAATATTTGTTGCGTGTTTTTCTGTTTTTCTATTCACACTAGCCAGTTATTTAATTCTGTTTTGATAAACTCTGGATAAAATATGGGCATCATGCAATCTGTAGATCTAATCTCTGCAATAAATAAGCAATGATGAGCAGTTGTGACACTGTAAACTGGAGAGAGCAAAGACCTGTGGCTCCAGGCTGGGTCATGATAGCTGACATAGGGATGGTCTTAATGATGGTGGTGCCCTGCTTTGTGGTGGTGGGAGAGACACCACTGATGTTGAGGATAGTGGGCTTATTTCCTGTCCCTCCTGCCTGGGAAGTTGTAATAATGGTTGTAGGCTTGCCGTCTGCAGAGGTCACCAGCTTCAGTATGGTGCCAGCAGGGAGGGGACCCTTTGTCTGAGGAGAGAGAAACAGATTACTCAGCTATAAGAAGAAAGATATCTGGAGCCTGTTTTAAGGGTTTTAAGCTGCCTCCTATTTTCCCCCTGCTCTCATGCAGATAGCTGACCTGTATGATCTGTGTGAGAGGGTTAGTGGAAGCCTGTCCTGTGACAGCTGATGTCTGCACCGGCTTGGTCTGTACCACAGACATCATTTTGCCAAGGTTGGAGATCTGCCGACAGAAGAGAGAGGCTCAAGTTGAGGAGTCACAAGAAAACATGAGACAGCACAAAGAGTTCATCAGGATGATGACCAAACTGGATAAATCGATCTAACTAATCATTCCAGCCTTAAAAGACTGAAAGTCACATGGATCACTGATATCGTGCTCCCTGTTTTCTTGTTTTCTCTGACAGTCACAATCAGCCAACTTTTAGTCCCTCCCCACCAAGTTCAAGCTCAGTGCATGTGATCATCTTTTGACAAGAACTAAAAAAGCAAACTAAAAACGCACTCAGAGAGCACAACCTCTGCCAAGCATATTGTGGTTGTTGCTTAACACTTTAGTCCTACCTTAATGTTCTACTCCCTTTCAGCAGACTGTCTGCTACAATTTGGTGTTAGTTGCAGGTTTGTACGATAATTTGTTACCTGATAGTGTTGAATATTATGACAATCCAGTATATATTTCGTACTCCAGATCTTAGTATCCGGAATATTGCTAGGATCTGGATCGTCCTTCTACATCAGTCAGAAATGATCATGACCTTGTCTCATATTGTTTTGCAAAGCAATCCGACCATTTATCGTGGCGTTATATACACATATGGTGAAACCAGCCCTATCTCACAATGATACAGAATCCTTTAAAAAAGACTCCTGGATCCAGACGGTGATCCGGGTTACCTCCTAAATTTAATCACTTCTTCCTGATCTCATTTTGAACATTTCCTTAAAATTTCATCAAGATCCATTTGTTACTTTTTGAGTTATGCTGCTCACAGAAAAACAGACAGACAAACTCTCCCCAAAACACAACCTCCCTGGAAGAGGTAATAAGTGCTTAAAATCTTTTTCACAGTACGAGTATGAAACTGAAAGAACCAAAGAGTGCACTCAAAAGGTCAAAAGTTTCAGTGTGGCATCATACTACAGAACGTCAATGGTCTTGTTGTCTTACCAAGGTGCCACTTCCTCCCATGGTGAGGGGGCTCTTAACCAGGGTGATGGTTTTGGTAACTCCGCCCACCACTGTGGTTACCACTTGGGCTTGCTGGGCAACTGTGACAGCACCAGACTTGTGTACAGTGATGATGGGTCTGGTGGTGGTAGGAGAGGATGCAGTTGCTGTGCCCACCTGGGCTGCAGCAGTTTTCAGCATCCGTGTGGCAGGGTTACTGACCTATAAGGACAGCATAACTTTAACAACTGGCCTTAGATAGTATGTAAACAGTCTATGAACTGAACATGCTCAGCGACATCCGTACCATTACTGGAGAAGCTACTTTCACTGTGGTTGTTCCTGGAGTAACAGCCACTGTCTTAAGAATGGTGGCACCTGCAGGAACATTAAGGACGGTGCCTGCAGAGGAGGGTGGTATCTTCTGAGTAGCTGCAGCAGCTGCAGCAAGAGCTGCCATGCCACTCATCTGAGGACTACTGCCAATGGGCTGTAACAGAAAAAGGAAACGCTTGCTGAAATCATTTGCTCATCCAAAATGATACATGTTTAAATAAAAAAAATAGATTTAAGTGAAAAATTGCTCTCACCGATCCTTGTGTGGTCTGGGCAGGCACTACCATTCGTACACCTGGAGGAAGAGACGTCACAGTGACAGGGGATTTCCCAGGCTGGCTGGGGCGAACTGTGACAACAGATGCGCCTGTGGCAGACTGTTGAGCAGCAACCTTCAAAACAGCTGTAAAAATAAATAACCAATGATTAGGTTTTAAAAGCTTTAAATGCATTTTCCCCCCGTGTTACAGCTTCCTTGTGTAACGAAAACAAAAGAATGAGACACTCAGCAAAGAGGAACTGTGGTAACCTTTATAATACCTGTCTGTGGTAGGCTCTGAGCAGATGGTGCTGCTGCGGCTGGTGCAGGGCTCTTAGGAGAGTTCACAGGCTGTGAAGGGGTTGCACTCATAGCTGGGGAAGCTGCAGCTGGGGTTGCAGGGATGTCATATTTCTGTAGCTGCAGTAAGTAGGTGTCTGCAGTTGAGACAGCACCCCAGCTCACCTCCAGGGAGTTGGTGTTGGCACGGACTAACTGCACTCTGGCAGGGGCATGTGGCCGCTCTGGAGAGGTGGAACATGAGAAATGAAATGTAAGCCCATGTCACTGTCACAGTCAGTTGTGAATCCAATCATGGTAATGCATACTTACCAGTTTCAAGGTACCAGAGGTCTTTACAACACACTTGGTTGTTCCATGCTTTACGATATCCATCACGACCACTCCAAACGTAAAGTCTGGAATTTATGGCCACAGCACAGTGGCCTGCACGGGCCCTTGGGATGTTATCTTCAAGAGTATCCATTAACACTGTCTCCCAACACATGGTGTCTACGGAGAAATAAATGGTATGGATGATTACCTACAATGAAGCACTTTAAAGCTGGTTGTGTTTTATTCATATTACACCAGTCTTCATTTGACGTGCTACAAAACATAAGCATATATACATTTGTATTGTTTTGGTGGGATGAATCAGTTTTTGAGACAACAGAGCCGTGAAGTTTTGACAATAAGTTTAAAGAAATGAATCCACGGTATCTGCAAATATTTTAAAACTTAAGGAGAACGGTAAACAAGAGTTAGACAAACCGAGATTTAGGCAGGCAAGTGTGTTTGTGCACTTCCACTCCTTCTCATGTGTTGCCACTTTGACATCATCCATTACCAAAGGAACCCATCCTCCGAAAACATACATCCTGCACATTGACAAAATGAAAAGACAGTGAGAAACTGAACAGGCACAGCCTTTTTAATTTGCATTAAAATATTTAATATTTGTTGACAAGAAACAGCCGTTGTCTCACTTGTTTGTGATGGTGGTGGCAGAGTGAAGACTTCTAGGCAGCGGTGCTGTCCCGTTAACTGATGGTTTGTTCCAAGTCAGGGTATCTGGGAATAATAATAATAAGCAATAAGAGCCACATAGACATATACCACCAGATAAACACAGTGTAAAGTGTAAGACAAATTCTATCACTGAAAGAGAAGTGATGTACAATTGGTCTGACCGACTGACAACAGCAAACTGAGGGGCATTTCATATGTTTATATGCTGTGATTTTTTCACGTGCGCTTTGAGATACCTACCAATATCAAGGGTCCACAGATCTCCAAGACGACAACCGCTCATTCCTCCATAGATTATCAGGCGTGATTTCCTGCTTGTCTTTTCAGTGTATACCACAGCGGTGTGGCT
Organism: Halichoeres trimaculatus; assembly: GCF_033239565.1. NCBI lineage: Eukaryota > Metazoa > Chordata > Actinopteri > Labriformes > Labridae > Halichoeres > Halichoeres trimaculatus. The sequence goes on along the minus strand of NW_027437179.1, from coordinate 15,912,844 downwards.
CTCCCGGGGAGGAGGCAGGACTCCATATGTAATCGGAATATCCCATCCGACCACACTAGAACCAGCACGCAGTTCAAGTGTGTAGAGATCATTTAGGTATCTGATGGAGAAGGAAAAGATTTCTCAGGGTTAAGTTATGGATTGGAACCGCATTTGGGATTGAACCACCACTTCCCGAGGTATGCTTGAGAAAATGAGCACCTGGGAATGTTGTTTTTGGGGTCCTCACTGTCATTTGCGAGTCCACCAAACAGGTAGCACTTGTTGCCAACCAGAGAAAAACTGTGGCCGAGTCGAGGGCAAGGAGGGGGGCCATTCTTCGGGTTCTTTGCCTTTAATTTTTTCCATTCCCATCTGCTGGCCTACAACAGAAAAGAGTCAACACAGCATGTAACAGATCATTGGCTAATCTCATTCCAAGTTATAATTTGAAATTTTACAAAACATTTTGTCCATTCACCCTGAATTCCCCCTTGGGAATAAAAAAGGCATTTCTATTCTATTCAATTCTATTTAAATTGACAGATTACTTATAGACTTAAATGCTATTTCTGAATCAAAACACTGTCATGCATCAAGTATTGATATAAGTTGCACTTAGCTGAATGAAACTTTATGATTAAAAGAATATTAGCATGCCTTTGAGATATTACGTTAAGGACAAGATAATATAAGTATTCAATTCCTCACCATGAGGAAAGTCCAACAAATTCTATTTTAGGATTGATAAACATAAGATATAAGTTACAAATGTAAGTACAGTGTGCATTTAACCTATTTTAAAATAAGATCATAACCACAGGATATGGATAAACTGTTCTTGTGATGCAAAGAAACATAAATGAAAAACTACAAATATTGTAAAGTTTTCATTTTTGTCTTTCTTTCCTCAAATTTCATTGAGCAAAAAACACATCAGTACTAACTGAGTAAGCAAGATGGACTATACGCAAATTCTTGGTGTAATTTTGTTCTTAGTGAAATGCCTGTATGCAAAAAAATATACATCAAACAAAACTGTCGTACCAATATTTTGAGAATGCATGTTGCCCATTTATTTCGTTTGATTCTTCTGAGCTAAAATGCACACAGAGTTACGGTCAATAGTTATATTACCTGTAGCTCATAGAGATCATTGCTGTACTTTCCATACTCCACCATTCCACCGAACACCAGCAACCTTGTGCCATCACAGACAAAACCATATGCTGCACAACCAGGAGGGATATCACCACGGACTGCTGGGATGAACCACTGGTTTGTTGCTAGAAAATAACATACCAAAATTACAGCGAGAGACTCAGTTTAAGCTTTACATACCAGGAAATGCTAGATTAATCAAATACACCAATTGCATGGGTATATTGGGCTAAACTTGGCAGCAAACATCTTGATTTGTAGTACATCACCAGGCAAAAAAAAAAGAAGAAAGAGAAAAATGTGGAAGAAGCATGAAATGACTGGGGGAAAAATGCATGTTTTCCAAACTTCCCTTCATAATTGGTAATAATAAAGAAATTGTGACACAAGAGATGCTTAAACCAACCAGCATCATCCATTTTATTTCAGCCCGCCTTTTTTACGTGCGTTAAAACGCTTCCTCCAGCAGAGGGGGACCAAATCATTCACACACGGATCTGCTCGGCCCACCGAGGCCTGTCCTGTACTTGATTTTTCATTTCACGAATCGATATGGAAATACATCACAAAGTATGCAGAGGGAAATAAAACTGGAGCATCTTCCACTTTTTTCAGGAAAATGTGCATTTCGAGACTTGTTGATGCAAAGGATATTCTTAAAGTGAATATGTAGTTAATCTTACCGGTATTGTATACATGTAATTCATCCACAATCCCTTCGTTTCCACCACCGAAGACAACCATAAGCTCCTTTATGGCAACAGCCCTGTGTCCATGTCTGGGCCGGGGAACGGGACCGGACCATCCGAGGACCCGTTTCCACCGCGGCTGCAGAACCGACGCCGTGGTCCCAGTTACCGCGGAGCCAGGGGCAGACATGACTTCTGTCAGAACGAAATAACAGTCTTAATAAATAATGAAAAAATAGTATGTGGGATGATTCTGTAAAAGAGAAGTGTAGCGCAGCATTTGATCCAGTGCTCTACCCAACTTCTCACTTTGTATGATCGTATCAGCTAAAGAGCTCCAGTTAGCCATTAGCTTCGACCGATGAAGGCATTCAAACTAACAGCAAAACCCAAGTATACCAGCTGTCGCTGGTACTAACCATTTTATGGATTTAATTGAATGAGTAGTTGACACTGAATTCATACAGTCTCTCCAACATCTAAGTTGTGTCTCATACAGTTATTTCTAACCATTGAATTCGGTACATGGAAGCAGCCATCTTGCAACCAAACAAACCCCCGCTAACTGCCAGTCTGAAAAATGGCGGAAGCGAATGAAATAGAAAAACACATACCCTAGCAAACTACGCCAGCAAAGACAAAAAGTAAAATTAGAAACAAATTAATTAGACTCATGGAGAAAAAGACTAAGTGCACAAATACAATCAGGCCACACCGGGTTCATCCGCGGTTAAAACCGCTAGCAAGAGTCGACTATTTTCATGCCTCTCTGGGAGTCGCCATATTGTAGCTAACAAACTTAGCATTCTGTGCAGCCACTTCAACGCAGTTAATACCATAAGAAAAATAACGAAGGTCTGCTTTGACAGTTACATCTTTAAAAAACCTAAATGCCCGTAACCACATCGAAAGATCATTTTAAAATTCACAACTGCTGAGATAAAACTGGGGTGTTTGGATGGTTTCTATCGTAAGCAAGACTTCGTTAGCATTAACGGCTGACAGTTCAACCTAATTCGGCCAAGCTAACAGCGCTAGCTGTGGGCTGGCATCTGTCAGAGCGTCTTCAAGTTTTCCAATTAGGTGCACCGAAATAGCGTTTAATTATGCAATGCATATTTTACCTGATATAAATGCAGTTGCGACAACTTTCTTGAAACGCGACCAAACTTAGTTAAACTGCACATATAGAGTGTTATTGTGTTTCATGCCGTCTGTGGAAGCAGCCATTTTTTTCGACGATCGGCCTAGTTCTACAGCTCCCACAAGAAAAATGGCCGGACGGAATGCCACAACAAAACACAACAAACCGCCAAATGCGCAATAATGTCCTACTTTCACTCACCTATTTCGATGCAGTAGTTGCAAAAACACTGGTTTGTGGCCTTATCTTCCGAAAATTATCCAAATTCATTCGATTTGTGAAGAAGTGTTTCCTCTCATGCCTGCCTGGAAGCTGCCATCTTCTTGACAACCAGAGGCGGAGGAAAATGGAAGAGAGTTGGCGTCACCCAAAGTAAACATGGCGCCAAAGACCCGCTCACATACCATACCAGACAGAAACGCATATGCCGGTTTTGTTTTATTTCATCTCGAACAAGCGGTAAGTATCGTCGTTGGTGTAAGTATACAAAGGACACTTGATTTTAGTACAAAATAAATAATTTGTAGGTTTGAGAGCATTAAAACAAGTTGTTTGATTTTTAAGTAGGCTTATTGTCCCATAGTAAAGATGGCGACAGACCTGCCAGAGCCCTATATAAATTATTATATTTAGTGATGGTGCTTTTATTGCCTCCTTAACTGAGCTATATGTGCCTGAACATCCGTGTCAATAGTATATAAGCACGAGTTTACCAATTAAGCGCCTTAATATATTTAAAAGATACCACGCCCACACACACACAGACAGACAGACAGACAGACAGACACACACACACACACACACACACACACACACACACACACACACACACACACACACACACACACACACATATACACAAACACTATAGCGTGCCCTCCGCTGAAACAACAGTTACATTGGGATATGACGGTAGCTACCTTTCCCACCTATAGACCCCCGGCCCTACCTATTTTATTCTTCCAAATTTGTAGAATAAGCCATAGCCTGTACGTAATTTGCTATATAAGCATTGGTTTGGCATGTTGAGAGTTTTTAAGTATTTTTAATTGTGCACATATCAAATTTACCTTGCTGAAAAAAAAGAAAAAACATTTACTTTCTGTATGGGGAGGTATGGATTTATAAATTGAAACTGATTTCTGTAAGACACAATACTTTCAATATTAACAACCTCTTTAACTTTGAAGGATTTCCCAAATAAACAATTCTTGTTGATTGAAATAATAGTGTACATTAAATTAAGACTGCAAAATGGTGATGTAAATTTCTTTAAGACACTTTGCAAAACCTGAACCCTAAATGTAAGCCCAGCTCACATTCACACAATCTCACTGTCATTAGTAGTTGCGGCTCTTTTTTTTCTTTAAAGACAAACAAACAAAGAAAAAACCCTTCTCGAATCGATTAAAAAGTGGTTAAAGAGATTGGGTAGCTGATTTAGGTTTTCAAAAGGGCAAAAGAATAAAACACACACACACACACACACACACACACACACACACACACACACACACACACACACACACACACACACACACACACACACACACAAGCAATTGTTTATAGTTTAAAAAACTAAAGCACAGCTCATCTCATTTAAAAGTTGTCCTCTTTTGTAATACATGATTTGTCCACTAGATGACAGCCTTGTTTTGTTTTCCTTACTTCCACTGTTTGTAGAAAGAAAAGAAGCAGTTATGATGAAGAACAAGAGGAGCAATGTTTCTGCAGGGCTGATGTTAATGAAATCATTGGGTTCCGTAAATGCAGTGTGCACAGGGTTATAACATTTCTGTGCACTGTACATTAATTAGTAAATGAGGCCCAAAGTCTTTTGTATTTGTTTATCTTATTAATTCATTTATTTATTTCTAAAAAGTTAATGAACAACAACACACCACTTACAGAATAGGACCAAACGCTCACTCATATACAATACAATTTAGTATTTACAATATACCAAGTGAAAGTTAGGTTGGGATAAAGGCCTGATGTCATTCTACAAACTAACTAATGTTAATTGAGGGGGGATTATTCTGAAAAACCCAGTAAAGAAATGCGGACAAAAACTTCTACTGTTTTGTGTTTTATTGAAAATTTTTAACCAGTTTGTGAGGCATCAGTTTATCTCTAGCTACAGTGTAATATCCAACACAAAACTACAAATAAAGACAATTCATTATACTGAACATAAAGAACAGTAGATGGACACGTTTATACCTTCGGTCTAAATTCTTACTTATGTTGTACGTCCCTTTTGACAAAAGCGTCTGCTAAATGAAACTGTAGAACTGTTTAAAACTACAACTAACTCCACGATGGAAAAGCATTTCGCCACAGTGGCAAATTATGTAAAGGAAAATATCTTCTCAACATGAAAACTCTGTGAGACAAATAAAATAGGGTCAAAAGGTGAACAGTCACCTGACTCACTGTATTGTCTTACAAAAAGTCAGACCTCAATAATAATCACAACAATGACTATGACACATATACAGTCTAACTGTTGATATGATGGTTTAGTAACAAAAATTTGCACCTTTACTTCTTTCTCCAAACACGTTTAAATATGTCTACCCTTCATGTTGGCCATTTACCTGGAGTCTGGATTAACCTAATTTACTACGTCTTTCCCAGCAGCACCACATTGTAATGGCTCAAATACCCAGGTCTTCTTTCCACAGCCACAGCAAATGAATAAATAAATAGATAAATAAATAAATAAATAAATAAATAAATAAATAAATAAATAAATAAATTAATAAATTAATTAAAAGATTGAATAAAACCTTTCCTTTTGAAAATAAAGTCTGGCTCCTAAAATTCAATTCAGTTTTTTGTATATTTGTAAGACTACAACTGTGTTTGACAAAAGAAACACTATTTCAGAGTGAAATATAAAGCATGTTGAAATGAAAGTAACTCCATACTGAGTAAATGTTCTCTTACCTGGTACCTTTCCACCACAGAACCAACTTGAAGATGACAGATGAATCAAAAAAGTTTTAAAACTTAAAGCATTAGTTCTGTCATGAGCTTTTTTTTCTCTCACAATAACTTTGTTTCAGTAGACATTTACTTCTTTTCATTGCTGAGGTATAAGTTCGCCAAATTAATATTTTGTAATAGATATTTGATTTAAAAATAATTTGGTGAAAGCAAATTGAATGCAAACCATTGGCACCGTTTTCTTCAGACTTGTTGGGCTAATTTTTAAGGATATAAATTTGAAAAGATCAAAGATTGACAAGATCAAACTTTAAGAAACAGCAGAAATATCTTAACTAAGAATAGTGTGGGAAATATCTAGGTAAAGCCTGCGATAATTTAAAGAATTTAAGTGAATATGAAAAAAAAGGTCAGGCTCTCATTTCATCTTTATTTTTATTTATTTATTTTTTTTTAGAATTCTTACTTAATCTTGATTTCAAATCAGTTTTTATTTTAAAGAGCGGCAGCTCACATGTCTTAAATACCACAGAATCACGCATGTGCATGTGAACACTCGCAGTGAGAGATTAACAAAGCGAGAAAACAGATCACTGGAGCTCAGACATCCAGATCATCTCTACTGATCTGAGGAGTTGGTAGTGGTTAATAAACGGTAAGACTCTTAGAAAGCGGCGGAAGAACTGACCTTTAACAACCTTATTATAAAGCCTCACAAGCAACAGGATAAAGGCTTAATAGCAGCAGGAGGTGCAGGTTTTAAAGGAGGCTTGGTCTAATTTCACTCTTTGTTAGGGTTACCGTCGAGCAATGTATCAGATTTTGTTTTGATCCTGAACTGAAATTTTATGAGCATGAATCAGATGTTTGCAGGAATTTATCACATAGTTTTTACATAATCTTAACAGAACTGAACACTACAAAGTCTGATATAACAAAGCCGTCATTCACTACCCAAACCACAAACAACCTTAAAGTTAAAACTCAGCTGTTACAGTTGTTAAACTGACTCTTATGTCCAGCACTTGTTTCAAGACAAACACAACATGTCTTTTTTAAATATCAAATGTGACATTTCCCACAAAACTACACACAGCTTACCTTTTTTCATCCATGTGATATTTTTTGAAAAGCTGCACATTAAGTTTGCATCATTCCTGGAGTTGTAACTGAAGGAAGATTCTCAGAAATGTCTGTGTCATAAAAATAAAAAGAATAAAAATAACAAACTTCCATGCCAGCCCTCCCGTGAACTCTTTCCTGCTTTAGTTTCTTTTCCTAAATCCAAACTGCCTCTGCTCACAAGCTGTTAGAGATGGCGTCATTATGCAAAGCCCAATTAACCTGCTCAAAGATTTAGATGGCATATTTTTTCTTTCTTTCTTTTTTTCATCAGGTACAATCAGTAACATACAGACTCTCTCGGAGTGTAGCTGGAAAAGTTTGCAGACTTTTGTTACAATCAAGTTGATAAGATACTTATCCAATTACATTAAACAACAAACATTCACCAACAAAGAGAATCTGCTGCCTGCTCTGTGATCCATGATCAACCCTGTGTTATCCTTCTTAATCCTGATACGATAAGGTACAAGATCAACTGTCTTAATGCTAAGAGAAAACAGGATACCTTTGTTCCAATTAATTGTGTTAAGAGGTCATAACGATGGGATTAGCTGATTACAAAACAATGACTTCCTTTGGGATTGGATCCAAGTGGACCATCTTGGGCACTGAGACACTAACCTTCTTTTTTATGTTAGCTGTATCAGCACTAATACTGTGTAAATGGTAAATGGTGTCCTTATAGCACTTTACACCATCTGAGCAAAGGCGAAGTGAAAGTGTGACGCCAACCATAAGGAACTTATCCATTCACATATTCACAGTCACAATATGGATATTACACCAATTAGGAGTTCAGGGTTCAGGGTCCTAGCTGAAGGTACGCAAACATCCAAACTGCAGGAGCCGCAAATCAAAGTCCAGATCTACAAATAAAAAAAAAACAGAACAACAATTAGCATAAATTGAGATCCCTGTATTTACTTCTGCTGTGTTTGTGATTTTCTTTTTTTTTTGTGTGTGTGAATGGTTTATTCCTCACTCACAGACATGAATCTAATTGTTCATCATTCAACTGATTGAATTGACGTTCAGGAAGCTCTTCTAGAGTTAGACATCTACATATGCCTGCTAACCAGGACTTTATCCAGTGGCGGCATCAAAGGGGGGCCAGGGGGGGGGGGGCCATAGCTACCCTTAAACATTTGCTGCTGCCCCCCTTCTTGCCAGTTGTGTATGCAAAATAATTATCTAACTGATACTATCTATTTATTGAATGAGACAGCATACCTCAGACAATCTGATTGGTACTTCTAAACTTGAGTAGATGTTGTTTCTTCACACAATTGACAAACTCCTTCAAATTAAAGCTGTAAATTAACTTTAAATTAGCTGTCAATAAACCAGTAGTATTTCATGCACATTAGATAATCAGTAAAATTTCCTGTGAAATAAAAAAAACACAAGTATATCTGCAGGCGAGTTTCATATTCCTGAAGTTTTAGACTAGTCAGTAAATTACAACAGCATAATGGACTTACTGAATTTCAGTTATGGCTTCTGGTTTTTGTGTGCTACCCACATGATTTTCATTGGCTCTGTTTGGTCACCCCTAGGAAAAAACTCTGGAGGTGCAACTGACTTGGTAACTTTCAGAAATTCCCCCCAACAAAATTCAGCTGTAGCAACACAGGTAACCACACATGGCGTCAGATATCACAGCCCAAAAACCTTCTATGTAAATGATATTTAGGATCTTCCACTTATGTGTTGGTTAACATGGAGCTCAGATCTCACAGAAGCTTCACAAATAATTTAGATCTTCATTCACCAAGAAAACCATCCTGTACCTCCACACTCTCCTGATAGCTCATACCATCAAGCTACTGTTGCTTATTTTAATTTACTTACAGTTAAAGCACTGCACAATACAAGAGGCCCACCTGAGCAATATCCTGATAAACTGGTCCTGGTCTTAGTCCTGTCTGGCCTCCTTCGCCTCATCCTTCTCCTCCGGACTGAATCATTTCATCTTCTGACCATGACTGGAGGTCGTAATGCGACGCTTGGTGGAAAGACAGAAGTCCTGTGGTCAAACTACAGCTTTACATGGAGATGATGAATGTACACACACACACACGCACACACACACACACACACACACACACACACACACACACACACACACACACACACACACACACACACACACACACACACACAATCTTTCTCTTTCCCTCTCTACCTCTTCTTCTCTCTCTTACACACACTCACCCCCCCCCCCCCCCCGCCCCCCACCCACACACACACACACATACACACACACATGAATTCTTTAAGTTTTAATCTTCTCATGATGAATTTTGATTTTAATGTCATTATGCAATTAACAAAACTTTCACTTTAACCATTTTTAATTGCTAATATATCTTTAACCTCTGTAAAACGTCTCTGTCTTGATTTTTTATCTTGGGTTAGTGAGAGGACTGTGTTAATACAAGGACTGAGTTATGGTGACAGTTTAGTCCGTCACACTTTTCTTACTGTCGTCTGAATTGCTGAAGCTCAGGAAAAGGGGCAAAGTGCCCAAAAGGTAACTCAAGCCTTGACTTAAACCAGGAAAGTGGATTACAAAGGGCTAAAGCACAGAGATTATCAGATTTAGTGTTATTGGGAGCCAGTTTGGAAGGTAAAGACCTGCTGCTCTTTGAATTAGGAAGTAGGATTAACCTGTTTAACCAGGTTTTGATGTTAAGGGCAGGAGCTGATACTCATCTTAAACAATGTGCACTGCATGCACCTACATACGCAGCCATGGCTGAGACTGTTTGTGTTCCTTAATTTAAATACTTCCTGGAAAGTTTTTACAAAAGGCTGAATCTGAAGTTCCTCTTTTGAGCTGAATACAGTGTGGAGAAGGAAGTGTGTCACCTTTTTTTCTTAAATCAGATCAACCATAAACAATGTTTTAGAAGAGATTAGAGAGTGCACACTGGATTCTCTGACCACAAACCGTGAGTTAGCATCTTCTTTGCACAGAGGTGCTGTTCTCCAAGACAAGAATAAATGGGTCAAGTATTATTTGCAAAGTGTTGTATTTCCCCCAAACCCTGCACTGCTAAACATGGCCTTCTTAAGGTCAGGTATCTCAATCTGAAGTGTGTTAGTTTGACAGATCTGAACTCTAGAAACCTGAGTCAAGTCTCTTTGTGCTCTTTCCTTAAAACAAATAAGCCATTTATTTACTTATATACAGACCAGATGTATATATAGCTCAAATTGATACCGGTGAAAAGATTATCTGATCACAAAACAATGCCCTTATCCCTGGAGTACTCTAATGAACTGACAGAAGAAAAAATCTAATTTATGTAAAAAAAAAAAAAAAAAACCTCATACAGTGTTTTGTCTCCTAGGAGGGCAGTTTACCATGTTTTAACCAGCCAACAGGGCAGTTTAGTGTGTTTTTTTTTTTGCCAACCAGGAGCGACATGCTTTTTGGCACTTAACTGCATGTTTTTTAACAATTAGACCACCACCATGCACACACATATTACAGGACTAAATTAGGTTGACTCATTACTCCTTGTGGCATATCTATGGGACGTTAAGCTAACAGCAAACAAAAGATTTAGCTTACTTTTAGACAAGACATTTTCTACAAACAGTTATTATTCACATGAGTCATCAGTCATTGCAGTAAATTCAGACTCATGGATGTAAGCGCTCTGACCTGGAATCAGGTCAATGTCCCGTCTGACCACTGCCAGGTGAGGCTCGATGAACCAGCGAGGACACAGTGTAAAGGTCCATCTGGCTCAGAGGTCTCTTAAAGTGTTTGGTCACGGCATTCGGTTTCTGTTTTGGCTGTCAACTTAAACTTGAACTTCCTACAACTGTGTCAGGGGGGTTTTGTGTCACATCCACTCGCAAGTTCACCCCCTTTGAAAAACACTGACTGTATTTGGAAATGCCCAAGTGACATGACATAAAGCCTTTGGGGGGGATCACCTGGATTACTGAGGCCCAGATGCATTCAATTGACCTTGTGAACATCGCAGATGATCAGATTACGTAGTCCACATCCCTCTTAGACATTAAGATTTAATGAGCTTTTCCTCACCAGATTGGAGTGACCTATTCGCTACGGGGTGGTGGGTACCTCTGTGGATGTTCATGATGTCCACAGAATAACAAACATGTGTGGGATGTGAGCCAAAGCTTTAAATCCCTTCCTTGTTCCTTAAGCCTTTATGTGTGGGATGTGTGCCAAAACTTCAAATCCTCTCTTCGAGCTAATTAAGTTGAGCCTAAGTGATATTTAAGTTTCCTATAAATGCAGGTGCAACATCCCAGAGGAAAGAGGCTGCCGGTGGACTTTGAGACAACTTCCTCAAACTCATTTCACACTAGATGGACATTGTATTAGGCTACTAAAAATATAATTTTAACTTTTTTTTTGAAGTGCGCTTTAGAGTTATTTGACACTCCAACAAGCAAAGATGAGGGGCCATCGCCAAACGGAGCTCCCAGAAGACTTCTGGATTCCTGTTCCTCTGGACACCAACAATATCACAGCGCTTAGCCCGTTCCTAATTCCCCAGGATCACCTAGGGCACACAGGTGTCTTTTATGCCATGTCAGCTTTTATGTTCGTCCTGTTTGTGAGCGGAACAACCATTAATGTACTCACTATTGCATGTACTGTACAATATAAGAAGCTCCGGTCTCACCTGAACTACATCCTGGTGAACTTGGCCGTGTCAAACCTCATCGTCTCCTCTATTGGGTCGTCAACCTGCTTCTACTGCTTCATGAACAGATACATGGCTGTTGGTCCGCTTGGCTGCAAGATTGAAGGATTTGCAGCTACTCTGGGTGGTGAGGTGCTTTAAAACAATACAATTTAAAAAGATGATATGATGATGAAAGACAGGCTTCCATCCAAAAAAAGGTTTTGTTTATATTGACATAGGATCCGAAAAGGTGCTAGTTTTTGTAAGACTGAAAAGCTTCACAATTTGAGTTAAATTATGAAATGATGGCATGTGTTTCCAGGTAGATAAAGCGTACTGTATTCAGTAGTTTGTTCATTGTTCTTTTGTAAAAGCTGTGGCTTTAGAAGTAGGCATATTAATTGGTGTATCTGACCAGGAACATTATTTAGACACTTGAATCACATCATTAAAACAAGACGTCCTTGTCAAGACTTTAATGAAAGTTACAGTTCAGAGACCCTGAGGTCCAAACAGGAATATTTCACAACAACAGACACTCGATTCTTTCTCCATACCAATGTTTTTTTTCTGTTTTGTTCCAGGTATGGTGAGTCTGTGGTCTCTGGCTGTTGTAGCGTTCGAGAGATGGCTTGTTGTCTGCAAGCCTCTTGGGAACTTTGCTTTCAAGCCTCACCATGCTATAGCTTGCTGCGCAGCCACTTGGGTCTTTGCATTGATTGCTTCACTGCCTCCTCTGTTTGGTTGGAGTAGGTCAGTACATGGAGATAGTATGCAGCAGGTTTTATATGGTGTCTTTAGAACATTAAGCCTGATAAGACATCTTTTTTTTGTGACATAATTCTCCAAAATGGGGAGCAGCCATTATTACCTGAGCCTAACTGAAATGCTGTCTTTGCAGGTATATCCCAGAGGGCATGCAGTGCTCCTGTGGCCCAGACTGGTACACAACCAACAACAAATATAACAATGAAACCTATGTGTATTTCCTGTTTGGGTTCTGCTTTGCTGTTCCCTTCACAACCATCGTTTTCTGCTACTCACAGCTGCTTTTCCTGATGAAATCGGTAGGTGGATCATTTCATTTGAAGGCTTTGTTTAAATGTAAGTGAGTGTGGGCATTTCATGTGACTCTCTATCAACAGGCAGCAAAGGCTCAAGCTGAGTCTGCCTCCACCCAGAAGGCAGAGAAAGAGGTGACAAGGATGGTGATTGTCATGGTGATAGGCTTTCTAGTGTGCTGGGCGCCCTATGCCATATTTGCTCTTTGGGTCGTCAACAACCGAGGGCAGACGTTTGACCTAAGGCTGGCAACCCTTCCTTCCTGTCTGTCTAAAGCCTCCACAGTCTACAACCCAATGATCTACATCCTTCTGAACAAACAGGTAGGTGTTGGTGTGCAGTGTGTGGTGTGAATCAATAAGCTGCAGGTAGAGAAACAAACAACAAATCAACTTTTATTTCAATATGGCTGCTGCTTCTCCTTTAAGATTTTAAAACATGCAAAAAAAGTTACTTCCTGATCCTTCTAGTAAGCAGTCATTGGTTAATGCACTGAAAAATATCTGATTTTTATTTCCTTGTGATTTAGTTTTTATTAATACAGGACGTAACATTTATCCCCAAAGAAATGACTGCAAGTGTCTGCAAAAATGTTAAATTCAACAACAGAAACGTTTCTCTTTGTGTGCTCCATCAGTTCCGCACATGCTTAAAGAAGATGCTGGGGATGAGCGCAGGTGAGGATGAGGAGGGATCAAGTACGTCTGTCACTGAAGTCTCCAAAGTCGGACCTGCTTAGGTGACTCATGCTTCATTTGATGACTTTCACGTTGTTCAAAGGACTGAACTGTTGCATAATGTGACATATGTAATGATGTTATTCTTTCAGATTAAGGGTTAAATGCAAATACAAAATGTAAAAAAAAAATAAATGAATGAATAATCGCAGTGTTTATTTTGTCTTTTACCTTTATAAACACACAGCCCAAAAAGTGATTTTTCTTTATACTTCTATTCCCTCCTTCATCTTGCTTTTTTTCACAAGATGCATAATGAGGTCAGTTCAAACCCATAGTAGTTTTACTGACTTAACAAGAAACTGCTTTGAGAACATAAATATTTTTGTAAACATGTATTAAAAAGCTGCACTAAACTGTAGTTTAGGGTTTTACCTGCATATAGAGAGAATAAAAGGCTTACAACAACTGTACGTCTATGGTATATCTTTACTCTGGAGACAACTTCTAGTAATGAGGTTAAACGCCCATTAAACCCAAAAGGTTGGCTATCAGATAATTAGGTTCATTAGATCAGCTTATGACTTAATTTGAATTGTTAATTAAATTCAAATTAATAACTTTTCATGTAAAAAGAACGCTTACAGTTTGGCAGTTTTTTTTTTTTTTTTGCCATTGATAGACTGATGTAAAAACATTTTCTATACTACAGGAATTAACACGTCAGGTCAAACAGTTCTGCTTCATTATTCCTGCTTTATCAGTTTTCAGAAAATATTTCCTTCAGTCTTTGGGCAGAAAAGATACTTTTTGCTCATTAATTGAATTTTAAATGAAAGTTGAAAAATATTTCTTTCAAAAAAATCAAAAGTTGATAAGAAAATTAATTTGTAGTTTGTCTTTTTTGGCACTCTGAAGAGACACAAAGTAGGATATCAATTTTTTTTAACATTCAATGTACTGACACTGTGGAATCTGTGCACTTTGGAGAAATAAAAAGCTGCATCATCCAGCAGAAATTTATGCAAACCTGCTAGAGCAACTGTACTGGAGTTTTGGACCTCTGTCAGTCTGAAACAGCCAAAACAACAACAACAACAACAACAACAACAACAACAACAACAACAACAACAAAAAATACTTAGGTTAGATTCACATCAAGAACTGGTGCATATATTCTGAGTCTCCATTTGAAAACAATCTGTTCATGTAACAAACTGAAAATGTCGTCAAGTTAGAGCTGGCTCTTCTCCGCTGTTGATGATGAAGACAATTATTTCACAGTAGCCTCATTTACATGGGTAGTTTTCCTCAATCTGATTGAAACTGATCAGATTCAGTTAATCTGATTTGATCTGGATACATGAAGTTCAAGTAAAGAAATTCACGTTCAATCTGCGTATACATGGCCCAGCCCTTGTATCAGTTTTTCTGACCTGCGCATTACATCACTCTGCCACTACCTGTAAGTGTGTAAGAGAAGAAGAGGTGCACTTCCTGCTACCTGTTTACCTTTGGAAAGATGGATCCACGGCGTGGACGCTTATTGTGTCCAGTTTTTCTGTTTGTCATGTTTGTTAAAGTTTGGCCTCGGTTGCTCTGCATACCTCACTTGCGTGCTCACTTACTTCACTAACATGCTTCTTATGTACTAGGGAATGCATGCGCAGACGAACAACCCTCTCTATCAACCCAATCCGCTTCACTCTGTCCTTTACATGGAGCAGATTATCAGTCGACGTGGACTACCTTTTACAATCCGACCTGAAATAAAATCAGATCCGGGTGAATCAGATTGGCTGAGGTGTTTACATGAGATATTTTAAGACTGATTGACCTTTCAATCTGATTGTAAATAGGATTTCTGGACCCATGTAAACGGGGCTACTGAAGCTTATGGATGGCACCATACCTTTAAAAGAAGCTGTAGATGGTAAACCCAGAGTTTCAGAAAACAGATGCACAAATTGTAACTTCTGAGTTGCACTGCTTTTGCTTTTGCAGAGGGTTACTTAGCCACACACAAACAAAAAAGGAGTTAATTCCCAATATTTCCAAATTAAACTAACTGAAATGAGTTGGCACAGAAATTTCTGTATTACTTTATGCTTAAAGTAAGTCAAAATATAAAAACTAACAAATGTCAGCTTAACAAAAATTTCCAATGGGACATTAACTCCGATGTGTCTGCAAAGTATGAGCTGCTGTTATTTAAATCCAAGTGATGTAGTGAACATTACATCTTAAATGTGAAAAATCTACATTTAGTATCTCAAACCAACTAACACAAAAGGCACAGAAAAAAATATCAACTGTAAAAATAAGAATTCAAGTTAAATCAACACTGTGGAGCTGTCAGAGCTGTTATCTGTAGTTTTTTCTCTAGTTTTACAAGTGAAAGAGACGAATAGAAGGGATTACATGTCATCTGCCTCCTCTGGAGCTGCAAGAGATGAAAAGTCAGTACAGTCAGATCAATACATGAAACCCCTACTGACACCATTACCCCTGGAATATAGGCCATCATGGGTTAGCTGTGCTGCAGGGACAGGAAAAAGGAGAGGAAATCATTTAGTTGAAGCTGATATGTCTCAACAATCCAGCTCCAAATCTGAGTGTAAGACTATTACCTGATGTGAAGTGAACAAGAGACCATAAGGCTGGCAGAGGTGCTCTCGGTTCACATCACACCAGTGTAATTATTTACGCTCAGTAATTGTCGCCACACATTCTGACCACCTGCTACTCAAACGGCAAGTGTTTTAACCACTTGTCTCCTGGTGACGGTGGTCATGGAGATCCACGTCGATAGTCGGGAGCAAATCCGAGTTCTGCTAGTAGTGAACTTTTACCAAACATGAATAGTTCAGAACTAGCGGAATTCCAGACCTACCCTCGAAGCATCACAGCGTCACATGGAAAAAAGAGCCAAGAGGGTTAAAAAAAGAAAAGCAAACATAAACTACTGACAAATCCTCTGTGATATGTTGTGAAAAGTTCAATCAAGACTCTTTGAAAGCTCTTTTAGCATTTTTACACAAATATTTAAGCTGCTTGTAGCAACATTATATCAATACTGAAAAAGTCTAAAAAATAGGCAATATACATGTAAAAGCAGCTAAAACATCTGGAAAATTCTACTCATCTTCTCACTAAGAATAACAGAGACATTTTGAAGTAAATGAAAGTGGAAGAGTTTACAGATTTCTCCAGTTTCAGGATCCATCCTCCTCTTGGCGTGCAGTTCCTGTCCCATGTCAAGTTCCCATCCAGTCTGAGAGACAGCTACCTGTGCATGAAGAGGTCTTCACCGGCACACAGAATCAACGGATTAAAATAAAACACGGTTGCGGCTTTTGTTAACCTCTGCTTTCTCCTGAAGTGAACTGTTGTTCCGGAGAGATTAAAGTGTTACGGAGTGAGCATGTCAGAAGTAATTACTCTGTGTTAATCTGTTTTATGGAAGAACCTGAGTTGTCCGTTTAATCTGCTTTGGCCAGCTGAGAATGAGAAATCTTCAACAGCATTTTGCAGGTAGGTGAATACAGTGCAGAACAATATATATATTTTTTAGTAAGCACAAGAAAGCCATCAATCAACTCCATTCTCTTTTTGATGCTGCTGATTTTTCTCTCATTAAATTCTTTTTTTTTTTTTTTTTTAACAGCTCAGACAAAATTAAAGGTGCTACTCTTAAAGGTAGCTCAGGTTCAGTCGTTTTCAAGTGACCCAGTTTAAACACAATAGCGTGGCAGTAAGATGTTATTTTCAAAGACAGTTCAGGTGCTCAGCTTTGTTTCAACATCTTCTTTTACTGATATGATCAGAACATAAATATTTTAGATCATTGTTGCTTAAAAGGCTTTGCCTCTTCCCTAAACCTTGCATGTGCAAATGAATTTAAATACTTTAAAAGCAGTATTTCAAAAGTTTTATGAAAGTGTGTCACTTTACTCTGTGAATGTGAAGGTTTACATCTCTCCGACAGACTGTTTAAGCCTCTTGACCTACATTATTCCTAATGGTCTGGAGGAGGTGATTTTACAAGCTTAAGAAATTAATTTAGATGTAATAAAAGACTTGAGATGATGTTTTTTACATGTCATTTGATATTTGTCCACACAGGTAACATTTTCCTGGGGTTATGGGTTACAAAAAAACACTGAAGACCAATTTAAAAAAGGTGAAGGTGAATAAAAGGAACAGTCAAGAAGAAACGAATACATAAGAGCAAGCGCATTCTGATTAAAGCAGTTTTTGTTATTACTCCATTCAAGCATTCTAATAAAAATCATGGATTAGCCTTTCTACACCAGCTCATTTCTAATATCATTTACGGAGACAAAACAACTTAACCGTGACCGAGAGCTCGAGGACAGTGAGGCTGATCCAGGGCAAACCCGGGCCACCCCTCACCATAAGCTTTCTTAAAAAGGAAAGTCCAAGGTCTTCTCTCAAAGGTAAAGAGTGTGTCCTTCTCTCTGAACCAAAATATAAGATCTTTCAACAGAAAGGGTCTGCTTTGAAGAAACACGCGCATGCATTGAGTATGAGACATGAAAACGTGAACTGTTTGGTCTTTAAAGTATGTCAGTGTCGTGAGATGAAAGGTGAATTCTAATTTACAGTTTACAGTGATCCAGGAAGGAGGGACGTTCAGAAGAAGTGAAATCTCTGCCCGAGAAGTCGTCAGCAATACTGCACGAGCATTTTGGACCAGAGTCACAAGAAAAGATGTGGGTCAGTCTGATGAACAAATGAGTTGATCAAGTGCAAATAAACAACCCAAACTTTGGAAAATTAAAATGTGGAGAGATCTTTCTTCATCTTTTAGAGACAGAGCGTGAATGTTCAACAAGTCAACAGCCCTTGAGGATTGCTTTATATGGTAATTAAAGGACATAACCTCATTACGGACAACCCCAAGTTCTTAACTGTCCGGGTGGCGAGGGTAATGCCATTTAGATACTGATGAGTTGGTCACGAATGTAGCGCCTCCAGAGCCAGCTCTTCAAGGTGTACACTGAGGGCCCAAATACTGTCTGATACACACTTTTTAGCCCCTATTTTATTTTTGCTCTGTAAATTTGGAAGATAAATTTTAATTCTTATGATCCACATACTGAGGGGAGCCACACAATCTTTGCTCAAATCCCTATTTAATATCAACAAATATCAACCTTGCAACACAGAGATTGATGTGCTAGTTTCAGAACAGTGAGAGCTTTTCAGTTACTTTTATTAAATCTGTGTCCCCTTGATAAAAGAAACCTTAGAAAGAAAATTTCCAAGGTTTCTTTTGGTGGGGATTACCCAGACTTTGTCCTGTTTACAGAGCAGAAAATTGCAAGGAATCTTTTACACAACTGTCTACAAGGCATAGCCTCAGATTCAGATGCAGATTAGTCTAATTCTGCTTTCTTCAGCCTTAAAATGAACATTTATTTCATGCTTACTTGAAATATTACAGGTTAGGCTTAGATACGCTGAAAAGAATGAGCACATTAATGTGTGTGGATTTAAGATTAACATTTTGCATCAAAGAACCAAATAAATAGTATTTGAACCAGTTGAATGCTTTCTAAAGCAATGGTCTCTCTAATAGGATGTAGAAGTAAACGGTGTATGAGACTAAAATCTCTAAAAGGACTTAGTGAAGATGTTTATTTCTCAGAGGGCCCCTTGTGATAAAGTTTTGGCCTTTGTAGTTTGATCTCTATCATTTCAGCGATCAATAAGGGAGTGGGTTGCTCCAGCTACAGTCAAGACCTATAACCTCAGCTGACTTTGTCAGGATGAACGCCACCTCTTTAATACATACCAGAAGAGATTGGGAAGATGAATATTGTAAATGAATGTTTTCATTTAAATATCAACACATGTCCTCTTGACATTGAGAAATCTTTTAACAGCGCACCAAGTCACAGTGACCCATTTGGCAGAGCACCAGTTGGGCTACTCACCCTATTGGATTTAGATCAAATCCTTTTTCCTGAATGTCAAAGTGTTCTCTACATGTAAACATCACCAATGGATGGGTATAAACTAGTGAAGGGAAGATTAACAGAATTCTATCCATATACAGACTTGCAGGCACGACACACAGGGCAGCTTTGCATAGATTAGGGTGACAATATTCAGTTTTCTCTTAGAGATACTGCAAAAATACACAGAGATACTTACAGACGACAGAGTAAACCCTTCATTTATTTAAATCATTCCTTTTCTGTCAGGGGAAAATTTTCTATAACCTAAACATAAATAATAAAGGCTGTGGGTCGTCTTTAAGTGATCTTAAAAAAGGCTCCTTGTAAGATACAATATATGCCTGATAGTAATCCACACTTTAAAATGAGATTATCAGCACTAATATAGGTTATTCCTAAATGCTACTTCTTAGCTTCTTGATCAGGCCGAGCAGGACCGGGTTGATTTACAGCACGTCTAAGTCTCTATATAAGAACACCACGCCAACTGACAAAGTTTAGAAGTGAGAAGATAGATCTGTGTTTTTTCTCTGCTGAAAACTTTTTCTGTGATTAATTTTGTAGTTATGGTGGAAAAAAAGGAGATTTACTGTCAAACAGAAAAAGGACGGGAGAGCAGAAGAAAGTTGAACAGGAAAGTCATACAGCGCAAGCTAAAGGCTAAAACGTGGATTAAGCTGTTTGTGATAATGTCGATTCCAACCCGCTGCAGTGGTCTGTTCAAACTTGAGAGTCTATAAATAAAATGAAGAGTGAGGTTACGTTAGCTCTGACTGGTAGATAACTAGCAGGACATAGCTAACGATTTACTAACGTTACACATTCCAGACATGTCTTAGAGATGCTACATAGCATTAGCGCTAAATATAGGCGGCTACTAAACTACTGTATGAACTGAAAGTTTGCGTGTTGTCGCGTTTCAAACTGTAGGGTTACATAACTGTACTGATAGATACCTTACCTGGTTGCGTTTTATACAATAAAGTAATCTTGAACAAAGAAAAGTTGCCTTTATAAGAAGATCTGATCTCCAGTGTCATATGTGACAGTGGGGAGCGAAGCCTTTATCAGCTAGCTTTATCTATTAAAAACACTACCTTTTTCAGAAAGTTCTCACAGTCATTTCTCCCAGTCAGCAGGCGTGCCACAACATCCTTAACCACCTGTAAGTTCCTGACTGAGTGAATGCCACTTCAAGATCATCACACATCTCCCTCCCAAAAAGTCAACACATAACATTAAAAATACTGAAATAAACATGTTATAGTTATTGTAAGCCTGTAGTAAAACTACCAATGATTACACACACATCAAATGCTCGATGGCTCCTACTCTCCTGAGGATATGTTTTTCTTTAGCAGCACCAGAACCACTCCCAAAAAGTGAAACCAAAACAGCCTCCCCTAGTGATGGGGTGCAGCACAGGTCAGAAAACCTCCCCGTCGATGTAGCATGAGATATGTATCAATATATCATTTGTTCATTCCATATCTGTTTTAGAACCTGAAATCAGAAAACGGATAACGGTCTATTTTTCACTGTTTTGATTTTATTTTGAAATTAAAAATAGAGTATGAGAGAATGGAATTATCATGGGATTTTTGTTCTATTTGTTTTTGGTTTTTATCATTTTTGATGTGTTGTGACCCGGGAGTTGTTGACTTTGTTTTTTCCTCAGGAAGGTCAGTCAGTCTCTACTGGGTGATACCATTGATGGGTGAATCGAGCAGCACGATAGCTAACGTTTTACAGCTATTATTAGTTACAGTTTTTGTCAGGGATGGTGAACATGTACGTGCTTTTTAAAGAGGGGAAGCGTGTCACACTTTGGAGGCATCAGTAACATGACGTTTCCGCCTGAGGTTGTGTTGGATGTAGAAACGTCTGACACTCTTTGCAGAGCATCTCCGGACATCCATGTCCTGCAACATCTCCGAAATGTCTGTGTGGGTCTTACCAGCTTCGAACAGCTGCTTAATAACACCGGTTATTAGTGTGGCCATAGTCTATTTATTTGTCACTCACTGTAGATCACCTTCTCTATCTCTGTAAACAGGTTTCAAGATCCGCATGGTTAGAGACTGGCCTCCCTGAGAAAAAGGTCAACAACTCCCAGGTCACAACACATCAAAAATGATACAAACCAAAAACGAATAGAACAAAAATCCCATGATAACTTCATTCTCTCAAACTCTATTTTTAATTTCAAAACAAAATCAAAACAGTGAAAAATATGTAATCCGTTTTCCGATTTTGAATTCTAAAACGGATATGGAATGAACGAATGATACACTGATAAGTATGGGTCATCTGATGTCAAAAAGTGTGGGTATGACGACATCACTGAAAGCTCTGTCGAACAAATGTGGCCCCTGCAGCAAAGAAACATTAACACCAACACAAGAAACACTGAACTTTCTGTGACCAAGAGTGTCTGCTGCAGATCTACACATGAATCTGTTTAGTTTTCTGTACTGATCTGAGGGATTATTGAAGTGTTAGCAGTTAGTAGCTTCTGTGCATAAATTACCCCCAAAATACATCACCAGTAAAATATGTCAGCATTCATGATGATTATGTGTTGTCCAGTCCTTACTCTCTGTCTTGAAGAAAAGCAAAACACGTCACAAACAAAAGCCTGAAGCCTGAAGAGTCAGTATTTAAGTTCAGATTCTGTTAGTATGGAAGGATCTTAGTCCAACAGTTTGATATATGAAATGTGTCTTTGTTAAAAATAGATGGTCTGACTGTTTTGAGAGAACTTGTACTAAAGAACTGATTGATGTGAAAGTCTCTAAAAATATTTTGAATATCAAAATCTGACAATGCTGTTCATTCGTACCTGTCACCTGTTGTGTATGTCAGGACATGATTCTCAGTCTGGAATCAGACAATTGTTGTCTCTACTGTGATTCACAGGTTGCACTAAGCCTTGCGTCTATCAAGTAAAACAGTGCAGATTTCATTAACTTGTGTCTTCTACCTTTTTTTCTTTTACCTTGACAAAAATCACTTCTAGTTAGTTTGATATTAATTTGTTCGTTTGTACATTTAAAAAACATGAAATCATGTTCTGTGATTTATTATTATACAGATTTTAATGAATTTGTGTCAGGGTGAAGCCATCGAGAATGACCTCGGTCAGGTCATCCTTGCTGTTTGTTTTTCAAGTGTCCTTATAAGTCCCCTTGATGAACCCTCTCACTTCTCCCACCCATGCTCTCCAATCCTGCTCGTCTCCACCTGTCCACCAGCCTCCATCAGCCTGTCCTGCTGATCCTGGTCACCTGAGGTCCACATTCATCAGCTCACACTCGCAAATCAACTCCACCTGCTATCGCACCTGCATCTCGTTTTGTTATTTGTCTGATATGTAAATAAGAGACTCACCTTTCTCTTGACCAGGTTGTCACTTTCCTTCTGTTGCATTAATACTTTGAAACACAGGGTTTCTGGTCCCCCAGGATCTGGCTCTCTTTTCCGGTTAAACATTAAATATAAAAATAAAAGTTGTCTTTTGCAGAACTTAAAAATATGGGCTTGCAGCAAGGAAATAATTGTAATCGTTCCCACAGAAGTCCCAGGTACAGTCCCAACCCTCAGCCCTTTGTGCATGTCAACTCTCGCTTCCCTTCATTTTCACTCAGAACTGAATTGGTATCATATCTAAAGTGCATTTTAAACTAAGTGGGAATCATGTTGTGTGATATAGATGTGCAATCTTCTCAGGTCCTGGCTGTCCTTGTCATCTCAAGACATATTCGTCTGAGGCATAAAAATCAGTTTAGGGGAAATGAAGTGTTCACCTTAACATAAAAGGTCAAACACTGGGAACAAATCCCTGCTGAGCCCTCCCATACACCTTACACAGCTTCCAACACTGTATGAAAACCAAGTTAGCTTTTGATAAAGTATTTCACACTTCAGTAAATAACTGACAGAAACTAGTAAACAGCACTGGGATCCTGCAGGACTGTTAGTTTTCTCTGTGGCTTCTTGCATAGTGATCATCCACTGACTTGCAAGCTTTCAAGTTTCCTTAATGTCTGTTTTTTGCAAGTTGTTTTGTGAGTAAATTAACAAATCCTGAATTTTTTCCGTGCTGCATTTTGATGCCTCAAAATGTAGTTTACTCTCTACATTGTCACCGACACACAGCAGTGACAAAAAAACCTTGCACGCTGATTGCACCGTTTAATTGATCCATCCACCTATTTTCCTCGGATTGGTCCTCATGACATAGGGTTGACTGACTTCTTTACCCTTGCCATAAGGTCTATGACGTGAGTATAGGATCAAAGGAGTGTTGAAAAATCCTTTGTTCTGAGGTGAACTCTCTTTCCGGAGGGATTAAAGTTGCCTCACTTCCCTCACATGTCAACAAGTGCAACTGTTGCCATTAAAGTTCCGTTTGTCACCATTTGTCCGGTTAAGCTGCTTTAAGGTTTGGCTGTCCTTTCATGCCCACCAGGGTCCAAAAAGTAGCCTTTTTAAAAAGACACCGACATTACACACACCTCAGCAATATCTTCCACAGCCCTACAAAATTAAATAAAGAAAAGTTATGAGTTTCTTTGAATAACATGTAACAGACACTTGGCCATTTATACAAGAAACACATATTTAGAGTCCCTATTTCTTATATTAATTTTTTCTTGCTCTACTTGAAAGAGCAACAATACTGAGCATTAGTTGAGACAGGAAAATTTGATGTAGGCCAGTGTTAGTCAAAAATTTAATTGTACACATTAATGAAAGGTCTCACACCTAATCTCTGTTTTAATGGAGCGGACAGATATCCGCTTTAAAACAAGATTAGTCTTGCAAATTGTGTAACCCAATGAGCTCTTAGATTTAATTACAGTTCAAAATAAGGTTCCTTATTCCCGATCTGGTGATGAGCATCACTGCCAACCAGCACACCACAGAATTAATGTGATTTTGACCTAATCCCATCAGAAGTCTCTGAAGCATGGGTATAAAAGCTAAAGTCAGGGTTGAAGCAGCAGTCACCCAAGGAGGTTGTAAGTGACGAGAAAGGCCAACTGCTGGGGACCTCCTTCCAAACACAGCATGGCAGAGGAGTGGGGAAAACAGTCTTTTGCTGCCAGGAGGCACTATGAAGACGCAACACAGGGAAGTGCTTTCGTTTACACAAACAGCAATAACACCAGAGGTACAGTATAACCATTTTGTTTTCCGCTGACTGAATGGATGTGCCAATTATAGTGACAGAAAAAGAAAATATGAAGTTAATCAAGTTTATAAAGGCAATCAATTATCCACATTAAGACACATTGTTGGAGTAACATCATGGATGTTTAAAGAATGAAATGCTGAACGCAGTAATTTTGTGTTTTAATGTTTGTTTTGTAAAATATCTAAAGAAGTCCGTCCTTCTCTGTAGCCTGTTTATAGTAATGTTTTTATTTATTGTTTATCCCATTTCTTTTGTTTGGAAGCAGTGAATAATGAATAAACAAATGCCATATTGTGCCTTTGAGAACATTTCATCGATCCTTTGTGTTAATTGGCCTGAAGCACATCCAGTGTTGTTGATTCTTCATCTTCTTCTTACACTTGATGAAAGGTCAAACCAGCTGTCTGAATATGAATGTGTGTGTCTTCTTTCCCCCAGATCCCTTTGAGGGTCCCAATTACCACATTGCTCCACGATGGGTTTACAACGTTGCAACATTTTGGATGCTTGTTGTGGTCGTTCTTTCAGTTTTCACCAATGGTCTTGTCTTGGTGGCTACAGCAAAGTTCAAGAAACTGCGCCACCCTCTGAACTGGATCTTGGTCAACCTTGCTATTGCAGATCTTGGAGAGACAGTTTTTGCCAGTACCATCAGTGTATGCAACCAGATTTTTGGTTACTTCATTCTTGGACATCCAATGTGCAAGTTTGAGGGCTTTGTTGTCTCAACTTGTGGTAAGTGTGAGCAGTCAATCTCTTTGATACAAAAGGTTAAAGTGTGAATTTCTTGAGACAAACTGTTTTAGACCACAAGTTTAACACTGAGTATTGTGCTTTCTTGGACAGGTATTACAGCTCTCTGGTCCCTGACTATTATCTCCTGGGAAAGATGGATTGTTGTGTGCAAACCCTTTGGAAATGTAAAGTTTGATGCCAAATGGGCCACAGGTGGGATAGTGTTTTCCTGGGTCTGGTCAGCAGCATGGTGTGCTTGTCCCCTATTTGGGTGGAGCAGGTAGCCTGCCGTTTGTTTTCCCACTTTGGAAATAAAAGTTCAGAAATGATTTATTTATTACAAACAGGTAAATTTATAACTTCTTGCATCAGGTTCTGGCCTCATGGATTGAAGACTTCCTGTGGACCTGATGTATTTAGCGGGAGTGATGACCCTGGAGTACAGTCCTATATGATTGCTCTCATGATTACATGTTGTTTCATCCCCCTGGGAATCATCATCCTGTGCTACCTTGCTGTCTGGATGGCCATCCGTGCTGTAAGTGATCTCGGCCGTAGTTTTTCCTCAAACCAGACATGAGCCTAGCAGAGTCTAACACGTTTGATTTGTCCATCACAGGTCGCCATGCAGCAGAAAGAATCAGAATCAACACAGAAAGCTGAGAGAGAAGTCTCCAGGATGGTCGTTGTAATGATCTTTGCATACTGTTTCTGCTGGGGACCTTACACCTTCTTTGCCTGCTACGCTGCAGCTAACCCTGGGTATGCTTTCCATCCTCTTGCTGCATCCATGCCTGCATATTTTGCCAAGAGCGCCACCATCTACAACCCAGTTATCTATGTCTTCATGAACCGACAGGTGGGTAGAAAAAAACATGAAATTGCTGTGACAAACAACTTTCAATGTCTTACTCGGCCGCTTTATTCTGTAAACTTCTGACAAGCTTCATTTTTCTGTTTCTTTCACAGTTCCGCGAATGCATCATGAAGCTTTTTGGCAAAGAAGTGGATGAAGGCTCTGAAGTATCCACGTCAAAGACAGAGGTCTCCTCTGTGGCCCCTGCATAAACCTCCACGTTTTCCCTTTTGGAAAAAAATTGAGAACCATTGTAATTTGTACAGTAAATATTTATTGTGTTTATTTTCTTTATATTCATTTTTTTTAGCAGAATGGTAGATATCTTGCAAATACAAAACCTGAAAAAAAAATATCAAAGCAAATAAATGCAAAGTATAATGACTAAGGTTTCCTTTTCACAGTTCTTGTGTCATTAAGAAATAACATAAAAATGATAAAAATGGACAAAGATTTGACTCACAGAGGCAGGTTGTTAGTCTGTTGATACCCCATGATAACCTTAAAAATCAATATTTTTTCAAATACAGTTGGTTGGATTGTTTCATCATCTTGGTTTATTGAAAGTTCATCAGCTGAAATAGTTTGCAAATTTTAAGAATTCTTAAAATGTCATCACTGGTCCCCATTTAACAAATGACATAGTGCATGCTTATTCGTTTTGAAATAGTGGTCTTAACATTTTTTAAAGGGTTCACTTGCTTTTACAGTCCCATTAATCATTTTCACATTGTTCCCCTTCCTGTTCTTTTGCCATCTTAAGCCTTAACAAGCATTAACTCTATAGCAAAACTCAAACACTTGCAAGTTTTACTAGCACCTCGGCCGTTTTCATTTATCTTGCAAACTACTTTACTTAGAATAATTCTAAAATTTCAAATTATAGGCATCTAAAAACTAAAATTCTTTCCGTCCAAAAGATGCCAAACTTGACCTTCATATATTTTATTAAAGTTATAGATTTTTTTCCTATTTTGGGAGAGAAAAAAATGTCAGATACCTTCAAATTTCTCCACTGAGTCACCTACAGACAAGTCGTATCACCAGGAATGAGATAAGACCTTTCATTTCTGTTCGTAAATACATCAAAGATGCAATAATAATAATCCATTTTAATGGATGAAGCCTTGGCCTGGATGAGAGGTCGTCAGGTGGTGCCCAACCTTCTTTGAGTGTTTCGACCCTTAACCACAACGCTCTCCAGTTGGCGGGTCAGCAGTGATTGGCCAAATCACTGTCCCTCTCATCCAGGCTTCCAGCTATTGTCCTCTCTTTTATGCCAGAGCCAACAGGAGGCTCTCTCTGCCACTTCTCCCAGCCTACGAACTGCTTTTTTCCTCAAGGGGCCTCTCAATCCGACCTTCAACAACAGATTCCACACGGACTGGGCTGGGAATCCTCCACGCCCCACTTCCACTGTCATCAGCCATACTGTCCACCCTTTGTCCCGGCAATCCTGGACAAGTTGTTGGTACTTGGTCTTCTTTCTCTCTGCCGCTTCCTTGCAGCCCTCCTCCCACGGGACCGTTGGTTCCACCAGGATGATTTTCTTTCCCTCTGGAGATCACATAATTATGTCAGGTCTCAGAGTGGTGGTCAGTACCACCTCTGGGAAGTATAGCTTCCTCCCCAGGTCGACCTCCTTCTCCCATCCCTTGGCCGACTGCAGGAGGTTTTGCTTGGCTTGGCCTTGGACGACTGGTCTATGTCCTTCCTTTATGAAGGCAATGGTGCTCAGCGGTGGTCTTGTCTTGGCTGGCTGCTTCTTTCTCCGCTCTTGCTCCAGGATGTCTGCGAGCAGTGCCAACACCTTGTCATGGCGCCACCTATATCTCCCCTGGGCTAATGCTACCTTGCACCCGGAACAATGACATGGATTAAAAAATAGTTTAGTTTCACTTACTTAAAATGAGCTTCTCCTGTGGAGGATGCTGTTACACAGGCTGTTGCACATTTTATTTCTATACACTATCGAATACAGCTTTGAAGCAGGTGCAACAAATAAATCAATACACTATTATGCATTGATTTGTTTGAGTTCAATTAAAAAAGTGAAACTCACATGTTTTATAGATTACCTGTAGTAATATTTCAAACATTTACATTCTAGCTGTAATGGTTATGGTTTATGGTTAATGAAAAACAGAAATCCAGCATCTTAGCATCTTAAAAGTGTCAATATTTTGTGGGACCAATAAAAAGTTTTTGTTTCTTAAAAAAAAAAAAAATCAGAAAAGTAGGACTTCTGAAAAGTATGTTGAATTATTTGCACTCAATTCAGTGTGTGTGTGTGGGTGTGTGTGTGTGTCTAGTGGAGGTAATCAGACCTACTCTGATGAGGTGTTATGGAAGCCCAGTTAGCTGTAATAGAGGCCGTCAGCTCATTTGCAATCTCTCACTCTCTTATATTTCCTCGTTTACATATCCTATATTGTGTCTATGGAGTTCAGGTGAGATAAGTTTTCTGGCTGATTAAGTGCCACATCCTGCTGGATAACAAAATCAGTGTCTCCATTAAGATTTATGCACAACATGACACCCCAAACCATCACTGACTATGGAAACTTAACTCTTCGACTTTTATGTCATTGTCTCTGGTTCAGGGTTGTGTTGATATTGCAGAATGAAATGAAAGTTCTTAATGTTTCTCTGTGTGGTGGCTCTTGATGCAGAAACTCCAGCCTCAGTCCACTTGTTGTGAAGTTTCCCCAGGTACTTGAACAGGTTTAGCTTGACAATCCTCTCAAGTCTTAAGTTTTCACTGTGGCTTGTGCATCTTTTCCTGCCACACTTCTTTTTTATGCTCAACTTTCACTCCAAGTTCAAGTTGAAGTTCAACTTTATTGTCCCCCTTAGGGAAATTTGCTGTGCATGCAGGTGAAAAGAACATCAACATACAGACACAACAATTCATTCATCCATTCTATTGTATTACACGATCTATAATTGGGCTTGTGAGTCTCTTCAGTTTTTTCTTCTATCCACCGCAGAGCTTTGGCTTTAGTTTTCAGATTCCTGCAAGTGCTGCGTCTTTACTCTTAAAAATAAGTAATACCCTCAATCAAATCAGACTTTTATTTTGAAACTGACCGGACACCCCATGTGACGTCAGAGTATGCGCATGTAGCCTTGTACTGCTCGCACGTGAAGCCAGTGGATCTCAGCTCAGTGGCCAAATGTCTAAAGCTAGTAAGTATTTCAACGATATGTACACAGTGTGCTCACCCTATCAGTCACGTAAATAAAATTTACTGTATTGTCTGTGTTTTATTTTTTGTGTCGCAGAACAAAAACGAGCCAAACGGCTCGGCTTCCTCGCGAAATTCAAGGTACGTGTTGACTAATCAACATTTCAGTTGGCTTTTAACATCACCTAGGTCGAAAAATGGTTGATGGTATTAGACGTATTGTGCTACTTTTTCAAAATTTAGGATCTTTTAGAAGCTCGTCTTTTTTCCTTTACTCAAACATACGTTTAATTGCTTTAGTGTAACAGCCTACGTATAAACAAAGAGTTTTAATAGTGTTTATAGATCCGACTACTCTTGACAACTTCTTGCAGAACTAAGACACTTTTTCTTTCACATACTACATCGGCAGGCTAAAGAGTAAATCTGGTATAGATCTATAAGAAAGAATGACTGTCTCATATTATTTTCTCCGAGATCAATTTACCATATAGGCTATTCTTTTCTACAGAACACAGACGGACGAAAAGGAGATGCTTCAGGTCGCACTAAGAATTCAGAGCAGCATGTCAAAGACCACAGAAAACCAGAGGAAATCCGAGCCCAAAGGGTAAACACTTGGAAGTTTTACATAAACTCACTTCTGACATTGCATTGCATAAATGATCCAATTTCTTTCCTATGAAGCTCCAAGACCTCCAGGAAAAGCAGAAAAGGTCCAGAGAGCAAGAGCTGATGAAGAGGAGAAATTTACAAAGCTTCCAAAATGACATCCTACGACGTCAGCAGCAGTTTGAGCAGAGGGTAACTGTCCCTTTAATTTAACGGAAATGTATTCAGATCCAAATTTCACCTCAAAATTTTGTTGTCACTCCTGTTTCTGATTTTTCACAGGAGAAAGAGATGCAGAGTTTGGAGAAGCATGTTAATTTTGAAAATGAAAATTCAAGAAAAGCATATTACCGAGAGTTCAAGAAGGTATGTACATCTGAATATGTTCAACAAACTAGTCCACATGTGGTATAAATATTACAGCTGGAGAGACTCTGACACACAATTCGAGTGACTTGTCTTCAGTTAGAGGGCCACTGGAGTGCTGTTTGATTAAACATATCTGTGTTATAAAAATGTAACACTGAGTACTGTGTGCATACAGTTTGCAAATGTAATCATGATGGAGTTAGTCACTTCTAGTTCTGTGTGATTTTAGTCTGTTGATTGAAGTCATTTGGAAGTAGCCATGTTTTTGTATGTATTTGTTAAAGAAACCCTACCTGTACACCAAAGAAAATGAGAAGGGTACAAGCGACTGTGTTTATGACTCTGTTGTTATGTATAGAACCTGACATATCTACACCGCCACAGAATTTTGTGTCTCGAAATTGAAAGTCCTCAGAGGACTAAGAGAAGCACACAAGACTGCTTTGTATAAGGTCTGGGTCATAAACAAGCTGGACAACTGTCTGAGCAGGAAATGCACATGCAAGGCCAGGAAAATGCAATGTGTTGCTTTGCTAGCTTGCATAGTTATTTGTTTGATGATCTAGTCACTTTATGAAAATAAATTCTGCTCCTACTTTCAATTGTCAACTAACTTCTGGCTCCTTCAAACTTGAATTAGACATTATGGGATCTTGAGAGTTAACTCTGTCCCAAACTGCACACAGTTACAAACAGGTTTTGAATTATGTTATTTACATGTAGTTGTAACCTTGTTGAGCTGAGGTTGATACATAAGAAACAAAATACAAACTTGTGGCCTCAGCTGCCAGTTTCTCTCATGTTGGAGTAGTATTGAACTTGAGTCCGTCATTCAAACACTGATTTTGAAACCAAACATGCAAAAACCACACATATCTCATCATTGAATGCTTTATAATTCATCATGATGAATGGAGCAAGCTCTATTAGCCAGACTGAAAACGATAACACTGCTTTCAAAATGTTTTCAAAGGTGGTGGAGGCCTCGGATGTGATTTTGGAGGTTTTGGATGCTCGTGACCCTCTTGGCTGTAGATGTCCACAGGTGGAGCAGGCAGTCATTCAAAGTGGAACCAACAAGAAGATAGTTTTAGTGCTTAACAAAATTGGTAAGTTACTTCAAAACATTAAGGAAGCATGTCTTGGAAACACAGGTTTACCTGTCATATGTGGTTGGGTAACTAAATAATTGCACTTGAGTGTTTTTACAGTGTGGGTTATGTGGAGCCTTGTTTTTACTCTCATTGTAGATTTGGTGTCAAAAGAAATCGTGGAGAAATGGATTAGATATCTTCGAAATGAGTTTCCTACTGTCGCCTTCAAAGCATCCACGCAGCAGCAGTCAAAGAACCTGGTATGCTGTGTAATTCTTTATCATGTCTTCTGTGTTTTAAACATTAAAGTTATTGATAGTATAATTGTACATTCATACTTTCTGTCTCTGATTTCACAACAGAAACGTAGTAACGTACCAGTTACACAAGCAACCGCTGAACTCCTCACTACCAGTGCTTGCATTGGTGCAGACTGCTTGATGAAGGTACTTGGCAACTACTGTCGAAATCTGGATCTAAAGACAGCCATCACTGTAGGCGTAGTAGGTAAGCGCCAGATCCAGCAACACATCAACTTTTTCTGTTTGTGGAACAAGAGGTTCAGAGTTAAAATGATTTTTCCCTCTTCTGTTCTGTAGGATTTCCTAATGTGGGAAAGAGTAGCTTGATCAACAGTCTAAAGCGAGCACGTGCCTGTAATGTTGGAGCCACTCCTGGTGTCACTAAGTAAGGATTCAATAAGTGCTTAACTCTATAGCCTTGTAAAATCTTGCAGATATTCTAATAATCTTGCCTGTCTGTTGTTGAATGTCAGGTGCCTTCAAGAAGTGCATTTGGACAAACACATTAAGCTCCTAGATTGCCCTGGTATAGTCATGGCAACTTCGACCACTGACGCAGCCATGATTTTGCGAAACTGTGTGAAAATCGAGCAGCTGGTAGATCCCCTTCCACCTGTAGAAGCCATTCTGCGGCGCTGCAACAAGGCACAGGTATTTCTTGTGATTGTTAAAAGATTTTAAAAGCTTACTTGACACATCATACTGCTTTTAAACACAGAACATTGTTCAACCTGCAGATCATGGAGCACTACGGAGTCTCAGACTTTCACACAGCTCTGGAGTTCCTTGCAATGCTTGCCCGACGTCAAGGCAAACTAAGGAAAGGGGGACTGCCTGACACCGACAAAGCAGCTAAGAGCGTGCTGCTGGATTGGACAGGGTGGGTTAATCAAAGATTTTGATGTATTGACTACAATCAATCAATTAGTGTTTTCAGCATTAACCTTTGTTGTTATCTAGGGGAAGGATCAGCTACTTCACACATCCCCCAGAGACACACACTCTTCCCACACACGTCAGTGCTGAGATCGTTACAGAGATGGGTAAAGCGTTTGACTGGAATGAGCTGGAAAAGGGAAATCAGGAAGTTCTTGCAGGTAAAAATTAATATTTGTTAATAATTTTTAAAATCTGTTTTTTTCCCTCAGGTTTTACTTTAATATTTTCTATGAGAAATGGAGTACCTCGGGCTGGTATTAAAAACCTAATAACATTAATATGGAGCTCAGTGTTTCTGGGCATGAGTAGATTTAACAGAGAAACAATTGTAGAGTAACAATGTTGTCTGAAAAGTTTTCTTCTTACCGTGCTGCAGAGTCATCTTGTCCTGATGTCCAAATGGGATTCTGCATGGAAACCACTGGAATGACACAAGGTGGTCAAGATGACCCATCTGCTCACCTGGAAATGGACGGGACCGCTGATGAAGAGCCAGGGTTTAAAGATGAAAGTGAACGTATGGATGATGATCAAGACCCAGAGGTTTGAAAGAGTCGCTCCTCATAACTTACAAAACTTATTATTTGAAGATTTCATTTAATCAAGGTTTAACTGGTTTTGTTGTTTATACGTGTTATCACAGCTGATTTTACTCTACTTTCTGTGCTGCTTTGAATAGTTTGGGCCAATGACAGTGGAAATAAAATCTCAGAAGGCAAAGACGGACTCTGCAGGGAACAGTGCTGCATCCAGGGCTCCAGGTTTGGCGGATATATTAAATGTTGATCCTCTGCAGCAGGGCCATGCACTCCTGGCTGCCAGTAAGAAAAGGAAAAAGCAACAGAAAAGAGCAGGTTAGTATACTGGTCTCCATAATTCATATTGTATGTTTTGTTACAATTTGAGTCATGAAAAACACCTAAAAATCCTCATACTTGCATTTTATGTGAAGGAAGCTACACGTTTACTGAACTCACATATATCATCATTGGGGTTATTGAACTACAGATTTTCCTCAAGGGGCCTTAGACTCAGTTAGCTGGTGAAAATCTAGAACAACTTTTAATTTTTCCCACACACATAGGCTTCTTTCTATTCTTTATAATAATAACTTTATTAGTATATCATTTTCTGTACATGTAACAAAGTGCTTCACATGATAATAAAAACAGATGACAAATGTTGAAGAGCAATAAAAGCATAATGGAAAAATATGTAAAGGTAGAATAAAAATGATAAGATAAAAGCTTTAGTAAAAAGGTGTGTCATGAGTTGAGAAAATAAAAGGAGGTCCTGGCTTTAAAAGTCTATTTTTCCTAATTTATAGCTGTTACTGTTCCTTTAATCTTGCAAATATTATTTTAAATTTGTCCTTTTTTTCTCTCTGCAGACAAAATTGCCACCAAACTTTCTGACACTTTGACGTCTGCAATGGATTTTTCTTTTGCTGATGATTAAAATAAAATATTTAAAAAAGCAACTGTAATTGTCTTTTGTTACAGCTTTAGTATTTGGCCCTTTAGACTTCAGTATTGTGTTAAATGGAAAAGTGGATAATTTTATGGGTCTTTGTCAACAGATCCAGGTCTTTATGAATGTGTTGGTTTTACTTTATTGAAAGTGATTTGTCTGTGGCTCAAAGTCAGACCTCCTGATTGGTAAATGGACCAATTCTTGTATTGCATTTTTCTAGTCTGTCGGACCACTCAAAATGCTTTTCACCCATCCTCACACTGATGTCCGAGGTATTTTTCTATTACAGGAACCATCAGCTTATATGACACATTCATACCCATTCACACACTATTGACCAACAGCTGAAATCAAACCCTCAATCTTTTAAGTGAGAGGCGACGACTTTTCCACTGAACCACTTGTTGCAGAAGAATTTATTAGAGCATCAGTAATCTTTAAAAAGCGTGTTAATATGATGAAACGAGCTATACTCTTGCACTTTTAAAAAGTATTCATCCTTGTGGTTCAGTCCTGTTCTCCTTGTAAAAAAAATCTGACAAACCTAAGCATCCTCTGTAATGTTTATAAAGAGAGTTTAGAGCAGCATGAATGTTAAAAATAAGGAGGCTGACTTACTTTCACTAAATCACAGGTAAAAGTTACTAAGATTATAAATTCTACCTGATAATTTAAAGTAGAGATGCACAGGAAAATATCTTCCTTAACTTTAAATGAAGGGCAAAAAAAAAAAAAAACCCACCAGGTAGATAATATAAGAGAGCAATTTCTAGTGATATATTTACCGGTGGGAAATAAATGTGATGTAAGTGATGGGGGAGGGTACCAGATAAATTACATCAAAAAAGTAAAAGCTCATAGAAAATAAATAAAGCTTAATGGTTTAAATATGTCTAGCATTCAAAACTTAAGTGAATGAAGAACTGTAATGGTTTTAACATTGAAATATAGTTTAACATCTTCCTGTTAAAACCCATGTGGAAAAGCAGAGGTATATGACAAATTCAAAAATGAAGTAACATTTTTGAAGGCTGTACCTAATGCTATTTAAAATTACAATGTATAACTTTTTTTTCAGTTACAAGGGGGGTAATGATGGTAATCAGACAGGTGCTGAGGAAGCAGCTCAACATGAAAAGCCTGATGGTAATTTTCATGATGTGGTTAATAAGAGTGGTAATTTTAATTACAATTATAAGATTTGAGTTAGATATTTAATATGCCTTGTTTGTAGTTATGAAATATCACAAATTGATGTGTTATAGGAAATTATTTATTTCTTTAATGAATTCGCAGTTTACAGTCACACTTTCCCAGGTAAAGGCTTATTTTTGATACCTCACAAAACTTTGCTGAAAGTGCTGGTCTTATTTATTCATTTATTTATTTAAATTAATTAATTAATTTATTTATTATCGCTTTAATCTCCAACTTCCTGGTATATTCTAAAGACCTATTTGAAGTTAGCTAAGCTTACAACAGGGGTTTCGTTAAACATTAATATTATATTTCATATCTAAATGCTGTTATCTAAAGTGTTTGTAGCCCAGTCAAATGTCCATTTTGCTCGCCGTTTTGAAACTCTGCGCCTCGGCTGTTGACAGGTTCCGGGTAACGCGGAGGATGACCTCAGCCCGTCGGCCCAAGATAAACAACACTGGTCCTGTGGCTAAGTTAGCAACTGTCGAGGAGCTTCAACTCAAAAATGGGCATGAAAACGGAGGACTTCAGGGGTGTATGGCTTTGAATACATAAACAAGGCTTCTGTCACAGTACGTTCTGATCTTGTTATGAAATTACTCACCAGTCTTATCGTAGTGTTAGTGATTGGACGAGGAGTGAAGGGTGTTCGCACTACCTCGCTAACTAGCTTACTTCAACTTCCTATTTTTACTTTCTCATGATCATTATCTTTACTGCTGAAACATTGCTGCTTATAGTGAACATAGCCAATGTCTCATAATTGAACGACCTTTATGTAGCTGAAACCGCTTTTAACGTACATGTAAACACTATAGCTGTAGGTGTAATTATCCACATTGAGCTCGGCGTTGATGAGGGCCCGTTAGCAGCGCTGAGCTGTCAGGACGGTGGACTACCCAGGGCTAAAAATAGAGATTACGAAAACAGCTACAAGTAAGCCAGCTAAACAGTTGATAAAGCGTTAAGTGGCTCATATAACCTCCTCTCATGCAGCCTTTCTGCTGTATGTAGCTCATGCTATCCCGAGGAAACATTACCCAGAAGCATTGGCACTGTCCGCTTAAAATTACCCCTACATCTGATGAGGGCAAAGGTGACAGCCAGCCTCACCTTTGACGACACGGTGAGAGTTTGTGAAATTGTGAGGCTTTGGCGTGTGGACGTATCGTCAGAATCAGTACACGTTGCAATGCTTTGGAAGTTACGGGTTTTGGAAACAGAAACTAATATTTGCATGACTGAGAAAGAACTCTGACAACTACTACCACGGTGGATAGTGTGCCTGGGTAATTACCTAATAAGAGTGGATGGAGAGTAATGGGCACAGGTCTCTTGTACTGGGTGGCAGTACAATTCAGTAAAATTAGACTGTAGACTCTTAAGTTAATGACATGGACTACCTTGTACAGAGAGAATAACTTGTAAACCATAAAAGAAAAACGATCATTCATCCTCATTTGATTGAGATGAATGACACCCACACAGATAGACACTCTCTGAAAGCTCAGATACACACAATCTGATGGGAAAAATATATTTCTTTAGCTTACTTTTGATTTGTTAGATGTTAGATAGATAAAGTATATATTTGTAGATCAGTTTTTGAGTCCAATGGCTCTGATTGTAAAGAATGTAAAGTCTCCAAAATCTAACTATTTTGCTAGTAATGATAATGATGAGTCATGAGTTGTGTATGACACTCTGATCTCTTGGTACTGCCTTTTCAAAGAGCTC
Organism: Halichoeres trimaculatus; assembly: GCF_033239565.1. Classification (NCBI taxonomy): domain Eukaryota; kingdom Metazoa; phylum Chordata; class Actinopteri; order Labriformes; family Labridae; genus Halichoeres; species Halichoeres trimaculatus. Next base: position 15,875,687 of record NW_027437179.1, on the reverse strand, counting down.
CTCTGATCTATGATTTCATTTTCTAGCTCCATTTCTAGATCTTGATACATCTCTTCAGCCATGTCGTCGCGCGTGTTACTGCGTCAGCAGCTGATGCGAGAGCAGGCCCAGGAGCAGGAGAGACGTGAGGCCCAGCAGCAGGCCTCTGCCTCTCAGCTCAGGGCCTCTGATTCCACTCCAGCCATCTCCGTCACACTGCCCCCAAACGCTGCCCGCCCCCCTCCAGCACAGGTGCCTGTGGAGGTGCTGAAGGTAAGAGCATCATGTTTGCTTTGTTTGGGGGGTAACTTATTTTTAAGGAATGAGGTTTAAATGTTGCCCTCAACAACTCCTGTGCTGATCAGGTGCAGACCCACTTGGAAAACCCCACCAAGTACCACATTCAACAAGCACAGAGGCAACAGGTGAAGCAGTACCTCTCAACCACACTGGGCAACATGGCAGTTACACAAACCATGGGTGCGTCCCCTGTGCCACAGTCCAGTTCTGCCCCAGAAGTTGCTCCAACCGCCAGCAGTGCCCCGAACAGTCCCATGGCTCTTCTTAACATCGGATCCAACAAGGAGGAAGTATGACGCATTTTTGCTTTGAAATGACTGCTCTAGCTTCTTGTGTGTGGTTTTGATTTGCTGGTACAGCAGGTTACACAACCCTGCGAACAGTCACTCTTCCACAAACTTCCACTACTTTTGGAGAAGTTAAATGTCTAACCTCCTGCTCACTTCTGGTGTAATTACTTTTTGTTTGCTAAGCAATGATGTACCCAGGGAGCCCACTGTGATGATGCATGCTTTTGTTATCATACCCTTGTCGGCCTGTTGTCACAATAAGATGCTAAATACTGCACCCCCAGTTCAACCATACCAGCACTTCTCCTGCACACTTCTTTCTCTCTTTGAAATCAAATCTCTGTTGGACTCTTAGTGGGGGTTTTGTGTTGACATTTAGTCTTGGAGTGGGTGAACTTAACAGATTTTTTTGATAGAAAACATTTCATACACGCTTATTACTTTAAAATGCTTAACCCCAATTTTTTAACAAACCGAGTAACTCTGGTGTTCTCTGTTTTATCCAGATCGATGATGTGATTGATGACATCATAAGTCTTGAATCCAGTTTTAATGATGACATCATTACCTTGATTGACTCAGGTCTTCAGTTGCCTAGCACGGTATGAAAATCAACTTTTAACCATGTGTGCTTGATTTTAAGTATTTCTTTCCTCTGTAGACAGTCAGGATTGAAAAATTGATTTCAGAAAGCTCTTACCCAAAATATTTTTAGCCTTTTTTATGTGAATGGACGGTCTCCTACATGTGAGGAATTCTGAAGACATAGTGGTAAATTGACAGTTTTGGCACTTGGTTACTATTTGTCACAAAAGTGCTGCCAGGGCGGGGCAAAACTGTCTGAAGATACAAGACCGGGAGAAGCGAAACAAAGCAGAAAGCACTCATATAAAAGCATATTATCGCTGCTGGTGAACAAAGTATCCGTCAGCTTGAGAGAGAGCAAGCCACAAATTTGCTGGGTATCAAAAAATGAGGATTATGGTGATGCTGTTGGAGGAAAAGAAAAAAAAGTACTGCGAGGTAAATGCTGTATTTTGAGCTTTGGAATCATATGATATGTACTTAGAAGAATTTATGGCAGAATTTTGACAGGGTCACAAATTTCAGCTTTGACTAAGCTTAAAGAAGTGTTTGTTTTTTACTGTAAAGGAGGGGAAAGACTTTAATGTTTTCATATAATGGATTTGCTTTGTTTGTACTTTCTCTGTAGCTCCCAGGAAATTTATTGGATGTATACCACAGCCCTGGAATGGCAGCACCTACCCTCACTGTCAGCAACTCCTGCCCTGCTGATCTCCCCAAAATTAAAAGGGAAATTACTGGTTAGTTAAATTATTCTAACTTCTTCTTCAAATGCTTTGCATCTTTTCCAACAAGAGCTGTTTTTCAACGTTTGATATGTTTTAAAGTATGAAACTCTTTGAATCTCTCTTCCAGATGCAGATGCCAAAGCAATTATGAAAGAAAGGCAGAAGAAAGACAACCACAATCTCAGTAAGCTACGCTGCCATTTAAGCTGCATTTAATTATTTATATTTTCTCATCTGCTTGAGTGTCAGTTTTTTTTGAATAACCTGATTGTGATAAAAACCTTTTGGTCTTCACATCCATTCTATGTAATTACTCACAGTGATTGCTGACTTTACAAAATACTTTAGAGCGTTTGCTTCGTCTCACATTTGGTTTATGCTTGTCCACAGTCGAGAGGAGGCGAAGATTCAACATTAACGACCGAATAAAGGAGCTCGGTACTCTGATACCCAAATCAAGTGACCCGTAAGTGCATTGCAATTTTTCAGAGTGCTTACTGTGCCATTGCTCAGTACTGGATGTATTAGAAAATGTTCTACAGATTTTTTTTTGTCTCCTTGTCCCTCTTCTTTCCGCCTCTACAAAATCACTTGTTGCATAATGATGACAGTGAGATGCGCTGGAATAAAGGCACCATTTTAAAAGCTTCCGTGGATTATATCAGGAAGCTACAGAAAGAGCAGCAGAGAGCCAAAGACGTCGAGATGCGGCAGAAAAAGCTGGAGCAGGCGAACCACGGTCTCCTGTTACGCATCCAGGTTAGTGTGTGTCTGTAATCTAAGAGGCTGGCAAATACACAACTTTAAGTAGGAAGAGTATTGAAGTGAGCAGGTTTTTTAATCTGAGCAGTTCTAACCAATGGCAGAAAGCATACACTTACTGTCAGAATTTGTTATTTTTTTGGTGTTTATACCCTAAATGAGCATGCAAAAAACCTGTCTGTGTGTATACTGACATGTTTTGAAGCTAATAATAAATCTTTATTGCAGACACAGGTCCATATATAAAAAAACAAACAAACAAACAAACAAAACAGACATAAAAGTAGGCAGTCACATATAAAAAGATGCAGAGATACATAAGGTATCTAGCTAGCTAATGTATCTAGCTTTTAATGATATTACGTAACTAACTCTGGAACATGGCATTTAGTGAAACACCATGTGATTCTGAATTGATATCTGTTGTGTGTGAATGTTTTTTTTATGTGTGTTTTAATTTGTACTTTGAGCCGTGTCAAAGGCAAATTTCTGATTTTTACTGTAGAACAGACAGTTACCCGTATATCTGTCTGTCTATCTGGTAATGAACCTCAAGAAATAAATGTGCCTAAAATAGAAGCAAACAGAAATGCATGATTTTTTTTTTAAGAAAAAAAATTCTTTTGCATCTTTAACTCTTTTCATGTGGTTGATAATTCAAACAGAGGCTTAGTTTAATGATATTACACATCTGCTTGTTGTAGTGTAATGATAACTCTTCCTCATCTAACTTTAACTGTACTGCTCTGCGTGTAGGAGCTGGAAATGCAGGCACGACTCCATGGCCTCTCCATGCCCAACAGTGTCTCCTCCGGTCTGAGCTCCGATCCCCCCCTGCTCCATCAGCAGGTTCAGCAAAGCAGCCAGTCTCTGCCTCCAAGCTCAGGAGGAGCCTCCTCCCAGAGCTTCCTTGGTATCAGAACGGCAGCCATTGGACAACCTCTACCAGCCTCCTTCTTGTCCCCGCCCTCTTCGGACTCTCCTGCAGGAGTCACCATCAGCAGCCCACTGGACCTGGGCAGCCTAAGCTTTGCTGAGCTTGACGACACCTCCGCTTCAGCCCTTTACCCTGACGTGGGCTTGGGAGACATTCTTATGGACGACGGGTGCACCCTGTCTCCTGAGAGGGTGGCTGATCCACTGTTTTCTCCTTTGTCACCAGGTGCCTCTAAAACTAGCAGTCGCAGGAGCAGCCTTGAAATGGACGAGGACTTGTGATAAGCCATGTGTGGCTGTGAGAGACTTTCTATAGGGATGAGAATGTGGATTATGAGGTCGGTCTGTAGAATTATACTTAGAAAAACAAACATAGTTCATAAGATCATAACTAACAATTGTTTTGCCATATAGACCTAATCATAGTAGTCCCTGTGTGGAGAAGATCCAGTGATTATATATGGTTAAGAAATGCAATCTTGTTAAATGGAATATTGTAAAATAGGGGCATGGCATTAAGAAATGCATTCATACATAGATTTTAAGATTTATTTCAGAGATCTAAGAGGGATATAAAGCTTGCTTGAAGTTATTATGCATTTATTGGTCGAAAAAGGAAGCTGCAAAGGTTTAACTCACAGTAGAAGCATACATAGGCATAAAATAAACAAATGATCAAGAGATGCCAATACACATTATATATATATAAATATTTTTTATTTCTTTTTTTTTTTTAACTGACTGGAATCAGGGTTTATTAGCAGCGTCCACATGCTTATCCATGTTGGGTTGTTCACCAGCAGCGACAGAAGGGATCTTTGTACAGTGAATCGGCACATTGTGAAATATTTTCTGCATATTGTATATAAGAATGTTTTATTTTGAGCAATTTTATTGCACCTTATTTTATGGCAGTCTATGCATTTTATGAGAGCTTTTTGTCTGTTTGTATTACTATTTCACACAGTGGATGCCCAGGTTGCATGTATTTGTAATAATAACCTTTAAAAGCAGCGGGAAATCACTTGCTGCTGCAGCTAGTTAGCCAAAGCAGGTCTTCTTCCAGAGTAGCTACAATTTACAAATCAGCATATACTTTTTTAATATATACACTCGTATGATGAAAGTGCAGGACTGTTTGAGAGATGCAGAACAATTTTTTTCATTAGTACTGTAGTTCATGACATTTTTTTTACATTTACAAAATAGTGAAGTAGTTTTCGAGACTAAAATCTGTGTTGTCAAAATATGTTTGTCTCTGTTATTCTTGGTGATCACAGAGTAATGTTGCGGTTGGCATGTTCTACCAAGAAGATTACTTCTTTTTGTTGAAAGTAATCTATTAACCATCATTGCTCAATTTATGATTCATAGAGCTTTAGCCTTTTTTCAACCAACCACTAGCCTCACCTCTGTTGTGATAAGGTATAACTTTTGTGTGTTAAACCTCCAATGCTTTTTATTGGCCACCAGTTTTAGAATGGCATTAAGTTGATCAAATGTTACATCCAACATTATGTACAGTAAATGAATGTGTTGTTTTTAATCTCACACTGACGCACTGTTTTTTTTCTTCTTTAAGACCTCAGAGTAATTAAACTTTGAACTATTCTTTAAGCTGTGACAAACCTCAAAATTAGTTGAGGCAGCCAGAACCGTGTTTTTCTATAGATAAAGAGAGGATCTACAGGTGTTCCCATCTCTTAACTCGAAACTCCCCTACATTATCAAAATTAAGAGCAGTTTTACTCTATTTACTTTACAGCAAAGAGCTGCCAATTACACTGCTCCCTTGTTGATGTTTTCCCTTGTAAAACACAATATTAAAAATGTCTTATCCTGTCATAGGTTTTGAGTGCTAGCTTTGACTGTTAACCATAAACAGGTAGCATTTATGTCTTGTCCCTCCAAGTTGGCTTTTGGACAATTTTAACAAATAAATGATTTCCAATGATTCTTTTGTGTGAATGTGCTTGTTTGTTGGCAGCCTGCATCAGTGGTATAGCATCTGAGAGATTTCCATAGCGAGGTCCAGGCACTCTGTAGCCTGAAGGCAGATATCACAGATTTGACATTCAGGCTTGCAAATGCCCAGGCATCCACAGAGGTCACAGTGCTGAGTGACATCCAGGAGAGGCTGCAAGGTGGAGGGCTCGCAGTTGCACAGGGATGAGCACAACGACCAAAAACACTCATTACACCCTCTCAATGTGGCCAGTAAACAGTCCAGAGGGTGACCGAAGAGGCAGGCCAGAAGGATGGCAGCACAAATATCTCAGGAAAGGCAAGAAAATGAGAAAGACAAAAATTTAGGGCACAGAATAAAGTTTAAAGTTGAGAAAACCAGCACAATAAAGAAATAGGATTTCAAAAAGAACATACAATAGTTATTTGTCCTTACCCTCACCGCCTGGCTCTGTGTGGAGGGTTATAGTTTTACTGCTTTCCTGACTTTTGTCAACTGTCCCGACCTCCACAGAGGGTGGCAGCACATATTCAAGAGGATTTGGTGGATCCTTCTCCACAGAGTGTCTGATGGATATTGCTCCAGTCACTCCACTAGTTTCAGCAAAAACTTCTGTACCTGAAATTTAAAAGCAACAAACAGAAATCTATTTTTTTCAAAAACTGTTTTTAAGAGTGAACAATTATCAAAAGAAAACTTTTCAAAGTTACCTGTTGCTCTATTTGGGGTTGAATCCTCCAAGTTAGTTGAGGTTACACAAGTGTCCTCAGTGGGAGTCTGCTCTGATAAACTAGTGACCTGAGTCAACAATTCTGTAAAACAATAGCAGAAGCAGGTCCAGAATTTCTAAACTATTATTTCTCACCATAAACCTTATTTTCTGTAACCGTACCTGTGGGAACTGTGATGGAGTCTTCAGATGAAACAAGTGAATCTTGGATGTTTGGTTTGTCATCAACTCTATCCATTTTCTTTTTCTTTGTTTCTTGTGACGTGACATCAATTGTCACATCCACTTTTAGGTATTACTTGAAGTAATCTCTTAAAAAGAGTCAGAAAAGACTATCAGGTGAGGTAAAACAGGGGAAAACTAAAAGAAATGTTTTACTTTGCATCATAAAGTTAGATATCCCTCACTGAAACACTGTAACTTTTATTCGCTATAAGGTCATTGCATGTAAATTCTTTTTACTCCTTCTCAACTGAGATTATCTAGTAATGGAAATATTTCATCTCTGTTGATACCGCAAGCCTAAACACAAGTCTGAGGCTAAGGTTTTGTGGCTGATGAGTAGACAGTTTGGAAATGGCAAAGAGCTTAATCTATTATTAATCACTACTTGAGAAACATTCACATTATAGATGAAAGGTGCAACATAGATATCCTGACAGCTATAAAAATACAAGGCGTTAATTTGCTTTTCATGGAAATTTTAAGTCCTCATCTAACAAACTTTTCTGTATCATAAAGGTACATTTAGAGCTACTGATCCAATTACAAATGTACTGTTTTAAGATATGTAAATAAATATTTGATTAGTCTAAAGAAAATCACAAAACCTAAAATTATAACCACCTCTTAATTTGTTTCACTCTGTATTAAATGAGTTTTCCTAGAGAAAAGATTTTACTTACTTTTCATGTAAATTTTTGTTATAGATGGACCAGATCCCATTAACGGCAAGAGATGCATCCATCACTGACAGTCAGCAGTTAGCACTGGAGGAGTGAAGTTAGACTAAAGAGGCTCTTTGGCAGCGCCCTCTCCTATGTGTGGAGGTGTGTATATGTGTGTGTGTGTGTATGTAGATGTAACACTAAATTCACAGTGGTTTCATGATAAAGGCAAAGCTTTCCCTTCAAAAATAAATAAATAAATCAGATCTTTAAAAAGCAAACAGTAGCTTATTGTTGGCAATAAACTTATATGATTGATTTATCTCTTAGTAAGATTATTATGTAATCATCATTACTACTATATTACTATTTTGTAACTGTTATGACTAAATTAGCCCTGGGATTAATAAAATACTTCTGATTGTGATAATAATTCTAAAAACAGCATGTTCCATCTTTCAAATTTCAAATGGTGTAAAACAACAACAAAAATTATGCAATATTGTTGTTTTCAGAAGTGTAAAGGACTTTCTAATTCACTCTTTTGTGCTAAAAAAAAGCCCTCACAGGTACCCTCACCCCCTTATAATAATAATAATAATAACAACAACAACAATAATAATAATAATAATAATAATAATAATAATAATAATAATAATAATAATAATAATAATAATAATAATAATAATAATAATTATTATTATTTTTATTATTATTATTATTATTAAAGTTGTTGTTGTTGTTTCCCACGATCATAGTGTACTATATGTTGTTAGTTTTTGTGAGTCAATGGTTTTAAGCGTAACTTAAAAAAAAACCCAATACTTTATCTGCGTCCGTATTAGGGCTGGCATCAATAGATTTTATAAATAGCCCCTTTTAGGATTCAAGAATGACAGTACATAATTTTTGGCTTATCAGCAACACGTTAACATGAGTATCAGGACTCTCATAAGACTGCAAAAAATGCGAATTGCAGTATCTCTATTCTTCATAATGTTTTATTTCCGTAACATTAGGAATTTATTGCCGTATATCCGCTTCAGAAGAGTCACTATTCGAAAACGGTTTGTATCACTTCCAGCAGGTGGTTACATTAAATCTGAGATATTCATGTCAAACCAGAGAAGAAGAACGTCGTCCAATCACCGATGATATTCTAACCGAGTGGTAACGAGTACACACGAAAATTGCCGAAGTTCGCCCGTGTTCCGCTCGCTTCATCTACACATCAAACTAGCGTCACAAAAAGCGGGGTTAGCTCAGCGTGTTTCGTTGTTATTCTGTGTCTTTACTGTTTATTTTTTAAGAAATTGAAAACATTACCGGTCCCCAAAATGGTGAGTATTCGAAAAGATAATCCTCTCTATAAGAATAAAAAACAAAGACCGTGAATTCAGTTTGGACAGCTTCACAAGCTGTCGAACGTTAACTTTACACTCGAGAATGTCGCAGCTTTCCGAGCTAATGTCGTTAAAATCAAACTCGCACAGCAACTGTTGTGGGAGATTTATCTGTTTTTGGGACTTTCTTTTAATTTGGCATAGCTAGGTTGTCTTACTCTTGAGATCCAAGACAAGTGATAGTTTAGCTGAGGCTAAAGCAAAGTGAGCTAAGTACTCGCTAACTGAACCTCACAACAACACGGGAAGTAGGTTAGTGTGAACGTTAGGCAGAGTTTCTACGCAGGGTTTGTTTTGTCTAGGAAAAAAGCGGATCAGCTACTTTCATTTGCGAGATTAGGTATCTTTATAACATCAGAATGTGCTTCTAGAAGAATCCAAAACGAGCCATCATTGATCTTTAATTGGAAGCTGCGCTTTAAAAGAATCGGTCAATTATAATAATAAAAATCACAATAATGTCTTTATTATATTGCGCCGTTAACACAACTGTCCATTCAGTGCTTGACAGATAAAAAGCCTGTCAGGTAATCAGAGGGACGACAGGGTAAACATTGAGCAGAAATAGAAACGCAGTCGTGGTGTGAATGGGAGAAGGCACAACGAGAAAACCATAAAGGGGTAAAAAAAAAAAAAAAAAAAGAAAGAAAAGAAAAGAAATAGGGACTGTGTTTGGATGAAGACGAAAGGGACAACATCATATTAGCAAAACATTTGAAGGTTCCACATTGATTAAAGAAACAAAAAACATAAATAGATTGTGCAAATCACTAAGAAAGGGGTAATATTTCATAAAAACATTGTACTGTGGTATTAACTTGTGGTGGATGTTGTACCTTTTTTTCAGGACAGTGAAATGTCAGATATTGACCATGTGCCAGGGCCAGAGACTAGTAGTATGGAGGGAGAGAATGCACCACTTTACTGTATCTGCCGGAAACCTGACATCAACTGCTTCATGATGTAAGTGCTTTACAGAAAAGAAGCCATTAGATTTACTCTTTCAATGCAAATTCACTTTAAACTAATCATATAATTATCACATGCTTCTTTCGATGACAGTGGCTGCGATAACTGTAATGAGTGGTTCCATGGCCACTGCATCAACATCACAGAGAAGTCTGCAAAGGCAATCCGAGAATGGTACTGCATGAACTGCAGAGGTGATGAAATATGCTTTCTAAAAACCACAGAGCCTAAGAATGTCATGCTTCATCCAGAATGTATTATGTCTTATTTAAAAAACTGTGTTTTTGTATTTTCCGAACTGTCACCAGATGAGAACTCCTCACTGGAAATACGGTATCGATCCAAGAAAAGCAAAGAGAAAGACACTGAGCCTGACAGAACCGAAAAATCCTACAGCACTCCAAGTACTCCAGACTACAAGAGTGAAAGGCGGCGTGGATCGAAAGTAAGCTGGAGTGATCAAAGTTACCATGAGTACACATGATTAATAGCATTGTAAATACTGGACTAACTGTTTTTCATTTTCTAAGGTGAAGCGTTCAGTCCGTATGTGTGGAGAGTGTGAGCCCTGCAGAAGGACCGAGGACTGTGCTCAGTGTGACTTCTGCAAGGACATGAAGAAGTTTGGAGGCCCAAACAAAATCAGACAGAAGTGCAGGTTTAGACAATGCGAGGTTCGAGCCAGGGTAAGTTAGTTCTTTTTTTTTAGAGACTACTGGACATTTTATCAAATGAGACTGTTCTTTGTAAAAGGGGTGTTGTTAATTAAGAAGTTTGCAAGGTATCAGCTCTGTAACATAAACTGTAAAAAAAAAAGGAACCTAAATGTTAAATGTTTTTTTTTTATTCTGCAAAGCATTTAGCTCTCACTTACCTCTGACATATTTTTGCACACCTTTTTGGCTACTTTGACAATGTGCAATGTGCTGTTTGTTGTGTTGCACAGAAAATGCTACGTGTGAAGGATGAGGAACTCTCTTTGCAAGAAAGGAGAGACAATTCCTACCACAGGAGGAGACGGTACTCTGAGGACTATGACAGCGAAGCAGAACTCTACCAGCAGTACAAGGCAGCAGGACTCTCGAATGACATGGTAGTAAACATATGATGGCATACTGCTGTTGCAACATCATCCATATAGAGCAGAACACTGTTTTGGGTGCAGAGTAATCGTTAGAATTAGTAGTTTGGTGGCCTGTCATAAAACGATTGTTCATCTTGTTTTTCTTTTTTTGGCCCTCATCCAGACATGGGGTAGCGATGATGATGATGAGCCCCCTTTCAGTCCTGTCATGCGCAAAAAAGCTGTGAAGGTGAAGCACGTCAAAAGACGAGAAAAGAAGTTTGACAAAAAAGTAGGTACTGCCGGTATAAACATTGTGCATATTAGTGAAACACTATGAGATCCTGTCTACTAAACCCTGTTTCTGGACTTCATAGAAAGAAGCACGACGTCACAAACAGAAGCAGAAACACAAAGACAGAACCAGATACAGTGAGAAGGGAGATCTTCGGGATAGCACAGGTCAGCGTCAGTGTCTGGGGCCAAACTGTGTGGAGGCAGCAAGACCCAACTCCAAATACTGCTCTGAGGATTGTGGCATGAAGTTAGCAGCCAAGTAAGAGCCCTTACCCTTACATGCACGTTTTTGTGTGTTTCTGTCAGAGCAGATACTTTATTCAGGACAAGCTTTGAATATAAAATCAAAATCTTGAGTGGTTCCTGTTTTAGATCACAGGATGTTACTACTGCCCCACCTAGTGCTCAGAGAAGTAAATGCAGTTACAAAGGAGCTTTTTATTACTCATGTGGGTGTATTTATTTGGACAACACTGGATTCAAACTCAGAAATGAAAATTTGTGTTTTGACGCACAGCCGGATCTATGAGATACTCCCTCAACGTATCCAGCAGTGGCAGCAGAGTCCTTGCATCGCTGAGGAGCATGGTAAGAAGCAACTTGAGCGCATCCGTAAGGACCAGCAAAACGCTCGGATGCGTCTCACAGACATGGAGCGGCGCTTTCATGAACTTGAAGGCATCATTGCCAAAGCCAAGCAGCAGGCGGTTCAGCAGGATGAGGAGGTGAGTGTTTTTCTTCACGTTAGTCTGTGTCCCTGTGTCTTATGAAAGGTGGAGTCTGCAGGAATAGTCCTAATCAATTGTCTCCTATGGGCCTGTATACATGTGTCAGTGTCTGTATCTGCCTAGAACCCTCCCCCAGACTGTATGTTGATGTTTTGGTTGTATCGGAAAGTAGGCATGGTTACATTAGCCAATCACAGCGCGCCCAAGTGACTTTGCACATTGATTAGCAAGTGGAAAAAAGCTTCCCCAAGTGGCTATGATAGTGGATGTAGCACTTAGTAAGAAAAAACAACCAAAGTGAAACAAAACACAAAACAGACACAGCTTTTTCCTAAATGAGGGTGAAGCTTGGCCCGGACACTTGGAGAGCAACACAGGACAAAGAACGACGTGAGTTGGCTTTCTCCCACCCATGTATATTTCAAGTACCCTAAGTCAGTAAGTGCACGGGCCTGACTCTCAAGTCTCTCCCATGAAGGAACGCGATGCTGCCTGTGGTTGCTAGGCTAGTGAATGTGTTCACATTGTTGCGGTCAGAGGCAAGCAGTGGGTGTGCGCTGCCGTTGCTGCTAACAAGTAAAATTCCTGCAGACCCTATCTTTAAGGCAGTGCCAGGTCTTAGTTGTGAGACAATTTCTTTACAGTTGCTTCTAAACCAGAACACATGACCTTTTAATAACTAATAAACTCCCAAACCCATTATTTGTGTTTACAGGTGAATGAAGGTGATAGTGAGGACACAGACCTGCAGATCTTTTGTGTGTCTTGTAGCCACCCAGTCAATCCAAAAGTGGCACTGAGGCATATGGAGAGATGTTATGCAAAGGTAAGTATTTTTTAAAATTGGTTTCTGTGTCAAATAACGGATGAAAGCATTCACAAATAAAGACCAGACAGCACATAGTTTTTCTTTTCCTTATCATTCCCTTCCAGTATGAGAGTCAGACGTCATTTGGTTCAATGTACCCTACGAGAATAGAAGGGTAAGAAAAACAAATTCTTTCAGATTAAAACATCATCACTCGTCCTACTGCTTTACTATCTCTTTTTCTACAGAGCGACCAGACTCTTCTGTGACGTGTACAATCCCCAAAGCAAAACATATTGTAAGAGGCTTCAGGTTTTGTGTCCAGAGCATTCCAGAGATCCTAAGGTCAGTGTGATGTTCTCTGTTGTTTTAAGGAACTTGCTCATATATACTGAGAAAGTGAACCTACAACACTTGAAGCAGTATTTGTGGAGAGGATTTTAAAATATTCCTTTGGTTGGTCCCTAGATCCCAGTGGATGAGGTGTGTGGATGCCCTCTAGTGAAGAATGTGTTTGAGTTGACTGGAGATTACTGCAGGGTCTCCAAAAGGAAATGCAACAAACATTACAACTGGGAAAAGTTGAGGAGAGCAGAGGTTGACCTGGAAAGGGTCAGAGTGGTGAGTCACACTTGATGTCTGTTGCGTAGGTTAAGGATAAATCTTTGTCATAGTTTCTGATGTTGAACATGCTTTCTTTTAACGATATTCCTTTAAATCTTTTCCCACAGTGGTACAAGTTGGACGAGCTCTTTGAACAGGAGCGCAATGTCAGGACTGCGATGACAAACAGAGCTGGTCTGCTCGCTCTTATGCTGCATCAAACTATTCAGCACGATCCCCTGACGACTGATCTAAGGTGCAACAAAGATAGGTAGTGGACCTTGTCTGCATCTAAAAATCTTTGTATATAACAAAGCTTTGGACATGTACGACAATAAAACCTGTTGAAATAAAAATGGAATTTATACCTACATAATTATTTTAAAACCTTTTTATGCATATTAACTTTAAGATGGTAATGGATTGAGATATATATTTTTCTGATTGGTAGATAACAGCTGTTTTGAAACTGGTGTTTTTGGTATGATTGAGCTGAATAAACATCTTAAATGTTCCAAGATGTGTGTGTTCATGACCTCAACATTTTCTGAAGGTTTGTCAAATAGGACAAAAACATTAGCTCCTGAAGTATCATGTAGTGCAACATCTAGGCAGATTTTTTATATTTGGGCTCATTCAGGGATTACATTGGCTACATATCTAATAAATATTTTTTTCTGTTTTCAAATCTTTAAATCTTTATTATTTTTTTTTCAAAGACTGAATTTTTTTTCTTTGGTTTTCAAGTTTTCAAATTTAAGAATAACAGACATGTAATCTCACATTTTGAATGAAAAGGAGCAGAAAGAAGACTGATCTTGTGATTTCTGACCCTCATTCACAAATAATTAATCAAACCAAAACATAAACCACTTACTTCCAAAACAATAAAAATGAATAAATAATTCAGCTGCAGGCAAACATCGGCCACCTGCTGCTCCCTCATAGATCCTTCTTAATTCCTTGTTCATCATACAAAGCACATCACAATTAAAAAAAAGATATTTTCTCACAGCACTACGGAAGACTTCAATACATCCCATTGACAATCGATTCCTTAACTAAATAAAAAATGAGTCTGATGGGTCTCTATACTGGTAAGTCTTGTTATTTAATAACAATGAGGCTCCAATTCACACGCTCTCCAAAACTGTTTGATTTAATAGACAGTCTCGCATGGTCTAACTAAACTCCATTTATGCTGTCACCTTAGCTGCATGGAAGTAGGAATTTCTTATAAAGGAAAACTTTTACATGATTGGTAGTTGAGCAAAATGTACTACTAGTAACAAACAACTATTGATTTTAAACATAATGCATTTTAAAGTACACTTAAAGAAAGCTTATAGAGAAGTATTTTTGGTGCACTGTAGCACTGTCAAGTCAAATTTTAGTCATTAATGTTTTTGAATGCTTCATCTAATCGTTATAGTTATATTTTCAATTTTGGTTTTTTATCTTTATAAAGTTAAGCCTGTGAATCCTGAATTTATCTGTAAGGTCTGTATTGTTTGGCTGTACATAATGTGTTTAGAGCTCCCTCTGCAGGCGGGACCAGAGTCCGCACCCGTGTTCCAGACGGATTTGCATCTTTGGTGACAAGCCGCCCCAGTCCAACTACCGTTTCCGTCAATGCTAGCTAAATGCAAGCTAGCTACGCACGTAGACTGCTCCATGTGAAGGGGAGTTGATCCCATTGTGACGAGAGAACAAGCCATCTAAAGAACATTAACTTTAAGGTGTGTGTACTGTTTCGTCCAATCTTAACGCTAACATGTGTTGACTGATTGCGATACACTGCCCTCAAGTTGGAGGAGGGACGCAGCAGCTAAACGTGGCTAACACTCACATTACTGTGGCTAATGGCGGCTACCTGTTTTTAGTTGGTCACTTAACCTTTTACTATGTCACCACACTTACAATGCAACGCATGTTAGCTAGGCCTTGCTGGTTAATCACCAACATAGCGTATGAAAGAATATTGGCAGCACAAGGGAGCCAACACTCCAAGAAGCCCCGGTTAGCTCGTGTTGCTAACGCTGTGTCTGGCTAGCATTTGTTATGCACTATTTCTTGCCAATTGAGCCTTGACATGCTGCAGCTTCGTTAGCATTGAATCACCAAGAAATGCCAAACCGTGTGTACGTTATGCTGTGTTTAATCTTAATTATTATTAGTTTTTTCATTGCGGTCACGTTATCGTAGAATAAATTTCTTTATAACCGGCTGTCCAAGGCCAGCAGACCTACACATAAGCACAAGCCTCAGGCTGCAATTGGACACACAATTCTCTAACTGAACAGCATTCTGTTTTCCCCAGGTACTGACAGGAAAAATGGAAACCTTCCAGGCCAAGGTCACATGGTTAAACCAACAGGCAATGTGGCACTAAATAAATCTAACGAAATGCTGGATGAATTGTAGGGGGTACTTAATTTGTCTCCAGAAAAGAAATCAGAACCCAAGCGTGCACCAATGGATAAAGAAACACCAGAGAACCCTGTCCCTGACAGAGAGCATGTGAAAGAAGGTGCAGGACAAAGTCAAGACAAGAAGAGTGATGCAGAAGATACCTCTGTGGCCAAGGCTCCTCCAGGAGTTTCAGATCTTAAGGAAAAGTCCACCTCAGGAACACAGGAGGAGATCTCAGGGGAGACCTTAACGGCTGCTGTTGAGCCTCCTGCTGACTGGTTCGAACCACTTGAGGATGACGATGAGGCCAATAGTGATAGAAATGATCCAGAGGAAGAAAGCCTGGCCGGAGAAAGTGAAAGAAGCGAGGGTGGTGAGAAGGCCCTTAAAAGAATTAATAGGTAGGTTGAATGACTTTGCTTTACTCTGGACTTTGATCGAATGTTCGTAAGATGATACGACGTCCAGTAAGATTTATTTCTAATGTTGGTTTCATAGTGTCACAAACTCTGAAATCAAGGCATTGTTTTTAGAATAAATCCATTTTGTCATGTGTATCATTATCTTCATGTCAAGGTTCTGGAAGTGGGATGGTAGATGTGCCAAGACTTTGGACTCATTTTCTTTCTTTTTTTTTTCAAAGTTATTTTTTCAAGCTTTTATGCCTTTAATTGGAGAAAACAGTGGATCCAGTAGGAAACAGGTTGAGTGTGAGAAATGATATGTAGAAAACAGACCACAGGTTGGATCCGAACCTGGGCACCCACTCGAGGACGAACCTCATGAGTTGTTACCTAAACCACGAGGCCATCTGCGCACCTTGGGACCAGTTTTTTTATTAAATATGCCAAGATGACTTTTGAGTAAATGGAGAGGGTTGGTTGATGGGTAAAAGCAGTTTGATGCTAATAAATCTGTCTTATAGATCCCATTTTAATGCTGAAAAGCATTTTATGTTAAATCCAAGGTCTTTTGAATGGTATAAACTTGTTCATAATACTGTTGAAAAAATAAGTGTATGCAGCTTTGCCTCAATCAAAAATTCCAAATGGATTTACTCTTTTGATTCATTTTTTTATAATTTATTTTTGCATTTAGACAACATGCTCCCCGTCGGAAAAGAACTCATCCTGATGAAGGGTGGCTCGAATGGCCAGAACTTGGAGAAGGCTGGAAACGCAAAGAAGTTGTTCGGCGCTCTGGCAGTAGCATTGGACAGAAAGATGTATACTATGTCAGGTGAGTAAAGTCTGTTGAAATAAAGTATATTAAAAAAACTACATTATAATTGCTGAAATTGGTAATGACTTTTTGTGGTATGAGAATAGCTTTGTCTTATGAATCTGAAGTTCTGTGTATCGGTACATAAAAGGCTCTGAAAAAGTAAGCTAGTTGGACGACTGAGTTTTCTTTGCTGTTTCTGTTCTGGTGTGACATTTCATGGAGTTCTGTTTGCTGTGCTTTGTTTGCTAATAAATGAGCTGGACAAGTACTTATAAGTTATAGTCTGTATCTATTACAAATGGTCTGACAAATGCTGTTCTAATAACTGTCATCAGGACCCATGTTACTTGAAGAATGGGATGTTGTACGTATTTAATTTATTTCGACCTTTACAGTCCAAAAGGGGAACGAGTGAGGAGCAGAGTAGAACTGGTTTCAGTGGTTCAGGGTCAGCTTGATCTGTCTACCTTTGAATACAAGACTGGAAAGTTCCTTAAGGGTGAAGCACAACCCATACGAGTTCGACATAGAGTAAAGGTAGGTACCTCTTTCTCACTTCAAACAGAGAACAGGATCATGTGTATGGTGGAAGATTGATTTTTCTCACCTTCTCACCCATCAGAAAAAGGTCCGGGAGCGTTCTTCTTCTGAGTCAAGTTGGATGGACAGAGGGGAGGGGGCTGACACCCCAGACTCCCATCATAGACTTACCCCCAATCTGGGGCCCAAACATACCTACTCAACACACAACCAGACAAATGTTTCATCACAGAGTATGACAGCAATGCCGTACATGGCACCTAAAGTAGAGCATTCACCACCTGAGGAAAAAATCCGACTCCCTCCCCCTTCATCCAAACCAACCTTGGTCCCATCTGTGAATGGAAAACTTGGGATAGAAGACAGCATACTGTGAGTTCATACTCCAATCAAGTACTCATAACAAATCTGCAGATGTAATTCATCAGGCTGTTGAGTGTTCCACTTTTTATCAGAAGATTTTCTTTTTGGTCATATGTTGCTGAATGCAGATGAAGTGAATGCTGTCATCCTTCCCTGCAGGGTCTGTTCCAGATGTGGTATTTCCTTCACAGGCACATGGTACGACAAACAAAGGAAGAGGCCCTGCTGTCCCTCTTGTTGGGGTACGACATTTTTTGAGTATTTTGAGTCATTCTGAGGCAGAAATTGAGCGAAAGACACAGAAAAAGGGATCATGTTAAAAGTTCTGGTGAGATAAAATTTCTGAAATGATTATTGCTTTACTCATCCCACAATGTCTGTCTTTCAAATTTCAGCCTCATCAAAGACAAAAGAGCATCCACTGATTCGCTTTAGAAAGGTAAAGGAGTGTCTGATAATCTGTGAAAATGGACAATCACATCTTAGCAACTTTAAATATCTGATCATGAGTGTTTTCATTGAAAGCTTTACATCAAAAAGTATTTAAAACAGGGATTAGTAATATAACCACGTGAATAGTCATAATATGAAATAGTCTATTTTTTTCTTTTCAGTAAGAAGTTTGCATTATTACTTTTTTATTATTATTTTTAATACTTTTAATCGTAGGATAGGATCGTGGATAGGGCAGGAAACAGGGTGAGAGTGGGTAGTGATGTGTAGGAGAGAAGTCGCAGGCTGGAATTGAGCCTAGGCCACTGGCTCAAGGACTAACCTCACAGGGAATGACCCAAACCACTAGGCCATGGTATCTCTTTTAACATCTTTTTCATGCGTGAGGTACCAAAGGAGTTAAAAATCTGTATTCTGAGTTAAAGAACTTGAAAGGACATGTAGTGTGCTGACTTTTCTACCTACTTGTCTCTTTGTCCACCTCCGTGGACATTATTGTTTGAGCGGGCTCCTTTTTTTATGCCTTTGTAAGATTTTTTTATTTAGCATTGAGAAAAGGTAGTTCGTATTTTTAACAAATGCGTGTGAATGTGGGAGTGAGTGTGTATTTTTTTCCATGACTTTGCAAAGATCTGTTGCAAAAGAGAGATATACCAGTGAACACCTGCTGTACTCTGTCATTCTGTCACCTGTAGTGGATTCCTTGTGGACAGTGTGTTGGATGCCGCAACACGATCAATTGTGGGCAGTGTGCCAACTGCAAGCATGGAATGCAGAGTCCAGAGTCCCGGAAACGCTTATGCCGGAAACGCAAATGTATATGCCCTATTCGCAAGGTAAGCTGTCAGGTACTCAGCAGTTTTCCTCATGTTGGTGTTTTAATGTCTCTTTACATTCACACCCTTATTCTCTGTCTGTTCTGTTAGAGTCCTGGAAGTGTAGGAGGGACCTTCCTGTCACAGAGTTTCTTCACTGAACTTCCTGAGACATATGATGACAACGTAAGTTTGCAGGTAATGTTTAGTTTTTTGGGGTTTGCAGGTTAAAGATCTTCATAATCTCTTGTTAAGACAAGCTGCCTGCTGACTTGTAACGCATGATACATAAAACTCAGTGTCAAAAATGTTCACGATAGTATATTGAATAAGAACTGTTTTCCACTGATAGAATATAAGCAGGAATTTTACTGCTTGGTTTACAAGTTAATAGAAACCAAAACTATAACTTCACATTTGACTCCCTCAGTGTGAAATAGGCTCATGGGTTACATATAGACAGTATCATAATAACTTCTTAACTCACTGAAAGGTTGTCGGTTTTAACAACAAACATTTTCTTTTACAGAGTGAAAGTACGGACTCACAGGTAACTCTTTTCATCATAAAACCAAGTAATACATATATAGGAAATACTCAATATTGTTTCCTTTACATTTTCCAAGACTCATTCATAATGTTTTCTCCACATAGAACTTAGGTCTCAAAAACAGCGACACAGAGAACTTCTCCGTCAACGTGGACGTTGATGATGAAGATGACATGTCAACTGATGATGATGATGATGTGAGTTTGTTTTTTTGTTTTTTTCTTTTACTCTCAACCTGCAGACAGGGAGACGCTTTTCCCTTATGTGAGACAGATTTTACTAAATGTGAATGTGATGTTGCCTAATTATTCAGTTCAGGGTTGTTCACTAAGGGAATAAATGGAAGATAAAATCTGGTCATTAAAAGATTCATAATGAGTTTTTTGAGGGGGTTTCTCAATAATCCATGTTTAATTTGAATTTACCTAACAATGTAATAATCTCTAACAAAATATGGCCCAGAAATGGCTTGGCTGTAACATAGGTTAAAAAACGATATTTGTGTTTCAAATTTCTCCATAGTTTGTAGTGGTTAGATTTTCATCAATGCATATTCAGGATTGCAACTTCCTCTATTTGACCCACAAAAGCAACCTAAATCACAAGTTAATAATTTTCGATTCAATGCTTGTTAACTGACTGTGATCTACAGCATGTAGAGAAAAATGTATCATTGCAAAGTTTCTGGTGGCAGCATGTTTAATCGTCAATAGAAGCTGGTGGAGATGTCCTTTTAAAGAGTACTACTCACAAATGCACAGGATAAGTTTTAACAGAGGGAGGAAGTTTAGCACGTCCATAGAAGCTGCCAGAGCAACTGTAAATTAAACACCTCAGATTATCTTAAAAAAAAATGGTTTGGTTCTTCACACCTTTTTTTGGTCTTACTTTGCACACGTCAGGATAAAATGACTTTTGATCAAGGCTTCCTTTAAGGTCAACACTTTAAATTGTAACTCCTTTACCTTCAAAATTAACAAACTCTGTTGTTAAGTTTTCACTTCTCTTGTTTTCAGTGGCATAAGAAGCGTAAGCGGCGATCCTGCGGAGAATGTAAAGCCTGTCTCCACAGGAAAGACTGCGGCACATGTGATTTTTGCATAGACAAACCCAAGTTTGGAGGTAGCAACAAGAAGAGGCAGAAATGTCGACTGCGCCAGTGTCAGAGGCAGGCAATGGTAAGCTGCAACATCAGTTTTTCACTAAGTTAGTTTAACTTGTCCTGAAAGTAGGACTAAAGTTAGAGTAATATTTACTTTCTTCTGATACCTTTGTGCAGAGACACTTGTTGCCTTTCCAGATGGGGCAGGCCGAGTTTGCAGCTGAGGGCACAGTGTTGCCAGGCAGGCCCAGACCTCACTACACATACAGCAGAAAGCCAGGGGTGAAGAAAACCAAAGGACCACAGGGCTACGACCTTTCTGATGACGATGATGACAGTAACCACCCACCAGTGAGTTCCCAGTGCCAGTGATGGCTAAATCATTCTGCTTGGAGCTGTTCTCAATACATTTACATAGTCTCTGCACATCAAACCTCAGCTCTTTCATTTGTATTTAGCCCTTCCTACTTTGGTTTGCTTCTCTTTTGTAGATGAGTTGGAGCTCTGAGCCTGCAGGTGGGAGCAAAAATCCCTATGAACTGAATGTGAACATGAGGAACAACCATTCAACTTTACAGGTTTGAAAATATAGTCATCAATGGGTTTTTGCTTTTATTGAATTGGGCTTCATGTCAACTTATTTCTTTTCGTTAGCAGGCAAGCTATGCTGATACAAGGCAGCGAAATGGATTAACTGACAGAGTTCCTAACTTCAGCAACCACAACAACTCTGAAGCTGTAAGCCACTTATTCCTCTTTTTGTCTAAGTGCTACTTACTCCACATATTTCTATGTGGTCTTCTCTCAAGTGGGCTTCTTTTTTCAGTCTTTGGTTGAGCAACCAGGACCTCAAAGTGTTTTCATTTGGAAAAAAATGTGGAGTATTTCAGTACAGTTTGACTGTAAACAAGAGAGCAACAGAGACAGTAAGGAAGAAGCATGCAGCAAAGGCAGATTTAGTTTTTCAGTAATATGGTTTTGCGCCTTAACTGCTCGGCACCAGTCCATACCTAAAAGTTAATTAGATCTTATAGAGGATGTATAGCACTGCCAAGCTGTTTGCACTCTCTCCTTTTCCTCCTCTCTTCTCTTGGCTGCCCTTCAGTTTGTTCATGTGATCACTTGTTTGTGACCACTTGATCAAATGGAATTATGTGAACCTCTGTTTAGTCATTAAAATTTGGCTTTGAATCTTTCTTTTTTAGGCATCATCCATGTAAACCAGAAGTAAAATATCCTTATTCGTCCCATTGAGAAAGAAGATTTGGTAGAAAAAAAAATCTGAGATTTAAATCTTGTATATAGAGGGTAGAGCGTATGCGTTAACGTCACTTCCCCTCTGGGACATGCCCACTTCAGTCGGACTGAGTGGCAAAACAAACCCCACTTAGCATTGCAGAGAGCAGGAGTTAATACGGCGAGACATGGAAAAATGTGGAATATGACATGAAATTAAGGACAGTTGGACTCAATATTTATTAGTTAAAGCTACAAAGAACCAGGGGTCCATGAACACACTTTATAAAACACACCTACAGCTGCTTGCTGGAGTCCCCCCTTATTTGGAAAACTGTGTTAGCCTCAGTTTATGTTAGTTAATAAATCATGCCAAGCACAAGGTTCATTATCACACAAAGACAAAAACACATAGCTGAATGAAAAATGGTAACATTTAGAAATATTGTAATTTAAGATATGATTTAACTCAAAGATACAGCAAAAATTAACATTAACTGACAAAAAATGGGAACTGCACAGCTAGCTTTCGTTGTCTGGATTGTTTCTTTAAATTGCAGCGATCTATCAGTTTTTCTCCTTGTCTTTCAGTTGTCTTTCAAAAAATAGCTCTGATTGCTTTTCAAATATGTTTGTTCAAGCAATCGCGCAACAGCTCTTCCCCATTTTTTGATTTTGTTTTAGAGTTTAGATGGTATTTAGAGCAGCGCTGCCACTCATCTCCCTCTTTCTGCCACTCAGTGGGCGCAACCACAGTGACTTCTGCTCGCTGTGACATCACATGCATACCCTCTGTTGATATTTGAGATCTAAAATGTGTCATGTTGATCAGTCAGCTGTTCTTGCATAAACTTCTCTACCCATCAAATTTAGGCCCCCCAAGGCAGATGGAATACAGAGGAACCTCTAGCAGGCAGACATGGTTCAAGACAAGTTGAAGAAGATGATTATGATGAAGATGATGAGGATGATGATGAAGAGGAGTTCCCCATGGTGAGTGCCACATTAAGAATTTTCATTTAAGCGTCTTATGGCCACAGACAATGCTGACCCTTTGAGTACTGAAGTACCTGTGTTCTCTCACTTTTTGCAGATTACTCAGATCTTTAGTTTGGCAGACAACCCAGCGAGGAGTGGTGTGGACAGTGAGAGCCGGCTCATGAAACTGTTATACTCTTTGCGCACCTCTGCGCTGCCCATCCTTTGGTATGCTATAATGGTGGAGGGCCCACAGATTCAGCTCATTCAGTGCTCCAAACAGTCCATCATGGCCGACACCGTTGTGCTAATAGACCCAGACTTCTGCTTCCAAGTGACAGTTCAGAGGCAGCCGCTGCTCCCCACCCACTCGCTCTACGACACCTACCCAGGACGATTAACTTCTGTGACTGAAGTGGTCAATCTGCTTTTGGGGCTGGATCAGTATGCTGTGTGCCACGGACTGCCCCCCAAAGAGCCCATACACAAGGACATAATCATCCTGGAGCGGGCGTCAACATGCGACTTCTTAGTGAGAAAGAATGTGAGAATATGCGATAGCTGCAGAGCCCTCCGAGGACTTTAACGTCAACAGAGACCGAGGAAGTCCCTGACCGCAGTGTAGACCACGGGCGCAGCTTTGTGCCATTTTTTTTGTTTTGGTGTAATACATGAATTTTTACAGATTTACCTCTGGACTGTAATAATATGATTTAATATCTGAAGACTCACCAAAGGCATTCCAGGTGCTGTGACATTATATTTCTTTCTAACGTACTGTTGTTGGTTTTGGGCTATTCTTGATGACTGTTGAGTCAGATTATGAGCTATGACCCATCGGCCCACTGTGTGCTGATTGTGTTCTTGGGTTTTTCTCACTTTTACTTGAGGCATCTGTAACCCTCACCCTCAGGGTTAAACACTTTTAAGTGGTCAATGAAAGGCAGATTTTTTTGTCTCTGCTCAAAGTTTAGTTGACTAGAGAAAGTATGTTAATATCTTTTCAGCGGTGATGTTTTACACCATGCCCACACTGTTACCATGCAAGTATGAATTGCATTAAATGTAACTTGTCAACCTAATTTTTGGAAAAGAAAAAAAATGTTTTTGCCTTTTTTGACCTGTATCATTTGAAAGTAAATCATAGATCCAGACTAGAAAGTTAAGAAGCAGTTGCTTTACTGTTGACCTCACTGTGTTAGTTAATCTTGCCTCTATGTCATCAGTGAGAGACAGATACTTTTCTTGGGAGCACCGGTACAAATTTCAATTTAAATCCTTCAAATAATGTGTATACCAGAATGTGAAGCAAAGGAGATTAATGCTTTCTGAAAGATTTAATATACAATAACAACAATTTAATGAGAGAACAATGGGTTAAAAAGCAAAGACCAATGTGTACACTCAGCAGCACCAGCTGAAGACAACAGAGAGCTCAATATCCTGGAGACTAAAGGTCAGTAATGATAGCAAACATGGTTCCCAGACTGCATCTGACCACCACAGACAGCCACTAATGCCTAAAAACATAAAGCTCTGAGTTAGGATGGAAAAGAGTAAGATTCTCTGAAATGACCCCAAGATGTTGGACATAGTGACTGCTGGGTACACTGACAAGTTCAATGGTTGTGTGGTCTTAAACTGCAACTGTACTGTCCTGTGTGTCAGTGAACAGTTCTCTCTGGCCTTTTACTGCCACCATAACATGGTGTCATTTAGACTGGGAGTTTAGATCATGTCAGTCTGAAAGATTTCCTCACAGTGGTCTTTGAAAGTTTTACTTGATCTATGTTAATTGGTCATTTCAAAAGGACATAGCTCACAATCCATTTTTGCAGCTGCAAACTTAGTTGAGCAAAGAAATGTTGGATTTAAACCAGATATATGATGACATTTAAAAGTATGGGGTCACTGTGTTGATGGTTTCTTTAGTTCATGTTGATATGGAGTACTCTTTGAAACCGTATTCTGAAATGAAACTTTCTGTTGCCCAAATTGATCAAAAAATGATGACTTGTTAGTTATCGTACTATAACATGACTTGTGTCAGAATACACACCCAACTCTTTCTATTTCTGTTCCCCGATGATACGATCTCTATTCATGTATTTTTTCATATTTATTTTTTCTTTTTTTTTTAAATGCACAGTAACTAATTTTTCCCCTGAACCTATCTCCATTAGTATGACTCTAGAGTAACATGATGTCTCTGACAGTGTAAGATTATGCACCCAACAAACAGTTTATCAGGTTTAGTTGTCTGAATTTCCTCATGTAATTGTGCTGAGAAATGTTTGGAATCAGCTTATAAGTTTTAATATTAGTTATTAAGACTTTGAATAAAAAATATTTAAATCTGTTGAAAAACATTTTTCCCATCTCTTGTTTGCCTTCTTGAACAAAGAGCCCAATGATGAAGCCCATTGTTAAACACTCATCTATAGGTCTACATAACTCCATCACTCCTGCTCCATACTCCTGTCTTCATACTCTCACTATTTCTGTCTCATGTTTGGCTCTGAATGGATGGATGGATCACAGCTCAAAGTCCATTTTCTGTCCTCAATAACGCCTTTGTATGAAGACAAGTTGACAAATGTTTCTTAAGGAGCTTTAATCTGTGATCCAAGAGGTCTGAATGTCACCCAGAAAAATAGTATAGCTGGTAAACAATAGATTGATACAAAGGTTTACAAATTTATTGCATTGGTGTCAACAAGCAAATGCAATGTTTAGAGCTGAGTCTCCATGTGGAAAAATCAAAAACTTGTGTAAAGTCAAAATTTAAAGACAACTATCTGGATTTTTGAGTTTTGAAGCCAACTAAAAATCTTGTGGTTGAACCAGCCAGGAGCAGATCAATGTCGAAGTAACACATCTCAGTAAGAAACACTTTTTGACAACACCCTGGTGTGAACTTAAAAGAGCTACATGCAATGTGTTAAAAATAACAACCTCTTGTGCTCTCATTTCTTTTCACTTTAATTGTTGATGCTGTTATTACATGTAGCCCTCAGTTGTGCTTACAAGTTTACATACAATGGCAGGGGTTGAAAAATACATCTTTAGAAAATATGACACCACAAAATATGATCATACATAAAACTTAAATTTTATTAAGAGATATTGGTCAGGTGAAAAAAAGTAATCATAATTTAATCATATATGCCCTTTTACAACTTTTATAACACTTTTGGTAACTAAAATCACCCATACGGGCCTTATCAACAGTTTACATACTCTTAAATATTTGGCTGGTTAATAATCACACAGGTTCAAATGGCTATTAAGGTTAATTGTCCACACCTGTGGCTAGTTTGATTATAATTAGTGTCTGTGAATAAATAGTGAGTTTTTTTTAAGTTCTGCATATTTTTTCTAGAGCTGTGCAGATTTTGTGGATACTAACCATGGGGAAAGAAAAAAAAAACAGTGCAAGGACCTGGGAGAAAAGGTAATTCATCTTTATCAATCAAGAAGTATTTTAAAAGATATCCGAATATTTGAAAATGTCAATCAATGGTGTTAAAACTGTGTTTCAAATAGTCTAGGCATTAGCAGGTAACTACCTAAGCCACTTGGAATAACATTTTTTTTTATTTGGTGCTATATAAATATTTATTTATCTATTTATTTATTGGTTAGTTGATTTATCGATGACATTCATATCAAGTAGCCTAAGTTTGGTTGGAGCTCCTAAATTTTTTCTGGAACATTTCTGATACTGTAAATCTTAAAAGCTCATATTAAAACGTTATACTCCTCCAGAAAACTTTATTTTTTATTTTTTTGTAAGTAATCTTTTTTTTTTTTTTTACTGTATGTGATTTTTTTTTGACATTTTCTTTACTTATTCATCTATTTACTTGTTCAGGGTTTAATTTACTTACTTAAATACATACTTTGATGGCCTGCTTATTTGTTTATGATGAAAACACTCTTTCACATCCAGCTGTTAACCTACTCACAGCCTATTTATCACAACCTGGTAACATTGACACTTTTAATGTCAGGATTAAGACTTTTTTTTAATAAGAAGGTACAGCACCCACCCGTTGAATGAAATTGTTGTGGAAATTGCGTAGACAGAAATATATTGTATTTTTTGTGGAATAACGTCGGGTCTTTTTTTCGACCAATCAGCGTTACTGTGAGCGTGGACAACAATATTCGTATCACGGGGATTATCTGGCGCACATTGAAGACATGCTACGTCTGGGAGGGGCGTCATAGCTGTGACGGTGTGGAGTCAGTTGGCTGTGTGAAATACAGGGTTTTCATCCGGTGCTAAAGGGAAAGCTTTCTCCTCTCTGAAAGCAGGTCTGCTGAGATGCGCAGGGCTCCGACGTAGCGGAGGTCGAGAGGCTGCTGCTGAATAACAATTGGGATGCGTAGCCACCATGACCGAGGCGCTTTTTTGTGTTTGTCGAATTACCACACGTTCAATTAAGTGAACCTTTTCCTGGGGAGGCTTGTTTTTCCCGTGGTCCCACACAGGAATGTTTTTTCTCGGCTTGGTTTTGCTTCAGGGGACTACGGAGACCTCCGAAGGCATCGGCCATGCACCGTGGTAAGAGGGGGTTCTGCTGTAAGATGTCCTTCTCATCCTCATTTAAATGAACAGCCGACAACCTGAATTCTGATATTATTATCTGCTCGGCCTGCAGACGACACCACGACACGTTATATGCTTTCCACTGAATCATTTAGGCACGCTGCAGCCTTACCTTAACGGTTTGCCATCGTGTGACACACCTGCTTCATGATGTTGCTTTTATTAATTAGTCCAGTGTGTTTCATTAGGAGCCGGGCTGCCGTCTATGCAGCTGCAGGATGGCTGCTGTGGCAGGCTCAGTGTCCGGGCTTCATGTGGAAACACATGTTTTATGTTCTGCACGCTGAACAGGATAACACGAATGTAAATACGAAAGACCTGTGTGACATGAAATCCAATATGTCTCTGTCTCTTTCATCTATGCCTGTGTGGCAGCCCTCCCCATTGGCTGATGGGATACACATTTAGTTGTATGACAAGGATTGAGGCAGTGCGTGCAGTCAAAGGGGCAGTCTGTAATGACTAGAAAATGTGTCATGCTTCTTGGGAATACACAACTTCCCCTCTAATACTGCATTGTTATGGAGCGACATTGTCAAAAAGCACAGTGCTTCTGCTATGTGTTGGGCTGTATCGATCTCACTGCTCTCATACATAAATACTGCCTGTTCTCCTGCAGTAGTTAAGCCCTATTATTAACAGATTCCTGAGCGAGGATGGCTGTCTGGATCTGACAAAACTCAGACAAATCGTGTTGCATGGGTCAGTCAGTGCCTTCAGGGGGATTCACTACTAGTCCTCCCTTTGGTCTGCCTGGGAAACACCTCTGTTTTCAGAAGGATTTTCCACTTTGCTGTTATGCATTTTTTGAAAGTGCTCATTGTTCCAGTTTTAGGGTTATTACGTGTGGAGAGTCTTTGTATTCTTGGAAACTGTCAAGAGGTTGATCAAGGTGTTTTATTGCAGGCCATTCTGGAGGGGTTGTGGTTGTTTTCTTTCCTCTAAATTGGCTTTTAACTTCAAATCTGCTGCACGTCACTTGTCCTTCTTTGAAGGGTTTTCATTTTGGATCGTGTCCTAGATTGAGAAACACACTGTAAAATTCTTGCCCTTTTTTCCCACAAAGGTGACACTGCCCCTTTGATGCCCCAAAGACTGAGAATTTCACATTTCAGCAGCTGCATTAGTAGGAGTTCACAGGTTATGAAGCAGGTTGGGTGTATGAGCAGTCATTCACACCCCCATCTGTCAGGATTCTGGACCTCCCAGAAAACCTCTTCATCCATACATCTGGATGAGTTTTAAAAAGTACAAAAAAGAGAAGAAACCAGGCTGTGTCCAAAGTCAGTGTCTGGATTCTGATATTTGCTCTGGGACTCTAATCCCAAACCTTATCAATTGTTAGAAAACAGGCTTGAGCATTAGTGCCACACACTCACCTACATTTCTACAGTCAGATAGCACCAAGCTTTTAGATCAGGTCGCTGTGAATGTTCAGTCATATAGTCATGTGTTGCGATGACTGCACATCTTATACAGCTCAGAACTCCTTCCAAATCCAAACAAGGTGGACTACAACAACAACACTAAAACATCAAAAGAGTTTTGATTTCATACAGTACAGAATTCCCTCCAGGTGTTACAGAGCAAAGGGGAAATGTATAGGAATAATCCCCTCAGACGCTGCAGCCACATTCCTTTCTTTATTACTCCCCCCACCTCAGCTTAGCTGAATCCAGGTGGATAGCAATCACCAAGATGGCTTTGTTTCACCCTGTGGTAGTCATGTCAAATGTGCAAAGGTGAGCATCAAGGCCTGGGAGGAGAAATGTCGAGGCATGGGATTGGTCAGTCAGAGCTTAGCTGCCGTGCTGTGTGCCGATAAGCTTGTTATAAATCAGTAATTCATGGATGCAGAGGGCACAAGAAGATCATATTAATACAGGAGGGAGGGGGAAGGGTCAGTTGACCTTCGATAAGTCTTTTGCAGGTCTGTGGTTGGGGACGGTCAGGTGTATACGTCTGGTAAATCTCCAACCTTGACTCAGTATTTCTGACGATGCTGAAACCTGAATAGCATCTCCTGTTTTTTTTTTGCTTTCAGTTCAACATACATCTCTTCTGTCTGTTCTTTACCAGTACCTAGAAATATGGTGACTATATCCTGAGTGTAATGCAGGACAGCTGCTAAAGGGTGCAGTTAAAAGCCCTGTTGCGCGATTAGAAAGACACAAATCGAGGTTCAGAATAGGGATGCCCCGATCTAACTTTTCTGGTTCCGATACTGGTACTGATACTGATACCTGTGCTTTAGGAATTAACCAATATCGATCCGATACCTGTGTTAAATAATAATCCGCATGCCCTACTGTGGGATAGGACTGGTAATGTTTTGTGTGAAAGGCAAAAGATGAATAGATAAAATTACCAAAGTCAATATTTATCTGAACTATAAAATATTTAAAAAGTTTGCCAGCAAAACAAAGCTTTTTTTAAATAAACTCTTATACCCTGCAGACTGGTAATGCACCAAAAAAAAACAAAACAAAGGAAGTGCATGAGAAGAAACATTTCAAATCAAGTAGCCAAGAGCGCTGGTAAAAAAAAAAAAAAAAGAGCTGGTTGCCTGGATCGGCACCATGGATCGTCCCTTTCCAGCTTTGAGGGACACCGATGCATACCCGATACCTGGATCAGTATCGGTGCATCCTTAGTCCAGAAGTTGGATGTTTGAAGAGAACACTGTGGCATGCTATTTTGTGTTAGCTGTATGTGAAATCATTATTCCAAATGTAGTCCTGTCAAGTTTTGACTCCAGACTTTTACACAACTCTGGCAGGAGCTGTAATGTTGTAACCCTGCTGTGTTCACCATGTGTATGCTCACAACAGCAGCAGCTGTGTCAACACCAACAGTCAACATGAGGGCTGCTGGCCTCACCTGTCTGTAGAAAGTGGGAGGTGAAACTTCAGCTGCTCTTTAACGTCTCAGCTGTTGCCTCTTGCGTGTCGAAAGAAATGGACACATGTCTTGCATTCGTTACCATATGCAACAGATTTGAGGTTGTTGTTGTATAATGCAACAGAATCGTCTGTTCCACATTAGGCCATGATGCACTGTAGGCCATGAATATATCTGTTAGATAAATACTGTTGACAGCAGAGGGGGAATCATGGGACTCTACGGTCTGATAAAAGCTGACAGTGGAGAGAGCAAATCTCCTTAAGAGCCACGAGGCAACATGTTTATCCAAGGATGAGGCTGTTGCATTTTAAACTGTTGCCTGTAGTAATTTAGCTTTGCTGTAAATGTTCGACTCCTTAGCTGAAGAAAGAGCATCTGCGTCCCTCGTGTGTTGACGTGGTAGGATTGGTCCTACCTTGCCGGCTTCAGCGTTAAGCCTGTCAGACTTGAATACTAAACTCCTCTCTGATTTGCATTTGAGCGCTGCACGCGGCACAGGGGCAACCCACTACCATCACACAGCTCATGTTTTAAACAACATGGCTCCCTCAGTGCTATCTATACCCCGAGCCTGAGATCCCTCATCCCCCATACGCGCATGCTAAGTCAACATGTGTTTGATGCTGTAGTTGCAATCATATCTTTTGTAGTCGTTCTCTTTTGATCCCTCCTTTGATGCAGCGCTCTGTGACTCTGCTTATCTGATTCTTCATTGTGCCCCTTCTCTCCTGCAGGCTTCTTTCTGAAATGTGATGCCATCTTGGGTTTCTTTACCTGTACACATCTGTATGCCAGATGTTTAAGCGAGCATAACTTCAACTCGTACATCTAGCATCTGAAGTGTGTCATTTGTTACCCCGAGGAGCAGTCAAATGGCAACCTGTTGCTGTTAAGGACTTACTCTCATCTATTGATGTTTTTTTCTGCCATGTCAAATGAATAGTAAAAGCTGTTGCTGCAAAATCCATTGAAAGACCTGCCAGTGCTAAGAGCTGCACACATAGAATCTGTCATAAAGTGAGTAACACTGGAGTGTAACCTGCTACACATCCTTTGCTAAACAACATGCAATTATGTGATAATGGTTAATGGTAGAGTGTAATACACATGAGGGGTTTTGTGGAGCAGTTTGTTATCACCTCCGCAAAGGAGGTTGTGTTTCTGGGAGAGTTTGTTTGTTTGCCTGTGAACAACATAACTCAAAAAGTAACAAACAGATCTTGATGAAATTTTCAGGAAATTCTCAGAATGGGATAAGGAAGAAGTGATTACATTTTGGAGGTGATCCAGATCACCGTCTGGATCCAGGATTTTTTAGAGGATTCTTTATCATTGTGAGATAGGGCTGTTTTCATCATATGTGTATATAACTCCATAATAGATGGTCAGATTGCTTTGCAAAACAATACAAGACAAGGTCACCATCATTTCTGACAGATGTAAAAGTAGGATTCAGATCCTGGCAATATTCTAGATCAGGCATGGGGAAACTACGGCCTGGGGGCCACATGTGGCCCATTAAACGTTTTCATCCGGCCTGCCGAACTTGAAAAAATTAAATGTATAAACCTTGTTAATGTTTTATTTTCCCTGCAGTTCCGATGTTTTCTATATAGAGAGTTCACATTTAATATCAAAATATCACACAAACAATTTTGACACAATCTTTTATTGTTTTTTGTTTTTTCATTTTTAAAACCAGGACAGAAAAAACGTGTTTTTCTGTTTTTCTGTAATTCTGTTTTTTTCCGTTTTGGTTTTAAAACAGAAAAACAAAAAGGCAAGTCAGTTTTTTCGTTTTCTTTTTAGATTTTGTTTTGAAACAGAATAACGAAAGAACGAACCATGCATGGATTAAAAATCCCATTATAATTCCATTCTCTCATATTCTTATTTAATTTCAAAACAAAATCAAAACAGCAAAAAATAGACCGTTACGTGTTCTCTGATTTTTGATTTGAAAACGAAAAATTGAATAACAAGTCGTTATCCGTTTTCCAATTTTGGATTCTAAAACGGATATGGAATGAACGAATGATACCCTGATAGTTCCCAAAGCACTCCATCCATCTGCTCCTGGTTCGACCCCTTTGTCAAATGTTAGAACCCTTTGTGGCCCACGAATCAAAAAGTTTGCCCACCCCTGATCTAGATACTAAGAACTGGTATATGAAATATGTTTTGAGTCATCATAATTTTCAACACTGTCAGGTAACAAATTATCATACAAACCTGCAACTAACAGCAAATTGTAGCAGACAGTCTGCTGAAAGGGAGTATAACATAAAAGTAGGACTTAATATGCTTGGCAGAGGTCTGCGCTCTCTGAGTGCTTTTCTAGTTTTACAGAAGTCACGACAGGAGCTCACTGGATGCAGACAGTGAGATTCAACTGCTGTTTTTGTGGGCACTTAATCTCTGTAGACAGTGGCCATACAGAAAGCAGCCTATCTGCACACCCTTAATGTGTATAATCCACAGGTGTGTGCTGTTCTCAAGTGAAGTATGTACACAAGAGTCCTTAAGTTGACACATGGACTTAGAAATGTCAGGTAAACAGCAGTAATGCTAACATTAGCCAGCAGTAGGTCTTTTTAACTAAGGCCTGAGAGTCAAAGAAGACGTCAGCCTGTGCCATTGTTAACAAAGATGACTCTAGATTAGTGGGAGAGGTGCAGTAATACTCGATCTTTGTCTCTACATTGGTAATGGCTGTCTTAATGAAGAGCACGGGAACTAAAGTTGGTTTGATCTCAGAGACAAAAGGCACATTTTGGTGGGTGAAAGGAACAACACTCTGTTTCTAAGCACTTGTTGTGGTTACAGGAAAAAGCCACTCTTACGGGGAAAGCCAGCCTTTTGGCTCCATTATTCAGCTGCCCAGTCACCATCCACATAAAAACCAGAACTCTCTTTTGTCGCTCTTCTACTCCTCTCTTTGAGTTTTGCTGTTCAGCCCAACTGAAGCCACACATTCCCATCCCCAGGTGAAACTTATTCTTAGTACATTAGATCAACTTAAAATCTAATTATCAAAGCCCTTTTTTTTATACAGCAGGGATCATGTGATGAGCTTTTGTGTGAGCAGCAGTCGTATAACTCTGCTGCTTGTTTGTGTGAAAGGCTCCTACTAGTCTGTCAGTGGGAGGTCAAGCATGCTGTGGATTTTCACACGAGCAGGAGCAAACAGCAGTGACTGGTTCAGTTCCAAGACAGGAGCAAACTTGGAACAAGTATTTCAAGTATGTCTTTATAAGAAATAAGACTCTTTCTTTCTTTCTTTCTTTCTTTCTTTTGTTTGAGAGAGGAAAACAGAACACTCCGTCTTACTGACCCAAGCCGTACATCTTAGTACAGAGCTTTGAGACAGCGACTCTGAGTTACTGATAGATAAATGTTTCCTTTTGAAAGATGTGATGCTGGCAGATGAAGTCTTTGGAAGGGTAATTTTGATGCAGCCCTCGAGGGCTTCCATCTAGATTTGTGGGTTGAATGGAGTCGATTTATGATCTACTCGACTGGCAGGATCCTTGTTTATGGCAGCGATTTGTGTGCGACGTTGAGTGAGAGGGTTTTGGCAGAAAAAGAGATTTCTATTTTTGGATGTCAAGTCTCTATTGGGTATTAGGGAAGAGGCTTTGTTAATAATGAACCTTCATTGTACAGGGAGAAGTGCACATGAAACACTTCTCATTGGTGTCAGCTCAGTAACAGTTCTTGTCTTCTCTATCTTTTTCAACGAGGTCGTGTTCATTTTAAAGACTCACATGGTGTTTTCTTTCCAAATACAACTACCTCAGATAATGGGATGTAAAGAAGCTATCAACTACAAAACAAGTTATTTAGTGCAAAAGTGTGATGCATGTAAAATGCAATATTTATGACTGCAGCAAAGCGACAACTTCACTGAACATTGTTTTTTTCATTCCTCCTTATTTATTCCATCACTTTGCTCCTGGCGCTCTTCCTCTGGCCCCCTTTCGTTTGTAGCTGTTGCTATTGAGCTACTGAGAGAGAAAACACACAGGGATTAAGTTTCTTCCCTCCATTTCTGTCCATACATTATTAATGTGACTTTCCTGTCTTCTTTTTTTTCTTCTCCTTTCAAATTAATTGGTTGCTAATTGAATCTCAGAGCTAATTTTAGAGCGGTGCTCATATCCAGAATGCCTGAGGCTTTAAGTTATAATCATACTGTTTTAGAACTTGTGACATTTTCTAAATATTCCACCAAACTGGTTCAATAATTTCTTTACATGGTTTTACATTTTTCAAATGGTTTTTCAAGTAGTTTTTTTTAATTCAAGCTGTTTTCTTCCTGGTTATAGATTAATTTTCCTGTATTAAATATGACAAGCTGACTTTCACTTTCCTGATACTGATGCTTTCATATGAAGTGGTCATACTTATTTTACTTTTCTATAGGCTCATAATAAGACTGTATAGACTCATAATAGACCATATTTTTATTCCTATTAAGGATTCAGCTTTAGACACCTGGACAGAGGTGCTGTGGCTCCCCCTGATGGTACCTGGAGTAATCTGATCTAGCAGACGTCCATGCTTCTCTTCTGCTGATTTGCATGAAATGCAACCACCATTGGATCTACAGGTCAAGAAAAACAGATGGCTGATAATGCAAGGTGAGAGAAAAGCAAACCAGCTGAGACTGTGTAGACCAGCCTCAGCATAAATTTTATATTACATAATAGTATAATTTACCTTTTCCTCAGGTTAGGCCGCAGCTGGACGTGTGAGTTGTAAAGTTCCCACATTGACATCACATGGAGGTCAAAGGTCATCTGATCACATCCATGGGTCTGGGAGCTCCAGGTGAGTAATAACGGTGTAATGACTCATGTTGTGAAGATGGGCACTCTCATGTCTGAACAAGCCCGTAACGACCTGTTAAATCTGTCAGCTAGTTTTTTCTCCCCTCACAGTTAACAGAAGGAAAACAAAAGTGTTTTCATGGGAACAGCCAGCTGAAAAAGCAGCTGCATGTGTGAAGGCCTTTTGTTCATGTGCTGTCACCACAGCTGTCAGATTATCTTATCAGAGCCCCGAGACACTGATACCAGACAGCATACCACCTGAAACAGACACAACCATCAGGGAATATGCTGAAACACTGAGGAAAGTAATTAAAATAGTAACACTTCTTTATTTTAACTTTTCACACAATAATTTTAGTGATTCAAGCACTGATCCGTCTCCTTTTGCAACAGAGTTTTAGCCCACAATCCAAGTGGCTACAGATGTACATTTTATTTAAAACAATGTTCAGTTTGTCCCTGAAACGACAGAGCATTGTGTGACCCCTGTCCAATAACACAGGATGGTATGTTAATGTTGTTAAAAACAGAACTTGATGATTAGCAAATCACTCAATCCTCTATCTAATAGAAAATGAATGCAGAGACAATACATCAAGACTAGAAGAATATTTTCATTTTGCTCTCACCAATAACATTTTTCAGATGGGGTTCTATATATTTTTATATTTTTTTTTACCAAAAAGTTTTAGTAGTCTTAAGTGGCCATTTGCTATATAACTGAGTTTTCTGGGCAGACTCAAGATAAACAACAATACTACAGTACTACGGTAACAAAAGACTATAAACCTTTGCCGCTTCTCTGAAGAGTTTCATTGCACAAAACTATGATGTGATAGAAATAAAAAAACGCAGAATATTGTAAGCCTTTTGATTTTGTATTAGTCTGTTTGAGAAACATGTGCTTTGTCATTTAGATATTCAAGGCTGCCAGGACAGCAAGCTGCAGGCTGAGAGGATTGCAGCTCTCCAAGAGAGGAAGCAGGCCCTAGAGGCTCTCCTCAAATCCAGAGTGGGAGAGCTCAAACAAGTCTGTCTGCAGGAAGCGGTGAGTAGCCCCTGCTGCACCATTAAGACATCCTGAACATTGATACTATGGGTTTTAATGAAGCTGCAGTTTGTTCGTTGGTTGAGGTTTTTCTGCAGAGCCTGTAACGTCTTAGCAACGTTTTATTTAACATTCTTCAGAATAGAATTATGAGCTGAAGATGAGGTGCAACAAAGGATATTTGTTGGGAATCAAATGATCACACCAGAGAATATGTCGCAGCTGCCTCAGCTGCCCATTACCCTGGGTATACCCTGTTTACTTTTGGAGGTGAACTATGGTACCAAATGAAATGATTTCTGGTCTGTCTGTTTAAACATGGCCAAGTTCCCTAAGGGTGTTTTTATTGAGGCTTAGAGTAATCTGTTAAATAGTGTGACCTTCCATAAAACACAGGAATCTTAGGAGAGTGTAGAAAAGAAAAGAAAAATGTAGTTTGTGAAAGCTAATAAATGTCCCCTGCAGGAGCTGACTGGTAAGTTGCCACATTCTTTCCCCCTGGAGATGGGAGAGAAACCCCCACTGGTGCAGCGCAGAGCTGGCCTGGCGCCCAACACCAAGGCAGAGGTAAGTCAACACCTTGAATATCAATTGTGTTTACGCAGCAGCTGTAGCTCTTTGTGTACTCGTGGTCTAACGTGTCTGTCTGTCCCTGGCTGCAGGATGAGGCTGCCCAAAAGAAACAGATGAAAGCCATTTTCACAGGTGCTCTGTACAGACACTCAGAGTCAGACAGAAATGTACCAAATAGCAAAAGGACAGTCCATCGGGGTTGTCACACAGGTATCACAACAAATCACCTAAACATATCCACTAAAAAAACAAAAACAAATTAAATAAGTACTTCAAAGCAAAGATATCACTATCTATTCTGGTTTGTGTGCCTCCTGAATGTCTTGTTTTCTTTCAGAAGATACTGTCATGTCAGAGAGTACTAGCTCCATGTCAGATTCCACGTCCCACGACAATGGTGAGTCGGCAGAAAACAACCTGTGTTTAAATTACTCTCTTGTGTCTGGTGAATACCCTATGTACATATCAGAAATGAGATTTGCTGATGCTAGTATTTGGCACAAAGCCAACACATAGAGCGTCGTGTTAGTATTTTGTCATCAATCACAAAAATAAGAATCTGCTCCTTATTTTAGCTGTAAACCCAACAAAGTAAACCTGACTTGTTTGCTTTTAATGAAGGGGGTCATCATCTTTGGTTGGTTTCATTAAAATATAACTGCTGTGTCTCCTTCTCCCAACAGAGTCGTCTCCTAGTGTGGCTGCTGACCAGCGCTCTCTGTCTCAGCCTCGGCTCACTGTAGGCAGCCCTGACCACAGGATCAGCAGGAAGCTGTCTCCTGTGGAGATTTACTACGAGATGAGGACTCGCCGTAACTCTGTCACAAGCTCTGTCAGGTACTTCACTCAAATTTGCTCCATACACAGACATGTACTGTCAGAACACACACATACTGTGAAATCAGTATATTTTAAATGGACCAGCATCCTCTTGTGTGACTTTCTTACAGCCCGACTCACTCTTTGCCCAGAAGCGCTTCTAACGTTGAAGGTAGAAGTGTCCCAGCTACTCCGCTTTTGGCCCGAACTGCTCCGATCAGTGTTCATGTCAGGTAATCTGTGAAACAGTGCTGTCTTTGTCTGTTGCAGCACAGCTACTACCCAACTACCAAATATGATAACTGTGCCCTTAAATGGCTTGATGACGAAGCTAAGTGCAGACATCGAGTCAGAGTTGTAAAAATTAGTGTCATATTTAGGGATGGTTACCGAATCAAGTACTTTTATAGGTACTGACCGAATTCTGTCAAAAGTACCGGGTACCGATTCACATAAAATCAAAAGGTACCAT
This sequence comes from Halichoeres trimaculatus, assembly GCF_033239565.1. Classification (NCBI taxonomy): domain Eukaryota; kingdom Metazoa; phylum Chordata; class Actinopteri; order Labriformes; family Labridae; genus Halichoeres; species Halichoeres trimaculatus. The sequence continues at coordinate 15,837,714 of NW_027437179.1, read as the reverse complement.
GTTGAGGTTCCTGATGTATCCTTGTGACTGTGAGGGAGTGGGAGAGTAGGCAATTTTCCATGCTGGACTTGAACACAGCATTGCAAGGTTATATATTGAAGAATATGTTAAATTGAAAAAAATATATATTTTATTATTGAACAAATTGATATTTTTTTTTTTACCACATAAACACAAAAAAGTTCAGAAAATTGGTACCGTTGAATATCGGTACAATTTGCCAGGTACAGGTAGCTTATCGTTTCAAATGTGAAAGGTACCCATCCCTAGTCATATTTGGTTTCTGCAGACTTAAGCTAATAATTTGGTGTTAAAATATATAAATCGTTTTCATTAAGTGATTTTTAAAATTTAGTTACGTTTTATCAAAAAACATTTTCCCTTTTTTTCCCCGTGGTGCTTGGACTCCTCCACTGATGTAGCCTGTTGTACTTCTCTCTGCCACAGGTCGGATGCAGCAGGTGGGAATGGGTTAAAGCAGTGGTCTGGAAGCCTTGATGTGCCCTATATGATCCCACTGGCCCAGGAAAGTTCTTCTTCTGACCGCCGAAGTTGCCCATACAGCTCCCGTGCCAGGCGCAGTAACAGCTCTGAAGCCCTCCTGGACAGATCGAGCCTCCCTGATGATCCAGCTCCCAGAAACGGCATGCCCCCTAAAGGAGGGCCCTACAAGAGTTCAGAGACACTGACTGATGGGAAACTGAGACAGATCCACTTGGGCAGCCCTGAAAGACATGTTGGCGGCTCGGTGGAACAGGCCAAAATGCGCCTATCCATGGGTGGCAGAGGAGCTGGGGGAGGCTACAGTGAGATTCTGATGGACTACATGTGGGGGAAACAGCAGAGGATGCAAGTGCAGCACCACCTTTATCAGTCCACAGGCAGGATCTGGCAGGACGTGCCATCTCCTCGCTCCTCCACTGCAGCTGTGCCTCCCCATGCCAACGGCTTTTCTCATTCCCAGGTGCATCTCCCCAGCGCTGCGACCCCCTACAGCCCCATGGTCCTCAGAGGATCTGAAGCAGAGCTACGCAGGGTCAAAGTTACCAGGACCAAATCTTGTGGACCCTTTATTCCTCTGCAGCAACACACCCAGGATGCCATTCTGCTGTCCGCCTACGAGTCTCCTCTTCCTGCCTCTGGCACCACTACATCCTCCATCCCTAACCTCCATCCCTATCAGACTGAGCTGTCTGGCCCCTCATTCAGCCGCAGACCCCCACAGTTCTCCATTCCCACCCCAGAAGACTCAACAAGGAGCTTGCATAAAGCGCTGGCTCTCGAGGGTCTGAGGGACTGGTACCTGAGGAACGCCCTCGGATACCCACCTGCAGCCGCTAAGGGTCACGAGGCAGGAATATCTCGCCTCTCACACCCCCACCCTCTGGTGCATCAGGCTCAGTCAGTCCAAGGGGAAGCTAACAACCTCCACAGATCTCAGATACCCCAGTCAGCGAGCTTCCATGGTCACCCACTACATGGAAGGTGAGTTTTTTTTCTTGCTATTATTGCCAGGACTGATCCTGAGTCTCAAACCTGACAAGATATTCATACATTAGAGTCGGTATAAAGCATTTGCTCTCATTAAAACAGAAGAAAGACTGTGCTCTCCCTGGTTCTTGAACTATATATATACCATTAACCATTTCCCGCTGAGATTTGCATTGTTATCTTCATCAATGGAAGCTGGCATCTACACAGTACTTTACTCTTACTCTATCCCTAACAGATCAGCCGTCCTCCTGTGGTTTGTAAATCCTGGTTATGTGGTGTTCTTGTATTTTTCATAGTCAGCATTTGTAGTCTGTATAATGCCAGCCCAGCATCCATGATGTTGGATGCTCTCCTATTATAAACATTCATGGGCTTCATGGGGTATCTTGAATTTAGGTTTATGAAACTTTTAAGTACGTTAACCGACACAGTTTTGGGAATTTTCCCTCTGTCTTTATGTTGAGCAGGAGTGAAACATGCTTTCCAGTCTGCTCTGTTATGTACTGATGATTCAGACCTATCTCATGAAGATAAAGTACTCTCACTGGGCTTTTCTCTCTCATTTATTGCATCGTGTTTGTGCAGCGCTGTATTGATTCATCTCATCTTCTCAACAGGTCGATGGAGTTCTCACTCTATCAGGAGACTCCTCATCCACAGATGCAAGACGCGACCCCAAAGGAACCCAGTGCAGACCCAGGCACCCTTGTTTGATGCAGCAGAAAACATAAATGCACACACACACACACACGCACACACACACACACACACACACACACACACACACACACACACACACACACACACACACACACACACACACACACACACACACACACACACACACACAAACAAACACACATCATGAGTGAAAACACTGTAGCTAGTAAGACACATGTACACAGACAAGCTGATACAATGTGACCTCAACAGCAAAGCGAAACATGGCAACCTCAGCAGAAAGAGACTGGAATAAAAGACAAACTGTAGCTGCACAGAGTGAAAAAGCCTTGGCGAGTTTCCTGTGTTACAACAGATCCTACCAGTCTGTGAACCTCTAACCTAGTGTTCTCATGGATGTGCACTGGAGCTGCCTCATCCAGCAGCAGTACGGTCATACTGTATATGGTTCAACATGAGCAGTAAACCCCTGAGGAGTCTACCAAGATATACTTTTTTACAGAATATATACAACTCCAAATCACTATTTTGTATCTTATGAGATATAAAGAACAGATATATTCAAGAGGTAATTTATTGCTCATTATTCGTGACAAACACAGATGTTATATGAGCTAACATCATTTTAACAGTGTTACTACATGCCGTTGAATGTTTGTTCGTAAACTATATAAACCACAAACATGCTTCAGACTTCATCTGACGTTAATTTCAAAGCCATTTGTATTTCTCATGATCGATAAAGAAATGGGGGCCATGAACCGTAGCATGCTGAAGTAGCAGACAGGAGTGCCTGAAATCTGTGAATATCGAAACTCAACCTTGGTTGGAAAACTTGAAAGTGCTTTCTAGTGATCTGAAACATGAGCATTAAGCCTATGAGAGCTTAGTCTAATCAAAAACTGAAAGCAGGTCACGATGTCACCAAATTAGGGTATTTCGCATGATGTCAAAAAAAAAATACAGTGACTTTTCAGTTTGTTTTCTAGTTGCAGCTGGTGCTAGCAAATAAATGTAGCTTTGTCTGAGCTGACCTTGACCGAAACTTTAGACCAGTTTTAGGAAAAACCCGAGGGCTATCTGGAGACCTACTGTATGGCAGTAGCACGACCGTATGACAGTAATCTAATAATGTCAAATCTGATTTTTTTCTGCATTGAGTTGTAGAGGATTTGAGAGTCATATGGAGCACTTTATGAACATCTTAAGCCTTAAATCCCCATGAAATTGTCACCAAGAGAGATGACAGAAATGAGGACGGTTTTGACAGGGTTTGTAATCTGGAAATGTTTAGAATATGGGTTTTGTTGACATCTGCTGAAGGTCTACCTGAGTGTGAGTCTGTATATAGCGTGGGTTGTACTGATGAGTTTCTAGATGATATTTTATTCCCGTACTACTAACAGTATGATTTTGAACTAACCACACAATATGTAATCAGAATAACCTCCCCCTGTTCACCCCACCCCTAAAGGAGCACTATGTGATTGGTTGATTAATGTGAGGCTGGTGGTTTAAACGGACTAGGGCTGCTGCAGTTTTGAATGATGGTGTGAGCAGGTCTCGTACCAGAAAATTTGTTAATAAGATTTCCTGCTTTCTGACTTTTGTATGTGTAATGATTTTAACTCATTTTTTCTTGGTTTTGTGACCTTTGAAAAAAAAAAAAAACCTTTTGAACTCCAGGGTAGTTATGTCATAATGTTTCCCTTAGTTCGTTTGAGATGTATTAGAATATTCTGATATCAACTTCATAGACTTTAGAATAATGATCTGGAAATCGTCAAAACAAATTAAATCATGTGTCTTCATGTACACAAAGGCAAAGCGTTTTTTAATTTTTTTTAATTTTGTTTTTTAATACTGGATCTTTGGCCATCATGAGACTCATTTGAATGTAATTCTTTGCTTTTCTCAGACGTGATGTTTCATTTCTCTTCTGTTAAAGTACCAAACTGTGGAATGTTCACGTTTCTTTCCGCTGTCTGATTTGTTCACATCCTCTCTGTATCCTGCTCCATGCAGCCTCTTCCAGCTGGTTAATTCCTGAAATCTAAGACCATGTGATGACCAAACTGCTGTGCACTGGGGGTCATAAATGTATTTTTCATATAATGTACTCTGTGATGAACTCTCAGTTGAAAATAAATGATATAAATTTAGCTCTGAAGCAAATTTATTCAAACAATATTATATTTATGAACATATAACCTTTTGTAGCTATCCAGTGTAGCACTCATCAGTGTGGGAAATTGTGTGTTTAAAACATTTCAGCAGTGTGATGTGCTAATATTTGATTCTTTTCCATTGGATATTTAAGTGCAGCTGTTTTCTCTTTTCTTCCTCTCTTTATAACAAGGCCGATGAGATAAGACTAACTGTGGCCTGCTCTATACTGTATGTATGAGACTGTGCATTCATTCTGCTCAATAAAGTGTCATGTTGAGATCAATGCAGAACGGCTACATTTTCAGTTTCCTCTTTTGTTTTTGTGTTTTCCCTGTATGTCTCTATTTTCTCTTGTGTTTGAATTCATTTTTTGTTCCTTTTTTTGATTTTTCTTTTTTGTGTTTTGCGTTTCCTATCACGTTTGATTTTTCTGCTTTTGTTTGCTTTTCCTATTTTGTGTTTCCTTTTTCCTTTTTTGGGTTTATGTTTTCCTTTTTGTGTTTGCTTTCTCTTTTCATTTTCTCTCGTGTTTGTGTTTTCTTTTTTGTGTTAGGGTTTTCTTGTGTTTTTTTTTTGTCTACGTTGTCCTTTTCATGTTGGTGTTTTCTTTTTTGTTTGTGTATTTTTTGTTTCTGTTTTGTATTCGTGATTTTTTCTTTGTTTTTCCATTTTTTTTCGTTTGTGTTTGCATTTGTATTGTCCTTTTTGCTTTTTCTTTATGCATTTCCCTTTGTTGTGTTTGTGTTTTCTTGTTTGGATTTATTTACTTTCTTTCTTTTTTTATTGTTTCACACTTCAGGGCCACCGTAGCTACAGCTTTAACGCAGGTTTTAAAATTTGATGTAGTGGGGATTCTTAAAACTGTCACCTGCTAACAGCCAAGGGTAGTTTATTACAAGCCTTCTGTTCGGTTCAATATAAATTTCCTATAATTAACCATCATCGGGTAATGTGACAGTCATGGAAAAATATTGCTAAGCAGATAACACACTGACATCTCTGTCACCCCTAGAAATAGAGGTGGTAGCCACATAGTGATAAATGCCAGAACAGCAGAAGCAGCAACAGCTTGCTATTCTTGGACCTGAGTGTTTTTCAGCCGCACAGGTCAGAGTGAGGAGGAGCAAGGCGCATGGGCTGACGGGCTTTTATTTCCTACGTCAAAAGTATTAAAACTGGACAAAACACACACCAGGGTGAGTAAGCCTCTCTGTAACTGCTGGTTTGAGTGTTATAAGAGAAAGAGCTAACCGAGGATACACACCGTTTCTTGTCGTGAAAGTCGGACACATGGGACCGACAGCACACACCAAGTCAAGCGCCTGACAGACCATCACGTCCTGCTAAACCTTCAGAATAAAACTGTTTACTGTCACTGGCTGCTGCACACAAAGTCAGCTGTGGGTCGAAAAAAAAGATTTTTTTGCCTAACATTTTAAGACTTAACCATTTAGCAGAGCAGAGGAAAGCAGGTGGAGATAAATTATCATGACTTAAAGGACAAGCTTTTACTGTGTTGGTGACTGTAATGACAAACACTGATCACCATTCAGGGTTAAAGCAACATACACTGTGGTGGTTTTGATAAAAACATAAAAAAGCAATGCAGATTTAATTTGTTTGTTCTTTCCCTACTTTTTTTATTTGCCTTTTAGGGTGTACCTTTTTAACCCATGTAATTTTTAAAAAGCAACAGTATGAGACAATGTTTAGATGCTTAACCAGAGCTTGTCATTTGCAGCCCCATAACTGTTGCGCTTCGGCCTGCCCACCCCTGAAAGAACATGACTTATTGGAATTGTCAGCCTTTCATGTTTACATCTGTGCCAGCGCTCATGCTGTGGTGGTCCATGCAAAATCAGAGAGAGTTCAGCTGCAGCTGGGCTAGTGTCAGGAGCTATTTACGTTGACATGCCATTCATCTGGCTAAAAATAAACCTACACATTCACTGGCTCTTTTGAAATGTCATCTCAAACAGCCTCCTGCAAACAGTGTCTGTAAGCACAACCTTGCTAAAGACAAAGGTGGTGACATTTCTTTGAGAGATGTTCTTACTGGAGATCTCCATTGTTGAAATGAAACCTTTTTGTTGTAGCCTTCTCTCCTGAGTGATGCTGTGAGCTGAGCCTATCCCCAGCCTTTGAATCTCTCCAGGCACCGGTAAAACATGTCATCGTCATATGCTGCTGCCATAACAGCCCTTCTTTCAGCCAGCTCTTCAATTACACCTCCCCAACCCAGCCCTTATCAGTCCCCCAACTCAGAGGGGAGTCCCGAAGCGCCCCCCCAGCCTAGTAAACCTGCCCTCTGCCCCACGTCTGCAAAGACACTACCTCAGTCACCTGAGCCTGTCGGATCGTATGATGAGCAACAGGAGAGCCCTGCAGACTATGGCATAGGTATTTGGCACCTTACTGCCACACTCCACACACACACATCAGGATCTTTTCTCTGAACCAGGCTGTGTTTTATCTCACAGGTGGTTACTACCATGTTGAGATAGGGGAGATTTTTGTTGACCGTTACCAAGTGGTTAAAAAGTTGGGATGGGGTCACTTCTCTACTGTATGGCTCTGCTGGGATATGGTGTAAGTAAAGCTTTTACTTAATGATGTAACTTATAACATAGTGACATAATATAGTAATCATGTGATAAACATAGCTAACTAACATAATTGTTTGCATGCAGGGAGAGGCGGTTTGTGGCTCTGAAGGTGGTGAAGAGTGCTCAAACATTCACAGAGACGGCATTGGATGAGATCAAACTTCTAAAATGTGTCAGTGTGACCATAATGTTTTTATTTGGTGTCTACTCAGCACTATGTGGATATTTCCTTTAGTATATCTTTGATACACTGATAGTGTTACTGACTGGAGTGGTATTGATGCTTGTGACCCTTGACTCAGAGAAATCACTGTTTACTCTGTGTTTGTTGAGTAATATGTTCATAATAATGGCAAAAGATGCTTTCTCTGACCATTAGTTGAGCATCTTTTGGAGGAAAGTGTGTCATTTGGTAAAAAAAAAACAAAAAACACTAAAGTAACAGTTTTATAAAAGATGATGCACAATGAAGTCAATTCATTTAGTTGCCATTTTTTTAGACTCTTATATTTCCTCTTTATGTCCCACAGGTAAGGGACAGTGACCCCAAAGACCCAAAGCGTGAGAGAGTCGTGCACCTCATCGATGACTTCAGGATCTCAGGAGCAAACGGGGAGCGTATCCTTGACTGTGAAATGCTCGTTCCAATACTTGTGTCGATACATTTTGAATTTTTTATGATCAAAAAACATCTTTCTTGTGCTCTTGAACTGGCATCACTGTTTAGCATTCACGCTGTAAAACCAGATCCTTAATGGCTCACTAGACGTCTGCATGGTATTAGAGGTGTTGGGCCACCAGCTGCTGAGGTGGATTGTTAAATCAAACTACACAGGCCTCCCCCTGCCCTGTGTGAAGAGCATCCTCAGACAGGTGCTGCGCAGACCCTCACTCCATCTTAAACTATCCTGCTCATCTCTCACCACTCACTGTGCCTTTCTTTTAAACTAATAATATATTTTTGCCCCTCAGTGACTTGAAGTGCACTGCAGTTGACTGTATTTACGTTTCACATCACAGGTTCTGCAGGGTTTAGATTACTTGCATTCTAAATGCAAGATTATCCACGCAGACATCAAGCCAGAAAACATCCTCCTGAGGGTGGAAGAGGCTTACATTCAGAAACTGGCAGCTAACACCAAGCTGTGGCAGCTGCCAGCATCCTCTGCCTTCACTAGCTCCTCAGGTTAGTGATGCTGCTGCAGCAATTGGTGCACCAGATAAAATGAAATCTAAATCTTAATATACTGCATTTTCTTTTTTAAAACACTTTTTTTTTATTTAAAAATCTTTCCCTCACAATGTTTCCATTTCCTGTCAGTGAACGGAAGCTCCAGAGAAAAACAGGTACATGAAAACCACATCTATTCTGTAACATTTCAATCATTTCATTGTGTTGACTATTGTTAAGATTTTAACATTTGCATTTTTATGGCTTCTTCAGAGTTTGTCCAACTTGTTGGGGAAGTTAACTGGAGTTTTCCACAGTCTCGGTGAATGGGTAAGACGTTTCTTTTCTTTTAAGTACTTTATCTTTTGAAAACAATCTTGACAACACCTGCAGCCAAATAAGGATACCACACAAAACCTTGTCAAGGCAGAGTTTCAGGCATGTAATAAATGATCTGTCTATGTACTGTCCTGCAAAAAGAGCAAAAAGAGATCTGTTCACTGTGTTTGATGAAATCATTGGTGATGCTCACAAAGGATGACACAGGAGATGTATTTAATCCTTTACATTACACTGATTTTGTGAAGTTTTAACATCACGTGAAAAACAAAAAATGGTGTATTTAAAAAACAACAACAACAACAACAACAACAAAAACAAACAAACAAAACAAAACAAAACTCAAAATATTTGTTTGTGTCTTGTTATAAAAGCTTTGGGAACATGCTATGTATTCAAAAACATATATTTACTCATTTACCGAACATGCTAAACACTTTAGCCTTGGTTAAACACATGCTTGAACACCCACAAATATAGGGGCAGCCAAAGAGCAAAATCCACTTAGGAAAAAAATGAAGCCAAGCCTAAGTGATAAATATTGCTGTTCATTGAGAATCTACATGAGGCTGGCTGCAGAAAGACCAGAAACCACAAACACACTAAACCAGAATGATGGACTTTTACAGCATTAAAAAACCTATTTAGGGCCTGGTTAAAAACACAGCTTGGGTCTGAAACGCTGTACAGTGGCTCACTTCAAGGTTTAGAAGTTATTAGGATTGTATGATTGTCCAATCAGAGACACAGCTCAGCTAACGTGACCAACAGGCGCCCTATAGCTGTTAGAAAAGAAGCTCAAGGCCTGTGTCATATCCAACATGGCTGCGTCCATGGATTTGCTTCATTTCACTGTATCAGGAGCAGACAGGTGATGTTGTGGAGACTACGTCCATGTTTTGTATAGTCTGTGGGGATAGCATACAAACAAGCACATTTAGTAGTTGGAGGTCTCTATAGAGCATGTCCACAGTCCACAGAGAGTACTGCATTGTCTGCATTTAAATTGAATCATGTGAAGAGGAGATCAACAGAAGTGAAAAAAAAAAAAATCCAAAACTGTGCTGAGCAGCCTGTGTTTCACATGATTACCTAGACTCTTTTACTGGCAGAGGCTATAGAAATACTTGTAATTACAATCAAAATGTGACGTGTTCAGTTGTTAAAACCCAGTCATGTTTCCGCTGCTACAAACAAGCTTCTGTAACTCAGGAGGATGTGGAAAGTGTGCGTTTTCCTTGTGTTAAGCCTCTGTAAGAAGCCACGTCTAAAAATTTTATGTCCTTAAGCATACTTTTTGGCATCATGTTTTATTTTCTCTTTGAGAATTTGACATGGGTAACACCCTTTTTTGTTTTTAATTTTTTTTTTTTGCCAGCAATTACAAATGTGATCTAAGATTTGAGTGTAGAGAGTGTAACACTGAAATTCAACAACAAAGTTTAAGGTCGGAAAGTAGGATCATACTTATATAATGTACCAGCATGAGTTTGAAGCAGCCAAAGTTTGAGTGATTTGTTTAAAAAGTAAATATTCATATGAAGATGTTTTCTTTCCACTAACATCTCATTGTTTCCCATGACTGAATTTCTGCAGTCCAGTAAAATGTCTAGCAGCCCAATAAAGCGTCTAACGAGGAGAGAGAAGAGTCGGCGTGGGCAGAAGAGTGTTTCTGAGGACCATCAAAAAGACAAACTACTCGCATCATTCTCTGGAGAAGCTGATCCCTCCAGCGCCCAAAGCTCCAAGCGTCACTCAAAGCTCACAGGCCTCACCAACTTCATGTTGAGAAGGCACAGTCTGCTCTTTGAAGACGGACAAGACCAAGCTCCAAAAAACTACAGAGCTTCCATGTGCTCGTGGCCAGACCTCAGCATGGACGCTCCAGTCACTGCATCTCGATCTGTGTTCCTACATCAAACTGAGAAGAAGCTGTCACCATCTTCACCCTCCTCTCCCCGTGGTCAGTCTCAGGACACATGTGACTACAGCCTTTAAATAATCTGCATGAACAAATGTCTTCAGTATTATTTCTCAGAGCTCGCTTCCTTTCTTTTAGGGATCAAGGACTCAGATGTTCTCTTGGACTTGCTGAAGCCTCAAAACGCTGATCAAATTCACATCAAGATTGCTGACCTGGGAAACGCCTGCTGGGTGGTGAGTGTTTGTTTAAAAGAGATCAATTTATTATTATTATTATTATTATTATTATTATTATTATTATTATTATTATTATTATTATTATTATTATTATTATCATCTATGGAAATTAATTAAATGTTTTTATTTCCTAAGTGCTTTACTCTGCTTGATCATGAAAAAAGCTTCCAGTGAATGATCAGACTGATTTGCACACATCACTGCTACCCAGTGGTGGCACTTGTGCTTTGCACATTAAAAACTTATTATTTTTGAAGACTGTGAAGATGATTTCCTCTCCACTGTTCATTGCCAGTCTCTAAGAAATGTCTCCGAAAAGCTTGCAGTATTGCTCAGGGGTTATAAAGTCTGTCCCTACAGTTGAAACAGAAATCAATCAGCTTATGGTTGAACTGCCATACATTAGTTTTTGCAACATACATGGGCTCCTAAGGGTTGATATGAACCAAATTTATAACAGTTTTGCATTTTGCTTTAGCTTTTTCTTTTTATTCAGCTTTTTCATTTCTTTTTTTTTTCAATTTTCAATTTCAGTTTAGTTTTATTTTTTTTTATTTTGGGATTTCTAGTTTAATTTCTAGTTGTTGTTGTTTTTTTTGTAAATGTTTAGTTTTTTTTTTTTTTTTTTTTTTTTTTTTTATTAGTTTTAGTCTTTTTTTTTGTAATATTGGGTAGTTTTCAGGGGCCAGATTCCAAACTGTCTGAAAATAAAAGCTCAAAACATCATGTAATAATTTTCAATTTTTTTTTGAAAAATTTCAAAAAAGGATTCACCAAGGACAGATGAACAATGATAAAATGTGTCAATCTGTGTTATTTTGTCTAGAATTAGCATTTTTGCATTGAAAGAATGTTTTTTTTTTTTACTGAACACTTAACTAAAACGTTTTATCAAAAAGCCTAACTGATGTGATAATATAATAAAAAGATTATCTCATAAGCAAGATAATTAAGCATATTGTACGTGGGTTTCTTTAAAGGGTTAATAACAATATAATCCCCCCCATAAAACCAGAAAAAAAAACAGAATTTTTCTGTCTATTTTTGATAGGTCAGACTTTACAGGGTTAAAATAATAATAGATGTAACACAACCCTGAATCAATGAACTGCAGCACTTTGCCACAGTGACAATAATAACTCATATAACTCATAAATGTTTCAGTACTGTTTATTTGTGTACTTTCAGTCAAGTATTTTTTTGGACTAAAATATTAAAACAAGGTCTATCAGTCAGTAATAACAGAGTCTCCCTTCTCTGTGGCATCCAGCACAAACACTTCACTGAGGACATCCAGACGTGTCAGTATCGCTCTGTGGAGGTTCTGATTGGCGCTGATTACAGCACGCCAGCTGACATCTGGAGCACTGCGTGTATGGTGAGCAGGGCTGCGTAGGAAACTCTTCTAGTCTCTTTCTCAACATTTCTTTTAAACTCCTTATTGTTTTGTTTTGTCTTTTTACTGTAGGCCTTTGAGCTTGCCACAGGGGACTATCTGTTTGACCCTGAGTCAGGAGCAACATTCACCCGTGAAGAAGGTTTGTGTTGACTACTACATCCTGTTTCGTCCCTCCCTGAGCTTAATCTGCCTGCAAAATAATCACTGATCTCCTCTTCTCTCAGATCACATCGCTCACATCATCGAGCTGCTGGGAGCCATCCCATCCCACTTTGCCCTCTCAGGGAGAAACTCAAAAAAATATTTCAACCGTAAAGGTAAAGTTTGTTTCTGACAAACATAGTTGTGAGATACTAAGTACGACAGAAACTGAACACTTGCAAACAATAACCTGCACCTGATATCTTTTTTGGATGAGAGAAGTTTGTTTCATTTGCTCTCAGAAGTTTGAGCTGTATGAGTGAATCAGTGCACTTCTCGTTCTGCTCAGGACAACTGCGACACATTTCAAAGCTGAAGCCGTGGAGCTTGTTTGAGATTCTGCTGGATAAGTATGAGTGGCCGCGTGAGGAAGCACTTCAGTTCAGCTCGTTCCTCCTGACCATGCTGGAGCTGCTGCCGGAGCAGAGAGCCACTGCTGCCCAGTGTCTCAAACACCCCTGGCTCAGCTCCTAACAGGATGGTTCTGTCTCGCTCAGAGCCCAGTGGACTAGCTCGGTTTCCTGGAGCAAGCTCAGACACATTGAAAGCGACGTGGGACTCAGACAGCTCTGGGACATGTGGAAATAGTCTGATACCGGCATTATGAGAGCCTTGTAAGATGGTACTTGTCTTTTTTAGTATTTTAATAGCTGTCACTTTTAATTCAGAGATGTCAGAAAATTATGGAAAAATATGAAAAATGTGACATGATCACAAAGTTCCTGAATTTCAATAAATGTGAAAAAAAGCTTAATGGTAATTTTTGTGATGTGGGGGCCTGGAGGGACTGGGAACAGTGGAAGCACTCAAATTTTGATGGTTAGCCATGGGGAGCTACTGGATGGGTTTATATGCACATTACTCAGTCTTTGAATGTTCAAGTCAAAGAATTATAAAAACAAAACAAATGACAATCATTGGTGGAAATCTTATCTTTAGAGCTTTGGGTGAAAAGTTTCAAAAACTGAAAGGAAATAAAAGTAACCCATAAAGAATAAACAGTGCTACACTTTTTTTATTTTTAGTGTTTGCAAATTTATTAAAAATAAAAAACGAAGTCATCACATGCACATAAGTATTCACAGCCTTTGATCTGTATTTTCTTGATACACCTTTAGCAGCCTTTACAGTCTTTTTGAATATGATGCCACAAACTTGGCACACCCATCTTTGAGCAGTGAGCAGCCCAAGTCTAGGCTCTGGCTGGGCCACTCAAGGACATTCACAGAGTTGTCCTGGAGCCACTCCTTTGGTATCTTGTCTGTGTGCTTTGGTTCATTGTCCTGCTGAAAGATGAGCCGTCGCCCCGGTCTTAGGTCCAAAGCGCTCTGGATCAGGTTTTCATCCAGGATGTCACTGTACATTGCTGGATTCATCTTTACCTCAATTCTGACTGGTCTCCCAGTTCCTGCTGCTGAAAAACATCCCCACAGCATGATGCTGCCACCACCATGCTTCACTTTTGGGATATTATTGGCCAGGTGAAAGGCAACGTTTGGCATTCATGCCAAAGAGTTCAATCTTTGTCTCATCAGAGGAGAGAGTTTTGTTTCTCCTAGATCTCCTAGACCCTATGTAAACAGGAGTGTGCCTGAGCTCAGTTTTGAACTGAGCTTAGACAGCTTTAGCTGTGAATACTTATGGTTTCTTCTTTTTTAATTTCTAATAAATTTGCAAAAATTTCATTTTTTTTAATGGTGTCAATATGAGGGGTTGTGTGCAGTTTTGAGGAAAAAAAATGTGGAGAAAGTGAAGCACAGAGAATACTTTCTGGATGAATTGAAATACTTAAAACAGGTTGCAACACCACTCACAGTTTAAGGAGACACTATTAAATTCTTTTAACACTGGTTAGAGATTTTTTGGTCTAATACTTCAGGGTCTACATGTTTGCATACATTGTGCTGGCTGTAAAGACTGGGTACGTTGTGCATTCCTGACATGCTCAGATTCAGCAGAGCTCCGAGGGGGGATGGAAGGAAAAGGAGGGAGGAGTTAGTCTTCTATAAATGCAGGCATATGTCCGGCTGTGGGAGAACTCTCAGATTTTCCTCTGGGAGCGGGAAGAGGTGGTAAGTGGACGGGGAGCACAGTCTGCCTGAGCATGTAAGTCTTTTTTTTTTCCTAAAGGTTTTAATGAGAAATCTTTGCGTGGGGTGTTTTTTTCTTAGCTTAACAAGTGTTTGTTCTTGTGTTGCTCGAGGGGGATCATGGATTAGTCCAGTTTTAATTTCAGTACAGTACAGCATGTGCAGTTGTGGAATTATAACACAGGAGAAGTCAGAACAGTAAATTTATCAACATTTACCGACTTGTTCTTCCTTATCTACCTTTGCTTTAAAACTTTCTGTGATTTGCACATGAATGGAGTTCTCTGTGAAATATGCACAGCATGTTTTGACTTGACTCATTTCACCATAATATAAACTGTTTGTGTGCGTTGATCAAGTCTTAAACCAGCTATTCTGCATTTCTGAATCCCTCAGCTGCGAGAATGTTAGGATGAAACCAGAGTGAAGGTTTAAGTCCCTGGCTCTGCCTTTTGTGACACAGCTCTTAACCCCCAGCCAGTTGCCATGCAACTCAAACTCCTGATCAAAAGGAATTACCTCAACCACCACTGGTCTTTCACAGTTGCATTATTAGTGCAAGGTAATGCCGTTTCCAGCCACAGTCCCTGGTTTTTCCCTGCAGAAAGGGCTCTTGTTTAGAATTCAGGTTGTGTTTCTTTTCTCCTTTCTGCGGTTTTCTTCCTTACCCATCTCTGCTGGACACGACTAAATAAACTAACTGTTCCTGAGAGCAGAACGCCTGCACAAATAGCACTGGTTTGTATGCCAGTGCTATTTGTGCATTTGAAATGAAATAATATCCAACAGAGATAGGATCACTTAGAGGTGTGTGGGTGTGCAGATTGGACCTGTCAGATGCAGCTGATTGAGGACAGGAGCAGAGACAGGACTGTACTCAGCATAGTAAACACCCATATCATTAGCCTCAGACAAAGGACACCTCTCTGTTCACATGAAAGAGGATATGAAGGCTTTCATTTATCAGATAAAGACAGATGTGTTGTTATTGCACTGTGTCTGCAGTTTATTCACCACAGCACTATCTCACCACGCTGATGGATGTTTGCTCTCTGCCTCAGCTGCAGGATGTGGCTGACTCTTCTTTACAGTTGTACTGGTGGAGCAGCTCTTCTGTATGCTCTGTACAGATGGCTGATCCCTGCTGCTGTGCAGTATCATGGAGGGCTTGCACTCATATGGCATGATGTCATTGTGGAGCGGTTGCTGGACACCCTAACCCAATCTACACGTCCTCAGGTTTGCATTTTACGTTGAATATTCACCTCTTCCTGGAGCAGCCTTTTCAAATTCAGCACTACAACTGAGTCCAAGTAATGATAATGAAAAACATGGTGGCATATCACACACTCCAGGTTTCACCGGCATGGACTGCACATTCAACAGGTTGCAATCTGACAATGATTTATTGATTAGTTGGTGTAGGATGGGTGTTGGGGTGGGGCATATTGTACTGGAAGCTTCTCCATCAAAGCTTTGCCATTTTGCAATCATTATGAATTCAGAGGACTAAATACTAAATGTATGTTTCAGAAATCACAGCATGTGGTAGTGCAATTTTCATGGCACAGTTCCCAAGCTGTGGTCTCACAAAGCTGGCGTTTGGTAAGACCTTCCCTCCAACAAAGCATGTCTGCTTTCCTGAAGCACATGCAAATATTATAAATAAGGGTCAGACATACATTTTACCTCGGAGCAACATTTTATTACAGAGCCAGAACGACAGTGATTTTGCATTCATGAGACCAAGAACTAAAGCCACTCCATCAAGTAACATAACAAAACCATAAAAGAGACAAAACACAACTGTACTTAAAAAATAGAAAAATCACTCAGAGAGGACAGACCTCCACCAAATATATTGTTATTGTCACGCAACACTTTGGTCCTACTTTAATGTTATACCTCCTTTCAGCAGACTGTCTGCTACAGTTTGGTGTTAGTTGCAGGTTTGTACATTAATGTGTTACCTGACAGTGTTGAAAATTTTGATGACCCAGTACATATTTCATATTCCAGATCTTAGTATCCAGAATATTGCCAGGATCTGGATTTTACTTTAACATCTGTCAGAAATGATGGTGACCTTGTCTTGTATTGTTTTGCAAAGCAATCCAACCATTTATCGTGGAGTTTTAAACACATATGGTGAAACCGGCCCTATCTCACAATGATAAAGAATCCTTTGAAAAAATCCTGGATCCAGATGATGATCCAGATCACCTCCAAAATTTGATCAGTTTTCCTTATCCCATTTTGAACATTTCCTGAAAATTTCATGCAGATCTATTTGTTACTTTTTGAGTTATGATGTTCACAGACAAAAAAAAAACAACTAACGGACAAACAGACAAACTCTCCCAAAAACATGACTTCCTCGGCGGAGGTAAAAAGTGATTTTGGCCCACTTACCTGGTGGTGGACATCTGTAAACTGTGAGTCAAAGCCCACACACAAAAAGAGACACTGCCAGCATTAGTGGAGCTCGGTGACACAACAATACCCTGAGAGTTAAGAAACAAAACATAAACATAAACAAAACAAAAACAAAAACAAAAACAAACAAACAAACAAACAAACAAACAAAAAACCCAAAACAAAACAGAAAAACCAAATAGAAATTATTCTTGTAAGTATGTTTTTAAAGCACTACTCTTTCATGACTTACCCAATCTGCACCATGTTTACCTTATTGAAATACACTATTAGCTGTTGAAATGGAAGGCTGAGTTGATATTACCTCTACAGCCATTAAAATGACTGCTGAATAATTTCAGGTATTCTGTGTTAAAATGAGTTAAATTAGGTGGTGAAGTTGTTCATGTCTTTAGCACTTCATAGCCATAGCTGCTTATAACAAAATGGCAGATGTGAGCAGCATCTCCTGCAGGTAATACAATAACAGTCAACATGTACCCGCTTAAGAAAGACAGAGCAAGCCTGTCAGAGAGCAACCCTGTGGAGTAAAGTTCACACGTGCATGCTGTGAGGTTACACAGCTACTCATGTTAAGAGAGACTATGTAAACCATTCTCATATTTTACACATGCATGCAAAGTAACATTACTGGATGTTTTTACTAAATGTGTGTGGATTTTCAAACCACAACATATTAACATGTTGTCAAAATGATGAAATCTGTCAGTAAACTGCTCAAAACACTCCATTCTATCACAAAAGCATGACATCATTACAAGATCTTTATTAGACTTTCTTAAATGATGAGGTAATTATCTAAACATCTCCTAACTGGTTTATGACATGCTGACGGGGTGGGCTTCAAACAGAGTGTTATCTTAGCTCCACCCCTGACAGGCCTCCACACGGCTGACCAATCAGAGGGAAGAAGCTGGGAGCTAAAGAGACTGCTGCTTTAACAAAGTGTTTGCTGAATTAAGAGAGTTTTGGAAACAACACTGTCAAAATACAGAGATGTTTTTCAGCAATAAATCATGTGAAGCTACTACCAGAGGGAAAATTTAGATCCTGACAAAAAGCACCTTAGTCTCTCTGGAGCCGGATCTCTCTAATCCATCTAAAGGCTGTGTTAAGGTTAGATAGGATGTTACACAAAACTCAGAAACGTCTTAATGTAGACAGGCTACAAAGCTTTTATCTTAGAGAAAATGCAACAGATACAGATAATTTCTTTAATTATAAGATGTGACTTATTGTCAATGATATTAACATAGCTTTTATCACAGAAATTTTCTGATATGTAATCCAAAAGAAAAAACAAAACAGAACTTAAACCTGCCATCAGTTTATGAGAAGGAGTGGAAACACCATTTATAAAAGAGTTAAAGGGAGCTTTTGTTTATTGCAACAACAAACACTATTTAAGCGCTATTTAAAAATAAACTACATATGCATGTATTAGTGTAATGCTTTTGTAAACCAACTGTATATGTTCACATTTTTGCAGAACAGGTGAGTTTCATGTGAGGTCACTTTTATTAACCGCTAATGACTAAATAGAGAAGGTTTTTTTTTTTCTGGTCTTGTTAGTTTATATTAATATCAGCGCAGTTATTAAGGAGTAAGGAGTTTATATATATATATATATATAGATATAGATATAGATATAGATATAGATAATCTGATCTATAGATAATCTGGTGGGTGAAATTATTAATATGAAATTACTACTTTGCTCATTAAAGGTATACTTTTCAATCCTTTGATTTACTCAAATTTGCATTTTTTGTTTAATTACTGTTAAGTTCTACAAGTAATTTGCTTAATTTTAACTGAACAAATTGTTTCAGAAATAAAGACATTTAGGATTACATGTATGAATGTATGAATTACACTTTAAGATCACATCTGTTAGGCAAACAAACATTCTTCAGTGAGATTTATTAACAAAGAGCATTTTTATTGAAAACTATATCTAGAAAATTCAATCTGGTCTTCCTCATACGAAACTGCTACTGACAGTAAACTTCTTTAAGGTTGTTATTTTAAGTTATTTTATAGTTTAAATTGGCTTCTGAGATAAAGGGGTTTAATTTTGATAAATCCTACACTAAGTTTTAGATTGGTTTTTTTTATTTTTTTTAACAGGCTTCTCTAATACAGTTTTGAGTGCGATCAGGTCCAATCATTTCACTACGAGGCAGTGTAAAATCATGTAAAAGAACACGAACAAATCAAATCCACACACTGAAAAAAATTACAACTTGTTTTTTTTTTTTTTAATGAGTTCTGCTGATAAATTAAAAGGGAAGTGGATTAACTGATAAATCATCAGTGTTTGGTTACATGACAGTGAAGTGGTGTTAATTTTGTTCTCCTCAGAGGCTCCTGAATGCAGTAAAAAAGAACGCCACTAGAGGGGACCCTCGCAGCGTGGTCCAGGCCATCGATCAGTTCTGCAGACAGAAGGAGTGGGCCATGAACGTGGGAGATGAGAAAGGTTTTGATTTGCTTTAAAGTGACAACCACCTTTAATCTATAAAGCCATTTCCTTTCTTGAACCATGTACTTCACAATATTCTTTTACATTTATTTATTTATTTCACCACAGGCTGCATTCTTGACTCAGTGGTGTCAGAGGTAAACCCAGGCACTGTGCTGGAGCTGGGAACCTACTGTGGATACTCCACGGTGCGGATTGCAAGCCTGCTTCCCCCTCACGCCAAACTCATCACCCTTGAATTTAACCCAGACTTTGCTGCAGTTGCTCGTCAAGTCATTGCTTGGGCAGGATTAGAGGAAAAAGTGAGGTCGGATGCCTTCACACAGAATGAAGAACATGATTAACATAAAGTTCAAAGGTCAGACTCAACTGTTTTCTTCTATCTAGGTCCAGTTAGTCGTGGGAGCATCTGGAGACTGGATCCCAAAAATGAAGGAGCATTTCGGATTGGACACAATTGATTTAGTTTTCCTGGATCACTGGAAGGATCGCTACCTTCCTGATACGAAGCTGATTGAGGCAAGTTCATTAAGCTTTTTGTCTTTTCATCAACAACTTTGAAGTCTGTCACTGACACCTCCTTTTCTCTTCAGGAGTGTGGCCTCCTCCGAAAAGGAAGCATCCTATTGGCTGACAATGTCATATGCCCTGGAGCTCCTGATTACCTGGAACATGTCCGCAGCAGCTCACAGTATGAAAGCCAGTACTTTAAGTCTCACCTGGAGTACACCAAAGTGGAGGATGGCTTGGAGAAGTCTGTCTTCTTAGGATAGAGTCTCATGTTTTACACAGAAACCAAATTAGACTTTGCCAAACCTGTTTTTCTAAAAAAAGTGTCCGTTAACTTGAAATTAAAGTGTCATGTTGGGGTAAAAATGCACTGAGTTGTAAACTTTTTTTCTTCACCAATCACACGCTGGGCATTAAACGAGCAACAAGATGTCTACAGTGTTTCTAGGTTTGCACATCTAATGGACAAATGTTGACCTGCAAACTGATCTGGGGCCTGCTTTCCCCAGTGCATTGACCAGAATCAATAATAAATATAATCCAGCTGCATCCTGTGCACGCACGCACCCACACACACAAACACAAAAACACGCACTCACGCACACACATGTACAGACACGAACAACAACAAAAAAATGTGGTCCTCAAACATCCTCTACCATTGAGCCAATGTTGACAGGTGTGTGTGTGTGTGTGTGTGTGTGTGTGTGTGTGTGTGAGTGTGTGTGTGTTTTAGAGAGAGAAAGATAGAGAGAGCATGAATCAAATGGCTGCTCATCTAATCTCTGGAAGTGACAGAGGTCCATCAGACTGTTGTTGGGGCGGTGGGGGTGGGGGATGTTTGGTTGAGCCGTATAAAAAAAAAAAAAAAAAAAAGAAATGGGCTGGTCCACCTCGTGCTTTCTTCACAGACGCCTGTATGATAATCCCAATCTGTGGCCATTAGTGGGCTGAGAGAACGAGCAAGAAGAGGGTTCAACAGAGAGTGAGTGAGCCAGAGAGAGAAAGGCAGAGAGGAACAGAGAGTGACACAGAGAGTGAGCGGACTGAGGGGGGTGTTGGGTGTTGGTGGGGGGAGTGCCTGGACAGAGACGCACGCAGAGCCAAAGAACGACACAGAGAGAGGCAGAGCTTTTAAGGGATTTGGCAGTGATTTGTAGAATCTCACTGCTGTTATACTGCGTTTTTTTTTCACCACGTTTCCTTGACTTTACCATGATACTAAAGCCTGAGGCATTTAGAGTCAGTCTTGTCATTTTTTCTTCATTCATTTGTTCAGAACTTTTTCTTTTTTAGTGCATTGTGCTCAGAGTGTTCTGGTTATTTTAGAGAGTGCACAGCGGCTGTCTGAGATGACAGAGGATTTACTTCTGGTGAGGAGCGGAGAGCCTGGCCCCTAAATATATAGTCACGTTTCACACCATGGACATAGGCCTGTTTGGAAGAGTTCATGTGATGGATAAAATGAAGAGTGGTCAATGAAGGATGGACAGGTAAGGAGAGGAAATTCCTTTACTTTGAAGTTTTCAGTTAAAAAAAAAAAAAAAGAAAATTTAAGGGTAAATTTTCCACAGTAAATTAATAGTTTTCAATTCTTAGATTTATCCAAATTTGCATTTTTTTTTGGTTTAATTGATTCAGATAAGTTCTACAAGTATTTTGATTAATTCTAACTTAACAAATTATTTCAGAAATAAAGAGATTTAACATCACATGTATGGGTTGCACTTTAAAAGCACATCTGTAGGAAGACAAACATTTTTCAGTGGGATTAATTTAAAAAAAAGCATTTTTATTGAAAAAATTAACCTGATACATTTTTTCCTTTTTCAAATTGATAATATAATAGCTGTAATCTGTGGTATCTCTTTTGAAAAGTCCTCATGAGATAAAATTAACCTGCTCCAACTTTTGGAGCATGAAATGCGGTAAAGCTTTGGTAGATGTTTTCTGTTTTGCAAAATTTATAGTGTTTTCCATCACGGACTCTCAGCTCTCCTTGATAAAAGCTTCCAATTTTCACTCTTCTGCACACTCATCGAGCATGCAGGCTAAAGTCTTCTCTTCAACAAGAGCTTCCTGCGATGTTTGCATTTAGAGCTTTTATATAAAGTCTTCTTATGAGTTTGTTTCAGGTTTTGTTGATCAAAACATTTTACATTTTGAACCAAAAGATTTGCAAAAAATCAAGATATTAAATATATTATTGATCTTGTGAAGGATTTACAATTACAGTGTTATTGTGCACACATGCAATGTGACAGAAATGTAGAGCCGGAAAGTGTTCATATTTTTCTCCTTTTGCTTTTACACCAGTATCAGGGACTCATTTGTTGTATTTTTGGCAAACAAGCTTTTTATTTATTTATTTATTTTTGGTAAACAGGATTCAAAGTATGGCATAGAAATGTGTGAATTTAAGGCATCAAACATTTCATTTTTCATCTAATTTCAAAAATGTCTTTGAGTCTGGAATACTGAATGCTATGTTTAGTATTATCATTATTGCTTCATAGAAATCAAACAAAAAATTTAAATTATACATTTTCAACAAACTGATGTAAACACTATGGACAAAATGCAACTTTGTAACTTAATGAAAAGAAAAAAAAAACATTAAATGATCAAATAAGTTTTAAATGTCATCATTAAATTATGTTTACTAAAATTGTGATGAATTGGTGACCAAACCTTGACGCCCCTTTCTGACTGCCCCCAGGTGTCAAAGGTAGAGGGAGTGGCCTGGTGCTATCTGTACCTCTGCTGGTCATCATGACATCAGAGGCTTACTCATCCCATCAGTGCTGCTGGCTCAGTTCACCTTTGGGACACCAAACATGGCTCCAGCTGATGTGGGTGCTGCTGGTGGGTGTTTGCTCGAGCTCATCTGGCCAGCAGGGAACCCAGCCCCAGTCCATCAAAATCGAGGGCGACATCACCTTGGGTGGGCTGTTCCCTGTGCACTCCAGGGGGCCTGCAGGAGTTCCCTGTGGGGAGGTCAAAAAGGAAAAGGGGATCCATCGACTGGAGGCCATGCTGTATGCTTTGGACCAGATTAACAGTGACCCTGACCTGCTGCCCAACATCACTCTGGGAGCCCGGATTCTGGACACCTGCTCCAGAGACACCTATGCTTTGGAGCAGTCGCTCACCTTCGTGCAGGCCCTCATCCAGAAGGACACATCAGATGTGCGCTGCTCCAATGGAGAGCCTCCCATCATCCCCAAACCGGAGAGGGTGGTCGGAGTCATTGGTGCTTCTGGAAGCTCGGTGTCTATCATGGTGGCCAATGTGCTCAGACTGTTTGCAGTGAGTTTCCTTTCCCTTCCTGTTTTCACCGACCAAAAATAGGAACAATTTCTCAGTAATTCCTCTGTGTGGTAGTAAGCTGGTACAGTGTAGCCGAGGGAAAGCCGCTACTCATGATTTTCTCTTATCATCAATCCCAAAAGAGGACATGAGGACACATGTTAAAGGGTGGGTTTAAAGTTGAGGGTTGGAATTTCCATATTAGCGCAAGATGAAGTTAATGGGGCCTAAAATAATGAAAAGGAAAGAAAACTGTTTAATCAGTAATATTTGAAAAATATTCTCTCCTCTCTTTAGAAATCAGCCAAGGTGTCCTGCTTGATTATCTGCTAAAAAACTATGGTAGATGTGTGCATACTGTATAACTTATTGCAGTGGCCTTCGACATTGTTCAGACCAAAGGCCCCCTTTATGATGGAGAGATGGAGTGGGGACCCTCTTTGATATATACTTAGTTATGTTTTATGTTAAAATGGGCCTAGTATTATGTATAAATGTACCTTGTTGTTGGACATACAACACTCAACTATCCAGATAATATACAGGTTAATATATCTGTACCTCCATTTCAAATATTTGTGAGATACGGTGGCCAAGCCACTGTCATTTACTAACATACTTTGTCATCTGATACCAATACTAGTGTCAACACTGATGTCAATTGCATGACAATCAAGTGTACAGGCTATTCAAATGAACATTTTTATTTCAAACACAGGCCTTTTTTTACAGAATGATAACACACAAAGTAGACATGCACCAATCGATCGGTTGGCTGATTGGTCGGTGCCAATTTCCTTAATTTTGGGGATCAGTGATCGGCCCATCCTTACATATGAAACTGATCTTATATACCTCCAGGAAGGTCTGACTGCCAGCCATTGTTGCTTTTTGCTCTGAGATCTAAAACTCAGGACACTTTATTGGTTGTTTGAGTTAAAACATAAAGATTTTATTGTTTCACAGGTATTGTTTGATGATTTTCAATAAAATTTTGAAAAATTTTCAAAAAGATTTGAACATTGAAGGCATATGCTGTCAGTTATATATAAAAAAAAAGAAAAAATTGGTTGGCAGGTCAGGCTTTTTAAAGATCAGTGATCAGTGATCGGTGCCCCCCTAGTTCAAAGACATTGACATGGATACAAATTGAATATCTGGGAACAAATATTTGAAAAAACGAAAATTTGCCTGATTAACCATGTCATGGACCCTGCAGTATCTCTATGGACCCCCTATGGGCCATGGACCCTCTGTTGTAAACCTCTGTCTCAAAGTGATGGTATAGAGGCAATTTCATATATCACTCATCCAGAAATCTGTCTAATTAGATAAGTACTCAGGGGCTTCAGGTAACTTTTGCTTCACAAAAGAGATGAAAAAGCTGTTTGATGAGTGTCCAGAGCTGACAGCTTTCAGGATAACTTCTGTCATACTACATGTTCGGTCATCGATGACTTCCTTTATTACCAGCTCTGCTGAGGTACTCATGCTGCTGACCACACACCAACACTAGTAGTCTTTATGCTTAAACTAGCTAAACTTCATCCCCTTCTCCCAAACTTAACTGGCAAACTGAGTCACAGGTAATATGCAGTTTTTGTTAACACAGAGCTGTCCTTTATTTTCAGTCCGCTAGTAGATTATGAATGAGCCTTTGGTGTCTGTGTTTAGACATGGCCACAGTAGAGTTAAGTTGTGGTTCTGTAAGGGGTTTTAGTGTCTTGTACTTTATCAAAATAACATCCTTTCATTGGCATATCACATCTAGCACATTTCAATTATTTCAAAACATACTTGAAACAATTAATTAAAGCTTCTGAGTTGATAGTTGGTTCATATCCATGGAGTCAAAGTCTGTTGTTAGGGTTAGCCCCTGCATGTTAATCCCCTTGACGTGTTCAGTGTACAGGGTTTTTTTTTTTTTTGACAGACGATTGACCTTTGATAATTGATTACACTGCTTATAGTGATAAAGGGACACTGAGTCTGTGTAAATCCCACATTATGTCGTGTTCTCATCCACTTGCTGACACAGTCTGTCAGAAATCTAGTCACAAAGTGTTTCTGTTGGTTTTAATTGGCTAAATGAATTTCCTCACATAAAATAAACGTTGCTTGCCCGTGTGCTCCTGCTGGGAGCTCTCTCTTCATAGTGATGATGTTAAGTTAAGAGCTAAGGAAGGCAGCTCTCACACAGGCAGATGTTAACTACAGAATTATAGATCCCAACCTCCACTAAGCCCCTCTCAGCAGCTCAGGACCCTGGGCTGAAAATAGAGCATCAGGGCATCAGGATGACATTGGTTCTGGGATAACAGCAACTTGTGGCGTGGACGACGTGGAGTAGATTTAACTAAATGGTACGTTTCCTCCTGCTGTCCATATGTGCAGCTCTCCGGACTGTGGATGCTTCTAGACTCATGTCAACTTTACATTGAACATCTGCTCAGAGCCAGAGCTGGAGGTGCTTCAGCATCCTCCTTACATATTCTCATTATGATGGCTGTGCTTTGCAATGGAAGGGAACTTAATCTGTGGGTCATTTTATATCATGGTGACACTTTTTGAATGAATAACTTTAATCTACACTCAGTGCGCTGAACAGAAAGCCAGCTTGAGCAATACAGTTACACACAAAGTTCATCTTAATAGAGGTGGCCTAGTAGTTAGGTGGTGCGCCATTACGAGTCCTCAAGCAGTCTGTTGGGTTTGGAGTCAACCTGTAGCCCCTTTGCCCTGCATCACTCCCCACTCTCACACTAATTCACTCCCTTTTAACATCCCTGTAAATTAAATATCTTCAGATTTTTTACAACTCCTCAGACAAAATGAGCAACTTTAAGGTATCCCTGTGCAGATTCTAATCTGTTTTGACATTTTATGAATTCAACCAATCAAAATGAATCTGTAAATTAACATTTTAGATAATGTTAGAGGATTCATTATGATAAACTCTGAATATTTAATGGTCATTAGGCCATTAGGTCAGGGCTAAACCACTATCATGTTTCCTTGGCCTGTATCCCAGAATATCCACTATCTGTCTATGTACTGACAGTAAGAGGAGTTCAGCAGTGCTGGATCGTAAGTGGATACTTGTTACCAATACGGCTCATTGATTGTACACAGTCAATTGGTGCAGATGCTTCAACGGGATTAATTTGGAGAGGATTATGTGCTGCCTCATTACAAATTTGTATCCAAACATCTGTATCACCTTGTTGTCATTAACACAAACTCTTCTGGACACATTGTCTTATGTTTGTCAGCAGATCAGTCAAACAGTGATGGAAGGAAATCATTATATATATATATACATATTCTTAAAATTTACATGTGTGTGGGTGAAACCAACACCTCTGGAAGCAGATGAAGCATGTATCACCAAGGCTAGGATAAGTACACTCAACTTTGATGGGGGTGACAAACAGGAGTAAATTGAAGCTTCACGTGGCCATTGGAATTAAATATATTGTATGGCTTACAGCTGAGAAATGCTAGCCTTTTTCCAGTCTCTTGATCTCTGTCTCTCCCTCTGTGCTTAACGTAATTTGACTAAAACCCCTATAATCCTTCCAGATAATCTGTGAAATGGTTCTCTCGTTCCTCTCTCCTTCTCCCGTCACTACCCCTTGTGTCTACCTTTTTCCCCTAGTCCCCTTCAGAAGGCCGAGCGTTAAGCCACGCTGGGGGCCTGGCATTAGCAGGGTCAGGGTCGAGACTATCGAAATAAACTGTGTCATTAAAGAACCAGCACACCAGTAAATTAATCTTCTCATCCATTTTTCCCTACAAACAAATGCTCTTACAGCTGTGGTTTCTACCATCTGTATTTCACCGTCATGTCAAATCCTCGGTACGGACCGGCTTACAGCATTGAGAAAGTTGCCTCATTTCTTTGAAATGATGGATTCCTCCAAATGGTGATGTGTATATCTATCAACCCCCCACGTTAGGACCTTCAGTGCTCTATGACTTGTTAACATTCATGTGAAAGTCCTCCATTTGACACTGTTAAGGTTTTGTGAGTGAGTAAGTGGTGAATCATCCTCTGACATGGGTCACTGCCGCTTCTAGCCAGTCTTTTACCTTTTGTATCTAATGTTAGTCTAATAGTCAGAGACACTGAGTTTTTCCACTTGGCTGGACCCATCACTACTCACCCATCCATGTGTCTCAGATCCCTCAGATCAGCTACGCCTCCACTGCCCCAGAGCTGAGTGACAACAGCCGCTACGAGTTCTTCTCTCGTGTGGTGCCTCCTGACTCCTACCAGGCTCAAGCCATGGTGGACATCGTCAAAGCCATGGGCTGGAACTACGTCTCGACCCTGGCCTCTGAGGGCAACTATGGAGAGAGTGGTGTGGACGCTTTCCTCCAGATATCCAGAGAAGCAGGTTGTGTTTCTGTCCTGTCATGTAATGTGGATCACATATTTATCCAGCCATGTTTTTTTTTACTTATTTGAAGTCTGTTAAAGGGGGAAAAAATCCTTCAATGTACGTGGGTTAGCAGGGCAAACAGAAGTCACCACCTGATGTGGTTTTAAAATCTGAAATATGGCAAGAGCTCAGATTTTATTAACATACATCCATAATCATCATCATTTTTTGTCACTCCAGCAACACAGTTGGTGCATTTCTTTTAGTCTGGACTAAAAACTTTTTACCAATGGATAGGTGAAATAACCTCTTATTCTATACAGACATACTGTGTTGGCTGAGATTATTAGAACACCTGGCATATTGAGGAAGTTTCAGTTGTTTGTTGAATTAACTGTTTAAATTCTCCCCAAAACAAATGATATATCTAGAGTAGTCACTATGTCACTGTGCTATAGATACAGTCAAATAGATCTAATGTACATTCAAAGGGAAGCCTTTGGCTTGAGTTGTAGAAGGCATGGGTTTTATTTCTTATTTTTACTTTGATTTAATCTGTATTTAACCAGGTTGGTCCCTTTGAGATAAAAAACAAACAAATTTTTCTGGGGAGACTTGGCCAAGACAGGCAGCAGCAAAAACACAAAGTTACAGACAGATATACAAAGAGAGACAATGTACAATTTACAAAACACAATGCATCTTTTAGTCATATCTTGGGATTTATCATTCAAACAGCCAATCTAAACCATTGATATCCTATACAATCTGCTTCCATGCCAAATCTAATTATAATTTAAAAACATTTAAGGACACCAGCTCACTGAGCTGTAAGTCATTCTGTAACAGGCTCCAGGCTGAGGGCAAAAATCTCTTTTCCCAATTAACGTCAAGGATACATGGTAGGCAGCCTGTGCAGAGGCGCGCATGTCCAAAAGATCACCATTTTTTAAAACAGATAAAGAAGCCGCTTTTCTACATTAAAAGAAAAACACAACTTGTATCTAAAATAAAATCCCAGTTTCAGCCTCAGCTTTTTCATAACACAGTACATGTGATTAAAATGTAAAAAGTCATCAATCAATATACCCGGGTATTTGCTTTCCATCAATCAGGAACAATTTGTGATCTGGTCTTTGATCTGGTTAAAATCATAAGCTTCGTCTCATCTGAATTTAAAACAAGTTTCAGTTTATGCAATGTATTTTGAAGGATCACAAAGGCTCAAGGGGTAACATCAGTGTTGAAGTTCTCAGGAAATATACTGACACTATAGAGACTTCCTGTTGTAATTGTATTGTAAATGGCATGTAACTGAGCACAGAAAACTAATTTTATGGTCTTTTGACTTTTCCTCAAACAAAGACATTCAAATTTCATTTTTTTGTTATGTTTTGGCGCTATACAAATAAAGACTGATTGATTGATTTTGACCGATATACGGGTTATATTACAATCAGAGTTTAGCACTATTTATCAGCCACATGGAATTAATTAATAAACAATACAAAAACTCTTTGGCTGTACATTATAAGTTGTTTATATTTCTCAAAGAAATTATATTATTCTTACCGGCCCCTTAGTTTCAGACTGTCTGTGCTCTTTGTGTGTAAAATAGGACTTAGAACAGCTTACAGACTGTTAACATACTTGGAGTTACATGACTCTGTACTCTCAGTGGTGTGACCTAACATTAAACATAACTGACAAGCTCACTACCGTGTGCTAAGCAACTTTTACTCATCTCATGGTAATCACCATGGAGGGTATTTTTATTCATTTATTTTTTTTAATATTACAATTACTGATAAAGCTGATGCTAATTGTCATGTGAGGCTTGAAGAGTGACATGCTAATTAGGTAACTTAAAGCGTATTTATTCGCTTTTAGATATAAAATTAAATCTATATTTGTGATTATATGTCTGTGCTATTTGAGGAGGAAATGGAGCGTACACTTGTACGGCAGAAAACATTTCTTGTGTCTTTAATACAGGGGGTCTGTGTATTGCACAGTCCATAAAGATTCCCCGAGAGCCCAGACCAGGAGAATTTGACAAGATCATCAAGAGACTGATGGAGACCTCCAACGCTCGTGGGGTCATCATCTTCGCCAACGAGGATGACATCAAGTAAGTCAAACCAGCTGGGTGTCAAAATGAGCACTGTAACACTTTTACATGAAGTTATTAAGTTCCTTCTTTAATAACTCTCTAAGTGTATAATGAAACACAATCTGTCCTTCCTCAGACGGGTGTTAGGGGCTGCCAAAAAGGCCAATCTGACAGGCCACTTCCTGTTTGTTGGCTCAGATAGCTGGGGGGCTAAGAGCTCCCCCATTCAAGACCAGGAAGAGGTGGCTGAAGGGGCTGTGACCATCCTGCCCAAAAGAGCCTCAATTGATGGTAGGGTGAATTTATCCACTCAAATATTACATCCAACTCTAATCAATAAGGATTAATTATGATGACCTGAACACATTGATGGATGAATCGATGATTAATACAACAAAATGAGCAGAATAATTAGGACGACAGATGCTAACTTTGTCTTCCAAGTCACTGTAAATGAGGAGTTGTTACCATATTTATTTGTAAGAAAAATGTAATTTTCCAGTTTCACTAACTGATAAAGTTTGTTAAACTGTTTAGGGTTCGACCAGTACTTCACTTCAAGATCCTTAGAGAACAACAGGAGGAACATGTGGTTTGCAGAATTCTGGGAGGATGACTTCAAGTGCAAATTAACTCGCCCTGGTATCAAGTATGACCTTGGCAAAAGAAAATGTACAGGTGAGCACGCTGAAGACGACTTTTACACGCTACCTCTCTTCTTTTTCTTTCTTCATGCTGAATTTGACATGTCATTCTACAGGGGAGGAAAGAATCAGTCGAGACTCTCAGTATGAGCAGGAGGGCAAGGTGCAGTTTGTCATAGATGCTGTGTACGCCATGGCGCACGCCTTACACAGCATGCACCTGGACTTATGTCCTGGATCCATGGGAGTCTGTGAGAAGATGGACCCTGTGGAGGGAAGGATGCTCCTTCAGTACATTCGTTCTGTCAACTTTAACGGTGAGCTTTTAATGTCGCATCATTCATTGTTTTTCATCTGTAAAGGGAAGTTTTCAAATTCAAATCCCACACTTTAATTAATTCTGATTTCATCAAATTTTATTTCCGCTCAATAATTAAAATAAATGCCATTTGAAGATGTGAGCTTATGAAACTGTTCTTGCCAAGGAAGGTTTAAAAAGAAGAAAGTTATTGACTGTCAACAGTAGCTAGGAAGGTCAAGCTTAAATCCAAGGCCTTGAAATGTCTTTGCTAATGTACCTAGTAACAGAAGACAGCATCTCTCTTCAAGGCCACGTCCTTTCCCCAGGGCTGCCTTCTTGCTCTTTCCTATTCACAATGCTGCCTCCTGCCTTTCATCCTCGTCTTTCATAAAAAAGTCAAGGTTTAGAAATAGGAAAAAAAAGTTCTATGAAAGCATCCTATTTACTGCTCTCTGCTTGCTGGGTGACCTTGGCTTGTGTGGAAGATTTTCTGTCTTAGCGCCTGCAGGGACCTGAGACCAACTCACAATCATGTTAGGGCAACAGAGCAGAGTGCACTGGAAGACTGTATGCATGGAGAAGAGCCTTCACTAAAAAGCATCCTGCACTCAGCTTTCACATGATTGCACAAGACTGAAGATAAGCAAACACAAGCTGTATTCAACCGTGTGTGGGTGTTTTCTCTGCCACCAAGGATAGGGATGCATGTTTGAATTCCTTACATCTTCTGACTCGATACTTATGGGCAGTACCTGGTTTGTGAAATCTGTGTCTCTGTCAAACAGGCAGCGCAGGAACTGGAGTGATGTTCAATGAAAATGGCGATGCTCCTGGACGATACGACATCTTCCAGTATCAAATGTCCAACGTCAGCAACCCTGGTTATAAGGAAATCGGCCAGTGGACAAACCACCTCCGACTCAATGTAAATATTCTTTTTTTGGTGCATTTCAGGTACAACTTCTACAAATCTTTTGACATTTCAAGAAGATACAAAAAAACATGGATAGCTTTGCTGAGTCAATGAATAAATAAAGATTTTTAAGTTTATAAACAGATTCAAATGGATAGTACATATCAAGCCACTCTGACTTGTGGTTGGCTCCAGTTAAATGGTAAAAAAAAGGATATTAATCTCAGCTAATACAAAGCATCAAAGTCAGTGAGTTAGAGAAATGTTTGAATAGCCCTAATAAATTCTTTAATGAGTTATTCTCAAGGGCAGGAATTTAAATGTTTTGACAACTTTTGAGAATATTCAATACGAAGCAGATTTTGCTGCAAAACCTAAAATCTAAGCAAGTGTTTGACATTTTTTAGTAAAAAAAAAGTCTTCATATGAAACACAACCAACTGACAAGTCCAGAAAATGTCTCATTCAAGATACTAAAAAAATAAAAATAAATGACACCTTTATTGCTTATAAAAATGTAAATAAAAATCTGCTTGTTAAGTTTCTTGGATCAAGTCATTTTCCAAGGAGTCTAATTTTTTACCCCATTTTTTCCCAAGCAATTCAGGCCTCAGTTCTGTCCTTCAGTATCTTCAAATAAGACATTTTTCTGGACTCATCAGTTGAACAAGGCTCATATTAAAGGTCCCATATTATGCTCCTTTTCTGCAGTTTAATATGGATCATTGATGTCTTCATGAAATGGTAGTAACATGTTTTGGTCCAAAAAGCCAAAAAATCAAGCACAGCAGCATTGTTTCCAGGCTCTCATAGCCCCTCTGTTCAGAACGCTCTGATTTAGTGGGCGCGACCTTCATATGTAAATGAGCCACTGCTGATACCGCCCCGCTCTTCAGCGTCACTGAGAGCGGTGCCACAAGCTCCAAGTGCACAGTGTTTAGAAAACAGCAAAGCTCGTTTACCGTAACATTACAGGCTAAAACAACAGGCTAACTGCAGCTAAAGTTAGCATCCTGAGGCCAACACAGAGTCAAGGGGGACACTGAGGAAAAGCTCTTACATCTGCTCCACAGCACAGCATTTAAAATACTCACATTTCCAGGGTCCAAGGTTTGTTGGTGGATCGTTGGTGATGCGCCTGGATTCAGGACCAGTCTATTCACTAGCCCTCTGTTGTACTGTCCAAAGTTGGAAAAGCAGTCAGCTGTGAAGTGACTAGCACAGTTTTACCGAGTGTAGCTGGTACATTTCCTTGATAAATGAACTCTAACCACTTAGTCTTGTCTTCTTCAGAGATGCTAAGCTTCTGCATGGAACTATGTGGCTGTTTACAGCCAAAAATAGAGCAGTGATGGCTCTTCAACTTTGGCATTCTACTCCCTGCTGTTAGAAAGATTTCTCTCCAGCAGCAGGGGGGGTATCTGCTCCGGTGGACCAATCAGGTCAGACTTGCTCCTGATTGGTCAAAAAAAAGGGAATCGCTGACGTTGGCAAATCCTCCAAATCCAAACAGCTCGTTTTAGGTCAGGATTTTACATTCACAAGCACGACTAAGTACAGAGTTTGTCATTAAATATCACATTTTGTGGGCTGGGAGGAAAGCCAAAGACCCACAAATTTAACTAAAAGACTTACTAAAGTGATTTTTGCATAAAATGGGACCTTTAAGTCCAATTAGACAATTGTTTACCTAAGCTAAGACATGAACACTTGCTTACATTTGAGTTTTGACTGTTTGTCATGCTGAAAGGGTCCATTGGCTTGCAAAAGTGATTATAAATTCTCTTCTGGATTCTGGATTACATTTTCATGCCTGTTGTTGAAAAAGAAGCAGGAAAGAGATGTGCTTATACTAGCTAACCAAAGTACCACACATCAATTCTGTAGTTTGAGACTAGTTAGCTAAATCTTCAGCTGGTTAATTAGGCCTTTTGATTCTGATGGCTGGCACGGTCGATTATAAAGATGCACACAATTAGAGACTAATTAGTGGTTAAAAAACAGGCTTAATTTAATAGGTGTCTGCCTGAATTAAGGCCAGCAGTGTCAGTCTTACAACGTACAACAGTCTTATCCTTCTGGTGCAATTAGACGATGTTCTGTTTTTACCTGTAGCCTGAGGACATGCAGTGGTCAGGTGGTGACCGTAAGATCCCAGAGTCAGTCTGCAGTTTCCCCTGTGAGCCTGGAGAGAGGAAGAAGATGGTCAAAGGTGTTCCTTGCTGCTGGCACTGTGAACTCTGCGATGGCTACCAGTACCTCCTGGATGAGTTCTCCTGTGACATGTGCCCCTTTGACATGAGGCCCCTGAAGAACCGCACAGGCTGCCGGCCCACGCCCATCATTAAGCTGGAGTGGAGCTCTCCCTGGGCCATCATCCCTGTCTTTCTGGCAATCCTGGGCATTCTGGCCACCACTGGAGTCATTGTCACCTTCATCCGCTTTAACGACACGCCAATCGTTCGAGCATCTGGCAGAGAGCTGAGCTATGTGCTGCTGACCGGCATCTTCCTCATCTACCTCATTACCTTTCTCATGATAGCCGAGCCCAGTACAGCAGTGTGTGCCTTCAGGAGGCTGCTGCTGGGCCTCGGCATGTGCATCAGCTACTCTGCCATGCTTACCAAGACCAACCGCATCTACCGCATCTTTGAGCAGGGCAAGAAGTCGGTCACACCTCCCAAATTCATCAGCCCAACCTCTCAGCTGATTATCACCTTTATACTCATCTCAGTGCAGGTATGAACGCTCACAGATACCACTTTCACACACATCATCCCAAATCCTTTGAAGCACTGACCCTTGTTGTCTCTGCAGGTACTTGCTGTTTTCATCTGGTTTGGCGTTGTGCCACCTCACACCATCATTGACTACGAGGAGCAGAAGCCCCCAAACCCAGAGTTTGCCCGTGGGGTCCTTAAGTGTGATATGTCTGATCTGTCCCTCATCCTGTGTCTGAGCTACAGTATTGTCCTGATGATCACTTGCACTGTGTACGCCATCAAGAGCAGAGGAGTTCCTGAAACCTTCAATGAGGCCAAACCCATAGGCTTCACCATGTACACCACCTGCATCATCTGGCTGGCTTTCGTACCAATCTTCTTCGGCACAGCACAGTCGACTGAGAAGGTGGAGAATTTTACAGTTTATGATCCTTCAAGCCACATCTGGGATTATTTGTACATCTACATTTCTTTAATAGTCTAACTCTGAGCTATTCAATTATTTTTACTCCACTTTTTTTCTGGGGTGGATACAGTTGTTACCTAGAACACCAAAAATAAACAAAGACACAAAAAAAACAAAAACAAAAACAAAACAACACAAAAAACTCACATTAGGAATTAAACCCCTACTGTCTGAATTAATTCGCAATCAAATAAAAAAAGTTTTGTGTGATTTTGCATTTTCACAGGTGCTAAATTGAGTGCTGACTGTAAAGTTTTTTAAACTTTGACCTATTAGCCACATTTAGGGACACTACCCACATCATCTTTTGGTGAAATCACAACATTACACCCTTTTTAGTGAAATAAAAAACATGTTTAAGTTCAATAACACTAATAACAAACAACTAATAGGGAACTCATAACACAAATAATCAAACTTTCTGTACAAAGACCAAGTTTAGTTCTTAGACTTATTGGGTCTTACTTATTCCAAATAGCAAGGTGAATTAAAAATCGCACACCAGACAAATAAAAAAAACTCTCTATAATATAAAAAACTATATATATATAAAAAAAACTGTATATATATATATATATATATATATATATATATATATATATATATATATATATATATATATATATATATATATATATATATGATGTGAAAACTGCCATCAAGGGGTTAAATTCATATACTTGAAAGTACTGCAAGCTTGCTATTAAAACCCTCCCTCTTATTAATGGCATCAGTTTTATTACTTTTCTGAGGCTGCTTTCTGCTCTGTGGAGGCTTAATCATTCATGATTTTTTTTAATTGAAATTTGCAGAAAACACATTTAAGGAAGAACACTCATATGGTACGGATGCAGGGATATGAACCACGATAATAATAAAAGATTGGAAAAAGAAAAAAGCGGTAATAGTGAGAAAAAAAAAACAGGTAAAACATGCAATTCAAAAATTATGTGGAAAAACACTGGGGGTACTTTAAGTATTTAGCAAAATCAGTTGAAATCAAAAAGATTTTAAAAGAAAACCCATAACTGTCTGAATGATAAAAGTTTGGTCAGCTTATAGTTAACTTAAAGCAGATCTTCAAAACTCTGTGTGAGTTATGAGAAGCAGCGAGTTTATTCATAACTTGGCAGGGTGCAGCAGCGACTCGTGTTATCATCATAAGCATTGCAGTTACTTTACACGTCTGTTGGAACTGCCTGTTCATGTTTTATAGTATGAATACAGAAATCAGACAAGATTGTGGTGCTGGCAGATTAACCCCTTGATGCCTGTTGTCACAAATTTGTGACATACCCTGTCAGGTCTTGATGCAGCTGAATGACTTTTGTATCTCATTACTATCTATTGATTCATATTCTACACATACCAAGGATCGTATCAGGTCCACTATACTATCTATATATGTAATATAACTTAGTTATAATTATTGTGTGTACAAGACTCAAATTTACAATCCCTACTCAATTTAGCATCTGTAAGAATGCAAAAACACATGAAAACAATCTATTTTTATAATTGATTAATTCAGGCAGTAAAGGGTTAACAGATATTTCAGAAGTGTACTCTACCGCTTTAAACCTAAACATCTAAATAACAAAACAGATTAAAATAATCTATTCACTATCAGACAGTCTTGAACAAAAACCAAGGCTTTTGCAGACAGGAGGTATTACCCAAACACAATTTTCTATTTATCCTTGATGTCTGTGATGTTTTCAAAGTCGTTTTATCAGATCAGTGACTCATAGTTTGAATTAGACGTTCACCCAAGAAAAAGCAGAGGAATAAATATTTACTTTTGTTGGGATCCTCTTATTTATTTGACAACAAACAAACAAACAAAGGGAAGGCAGGGTTTATTCTCAGGCTTATTCATCCAGCCCTTGTAATTTCATCAGTGGAGTCTTTTGCTAAATTTGCTTTTGTAACAAATTCAATTCAACCTAAGAGGATCAAGTGTCGTGGTTTATACAGCTCCTTGATGTAGATCATTTATATTAAAGGGAGGGTTTTCCACATCTCTTGAACAAGAATTATGCAATACACAATAACATACAGTAACTGTAAGAGAGTAAATGAATCCCTCAGATGTTCTGAGGGAAACCCGAGTTTGTTGCCTGTCACATTGCATTTGCCTCCTTCTGTACTCACAGGACATCCTGCCTCCACTGTACTGACTACAGGGTTTAATTTGGCTTGTGGGCTATTTCTGCTGTCACTAAGTCAGCGACTGTTTAGAAAAAGAAAGGAAAAAAAAGGATATGCCTCAACTAATGGAAAGCTGTTTTATGAGTCAGTCAGGCTGAAACAATTAAAGCCTGAGGTGCTCTCAAAGTCTTTTCACCTCCCCCGAATAGAAATGAAATGAATTAAGAACAGGAGGGGGAGAAAGGAGGTCAGATGAGCTGAGAGATAGTAGGAACCCCTCGTAGACCAATTCAGCCGTCCCATTCAATTAATCATCACTTAGAAAAGAGCTAAATATAGACACAAACTTTGGCACAGCTGATGGGCTGTTTCCCCTCCATCATGTGTCAGAGCACAGAAATGATTTACCTGCTTAAAGTCTGTTTTCACATATGGAGAAACCATTCACTGTTAGTGAATCAGAGTCCCTGCTCGCCTTGGGCCAGATGCATGAATACAATCCACTCTGTGCACATAAATCATCGCAGCTCCTTTATGAAATTGAGAGGTCATTAAGGAGGACAGGATGAAAAGCATGGGACTATATAGGCATCAGCATGTGAGATACCAGGATGTGCGAATGCTGTGAGGGATAGTGTACAATCTATGACTTATTTATGGCACAAATATATCTTATTTATGGCACATATGGCTTGGTTTATTTATGACCTGTACCGTTTGCTGGAATAATGAGTTCATAATTTATTGGAGGCAGATCTCAGGAGCAGTCACTTCTCATTATTACTGTTGGATTTGCAATATGAGGAAGAACAGTAAGGGGTATACATGGTCAAAGCCCATAAATAGAGCCTCTTTTCCTGACTACATTTACTGGGTCATAAATCATTCAGCAGGGTAAAACACTGCCTCCCGTGCTTGGAGATGAAAGTTGTAAAGGCTTCATTTTGACATCCTTGGATAACGTATGGTATATCATCCTGACGTATCATTTTACCATTGATTAACTGCATACTCGTAGGAATTCAAAGAATTATGCCATAATCAAACTATAATTGACCCAATAATGTGTGGATAAGTGTACACAGGGACCTCTCTGACCTAATGTTTCTCTGTTACAGATGTTCATTCAGACCACCACCCTGACAGTGTCCATGAGCCTGAGTGCCACGGTGTCTCTGGGCATGCTCTATATCCCCAAAGTCTACGTCATCATCTTCCATCCTGAGCAGAACGTCCAGAAGAGAAAGCGCAGTTTCAAAGCGGTGGTCCAAGCGGCCACTGTGTCCACTCATCTGTCTCAGAAGTCCAACGACAAACAAAATGGAGAGTCCAAGATTGAACCGGACAGATCGCAGTGAAACTAACTGAGCCAAGTCCATGGTTTATCACTCCACACTCATCTGACACTGAGATGATTGGTGATCAGTGAAAAAGAAAACGCTCTTAACCTTAGTTTTGACTGTTCTTCTGACGGTTTGCAACAATCACTTGAAACACCAATGATGGGTTTTTGGATTTTTTTTTATCATTCTTACAAAGGTCACTGAAATCCACTGAACCTCTGAGGATTAACAAATGAAAACAAAAACTTTGGGTGCACTTGAACAGGAACTAGAAAGACGTACGACCATCCTGAATGGACAGCAACATGTTTTGTGTAACATCCATGTATACACAATGATGTGACAATAGGGTATGGTCTGTTTTTACTTCCTCTGGAAAATCACAGGACATAAAGCTAGACTGCACGACAGCCCTCCAAGAGTGAAGCCAAAATATTTAAAGCTTCCACGGCAGCTGGCTCGAGACCGTCCTTTATAACAGATGGGCTAAACCAGCACATCAAAATACACATTAGTTGTTTTTTTCTTACAAGTGCGCTCTCTTGTTATGCTTGTTCATGTGCAAGTGATCATTTTTGTAAAGTTTAAGTTATTTGACAAGAAAGTGACATCCCATTTGACAGTTCTGCTGAAACATGTGGCGCCTGGAACATTCCCTATCGAAATAGCAGAGAAGAAGACGAGAGTGACAGAAAATGTTGAGAAAAATTGAGTGTTGGCTTCAAACCAGCAAACATGAATCTGCTCTGCTTTGAACTATATTGATCCAAGGGTCAGTTCAACACAGAACAGCTGTATTACCCTCTGTCGCAGGTTAAATGAGTGCTTTGGTTGGCAAAAGAATGAAGACATCACTTCCATGAATCCACCAGCCAGATTGCTCCTGTGCATGCTTTGGCTA
The DNA here is from genome assembly GCF_033239565.1 of Halichoeres trimaculatus. NCBI lineage: Eukaryota > Metazoa > Chordata > Actinopteri > Labriformes > Labridae > Halichoeres > Halichoeres trimaculatus. The sequence goes on along the minus strand of NW_027437179.1, from coordinate 15,798,724 downwards.
CAAGATATGTATCACATTACAGCCAGATATTTTGGCTTCATCTTTTTACAATCAGCGAGACAGATGGAGGCACATTGTCCATATTTATATACCATTAATGTGAGAAAGGCTGTTTAGTAAAAGAAAACAAACTATATATATATATATAGGATGACCTTTGCCCTACAGGAAGGTGTGTGTGTGTGCGTGTGTGTGCGTGTGGAACCCCAAGGGGCCTGAGGAGCTCTTTGTTTACCGACTCCAGTTGCACTGCATGGATTGTGATTAATGTGCATATGAATGTTCTGATATATTGTTTTTTATGGGATGTCGTGACTTTTCTTCTAACTGCACTGAAACTAGGTTATAAATGCACCAACACCTCCTGTTACTATTTATTACGAAAACCACCAGGAGACTTGAATTAAATCAGCGTACATGAAGCACTCAGATTGAAATCTTTTAGATCCTAATCATGAAGGCAACAAAGCATTTCATTGAAATTATCGTTGTGTACAGTTGTGATTATACCAGCTGGATTTCATTGTGGAAACTGTAAATTTATGGGTGCAGACAGGAAACAAGTGATTGTGAACAGGATACATATGTTAAGCTTGGTACTTTTACTTCTCCATCAGTGAAAACAATGTTTGGAATTTCCTTATATTGTTTCCTTTTTAATTACAACGATATCTTCTCAAAGGTCAGCCTTTAAAACAACATGCTAAATCACAGACACGTTACAGTATGCCACTAAGATTAGTGCTGTTGTTTGTATTTAATTCAGTTCTACAGCTATTAGATAACCTCTAAAGTGAATTATTTCTACAACGGTGTTTTCAGTGTTCTTTTTTTACTTGATCACATTGTACAACTCAGGTTTTATAGAAGATGTCTCAGATGACACTTTCATTGATTTCATTCTGTGCTGGCACTTTGAGTACATTTGGATCTACAACATGCAGTGCATTTATCCTTGCAGTAAAGCTCCACTGTTTCACATACGCCTGTGTAAGAGAAAACTTTGTTTGTACTGCCCCCTGCAGGCTGGCACACCTCAGTGGTTGTGAACAAAAGCACAGGCAGGAGGAATTTTCTTGTCAACTCCACACAAACCTTAATTTAAAAAGTTCTTGTTTATTTGTGTTGATTTACATCTGACAGGGTCATTCAAGCTTAAACCCCTACAGGTGAAACTTCACCTGTAGGGGTTTGAGGAGATGGTTTATAAATAAATATGAAAAATAAATGGTTGTTTTTCAGAGAATGATTATAGAAGATGACCACATTCAAAGGCTCCTCAAATCAGTCAGCTTTGTCCCTCACATACAGTGACACTCACAAAAGAACAACAAAAAAAATAAGCTAATCAAGATTTACACAAACACGTTCGTTAGTCCAAGTCGACATGAAAAAATACACACAGCAAGAATGTTGATGTTGCCAAAAAGCTCAGCCTGTTTTGGCAGGCTTATGGTCCGTTACTGCTTTTCAAAAAAAAGCTGAAATGTGGGATCCTCCTTACAACCAAGTAGCAGAACTGCTGCCAGGCTGGTTATTAGTCCCACACAAGCACAGACGTGCCACCCCACACGCACGGGTATCTGACCTTTGAGGTCAGCACTCACTCAAGGAAGCTGTCCAGAGTCAGGCAAGTTGCAACTTTTGGTGGTGGTCTGGACACTTTTTTCCTTTTCGCTTTCATGAGTGGACGAATCTCTGATAAAGGCGACTGCAGAGAAAAAGACAGTTAAGGAATGTAGACGGTCACATGAGTCACAGTTAGGATAAACACTCAATCAAGACTTTTAAACTTGAGTGAAAAACTCCTGAATAAATATTTTTATTTTGGGTTTTCTAGCTGGGACTGAAGGAACCAGGTAACAAGGAACAGGTCAAAAAGTTTTAAAGAGGTGTTTAGTGAACTTGTAATGCAGTATTTCAGGGGTGGCCAACCAGTCAGCGACCAAGAGCCACAAAAATTACTGTGGTACTACAAAGAGCCACGTCACACATGGGTCTTACAAACACACTTCCTCTCACACATAAACGAAATGTCATAAAATGAAAATCAATACATTTCCAATTTTCAAAGCAGGATTTATTGTGTTTGTGTGTTTAAATTCGTACTAGAGAAGAGAAACTGAAACTTAAGTATCAATGTGTACACCCATATATTGATAAACACTGATCCCAACGTTGGCATCAGTATGTCAATATTTTAGATTGATCAGCACACCACTACTCATAACTATATATGTATTTTTATGAATGGATTGAAGAGCTGCACACTGAAAGGCAAAGAGCCACATGCTGCTTGCAAGCTGCAGGTTGGCCACCCCTGCAGTATTTGCACATGTTGCTGAGAGCTATTAGCATGAACACTGATCATTTTCGAGCCAGCTGACACGTGTGCTTTCAGTTTGATATCTGAACTCTGATTGAAAATATCTGTCACTTTACTGCCTCTATTCTCCTCTTTTAAGATAACTGAATCACAGCCTCTCCCATCACCAAATGGGAGACAGTCTAGAGCGTTGTTCAAAGATGATATAAATAATCTACTAAAAATATAAATAACAGAATTTCTTGATCAAACACATGAACAGATGGGCAAATAATTTCAGCTTACAAATTGTATATGTAAAGTATAGACTGTACATTCATGTTGACAGCCAAGAGGAAAAGTCACCACCACCATATTAAGAGTTTTACCACTAAAAAATGATGGTTTAGTAATGTAAATCCTTAAAAGTTTGTTATTATGTTCTCAGTTACAGAAAAAGGATACAGGTTGGATGAATTTTGTGCGTCCTCCCAAACCATCATAACCAGTTTTTACCTGAAACAGGAAAAAAAAAAGAAAAAGAAGTTATCAAACCTTTAGAATAAGCAAATTGAATCTTTAAAACATTTAAGCACAAGCTGGGGTACATACGGTCCCGAACTTCCTCTGTGGATCCAACATGCTACCAAAGGTCTTCTTTCTGAAGAGGAGGGAGTTCTTCATAAAAGGATCCATGAATCCTTCTTCGTCTTGAGCCTGATGGAGGATACATTTTAATGGGCATGCAATCCAGGTATGGACATGGACCTGGTTGAGGGACATTTATAGACCTACCTTGCTATGAGCTGAACTTCTTTCAACATGTTTTAGAGCTGAAGATCTAAACGGAGGAAAAAAACGCCATGTTACATAATGTCCAGTATAAAAGGCCTTTTGATTTTTCTATTAGAAGAAAAAGATGAACAGGGCTAAGACCAAAACACTTCTTCCCACGCTCAGCTGTCGTTTTACTTACACTGATGGGTTGAGACGCATCTTCTTTGATGGTACCTGTGTCGGCCTCTTGGCCACATCATCCGGTGTTGTGACTTCATAAGTCATGTTGAGGTCAATATCCTCATCACCTGAAGGCTGGTGGAGATGAGGGTGCTTCAGCTCCATTGGGGCTGGGCTGAAACACAAGAAAAGAAACTCTTCAGTAAATCCCACACAGGTGTGTGTGGGATGTGTTTTATGAAAGACAAGTCAAAGCATGAAGATTTTTCTCCACTGGCTGGGAGTGAGACGCACCTTTCAAAAACAAGTCGACTCAAGGCTTCGTTTGTCCGTGTGGGGGTGCTAAGAGTCTTTTGAAGAAACTCCACTTTCTTCTTCAAACTCTGTGGATGCACAAACATGCAAGATTATTATCATACTAGATTATAAATAATTTCCCAGTATCGAAAGATCAACCTCAATCCAATTCAAAATGTAAGGCTGTTTAAAATATGGATAAAAAAAACAACATAATTTTGAGCCTTTTTTAATTCAATTGAAAATGGTGCAAAGTCAGCATATCAAATGTTTAAGATGTTCAAACTGAAAAACATTCATTCTAAACTTAAAGCCATCAACACCCATCAAAACAGATAGGAGAGGGACAATAAAATACTTAAAGGTGTGAAACGCCCCACCAGAAAGCCGAGGCTGCATGAATTAAGATTTCAACAACTTTTATAATAATGTTCCTCATCATAAAACAGAACAGAATTTAGGTTTATCATTGATAGTCCCTTCCAAAAACTTGTGAAATCAGCAAAATTTGTGAAATCAGTTTGATGCTGCATCCACAAATGCTGTGGAATTAAAACTGTGAGATGTAAAGAGACAACTGTAAATAAACTTGATCCAGAATCACAGACTTCTCTGGACCTGAGCTCAAAATTTGGCATTTGTATGAAAGCAATGAACACCACATCCTCTGCTTTAAGATGATGTGTGATCACATGGCTTATAATCAGCACACAAATCAAAAGCCAGCATCCATGGTGGGACACACAATGACCACATTTCATGTTAACCAACACATTACACAGCACCCCATTTCTTATGACACTGAGGCTGTGAAGTTATATTTAGAAGAAAAATTTTCCTCACAGAGATCTCTTTGTCAGCGTCGGCCAGATCGCTCTGCAAAGACTTCATATCCTCTTTGGTTTGATTCACCTCCAGTGAAGCCTTGTGTAACTGAAACAACAAAAACAAAGACTTGATTTCAGATTTTTCAATTTCAATGATAGATTTTTCTGGGTAAGGCCAATTACTGACAGATAGTTACCTTGTTGTTTGAGGAGAGCACTTCTCTCTTCAGCTTCTCACTCATGTCATTTGATAATTTTAGGCTTCCTTTAAGATTATCATACTCTCTGGAAAAGGAAGAGAAGAATTTTTACAGTAAATAATATATAGAAATGACTTAAAAAAAAAACAGCACCAGTGGCCTCCTTACTTTTTGAGTGAGATGCAGTAGATGGCAAGCTGCTCCACCGCTGCCTGACCAATGCCCATATCTGTGATCATGGATTCCACCTCAGCTCTCTGGCCCTGCAGCAGCACCTCCAAGCTGAAGCAAAAGATGTACTATTAGAGCACAGCCCCAGCACATCCATCTGTTTCAATGAAGAAACTTTACCACACAGAGCTTCCAGATATTTTAAAGAAAAGATAATTTCTGTTAGAAAAAATCTCTGGGTGCTGGTTTCACCCAGTGTTTAAAGTGCATGCCCCACTTAAAGAGTCCTTACTGCAGCTCCCCAGCCACAGCTCTGTGCTAAATGATTTTCCTCACTCTCTTACCCTCATATTTTTCTTTTTTTATTATTATTATTTTTCAATTGCAATACTTGCTAGTTAATAAAAAAAAACCAGATTATTTATTCATGCAGTGACTGACTTTAAATATGCCTGCACTTCAATAAGCACAGATACCTTTCAAAGGTTTTCATTTTGGTCCTGAGCCGTCTGGCTTCCTCTTTCGCAGCCTGAGCATCATTGTGTTGAGTCTCTAGGTATGTCATCTGTTTCTGTGAGGAAAAATAACAGTACTGTCTGTCAGAGTCCATTATGGGCCAACATGGAATGTGATTTCAACCAAAATTTATCAGTTGACTTACTCTGAGAGCAGAACAGAGCATGTCTTTCTCCGTTATCTCTTTCCGTACACTGTCCAGGTCTCTCTTCTGCTTATCCACAGTGTCCTTCAAACCATCAACCACCTTCTGCTTTTCCCGAAAGTCTCGCTCTGCAAATTGATCGGAGAGGTGAAAAGGGGCACCAGTTGTTTTTAAGCAAATGTGCATAAAAACTTTAATACACTTTTTACCTTTAGTGCTTAAAAGGGCCCTTATCCTACCAAGCTCGTTCTGTAAGAGGATAAAACACAAATTGTGAAAAAATACACTTCATATACAGTTGAATCAATGTGATGTAAAGACAACAGACTATTTTATAGCATATACTGGACTCTAAACATCACAAATGTAAACATTTGATCATGCGTTAACATACAGACTCTTATGGTGTCATGTGGCTTGAATTGAAGTACCTGCAGGCTTTCTGGGTCCACTGTGTCCTCCTCCTCTCCACCAATGTCAAAGAACAGCTTACTGATAATATGTCTTGTACTGACCTGTACACAAAGGACAGTAGTATCCAAGTTATTTTTAATGGACTGATTCATTTCCACCTGTGGTAAATGAAAGCAGACAGGTGTCTGGATATATAAGTCACTGCAACATTACCTGTTTTCTGCATTGTGGACAAGTTTTAGTGGGGGCCTTCTGAAACCACAAGAGCAGGCTAAAAAGACAAATATGAAAACATAATTTAAAGCAAATGGAGATACATTACATTAGTTGGTGTTTTAATTGAGTCATCAAATTACCATTCATAATGAAAGGTGTGCCCGCAGTGGATTGCAGCAACATCCTTGGAGTGATCGAAAAAATCCGAGCAAATTGTGCAATAAGCTCGGATAGGCATTTTACTCAACGAGTGTCAATCTGTTATAAAGAAGATGAAAAACCACGTTACTCGACGTAAAACTGTATACATAAAAACATTATATATTTAACACCGTTAAAATGTGATTGCAACGTAAAAATGGTGTAACCAAACACGTTAGTGGCCCTGTGGCCCTAATAAACGTAACCTCTTAGCAATGCTAACACAGCTTAGCTTAATGGACGTTGCTATACTTACAAAACAAAGATAGAAGTTAGTTACAGAGCCATCCTGAGCTGAAGTCGATGATCCACATTTCATTGAGGATTTCACTTAAATTGGTAGACGAAGTTCCAATAGATGGGCTTAATGCTAAACATAAACAAATTGAAACCTCTACGCTGCTGCTGCTGTGCTTCTACTTCCCGCTGTACGTTCAAACGTAACCCCGCCCCCAAACTGTGCGTTCAGGTGCTGCTCGTAAACGTTGGTACAATAGTCCAATAAATATCCAATTAGCTATAATATATATATTCTCTGCTGAGAGAAACTACTTGAAGTATTGTTACACGAATTTTACATGAAACCTATCACACTTTTCTCAGAGATTCATCACTGAATCTGTGGGCTCTGTTCTCCTTAAACCTCAACGGTTTGAACAGAATAATGAGGGTTACACATTAGCACATTGTGGAATATTTATATTATGCAGGCTTTGATTTATACCCCCCAAATCCCTGGAAGTTTTCAATTTTTAATATTATTCTGAGCACTAGCCGGCTTCGTTGTCTCATTTCTTCTGTCCCTGAACGCACCATCAAGTAAAAATGATAAAATATATATATATTAAAAAAACCCGTCTAGTTGCGGTATTATCTATTAATTTCCTGGAACATTTTGAAACTTTTTCATTGTTTATGTTAATTTTTTTTTAAATTTATAGATAATTTTCAGTTTTTCAGAAAACTGTTAATCATTGTACTACATATCCCACAATTCTTTCTTCCGCAATCGAGCAGGGCATGTCGACTAGCAAAGAAAAAAGTACTCTTGCACTGTCTCGTCCTTGCTTGTTAGCAAGTAGCTGTGTATTTGACAAGCGAGTTGTGGATTAATACAAACATGTGTAGACGGCTCCGGAAATGAAAGGTAATACTTTAGGAGTTTATTGAACTGTCACACTCGCTCTTTGTAAGAGTTAAGGCGATAGACCGCACTCAGCTAACTGTTAGCTTCAGATGCTGTTGATGATCTGCTAAAGTTAGCGATCAGAGTAGCCTTTAAAGTCAACCATCATCATGCCTGGGATGGATGGGTCTCATTCAACAAATATGTTTCATAAAAGTTTGGTGTTAACACGCAGTTGGTGTTATACCGCATCAAAAGTCACTAAATTATTCCTCCAGTTGAATAACACTCTGTAGCACTGAGGTCGATAGGCGTTTTAAAAGTGTCATACAGCATTAAAAGGGTTAAAGCCAAGTAGTAAAACTTAATGACTTGGAGTCATGCTATTATAAAAATGACCTATAAGCACTGTCTGATCTTTGGTCTGTCTCAGTCACTTCGAGTTGAATTGCAGACCCATAACAATGTAAAAGTTTCTGTTGGACTTCGCTGGTAGGTGTGCGTCTCTTCCGTAAGTAGCCGCGATGGATGGAGAACCCCGAAGGTCGGCTGTGTCGTGGGAGAATGGTACTCTGTCTCCTGGGGACCACCTCCGCTCCGATAGGGCGGATAGCCCAACGCCAGGTCTGGTTGAGGGAACTGAACCAGGTAAGTCGCATATCTTCAGGACTTCTTGCTTCTTGTAAACTGACTGATCCTGGGAAAGCAGTGCAACTCTGATGGCAAGTCATGATCACCCAGGATTGAAAAACTGTAGAAAAGTGATATTTTTAGCAGTGAATGACTGGTTTAGTTTTTCTACTTCTGAGTCCTTACTTTGCACTCAGAAATTTTAAAAAGGAAAGTGCTAAGCTCTCCATTTTCTCAAGATTTTTACCGTCATGCTTATTTTCTGTGAAAATTACTGAACATCCCATATGTGTACAGTACACAAGTATAGGGTTTACTGTAAACCCACGTCCCTAATACTAAGACACAGCTTCTAGCTGGGTTGATCATTCGGATGCGAGGTATTCATAGTTATGTCTCTCCTTTAAAAATTTCAGTGTGGCATAAATTACCTTTTTGAATTTTTAAATTGTATTAATCTTACTGAATTCAACCAAACAGCTGATTTTCTGAGTATGTCAGAGAATAAAAGGGTAAAAACGGGACCCTTGTTAAGAGATTGTAAAAACTTAACACATTGCTGCTGTTAAAAAAAAGATCTTTTTGTTGTTTTTGTTGGCCCTCCTTTGAGTGTTATGTCCTCTGCCGATCAGTCTGTCTTTGTGTTGAATATTTTTAATGATGCTTAAAAGATGAAAAATAAAGTGATGTGGAAATCATCACAAAAGGAAGATTTATGCCTTTGTGGTTTTTAACCAGAAAAAAAAACAAACACTTGAAAGATGAAAACTTAATAGATTGTTTGGAAAATATGTACATCTGGTTTGCTGCATCATGGGAGAAACTTAAACTTGATCTTTCTGTGGTGTGAACAGGTGAATGCTGTATTAAAACATCCTGGCCAAGCCAAGTGAAAACACAGCTTAGTTTTTTTTTAACAGTTTCCTATTTGTCACTTTCACTTCCATGCATTATAAATATCCCTGTATGATTGTAGGTGCTGGTCAGAAGAGTGCTATGTTTGTCCGTGCACAGTCTTTTGAAGATCTGACTGCTGAGACAGAGGAGTTAATTCAGAGGGAGGCTCAGCTGGAAAAACCCATAGAGTCTGCTGAGGAGCTCGAGGTGATGGTGGGAGAGAAAAGCATAGAGGATCAGCACAACAACGAAGCTGCCTCTGAGAGCAGGACTAAGGAAGAAGATGTTTCAAGTGAGGCGTGGAGAAGCCACAGAAAACATGTGTTTGTGCTTAGCGAGGCAGGAAAGCCAATCTACTCCCGCTACGGCACAGAAGAAGCTCTGTCCAGCACTATGGGGGTGATGATGGCCCTCGTGTCGTTTGTTGAAGCAGAGAAGAACATCATTCGCTCCATCCATGCAGGTCAGTATACACTTCATGAATTAAAAATAAAAGAGGTAAAAATGGATTTCATAAAAATTAATTGATTCATGTGAACGCTGTAAACATTTTTATGTGACAGATGGCTGCAAAGTGGTATTTCTTGCCAAGAGTCCTCTGGTCCTAGTGGGTGTGTCCCGAACCTGCCAATCAGATAAGGAGCTTCTGCGAGAGTTACAGTACATCTACTATCAGATCGTCAGCCTCCTCACCCTCACTCAGCTCAACCACATCTTCCAGCACAAGCAAAACTACGACCTGCGCCGCCTACTGGCCGGCTCAGAGTATCTCACTGACAACCTGCTGCACCGGCTAGACCGAGATCCTGGTCTGCTGCTGAGCGCCGTCACCTGCCTGCCTCTGCCCAGCTCCACCAGGGATGTGGTGTCATCAAGCCTACAAGCGGCTAAAGCCAAAAACCTGGTGTTCTCCATCCTGCTGGCGGGGGATCGCCTTGTCACCCTGGTGAGGAAAAAGGATCAGTTCCTGCACCACATAGACTTGAACCTGGTCTTCAACCTTGTAGGTTCCTCATCGTCCTTCCGGGAAGGTGAAGGCTGGACGCCAATCTGTCTGCCAAAGTTCAACACTGCAGGATTTTTCCACGCTCACATTTCCTACCTGGAGCCAGCCTCTGATCTTTGCCTCATACTGGTATCAACTGACAGGGAGGACTTTTTTAACATGTCCGACTGCAAGCAGCGATTTCTTGAGAGGTTAAACAAGCGCAGCGCCTACCAGGCCCTGAAAGAGGCACTCAAATGTCCAAGCTACTGTGTGGAGCAGGTCGGCATCCCAGAGCTGAGGCACTTTCTGTACAAATCAAAGAGCTCGGGGCTGTACACCAGGTGGGTAAGATGTCCACTGGAACATGTTTTGAGTTACCCTTGCATGGAGTCTTGTGTGTTATTTTTAATACAGAGGCATGCTGTAAGTGTTGAACGTCATTTACTCTTGTTCTTTATTTACTTACCAGAGTCTGTCTTAGATGTGAGGAATCAAAACCCTCCTTTTTTTAATTATAAACTCTTTATATACTCTACAGCCCAGCATTTCCCGTAATTTACCAGACTGATGAGGAGCAGGAAAGGCTGATGGGATTGTACCAGGACCTTCACAGCCGCTTGCATCATCCAACCAGACCTCTACGCTCCTTGTATCGCTGTACTGAAAGTGAAAACCTGAATGCATGGGTAAGCCTGGCTCTGTGAAGTAAATTTAATTGTCACCCTTTTTGATCAGTTGACTAAATTACTGAAAACAACTTGGAGACATCAAATATTATGTAAATGATTCCACTATATGTCTGATAACCTGAAATGTGAGTAAGCACAGGTATTTAAGAGCATATGGCACTAAATCATCTCAAGTGTAGAAGAACGTGTTACATGCGCTCACCGCGTTTTTTCTCTACTATGATCTGCATAGAGCAAGTGCATGCTTGTTCATAAAAGATAAAAAAAAAATCTTGTTTTAATACGAGGTATTAGTGTTAAGAGAAGGTAGTGCCGGATTTGGAGTTCTACACATTTAATACAAACAGAGCACAGTTGTATTTGATTTTTTTTTTTTAACCAGGATCAATTCAGTTTTATATCTTTTTGTACTTAGCCTGTTCAATCCCAAAATTTCCCCTGCAAAATAAATGCATGCATTTAATTTCATAGACCTCTCCCAGAACACAACAAATGTTTTTTTTTCATATATTGTTATTATTACAATTCTTAATTGTATTATTTTTATTATTATTATTATTATTATTATTATTATTATTATTATTATTATTATTATTATTATTATTATATTTCTTTTTTTAGAAATAAATTTAGTTTATTATCATTATTGTATTATTATTATTATTATCATCAATTTTTTTTATATTCTTTCATTTTAAGACATTCCAGAATTTTTTTAAAAAAAGTGTGGCATTTATTGTGGCCAGTGGGATTTAATGGAGTAACTGGCATTTGGAGTCTGAGAAAAGTCTCTTAGATATTTAAAACAACACTCCCCTCTAACAAATGTCATTTTCTCTATCTTGTTTTTGCAGGTTACAAGTGGCTTCGAGCTCTACCTCTGCTTTAGTCCTCTGGGGACCAAAGCCCTGGCCGTCTCTGCTGTCACCAAGTTGCTGAAGTGGATCAGGAAAGAGGAGGATCGCCTCTTCATCCTAAGCCCTCTCACTTACTGAGTCTTGGCTCATGGAGCCTGCGTTAACAACATCGCTGAATGATGCACCGTTCAGTTCTGTGTTGAGAAAGGCTGTGGGGGCTAAGCTTTATTGTTGCCTTTAGGTTTGTATCTAACTTAAAGATTTATGACCAGGTGGATGGTGGTGCATTCTGGGTGTATTAAAGCTGTACTTTAGCTGGCTAGCTTTTACAACTTGAAACTCATGAGAACAACAAATGGGAGAAGCTTGATCTGCATGGACAACAGAACAAAAAACAGGTGTTTGTATGCTTTTAACGGTGTGATAAGTACATCATTATTTTACTGAAACGGACCTATTGAGCCTCTCAGAATAAGATAAATGCTGCCTTTGTTTTCAAATGCTATGCTTGATTTTTACAAAAATCAAGAATACATTTTAAAAAATTAGAGGACTGGAACAAATTAAGGACCAGCAGAAGAATGACTTCTCCTGTTGTAAGACATTCTGTTAAAATATGACTGCAGCACATTCCTGCATTCTCTTTACTTAAAGACCAATTACTGTATGAAACATCATGCACTTTTTATGCAAAAGGCACTCCATGAGCAGTGTGTTTATACATCTGTAACCTGTTTACTGCTGTTATTTTATTTGTAAGATGTGATATTAATGTGACTACATTATGTTCAGTAGTCTTAATGTGTCCATTAGAAGTTTTCTTATTAACACATAACAGTCACTATGACTAGAATCCGATGGAGAAAAATGCTGTGTAATATTTTATTACTTTTTTCTAATCAAAGTTTGCTGCTTTCTTTGGCTCTTGCATTGCTAAGGTAGTCTAATGTTGCAACATCTGCCTCCACTAATCATGCCTTAAACTCATGCCTTAAATTAAGTTTTTTTTTCCCAAAGCCAATAAAAAATTATGATATTGTAGTTGCAGGTTTATGGCTGCTTTGCAATTGAACAATTATCAAGTATGAATAAATAAACAAACACTGTGTAATGTTCTGTGTTTGGGTTTACTCTAGCATTGCTGTCAGGTTTATGGCAAAATGACCATTTTGGTGCCTTTGTGGTATCAGTGTTAGAAAACACTCATTTGTTTACTTAGTGTCTCGTATCTATCTGCCAAATTTATTACAGGATGCGTGTTTATGGTGTACTGTCATTCAGGCCATAAATGTACAGTAGGCCATCATAGGACCATTCAGTAGGCATGCCGGTCTGTTGCCAAAACAATAAGGAAGCACTTGAAGCACAATAAAAGCAGTCAAATACAGCACAGTGGAAAAGAGAGGAAATATTCAGCAGATAACCTTGAATTGATTGCCAAAGAGGGCACGTCTCAGTTTAGCTACGTTTAATTTGAGTAGAAAATTCTTAAGAAACCAAAAACACTTCAAAGAGACCTATTTTTGAGTGAATGGTCTGGAAACGGGTAGAACATCCAGCAGAGCCAATCTGACAGGTTATCAGCCAGCTGCCTCGACTGAATGGATGGAAGAGTAGAAAAAGAGATGGATAATGATAAAAAAAAAAAAATGGTCACAAAGAGAGTAGCCTGCTTTCTCACACATCTACAGCTACTACGTGTTTGTTGCTACAATGCAGATTAAAAGTCGTAAAATGTGCGTAGTAGCACAGTCAACATGACTGGTCCCTGTTCAGTCTCTGGGGTCGTGTTTAGCGCTGCTGTCTGTCTGCTGAGAGAGGGAGGAGCGAGCTGAAGCCATCACTCACACTCATACTGAAAGTTCAATCCGAAACCAACACTGTTTTATCTTCTCGGTGTGTGAAAAGACGAGCGGACTGTCTACCCCTTTAAAAAACCTTGTATCCATATTTGTATCGGGCGAATCGAGCTCTCAAAGGAAAGAGCAGTCGCAGTCTTCCCTCCTTCAAGTTTCTGACGAGCACCGAAGCTGTCAGTGGTTGTTTCCCTGAAGAGGACTTTCTCTAACCTGAACAGGTAAGCTTTCTTTCACACTCACACCTTCATGTTCTGAACAGGAACAAAATAAATTGTGGATAAATTGAATTAGCCAGCCAGCGCTTAGATACCCACCTGTCTTCTCTCGATCGACTTAATTCCATACAACCTCAAATTGTACATACATCATAGCCTGTTACATCAAAAATTACACCAACAAGAGATTGAAATTTTATTATATTAGGCTATTTGTTAACATTCATATGAGTCAGTTAAATTGCATTTCTCCTTCTCTTTCTCTTCTTCATAGGTTTGTGTTATTATGATAAAGCTTTGGTGTTGAAACTAATTTTTTAAAGGCATATTTTGTATCAGATAATTTATGAGGGGGTTGTCAGTTGCATTAACTGTTCTAATTATAATGTGAGTTTAATTTTATGAAACGTTTTGTTCATTAAAGTGAAATATGTGTTTCTTCTCAGCAGACTAATAGACTACCATGCCTAAAAATGCTACAACCATTTGTAATTCTCATAGAGCTGTGTGCCACTTCTTGTTGTTTCCAACTTATGGAATAAAATACATTTCTACATGTAGGTTCAAGATTCCACCAATAAACAAACAAAGAAACACACAAACAAAAAGACAACTTAAAAAATAAATAAATAAAAGGAAAACAGACACGATCACAATCACAGTGTTCTTCCAATTATGCATGATTTGGCCAACTTCATGTGATTTAACTTTGGAATAATTATTTGTCAAATAAACAAATAAAGATCCATATGTATCAATGAATAGATATTTTAAAATAAAGTAAACAGATAGCTGATCTGTCCCTTTCCTATTTGGTTCCAGCAGTAGTCTAGGGCTTGTGAAAGATTTTCCAACATTCAATCGATACATGAATCCTCGGGGTACCATTCTCTTGGCTATTGATTGTGCTGGAGATTGCCTCTTCATATCCCTGCGGATGTCTTTACCATGATGAATGAAAAAGCGCTCTCCCTTACTCTAATTAACAGCCAACAAAGTGCCTGTGTCTAAACCACTGATTTAGAAAAGCTTTCTCCATCCTCCTCACTGTAGAACCACAGGGATGTTGATAATATACACAACGGGAAAAAAAACAAGTGAGTTGCACATTTGGAAAAGCAAATTAGTGCTCTATTATTTGTGAAAGAATGAGGATGCAAACCCAGGAATTTGATTGAAGATAGTTTAGAATCCCCCAAACACTGAATCCTCTTTTATGTCGTCCTTAGACTGTGAGAGATATAGCGCTCACAACGGTATTACACCTTTCATTCACGAAAACGTTACCTGCATGCTGACCAGCCTCTAAATAGCACTGTGCACCATGACTGGAAAGTCAACTTCAACCATTTGCTTTATTAACCATGAACATGAAAGTGTCAATCAGTGCCATTACTATGTATACTCATGTCCTCCAACCGTAACCTCAGTTTTACATGGAGCTGCGAATGTTAAAATGTAACACTACATGAGTGGTACTCTGTGAATAATTGATGTTCAGTCATAAGTCGTCAGACTCTTAAACTTTAACGTTTCCTCAAGAACTCTAACAGTAAGATCTGTTTTTCTCCTCAGATTAAAAAAAAAATGTCTGCTGCTACTTTAGGAAAACTAAGTTGATGAGATTCTCCCACACGAGCAAAGGAGTTGTTTCTTCTTCTGCTGGGACTTCTTAAGGCACATGGAACCTTATGACCATCAGTCCGTGCACATCCTTTCCCCTGAAAAGCACGTAGTGGTTGTGACAGGAATGCAAAGTAGAGAGGCCGGGGCTCTTGAACACAGCCTTACCGTGATGTTTGTGGTTAATGATCCACCAAACAGCTTCTGTTGAGGATGGAGAAAAGGCTCTGGGTTTGAAACATGGTTCCATATGGTTGGCTGTTGTATCAGGACTGTGGAGGATGACTCACGAGCAATGCCAAGTTTCTGTTGATAGGATGGTGCAATAAAGCCTCGTCATTTTCTCAGAGAAATACATGGGGTACTGGGTCAACCAGAGTAAACATGGGCTGGCAGATGTGACTGATGCAGAAAATCACACAAAACTTGGTTTAGCTGGAAACCATGCTAACCTTCACAGAAATAGCCTTCTTTTGATCATGCAAACATTTCCTTTGATTGTTTGTGTAGAGTCAGAGGAAGCTTTAGACTTTACGACCACATGTGCTTTTATCATTATTTGGTTCATGCAGCTGAAATGTTATTTTTCACATCAGATCATTCGACCACAACAAAGAAGAGTGAAGCTGAGTGACTAAAGAAGCACTATTTACATGAAAAGACCCTTAATGTGTGTTGAGAAACTGTGTAGTAGTAAGGAAATGAGTGATTCAGTTTTATATGCACAGGTGTCAGTAATAAAAAAAATCAGGCCCAAAGATTAAGAGATCAAGAAGAAGCAAGGGTAGTCTAAAATTTAAAGAGCAGTTCAGAAATAAAGGAAGCATTTGTATCTTCTTTGATAACAAGTAGAGCTGAAACAATTCCTTGAATGATTCGAGGTACTCAATTACAAGAAATACTCGAGTAATTTTCTCTGCCTCGAGGAATCGTTTAATTTTAAAAAAGATCAAAGAGAGGTATTTCAAATAGAGCTGAGGCCATATTAAGAGAGTTTTCAGACCCCTCAAGCTACCTCTTATACAAAATAGCAACTAGCAACAAATCTAGCTTCTTTTCTGGAGTTTGGAGACTAATGGGTCATTCTACGAAACAGGTGCCATTTGGGTCCGCAACGTTTGATGAGATGTACGAGGCACAAAAAATGTGTCAAAGTGTGTTTACAAATTTTTGGAGCTACCAAAGCGAGTGCTCTTATTGACATGCTGTATCAGAAAATTCTATTTCTTAAAGAGAAAAATTTTCATTTAAAAAATAACTGCTCTTTAACTAAACCAAACTGTATTTTATCCGATTACTCGATTAATCGATGGGATTTTCAGTAGAATACTCGAATACTAAAATATTCGATAGCTGCAGCCCCAATGACAAGAGTTGAATAGAAAGACAAACGCCTTACTTTAGGATTATTATGATTCTAGGGCCATGAGATTTAAAACTTGGTGTACTAAGACAACCTAAAACCAGGAAAAACTGTCAAAAATTACGGATCTGAATCACTAATTAATTAATGGATGAAGGTTACGGCTAGATTTAGGGTGAGGGTTGGGTAAGGGTTAGGTTTGGGTCTAGGGTTAGGGTTAGTTGGGGTTAGACTTAGGGTTAGGGTCAATGCTAGGGCTACTTCCATGTTTTAATGAATGTCAAATATGCTAAAAGGAAGCCTTATTTGATTCATACTCATTGAAAATGACGTTGTGCATACTTCTGCAGTTTTGTAAGTGATATACTTTTAAAGAGACCCTCCTGTCTCTTTTGTCTTCACAGGTATTGGCAGCAGGTGTCAGGATGCTTTTGTCTGCAGAACAGACCTGGAGGTAACCCCACATCCACAGTGCTGTTGCCCACCCTTGCATCCAGGAGTGGAGATGGTCCACTGGATCACACAATGGGGGACTTATGCCTGGCTCCAGACTCTTCTGGCCTTTGCCCTGGCCAACTGTTCCTCACTTGCGCCCAGCCCTGTCAATTACTCTGTCGTTTACACCATGCCTTTTTTCCAGGCCAAAGGCCCCATCCAGAACATAGTCAACAACTCGTATTACCAGGAGGTGTATGTTGCCTCTCAGAATGTAATTGAAGCTGTCAACCGAAGTTTGGAGAAAGCCTGGGAGCTCCGCACAGGGCCAGTGGGAAGCCCAGAGTGTCAAATATGCAATTTGTGTGAGGTTGACAAAGATCCCAACTTTCTGGAGGACACAAACAATCAGGTCTTACTGTTGGACACTCTCTTCATGTATTTATACTCTTGTGGAAGTTCTCAATATGGTGTATGCTATTTCCACCAACTTACCTCAAATGGAGAGTCCCCTTCTCTTTCTAAGTGTTTGTACAGAAAGGATTCAAACTCTGCTGCCTACTGTCCTGACTGTTTGGCGAGCCCTCTGGGTACCAAAGTGACAATGGTTGAAGAAGGTCAGACGGTTTACTTCTTCGTTGCTACAACTGTCAACGACAGCGTGACCCAGCGTTATGGAAGGAAGTCTCTATCAGTGCGTCGACCCCTTGCGACAGAGGATGGTTTCTACAGAGATGTGCGTGGCCTGACGGTCCTCCCTGGCCTGCGAAGGAGTTACCATATCGAATATGTCTACAGCTTCTTCACTCAGGAGTTTGTCTACTTCCTCTCAGTGCAGAGAGAGAGCCCTGATCAGGGCTCCTCGCCATTTCAGACCCGTCTCGGCCGCCTTCCAAGAAACGAGTGGGAGATGAAAAGGTATCGTGAGGTGATCCTAGAGTGTCGCTTTGAACCGAAACGCCGCAGAAGGAATGTGGCCAGTGAGCCCTACAAGGATGTGGTGTACAATGTGGTTCAAGCAGCCCATTTTGGCAAGGCTGGCAGGGAGCTGGCAGACGAGCTGGGGGCAGAGGAGGAAGATGACATCCTCTATGGGGTTTTTGCTGTTACTGATGACGACGGAGTTACTGAACGTGACTCGGCTCTGTGTGCCTTCCCCATGGACAACGTGAACAAAGCAATCGCAGATGGAGTGGATGACTGCTGTGAGTCTGGACCAGAGCAGCTCTCCAGAGGGCTCTGCCATTTCCAGCCCTGTGAGAGCTGTCCACATGAGGTAAGCCAGTCCAGGTGGTTAAATCAAAGGCATCTCAGGTCTGTGTGAGATGAGACCATAAATGAGTCTCAGTAAATTAGAAAATCATTGAAAAGTTTATTTCAGTCATTTAATTCAAAAAGTTAAACATGTACACCCCACATTTAATATCTCATAAAATAAGAATATTATATTTAAACCACAAATAAAATTGTTTAGTAATGTATAAAAAGTTCTATCTGAAAAGTATGTTTTTGAATGCACTCATTCCTTGGTTGTGGCTCTTTTTGCATGAATTAGTGTGGCATGGAGGTGATAAGTCTGTAGCGCTGCTGAGGTTTAATGGAAGTCCAGGTTGCTTTGATAGGATGGGGTTAAGTGTCTCCTATCTTCCTCTAGACCGGGGATCTAAAACCCGTGCCATGGAGGGCCAAGAGACTGCAATTTTTCTTTCCAACAAAAACTCTAGCTGATTTCATTGATTACCCCACCTTCACCAGAGAGCAGGGACCAATCAGTGAAATCAGCTGGTGGAGTTTTTAGTTGGAAAGAAAACCTGCAGCCTTTTGGCCCTCCATGGTGCGAGTTTGATATCCCTGCTTTAGAAATTACCTCATAGAGTCAGGACTTTAGGGATTTGCTGGCAGATCAAGCACAGTAGTATCATGGTCTTTGAACCTGCCATGTCCTGCTGAAATCAGCAGGACCATGAAATCAGCATCTTAAAGTTTGTCAGCAGAAGGAAGTATGAAGTGCTCCAAAATGTCCTGGTAAATGGGTCTGCCGACTGTGGACTTCAGGAGACACAGTGGACCAACAGCAGCAGATGGCATGAAACCCCAAACCCTCACTGACTGTAGAAACTTTACACTGTACTTTCTTTTTGGATTCTGAGCCTCTCCACTCTTACTCCAGACTCTGGGTCCTTAATTCACAAATGTAATGAAAGATGACTTTCATCTGTAAGGGAGGACTTTGGATCACTGACTCACAGCAGGAATGTAGCAGTTGTGCTGTGTCTGTTTGTGGTGACTCCAGCCCCAGCCCATTACTTGAGAAGTTCCCTCAAATTCTTGGATGGTTTAGCTTGATAATCCTTTCTACCACTCTTCTCCTCTCCACTCAGCTTTCTAGTACTTTGCTTAGTTACAGCACTCTGTGGACAGTTTTTTGTGTCTTGCCTCCTTGCAGGAGGGTATCAGTGACTGTCCTCTGGACAGCAGTCAGCAGTCTTTCCTGTGATTGTGTAGCCTGCTGTTTAAACTAAGAGATCATTTAAGGGCTCAGGAAACCTTTGGAGGCGTTTCCAATTAAACAGCTGAATAGAGCGTCACACCATTAGTGTAAAATATTACACTTTTTCTTGATGTTCTAATTTTACAACATACTGAATTTTGTGTTTTAATAACTTATAGTTATAATTACCCCATTTAAAAGAAGTAAATGATTGAAATATGTCACCCTTCCCTGAACCATTGAAATCAACCTCTCAAGGATGTTCAAATTTTCTTGAGCTGCACCATGTGATTGTATCCAAACAGACATGTTTATCTCATAGGGAATGGTAAATGTTAATTATACTGTATAATGTGGTACATGTGTCACATCAACACAGTTATTGCCTTTAAATTGACTTTATGGAAGTCTACATACAGTTGCAGCTCTGTCAGTGGAGACCAGCAAGAGAAAAAGAGAATCAATAATCATAAACAAAAACAAAATGTCTGAAGCAGTAGTTACACATAAGATGCCATATCTCAAACATAGCACCAGACAGCATATCGCAGAGTGCTAATGTCATTGAAAACACCAGTGAATGCAGTAGCTATGTTTGTTTGTGTTCAGAATCCACAAATGTAATTTTGTGCCCATGGGCACTTTGATGTCAGAGTTGTGGTTTGGCAACATGTTGCTTCAGGGAGCAGCAAAAGTGTGAAATTGATCCAAAAAATGAAATTCAGCTTTGCTAATTTAACATGCATAACCACGCGTGCTTCAATAAAACATGAGTGCATTTTTGAAAATGAAAATGTCTGTAAGGCGCTCACCTGCAGCTGCTCCCGGTTTTCAAAAGAATAGAGGATGATCATTTGATGGGTGTGATTTATGTCACACCCAGTACGCAATCAAAACACTTTATACTATTGCAGAGGAATGCAACACTTTGTAAGAGGATTAAAATAAAAGTTGCCTTGTTGTGTTTCAGTACTCGGGACTGGAAATAAATTTTTATGGACATCTGTGATGATGACGACTGTTATCAGAAATGTGAAATCAGTTTGACCCTTTGAGCTCATTCATCACTTGATGTGCATGGAAACAAAAGAAAAAGTTATTGAACAGTAAGATCAAACCTCTTGCTCATTCAAACATGCTGTGTCTTGTCAGATTAAAACATGGCTTGGAGCAATCATTTTCTGGAAACTCGACGTCACTCTGAGGATTTCTTGCAACATGTTGAAATTGATTAATTATAGAAGCTTTGATACGTGATTGTCAGATTTACTTGTGGGTGTAACTTTTCATTGCAAGCTGCTGCCAGGTTCGCTGTTTTCCTCCCACCTCCGGCTTAATGCTAAGATAAGCTAGGTTAACCTCATGTTGCTCCGGCACTATGTTTTGCATCGCTGTCTCCAGAGTGTTATCAGTATTTTCATCTACCTCAGCTAAAAAGAAAAAAAGATGAAAGGAATATATTTTAAAGAGGCCCTTCTGAATTTTTCACTATGTTCACTAACACCAACAGTTTATAAGGAGGATACTTTAATATGATGACAAGAGCTGGTAGACTAAAATTTACTCTTGGGGTGTGAATGATTTTTATTTTTATAAATATTTTTTTTAATGTGTCAGATCTTGTTTTTATGCCTATGCACAGGACCTCAGTTACAATATTTGCACAGGAACTGGAACTGCAACCACTCTGTTGTCATTATCTGTTGGTTAACTCTGTTTTGTACGTAAGTAGTCAATCACTTGTCAAATGCTAAATATCTTGAAGGTGCCACGATTTAAACTACAAAACTGATTTGTACATTTTTTTTTATGAGATCATTTTTTTCCCAGTTTGACTTGAAGGATTTGGGAAATGTACATAAATCATAAAGAAAACTGCTGTTATTTTTTTTTAAGCCTTTAAGCTTGTCCATCAATAAGAAAAGCTGGATGAACCCTTATAGAAATTTTAATGCTGGAGTAACTTGGAGCAGAAAAAAAATCATTGAATACTTGGGACACAAAATCATCATTTTTTTTTTGGAATAAAAGAAAACTTGATCTTTAATGAAAAACCCCACATCTTTACAAATGGATGTATTACTTTTTCTTTTTTTTTTTTTTTACTTCAATGAGGTTAGTCTTTATAGGTGACTGGGATTTTTTGAGAAAATATTCTGTGTGTAATTTCATGCTGTTTTATTGTATTTGAATGGGTATTACCAGTCAGTGTTAATCTGAAGACTGCTCCTCCAAACACGGTTTCACTCTGCTCACTCTGGGAATCATCCTGTCACTAAAGAAGCACAAATCATTCGTCATAGTCTGAATCAGATCAGAGTGGTTAGTCACATTAAAGCAAACTGGGTTTATTGTCACTCCTTCCCAAAACTCTCACTGAGAAAGCATTGTTGTCTTAGAATCTGGGGTTTATCACAGCTCAGTAACATCAACTCTAAGCCGTCCAGCTAGTTTAAAGGATTTTATTGAGTCAACCAAGATGCTGAAACATTGTGTGAGTGGCACAGTTGAAGCTCCTTTTTTTGGTTTTAAAGCAGCAAAAATGGAAAGTTTATGTCTACACTAACATCTCTAAGTTTTGGATTATTCTGTCATCTACCTTGAATATGCAAAATCTGCTGTGCCTTAAGGGAAAACATGTCACTTCTCTGTCCCTGTATTTGAAGGCACTGTTACCTGATGTGGATCCTTTCGTTAATTCAGAAGTCTCATGTTATTATTTTTCCATCGTTTGTCTTATTTTGATTCTTCTGGGTTTGCCCCCAGAGCATGGAGAACAACGCCACATGCAGAGACCATCCTACCATGGTTTCAAAGCCCTACTACAGAGTGGACCTCTTCAACAGGCAGATGACGGACGTCCTCCTCACGTCTCTGCTGGTCACAACCATCGAGAACAAGACCGTGGCTCATATCGGCACTTCAACTGGACGTCTGCTGCAGGTATTTGGCATTATTTATAAAATGTTTTCCCCATTTGTATGCTTGGCTTCACATGACAAACACATATCATGTGCTAATTATAAGACTTTGTTGTGTTTGTGTTGGCAGCTTGTATTGACAAGATCCAGCCCAATAATATTTGCTAACTACTCTCTGGTTGAGAACAAGAGAGTCTCTTCTATCGCTGCTGTCTACTCATCAGAGTATCTTCTCTTTGTGGTTGGAGATAAGGTAAACAACCCATCCCATAATGACGTAATATAGAAGATTACTTTTTAGAATAGTTTATGAACATTGATATTTTCTTGGTGGATATAATTCCATATGAAAGAAAAACTCTTTGGGACCATTTTTCACACACGGTCTTAAGACGTAAAAGTTTAATTACATTATAATTGCAAATGAGTTGGGAGTTTGACTGATAATCAATCACTGAGTCCTCCAATCCTCTTGAGACCTGTGCAGGTAATTTCTCCTGCCCTCTACCCAGACTACGCCAGGATATGCTTGGTCTTCTGTGACCCAGATAATGAATAAGTAACGAAACAAAATCAATGCAAGAAATGATATAGCTCTGCAGTTTGGGGCAGGGTGTGTGTGAGAGCCTGACATTGCATCAGTTATCACAGGAGAATACTGTGCTAAATTAAAATTTGACACAAAAGCAAGATGAGGTTTTGAGGTTTAGGACCATGCTGTAGCTTTTGAATTTAAAAGATGACATTTTTAAATAGAGTCTTTAGTCATATAAATATGCAGTGTTATTCTGATACAGTGTGTTTAAGACCTGGAAAGGCCAATGTGCAGTCCTCTGCTGAATAAAGCCTTGTATAAACTTACATTTTCTCTTGTACTGGGAGGCATAAATTATGAAGGGGTAATCTGAGGTCACATCTTTCCATGGATTATTTAAAGACCACATTAATAATGAAATAGCGCAGTGTATCCCTCCCCAATTATTGGTTTTGTGTCCATGAATTTTCAATAATAATCCAATAATCTCTCCCTCTCAGATGTTCCAGGTGCCTCAGAGAGGGCCGGGCTGTCAACACTTCCTCACTTGCGCGATGTGTCTGACAGCCCCCAAGTTTATGGGCTGTGGGTGGTGCTCTGGAGTGTGCTCCTGGAGGAGTGAGTGTCACAGTCGCTGGAGGAATGAGTCCTGCCCACCAGGAATCACAGGGGTGAGATTTGTTCTGTAAGGCTGTGCACAAACATGTCTCTGTGCCACTAAGTATTTCATTTCAAGGTGGCACCGTATATTCTGTTTTATTGACGCAGTTCTTTCCACGGACTGCTCCCCCTGATGGTCAAACAGAGCTGATGGTGTGTGGATTTGAGTTCCAGTCTCCTCTGAGACCTGCCATTACCTCCAGAACCCACCTGGTCAGACTGGGTCAGACAGCCTGCGCTGTGCTTCCAGTCAAAAGTAACATCACACAGTGAGTGTTTATGAAGAGTTTCAAGTGCAGTCTCTTTTATAGTTGTCATGTTTGGACTCGGTTTTCTAAAAACGATGTATTTGCATGCTTGTGATAAAGTTAAGCAGTTCATTGTTAAAACTTAAATGTAGCAGTTGCCTTCGTTATTTATTTATTTATTGTTATGATTAGTGTGATAATAATAATAATAATAATAATAATAATAATAATTATTATTATTATTATTATTATTATTATTATTGTTGTTGTTGTTAAAGTAAAACCGCCTTTATTCTCTGGTTAAAAATCCTCCTTCTTTGTAACAAAACCCCCCCCCCAAAAAAACAAAAAAAAACAAACAAAAAAAAAATGTACCCCTCATTAGGGATCATTTCTTAGGTTTTGTCTCTTCTGCATTTAATCAGATCTAATTTGATTCTAGTTGATACAAACCACATTATGATTCCAGTAAAACTTTGTATTTCAAGGTATTAAAAGACAAATATGACACCAAAACTTCTTGTAAGGAGCTACAATATCTGCACAAAAGAGATACCCAAACTTGCTTGTCAAGCTACTTGAAATGGGAATAATAAGTATTTTTTTCTAATTCCTTTAGCATTTTTTTCAACTTTTTTTTGGGTAATTACCTTGAAACATGACAGTTCTCTGGACTTGTTTGGGGAGTGTGGCTTATATTGAGTCTAATAAAAATAAAATGTTCCAAAATGAAACGCTTATCTTTTTTGTTTTCCCAGTGATTTGGGTGAGCATGCAAACATTTGTTTGCAAGCACTTTAAAAAGATGCAAATACTAATGAAAATGAGTGAAAGCTGTTTGTGTGAACCTAACATACACTTATTTATCTTAATCCTTGAAAGAACAAACAAACAAAAACCCCAGCAAAATAACTCAATGAAAACAGTCTGGGACTGTTACCTCTATCTAAAAACTTTAATTCTTTGAAGTAAATTATTCCTTGATGTTGTTTTGAGTTTGACTTTTGTATTGGACCCAAAATGTAATTACCTGCTTCTCTCCAGCCTGGTGTGTAAGATCCTCTCTGGGGCCACTGAGCTGTCAAAACCAGTCAATATTACTGTGGAGGTTCACGAGGGCAAGGTGGACGGTCGTTACTCTATTGATGGGAAGGCAGAACTGCCAGGTTTCACATTTGTGGTAATCTTTAATTTCTTTTTCTTATACTGATATATTCTTTTTTTGACAACGAAAAAGCTTGAAGTATGCGAATCAGGCCTGTAATACTCCAAAACACTTAAAACTGTGCCATCAGATTCCCAACATCACAGAAATCCAGCCCAACTATGGACCTCGTGTTGGGGGAACTCTCATCACAGTGACTGGGCCTCACCTGGACGCTGGGAGGACCAGAAAAGTCACTCTCAATGACGTGCCCTGTCCCATAAAAAGGTGTGGAGCTACATCTGTTTCCATGCACTTAGGTCACATTTTTAGGTTGTTTTTGACTAACAGCATTTTTTAGATACTCTGCTTTCTGTGAGTTAAAGATGACAAGCTGCTACGCAAAACATATTCATTCCTATGATTAAACAAACATGTTTCAACTCGTAAGTAAAAAACGGTTTGTGAGGCCTTGGCATCCACAGGCTGACTCAGAGTGCTGCTATTTTCTACTGTTACTGAGCCCAGAAACCTATTTCAAAGCTTTTTGATCTTCAACAGTTGTTCACTTACTTCTGTTTCATCACAGAGTCACGAAGCCTAAAGGCGACGTGTCCTCCATCATCTGTCTGTCCCAGCAAATCTCAGAGGTGAGGGACGTTCCCCTGAGTGTTTTCATCGACAAGTCGCCTGTTCTCACTACAAAGGTGTTTTACTACAGAGAAAACCCAAAGATTACTGCTGTCCTGCCCAGCTGTAGCTTTGACAGGTAGGTCACTGAGGACGGAAGTGAAGAAAAGACTGATGTATTGAACCATCAGGGGACATGATATCAACTTACACTAGCATCTCTCTGTGTTGAAGGGGGTCCAAGATCGTGATTGAGGGGGAGAACCTGGATTCTGTGTACCGCACCTTTATTCGCTTCAAACCCAATGAGAGTCACTTAAAACCTGTGACAAGGGTAAAGTATTCATCTTGATGCTGAAAAGTTTAAACTTTTTGTTCTCTGTAATTCACCCAAAGTTTTCAACACATTGACGTTCTCCACTCACATATACCTAAACTGTTCTGCTCTGAGTCAGCTTTTAAGCATGATCACATTGTTTTTCAGGAGTGCATCGGGAAGTCCCTGTCGACAAGGATGGAGTGTCTCTCTCCTGTCTTCCACAGAGACGAAACAGAAGAAGGAGAGCTTTCCTTTGACATGGACGGAGCTTTGGGGCTCTGGAAAAAAGAGTTCTCGTACCACCCCTACGGCGAGCCCATACCTTTTGAGACCGAGGGCCACGTGCTGAGTTTGTACCCTGGGTTTGATGAAGTGTCATTACATGTAAGAGAGAGTTTAGAGGATATTTCTCATTGAATATAAATGATTAAATATCAACATAATGTGTTTTTGTCTTTGCTCACAGCATCAAAAGCTGAATCTGGTGAGCTCCTGTATGACCATCATTATGACGGTTGCAGGGGTTAACTGTGACGCTAAAGTCCTGGATAATGAAATCACCTGCAGGATACCCAAAAATATGACCATTCCCAGTGAGGGCCTACCAGTGAAGGTAAAGATGTTTGGCTGATGAACCAGCATGTAACAGAAGATCAATCAGATCTGTGAATTTTATTAGATACACTGAAGCAGCAGCTTGAGAGGACAGACAGAAAACAGATACATTGCAATAATGAAACCAATATCTGTCAGGGTGGAGGTGCAGGAAAATTTGCGAAATAAATGACATGAATTCCCATCACAAACAATCCGTTTGCCTTCATGTCTACAGAGGCTACATGGTTTTTGCATCAGAGAATCTAGAAATATTATTTTTTTAGGAATACTGAAATCAATCTCACGTTAGATTGATGGTGACTTATAGTCTGCTGCCAGGAAGTAGTTCATTTAGGTAACACAAGGCAGGAAGAGCCTAGCTTAGTCTAAATATCAAATTTTAAACTAGAGGAAGAGTTTTTTCATCCATCACTGGATCTAGTTATTCACTTTTTTTCAGTCCAGATGGTTGAGACTAGGGCTGGGTAATTACGGAAAAAAAATCAAAATCACTATTAATCGAACCTTCCACCCTAATTTTAGTTAATGCACTATCATCCCACTCTCAACTCAGTTTATTCTGTAAATATTTGTGTAGTTTTGAAAAAGTAACCAAAGTGAACATGCACAGGTGACGAACTAAGGTTTATTTATTGAAACAATGTAATTGAAAATACACATCAGCTAGACCAAAAATGCTTCGGAAAAAAAATCTTTGAAAGAAAAAGTGTTCATTTTGCAAGCAACATAAATAATTTCAGTATTGTGGTGTTAATGTAGAAAATAACTTTCTTCTGCTGGTTTTCTGGCAGCCTTCACGCTTTGGGACACCTGGCTGCCTGTTGTGTAACTACACAACCAGTAGTCTATTTGAAGGGGGGAGTGTATTAGCAGAGAGCGGATTACAAGGGGGGGGGGGGGGGGGGGGGGGGGGGGATTCATTACAGTTGACCAGGTAATTTTACATCATTTAGAAAATCTAAACGTCTTGATTATTTTTCGATTAATCCCTAGTACAGGGGTGCCCAAATTCTTTTCAGTGAAGGGCCAAAAACGAACCAAGGTTGAATGTTGCAGTGCATGATATTAAATGTGCCTATTGCAAAACTATGCGAAATAAATACACAAACAAGTAATTTTGCAAAAGAAAATACTTTTAGTTACTTTATTTCACAGCATGAAATGACTGAATAGCTATATGGCACAAAAACTAGGCCAATGTCTCCAAAGACCTTTAGTGCAATGTAACCTGAACAAGATGGGACACAACCATAGACTGTATATAGAGTGGACAGCGTGGCTCCGCCATTTACCATTGTACCATTGCAGTGGAGACTGTGAGGGATTCTGGGAGACTCTGAGTGGATCCGAGTGACAAAAATAATAATTTTTCTTTTCTTTTGAAGTCTAATCACTTCTTGACTCTACCTCCCGACATATTTTACAATCCCCGGAAAAGATAAACGAGAATAGCAGCTGTCAGTCATCATTAAACGTGACGTAAAGCCTCATTTTAACCTCTTTTAACTAATGAAAACGAAAATTTTCAGAAAAAAAAGGACTTGAATACAAGGCAGCCAAATGATATCTTAAAATCACTACAACAATCGGACGTGAGAAATATTTTTACAAGGTGTATTAATTTTTTCAAGTTTGACCACAGCCCATCTGGAATGGCTGGAAAGCCTGATTTTTTTAACCTATACTGCAGCCAGCCACCAGGAGGAGCAGTTTTTGTGGCAACCTCACTTTGAGTCGAGCAAACGGACGTCCATTTTTTTTTATTATCTATGGACACAACATGCTCCTATGACACCAAAACAGAGCATTTTCCATTCTTTTAAAATGAGGAATAGTATTAAAACTGTAAACCTGCTTTAGATTTTCCCCTATAAATTACACTGTATTATCATTAATTTATGAAGATTATACTCTTTAAAAACAGCAACTTTCTGCCTACACATTAGGCATAATGCTGTGGAATCCATTTCTGGAAAAAAGTACTCATGTTTCCAACTATTCATAAACTTTCTCTTGTCAGAGTGGCACTGTCGCATACACTCCATCCCAGCCATGACCCTGTATCCTTTCACTCTCTGGTCATAGGCTCACAGATTTGAGCTGACAGGACCAGCGCCACCCTACTCCAAATGTAACACAGTGTTAATTTGTGGTTAGGATAGGAAGTGCAACAAATGGGAGACAAGGGCTGCTGGCAGTGGGAAAATAATAATGATAATTAAAAATATATATATAAATCAAATCAAAATTGAAACAGCGGGCAGAAAAAAGTCCCTGGTGGGCCAACTTTGGCCCGTGGGCTCCCCTACCTTAGTAGCCCTAGTTGAGACATCTCACTTTCCAACTTAATTCAGCTTCTGGTGTCACAAATTTTACCAGTCTGCTCTGACTCAAAGCATCCAACAAACAGTCCATCCTGGCCAGATGTGCAAACACAAGTTTATTTCTTACACTAAGAACCAAGAAGGCCAACAGAAGAGTTTCATTTAAAGGAATCAGAAAAAATAATTTACTTTTAACTCTCGTCTGCATTTAAACACCAACTGCACCACATTAAGAAGAGCAGTCACATCCAAAAAGTAATTCTCAGCCGAAACAAATTTCTCACACATTGAGCTATTAAGTATGTGTTCTGTCTGAAATGAGTTTTCTTTGACAAAATAATATTTTAATCTTTTCATTTGATTTAAAAAGTGCACACACACAAAGAAAAGAGTGGTGTTACTGTGACATTAGTAATTTTCAGTGACTCTGATGGCCTTTTTCTTTAGATCTCCATCAACGGACAGGTCCACAATGTTGGCATGGTGGTGAGGGTCAGCAACCACTACATGGTGGGCATCGTTCTGGGGATCCTGGCAGCCCTTGTGGCTGGAGCAGTGCTGGCCTTTGTCGTCATGAAACACTTGAGGAAGAAGAAGAAAGGTGGGCTCCTCTCTGCTCTGTGGACCTTGGTCACTCTTGTTTTTGTAACAGTGAGCAGCAGTGGGTGGGATTCTCGGGCTGAATCACTCGAGTCTTTCAACCAGAACATCCCTGGTGTAGCATGAGATGTACGCTGGTCCTGCTTCTGGGTTGATGATTAAAAAGAATTGTGAAATGTTTTTCAGCCTCCATGGTAGAGAGCCGTTTGTCTCACAGTGTGAACCGCTCTGTCACTAACAACGTGGAGCTATCGCCCGTTGGGGACTACAGGAGAGGTGATTGTCCAAGCACTCAGGCCTACAGCTCATTTCTTGTCTGAACTGTCATTAAAAAGCTCCTCTCTCTGTCTTGTGCCAGTAGTAGCCTTGAATCCACCGACCCCACTGGTGGGCCCTGTGGTGTTCCCCAGCCTGGCTTATGCTGCAGGCAGCATTGATCCTACACTCACCCCCCTCATGCCTCCAGATAAGATCTCCATCTCCAGTTTCAGACCTGAGCTGCTGGAGGAGGTGAAGGATGTTCTTATTCCTGCTGAGATGCTGCTGGTGCAACATCACCGCATCATAGGGAAGGGTAAGAAACCCAGTGGGCCTCATTCACAAACAGTGAATTCGCACAAATTTTGGCCTAAATTGTGCGTACCAACGTTTGATGCACAAATTTATGATTCATTAATA
Source organism: Halichoeres trimaculatus (assembly GCF_033239565.1). Lineage (NCBI taxonomy): Eukaryota > Metazoa > Chordata > Actinopteri > Labriformes > Labridae > Halichoeres > Halichoeres trimaculatus. The sequence continues at coordinate 15,768,625 of NW_027437179.1, read as the reverse complement.
TTTACTTACTTGAATTTGTTCTGACTCTGTGATCAAATTCATAACCTGCTCAGACCATGTGTACGCACAAATGATGACGACCAGCTCTCACAGAAAATGTAAAGACATACACTTTTAACTAAATGCATGACACATTTATACTACTGTCAGTAAAAGGAAAAAGTCTTTAATAGAGTGAAAAAATAAACTGTGAATTGACTAAATGTATTAAGTAACCATGAAATTGACACATATCTACCCACATCAAAGGGGAGACTGAGTATGGTTGTACCACTTTTTGCTTCAGCACCTGCAACTCACTGAGTATTTGAGTCAGAGTTCTCAAACTTTAATGCAAAGTACCCACATTTGTTTGCTACAAATGGCACTAATTCAGACCTCTGCAAGAATAAATATCACAGACCTCACCAGGTGATGTCAAATACATGGCGCTCCTTTGTAACAACCATCCCCACTACTGGGGAAGGTTGTAACACATGCTGGGGTAAGTTGTAACAGTTAGACAAAAAAAGAAAAAAAACAGAGGTCATGCCCCGCAAAAAGAGGTTTACTCACTAAGAAGAATCCAGAACAATGTCTGTCTCTGTGACTGACAATAACTCACTCCCTGTTTGTATGTATTGCTGTGTTCCATTTGAACTCAGAACTGGGAGGTCGGTAGTGGGGGTGATGTCATCTCCGAGTTAAGCATCCCAGTTGCCAAGTCAGAAAAACTTGCCGTACCAGCAATATTTCTGCGTATAAACATTGAATAATAATACGTGTACATCTGATTTATTGTGGCAAACACTATTCAGAAACTCTAAAATAAAAAGAATCTAACAAGAGCTTAATTACTATTTACCCCTGAACTCAGAATTTCCTTTTGGGAACTTGGGGGTGGTGTGGGTGCTTCGACTTCCAAGTTAGAAATTCCGACCTCGGGGGGTGTTCCCACTCAGAACTCAGAAATTCCTACGTCTGAGTACAAATGAAACGCATTGTGCTCAAGTACACTACAAACACTACAGTGTAGCTGTGTAAAGAACACATAGGTCTAACAAAAGCAGTGTGTGTATGTGTGTATTTTTAATCAAAGTCACAAATGGTTGTGTGGATTGGACCCTCAGCTTCTGCAGTGATTTGTAGTAACATGACAGATCCCTTGTGCCTTCGTGACTGATCTGACTGACTTGCCATTCTTTCTGACTTCAGATGCTTTTTTTGAAAACATCTGCAGGCACATCTCTGTCAGTCTTTCTATTCCATTGCCCAGGCCTAATGTAACACTATGAAAATCAAGAAAATGTTCTTAGTTGTACATAAGAGGATGGTTGTAACACTTTTTAAAGATGTGTTACAACCACTCCCACCCCTGTCAGCCAGTGTTTAGCCAGCTGTGTTAGCATAGTGAATTGAAATTAGCATTGGACAAATGCACCACATTTAGCCTGAGAAACTACAATTTATTCTGATACAGGTCAAATGTTTTATCTGAAATAGTAAAAGTACTAAACAATATATAGTCTTAGTCAAAAAAATTACTTTCTTAGCTCAAAATTAGTTTTTTTTTCTTGATAGAATCTGCATGCAGCTGTTTCTAGCCCTGACAATCACCATGTGTGATCAGGGTGGAAGTGGGTATATTTTGAAATGACCATATGACCCCTATCTTATTATTAAAATATCTCAATGTTCATTTTAAATGTCACAGTGTGATGTTGACTAAATGGTTGGGTATGGTAAATGCAGTGTCTCTAATGGGGGTCAGTCATAAAGCACGTTTCAGAATGCAAACTGAATGAAGACATGAAATAAATGCTTCTCCTCATGACTTTATACAAAGACGTGCACACAGCTTCACTGTGGCGCCCCCTCCTGAAGCACTGAACAGATGTCCACACAGGGATGAACAGGGGTGTGGTAATATGCCGACTGCAGGTTGGGGGCATGTGCCTGTCAATTTAGAATGATTCTGGTTCACTAAAGTACGCACAGTGGTGAGAAGAAAATAGGCTGGTGCACACATGTCATAAATCTGACGGTGATTTTGTGTAAACACTGAACTTGTGGGCAGAGTAAGAAAATTTCTATGCAATTTTTAGTGAATGAGGCCCTGTATTCTCTACCTGCCATGGAAAGATTCATATACATAACTTCATGTATATATCCATGCATCATTGTCTCTTTTTACCTGCAGGTCATTTTGGGACTGTCTATCACGGCTATTTTACAGACCACAACAACAGAGAAATTCACTGCGCTGTCAAGTCTTTGAACAGTGAGTAGTATCTACTGTACACATAGACACACAAGTGCACAGAGAGTCCCTTTGGTGCAAATAAGCACAATTCTTTAAATGGTGTTTTCAGTATCCTCTCTTCATAATGTTTATACATTTATGTGTGTGTGTTTGTGTATGTGTGTGTGTGTGTGTGTGTGTGTGTGTGTGTGTGTGTGTGTGTGTGTGTGTGTGTGTGTGTGTGTGTGTGTGTATGTGTGTGTGTGTGTGTGTGTCTTATCAGGAATAACAGATGTTGAGGAGGTGGAGCAGTTTTTGAAGGAAGGCATCATAATGAAGGGTTTTCACCACAGCAATGTGCTCTCTCTGCTGGGCATACTCCTGCCACAAGAAGGGCTCCCTCTAGTGGTGTTGCCGTACATGAAGCACGGAGACCTGCGGCACTTTATACGCTGCGAGAAGAGGGTGTGACTCATTTAGCTGTTTACCCTCAGTTAATTTTTTTCACAGAATATGTCACATTTCAGACTAATCTAAGTCTGTGTTTTTGTCACGTTATGGGGGGTGTTTGTAGAACCCGACTGTGAAAGATCTGATTGGGTTCGGGCTGCAGGTTGCCAAGGGGATGGAGTATTTGGCCCAGAAGAAGTTTGTGCACAGAGACCTCGCTGCACGTAACTGCATGTAAGTGACGGAGGTTTGCAGATGAAATAATTTATCATCTAAATGAGGCCTGAATTGCTTTCTGATGATACATGATGCATGTTTGTCAAAGACTGTACCATCAGAGTGCTCAGGTATTATATTTTATAACACTCATGTCCTCTTCATTTCTCTTTGTCGTAGGCTGGATGAGTCATACACAGTCAAAGTGGCAGACTTTGGCATGGCCAGAGATGTTTTTGATAAGGAGTATTACAGTGTTCAGGATCACAGGAAAGCCAAGCTGCCTGTCAAGTGGATGGCGATTGAAAGTCTGAAGACACAGAAATTTACCTCCAAGTCTGATGTGGTGAGCTCATGGATATCCAGTAATATAGTTATTTGAGATGAAATTCAACATATTCTGCCTGCTTTCAATTTTTAATCACCCATTAAATGTAAAAAAAAAAAAAAAAATCAAAATGTTTCTTTCAAGGCTTAGCTGGATAGAGAAGCGAAATATAACATCTAACATTCAAAGCTGTCACTGCTTGTACCAGAATTGTTGAATTAGGCCCAGATTGCAAGACTGCACAACAGGCAGAGATAGAGAAAAAAAGAGAATTTATTTTTAACAGCCTGATGAATGGAGTTGACCAAAGCAGGGTTGTTGTGAGATTTCTATTGCTGGCTGAACAGGATGATGAGAGGCAGTGAACAGGCTACAACCCAGGAGATCAGAGGCTGGGCAAGAGTGGTGAGGAGCTGGGGCTTGTTGGAAGCAGGCACTGGATGAAAACAGAGACACATTTAAATACTCGGAGAGAACAGGTCAAAGCACACAAAAGAGTCACTTACAAAGAGCCAACAGCTCCACTTAGAGAGCAGAACAGTCTGGTAGCAAGTGAGGTGAAGACTAGAGCTTCAGTGAAGCAGGTGTAACCAGGAGCAGATATGTGTGAACAGGTGAGTGAATGGAGGGCCCAGGGCACCACGCCCAGCCTCAGAGCAGGAAAAAACATACATTAAGAAACAAACTTATCAAACATAAATCCAGATCAGGACAGAAACATTGTATTCTATCATTTTCTGTTAACTTCTTTGACGTTGTGGTCATCACAGGTAAATCACAGGTCAGGTAAATCGTTGAACCATTATTTTTATACAACACATTTTCTTTTCTTCTGACCACTCAATGTGCTTTTACATTACATGCCAAATTCACTCTACATTCATACACTGATGGCAGAGGCTGCTATGCAAAATACCTATCAGTAATCACACACTACTGGCACAGCCACCAGCTCCCTGGTTTAAGCGCCTTGCCTGAGGACACTTTCGCATGTGGTCAGTAGGACCTGGGATCGAATCCTGGACCATTCTTCTAAGAGACCACCAACTATAGCACATTTTTAGCTGAAATTCAAGTGATCTCTAGAAGACAAGGAGAGACTGAAGTCCTTTTTATTTATTTGTTTTAAGGAATTTCTTTTCTTGTGCTTCTAAATGTGTGACAGAATACTGATTGTCATTCCCTCACTGAACCAGTGAAAATGTACTTTCTGTCCTTCTCCTGATGCAGTGGTCTTTTGGTGTGCTGATGTGGGAAATGCTGACCAGAGGAGCAAGCCCCTACCCAGAGGTGGATCCTTATGATATAACACATTACCTACTGAAAGGCAGGAGGCTACCCCAGCCTCAGTACTGCCCCGACCCTCTGTGAGTACTTTGAATATTTAATTGTTTCTATTCCTTTGGTAAATAAAGGAAATGGCATACATTCCTGTTAAAACTCCAAATAATTTAGGTATTTTTTATTTATTTATTTATTTATTATTATTATTTTTTTTACACTTATGCTGTTATAATGTTAACGCAGACTCTCACCAAATGCTAGTGGAGGGAAAGGTTCAAAGTTTAAAAGTGTAAAAGTAAGATGTTCCTGTGATCACTCAGTAGTGTGGAACTTGTGAAGTGTCCACTACTTGGTATTCTAATATAGTTAGGCAATACAGTTTGGGAGTTAATGTGTATTTTAACAAGACACCTCAAAGAAAACTACCTCACTACCTCCCTTACACACACACACACACACACACACACACACACACACACACACACACACACACACACACACACACACACACACACACACACACACACACACACACACACACACACACACACACACACACACACTGAACACTCACTTGCGTGCCTAAAAAAACCTCCTACACCACTGTTTTTGCATTTGTAATGATAAACCTCACAGTCCGGAAGCTTTTTGCAACAGCTCACAGATTTATAGAGGATGAATCATCCGTTTATTTCCCCTGTTCACTCTGGACTTGTCACACTGAGTTTTTGTGAAGAATGTTGAGTGAGATCATTAACTTTATTGAAACTCTTATGTATTTTCTTTTGAATGAAACAGGAACAAAGCTCAGTGATTTGCTTCAACACGGCATTAAAAAATAACCTTAAGGAAGCAGGGACCTCCAGCTTCCTGCTGGCACCCCACACCCTGTGACGTGGGAATAAAACAAGAAGTTTTACTTCTTTAAAAACAGGCTTCATAGTTTCTTAGTATAGAATGAGCTAAGATTCATCAGACTTTAAATATAGATTAAGCAAAGTTTTATCCCATTGTGGTTACACTCTATGATAGCTTTCATCTATAGAGGGTAAATAGATTTAATCAGGTTATTTATTTAACCATTGGTTTATGTGCGGTGCAATGCTTCTTGTCAACATTAACTTAGAGGTTTGTAAAATATATCAATTTTGTGTTTTCAGTATTGTTACTGATAAGCATTAAAAAGAGTATCTTCTGTTGGTCATTGATGAAACTCTTAATGGAGTGCACAAAAAAGCGTATGTTGCCTTTAAAAAGTAGCTTTTATGGACACTAACTGCAATTTTACAGTCACTCAAATATTTGTTTGAGAAAGCAATTATCTATTTACAAAGTAATAACACCAGTCGTAACCTAAGTCATTCACATAATGTTGATATATAGTTCATAAACCATGTACAAAAACAGTTGTTAAAGCTTTATAAACATTCATTCCAACTTAATAATAACCATCCAAGAAACATTGATAGACCCTTTATTGAATATTTACAAACAATGAACAAACATCTGGTCCATGTGTCTCAGTGATGTTTCATAAACCATCACAAAGGTTTAAAAATATTTGGCCATCATAAAAAAAGCCCTCCATAAAGTGAGTGAAATGTTTCAATGTGTGCATTAATTAACTGTTACCTCAACATCACACACAGCATCACAAATCATTAGCAAACATTATTTAATATAATTTCATTGTTTTTTAACAGTAAATAACTATTGATAAATGGTTAATTTAATATTTAGCCCTGTTTAACCATATGGATGATGGTTATTCTTAAGTGCTACATAAAAGGTTTATTCACAGCTTAAAAAAAAAGAAAAAAGAAAAACAAACAAGTTAATTTATTTTCCCAAATACTAATGTCCCCTTCTATCTGGGTGAAGTTTAGAAATAACTCTTCTTTTTTAATAACATTATCTAAATATTAAAACAGCATCAGTATATCGGTTATGTTTTAGACTGTGATCACAGCAGTACAAAAACTCCAACACCAGGTATTTATCACTAACTCTCTTGCAGCAAAATTAACTGTTTGGTCAAAGAAGTGTCACTCACTGTTTGCACATTTTAGAAACAGAGGAGGTCTGTACTGAGAAAAACAGTCATACAGGTGGACTTAACATGTGGATTTTGTCTTATAAGAAATTGTTTTTAGACAGCTTAGAAACATGATGCTTTGTGAGTTCTGTTGGTGAGTATAATAGTATAACAGTGAAGTAAAGTAAAACACTGAATCCAGTTTTTTTTAAAAAGTGTAACTTAGTTAATTATTTTTACTCTAATAGATAATATCGAGGGATGAATCTGCATTTCAGTGCTTCTTTTGACACAGACTGTGTTTTATTCCAGGTACAGTGTGATGCTTCAGTGCTGGGACCCTGATCCTGAACTGCGGCCCAGCTTTGCCACATTGGTGTTAACAGTCTCTACAATTCTGTCCGGCCTGGAGGGAGAACACTACATCAGTCTGAACATCACCTACGTAAACCTGGACCAACCCCGGCCTTACCCCGCCCTCACTGAGTCTGCTGACGAGTATGACTCCACCGATGTTGAAGACTCAGGCTCAGTCTCCTCCTGAGCTGCTCTTCTCAGACTTCATACTGATATCACTGATCGCAACAAGAGCACCAAAGAAAAAGCCTCACAACAGATTTTATTGCAGAAACAATGAAAGGTTTTGTTTCCAGTGTCTGAGAAATGCCTCCAGCTGACTAAGGTGATCCTCAGGAAACCATGAAAGTGTGTTCTTTTCCTTAAAACATTTTTCAGTAATCATTTTTTGTTGTTGTTGAAGTTCATAAACTAGAGCAACAGTCACATCTCTTTGACACTTGTTACAGCTTCTATGAGAAGCTGGCTGTTTCAGCGTGCAGGTTCACTAAGTGGCTCATAAAAGATAAACAAAAAGCTGTTCCTGAATATTTTGATTTACATGTCTGTCTCACACACAATTTATTCCTGCCCAGCTCGATTATTGGCACGAATGTTTAAAAGTCAGTTTTTCACTGTGTTTCTGACAGTATCAAGGAAAGAATAACTGCAATGCCAAGTGAAGTTTGTAACACTCCAAGTGTGCGTGCATTAATCGACTACTTTTGCCCAGATTTTTAATTTAACAGTGCAAAGAATCTGACTTCATGAGTCATTTTATTTCATGTTTAACTATAAATGGGGATCCAGCTGAGTGATTCACCACAATCCCCCCCAGATTATTTATTTTTCTACCTAAAACATAGATTAGACTCACCAAGACCACGTGTTAATATGATTTGGCATTAAATCCACTTTTGCTTTCATTTTTTTTAGCTGTGTACTAAGAGCTCTCAGTGTTCAGCAACCAGCCACTCCTTTACTTGTATTTCTGACACATTGTTAGCGTAATAAAATAAGTATTTATTTGTTTATAGATCTGTTCTCATGCTGTGGACCTAAAGTAAATGTCTGATCAACAACTCAACCTTTTGTAGTCCATCTTAACTCATTGTGCTTTGCTGCAGTTTTCCTCTAGGGGGCAGTGTTCTGTCAGAAATTAGACCCCCGAAAGTGTTGCCAGCAACAGGGATGCAGTCTTCCTTTGATGCATTCACCATCATTGTAACATGAATCGCAGGTCTCTGCCTTGGCTCTAAAATCAGCTCAATAAGTACTCCAAAGTTAGAATTTCATGTTAAAAGCACAGAGAGCAAGCATCCATCATTCATTTCTGTCTCTTTCAAATGTTCTGGCATCAGATTTGTGGCAGGAGCAAAAACAATGAATTTTCAATTGAATGAGCTAAAGTGACAGCCAGCATGGACAAACAATCTGCCAATCTTACAAACAAGCCAAACAAATGTTTTACCAGCATACAGCAGCAACTCTCTGTGCTGTAAACAAACAGAAACACAGCGAACACTCTTCACCCACAACAAAACTGGAGTTAAATCAAACCGGGGAAATGAAAGTCATAAAAATTTCTCTTTTGTTGTACTGCCAAGAACAAAAGTCAATCCCCCCGTGGTGAGGCCTTTGATATAAGTGAGGAAAGTGAGCCCAGCTTATGTCCTCAAAATTTCTGTGTTCGAGTGTGTGTGTGTGTGTGTGTGTGTGTGTGTGTGTGTGTGTGTGTGTGTGAGTGTGCGTGTGTGTGTGAGTGTGTGCATGTGTGTGTGAGGCCACAGCGTGCAGAGCAGTGCCCACAGGATCCACATTAGAGGAGATCATCCTCCCTTTCTATCCTTCCCTTTCTCTCTGGTCCCTGCTGTATTATGTGGGCTTTAACTGTGGGACCTGAGGAGAGTGCTGCTGTCAGCTGTGTGACCACCTCAAGCTTTGTGGCTTCTCTCCTGAGCTGGGTCCACACTAAATGCCCTTTGTATGGGTCTCTAAATGTATACCTCATGCAACTTTGATATTTTTCCTAATATCTCATTTCCTGTTGTGTCTCTTTGTGTTCACTCTTAATATTAGGAAAATACAATGGGACTTAGTGCAGGGAGTATGTGCAGTGTATGTCTGTATACTGTGTATGTTCATAACAACACTGTCAAAGGGAGCATGAAGAAACGATGCTGAAGTGCTGTGTCAAGTTTGCAGGAAGGGAAAGCAATCTGTGAGACTGGCCATCTGAGACTTTCTGAAAGCAGTGGGCTAATTATTTCCGTTGCTATGTGATGATGGCAGGCCCTCACAAATAATTGCTGGAGCCGAAAACTCAAGCTCTTGGATTTTGTTCCAGTGGGATATGTTATAAAAGAAGTCCTGTGTGTGAAACCCTATAGAACTGGTGAAAAAAAACTCTCCTGACTTGGTACAATGTGCAGCAGGAAGCAGCTAAGTGAGACAAACCAGAGAGGTCTTAAAGACACACTCAGTCATACCCTTTTTTCACGCGCAGTATTAACCCTGTGAACTTTAAACTTTCACCCTGGATACTGCCAAGTCGATTCTTTTACAATCCATCTTGAATCCAGCCATCCACTGCAGAACAGTGTCAGTGTGTCATTCACGTTAAGCTGGTGGCATCTCGCTATTTTAGGACACTGAAATAAGGTTTAAGATAAGTACTTCTTTTTCTCACAATGTCAAAGACATCCTTAAAAGTTAAACTATTCATTTCATATCTCTGAATTTTGAAACTTGCACTTTCAGCCCCAAAGCAGCTGACAGATAACTGGATTTAGGATACCAGAACAGAGAGCCTTACCTCACTGCAGTATTGGGTTTTCAGGTCTTTGTTGTGGCTATTAAAAGCAGACATGTAGAGAAACACGTTTCAGAAACACGTTAAACCATAACTAGTTTATTCAACCCTCCACAGTCAGAGCACATTTTGCGCTCTATTTGCCACCCTGAAGGCTGAGAAGCAATCCTCTGATCACAAAGATGGCAGTAAAGTGAGAGTTTGTCTCACTTGGTTGACTTATCTGTCCCTTGAAAGCTCATCAAATTTCATCATGTGCTTTTTCCAAAACTGAATGCTCCCACTGCCTCTTTGTGTTACAATGATCATCATAAACTTGATTCAGGCTGCTCATTTCATTCATCAAATCCAGCTCAAGTCTTCAAGAGGTTATATCACTGTTAGAGTTTTATGAATTCTTGGTAATACCCCTATTATATAATCAGCACCACCAACAAAGTTAAATTTGTGACTTTTTTGAATATCCACTCTGTTTTCAGAAATGAGTTTATTTCCCCATCTTTCTGACAATCTTGATAACAGATGATCACAGCGTGTATCTGTTGAGTTGTGAAAGCACAAACAGTAACAGGCTTCACTTATCTGATCAGAGTTATCAATGGCAGCTTGGTATGCCACCGTCTGACCTATCACAGGGTCCAGCCAGACTGTGATGTATGTGATGCATTGCCATGTATCAGACAGGATATGATTGTAAAAATGTGCAGAAAAAAAACCCAGACACAAATTGAAAAGACAGTCACTACACTGCTTGTGATCAATGAGGAATCAGCCCATTGCTCCATCTTTCAGGCTGTACTGTGAGATGCCTGACACTCAACAGCAACAAGTTTTTTTTTTGTCAACTTAACCAACGTGCTCCTAGCATCCTACTTTTTTAAGGACTTTAAAGAACTCTTTTATTCCTCTCTCTAGGGAAAACCAGAGTTGTTACTCTGAGCTAACGAGATAAATAAATCAATATCTTGAGGAAACAACAAGAACCTGGTGCTTCATCAGTGTATGATGAACCCGCCAATATGATTAAATGAAAGAAAGGAAAGATTCAAGAGTATGACTCTGAGGACATGTGTGAGAAATGATCAGCCTTTAAAATATTCTTTAGAGTTTAAAAGGATAAAGTCTTATTAATTACAAAGGTATAACCTTTAGACTAACATGATGCCTGCTTTAATGATGAGTCATACACGATATGGTGAACTGTGCTGCTTTTTTATTTAATTTAAATCATCACATTAGTAAAGACAGGTGTCCTTTCAGGGAGTGTTGACTTTCTGGGTGTCAAAAAATAAGCTTTTCCCTCTTGTTTTTACACTTTCAGCCATTTAAAACCCCATTTAATCCTCAGTGTTGACTTGTTTGTCACAATTTTATAATAATCACTAGAAAAGCACTCAGAGAGCGCAGACCTCCACCAAGCATAACGTGATTTTCACGCAACACTTTAGTCCTACTTTAATGTTATACTCCTTTTCAGCAGACTGTCTGCTACAATTTGGTGTTAGCTGCAGGTTTGTGCAATAATTTGTTACCTGACAGTGTTGAAAATTATGATGACCCAGTACATATTTCATATTCCAGATCTTAGTATCCAGAATATTGGCAGGATCTGAATCGTACTTTTACATCTGTCAGAAATTATGGTGACCTTGTCTTGTATTGTTTTGCAAAGCAATGCGACCATTTATCGTGAGTTATATACACATATGGTGAAAACAGCCCTATCTCACAATGATAAAGAATCCTTAAAAAAAGTCCTGGATCCAGATGGTGATCTGGATCACCTCCAAAATTTAATCACTTCTTACTTATCCCATTTTGAACGACTCCTGAAAATTTCATCAAGATCCCTTTGTTACTTTCTGAGTTATTAGAAACTCAGTTGCTACTACTACTACTAATAATAATTATAATAAAAAAAATAATAAAAATAATAATTACAAAAAAACAGAAGAACAACAAAACACTGTGTTAGCAACCTGCAGAAGTTGTTTTGTTTATAACCAGGCAGTGATTGCAATAGCTGTCCATCAACAGCAGTGGCCTCTGAGCAGTCATGCCCGGCTCTGCTGAGCTGAGCCCTGCAAGCTGCAGCGAGATGAGAGGAATGCAAACTGTTGTTACGCTGATGTCAGTTTTCTACAGGGGGAAAAACTTTTCTCCTTTGAGATTTCACTCCTGCATCTGTAATATATGCCATAAATAATTAACAAAATCTTTTTTTTCTGAATAGTTAAAATCCAACTTTTTCACCATGCTTATAGAGAAGCTGCACTTTGTCAGACTGATACTGGTAGCTTGACCTGAACCAGTGTTAAAAGCTATTGATTTTGCTGCATCATGCCTGAATTATTCTACTCAAAAGGGAGAGCTGGAGGTCAATACATTTTGCTGACGTCTACAGAGTGGACTTTGAATAGACTTGAAGAAGGTGAGGGGAGAAACTATGAGGGAAAGTGCAAAAGGGCTGCCTATTTTGAAATATTTTAATACAAACTTTGTTCACCTCAACTGAAAGTGGAACATGAAGAGCAAATCCAGCTAGCTTGAAATCTCAAAATAATCCATCCCCTTCACTGTCATCTTTTTATGGCCTGTAAGTGCATCTTATCTGGACAACTGCGCCAAGTCCCCTCTGCTGTTTTCAATAAAGGCTTTCCTTTTTTTTTTCTTTTACAACAAATCACAATAATTAAAAATAAAATGAGATCAGCTCAACTTCTCACTACTTTGGCACTTGTGGACATATTGCTATGTCCTGATCGAAGACGGAGCGGGGAATTAATGATTTCCTGCCCCTATTAATCTTTATCAAGCTGTGGCAGGCTTCTCAGCTGTCCTTACACAGCAGTAAGTTGTAAAGAGGAGAGCAAAAAGCAGAGTTGTTCAAGTCCATTCACACCTCTATGCTTGAGTGCAGAGGGTGTTAAATCACTGGAGTGGGAATTGTGCGTTTAAGTGGCTAGAGCACCTCCCAGAATACAGAAATGATGAAACTATTTCATCAGAGTGGATGGTATGTCAACATTCATGGTTCCCAAGTGTTATACTAATGAATTTTTGGATCTTCTTTCTTACCTTCATCACAAAGTTTACATGCTGCTAAAGTAAATGTCACAACAACAGCAATGAAATTTGGTACAGCTGTCCATGGTTCCCTCACAGTAAAAAGGACAAAACATAAATATGCTCCCCTTTTTTCTGCCTGAAATAATGGCAGCACCATTTGTTTTGTTTTTTTAAACAGCAAAAATTCACAGCCCTAAACCCCCAATTATTCATCTAACTCTCACATATAAAATGACATTTTCCAACAAAAAAAAGAATACATCAGACTTTTTGAAAAAGGACAGATTAATAAACAAAATGCAAAGTTTCTCTATGCCATGTGGACACTGACTCATAATTTGACGTGAAGTGTGACATACTTTCCTGAGCAGAGCAGCTCACGCCACTAATGGTTTCGGGGGATTTTTATGAGTCAGGCTGATTTCCGTGCTCTTAAGATGGTATTAAAGTGCTGAAAAAACCTGCGTCACCAACCTGCAGAGCTATCCGCTCCTCAGTTTGTATCTTGGATCTTTGCTTCATAGACTTCAGTTCCAAACCAAGTGAAACAATAATAAATGATATGAATAAAAAATGAATGGCATGAAATCTTGTGTGTACACATTAACACAAAATCTTTGGCTACAAAAAGAAAACAATACAAAAAAAATTTTAAAAAAAAAAGTGCAAAGGACAAAGCAATCCTGGAAAAATCAGGGCGACTGCACTTCCTGACTTATTCAGAGCCCAGAGCAAAACCTTTATTGAATGTGTTCTTGATGAGTCTCCTCCTTTCCATTAGTGGTCTCATTAAATAATAGAAAAGGCATTACGGCTGTCCTTCAAAGAAGAGCTTACCTTGAGGAATATCGAACAGAGAGGGGTTGTGATTTGTGCACCGATGAAAAGAAACAGACACAGAACTTCCCGGATCTGGACCCTGTATGGTTCACTCTGGAGGTGCAGAGATCATCCTGTTTGAACAGTGTGAAAATCAAATTCCCGAGGTGGGCCTCTTGCACCTCCTTGGATCTGGGTTTTAAATAATTCAGGCTTTTCTGAAGGCTAAAGCAGCTTCTACATGACCATGATTGACCCAACAGTTTGTCAAAGTGGGTTCAAAAACATTTTTCCTGTCTTGAAAATATTTGAGAATCATTATCTCATTATCTCGGATTGCAAATAATCTTTGAGATGGTTATCAGCTCAGGTGCTCAGTGGTCCCTGGCGTCCTTGATCCGAAGCTGAACTGAGCCGTGGTCGTGTTTATCTGAACGCTGGAGGATAGCAACATGAGGGAATGCTGAGGGAAAAAAAAAACATTAACATTAATCTTCCCTGGGCAAATATAGATACACCGAGGAAGGTTTTCACTTGAAACATCACAGCCTTGGAAACATATTGAATTAATGATACCTTGCCCGAAGCCGAGGATGTTCAGAGAGTTCTGTTATCAACAATATTGGAGCACCTTGATTTGGTTTAGGGCACACTCATCTTTTCATCATGCTTTGTTGTCTTCTCCTTAAAAGTACTAAAAAAAGAGACTACTCCTGCCTGTTACAGGGAAATTTATTTTCACACTTACAAGCAGGGTGTACATGTTTTTGATTTTGATGATTTATTTTATTTACTCATTTATTAATTAATAAATTAATAAATTAATTTATTATTATTATTATTATTATTATTATTATTATTATTATTATTATTATTATTATTATTATTATTATTATTAATTTTATTATTTATTTTTTTCTCTCTTCAAGTTGCCATAACATTCTGCTGCTTCTGTTGATTGTATTATATTGTATTGCATTGGGACTGTGCATAAGCGCAATTTTTCTATTTATTTATTCATTCTTTTTTTTTTTGTGAAGTGGTGATGGGGTGGGAGGAGTGAAGGGCGTGGGTGTGGGGGCTGTGGAACTTTTAGAGCAGTGTGTTTTGTGTATTACTGTAATGTACATTTTGTGTTTGTGTTTCATTGTTATGCATGCTTATGTATTTTTTTGTATTGTGTGTATTTTTGTTGGGACCCCCTCGAAAAAGAGATGCTGCATCTCAAGGGGCTATCCTAAATAAATTCAAATTCAAATGAGTCTTTATAACTTTACAGTTATTATGGTATGGACAACTTCTCATTCTAAGGAAAAAAAAACGTAATAAAACAACAACCCAATGAAGGAAAACATTTTTACAGGAAAATTGTCGAAGCCTGTTGTAGTTACACCATTGGATTGTTATTCCCCATAGTTTTTTCTGCACATACAGTATGATACAATGGCACTTTCATAACACACTGCCTCCCTACTGAAAGGTATGGCTCATTATTTCTCTAAAAAACAATCATGAAGCAGATGAGCCACAGCACGAGAGCTGAGTATCAACTGGAAATCAACCTCAAATTTTCCCTGAGCTTAATCCGTAGCCATTCACCATCCGTTTTTTGTTAACCTCCACAGCTCCAAAGCTTTGTTTGGCCATCAATATAGAAATAAGTCACCAAGAATAGCTTCCAGTGTGACAATAGTGTGGTACCAGCAGCTTGAGGCAGAGCTCAATTATGGCAGGCTTTGTGTGAGTCCTGCTCCTCCAGACTTGTATTGTATTTCCTCAGCACACGAGCAGAACTAATGATAAGCACATCATTTTGGACACCCTTGTCGCTGGTTTGTGCCACAGGGTGTACAAGGTGATAACACTGGAACACAATGGGAGGCGTGAGAGGACCTAGTTGGCTCATCTGTGTAATTGTCACACTTGGTTAATGGGAGGTCTCAGCTATTGTTCTTCTTTACTTACTCTGACAGAATCTCCTGAATCCTTTATCTTAAAGGAAAATGCTGATGGGATAGAAAGCCCCACTTCTTCCAGTAATCGTGCTATCATAGGTTAACTGGTGACAGCAGGGAGCGTGTGTAAAGCTATTATGCTGGTAAAGGATTATTGAATAGCATTTACCTCTTGTAAGCCAAAAGGGTCATTCAAACTGATATGGCTGGACTCAGAAATATAGATTCATGCTTTGTTAATTCTCCACAGTGTAATATGTTGGAAAAACCCTGACTTGAATGACTAATGGCCCTTGTTTGACTAATGGCCCTTGTTTGACAAACATTTGTATCATCTTTCAAATCAATATCTTAAAAAATGCTACAAACAGCTTAGTTGTTTTTTTTTTTTTAAATAAATTTCAATAAATTATCACTGTTGTTTGGTTGCAATACATTCTAGGTAATGAGGTCAAAAGGCAATGCCTCTGTGTTGACGCTTATAATCGACCGTTGCCTCTGCGATCCTGTCACCATCTTGCACGTCTTCCATTCAGCCTCTCCAATTTGAACCTGAGGGCTCGGACAGCGAGATTTATACAAGCAAGCGTTGTGACTGAAGCAGCTAAAGACGAATCCTGAGGAACAACGGTAGTTGATGACCGCCATCACTGTCGTAGAAAAAGCCCCATAACTAGCATCTAAATGAGAAAGGTCAGAAGAATCAACAAAAACTAAAGTGTTTTTGTTTTATAGCTGTAAAAACTATGCCAGGGCAATGGGGGACATGGCTCTGCTAGACTACAGCAGTACTGTACTTTACTGTACTTTCCAAGCATAGCTATCCATCTTCCAAAGCAGCACATGGCTAATTGAATATTCATGAGATGAACGGGCATGCTCAAGGCAACCCATGCTCACAGCAGTGAAGACATTACTTCAGCTGATGGAGGGATAAACAGCAAAAGGACTACTTTCAACAAACAGAGGACAGAACTTAACTTGTACTGAACACAGAGGACCCATTTTTCTTTCGATGGCAAGGTTAAAGGTAGAGTCTGCAGGATTTCCCTAAGAAATAAAATGTCAACTTTTACAAGAATAAACCTGCTCAATCATCGCCTATGGGCCTCTATACTTGTGTGTCATTGTCTGTGTCTGCCTCAAACCCTCTCCTCAGCCTATGTGATAATGTGTTGGTTGTTTCAGAGAGTAATCATGGTTACATCTGCCAATCACAGCCCGCCCAGTGCACAAGTGACTTTGCATGTTGATTAGCGAGAGAAAGAAGTTATCCCGAGTGGCTACAATAGTGGACTTAGCAAAGAGAAAGAAAAACACGACCAAAGTGAAACAAAATGCCAAACATATAAAGCTTTTGGGCACTTGGAGAGCAGCCTGGGGCAAAGAGCGGTGTGAGTTGGCATTCTGCTGAGCAGGTATGTGCCAAATATCCAAGATTAGCTTGTACTAACATGCCAAGTCAGATGCACAGCTCTAGAGACTCTCACGAAGAAACGCAATACTGCAGGTGGTTGCTGGGCTAGTGAATGTGTTCACGTAGTCACAGTTGAAGGCTGTGAGTATGCACTGCCGCTGGCACAGAGCCAAGGAGGAAGAGCCCGGTTTGAATTTGTGTTTCCCAACAAGTAATGAAATTTTCTTTAAATCTTTAAAGCATAATGGATGGATGTTAAGGTTTAAGGTGAACAGCGGTTGCAGCAAGATCCATCGACTTATGGGGTCCATATTCTCAATAAGTGAGCAACATGGCACATCTGAGAAGTATTGTTTTGTTGTTTTGTTTAGTGTGGAGGATTTGTGGCTGTGAGCTGCTAATGATAGCTAATAAGCTATGGGCTATCTATGAGTAGTTTACTGAAGCTACTGACAAAGCTCTGTTACTGTTTATGTTTTATCAGAGTTATTACAGCGCACATGTGCAGACACAAAAACAGCTGTTAGAGCTGACTGACAGATGATCCAGAGGCGATCAGCTGATGCCGTCATCACTGAAACACGCCGCTTCGTGTGATGCTCCGGAGGAGAGGATGTCCCATTGCTCTAAAAACGAATCTCCTTCATCCTCTCTCCTCTCTTCATTTCCTTGCGTCTCTCCCATGCATCTCTGGTGGGAGGGACTAAGACGCAAGAGAACGACGCATGTGGAGGAAGGAAGGATGGAACTTTCTCGCTTTGGGACGCACCCATTGTCAACGCTCTTTAGTGATTAAGGGTTGGTCAGCTCTCTGGTGCCCCCACCTGGCTTGGAGCCCTAAGCAGTTGTCTGTCCTGCCTGTTGACATGCAGTGCTTCTGGTAGTGATGACCCTTCAAGGACTTACACCTGAAAACAGTTGACAAAGTCTCGGCTCTTATTTTTGTTAGTTGTCCACAGCAATCTTTTAAAACTTAAATTGTATTGCAAGATGCTGTTTTTTTCACATTGTCTCCCACAGTTTCACAATGAGGTTTATTGAAATGGTGAAGCAGTAACTTAAGATTATACAAATCATCAGCAAATAGATCAAAATGTACCTGGGCTGACAGAGTCATCACAAAATGTCTCTCACTGTGCTTCGCCACACAATGAAAAAAATAAATAACCCTGTTTCCAGTCCTGTCTGATCAAAAGTACGACTCTGAATAATCCCTCTTGATTTCTATTTTTTTACTTTACCGTACAGTTGGTCCTGTGACTTTTCAAGCACTTCAATTAAAACTTTACATTTTTTGCATCACATTTTCATATTTCGAGTCTAATTAGAGGAACTTTTCAGAGGAGTGTGAGAGCTGCATATCCAAACAGCCAGCACCAGCTGTAACTCTGCATGCATAGAAACTGAAGCTGCTCTTTCCTCTAACCCCCAAATGGAAAAATTTGATAATGAGGAAATATTTTTTTTCATGCTGCCATATATACTGTATGAGGTCTACAGGTATTCAATATTTTAGAGCTCACATCTCCACAGTTTCCATTTATCACCAGGTACACTGTGTGTTTTTTTTCTGCTGAGCTGACTCGCTGACAAGCCAAGGATACGAGCATCGTAAAGAAAGCATCAATCATGCAAATCTTCTCCAGGGACCATCCCGTCTCCAAGCACACTCTGCTCTCCCACCATAATCAATAACCCACCAGTGAGCGTCACATCCAGAGACAGCGATCTGACTGCTATTTTATATGAGTGTGTTATGGCAGCATCATGCTGACATTCTCTCTCGCATCAGCATCCATTTTTAATCATGGTATCTGGCCTCGCTGCTGCTCGTCAAGTGCTTCAGCCTCCTGTCAGAGTTGGGGCTTGCAGAGAGGGATAAGAGCTCTTACTGCTGCTGTGTGGAAATAGATGTGCTGGAACAACTGCCTACCTCTCCTGGACCATCTGTGGAGGGCCAGCACAGGGCGACTGTTACATAAGGCACACACAACAGGCCCACATTATGCTAACAAGCCTTCAAATCATTTGAATTTATGTCTGGCATTGTCTTAAACAAAGCTTCAATAACCAGTGAGTGAGTCTGGCTGTGTGGCAGAGACTGTAATTTGCCTTTCTGGTTGATGTCTTGACTCTGACAGTTTTTGCACAAAGCAGGTTTCAGATTTAATTGTTTGATTGTAGAGCAGAGATTTCATTGTGAGGTTTCTGGCAAATCATAATTATGTTTGAGTGAAAACAGGAGATGGTATGGCTCGTCTGCAGTGAAATAAGTAATGAAAAAGTGTCATTATGAAGTCTAACATTAAAGTTCTAGGGACAGAAAGTACCAGCACTGTGCAGTGGGTGTGTATTTACTTGAGGCTCTGAGATTTCTGAGGTACACCAAAAGATCTGGGACATTTGATTTTATCTGCCATGAGATATCTGAGCTAGTATGGTGAGGATATTTCAAAAAGAAAAGCAGGGTAAGGATTTTTCCTGAAGACACGCTATGACTCATCCAAAATGATTATTCTTAATAATTTAAAACCCCATAAGAAGTTACTGTCAGGGTCAGTGTGTG
The DNA here is from genome assembly GCF_033239565.1 of Halichoeres trimaculatus. Lineage (NCBI taxonomy): Eukaryota > Metazoa > Chordata > Actinopteri > Labriformes > Labridae > Halichoeres > Halichoeres trimaculatus. The sequence continues at coordinate 15,749,117 of NW_027437179.1, read as the reverse complement.
CAGAGACTCTCCCCTTATATCATGTTCAGGGTTATTCTGGGCTCAGCCTCATCAGGGTGCAAGAGAAGAGCCCTGCCAATAAGTCTTGTAAAATGACAAAAGATTAAATTGTCAAAGCATCTCTGTGTGAAGTAATCGTCAATGACAGAATAATAATTTTACATCTATAAAGATAAATCCAAGGGCTGCACGGTGGTGCAACAGTTAGCGCTGCTGCCTCACAGCAAGAAGGTCACTGGTGCGAATCCCAGCTTGGCCGGTGGGCCTTTCTGTGTGGAGTTTGCATGTTCTCTCCAGGTCCTCTGGCTTCCTCCCACAGTCCAAAAACATGCTCATCAGGTTAATTGGTCACTCCAAATTGCCCATAGATGTGTCTGTGTGTGTGTGAATAGTTGTCAGTCTATGTGTCAGCCCTGTGATTGAGTGGCGACCAGTCCAAGGTGTACCCCGCCTCTCGCCTAATGACAGCTGGGATAGGCTCCAGCCACCCGCGACCCTGAACAGGATAAGGGGCTCAGAAAATGAATGAATGAATTAAAGATAAGTCTGTAAAGAACGAGGAATTGTTTTGTTTGGCATACCTATCTCACTCACATGTATAACAGCAAGTTAACAATTGGAGTGTAATTAGTAGGAGCATACTGCATGAATCAAAGGATGGTCAGATATTTTCATGCATGTTTTTATGGATTGATACTTTTTTTCCTACTGTCTGTAATAGTCCAGTGGCTCAAAAGACCTGAACAAAGCAGAGGATCTAATAAAAAAGGACAACTTAGCCGAAAAGACGAGTCAATGCAGCAGCGAGTGTGTAAAAAGGACACAGGAGTAACAAGAACAGGTACTGCTTCTTCCTTTACACCACCAGCTAAAAAGAGAGGTCCACCTGTAAAACAGGGAAAAGAAGTCTGCAGCTACATTCCCTAATAAAAACAAACCATGTTCTTACAACAGGTGACTGAAATGAATAGTGAATGGAGACAGATTAATAAATGAATGCATTCCCTTGTTATTACTGATTAATTAAAGCTAGCCACCCTTTCCAGTATTTCAACCAACTGACATTGTGCAGCCAACATTGGAGCTTGATAACAAACTAACTAACTAACTAACTAACTAACTAACTAACTAACTAACTAACTAACTAACTAACTAACTAACTAACATTGTGCAGCCAACATTGTGGCTTGATAACTAACTAACTAACTAACTAACTAACTAACTAACTAACTAACTAACTAACTAACTAACTAACTAACTAACTAACTAACTAACCAACAGTATTTCAACCAACTGACATTGTGCAGCCAACATTGCAGCTTGATAACTAACTAACTAACTAACTAACTAACTAACTAACTAACTAACTAACTAACTAACTAACTAACTAACTAACTAACTAACTAACTAACTAACTAACATTGTGCAGCCAACATTGTGGCTTGATAACTAACTAACTAACTAACTAACTAACTAACTAACTAACTAACTAACTAACTAACTAACTAACTAACTAACTAACAGTATTTCAACCAACTGACATTGTGCAGCCAACATTGCAGCTTGATAACTAACTAACTAACCAACCTACTAACCAACTGAATAACCAACACTGCAGGTTGATAGCAAGCTAGCTAGCTAGCTAGCTAGCTAACTGACTAACTAACTAACTAACTAACATTGTGCAGCCAACATTGTGGCTTGATAACTAACTAACTAACTAACTAACTAACTAACTAACTAACTAACTAACTAACTAACTAACTAACCAACAGTATTTCAACCAACTGACATTGTGCAGCCAACATTGCAGCTTGATAACTAACTAACTAACTAACTAACTAACTAACTAACTAACTAACTAACTTACTAACAAACCTACTAACGACCTAACTAATGAACATTGTGAAGCCAACAGTGCAGGTTGATAACTAACTAACTAACCAACCTACCAACTAACTAACTTACTAACTAACATTGTGAAGCCAACAGTTCAGGTTGATAACTAACTAACTAACCAACCTACTCACTAACATACAAACATTGTTAAGCCAACAGTGCAGGTTGATCAAATCAATCAAATCAAGCTTATTTATAAAGCACTTTTCATACATTTAAAAAAAATGCAGCACAAAGTGCTATACATGTTTAAAACAGTCCCCAGCCCCCATTCAATCTCCACCCCAAAGCACCCCCCACCCACCCCCACAATACATGATTATAAATGTGTGATTTTAAAATCGGTGGCTGAGTACAGAGGAGCCAGGTCAGGAAACGCCAGGAGGCCGACTGCACTGGATGGCGTCCACAGTCAAAAGCTAACTAACTAACATTGAGAAGCCAACAGTGCAGGTTGATAACTAACTAACTAACTAACTAACTAACTAACTAACTAACTAACTAACTAACTAACTAACTAACTAACTAACTAACTAACTAACATTATGCAGCCAACATTGCAGCTTAGTAATTAACCAACCAATTAACCAACTAACCAACCAACCAACCAACTGACTAACTAGCTACAAAATGATACGAAATATAATCTACGAATCAGTCTATGAATAAACTACCTCACAGCACATTTCCAAATAATGTGCATCTGATCCAGATTCAAAGATCATCATGTTACACGGTGAATAGAGTTTGTGCAATTCAGTTTTTAAAGGTTAATTTCCTCCTTCACTGACAGATTCATAGAATGCAAAATCCACAATGAAAGATGTTTTCCATTAAACCAAAATGATCAGTTATGAACATTATCATGGATAAAAAATGGGGTATTATTACAGAGTCAGGTACTATGATGTGAAATTGTAAACCTTTTTAAACATAATGATTGTGAAATGAGGAAAGGAAAAACCAGGGCATTGCAATTTTACCCCAGGTGACTGAAAATGTCAGAGCAGGGCTTAAACGACTGTTTGCAGGAAAATTTGTGAACAACTCCACACAGAAAAGTATTAAACCTTCATCGGTAACAAGCCATAGGTTCTTGAAGGAAGTGTTATTACCAGCTTCCTCAGTGAAGTTCAGGAGTCAAGGTTACTTTATTTGTAGCCACAGGGAGATTTAATATTGTTCAAGTAGATTATAGGTTTAAGCTTAGGTCCAATAGCTGAGGTCACTGATCATTACAGAGTTTATCTGTGTGATCACTTTGATTCCCTCCTACAAAGACTGGTCTCCATCCAGAATGACAAAGTCAAGAGAAAAGGGGTCACATAGATCTTTGGGTAATAAAGTGAGGAGACAGAAAATGGAGTCTCTGGCCTGTGCTCAGGCTGGAACCTCCTAAAGGAACAGAAGGTTTTGGAAGAGGGAGCGATAAGCTTGTCCTTATCTTTTAGTGTCTCTTGAAAAACGAACCTGAAAGCATTTAGAGAGAGAATACAGGAAACAAAGGCTCAGTGCCTTCCATATATTTTAACCTTCAAAAAGCCATTTACTGTATCTGAAATCCTGATGTTTAACATAGAGGTAAGGTTACTTCTATGTGCCTAACAAACAAAGTGAAAGTATGTCATGGACCTGTTTTTAAATATCAGGGAAATAACTTTTGGACCAGTTTTGATGCTCTTTAGCAGTCAGTCTTTGAAGAAAGCAACGCAGCAGACCAAACATTGTTTTAAATTACCAACATGCCCTGAGGTGCACAGATGGGTGCTTCTACATTTGTTACTTACATATGTGTTTGATGAAAAATGACACTGACAGCTATCGTAGCCAGAAAAAAGGAGATGACACGTATGCTCTACCTTTGTGTCAAAAGTGAGAAAAAGCCCTTTATTAGTGTTTTTCAGTTTGTCACCTTTCTTAGTGTGGATTGCTGACACTTGCTTGACACAAGCAGTCATTCCCTTTATGTTTTATAGAACAAAAAGACATCTGTCATCCCCTCGTTGTGTGTGATAAGATATTCCTTCCATTCCTTAAACGATCAGCACTCATCTCCTGAACTAATGAAAACCTGGAGCTCCTCAATCCCTGCAATTGCAATTTGCATAATAATTACGATACAGCAAAACAGTGGGGGAGGATAGCAAAACAAACCCCCCAGCCAATAAGAATCAGTCAGTGTACTGTAAAAATGGCTCTTGTTCTTTTTTTTTCCCCTACAGGGGTAGGTCTCTGCTTTCTGTCTTGCTGATTATTAAAAAACCAACAAGTGTCTAGAGAGATGTTTATGTCAACATGAAGTTTTCTCCAGGGATTTCTCACTGCCTGTGGTAGGTAGCAGAATCAAGAGACAGATACTGTACAAAGAGTGTGGTGAAAGTAAGTGTAGCACTGACAGAGACATGTATTGGCCTGGTATTCTTCATGTGAAATCCACAGATTTAGATTTAGATGGGTAAGAACTGATAGAGGCCCCTTGGATCCCTTCTGTTTATGAAGCAGTTTTTGCATTTTTCTTTCAATACAGTAGGGAAAAAAATCCCTTACCACCTGCACCATGTAATTTAAGTTTCAATCTTTTTCTTATCTGTATTGAGAAAGAACACGATTGAATTTTCTTGCATTTCAGTGAAAAATAGAGGCACTGCTCTTTTTCCCGAGAGCCTGTTTAAGGACATTTAAATGTCACATCTGTTTTGTGAAAACTGATTGCTGATAATGGGGCGACATTTGCCAACATACAGGCTCTTCTGCATCAACACATGATTAAACAAATGGAGCTGATGCTTCAGTGCCACTGATTTTAGGAGGTCAAAGACAAAACAAAAACCACATGACTGGATAAAGACAGCAGCTAAAACAGATACTGTGAAAAGAATAACTCAAACGAAAAATTAATCATCCTGCTTGCATATTTGTTTTGTTGTTTTTTTTGTCATGAATCAGAGCTTACTGTCATGTTGCAAGGTCCACCTGTGGCTTAGGTACAGAAAAATATGGCAGAAGATGAATTCCCCATGGTGCCCTTCTAAAGGATGCAAGTGTGGATGGATGAGTCGAGATGAGGCTTTTAAAACAGTGTTTAAACACGGAAATGTCCTGATCAGATCACGTGATTAGAAATCGCAGCTGATCACGTGGTTAGAGACTCATCTGGAATCAGAAATTACATCCCGATCAGGGATTAGATATAAATATTTATGTAATCATTAGCTTTATTTTGTATCAGGTCTAATACATTTCAGAACAAATGGGAAAAATAAGAGCTTAGTTTTTGCTACCTTGTGTGGTGGTACAGAATCAGACTGTCTCAACTCCACACAGAAACAACGCAGGGCATGACGTCACTTTGCTGCAGTGACACTTTTGGTTGAATGGTGTAAAGTGGAGCAGGAGATGAAAGCTGAAAGCTGAACGTGTGATGTATTGGAGTAAAAGCTTCGGATTGGGACTCAGTATCAGCAGATACTCAAAATCAAATGACTCAGACTCGGACTCAGGGGCAAAACCTGATCGGGACATCCGTAGTTTAAAAATCAAATGGCTTTCATCATACAGTGCAACTCTTTACATTACACATCTTCCCTATACCTGATCTTTGGTATTAGTGTAGGAAAGGCAACTCAAAGTGTTTTACACCTGATTTGAAATAAAATCACAACAGGCAAAATGAAGTCTTTCCATAAAAAATCAAAATCATGAATTACTTTAAATTAAAAACAAGGAGCAAAACCTGGGATTGAACGTGGGATTGATCTTAAAAGTTGTTTGGATTTTAAATCCTGGAAGGACGCTGTTACTCAACGGTAAAGTCGGTCGCTGCTCAGTTAGTAAGTTGGGGGTTCAATCCCAGGTTTCACTGTCGGCAGTGTTTTTAGTGCGAAACACTCATGCAACCCTCAAGTGTGGCCGTGCTAAAGATGTGTGTATGGAAGAAGTATTAAAGCAGAATTTGCCAACAGTGTATGAAAAGTGGTGTGAATGTGACGTGATGTAAAAGTGCTTTCAGTGTCAGACAGCCATTGAAAGTGCCACAATAAAACAGTATGTAACATTTTTAACTAGTAAAGCACTCAGCAAGCACGGACCTCCACCAAGCATATTGTGATTGTCACGCAACACTTTAGTCCTACTTTAATGTTATACTCCCTTTCAGCAGACTGTCTGCTACAATTTGGTGTTAGTTGCAGGTTTGTACGATAATTTGTTACCTGACAGTGTTGAAAATTATGACTACACAGTACACATTTCATATTCTGGATCTTAGTATCCAGAATATTGTCAGGATCTGGGTCGTACTTGTACATCTGTCAGAAATTATGGTGACCTTGTCTTGTATTATTTTGCCAAGCAATCTGACCATTTATCGTGGAGTTATATAAACATATGGTGAAAACGGCCCTATCTTACATTGATAAAGAATCCTTAAAAAAAAAAAAAATCCTGAATCTAGACAGTGATCTGGATCACCTCCAAAATCCAATCCCCTTTTCCTTATCCCATTTTGAACATTTCCGGAAAATTTCATCAAGATCTGTTTGTTTCTTTTTAAATTATGTTGTTCACAGACAAACAATCAAACTCTCCAAAAAACATAACCTCCTTGGCGGAGATAATTAACATCAATCTATTAGTGAATTTCTTAATCAATAAACAACAGAGAATCCTTTATATCTACATTAAAAACCCTTAATGTCCGTTGCCATGAGCGGTATCATTACATGGACTATGCAGCTGCTGGGGTCTTGCTCACGTTGGTGAGTCCTTTCCTTTGCTCTGCAGTCAACATACTCAAACTTTAAGGTACAGATGACACCAGATGGATTGGCACCTATTGGTGATTAATATCACCCATTTCACTGCACAGCAGGACAGGCAGACACTCCAGCTGCATTCTCCTTTGGGTGCTGTTTAAGAAGCGTTGTTTCTATCGTCTCTGTTGGACCTAATGTTCCAGCTCTGCTGACACCTTGATTCACACCGTCTCACCTCCTCTCTCTCACTGAACACCCTCCTGTCAGTCACTGCAAAGATGAGTGTCTCTGAGCCTCACAGACACAACTGCCAAAATATCCCCCGTCATTCTTCTTCATCCACGTTTCAGGTGAGTCTTCTTTGTACAAGATTAAAGCAATAAAGACAAATGTTGGTGTTAGCTGTTTCATTTACCTGCTGTGTTTTTTTTGGAGCTAATTTTTAAGTGTCTGACTTTAGCTTGTGCTTGTAGTAAATCAATAACTCACCTGCATTTTTCAAGGGGAAAGGACAGAAGGCTCCGTCTTTTTGAAAAGCACAACTTCAAAGATCTCCACTGTCGAAACAGAAAAGAGAATTAGTTATTGAGGAATTCTCACGGTGATAAATCGACAGGGTACTCTCTTTATCCTCGCTCAGCTCAGGGTGTTTTCAAAACCCTGTTTTCCATATTGTTTTGCTTTGCTTTAGTATTTTTTTCAGTGATCGATCATTCCCAGCGGTCTGTGGCTGCTTACAGGGAAAAGTTCTTGCTAAGTGACTGTATACTTCCTGTTCAGTGACACAATCAAAGCAAGTTCTTAGCCACACCGATCGATATGATGGAGATTTCAACATTTTAAACAGCCACACATTTTACTTCGACAGGCAATGACAATTTCAGAGCTACATCTACAGCCGCACAGTGATGATTGATATTGACGTTGCTTTGCTGACCCTGCTCAAAGCATCAAAGATAAAATATGCACTAAGAATTGAGGTGTGCTAGTTTAAACGGTCATGTCTTTCATTGTTACTTTTTAGATGAATGAGTTTCTGACAAGCTGAACCTCCAGTCTAAAAATATGAGGCATTGCATGAGTGCTGAAATTTGCTTTTTGTCATATGTCTGTGTGAGGCTGGCCCCAGAAGTAGTTGAAACCACCAAGCTATAAAAAGCCAATTTCACTGCAAAAATAAACACGTTTGTACAGCCTGGTACAAAAAATGTTTCTCATTGGTGGCCGGTAAGTGTCAGCTGATTTGCAAAAGCATCAACATTATACAACCGTTATACCAACGGATACAGAAAAGTTTAAAAAAGTAAGTAAATGATTGCTTTCTTTTTAACTTCACCAATGATAAAAATAGCTATGATGCTAATTTTATGAAATGAATCATGCATATCTAAAAATAACATAGGGTGTTACTGGTAATTAAGAAAAATAAGTATTATGAAGGATATCGCAAGTTGACAACCCTGTGAAGCTATATTTATCATAGCTAAAGTTAAAAAAGATAATCATCTACTTATTTTAAAACTTTTCTGTCTATCGGGACACCTAACTATCTTAACTTCCGTTGTGTTCTGGGGCTTACATTCATGTTGTGGCTTTTGCAAATCTCCTACCAGCCACCGTAGTGTAGCTAATTTCTTTAATGGCACAATCTGTATGGGGTGAATTTTTTTCAATTGCAGGAGTTTAGGTGATATTAAAGGTCCCATATTATGCTCCTTTTCTGCAGTTTAATATGGATCATTGATGTCTTCATGAAATGGTAGTAACATGTTTTGGTCCAAAAAGCCAATAAATCAAGCACAGCAGCATTGTTTCCAGGCTCTCATAGCCCCTCTGTCCAGAACGCTCTGATTTAGTGGGCGTGACCTTGGTATGTAAATGAGCCACAGAGTGCACAATGTTTAGAAAACAGCAAAGCTCGTTTACTGTAACATTACAGGCTAAAACAACAGGCTAACCGCAGCTAAAGTTAGCATCCTGGAGCTAACACAGAGACAGGGGGGACACTTAGGAAAAGCTCTCACATCTGCTCCACAGCACACAGCATTTAAAATACTCACATTTCCAGGGTCCGAGGTTTGTTGGTGGATGGTTGGTAATGTGCCTGGATTCAGGACCAGTCTATTCTCTAGCCCTCTGTTGTACTGTCCAAAATTGGAAAAGCAGTCGGTGGTGAAGTGACAAGCACACACATGCACAGTTTTACTGAGTGTAGCTGGCACATTTCCTTGATAAATGAACTCTAGCCACTTAGATTTCTCTTCAGCAGCGGGGAGGGGGTTTAGGGGGTATCTGCTCTGGTGGACCAATCAGGCCAGACTTGCTCGTGATTGGTCAAAAAAGGGAATCGGTGACATCGGCAAATCCCCCAAATCCAAACAGCTCGTTTTAGGTCAGGATTTTACATTCACAAGCACTACTTAGCACAGGTTTTGTGATTAAATATTACATTTTGTGTGCTGGGAGGAAAGCCAAAGACCCACACATTTCACTAAAAGACTTGAAGTGATTTTTTGCATAATATGGGACCTTTAAGAATGTGAGATTTCTCAATTAGAGGCAGAGCTTAGCGGATTGACAGGCAGGCGCCCTATAGTTGTTAGTGTGGAGGCTCAAAGCCTGCCACATTTCCAATATGGCCCCGGTCAATGCTTCACTTCAAAACTGTTTCAGAAACAGATGGGTGGAGTCATGGAGACTACCTTAATTTTGTTATACAGTCTATTGTTTTGGATAATGTCTACTTGTCTGGATTTCTGGAAACAGTTGACAAAACAGTGTTTCTTAACAGAACAAAACATTCTGCAGTTGAAAAAGTAAAAAAAAAATCATACTCAATAGATTTCAGGATATCAACAGAGGATTCGGCAGAGGCTGTGCTTTGTGACAAGTCAAAATGATGAAATAGGAGAGTAATGCTCCCTGAAGCAGGTGCTACTTTCTCATTAAAATCATATATCTGTTTCCTAGCCACCAACACAAACAGTGCAGAGAAAAATTACAGGAATGGGTTTTAAGAAGCGAGTTAATCAGGAACAGATAGATAAAATGTTTGCAGTCTCACAACAGCTCTGAAATAATCTTACCTTTATAATGGTTGCAACGCTCAATCAGTCCTGACATCCATGGTTACAAGACTTTATGGAAACTCTACACCTGCCAACTTTACTTTACTGAGTCTGCCACATCCGAGACTGGCGGTAACAATTCCGTGTTAACAGGAGGTGAGGTGTAAGACAGTAAACAATGCTTTTACTGAGTCTAGACATGAGAACTGGCATCTACAGTTGGAGTCCAGCCTGTTCCTCTTGTTAATTCAAAGATGCCTGAGCAATTTGTAGATCTGGCTGCTGATATGATTCTTGCAGAGAAATGGGAGTTTGAATTTATCTGACTGCCTGCTACCCGATTGCATAAGCCAAAAATGAATAAATAATATAAGAAAACAAAAAGTGTAATAATAACGCAACTCAAGTATCTACCTCTAACAGCTCGTGACAGCCGAGAGAATGAAACATTCAGTGATCACCAGACCTCGCAGGGACGTCTGTCCACACCAGCTTGATTCATCTTTCCGCCCTCGTGATGTCACTGAAGTGTGTCTTACTCTACTTAATTGCTTGGTGAAAAAGTGAGGTTTTTTCAAATCGCTCCTTTTCACCTTTATAGAGACTAATCACCTTCAAGCACAGCAAAAGAAAAAAAAATCTGCTGCAGCACAAACATTTAATTTAAATAAATATCCAAACAGACCAAAAGCAGACTGCACTTTTTAAATCCTTTTTCTGGAATAATAATTTATTGGTAAACATTAGCTTTGTGTCAGATGATGAGGTTGGCTGGACATGTTGAGCTGACATGAATTGAGATGATTTGTGTTTGTCAATGTGCTGCAGTTATTGGCTGATGGTTGTTCTTCCAGAGAGATGAAATTCTGACTCACTGGGGCCTCGGGATTCAGCTTCCAGCAACAGAAAATCAAAGGGCTTAGAAGCATGCATTTTTCAACGGAGAAAAAAAAAAAGCACAGATCAGGATTGACTTCAAAAGGTATTACGTTGTAGATGTGGAATATGAACACTGGCTTGTTATGAAGAGTATTTCAGCAGCATCTATCTTTAGGAACAACTTGGCCTTTGTTAGAGCTGCTGTGGTTAATATTTTTATGGGTACAACTCTGCTGTTCTTTCCAGCTCTTTTTGCCTCTCTACTGTCCCTGAGGACATCATTTTGGTTCCACAACCCTTTGGTTTATAGGTTTTACTGTAGTAAACACACTGTTAACTACCTGCCAAGGACAGCACTGCTGAGAGACACATTTAGCCTCTAGCAGGTAAACAAAGCGGGGGATTTAAGCAGAGTCTGTACAAAGAGCCTGTCAAGTTCCTTAATTAAAAAACAATGTTTAGTGCCAAACACAGAGGCACCAAAGATGTTGCCAGACAAAACCCAGAAAACATTCTCCTCATTTTCGGTTTAACTCATAACATGCAAATCAAGAAGGTTCCTGTTTGATCTTTCAGGTAATGGAACAGAAAAACACTTTCAACCTGCTTAGCTGGATATTGAGTGTAAAATCAGTTGTAAAACTTAAGAAGCTGACAAGAATTATGAAGTTATAGTAGAATATATGTCTTTAAAGGGGCTGTGAGGAGTTTCTAAGTGATCTTGAAAAAGCCTCCCATCTAGATATATATCCACACTTAATAAGCACCAACACAGGTTATTTTGAAATGCTACTTCGTAGCTTCCTGATCAGTCCAAGCAGGACCAGATTGATTTACAGCACATCTAGGTCTCCATGACAACACCACGCCGGCTGAAAAAAGTTGTGTCCGAAAAACTTACTATATAGTGAATTAAATGTAGTGGACTATACAGTCCACTCAATCAGCTAAATAAAAACAACATTTTGGCCACTACTCACTCACTCGCCAGCCACTGACAGTGACGTTATTACTCTGGTGTTGCTCATGGACCACTGGGGATTTACAGTTAAAACTTTTCCCAAACACTGCAAAAAAATATTTCTTTTAGTGATGACTAATATTATACTTAGCTTTTTTCCACAACAGCCAAATAAAATAGAAACATCAATAACACTCTAGTTTTTAAATAAATAAACCACATATTTGCGTGGAACTTGTGCTGTGTCTGAGAATTACAAGGCCCAGTGTATGCATCACCTGCGATTGACAGTTTAGCAGCTAATGTTTGTGTTATTAGTTTCTCTGCTAGAAGTTGTGAGATCCTCTTGTCTGAAAATGATTTCTGTGATTAATTTTGTAGTGATGGTGGACACAGGAGCCTAACTGTCGGACAGAAAAATGACAGAAGAGCAGAAGGAAGCTAAACGGGAGAGTGATACAGCCTGAGCTTAAGGCTAAAAGGGCTAAACTGTTTGTAATAATGTTCATTCCATCCCACAGTCAGCAGTTATTCTGCAGTGGTCTGTTCAAACTTGAGAGTCTATCAATAAAATGAAGAGTGAGGTTACGTTAGCTCTGCTTGGTAGATGAGTGCTGGAAGGACACGACTAAATACCGACACCACTCACAACACCGGGCTGTCAGTAGCTACATATGGACAGCTACTAAACTACTATACAGACTGTTTACAACAGTTTGCTTGTTGTCACGTTAACCTACAGATATGTCATAGCACTGGGCCGCTAGTAGCGCTACATTTAGTCGGCCACCTGATGTACGGTATACACTTACAATGTTTGATTGCAATCACGTGTCAAACAAGGGCACTGTATGGATGAATACCTTACCTCGTCCTGTTGTATCCGGTAAAAAGTTGTCTTGAACAAAGACAAACTGTTCCAAAAAAACACACACACACACCAGGTTAAAAGTCCCATCTTCATGACAGTGTGTGAGAGACTCAAGATCAGAAGGTGGCGAGGCAGTCCAATTAAAACAGATCCTCCTCACAGCATCTTTAACACTTAAAATAATACCTAAAATAATAAAGATAGGTTTCATTGAAAAAAACTTAAAGTAGACAGACTTTTTTAAGGGTTCATTGAGCTACCACAGCTTGTATTGTTATTCCAGGAGTAGTTCTTTCTTTCTTTCTTTCTTTTTTTTTTTTTTTTGTTATGACAGGGTAGGGTTGAAGCTTATCTTTCATGACACTGCATCATTTATAAGTGTGAACTGAATTCAGGAATAATAATAATAATAAATGCTGATGCCTTGAGCAGGACAAAACTTGAAAACTGTGGTTAATTAACCTTAGCTGAAACTGAGACTCTCCTAAAGTTGAAAAACAGAAGGACAGCCGATAGAAGAAGAAGAAGAAGAAGAAGAAGAAGAAGAAGAAGAAGAAGAAGAAGAAGAAGAAGAAGAAGAAAAGGTAAACGAGCTATATCAGGACATGAATTCTTGGAGTACATGGTGGATTCAATCAAAAAGCCCTGCAGAAAACCCAGTGGAATCAGTCTTGGGATTTGTCACTTCAGAGTTTCAGGACTGACTGGCAGATCAGATCATGGGAGGGGATGAGGTCCTTGTCTCCTGTCACCACAGGATGGATGTATGCAGGTAGGCATCTGGAGGGCTTTGCCACCTTAAAAAAGACTGCATATGTTAACTGTGTTCTCGGTATGTCTTGTTACACATTGATTCATTTCTCACTTTGTTGGTTCCTGTCCATCATTTCTTATTGTTGTGGATTACACACTCAGAGAAATTAAGGAGTCTTTACTATTATTGTTTTATTATTAGAAAATCCTCAGGTTAAAAACAAACTGGTGGTCAAGCTTTCTGGGTGACATTGTCAGGTTGTCTATCCGTCTACCATCCTGACAAGGCCCCAAATAGCTGACAATCGCTTAAAATGAAAGATGAACTGCTAAAAATTTTGTGCAGAATTTAAGCGCATCTCTCCTATAACAATATAAGATACACTCCTGTCACCCCTCTTATTATTTATCAGCCTATGCTCTGAGTGTTAATTTATAACTAGCAAAATTAACCGAGGATACGTCAGTATGTCTCATATCAGCCAGTTTTAATCATTTTGATCACCAAAAACCTCATAATTCTGTGTGATTCATGCTAAAGCTGCTGGTATGAGTTTCCACTTCCCGTCTGGTCGATATAAAAAGAATTTGAGGAGCGGTAGAGAAGATTGGGAAATGAGGAATGTCTGAAAGTTTTGTGTTGTCCCCTGGTGTACTGCGGGCCAAGATTTAAAGTTTTATTTCCTCTCTCCATCTGTTCAGTGGAGTCCAGCATCTGTCTGAAAATGTTTTTCATTAGAAGGAGTTTCAATTTGTTTTCTGCAAGGACTGCATGCCATCATCATCTCTGAATTAAATACTTGTGTGGTTCATGAAACTGGACGGTGTGTATCCGCAGGAAAGGTGTAAATGTACAGTGTAAATTTCACATTTTAAACATCTTATCTTCTCTTGAAGCAGGATATTAATGATCGTCACATTTTTCTTTTTCTTTTATTTTCTTTTTCATGTCATGTTTAAGCTTGAAGGAAAATTTAGGAGCCAAAAGCAACAGCCTGTTGTGGGGCTTACAATAAATTACAGAAACCCCCTTGATGAGCTCCTGGCAAAATATAGATAAAGGAGATGACAAATTTAATTTTTCACTGAGAAAACAAATCACATTAATATTCATGGGTTCATACAGTTTTTCCAGTGATCCGTGTGCCTGGTAATGGTTTTTCTCTTACTCTTCTCTTACATACTGGGATGAGCCAAAATGTGACACACAAATCTTTTATTTTCAGCTCCAGCAGGTTCAGCACCATGGACAGCTCTACATCTCTGGGATCCAAGACTGAGAAAACCAAAGCAGAAACGTCTGCTCTGTTCATTCAATCAATGTGCTAACTGTGCTTTAAACAGTATTGTGATTCTCCTCTTGCCAGTTAAAATGTTACAGTTACACAAGACAATCAGCTCAAGTGTTCACTGCGTTTATTCACATAGCTCAGCTCCCAAGGACTTCATCTCATCAAGGTAATCTCGAATTTCAGTTTATGTTAAAGTTAAACTTTAAATGCCTCACTGACATAATTTACAAGGACACTCAACCAGAGAGCTTTGAGATCAGCTCCAGGAAACAGGACCACAGGCAGAGAATACAACATGCAAATATGACCAAGACTGCAGCGACACAGAGGGATCTTTTACTGTTTTGTTTCAGTTTATCTTCAAACACTGACCTTTTATTGCTGCATTCATTTGTTCCCTGATTTCTTATCTCCTCATTGTTGTGCTTTCAGATAAAGTTGGCCCACTCACGTATTCTCTGTTTTATTCATGCACTGGCATATTTTAGATTTTGGAAAAAAAAATATGCTGAGAGTATGCAGATTTGTCCTGTCTTCTGAAAATAGACCTCTTCTCTCCAAAAATGTGCGGCTGATTTGCCAGCTTGCATCCAGTGTGCTTCCAGTCAGGTTGTGTCATCCCTAGCAGTGCAAACGAGACAGAAACTGCTCTTGTGCCACAGATAGAGGCACGGTCAGGGCTACACAACATGATTGTGTTAGCTGACAGTTTTATGACAGAGTAATTCTACAAGTTGTCACTGTTATAAAACTAATTTAGTCCTGTCTTATGGGCGGAGGCTTGGACCATGAATCATTTCACCTCCACAGTCTGGAGGAGTCTAATAACTGAGATACAGCCTGGAATTGTGAACTGTATTCAAGTGTGACAGGTAATATTTGTCAAAAGGAAATAGATATTGATTGAAGACACATCTTATTTCGATGACACTTTTAACCCATTGAACCAAAACATAAGTGAACACTGTACGTGAATATATTATATTCACATGATTGATGGTCTTGTATTTGTTCCAGGGACATCTTGGTATCTGGTAAAACATTTTGTCGACCCTTAGGGGCTCATTAAAAAACCCCACATTGACATCTTCATTGACTTCAGGATATGGTTTGAACCTAAATCCTACAAGCTCAGAGTCAATAATGGGTGAATGATTACATGAAGACCCCTGATTTTATCATCAGTGTATCTTTTGTCATGTTTGTCAAAGCATAATCAAGAGCTTAAGTAGATATGACTGTGTTTCAACGTAGTATATGATGATTTATGACTATCATTTTAAGAACTTAGTGGTAGAGAGGCTTCTGTGAATGCTGGAAAACAGTGGTTCCCAACCTTTTTTTGTCTTGTGTACCCCTTGAGCCGTTTTGTCAGACCATGAGTACCCCTTACTCATGCATGTTGACGATTCTTCAAAAGTAGGATATAACACACCTGATAAATAAATGGAAATTGTTTTAATTTCTCCTTAATATGAACATTTAATTCTCTCATTTTCATCTGTTAAACTCAAATTAAGCATAAATCCATAATATGCCGCCTTGAAAACAAATAAGCAACGTAGATACATAAATGAACACAAAATCAAAACAAAAAAACAAACAAACAAAAAAACAACACAGAGCGCCAACCTCCACCAAGCATATTGTGATTGTCACCAACACTTTAGTCCTACTTTAATGTTATACTCCCTTTCAGCAGACTGTCTGCTACTATTTGGTGTTAGTTCCAGGTTTGTATGATAATTTGTTACCTGACAGTGTTGAAAATTATGATGACCCAGTGCATATTTCATATTCCAGATCTTAGTATCCAGAATATTGCCAGGATCTGAATCGTACTTTAACATCTGTCAGAAATTATGGTGACCTTGTCTTGTATTGTTTTGCAAAGCAATCCAACCATTTATAGTGGAGTTATATACACAAATGGTAAAAACTGCTCTATCTCACAATTATAAAGAATCCTTAAAAAAATCCTGGGTCCAGATAGTGATCCTGATCACCTCCAAAATTGTATCACTTCTTCCTTATCCCATTTTGAACAATTCCTAAAAATGTCATCCAGATCGGTTTGTTACTTTTTGAGTTATGTTGTTCACAAACAAACAAACAAACTCCCCTCAAAACATAACCTCCTTAGAGGAGGAAATAATCAACCTTCCTTTTTTAAATATAACTCTTGTAACATTTACCACAAAAAATGGAGCTCCATCAAATAAGTCTCTTTTAAACAGGCATTGAAACTGTAAAACTCAGGTACAAAACACTGAACAAAATAATATTCAGACTCACTATTACAGTTTTATTTTCTTTTTTATCAGTCATCCAAACTTTAATGAGGCCCTTGAGCTTGCTTGTTGTCTTTCCTAAGCCAGTAAGCATCTGTTTTGGTTTTGGTCCGGCTGTGGCACAGGTTATTGTCTTTCTGGGGAAACCAGTTGTGGCGCACACATATCATTTAATTGACGGGCTTATCTCAGTATTTCCAAGTTGGAAATAAATAAACAAGGGTGTCCACATACCCCTGGTTGGGAATCACTGCAGTAAATCACACACTGACAGGTTACCAGCTGCCCCCCTGATTCCTCCTTTTGCTGAGCTGCTGTGACTCAGTGCTGGAGTTGCCATCTCTAAAAACGAAGGTTGGGGGTTTGATTGCTGCCCACATGAGAAAGTGTCCTTGGGCAAAAGTCTTCACCCTGAAGTGCCCTTGGTACTCTGCCATTAGTGTATGAATGTGGTGTGAATGGGACTTACAAGTAAAAGAGCTTTGAGTGGTCAGAAGAGCAAAGTCCCTTCACCATCCTCCAAGAAAAAACAGGACATTGACATAACAGGAGAAACAAAGCTGATGTTATGAAAAGTTGAAAACTGAAGGATAAGAAACCTGGTGACAGGAATCCCTGTGTGTGCGCTGTTGAGGGAAGGGCTGGTTGTAATTATTTTAAATGAGTGCTGTTGTTTTAGACACACATAATGTAGGTGGTCATTTGTTCCACACACTGTCATGACTGCCTTGTTACTTGGACACTGCATGTGTTTGTTGTCCTGGTGTTTAATAAAGACTGAGCAGAAACCAGAACAGCTCCTGGCTTAATGACACTGACAGCTCTAAACCAAACCTGACAGCACCAGCTACTTGAATGTACAAAATGTCACCAAAACTAAAGCAAAGAAGAACAGGCTGTGACGAATGTAAAACATAGACACAGCTCTCTTTTCTCCACAGCCCACTGAAGCGCAGCCTAAATGTATATTTGGATATGGCTTTCTGCTCTCCTCTGAAGTCTTCAGTTGGTAAATAAGGCAAACAGCTGCAGCTACAGGGAACATCTGTTGGCTTAAATGAACAAACTCATTCAATTACCCCCACTAAGGCTGCCCAAGGCGCATATGCATGTGGAAATTAGTAATGTGCGAGAGCATTGTTGAGGAAGCATTGTGCCTCTAAGTGTCAGAGATATATAATATTCTTCCATTTAGGTGTGAAAATCCTCCTGTGAATAAAAGCTGGCTGGGCTGGTGAGAATATCATCTCTATCTTAAACACCTTTTGGGTGCTGCTGGTGAGATGTTTCAGATCACTGCAAGAGGGGCTGTACAGTAAATGTCCTTGATTATGTAAATCTATAACACGGCCCCAGCCTCCACGGTACAGCACGATTTGTTTGTCTCCTAAGATGCCCTTATTGTGGTGTGCTTGTTACCAAGGTAACTGCTGTTTTCACAATGATAATGTGTAGGATGCCAGCAGCTATGCCAGATTTTGGTTCAATATAGATAACCCAGGCTTTACTTGCACATTGCTGCAGATTTGTAGAAAACAGATATGTACTACAAATGGCTCCAGTTATAGTAAGGAACATTCAGCCAAGTCAGTTTTCCAGTGAAGGAATTTCTGCTCAGAATGGATCAGAAAAGGATGCTTTGAGTGATTCTGTTAGAGGAAAAAAAAATTGTAAATAGAGGATTAAGATCAGTGTGACATACTCAATGTTTTGGGCAATCCAAACCCCAGGCAGAAATATACCTCTGCTGAAATGCTGATGTAAAAAAAATGTCCATAATCAAATATGTTTCCACCCAAAAAAACTACACCTACACCACATTGAAATATGCACAATAATGTATAAATTTATAAGAGAGAACAGTATATTTTTAACTCTTACCGTATTCATATCCAAAAACAGTCTCCAAGCTAAAGTATCTTTCATGATTTGATCATCAAAAAATTTCTTTAAAGATTTCCACCAAAACAAATTAAGGGATGAAAACAAAAGTTGTTTGTTTTCATCCCTGGTACACAAAAACAGCTGTGGGAATATGTATTGTTTAATTTTTAGGATATAAACCCAACCCCTTTCTTTCTGCTCTTCTTCTTTTTTTCCTTGTAATAATACAGCAAGAAGATTCCTGCCACCCTAGACCATCTATCATGTGGACCCTCTGTCTGTTAAACCAGAAACCAGGCAAAAACCACAGCTTGCCTGACTCTCCCGTAAGTAAAGCCTGCCTACCCACGAATATTCTCCCTAAATAATATACTGTTCAATGTATACAAAGCACAAATGCAAAAATGTGGAGTTGCTGGTAACTAGGGTTCAAAAAGTGCAAGCACTGTTTTAAAACATCTACACATTTCAATGAATTTATGTAAAATTTAAAGTTTTGAGAAAAATAGAAACATAAAGTATGTAAAGCAAGAGTCACAGTCATTAGCTTCTTTGAATAATAACTGAAGTACGATTTAGTGTTCACCACATGTCTTGAATTTGTGCCAGAAAAATGAAATGAATGAATACACTGTCTACTAGTTTCCTTGTAACTGCCATCTCACATTTCAAACCTTCGCTTAGGTTTTATAAATACAATTGTATTTGTTTTTTTAAATCTTCATGATACAATAACAATCTTAGTGAAGGAACCCTTCTCTAACCCATCAAAAACACATAACTCTCAGAGCACACCTGTATTCTGATCACATATAAAAACTTACCTTTTTTATAATAATAATAATAATAATAATAATAATAATAATAATAATAATAATAATAATAATAATCGGTATTTGAACTTTATGAAAGAAAAGCAAAGAATAATAAATTTATTTCTTATCTTTTTATTAATTAAAGGGAGGCTCTGCAGGGATTTTCTTTACTTGTAAGTGAACACAACATTCAAACTGGGCTCCTTGGCTCAGTGCCAGCAGCAGCGCACACCCACAGCCTCTAACTGTGACTATGTTAACCCACTGACTAGCCCAGCAACCATCTGCAGCATCACATTTCTGCTCTCCAAGAGCCTGAAAGCAAGTGGAAGTCAAATCAAGCTTAGCCCTCATGTAGGGAGAAGCTCTATGTGTTTGTTTTTTTTCCTTTCACTCCAGCTGTGTTTTTCTTGCTCTGTGCTCTGTCCACTGTTGTAGCCACTCAGAAAAGCTTTTTCCACTTGCTACTCTCAAAGTCACTTGCGTATTGGGCATGCGTTGGCTGATGAAATCATGCTCACTCTCCACGTTTCTATGTGGAGAGTGTGCATACCAACGCAAGTAAAACATCAACATACAAACAGAGGAGGGAGTTGAGGCAGACACGGACACTGACACACATGTATAGAGGTCCGTTGGAGACGATTGAGCAGAAATATTCCTGTAAAAGTTGATGCTGTTTTTTAAGGAAAACCTTGCAGACTCTACTATTAAATTGGGAGAGTTTTTTAAAGACTTTGAAGAAAGCAAAAACTATTAAGTCTATTGAGAGTTGATTTCTTAACTCTTTTTTGTCTTGTTTTTATTTTTTAAAGCTGCTTCATTCCCAGAATTCTGCCCATCTGTGTCTACAATTCATGCGTGACGACTCCACCGCAGTGATTGCAGCTGTCCATATAATCTCACAGAATCAGGCCTGAGGACCGAACCAGCAACCAGGTACTTACCCATAGAGGGCGAGTGACTCACTGAATAATTCAGCTCAATCAGGCCAGTTTAAACATTAATAGGTGAGTAGGAGTTCTTCTTGGTGCCTCCCCTGGGACATACAGTCGTTGAGAAGACAGTAATTGCTAACTCTTGTCCAGCAGAGGTCTTTAATTAAAGAACTGGAGAAGGCTGGATCTTCTTCTTCTTCGCCTGTTGACCTTTGGAGAGCTGCTGTGGGTGACAAGCAAAGTGTTCCTCCTGTGGAATACTCTCTCAGCCCTGCTTAACGCAGGAAGACTGGCCTGACATCATTAAGGCACATTAACTCAGTCAGGTGGAACCTTTAAATCCATGCAAACCCATTTTTATTATGTGGAGTATGCTACAGTCGAAGAAAGTAAAATACTTAAGTCATGTTTGTAATGTTACCTCTGATCTGCCCAAAGCTTAGCGAGGTACACAGACACATCTCCACTTTAGCATACTTTGTGTTAAAAAAAAAAAAAAAAGATAACTACACATCAAAACTTAAACCTAACCATGTTTGTCTTTTTTAGAAGAAAATGTCTTATTAGACTTAATTAGAGCCAGAAAATCTGACAGGTCCAGAAAGATGTTTTATTTTATTTCTGAAAAATATCTGCTAAGAAAAGAGTGTTTGTCCAGTTTCTTAAAATTGGAAAAATGTATTAATAAGAAACTTGACACCCACATTTTCCTAAACCCATTGACTCTCTTTTACTCCTAAAGGGGCTGTGAGGAGTTTGAAAGTGATCTTGAAAAAGTCTCCCTTCTAGATACACGCCTGATCATAATCCAGACTTTAAAATGAGATTATCAGCACCAATATTGCTGATTACAGGTTATTTAAAATTGCTACTTCTTAGCTTCCAGTTAGGGTCGACCGGGACTGGATTGATCTACGGCACGTCTAGGTCTCTATGACATCACCATGCCTGCTGACGAAGTTTAGTTGTGACAAGATAACAATTTCTGTGACTAACTTTGTAGTGATGGAGGACACTGGAGTCTAACTGTCAGACAGAAAAGGACAGAAGAGCGGAAGAAAGCTAAATAGGAGAGTGGTACAGCCCGAGCTAAAGGCTAACACAGGGGCTAAACTGTTTGTGATAATATTCAGTCCAACCCACAGTCAGCAGTTATTCTGCAGTGGTCTGTTCAAACTTGAGAGTCTATCAATAAAATGAAGAGTGAGGTTATGTTAGCTCTGCTTGGTAAATGAATGGCAGGACATAGCTAACCAGGATTTACAAACGTTACACATTACAGACATGTCTTAGAGCACCGGGCTGTCAAGAGCGCTAAATATAGACGGCTACTAAACCACAAACTGATGGTGTTTACTTGTTGTCATGTTAGCATACAGAGCTGACAATGTTGCTACATGTAGCCTGCTACTGCAACGTTTGCAGTGCATTGACCCTAGCTTGGGTTTCAGTGTATGCTATAGGAGATGATTATTTCTTTTGAGAATCAACAAAAGAACAACAAAAAAAAACAAAACAAAACAGAATATATGCACAATATAATGCATGGTGAGCAGGTTTTTGGAACAGATAAGAAACTTGACAGGGTAAGCAGGACCCCAGCAGAAACTAAGGGATCATGTGTCTCACTTTTAAGGCTCCTCTGCTACAAGAAACTCTCCTTCGGAAAATTATTCTATGCTTATTCTGTGGCTAAGTTAAAATAAATAATTAGATAAATTGATAAATGTGCAAATTTACATCAACCAAAAGGAGCAATGAAAAATTGAGTACTCTGACTTCATTTTGTGACACTTCCAGTAGCTAAAATGTAAGCAATCACCATCACGTAGAAAATAACACCTAACCCCTAAAATTTACATTTTCATCTGTGAGCCAAGACACACTGGCTTTTACTGTCTGAGGCTAAATCACCATCCAACAGCACATTATCTTTGCAATGATCTGCCTTGCAATGACTCCCTAACTTTGATAGATTTCTTCTGAAATCTTCACGCTGTTGAGTCATCTTTGTAAGGCTGAATGATCCAAGAGTGGTTCATGTTTGACTATTAGTTAACTCGGGGCTAGACAAATGCTTAAGCCAGATACGCATTTAATAACACATTTACAACCCCTGTTATTAGCCAGTGTTTTAAGTGTGATAGACATTTTGCAGTGATAAAAATCAACGTTATTAGCCACTACAAATGTACGCAGCAGAAATGAGATCAGTGCTTGCAGGATGTAAGAAAAGCTTGGCGAGTGTTTCAGAGGAAGGCATTTAACTAATGTTATTGCTAAGAATATTCTTGACTGCTAATAAGTAAGAACTGTGTTGGAAGCACTGAATAAAATATGAAAAGACCACAGGACTATCAGAGCAAGAAACAATTATTGGATAGAAGAGAAAGAATTCAACTCCCTGTTCAACCTCACTGGTCTTGACTCTGTATGTAGTTTATGCAGTGTATGAAGAAACTGGATGAATATTTCATGTTCATCTCAGATCATTCGTTAATATAGTCCTTTAAGCATCACAAATAGTAGGGGTAGTCAATATGAAACAGTAGTCCTCAGCTCAAGTAACACAATTTGGGGTACCAAAAAAAAAAATCACAACATGTTCCAAACTGATGCAGTCTGCCCATGAAGTATTAGCTAATATTACTATTCTTATCTGCAGCATGTAACAGCTGGACTTCACAGCAACAGGACAACCACATTTAGCATTCAGTCCTGAGTGGTGTTTATGTAACTGTGTGGACTGACCTGAGTAATCATGCAGCAGAGTCATTAAACGGACAGAAGTAGCAATGAAGAGCCCTCAGCATAGCCCTTCCCCCTTCTGAAACACCATTAGCGCCACAATCTCCACCTCCGCTCCACAGGTCTGCCTCCCATCAGATCCACTACCCACCCACCTGCCCACCCACCCCACACTTCCCTGCACTTTTGACCCTGCTGATGTCACATGTTTCCATGGCAGCATCGATAAAAGGCATTGAAACCTAAATCTAGTGTTTGGGAGTCTATTGATTGTAATCACTCCCAAAGTCATCCTGTCACTTCAGCTATAATCATCATTTAGTCTTATTCCATATGTGGGCTTAAGAAGACACCTCCTGTTGTTCCTGAGTGGCTACTTTATTACACAGGCTGAGCTGAGAGCCTCTTGTTAGCTGAGGAAGTCATGAGGAATAACTGGTGCTTGGGAGAAGCTCTAGAGCCCTTGATTACAGATACTTGAGCTATGGTCTTCCTCGCTGGTCCAGTGTATGAAAGAGGACATGGCCTGAAATAGATGATTATAAGTGATCATTCAAAACAGCTATTTATATCTGGACAGCACAAACAAAGCTATGATTTATATTCGAACCAGCAGCTGCATTTGGATCCATGATGACGACACATATGTTAAAATATCATGAAATGAACATAGAAGCTAGAGGTGATAGAGACAGTTCTCTGAATTTGTGTGGTCCATGTATTGTTACAATTCATTTGCATCCACAGGATCATGGATTTCCTGATGAGAGTCAGAAGATCCTAAATAAGATTTTATATTCTGGGAAATATGCTTATTCACACTCTTTCTCAGAATATGATGGGAATATTGATAACACTGTGTCTCAGTGGGTTATTTTTAAGAGATAAGCCAGCCCTGCATAAATATGCATGGTTTGAAAATATGCCTTGCAGCACATCTGACGCACATTAGCGGGGTGTATCTCTTTCTTTTAATCTTCTCTCAGTTCTGTTAGAAAAACTGATTTTATGGTTGTGGAGTGAGTTTGTGTCTTGGTTCAGTCTCATCCTGAGGAGTAGTATTCCTGCTGAGGTAGCCGGGCAACCTGCAGATTGACTATGCAGCATCTCTGCACAACTGTGCAGATCTGAAATAAGTTGAAATATTATCTAGTTAGTTGTTCAGGAAAAAAAATTGATCTGTTTGGCATTTCTTTTCACTTTGGTTGTGTTTTTCTTGATCCGTGCTACGTCCACTATCACAGCCGCTTGGGATAGCTTCTTTCACTTGCTAATCAACACGCAAAGTCACTTGTGCACCACAGCGACCATACCCAGCTACTCTCTGCCCAGAAATGTACCTACACAACCAAAACATAAACATACAGGCAGAGGAAAGAGATTGAGGCAGACACAGACACTGACACACATGTATCAATGCTCAGAAGTGATGATTCAGCAGGATTATTCCTGTAAAAGTTGACATTTTGTTTTTTAGGAAAATCCTGCAGACTCTACCTTTAGGAAGAAAATGCCAAAAGAACAAGAAACATCTAAATTCACATCCTTTGAGAAAACAGGTGACTGTATTCAGAAAAAATAATAATGATTATAAAAAATAACCTGCTATATTTAAAGCTTTTTCATGGACCAGTAATCTACAAACCAAATTACTCAGATAGCAGGTTTAAAAAAAAAACCGTTTCATGTTGACCACCAAGAGCTTTGCAAATCTTTGTTGCCTAAACAAACAACCTTATATCCATGTCAAGAGAACTTGGATGCTGTTTTTCCCCTTTGTTGCTTTAGTTCAGAAACAGAACAATTGATTTTCAGGGTGGAATGGCTATCAGCCTTTCATGTAAACCTGGGATAAAAAGAGGCTCTGCACATTGTTTGATGATGAATTGGATTAAGGACACAGCTGAAAATGTTGCCAAAATATTGTATTAAAGGGAGGATTTTTGAGTCCCTGTTTCTGAAAAAGCACCACATGCAGCCAATAATAGAATAATCTATCTCAGAGTTACTAAATGGACAGCATCCAAAGTAAGACTCAGTGTCTCCATGACACCATGCTATTTTTTTTATCAATTGTCTTTTGTCTTTTTTTTAGGCAGGATGTCTATTAACACAGTGTTGTGGATGCGTGCAGGCAAGCTCTATGCAAAATCCTTTTTTTTTGTCGTTTATTTATTGATAATTTCATCATTTAGATATATTTTCCACAACAACTGGGCAGTACATTGCATATTCCTGAAAAGGCTCTGAGGGTATTTAAGGTACGTTCCTACAGCAGACTACCATTCGTGACTTTTGGCTTCAGTCAATGGAGAGTCTCTCATCTCAGCGGAAAAAAAAACTAACAGACTATCTGCCCACAAGGAGACGTCAACCACATCTCACCACCTACTAGCTGCTCATAATGCAGACTCTGTGTGGGGTGCAGCGTGCAGCAAGTGAGTTTGTGAGGCTTAATTCATATCTGAGCTTGGCCTTTACTCACTATCACAACATAACTCATCTCTTTAGCATGTCGAGTTGTCTGGCCTCCCGGTTGTTACGAGCACGCATCATTACTCTCTGAGCTGTTTCAGGGCTTTGTTTGTCTTTTCTAGTCTGTGTGTTCTGCAATGACACCCCAGGGTGGAGGGTGGAGAGCTCAGCCAGCTTCAATTCAAAGCCCTGGGGTGTGAGTTTCCTGTGCAAGTTGTCTTAAAAGCCCCATGAGGACTAATGAGGGAAATTATCTCACTTTTTTTTTTTTTTTTTAAATATCTGCCTGTTTATACAGTAATCCACAATTCAAAATGAGATTATCAGCACCAACATTGATTTATTCTTGAGGTTATTTCTCAATATCTGTTTTTGACCCAACCATGGAATCTATTTACCGCATGTAGATTGTGGACCAGAGGTCTTCAACAGGTGGTCTGTGGCCCCTAGGGGGTCTGTGGAGGTACTGCAAGGGGGTCTGTGACATTTTTTGGATTTAAGGCATTTTTTCATTTTTTCAAAAATGTAATCCCAAATATTTTCAGTTTTTACTCATGTTATTCCTATTAGTTAACACACATTCAGCAAAACAGCACCTCTCAAACTGCACACAGGTTCACTCAGCCTTCACTTCTAACTCCTAAAGACAGAGAAAGGCCTGTCTCTGTCACTGCTCTACCAAAAATGCAGCCGCATGTTACATACTGGCTCTGTCAGGTTCCCAAGGAAGGATTTACTTATTTATTTATCCAGGAAAAACTTTTTAAAGAGAGAACTGTTTATGTGGGTTCTATTTTGCATTGTTTGGTAGTACAACATAGGCCATGGTTACACGAGGAGTTTTTCGTTTTTCAAATTGGAATCTTTCTGAATGACTTTTCCGAAAACAATAGTATACATGAACAGGAATATTTCAATCTCTGGTCTACATGCGCCATTATAATCAAACAGAATAGTCAATGGGCATGCGCAAACAAACGTAAACAAATTGAGGAACGTCTCTAGTTGCGTCTTTCGTCATATCTGTAAGCGCACCCTGACGACTGTCCGTTTGAGTGGATACATGATACCTCAATCAGTTTGGGGAAAGGAATATTCCACCCCTGTGAAACCAATTAAATGTCCATTCGGATTGGCACTTTTCTTTCGGAATGAGGTGTATAAAAAGGTTAAGTTCTTTCTGTTTGAGCAAATAAACTGAATGCAAGCAGAATATTTGGGTCCATGTATATGTGGCTATATTTGGCAGAGATCCATTCATTCATTCATTAATTTTCTGAACCGCTTATCCTGTTTATGGTCACGGGTGACTGGAGCCTATCCCAGCTGTCATTGAGCGAGAGGCGGGGTACACCCTAGACTGGTCGCCAGTCAATCACAGAGCTGACACAGACAGACAGACAGACAGACAGACAGACAGACAGACAGAGAGACAGACAGACAACCTTTCATACATACACTCACACCTACAGACAATTTTAGAGTGACCAATTCCACACAGAAAGGCCCACCGGCCAAGCTGGGAATCCAACCAGTGACCGTCTTGCTATGAGGCTGCAGCGCTAACCGTTGCACCACTGTGCAGCCCTTGGTAGAGATTGAATATAATATTCATAAAAACGTTAGATAAACTTAACAATCAACCTTTTATTTCAGCTTTGGAATGGATCCCTGCCCACAGAGGCCACTATGTTGCACTTGCCATCCTTCTGCCACAGCACAGACCAAACAGACTTTTGTGTTTAGTGAGTGGCTGTGCAAAATGCAAATACTGGGAGAAGAGGAAGAAGAAGAATGTGGTTGTTGTGCACAAAATAATATTGTGTAGTGATAGACATTTGATTTTAAGATCTTGAAAAAACAGGTAGAGAATTATTAAGCACCATATAAGCTTACTCTCTTCTTATTGCTGTACTTCCCTTAAGACATAAAAAAAACTTGAAAAAAACTTGAAAAAAACAGACAGTGAAAAATGACCTTAAGAGAGACTTGCAGTATCCATAAAGAGACACAAAACTAGCGCAGCAGATGCAATATGACCAAAATGTGGCACAAAACAAATTTAGGAATACCTGAAAAAAAGAAATGCACAAATTGATAACCCACCAGTGTGTTTGTATTTGGTTTGTATTTGTTCAGTGTTCCTCTCAGCCTCATTGTTTTGCTCATATACAGTATGTAAGAGGTATAGAGGGCTTTTACATTGCCTTGTATGTCATTCATCCTCTCAGGGCTCTGGTAACATTCATGCTCTGTGCACATTAGAGCCCTCACAGGTAGCAGGGGGTCCACTTGTTGAAAAGAGTAGCTCCTAGGGGAGTTAGCCTCCTGGTTTGCATTTGTGCCATTCATACCACACAGACGTCTTCAGAGAATCACTGGGGGCTCGCTATAGATCAAACTTTGTACCTGAAGCCATCACCTTGCATGTTGCCATTTATATATTCATCTTGGCAGGTCGCTGGCACTTTACCTACAGGGTGAAGAGTGACAGTAGCATAATCACCAGCTTTGCAATGTAATTTTTATTGGTTGGGAATAGTTTTGGAATAGTAGCCATGCAGGCCATATTACAATATGCTTTACAGGAATTATAAACACTGCTGCTCAATACTGCACATCAGTGAATCAGATATAAAACATTCAAGCTCAGGGGTCTGCAACCTTTACTTTCATTAGAACCATTTTTCCTCAGCTCACCTAGATTAATATTATTCAGGAGCCACAAAATCTACTTTATCTCACAATAAAGACAAAAATATAAATATATGTATAATATGTATAAAATTCTAAACATAGTCAAATCTAGTGAATAATTATCTAAACCAGAAGATATTGTGTATTTAAAATTGTGCATGTGATGTTTTAGTTTTTAATTTTTAATACATTTGCAAAAAAAATTTAAAGATGAAAAATTTGTAATGTCATATATTTAATAAATCTTCAAACTTTATAGAATTCCAATACCTTGCACAGTTCTTTTAAAATAATGCAGTTTCAAAAATTTGCAAAAGTAAAAAAAAAACAGTGCAAAATTCAAAAATTTTGAAATGTCAAAAATCTGCTTTATTTTCAGAAAATTGTACAATTTCAAAATTTTTGGGATAAAAAAGAATTAAATAACGTACAAAAATGTTCCGAAATTCCTAGTTTTTTTTAATTTGCAAAAAATTTCAAAAACTGCAAAATCTTCAAAATAATTAATTATTTTTCAAAGTTGATAAAATGTCAAAAAACTTGCAAAACTCAAAAGAAAAAAATTGAAAGCTTATTGACAGATGTGATGAATATTTAGTTCAACAAAATGTTAACACACAATTTTTTTCTGTGTCAGTGTCTTTAATCATCAATACCCTCTGTAAGAAAAATAAAAATTATTTACTTTAATAATATTTTATAAAACTACAAGGAGCCACTGCAAAGGAGTCAAAGAGCAGCGTGAGGCTCCAGAGCTGCAGGTTGAAGACCCTTGTTCTAGATGCTTTATCAATACTCACTTTACGTTAAAAGTTTCACAGTTTCCTTCTCAGTAGATTGGATTTTAAGGCATATTTTGGAAGGTGCCGAGGTGCTTAAAACCCTTATTTTCGGACACAGTCTCATGTCGACAGTTTACCCCTTAGTCTCAGGTATTACTTTGGCAGAATGTTTTTCCTGCTCTAGATCTAAAGCCACTTTGTTTTCCTCGTTATAAATGCTTGTGGTTTATATTCTTACAGCCTAAGGCTTGTTATCTCAGAGTGTTGTATGAAGGATAAAGGCAAAAAAGATGCTCTTTTAAAGTGTTTCTAGTTCTTATCTTACCTTTACACCTCAACTTTACTTTGTTCAAACAAAATAAAGAAAAACAGTATCAGTTCACATGTCAAAATGTGATGATTAGCGCCAAAAAAATCTGACACCATTTCTTTTTTCATAGCTTCAGTATCCCTAAGGAAATATAATTTTGCATGTGCACTGGCACTAAAATTTTATAGTCAGCATCTTAAGTACATTAATTTGCTGGTTATGCCATAAACTTGCATTGCATTGCCTGTGAGATGAAAAACAGGCTATGTTCGGTTAAACAGTTCTTTGTGTGATTGCAATCTTCTGTCATGATCTGATTTTACAAACAGGTGCTTTGCAAATGGTGGTTTCTCAAAACACAGAATAGGATTGGTTTTTATAACCAAACTAATGTTTGGAGTAAAAGTTGTGTAAAAGTGCATCTCTTTTCACCACAAACACCGGTCACTCAGCAGCTGGAGGGCCTGAGGGATAAACAGAGCTTGAGGCCGACAGAAAGAAGCTGAAAAAAGATGAAACTGGTCAGCTGGGAAGTAATAATGGGAGAGAAGTCCTGAGTCTTTGGAAACTGTGTTTGCTTTTAGATTTTTTCATAGATCCTGCCTGAAACCAAGGAGTCAGAAAGCTAATGGGATTTGTGTTATATGTGGTTGTACATGTGTGGCTTGTGGCAGAAATAAATGAAGAAAAAAACAAAGCAATAAGAAGAGATAGGCTGGATAACGGATGATGTTTTCCTGCAGCATGTGCAATGACTTTGCTGGGTCTTAACAACCTGCATTATGGATGCTTCCACGCAGTCTGGCCTGTTCATGTGAAAATCCCGAGATAATCTCAAACAGACCGAAAGCAATCCGAGGGAGCCTTTGATTTACGGCTCATTTCTGGACAGCAAAACCACAATGATTTTAAGCTTTGATAAGTTAAAGGACATATACTTCCTATTTCACTGGTGATAAAACCATTTTTTCAAAACCATCCATATGGTGGCTTTACGTGTAGGGAAGTGTGTGCATGGCCAAACAGGCTGTAGGCAACATTTAACGATCCATCACTGTGCTGCATGTCAGAGACTGACACTGCTCATCCAGAAGCCATTGATGTAGCCTTGGGTTACACTTCTTAGGCTTTCAGACCTTGAACACAACAGTTCCTCTTTCAAACAGGGGTCACCAAGCACACGAAGGCTCGATGCAACAGAAAAGGTAATCAGGCATCCAATCAGAAATACTTCACGCCAAGAAATAGAAAAAGGTGAGATACGTTATTTAAGTGTGCTGGCAGTACAAAATATACTGACAAGAGGAAACAAGACCAGGACGTAAAGTGCACCTTATACAGGTGCTGTTTTAATTATTTTTTCTTCTGATAGAAAATAAAATAAAATAATCTTTAAATCAATACCTGAGTCGACTCGTTTGTATCTTTGGTTCATTTCTCTTCTTCAATCTTCACAACATTGTGTCATTTATGCAAATCAAAATAGTGTTCTTATTTCTTTGAACATGTTGCAAATGCTTTGGGACATCCATGCTAATGATTAAGTACGATTCTCTGCTTTTTCCTATGTTATTAGCTGCTTATGTCATGTTGATCAAAATGGATTATCATGGGGCTCTGTTGAAAATCTAACACCACACAACATTTAGACATGAGTTCATCACATGTGTCTTTACATGCAAAAAGGTTGAACAAATTATCATAACATGTCAAGCATCTTTCCACACAATCCCAGTGGACTTTATTTTTCTAAATCTGTCCTGATGGGTAAATTGCTCCCTTGTCAGTCTTGACTTTCTCCAACAAATGGAAATGTGTGAATCATCAGATCAACCAGTTTTCTGAAATAGCTCAAAGGTTCATCTCATAAACCATTAACTGATAGGTATCTATGTCTGAGTATTTTCCTCTGTACAGGCAGTGACAACACATTTCCTGTAAAAAGACAATAAAGATCTATCACACCTGTGAACCATGTTCTCAATCATACGCTTACAGTGGCTGAGGTTGGTTGAAGGATGCAGCTAAAAGCTGGAAGAACAACTGTGTCCTCAACCATTCAGACTTTTTGTGGACGGAGAAGATCTTTGTTGTGATGTGGATGAGAATTTGTGGTCAAACATACAGTAACATAAGGCGGTGAAGGAAGACTGCACTGACCTGTAATTCACACAGCACTGCATGAACAGTTTTCCATAAAGAGGCTGTTCTATGTTCACATTTCTACTTTTGTTTTTCTTTGTGCTATGCAGCCCCTTCTTCTCCTTTCTGTATCACTGATGGGGTCAGTCAACAAATTACAGCACAAGCAGTGAAAGTGAAAATGTGAATTTCGTCCAGTCTCTTGTAATCAATCTCCCACAAACACTAAGATGTAACTTTAAATTTACAGTAACTGTCATGAAACTTTTAGCCGTAGTTTACATCAGCACATCCTTCCAGAGTTCACTGTTATGCTGACAACATGACTAAACAATTTGACTGTCCTATCCATACACACTGACACAATGACACGAGGACTTGTCATTCTGATGCACTGACACGTTCACTGACACAGAAATTTACTTTTGAGAGATGAACTAAGAACTTTAAGAGAGAGACTGACTTTTGCAGGTAACCCATGGTATTTTGGTATTTGTACAAACTGTTTTGAGAAATGCTCCTACTGTTTTGCAAATGGCGAGGATGACTGGAGACATGTACCAAAGCGACTGAGAAAGACTGTTGTCAAGATACTTATAGCGAGCTGGTTGTTCTCCGTTGTCTCTGTTTTCTTCAATTTGATTGTGTAAATTTCAACACCCTCTACCAGTGCGAATGGAAACATAGGTTACTGTCTTCACCTTAGCTAGCTTTAGCTGTAGATTCACACTCCCAGCTCCCAGCACTCCCACCTGCTTTCACATGCTGTCCTGAAGCATTTGTGTATTCTTGAGCTACAGTTTCTCACTGAGACATTTGGTTGAGGGAGAATTTGAGGTTTACTTTGCAGTTGGCTGACGGGTAAACATGCCTGACTGCATAGAGGACAATTGATGGGAATGGTTATACAGGGTGAGACAGCTGTCTCCTCACTCTTGTGAATAACAACAGATATGCATTGAAAAAGAAGCATCGCTTGCCAGCATCACACCCAGCAGACTAACTGTAAAGGAGAGATGTACCTGCTGTGTGGGTGTGTACACTCTCTGTTCCAACTGCCTCATTTGATGCCAGTTTTGTTAAATAATCAAGCTATTTTTTTTATTGTCTGTCAATCACATGAACTGTGCACCATTTAGTGGGTTGCAAAGATTGTTTTGAAGAACTTTATTTTTCAGGTTTGGTTTTAGCAGCTAATCTGTTGAATGCAGCTTCTTCCAGTCTTGTTTTTACTGAGATACAAGTTACTCGGTGAAAACCATTGCATGTGTGTGTATGTGTGTGTGTGTGTGTTAACCTGGGAGACCCACTGGCTGTAATCTTCCTTATTCATACCTCCATCCAAGCTCGATGTGCTTGGGATTAACAAGCCTATAACAGTTTATTGATGGGAGAACAGCACTTCACCTCAGCATGCTCACTTGCTGCTGGAAGATATGTATTTATAGATTTAAAAAAAAAATCCATCCCAAGCAGGGATTGTTGGACGTGTGGTGGCAAAATGAAAGATGCTCCTTCTCACCAAAATTCAATTTCTTTGATATCTTTAGAAATACAATAAGAGATTGCTGCCTCTTTCTTCCCCCTCCCCCTGTCCTTCTCCCCCTCACACTTTCTTTCCCTCTCTGCGTGTGAAAGATGGATCAGTAGAAATCAGTAAATCGTGTCTTCAGGGTATATGTTTGTGAAATTGGATTTAACTTGTTATTTGATACATTATCTTCAACACAATTTGCTTGTGCAGTGGTTCCACTTAAGGCCACATTGAACTTTGTTAACAGTGAAATAAATGTGCAGTGACATGGTCAGCTCTTCTTGAAGAATCCGATATGAGCTGAAATCCATCCTTTACATTCCATATATAATGGTTGTTTTTTTTTTCCTTTTGGTTTGCGTAGTCCCGGGTTTTGGCTTGTCTTGCGTCTTCTGTGTTCATGGGTATCTTGAGTTCTTTTGTGTTTATTCTCTGTGATTCTTGGTTATTCTTGCTGAGTGTTCTGTGTCTCCTGTTTTTGTCTTTAATTTGTGTTCCTTGTGGTTTTGATTTGTGTTCTTTTCATGTGTGAGTCCTTTTGTGATATTTCTTAGTGTTTCTCTGTTTTTATGAATGTAGTCTCTGTCTTGAGTTTCCCTGCGTTTGGCTTAGTCCTCCTTCTGTTTCCCTTCAGATTGAATACCCTTCATGTGTTTCACCTGTGTCTTGTTTCTCACCTGTGTTTGATTGCTCCCTGGTCTTTGTAGTCTCACGCCACGTTTACTCCCTGAGACTCCCGCAAAGATTCTTCCTTTGCATTTCCAAAAGCCACCCGCGTTTACATGAGGACAGCGTGAAAACGATCCGCATTCATACGACTCCAAGATGACAAGTCACGACGATGTAGTGGCTGTGCCAGGCCAGTAGTTGGCGATGTGGATATATGTGTGTGGATATATATATGCTGCTTGGAAATCAGCCATCATTGTTGTGGTTGTTCTTTCTTTTTCTGCCGTTTTATTGTATGAGACAGTTGTCAATCCAACCTTGAGGCGCTTTACCGCCACCTACTGGACCGGGATGGCTTAACTGGAAGTTGTGGCTGCACGCACAACCTTCACCTGAAACTGCAAATGCAAATGCAAATGCGCATGCGGGGACGTCAGCGTTTCACCCTGAAGTGCTCTGCTCTGTGTTTATACGAGGCTGGATGGAGGAGCGTTTTGAAAACTCTCCACTCTGGAGAGCGTTTTCGAAAGTTTCTGTTTTCAGACAAAACGCAACGCAGTCTCATCTAAACACAAGGCCAAAACTAATTATATCGGATCTGACAGTTTTTGGAGTTGTGTAAAACACTGTGGCCTCAGTGTTTCTTGTGTTCTTTGTGAGTTCATTGCTTTGCTGACTCCCGTCATGCCCTTGTGCTTCATATGCTTCTTTTCAGTCTTTTTCTTAGGAGTTTTTGATTTTCAGTTTTTGGATTCTCTTGCTTTTGGGTTCTTGAGTTTGGTTTAATCAAATTGTTTCTTTGTTAATCTACATTTAGGTCCACCTCCTTTTGTTTCCTGTGTTCCCGAGCTCATGACATCATAATCTCAGGCTTGTGTTTTTTTCTCATCTCTAATGAGACTCTCAGGCACAGTGAGTTTTAAATAATAACTGATAATTGGTTAATGTGTTGGAATAATTAGAGAATGCTTGTCATTGTGCGTACAAGAGCTGATACCTCTCCATCCAATGTACTCTCATCACTGAGAAGACTGGTGTAGTTAGGCAGAGCAGGTGGGTACTGATGCGTACCATTTGTACTCGGAAGTTGGAATTTCTAAATTCCGAGTGGGAACGCCCCCCGAGGGTGGAATTCCTGACTTGGAAGTCAGGGCACCCACACCACCCTTGAGTTCCTAGTTGGACATCCTGAGTTTTGGGGTAAACATTAATTTAGCTACAGTTATATTCTTTTTTTTGTTTTGTTTTGTTTTTAGAAATTCTGACTCGTGTTTGTCACAATAAATCAGCTGTACGTATAGTATGATTCGATAAACAGAAATACTGCTGTCAAGGCAAGTTTTTCCAACTTGGCAAGTGGAACGCTGAACTCGGAGATGACATCATTCCCACTCCTGACTTATCAGTTCTGATTACCGATGGAACACAGTGCCTTTGTGTTTATTTGTTTGTGTGCACGTGTGTGTGTGTGTGTGTGTGTGTTTGTGTATACCATGGTTGAAGGATACAGTTTTGCGACTAGTCAACAGCCTCCTCCAGCTCCAAACCGCGTCCCATACTGTTTAAATAACAGTTACTCTAAAAATCTGGTGCAGGTGAAACTTCCTGCTTTGCTGAAGCATCATTAAATGAAAAAGTGACAAAGGGCTGAGGCTGCATCAGCGATGCAATAACAGGGTTTGCAGAGCAGGAAAACAAGAGCACAGTGCTCACAGCACAAATGAACATCTCTGCTCTCGCTGGGATTGCTGGTAATTAAGAGCAAAGAAAGTGTCCTTTTCAGAGGTCAACTCCCCCTGCTCCCTGCTCCCTGTTCCCCTCTCACTGCCGAACTCCCACCATCACATCATCAGTACACACACAGAGTCACTTCTTAACAGCTGCTTCCACAAAGATACTGTTAGCTGAATGTACTAATCCACAGAAAATAAAATCCCCACTCAGCCGAGGGAAAAAGCATCTTTGCTGTTAAATCTTTAAATCACATGAGTACGGGTCTCTCACTTGTTAATAGACTTCTTGGAAGAAGAGAAATTTGGCTGCTCTCCTCAGTGATTCAAAACCGCTCCGTACTGAAATCAATGGCGAGTTCTTTCTAAAGAACAAAGTGCTTACTAAATTGAAATGGGTGAAATGGCGGTCATGTGTCAAAGCAAAGTCACTGCATTTGAAAGCGACTTTCATTCCCCCATTCCCTGCACAACCATCCCCCAACACCCACCCACCTACTGCCACCAGCTTTTACACACTCAAGCACATTTTTCTTTTTTTCTCCTCCTCTCCTTGTGCCCTGTGCCTGTGCTGCCTTAACAGAGAGACCAGATGAAATATCATAACATGCTTTAACCTTTCATTAAAGGAGCAGCAGACGGCTTTGACCGAGGCTAAACTCTCTCTGCGGCCCAAGTCGACTGGGAGTAGTTTATTAAATTTCCGGGGTTGTGCTAACCTGTGTGCATGCACTTGTTGAAAAAACAACCTGATAATTTGTGGAAATTGCCATCAAATCGATATTTCTTTGTGTTTTGAGATTAAACCACGGCTGATTTTTGACCTTTAGTGTCACCTCTATCCCTCCTATGATGCAATACCACAAGAACATTCATTGCAGGTACAGAGTTTTAAAGAGGGACATATCAAGTCAAGGTTGAGAGCATTATGCAACCAGGCTGCTTATTGACAGCCTATCACGACGTAACATCTCGTTCTCCGGGTTGCCATGGCTGCGTCAGTAGAAATTGTGTCACTCGATCTGTGAGTGCTGTATTTTATTGTTGATGCAACAGAATCATCTCTTGCTGGTATGTAAACAAGGCACAAATTAGTTTTTGCTCAACAAAAGATGTTATGGAAACGCAAGTTACTCTTTTAGTAAAAACTGAAGCCAGTGAACCGACAATGTCCTCTGAAAAATCTGGGTTTGTCGAATGAAACTAACAGAGAGTTAGACAGGAGGTGCATAATGGGCTGCATGGACGAGCACTTTGTAGAGTAATGTTATGAATAAAACTCTTACACAACATGAGATGTTGTGGCGAGGACACTTCTGCATATCATTGTTGATCAAATGGATCCCGTCCCCTTTAGGAAAAAGTGAAAGATTCCGCCTGCTTTGTCGGAATTCTATGTGGAGATAAAATAAAAATACCACCGATGAAAAATGTTCTTAATCAATCTGACAAGCTTGGCTCAATTCCCTGTGTCATCATATTTCTCTGTGCAGGTACACTTCACTCTGTCTCCTCCTGATCTGTTCTGACACTCTCTGGCAGCACATCAGTGGCAGCGCAGAGACGGCTCAGACGCTATTGGAATTCGATTCACAGAGATAGTATTGCCCTTCACCTCTGTAGCCTCTGCCATTGTGCAAAACCTGATGTCCAAATTGCACCAACCCCTGACAGTGTTTCTCTCACCACTCTTTGACTTATTGAAGTTGACTTTTTATTCCTCTCATCTGATCATTTTGGGAGAGCTTCTCATGTAACGTTGTCATGGAAACCACCTGTCTATGAACCACTTCTGCTGGCAGGTGGCTGTGATTCAAAGGTATTCACAGTGTGTCAAATCACATCATCTAACTCTAACTTTTTGTTTGGCCCATCAAACCATGGCATGTCAGTAACTTTCAGTCACCTTTCTCTGGGTTTAAAACTGACTCTTTCTGGAATAATTTTAAGTTAAATTTCTAATTATCTGCTCATACAAAGCCCTTTGATTTACAGCTTGTAGTTTCTGCATCGAGGATTCTGTTTGGAGACATGTTCTTCAGTTAAACAGATATCAAAGATTGTTATGTGAGTGAAATGAAATATGTTTGTGTTAATTAGAACTGCTGTGTCATGATGTCAATGCCAGAATGTGGTGAGTATTGTGTTATACCTCATTGCATCTTGAGTAGCCCAATAAGTCCTGCACTGGAAAATGAAAGCCCAACCAGTTCCCACATTGACTTAACACTAAACACCCGGGCAATCTGGATCTTACTGCCAGTTTAGCAGCTCCCTAACCACAAACGTTGCCAAGTGTGCTCTTGGGAACACAAAACCAAGCTGGAGGTGTTGTTGCCAAGAATCAAACTTGGTTGGGTTGTTTTGCTCCTGTTCCACCTGGATGCCCCTGATCCTCCACTTTGTTTTGAAAAGCAAAGCTTCCAATTGGTAGTTAAAACGGTGGTGCCAGAAGTAACAGCTACACATGTGTTTCTTGGCTACGAGCAGAACTTTAACAGCATGGCAGTTAAAAACAGCTATTACCACATGGCTGACCTGTTCTTCGCCAGAGGCCCTGCAGATGGTCGCCTCCCAGCAATGAGCATCACTTCCTCCTCACAAGCTTGCCATTTTAAAAGGAACTTCCCATTTACAGTTGAGGGCCATGGAGCAATATGGCTAATCTGCAAAATCCATGTCAGAGTAGATGGATGTAGGAACAGGAGGAGACTGTGTGTCTCTCTGCAGTTACAGTAAAACCACAGAGAGAGTAAAGAAAACATGGAACCAGAGCCTTGTTGCATGATCAGAATAGCATGTTATGATTGTGGGGGCTCATACCAGTTTGGGATTCAGTGATGGCCTGTTCTGGATTTAAAGGTGTAGTCAGCGATTCTCTAATCTGCACTATTTGTCAAAATCACCGTATTGCTCCTCTCCATCCACAAGATATCATCACTAACAGCATGTTGAAATAAAGTCCCGTTTCAATACACAGCCTTGGCTCTGAATTTCAGCAGGTGAATACTGTTGCTCGGACCAAGCCACCAAAACAGGGTACACCCCCACACAACCAGGGAGCGGATCATACTCATGCGCAGATCAGACAGAGGGGGGAGGGGGAGTAGAATGTTGCATAGCGTGCGCAGTTGGCGTAAGAAAACAGTGCGATACCAACAGTAGCAATGGCCGAAAAACAGCCCCCCCCAAAAAAGGAGGGTCTATGACCATAATAGAGGGAAGACCCGGGTCAACATTGGTTTGGCTTTCCGATGGTGGAGGGAACTCTGTGATTTAACAGAGCTGAAAACGGACGCGGATGTCGCCGACTTTCTGCTGGATTAGCTTTGTGGTGCTTCACAAAACAGTAACAGCCGTGAGGCATTCATCTTATTGTCTTATCTGCCAAAATGTACTGTTGTTGTGATGTTATCAATTATGGCGGTCGAGTTGTGGCTACTGTTGTCTGACAAGTCAGGGTTACCTTAGCTTTGCAGCTTAGCAATGTGCTAACCCAGAGTCAGCGACAAAATTAAACAAAGGGCATTATGACAGGTTCAGGGGGGCACAAATTCTTGTTCATTACTGGATTCATAACCATAGTGTAAAGTTCTAATCCACATATACAAGGCACTGTACCACAAGGAAAGCCGAGTCCCTCCCTCTCTTTTCTCTCCCTCCGATGCAAACACAACCGTGTGTCTTTAGCGCACCAACATTAGAGTGAACAATAAGCACCATTCAACAATCAAAGAACCACGAAACCCAAACAATAGTAGCGAGCTAAAGGAAGAAATACCTTTAAAACAGCTGGAGCTGGCGGGTGTTGCAGCTAAACCTCCTGAGGACAGCGTCCTCCCACTCCATCGTACATCTGCAGGTCAAGTCTCTTTCAAAGCTCAACAACCTGGGCCTTTCTATTGTGGAGCATCGCACGTCTTTGATCGGAAAATATTCATATATCTAAATATTAAAATATCTTTTGATACAATACTACTAAAACTCGTCACACTATTACTACTTTCAAAGCAATAAATACAGCTTCACATGTTATTGCGAACTGACCCTCGAGCATTTGCTGGTCTGGCCTCCGCCATGTTGGTCGGCTGTGCTGTTTCTGCAGTCGTTTCCATGATGATGCACGTCCATCATCTTTCAGGTGTGAAGCCAGGGGTGGGGTATGAAGGGAGAGGTGGGTCTATATTTGTTTATCAGCAACCTCTCCACTCCACACCTTTAACATGTTTAAATTTCATGGCATAAATCTCGTAAGAGATTTTAGGACCTGTTTTATTGTACTGGTCATGTGGGCTTGTGATCTTTTTAAGTCACGAGATGTTAACCTGTATCAGTTTGGGCTGGTTCTCATTATTTTGGTGCCCAAACATTTGAATGTGAAAGTAATAGATCACCACCCAGCAGTAGTTTGTTTTCTAGCAGGAGCTGGCAAAGGCATCCAGATGAATAATGACTGCAGACAAAGAAACTGGAATGAGGAATTTAAATGAATTTAAAATGAAAATAGCCAATCAGTGAATCGACTCTTGGCTCTAGTGAAAATACTTCACAAAGGAGTTATAATTTCATAATCATGTGCTTTTTTCCCAGACACTTGTTTAAAGATAATGTGGATATGATAATAAAGAAAATGGCTCCCAGTCCTCCTCTCAAAAGATCGATGTTTGCCAAGTAAAGAGTGAAGAGCTGTCATAAGTGTCCAGTGGATCTTAATTAAGTGATAGATGATAAAAAAAAAACCGATGAACTAAGCTGAGTCATTGTCAGGAGACATCATAATGAGATGTACTTAAGAAAAAAGGAGATTATTGAGCACTTGGAATTAAAAAGGAACGTTAACAGAGGGATGATTGTGGTCACAACCTTCAGGCATCATTTTCAATCAGGCAATTGTGTACTCGTGATTCTTGACTGTGAAACAGTAATACCATTCCAAAGATGTTTGATTCCTAATTACAGATACTCATTTGATGTGTATAAAGGTTCAAAAACTCATTAAGATAAGGGCCAAATTACTTTGTATGATTTAAGTGTCATCAAAATGGGCCAGAAGCATCTCATTTGTTTGGTTTCTGTTTTAAAATTTGCCCGATTGAAGAGTGCATTAGATTTATTATGTGCTGGTAGTTATACGCAGGGTGCTCACTTTAAATGAATCCTCGAGCTGTGCCTTTGGGTTTGGAATCTTATTACACCATTCAAAGACTCTGAGCTCAACTCGTACATAATGTAACCTTCTTATTACAACATGCAAAACAGTAACCGTAAAACCAGAGTAATTGTTGATATATCTTGGACCCAAACATAACCACGTTTTCCTCTTTACGGAGCCCAATACAAAGACACAGATCTCACATTTACACCTGGCTGAACTGACAGGGAACTATGAATTGGGATTAATGGGTACCCAGGTTTGTCTGGGCTTTGAACCAATCTCTGTAAAATTACAGTTATGCAGCACACCTCACTCGGTCATGAGGTATGTCTCCAGTTTTCCACTTGGCTCAGCGCCTCCTTCTTAAAGATTCTTCTCCTGACATTATTACATTGTGGAGACATAAATGCATTAGGTTTGTAGTGCAAGAAAACGTTTCCCCTCCAGCCTCCCTCTTCTAATTTTCTACTCTTTGCTTCAGGTAATGTGAACATTTACAACCACTCACAATAAGAAAACTAAAGGTGTGAAGCTGGTACTGAAGCTTCACATCACTGTGGGTTATAACCAACTAAATGTACAGCTTGATGCAGGTAACACAATCACTCACCCTATGCACATTTACTAAATCTCATAAAGTTACCTGAAAACATATTTCAGAGTGATTTCT
Organism: Halichoeres trimaculatus; assembly: GCF_033239565.1. Taxonomy (NCBI): domain Eukaryota; kingdom Metazoa; phylum Chordata; class Actinopteri; order Labriformes; family Labridae; genus Halichoeres; species Halichoeres trimaculatus. Next base: position 15,707,800 of record NW_027437179.1, on the reverse strand, counting down.
CCAAAGTGTGACTGAGACTTTTCTTCATTGACAGAGTCCACTGAGCACTCAGAACTGTGTACTCATGACAGGGAATGGTCCTTGTCCTTGATTGGAGGAGGTCAAACTCAAAACTAAAAAACTACTGCATACACAAACGCACTGTTGGCAAAATACCAGGTTTTCTGTCATATGCATAAACTGTTTTTATGATACCATGACAGTACCAGACAGTGGAGACAAGATCAGTAGAGATCTATCTCAGCACAGTGTGCTGAGGCTTGAAGATATTTTTGGGGCTTTTTTTCTTGTGGGGCCTGGATCTCAGTGGGGGACCAGAAGTCCTCCTGGGTTTTTCCAGTAAGAAACAAGCTCTATTTTGATGCTGTTTTTTGCACTTAAAGCACTTATTTTACACAAACTGACATTGTTCAGATTCACTGTGGTTCATCTGGTCAAGTATCTTTAATTTTTTTATTTTCGTGTTTTATTGCATAGAAGTGCTGTGTGATTACACAGTAAGCGATTGTTAATTAAACAAAAATAAAATGAGTTTGATAAGTTACGTCAGGGCTAGACTTCTTCCCCCAATTTTTTTTTTTTTTTTGGTACAATCAAGGAATGGGGGTTTGTTTTTCTCCCTCTTGACCTGAACCCTGGGACATTTCTCATGTTTTCCTGCTGTTTGCTGAATCGGCAGTGCAAGGTAAAAAGTGTAGCACAAGCAGAAGGAAAGGTTAGAAAGTAAAGTTTACAGTCTGGCTGTTAGTCTCCTTAAGTTACAGTTTGTTGCTTTATTTGACCCCCCAGTCAGTGTGTAATGCTCATTTAGTGATTCATTTCCTGTATGTGCAATTCAATAAAATTATAAATAATTTATAATTAATAATTTGTTGATATTCAGTATTGAATTTGTGGCTGCGGTCATAAAGGTAGGGTTAGGACTATTGCCTCTTTGAATATGGTGGTATGGTGTCCTGCTGTCTACATGACTCATGCCTCTGGCTGATATCTGTTGTCTGTTTATAAATCTGTGGTCCTTAGACATCGGGTGTAAGGGTTGATGGCGTCCGGATCCTTCATAAAGATTGAAAATAATGTATTAATTTGTTACAACAGCAAGTATCATTTTGCGAAATTTGGACTCCTTTGTTTTTGGCACTCAAGGAATTTTTCATCCTACTTCCTTGCACACAACAGGATTACACACTGGCAAGTCTCCGATCTCGTTGTATGATCTCAGTCTGGCAGATGGACCCAGAGAGCCTGGCAAGAGACGCAGCAGATGACTTTTAAAGTGGAACAGCAGAACTGAAGGGAACAGTTTAGAAACAGAGAGAAGTCCTCCAGCTCTCCTTCCTTCATTTAAAGAGGTAAAAAGACAGCAATGAGACAGTGATGAGCCTAAAACAACCTTCCATACGGTTTGCACGAGCCAGCATGATAAACTTCTTTGTGTAACTTTTGTCTCACTTTTTCACTTTGCAGCAGCTATTTATACAAAACAATTGTATCATGTTGTTAACTCCTACCACATCACTGGTGGAGTTTGAAAATCCTTCACAGGGAGCCTGAGATCTGTTTACAAGAGAGTGTCAGACGATGTGACTGTTCAATGGTCTTTGTCTTCACAAGCAGGAAGGGAGAACAGTGTTTTCCTTTGGCTTGATGCTGAAGTTGTACTTTTCTCAGAGTAGACTTTAAAGTCTATGCAGATCTATAGGTGACTTGTATGGGTGCCTGGGTAGGCGTACACATCTTCATCCTTGAGTCAAGGTGAGTTTATTCCTTATGTTTAGCAGAGCAAAATTTCTGTTGTTTGAATTCGTTTTCACAGAAACACACTGACACACCCACTTGATCCCACACAGTGCTCCAGTAACAGTGTATGACTGGAGGTGATCATTTTTGGAAGTCAAGGCCACATATGTAGCTGTAGGTGGAAGGTGGAGTTTAAACCAAGCAGCAACCTCTGGTCTTAAGGTATAAAGCCAATGCAGAGGAGTTAGAAACTGCAGTTCACTGAACGTCTGCTTGAGGCTGGCTGCAAAAAACACATACACACCCATTTAAGAAAGGTGATTATAAAGGTCCCATTTTCTGCTTCTTTTCTGCAGTTTAATATGGATCATTGATGTCTTCATGAAATGGCAGTAGCATGTTTTGGTCCAAAAAGCCGATAAATCAAGCACAGCAGCATTGTTTCCAGGCTCTCATAGCCCCTCTGTTCAAAGATGTAGTGGGCGTGACCTTCATATGTAAATGAGCCACCGCTGATACCGCCCCGCTCTTCCACTTCACTGAGAGCAGCGCCACAAGCTTAAAGTGCACAATGTTTAGAAAACAGCAAAACTTGTTAACTGTAACATTACAGGCTAAAACAACAGACTAACAGCACCTAAAGTTAGCATCCTGAAGCTAACGCAGAGACAGGGGGGAAAAGCTCTTACATCTGCTCCACATCACACAGCATTTAAAATACTCACATTTCCAGGGTCTGAGGTTTGTTGGCGGATGGTTGGTAATGAGTCTGGATTCGGGACCAGTCTGTTCTCTAGCCCTCTGTTGTACTGTCCAAAGTTGGAAAAGCAGTCGGCCGTGAAGTGACAAGCACACACATGCACAGTTTTACTGAGTGTAGCTGGCACATTTCCTTGATAAATGAACTCTAGCCACTTAGTCTTGTCTTCTTTGGAGATGGGAAGCTTGTGCATGGAACTATGTGGCTGTTTACAGCCAAAAACAAAGCAGTGATGGCAGTGATGGCTGCTGGAGCAGCAGCGTGGTGGGGTTCGGGGGTGTCTGCTCCGGTGGACCAATCAGGTCAGACTTGCTCCTGATTGGTCAGAAAAGGGAATCGCTGACATCAGCAAATCCCCAAAATCCAAACAGCTCGTTTAAGGTCAGGATTTTACATTTACAAGCACTACTAAGTACAGGTTTTGTCATTATCACAATATCACATTTTGTGGGCTGCGAGGAAAGCCAAAGATCCACAAATTTTACTTAAGGACTTAATAAAGTGAGTTTTGCATAATATGGGACCTTTACCATCGAAACAAAGATGTTTTCAGCCTGGTTCAGAAACTTGTTATGGCTGGAATAACTCATTTCTCTGTGTATGTCTTTTTTAAATTCATTTGTTAAGCTATTAAATGTTCAAGTTTTGCCCACATAAGGCCATTGCTGATTTCACTTTATCCTCACTTAATCAAAACTAGGTTGAGTCAAACTTTTCAATATGGCACCAGCCCACAGTGGGCTTTTTTTTTCCCCCTAACCCACAGTGGGCTTTTAAACCCTGTGTCACAAACAAGTGAGTGATTTTATTTACATTAATATGGTCTGGGGTTTAGGGCGAGGTCATGCTGGCCATCCATACTGTGCTGTACTCAAGCTTGATTGCCCCCCTGCAATGCCCCCCTGCAATGTGCCCCCTCCCTGCTGAACAGTACACGCATGGCCTGCGTAGGTCATCATGAAGCTTCTGTTTACAAGAAGTGCAGTCTCATCAGAGCCAGAGAACACAGAGATCATGACTATGACTGAAGTGACTTTTTGTTTTATGTGAAGTCGGTTTGGTCCAACACAGCCCTCTGACAACCTCATTGCTGCGTAAAGTTATTTTTGGGGCTTTTTTTGGTGCCTTTAATTGGATGTTAGAGAGGACAGTGGATAGAGCAGGAAACAGGATGAGAGTGGGGAGTGACATGTAGGAAAGAGGCCACAGGCCGGATTTTAACCCAGGCCACCCACATGAGGGCGAACCTCATGGAGTACGATCTTAACCACTAGGCCATTTGTGCTCCAGGCAGTTACTGTTTAAAATGATTGTTGAGAGGAGCAGTCATAGAAGTTGTACGTTGTGGATCATACCTCATGTCCATATTGTTGTGTACGGGTGCTTGTGCCTGTGCACAAAGTGCACCGTGCAGTGTACTGCACACTTGCGGTTGAAACTTGCTTGGGGCACGGAACAGATAGCCAGTGTGTCCGCACCCTTAAACATTTACCTTGCCTATGGAGATTAACACAGGTTGAAAAAACTGACCACATGTACTAATGGTTTAGAATTTAGGAAGGAATAGTGTTATTGACTGGGATTCACAATACATTTAACTTTTTGAAAATGCTTGTTTTTTATCTGCTTTGACAAAACTATAAAGAAAAAAAATACATTAATGTTGATAATTCATTTTTGATAACTACTTTTCAAATGTGATGAAGTTCCCACACTCCCTCTGTGGCAAACGATCACAAAATTTTGTCTGACTTATCACCCCAGTGACCATGAGTTTTCATTCATATATAATCCAGACCGAGACCTCAAAGCCTTTGACAAAAAAATGAGCTTACTGTGTTATTTCAGGAGAGACAGAAATAGCAGGGAGAATATTGGCAAGAACCAATACAGTACCTGCCATGAATAAACAGGCATGAAGACATTTGAACAGCTCTTCCACTTGGCTGGACGCCTGCACTGAAAAATCCCAGGAGCTCCGGTACTTCCATGTTCGAGCCTAACCTGAACACCTTCTGGAAGGTAATGAGCTCTGATAAAAGAAGAGGAGTTAATAAAACACGCGTGGATCAGCTTTTCATTTTTAAGAACAAAACTCAGACTTTTGTTTTTTCAATCTCATCCCAAAATTTTTCAGTAGTACTGTAGGAGCAGATTGAGTTGGGTTGGTTACACGTGTATGTGTGTGTGTGTGTGTGTGTGTGTGTGTGTGTGTCAATTACGGGTGGTAAACAATATAGGTAGGAACCTTGGTGTTGTGGGCTGGTTTTCCATCTGTTGGTGTGAAACTGTTTTTAACCACTGACGCTGGATGATGTAGGACGCTGGAGTTGATGGTACACAGGTTGATAAAGATATTATACACCCTTTTTTTCGGTAATGATTTTTGTAAATAAAATGGACATATCATTGAAAACCGCAACAAACGAGAAGAGTTTCATTCGCAAAGCACGCCAATTATTACGCTGGGTGAGAAATCTCAGTGGTTTAGAGCATTGGCTTGGCCTCTATAAGTACAAACACTCAGGGATTATCTGTTTTGTTACAGATGACAATAGCTGGTGAAATTCAACATTGTTTTGTTCCTCTGGGACTGACATTACTTGGAGCAGAAATTGTTCAAAAGCACTCTGAAATATTGAGCAAAAGAGCAAAATATAGATCCTATACAGCCCACCATCAGCAGCCTCTCTGGGGTTTAATTTTAGTTTCAATACTACTACTACTTAATATGATGTGGGATGTTAAGAAAATCCCGTTTAGGGGTAGTGGATTCATCCATTGGCTGAAAAGAGGCCTCTGAGTGCTGTTATGGGCTGTGGTGGGGAAATTTCATCCACCCTGTGGGTAGATGTGAAAGGCAATAACAGTGTCCATGCCATGAAATCATTGAAATTTATACGGTCTTTCCTCTGAGGGATAACAATAAATGATTCTGTGTGCTGACACCAACAGAAAGACTGAGACAGGAAGAGAGAAGAAAGAGAAAAAAAGCTTTCAGTGAGGACGGGAATGTTTAGGGACAACGACAGTTTGTGTGCTTGTGTGTTTGTGTGTGTGTTTGTGTGTGTGTGGGCAGTATTTAAAAACTATCACAAAATGTATTTTCTCTGTTGTATGGCTTCAAGGTAAACCATCTACAACATATTCACAAATGTACTACCCATCAAAATAAAATCCCCATAAAGTGTGGATGCCTCCAGCCCTGACCTTTTAAATTTGGCAGTATAGTGTCAGCTCTCTGTAGGGGTGATGTGAAATCATGCTGTGCTCATCATGATTTCACTACTCAGAAGAGTTCTTCTTGGAAGGCTTGTTTCAGGAGATGCTGTCATGCAGGATTATTTTTTTTAATTTAATTTTTGTCAGAGGAGCCAGCCATCCCCTCCTGGTCAATCACCAAAAGAGGATGGACATATTACAGCGATGCATCATCGTTAGCATTCTGGTACAATCTGAAAAGAGGAACAAAGAGAGACTGGTGGGGGGTGTTGTGGTTTATTGTTTAATTGTTTAGCTCATTTGCTGAAGCAAAAGTGAAATTACTGCACTCAATAGTTCTGTGATTAAGTCAATACGCATATAATATGGGCTAAAAACATACATCATCCACAATAACAGCCAAAAAAGTAGATCCAGAGAGACATATCTTAGATTGAAACATCTCATTATTATACGGTAATATTAGATCATATGCAATATATATAATAGTTGTGTCGTGCTACATTGTTGTCTCTTTCATCTGGTAGAGATGGGCCTTCATTTACAATTTATTTACTCAAACGACTGTGAATAATGTAAATCTGGAGAGCTAATAGTATGAATTTTCCTCTTTTTTTTCTCTGTTGTGGATCATAAGTAATAGAAATGTAACACAGAGTAAAGTGGGAATACTTGTGATCAAATAATAATGCCCTCGTACACATAGTACTTTAATAAATGATCTTAGCTGCATTTCATTTCTTGTGGAGGATAAAAAATTCTTTGTAGCTGGTGACTGATTATAAAATCTTCTTTCCCCCATCACCTCCTCAATATGTTCACAAACACAGAAAAATAACCCCACTGATCACTCGTTGCCATAGCAACTCCAGCATGAGTGCCGTGATGCTACAAGGCCATAGTTGTCATTGTGATATTAACGGAGAAACAGCACTGTCTGTCTGTGACCAGAAGTACTGGGTGCGCTTCAAGAGAAGCTTAAGACGATGTTTCGGGTCATCAAGGAAAGGAAAGGAAAGGAAAGGAAAGGAAAGGAAAGGAAAGGAAAGGAAAGGAAAGGAAAAAGGAAAGGAAAGGAAAGGAAAGGAAAGGAAAGGAAAGGAAAGGAAAGGAAAGAAATGGTCATGTATGAATCATGTTATTTAGATGGATCGAGGGGAGATAAACACATATTACAGCCCATGCTTAACTGAAGAAGTTACGATGATCATCAACTGTTCTTTTTCCATTTCCTCTAACGTAGGACCTTGTGATGCTCAGAGTGCCCTCAAGCCAGCTAACTAACACAGATGTAAAAGCAACGAGTGGAGTCACAGGTTTGGTAAAGCACATTTTGAAGCAACTGCTGCACACTGAGGAGCTGTGGCTCTGCCCTCAAGAACACGACATCCTGCTGACATATCCCCAGCTGTCACTTCTGTCCCAGTGCTCAGAGATGACAGCTGAGTCTACATTGTGCAATAACTACTGCTTGCTTCATTACATCATTGATATTGTCGTGACAGGAGACAAAGTGACTGGCTGTGCTGAACATATCACACATCACTCTGTGCACACTTTTCAACTGTCCTCAAGAACAAAGCTATCTGTATCTTGGCTTGACGTGCCAGTCTGCTGTATTAACTGTTGGCATTATAATTAAAATAAAATTATCTGATGATTAACTCACTCAGTTTGTCTCCAGGATGAGTTTGGGCTGTCCTGGGTTGTGTAATTAAACATAGGCCAGACTAGATGACACTGAAACATCTGGAGTCAGTTGAACTCACTTCAAACTTTCACAAGTAGGAATGATGCCCAATTAGAGCTCAGTCATCAGATTTTTGAGAAAACAGCCAAAGAGGTGAAATTACCGTTTTTACAATTTTAACACAGATTTGAAAGGGCTGTGAGGAGTTTGAAAGTGATCTTGAAAAAGTCTCACTTCTAGGTATGGTTGATCGTAATTCACACTTAAATATGATATTATCAGCACCAAAATAGGTTATGACGAAGTGCTACTTTGTAGCTTCCCTATTGAGTCGAGTAGGCCTGGACTGATTTATGGCACATGTAAGTCTCCATGACAACACCACGCCGGCTGACAAAATTTAGAAGTGAGAAGAGAGATCTGTTTTTTCCTCTGCTGAAATTCTTCAATCAGTTCATCCTTAAAGAGACAGCAGCTAAAAGAAAGCATTTCAGACAGTAGTTGAAATGAGAGTTCTCTAAAACACCAGTGTGAGAAAAATAGAGATATTCTAGAGCTGTCAATTACTTAAAGCTACTGTAAGGATACTCGAGAGACAGTATAAGGCCTGAAAAAAATATACAGTACCCCTGCTTTAAACAACAATGTCAACCTCCATACTTCAAGCCAGGCTGTAAATCTGAGACATCTGAAATACCAAGAGACTTATGGGAAGATCCTATAGCCCTTCACTTAAGTTCTGTACTTGAAGGTCTGCAGACAGAATTCATACACAGTGATGAACAGCAGTTGATTATCGTCAGTTTTTCAACAGCTGATTGATGCGTCAATAATTCAAAAGCAGTTCCAATGGCTGGTGTATAATAGTGATATTACCTTGTGGTTTATTGCGTTTGTTGAGTTGCAACGACCCAGAAATCTAACCATTATTCTATGAACATTGAAATTTAATCAACATGCTAACCTGGTTTTATGTTTAATGAATTGACTCTTTGTTGTCTTTTATAACATATTGAGTTATCCTCTAGATTGTCAAACGTTACTGGTATAAATGTTAGAGACAATATTAAGCTACATTATACTTCACATCACATCAGAAAAATTGACACAAGCCTGTAACTGTTATAGATTTGATGTGCTAACATATGGGCTGCACAGAAGCACAGGGTCTTACGCTGTTGCTTCACTGCAAGAAGGTTTCTGGTTCAATTCCTTGGACTGGGTTGAGTTCACATGTAATCCCCGTGCAAGCGTGGGTTTTCTATGGCCAATCTAAATAAATAAATAAATAAATAAATAAACATGCTCGTCATGTTAATTGTTCTCTCTTAATTGCCTGTAGGTCTGAATGTGAGCGTGGCTGTCTGTTCTTTGGCCTTATGGGAAGATTGCGAACCTGTCCAGGGTAGAGCCGAATGACACCTGTGATCAGAAAAGGGAAGGGAAAGTGTCAAAAGAAAATGGATGGATGTATTCTTTCATGATCAGGATGAGAAAAACATGTTAGCCTGCAGGAGGTGTATTTTTTTTTATTCCTGGACAGAAGACGCACTTATTAGGCTGTCTGCAGTGTCTGCAGACATGATTTGCTCATCTTATTATCATTTTCTTAGTGAGCGCATTTATCAATTTCCTGTGTCAATCAGTCAACAATCGCTATCACTACAGCTTCCTTTGTTCACTTTTAATACCTCCTCTACTCAAGAATCCACACTGTTCCATGACTCCTGTGGTAAAAAAAAAGTGAACCTCCACAGTTAACTTTGAATAGCAAAGCAGATTGACGTAGTTAAAACAGGGCATTAAAGTCATATAGAAAAAGTGAAAAAGGCTGAGTTGGATCATCAGCCTCTCCAGCTCTGACTGATTCACTAAGTGACCCGGCTGTGCTGTGATGCTCTTTTTCTGTTTCATCATCGCAGTGACCAGGCCTGGCTACCACAGGAAGAAGCAAGTTTGGCAGGAGCAGTAAATGGCCAGTATGGCAGCCTGGCTTCTCTCAATGGTTGCAGATGGCACCCAACGACATCAGGGTCGACATTCAGTCTGTGTCCCACCAAAAATACCTAGCCTGTGTGAAAGGCTGCGTCTTCTTCTGTTTCAGCAGATTTCTACACATGTGGGAGAGGAGGCAGCAGTGTCCGGAGGAGGAATGCAGTTTCTGTTTGCAGGAGGGGATACGAGACTGACAGCTGTCAGTACACGTACACAATTAATATAATGATTAAAAAAAAGTATTAGAAACTTAGTTTACATGAGGACACGTTTTCAGAAAAAAATCATCATGTGTTTCCACTTTGTGTTGAAGGTGCTGGAATCTTTTGACCTGTGCTCTCATCGGTCAAAACATATGTAGGACATCTTACTGCATCTGTCACATCGAGGGAAAACCATCTGTTTACTGAGTGGAGTGTTTTCACGTCTTAGTTGTATGAAAGCATACATGATTCTTCTCATGCTTCATTTGTAATGTGTGCGGACATGTGGACCCTTGGGGGTTGGATAAGTCGACAGTGTCGAGTATGTTTTCATCTCAAACTACATTCAAGGCCAGCTGCAAGATGTTTTATTTCACAATGCAAACAGTTATACAGATAATAATAATAATGAAAAAACATGCATTGCCCAGATAAAACCATGCAGCTTCTGGTTTTATTTGCTCGGGTCTTGAGTTATCCACCACTTCCCTGAAAATTGTGTATTCTTCTGTGGAAATAGATGTTGCTGATTACTGGTTTAAATGTAAGATTTACTGAAGTTGCAAGGCCTAATTCAACTGAAAATAAATGAAGAACAGAAATTATTTCAAAACCTGAACTGATGAAAGCATGCCATCTGATTTTGATGGGGCAACATTTTATTATCTGTTTATTTTCTAACAAGCATCTAAGCTGGTCAGAGTGACCTGGAAGATCAAACAGTTCTGAGATGCCCGCAAGCAGCACTCATAGATATCAACATGATTCAGCAGCCAGGGGCTGATTGGACGGTTGGACAGTGTTGGAAATGCACCACAATATATGGCTGTGATAGATTTCCTGTTGTCTGTGATGAACATGAGATCAGCAGGGCAGTGATGGAGACCTTAAGAGAAGGGGCTCTGTGTATTTTAAAGACTCTGGCTTTGTTAATGTATATAATCAAAAATAACTTTTAAATAGGCATCACACAAGTCTGCACATTAATCTTTGAGAGCCCTGTTTTTGTGTCAGCAGCACAATTCTGATCTTCTCTCCCCCACCATGATGCATTCATGCTTATATTCCTTTCACACTTACCTTGTGTTGTGCTTCATTCATTCATTTGAAGTGTTTTTTTTCCTCCTCTACTTCATATTTTACTCCACTGCTGGCGTCAAACCATGTAGTGTTTTCTCTTCACTCTGCAGTGGAGTGAGCCTCTTGGCAGTCTATTGAACTGGTGAGAATGGAGAACTGTTCTGTTTATTTCCAAACTCAAATGTTGAAAAGCACAGTTTGCGTGTTTCAGCTTCTTTCACTATTTTCTGAACTGAGAAGAACTTGGGTGTAATTTGCAAGTATCTACGCAAAGATGTTTTTAGTGCATGGCTTAGGGGTAGGGGGGAAAGGTGCAGGCAACCAAGCTGGTTGCTTATCAGTCTGCATGTTTCAAACTGATTCAGTTATATCTGACATAGGCTCAGTGTTAAATAGGCAAAGGGTTTGAGTTTGATCAGATTGCTTCTGACCCCTCTCATCCAGTGAGCGCCCTCCTATCCGCTGTGCGCTCTGGACACCCATATCCCTCCTCCTCTCCTCCTCTCTGCGCTCCTCCTTAGCGCTTGGAGCTCGACGCGCGCAGGCACAACAGATGGTACAGTACTACAGGCTGCAGGAGCGCATTAATTCTGTGCACAAGTACTTTTATTCCTCTGAACTTCACCGAATAGTCTAGAGTATAAGGAGAAAGGGGTCCTCTGAGGACACGCGCGACTTTGTCAGTAACTGGATCCTACGGTTTAGAGGCGACATTTGGTGTCAAGGTAAGTTGTGATGCTTTTTTGAATAACATGAACCGTTCACATTTTGGATTCAACGAACTCAGAATAGTGCGCAGAGAAAAAAAAAAGCCAAAGTCAGTGATAATAAACATTCACCCTCTTTTATCGATGCTGTAGTCTTCACCCTTATTTATTTACTTATCCCAATTTAAACGTGTTACATAATATTTAACATAACGAAGAACAATAGACTTGTGAGACAGCGCGCTGGCGTCAATTAACCAGTCATCGGATCACACGCTTCCATAAATACGCTCATATTTTATTCCTTAAAGACAAGAAAAAACGTCCTCAAGTAGATCCTAAGTTATCCACAAGAGAAGATACAAAGAATATAAAATTATGAGATTTTTATTCAAATGGCAGAATGAACTTTAGGGTTGCAGCACTGGTTTAGGTGTGAATTATGAATGAACAGACACATCAGTCTTCCCAGTGATTCTGATCCTGCTTGTTTCAGAATCTTAAAGCTGTTTATTCCTGGACTTGCAGCAGCACTGAGTCTTCACTGGCTTAGTGACTTCTGTTTATCCCCCTACAGGCAAACTTTAATGTGTAAAACTATACAGACACTTCCATGTCAGAGGTCAGTAATGCTCTCTGACATTGTCTACAGCAGTTTTTCATCTCTTGTGAGAAGTGGCCCGGGTTAAAGATGGCTTAAAACAGGGCAAGCAAAGGCATGCTTAACATGGCTCTACAGTGGATGAAATAAGAAAAACACCAAAAACAAACACAAGATATTTAATAATTACTGTGACAGTCTACACGCATCTCTTTGCTGAATAATGTGTTGGAGTTTGCTGGTATCCGTTAACCAATCATCCATTAAAATGCAAATCACTTATTTTTAGGATTCATGCACTGATGAGCTTTGTGAAACAGAAAATTAATTAGCTTTAGGGAACACCACATAGGAGGTGTTTTCCGTTGAGCAAATACTGAAGTACATCAGGGCTTACTCCTATTACCATCACGCAGAGATGATGCTTTTTACTGCCACACTGTGAGAGACAGTGACACTAATCTCTCTGAACTCTCACATGCACCCAGCCTCAGAGGAACATGAAAGAGCAGGCACTCTGACATTTAGTTCAAGTATTTAATAAGACTCAGAATAATCAACTCTCCATCTGCCTTTTGACATTCATTATTGAGTTGCTTCTTAAGTACATATTCAGGTCTATGTCTTTGATGGACCAGCAGTCTGGCTTCAGACAGGAGTTAAAATCCCTCATTTGAGCATTTTGTATTGGGAGGTAAAGCTGCACATCAACCTGCCCTATCATAACAGTCCTAAAAGATGTGGGATGTGCACCGGGTCACAGTGGGCTGTATGAAATGATTTTCTTTGAACCAGAGGAGGTCTAAAACCTGTGACAGACCCCAGGTGGGCTTGTGGAAGCAGCAGCTACAGGAGAGCAATTCGGATTACCACATAGACTCATAATTTGTTCACAATTAGATCTCCTGGGAGATCTGCTACAACTTTGTGTTGCAACTGCTCTCAATTCTGAGAGCTGCTGGCATGAGAGACTTGTGGAAATGTAAGGATTTCTTTGAAAAATGCAACTTCAGATGTAGAAACTGGTGAAGTAATTAGGGCAATAGTGCTGTGAATTAATGGAAATCGATACTCGGAAGACAGAGGAGTTGGTTCTCTTGTATAAATAGACGTGGGATCAATTTCTGGAAGTCTGCTCATTTAGATCTATGCTTTCTTGAAAGCACCCGAGCATTCCAATATAGAGTGTTTTTATTACCATCTGTTTTTACGAGTCCTGTGGTTCTCCTCGCACATTGCTGTACATGTTGCATTGTAAAAGTATCTAATGTCTCTTCCATGCATGTGGCTTATTCTGTTCATTAAACATTTTATGAAACCTTTGAAAGTCCTGGGCCTCCAATACCCCTGTGTGAGAGCTTTATGACACATTCACTATGAGGGCTTTTAGTCAAAGAGTGTACCATGCTGATTCTTTGAGAGCCAAATGCACTCATGGCTGTGTTACCGGAGCATGGAGTACTTATTACATGAAGGACGTGAGGTGGGCTGCAGAGATCATCTGTTATCTGCGATCTTCTTTCATTGTTTAGATTTCTGAATCAGACCTGAAAAGTCGGTAATACTCACTGAGAAAACTAAGAAATGTCACACAACGGGGTGACTGCTGCTGTCACTGCTGGATAGCACTGTTGATGGATTTGCTTCATAAATACTTTTTTATTATATGGCCCCAGTGTGAGCAATGAGAATTTAAGGCCTCTGGATGAGAGATTTGAATCATGCAGTGTAAAGGAGTTCAACAGCTTAAATTAGGGGGGACACGCCTGTAGCATGAAACGGTTGGATCTGAAGTAATAAGACTGAACTGTCTCTTTTTATGAGAGCTACAGTGTGTGGACAGTGTGTGTAGCCTTCTGCTTTGAAGAGTGGAATCAAAAGCGTGTGGATACTCAGCCACTGCAGAGGCTGACTGTTGTATTGACTTTATGTAACCCACATATGAGGTAAAGCTTATTCTGATTTTTACCATTAAACAGTTTTTTTTTTCAACTGTTTTTGTTCCAATCACCAAGCAATTTAGCATAGCAGAGATTAAATGCCCCGATACTTTCTTGATAATTAGAAACACAGCAGCCAGCAGATGCATTCAGTTTTACTAATTTGATGACATGCACGTTTGGTTTGAACATTTTTAGAAGTGTAAACAACATCATGTGATCTGGTAAATAGTTATACATAATTTTTATTCAGAGGTAAATACTGCCATCATTATTTCTGATGCAGTGCAGAATATTCTGGTTAATCAGCTTCATTAAAGCCTTTATGGTTTTACTGGTGCTGACTGACCATTACACACAGGCCAAACTGTCCTTACATGACTCAAGTGGGACAAATGAGAAGACGTCATGAAGTCAGAGAATAACTGCAGCAACATATGGGTTATTTTTTCTTCCTGCGCGTGGATCAATACCCTGCTGTGAGGTGTGAGTAAAAACCAGGAGCATACAACGGTGCATAAATCCTGCAGTGATACCTGTAGCAGCCGTTAAGCAGCTGCGCCATGCGGCAGCTGACATTAAGCTGCTAATCTGAATATTAAAGATAAGTTGCTCGTGCTTGTGACAGAGCTGATGGATGCAGCCAAAATGAACACAGTGGATTCAAACATTACCGACTGATTGTCAACAGCCTTGTTATAATAGCTCATCCAGGCACACTGAGCCCTGTTCTCAGTCTGTTACTTATTAATCACTGGGTGTCAGTAAATCTTTGCTTCCACAGCCGATCCTTATTAATATCAGCGTTAATCTGCTAACACACTTAACAGCAGCTATTTCTCTTCAGTCGTACAAACATATAAAAAAGGCTGCCAAAGTTAATGCATTAACCTATTAAAACAGTTTCCATTCAGCACCACACATTTCTGAAGGTGCATAATTACACATAGATAACGACCATTAGCCTGTTCCAGTGGTGCAGCAGTTAGGTTGTAGATGACAAGCAGAGGCAAGACTCCTTGAACAGAGACAGATAACGTAATGGGAAAAATCCTCCTTCAAAGCCCGTCCAGACAGTTTCCTTGACTTTACTGGAGTTATTTGCAGTTAGTGTTGATGTGAACTGAGTCACCACAAGAGCTGAGCCAAAGCGCAATTGAAGTCAGGCACACAGTAAATGCAGAGAGCTCTCCTACTCATTGCCAAAGTTGCCCCATGGTTTGCCTTTTTGGATTTTTACAATGCTAACAATCACATAACTGTCCCGTGTTGATACAAGTAAAGACGAACAATTTGAAGTATTTAACAGAGATAATAAAAAGGTCTGCTACATGCCTGATTGTAATCCAGACTTTAAAATGACACTATCAGTGCTTATACTACTGGTTACAGGTTTGAAATGCTACTTTTTAGCCTCCTGATTGAGTGAGCAGGACCAGATTTATGTACGGCATGTCTAAGTCTCCATGACAACACCATGCCGACTAACGAAGTTTAGTAGCGAGGGGATACATCTGTATTTTTCTCGAGGGAAAAAAAACTTCTGTGGTTAATTTTGTGGACACAGGAGCCTAAATGTCAGACAGGAGAATGGCAGAAGAGCAGAAGAAAGCTAAACAGAAGAGTGATGCAGCCCGAGCTAAAGGCTAAAACATGAGCTGAGCTGTTTGTGATAATGGAACATAACCAGAATCGCCTAACATTACACATCACCGGCATGTCTCACAGCTTCGGGCTGTCAGTAGTGCTTCATATAGCTGGCTGCTGACGTATGGGACACAGTTACATTTTCTTGTTGTCATGTTTAAAACAACAGCGCTACGTAACTGTACTGATAAATAACCTACTTTGTCTCTTATATCCAGTAAAAGTTGTCTTGAACAAAGAAAATTTGTTCCAATGCAAACACACGCCTGGTTAAAAGTCACATCTCCATGACAGTGTGTGTTCGACTCCAGACCAGTAGGTGGCGAGGCAGTCCAATATTAACAGATCCACCATCCTCCTCTTTGCATTTTTAAAAACTAGAGTAATGGACAGTGATTAAAAATTAATTTGTCAAATCAATTCTTGTTTTTACTTCTTCATGTCTTGTTCTTGTCACAATGTAGAGACAACATTAAATATATTATTAAAACGCTGCTGTGCTGCCAACTACCAAATATTATTAAATTAAGGGAGTGTTTATGTACAGTTCTTTTCAAAATGGGCAAAGACTGTGAAATCCACTGACTAAACACAACTTTCTGATTGATTTTCTCCAGAATATTTAAAGAACTAGAGTCTAGAGAGGAGCAGCTCCAGAGTTTCAGCCTGAGCTAGTGATAACAAAAAAAAGTACCATTATTTCTTTTCATACCTTCCATTCTCCTCTTAGAATAAGTTTTTTTTTATTGTTGTTGCCCACAATTCCAATCATCACAAACAATGCAGTGTCAGATTGACTGCCTGCCTGGAAATAATGTAGCCTGTTTTTTTTCATTACCAAACATGTGGTTCTCCAGCAACACTCGGCTCATTCACTGCAGACTCACAAATTTTGTTTTCCTTTTTTTTTTTTACCGAGTTACAAAGAAAGTTGTGTGTGTGTGTGTGTGTGTGTGTGTGTGTGTGTGTGTGTGTGTGTGTGTGTGTGTGTGTGTGTGTGTGTGTGTGTTTGTGCGTGTGTGTGGTGTGTGTGTGTGTTTGTTTGCGTGTGTGTGTGTGTGAACTGGCGACATCAGCGAATAAACTCACCAGGAGAGCCAGCTGTGATTTATCAGTCTCCCAGCCAGAATATTTAGTCCAGGCTGGCTTCTTTTTGTGGCAAGAATCCAGGGACAAGTTGCTGACACCGCCTCTGTCGTTAGTTATTATGGGTTGTATCTGAGGGGGCATGTAACAGCAGTTAAGTTTTAATGACATGACATACTACTTGTCCTGAGCTTGAACTTCTGTTGCGGAAACATCCATCAGTTTGATGGATAAAAAAATTGGGTTGTTGTTGTTTTTGTTATCAATAACCAATCACTAAGACAGGCAAAGCCAGAAAAAATGCCCCTTCTCTAGTGAATGACTTAAAGTGGCACCTTACAGCTTGGAAGTCAGCAAACACCTTACAAACAAAAATAAAATATTTGAAGGGGAGTTTTAAATGGAAGATTAATATTTCACCTCGGCATTGATTTGTGCTGTCCGTGTAGACATTTTCATCTTCTGGCAGTTTGCCTCTGCAAAGGCATGCAATGGTATAACCACAGTCTCTTGATTCAGCCCATTCCCTCCTCCTGACTGTGTATTAGTAGTGGACCTCCTGTGTGGGGTGCCCCTGTCATCACCTCCTAGGGGAATCACCCCAGTTTCCTGCTCTGTAATTTTACCACTTAAAATAGGCGCTAATAAAGAGCTGAGGTAGGAAAAGGTGGAGATGGATGATGAAAGGTGTTTTCATTGTTTTCCTGTGTTTGCTGACTGTTCTGAAGAAACAAGTGACATTTTCCATGATATTTCAGTGGGAAAGGTAATTTCTCAGGTGACATTTAATGCATCAGCTGAAATCTGCAGCAAGGCTGTGCTCTATGCAGAATAAAACTGATGAAATGTGGTGAAATTTCCTGTGACTGAATCCACCCAGAATCTATGCAGTAAGCACACGGTCCACTGTTTGCAAAAGCTGAGAGAAATTTCTGAAATATCCAAAAACAGTCAAAGCCTCCAGTTCCTGTCATATTTCATACTTGTTAATGAGTTCTCTGTCCAGTAAATATTACACTGCCCCATGTTGTACTTGTCTATGACGCACGCTACACAGGTGAAGGGCATTGGAAATCTATTTTAATTAAATTAGCATGAAAGAGCCCGAAGACAACCGGCAGTTGCATGACTACAATCAATGCTGCTCACGCTCTGGTGGTTCGTCGCTGTGGTGATGCCGGTTACAGATGTGTCTTGAGTTGACCCTTGAATGAAGATTTAATGATGCTTCGTTGCTGGCCTGCAGTTATTTACCAAAGCACCTTTTTTTAGACACTTAGATGTTGGAGCACATTAGAGGATATACTGACTTAGGAATCAGTGTGTTAAGTGTTGTTGAGTGGGATTTAAGCATAATCACAGGCTCAGCTGGGGCAGTTTCAGAAGGTGCAACAGTGCAGCTTTGGCTTCTGGCAAAACAGGAAGAGGGGGAGGACAGGGGGAAGGGGCTTGTTAATCAGGCAGGCAGCTCTGCAATAGACTGTATGCAGTTCAACAGAACGTTAAGGGGTCTGAGTCACACAAAAAAGAGCGTGAGGATGTGCTTTTGCCCCTGAGCAACTCCAATTAATCATGTTGGTGTAGCTGGCTTTATTACTCAAAGGACACTAAATAACACAGATAGGTTACCAGGAATCAAAAACTAGGGATTTAACAGATCAAGTACTTTTTAGAGTGAAAAACAAAAAGCATTTATCTTTATCTGTAAGAAGCTGGGTTGTTTGCTCTGCTGCAACAACACTGTCAATGCGCCTGTCTGCATCTTCCCACTCTGTGATTATGTCTCTTGTCTATTTCTTCACATTAACATCAAGTTTGTTAATACTGTCTGTTTCTATGAATGCACTGCACAAGAAGATCCTGATCTCATCCTTCAATCATGAGCTTAACCAGTGACTGCAGGGCTCTACTGTCTGGCAGCAAAAATGGACTCACCTACAACCAGGAAGTTCTACGAATACCATGTTTTCCCCTGCTCAGCAGTGCCAAACCATTTGTTGTACTCCCAGCAGACATCTGACAGTGTAAAAAAGAGGGGCAAAGTGATTGAGAGGGCATCATCTCAATGGCCCTCTTTCATCCATCATTCCCGGAGAAAATGGAGATACTCCACATGACAACTCTGGTTGAGAGGACCTTCAAAAGGGCTTGCATCATCCCCCTGACCGAAACCTGGCGGTCTTAAATGCCAAGGTATCCTTCCACAACTTCACGAGCCAAAGGGTAGACTGGAAGAGGGAATTGCGGAAGGTGCATGTATACACCAACAACAAGCGGTGTAAAAATATCATAATCCAGGTCTGTACCCCAAACCAGGAGATGATGAGCATATGCTGCGTCCATTTGTACTCGGACCTGGGAAGTCGGGAGTGTAAATGACATCATCCCAGTTCCAGTTGCCTAGTCGGAAAAAAATTGCCTTAACAGCAGTACTAAACATCTAATAATAATATATATACGGCTGATGTATTGCCACAAAAACTAGTCAGAAATTCCGAAATAAAAAGACAATAACAGGAGCTTAATTACTGTTTACCCCAAACTCTGGATTTCCCACAAGGAACTCAGGGGGGTGTAGCTGCTCCGACTTACAAGTCAGGAATTCTGATCTTGGGGGGCATTCCAGCTGGGTGTTCCCACTCATAACTCATGAATTCCGACTTCTTAGTACAAATGGAAAGCACCAATACTCCTTTCTTTCATCCATGAAATTCCTGCAGACTCTTGCCTTATCCTTTACAACCACCACTTGGCTTTTCAGATAACAAAAGTGTCCATCTTCTTCTCCATTGCAAACCAGTGTTCAAGCCTCAGAAGCCTCAGACCTATAGCGCCATGCAGGGGTTCGAGGATGCCACGGCACAACTGCAGGAATCAATTGCTTGCACTGATAGCAGTTCAACAGCTAGGGTCTCCATGATCATGGATTATAGTAACCAGCCACGGCTACTGCTGGTTTCACTTGAGCCATAAACTGTCAAATACAAACAGAAACTTGACCAGGATTTCAGCACCATGAAGTTAGCTCACCTGTGACACATGTCTCATCTGCAAAGAGAAAGTTTTCAAGGAGTAAAACCTCATGTGACATTATTCAACTAAACATGGAGCAGTATGCAAAATACCAGGGAGACAAACACAATGAACTGCACAGCTAGAGAAAAACTGTCAATGCTCCAGAAAGCAAGAAAGGAGGCAAAACAAGAAACAGGTCCAGACTTATTGATGTATACTGAGAGTTTCAACTCCCACCTTCCTCAGAGCAATGGGTCTCAGCTGTCTGAGAAGAAGTGCTCTCAGGTGTCTGGGAGCCCAGCAAGCCAAATAGCTCACTTCAAGAAGAACAGTTGTGTGAATAGTTGAAGTTTTATTTCCTTTTTCAGTGGAGCACCTTAAGTGACCCTCAAGACTGTGACAAGATTGGATCCTCAGCGGCCCTTAGACAATTCGATTTTGAGACCCCTGCTCAACACCAGTGACTGCACCAGCTCTCATCAACTACAACAAACCTCAGATACTCAGACAACACTGCCATACTTACTTTCATTAAGGACAACAACTGTATTTTAACCAATCAGGACTTGATCTCCCAATGGTGCACCAACAGTTTCCTTCAGCCGTCAAAAACAAAAAAAGTGGCCATTACAACCCTCCTGCTCTCTCAGCCCAGCCCTCAACTCTATCCACAACCCTACATCAACAATGAAACTGTTGAGATAGTGGACTGCTTCAAATATCTCAAACTCACCTCGGTCTACAAACTAAACTTTGAGCCACACACCACCGACATACAGAAACACTGCCAACAAAGTCTGTCTGCCTTCTTCAAACTCACTGCTTTCTGTTGACCCCAAAAGCTGCTGGTACTTTACAAATTATTATCCAGACCATTAGGGATGGGTACCGAATTAGGTACTTTTATGGGTACCGACCGAATTCTGTCAAAAATACTGGGTATCGATTCATGTGAAATCAAAAGGTATTATGTTAAGGTACCTAAATGCATCCTCGTGACTGTGAGGGAGTGGAAGAGAAGGAGATTTCACATGCTGGACATGAACACAGCATTGCAAGGTTATATATTAAAGAACAAATATGTTAAATTGAAAAAATGTATATATTTTATTATTAAACAAATTTATATTTTTCACCACATAAACACAAAAAAGTACCGAAAATTGGTACCGTTGAGTACCGGTGCTGATTGCCATGTACCAGGCATCGGTACCGTATCGTTTCAAATGTGAAAGGTACCCATCCCTACAGACCATTCTCCTCTTACTGTTCTTCCTGCCACGGTTATATACTAACTGTTTCCAATGAGATACCTTGTTTACCGATGGTTTGACTCTGGCTTCAAAAGTCTATTTATCTGTGACTCGTTGTAGGTAAAACCTGCACCAATAGGCTTGTTGTCTTTGAAGCTGAGTGCAAAAAGAGAAAAGAAAATTAAATTTACTCTCTTTTTAGTTTATGTGGTAGACTTGGATGCATACAGTTCATAAAATGTATCTCTATTATCTATTAACCGTATGTTTGCCCCTCCTATGAATGGATGCCGGATACAGATTCTCTTTTAGCTCTGTTTTTATTCCAGCCAATCCCCTGAAGGGCTTGTATGGTCATTTAGCTGCCAAATGCGCAACAGCTAGCTGCTAAGTATGTCCGTCTTCTGTGGGATGCAAAGCGGATAGTGTACAGTGGGCTTTTAGAGCTTTTCTCTGAAACAGTTTCCTGCTGAGGCTGAGAAACAGTGTTTTGAGAGCGTAAAGTGTGAACCACTTGAGAAAAGTTGTGGGCCGGATGGATAAACAAAACACTGAAACTCGCTAAAAAACCTCCATCAAGCCAAGAGGAGCTGCAGATTTAGGTGATAGTATTCTGTTGGTTCATCCTGTGAGCCTCTTTGACATGACTTTATATTACTCCTTTTTTATAGATGGGTGTAACTCTTGAGCCTTTTACATCCTCAGTCAAATAGAAATGAAAGAGAAACTTAAGACCACTGCTATTACCTTCGGTGTGTGACTGGCAAGGAAAGATGAAATCCAAAAATAATAAATGGTCATGTGTTTTTCATTTTTAAAGCTGTGACATTTAATTTCATATTTAGGTTTATTGCATGAAATGCAGCACACGTTGAATGAGATGAGATTCTATGCTGAGAGACGAAGACATTAATGAGCAGATCCAATAAGATCAGTATAAAACCACTGACCGTACTCCCATGTGTGAAAGACACAATGGTAGTACGATTCATGTGGTATGGAAATTAATGTTTATCCCTTTTTGCCATTTGAATACATAAACAAATCCTCCAAAATATATAAAAAAGAAAAAAAATCATCTAAATTTAGCAATCTGCAGTGCACAACATAAACCCTCCCCCAAATCAAATGATGCATTTCTCTGCATTGAACTGAAGCAGTACTGTACTATGATGCCACACTGAAGGACTTTGTAACCAAGGCAACAGACAACAGGCGCAGAGAATGGTCAGATTAGCCGTTGAAGTGTGAAGAGGAAGCGTTTCAGATTTTACATAAAGCAACATCACCAGGCTTCCTTACATCCATACAGTGTGTCAACAGCTGAAATAACCCCTTTACCTTGTTAAAGGTTCCTTCTAGCTGCCGCTCTTGTTGTCGTCTCACTTCATCTGTTAAACAGGTCACAAAAGGAGCTCCCCTCATCACCAAATCCGTACATTTCATCATAAATTTAGACACTTTTCACAGTGTGGGCACAGAGGGGAGGATTTGAACACAGGCTCAAAGGCAAACACATGTAGCTGATCACAAGCTGGAGATGAGATAATCATGTACCTCAGGAAAAGAGCTTGGTGGAGGTGGATGCCTCCATTAGCGACGGAGATTCATACCTCAGTCATTCATCTGGCTGCCTCCCACAAAGCTGACCCCTGTCACATGTTCTGAGTCACCTGGCTCCACGCCACTCCTCTCGGCTTATTCTCTTACCGTACCACCTCAACCTCTCTTCCTGTCTCCTCATTAAACACACCAGAACACCAAGAGCAGGGAAAGTGCATCACTACCTAGACATGGCAAGAATGAACAGAAGACAGAATATTTGGTACAGACTGCTACCATTGACTGGCAGGAGGCTTCATGGATATGCTTTTTTTATTCACGTGGGAAGGAAAGAGGAACGAGCTGAGCTTTGTGGTGGAAAGTAGGTTTTTATTGAGCACCAAGTCTGGTCTTTCACACACAAACACTTCTACAAAGCCAAGGATGCATCAGAGAACCATCCACTTGGCTCTCGGTGTTGCACTTTTATTTATTATCCCAACACTTCTTGTGGTCTGTGGATACTTGTTTGCTTCCATGCAGCATTGAGTTTAATGTGTCTTCAGTTAAAGAGGGCCTTTTTTGTGCCCGCACAGTCACAGGTTATGCCTGGAACTTTGGTAAATGGAAGTGTAATTATAAAATAGCCCTTTTTTTCATTTCTGCCGAACCCACAGCACATTTACAGTACTGCTCAAATTCACTCATCCCACCATCAAGTATAAACTAATTTCATTTGTTCCTACGCACTGCTGCCTGTGTTGTCAGGATTAATTTGGGTTTTATGTCTTGCCTAAGGACGCTTAAGCTTATGACTGCAAAAGCTGAAATCAAACCTCCATCCTTCCTAGTGAGACACAACAGTTTTTACCACTGAACTACAGCTGCTCATTGACGGTCAGGCATTTGTGTGTGTATGTTAAAAGGCCCTACCATGGACAAATTAATACAGGGAGATCTTTGTTTGAAGCGAATTTACATGAACAATAAAGATGCTATGAGTTGTATCTGTTTTAATTGGACTGCCTTGCCACCTTCTAGATGCGGCCCTACTGGTAGCCTGGTAGCCTGGTGCACCGTACCTGTAGGCTAACGTGACAACAAGTTAACACTGTCAGTTTGAAATTTAGTAGCCATTTGTATTTAGTGCAGCTGGAATGCCCGGTGCTCCAAGACATGTCCGTAACATAGACTGAATAAAACTTGGACGTAGTCTCGCCGACGTCACCTGTCTGTTTCTGAAACAGAAAATGAAGCACATCGGCTATAGCGACCATATTGGTAGTGGCAAGGGCTTTGCGTACAGCTATAGGGTGCCTGCCGGTCACGTGACCTGACCTGTGACTCCGATTAGACGAGCTTGCAATCTTAATATCCTCTGAACGGCCGAGTCAGAAAAAAATTCACCCCCTGTACAGTGTGTGCCGATAGTAAAATTAGCGACTCAGACAGGAGACATTTTTTGAACCAGGCTGTAAATAGGTTAATTTCTGTATTTTACTGAAAATCCCATCGATTAATCGAGTAATCGGATAAAATACATTTTTGTTTAGTTAAAGAGCAGTTATTTTTCAAATGAAATTTTTTCTCTTTAAGAAATAGAATTTTCTGATACAGCATGTCAATAAGAGCACTTGTTTTGGTAGCTCCAAAATTTGTAAACACACTATGACCCTTTTTTTGTGCCTTGTACATCTCATCAAATGTTGCGGACCCAAATGACACCCGTTTTGTAGAATGACCCATTAGTCTCCAAACTCCAGAAAAGAAGCTAGATTTGTTGCTAATTGCTATTTTGTATAAGAGGTAGCTTGAGGGGTCTGAAAACTCTCTTAATATAGCCTCAGCTCTATTTGAAATACCACTCTTTGATCTTTTTTAAAATTAAACGAGTCCTCGAGGCGGAGAAAATGACTCGAGTATTTTTTGTAATCGAGTACCTCCAATTATTCGAGGATTTGTTTCAGCTCTAATATATATATATATATATATATATATATATATATATATATATATATTTATTTATTTATTTATTTTTCCCCTCAAATTGAATGTCCTTTGCAGTGGACAACAGAACTTCCTTACACTAAAAAATTGCCTTTCTTCTGTCATCTTTTCTAAAGTTTTAAAGGGGGAACCAGGAGATTTTTGTGACCAAAAAAAAAAATAATTCATTTACTGTCTTAACCTGTAACATTGGTGCTGATAATCCCATTTTAAAGTGTGGATTACGTTAAGGCATATATCTAGAAGGAAGATTTTTTTCAAGATTACTTTTAAACTCCTCACAGCGCTTTTAAAAATAGTTTGTGTGAGCATCTGTTTGGATGTTCTATTATTGACGTTTAGGGTTAGGGTTTTGATAACACTTTTTTTTCAGACCCATATCTGTAGGAGTACTCCCTCTTGTACTCACTGACAGCAAGTACCAATGCCACAAGTAATTTTAATACATTAAATTTCAAAGAGCAGATCATTTGAAGAGACAGCATACTCACTCTGCCACTAAGTTCAAAATAAAACATAAACAAATCTCTCTTAGTTTACTTTTTGATTTTACTAATTAACAAAAGTGCAAAAATAAAATAGTGTAATAGTGAACTCTCCCTGGTTCATTTATGTTGTCTAATGCACATTTGCCATGGTGTCAAACTACAGCAATGAAGGACTTACTCAACGTAAGATTTTTTTGGGCTCAAGTATTGGCTGTCTTCATGATTACGGATAACTTGAATTGGGGTTGGTATTGGACAATAACTGATACCGAGATCAGTACTCACCCATTTGTATTGAACTTTAAACAGCATTTGAGATAACAAACCCTGACCTCTTAAAATCCATCTTTCAAGGTTCCTCCTATGGTTTGATTTATTACTTAGTTTTTTATGCCAAGAATGCTTATACAATTCCATCACCCTTTAGCTTTAGACTGAATACTTCTCATGCAGAGATCCATTTGTTTGTTTTCTTTTAGTGTTATACTGTCCCTCTGGTAAACCTGTTGTAGCTTTAAGGCTCCCAGCTCCAAAACCCCCTCTACAGGCCTGTCAGGGCAGAGCTTTAATGTTTGAGGCCTGCTGCTCCTGTGTGTCATGAACCAGTTAGGAGAGCCTTATGTGATGACCTCATCATTTCAGTGTGTCTCAAGAAGATCTCGTGCTATTTTTAAAAACAGAATGTTCAGCAGTTCACAGACAGATTTTGGGATTTCCATGATTTATACATACCCCCTTTAAAGTCTAATGTGAAGCCTTCATGGAGCCAAACTAGGACACCAAGACACAACTCCTGACATGCATAAGGGACAATAAAGGATCATACTGATGACTAACAAAGCAGCGGACAGGTCTGCAGCCCAGCAGAGTCAATCAACAACAGGGTGCACCAACACATGGTAACACAGTCTACAGTTCAAGCCACTTGACTTTAGGACCTTTCAATGTGCGGAGGGCAAACGTGTAAAGACAAAACATTTTTTTGAGGAGTTGGAATGCAGCTTAACACCAGTTAAGGCTTGGATGGTACTTTCTTTTTTCGAGCCGGACAAATGTGATCACACTGTGAGTGTGAAACATGCATGAATGCCTAGAACAATTTAAGCATTGGCGATAGAGTAAGCTAGATGACATTTTCTGGGCAGTGCTGTATTTGCATGTGATCAACAGGAAATGTAGCCAGCATGAGGAACTGGCTTGCTTGGCTTTTTTGTGCGGAGCAGGTGGGGCACCACAGACCCGGTGGTGGGCCTGCAGTGCTGTGATTCTGTGGGGATTATAAGGGACATATGCAGGACGGCTCAACACCCCTCACTGGGTCTGTGCTTTGACTGGGCCACAACACATACGTTCTCCCTCCAGTCTGAGGGGTGAGAGCGTGTCTTCACAGCAGGTGAAGTTCTGTCTTCACCTGCTTTGAGAGACACCCTTTTTTTGTTCCCCCTGTATGACAACTTTGTAACCATAGAAACAGGGCGGTTATCCTCCTTTTTTCGTGTTTAAGCTGCTGCAGCTCTGCTCAGTCTGTTATCTTGACTTGGATCCGTACAAGCCACTCATCTGTGTCTCCAACATCTGTTTACCTGCACACAGTGAGAAATGCAGCTGCTTCTCTACACTGTAATTTGTAAACAGCTAAAAATGCAGTGCAAGCTGGCCTCTCTTGTTTGGAACCGAAAAGCACACAGCAATGACGCCATCCCACTTTTCATGAACATTCTGTCAGGAGAGATTACACATCCCTCATCCCGCTGTTTTTCCCCCCCTTGAGAGAGGGGTGTAAATATAGAGAGGCAGTTGAAGGTATTACAGCAAAGACTCACATTACGAGCAAGGAGTCTGCAGCTCTTTGTGTGTGATGCAAGGCAGAAAACTAAGGTTCAGAAACATTTTTTTGTCTCCTTAAAGAAATAGTGTTGCAGTTTTTGCAATACCCTAGGTGTGCTGAAGTTAGTAATACAACAAGCATTTTCTATTTGCAGCCAAAGCTTTCTAAGTTTTGCTCATATATGAAGCAAGTTATGAGTCTCAAACATGACTGAATCAGGGAGTTATCCTGCCTGCTCTACATCATTAGAGACAATAGAAGACCCCTGCAAATGTTTTGCTTTTTTATGCCTGCAGCTTCTTTTACAGTGTCTGTCAAGCTGCTTCTGATCTAATTAATGACCAAGAAGCAATTTACTGATGGCTCATTAGTGCGCACAAACTCTGCCAGTGGGTCATTATATAAGCTAACAGCTACAATAACTTTCACTATGGTGCTTTATATTCAGTGTAATTACTCCAGGTATTTTGTTTATGCAACAGAGATCATTCTCAAAAGCTTCTTTCTGAGATTTAATGTTCCAGTGACAAGACCCCCCCACCCACACACACACACACACACAGACACACACACACACACTCTTTTTACCCAGCTCACAGCAGCGCCGAAAGAGAGCATGGCTGTCGGATCAAGGTACTGTACTTTAGACACTTCTTCAAAATCTCATCTGCCACACATGCATACTGATCAGTCTTCTGCCTTGAAGTTTTCCTTTCCATTTTCTTCCTGATTCTTTTTTTTTAATTACATTTTCATCAAGTGTGTAAAACACACTTTGAGTCAGCCATTTGTCCTTTCAATTTTGTAATTGTGAGTAAGAAATTTATAAATGAACTAACACAACGTGGGAATTATGTTTCATCCTGCTTCTTGTGCTGTGCAGAGCCACACTAGGTGCCAGACCAAGAAAAACCTGCCACGTGCTTGTCTGTAACTAAGGATTGGTACGCTGCGCACAGGGATTTGTAATCCTTACCCACAGATTTGCAAACTGTGTCGACGATCTGAACCTGAATTTACATATTATGAAAGCAACAATGAATATCTCTGCTTGAAGATGATTATCAATAACTATCTGGTGGCCATGCATTTTTAATGCCACTGGACTCCATAGGAGAAAGACTTCATGTTTATAAATCTGTGCATACAATTTACTTCTCTTTAGGTACAGAAACAACTCTGTGGCCATGGATTTGAGAACCAGATTTTCTCTTAGCCTTTTCTTTATTGACTTAGCATCTGGGGGGCTGTGTAGCGTTGGTTTTTATTACACCCAGGAGACTGCCATTAAAATTTAAAGTGTAGTAGAGCATATTAGAACAGAGCTAGGGATAAAAAAGGGAGATCTAACTCTAATTACCAGCAGAGACAATGTTTTCTTTTCTTTGCATATACTTGGGATTAAAACTCTTTAAATCCATAGAAAGTCTTAGGATGTGCAGAAAGTAATTGTTGACATCTGCTCACTGTTTGCTCTGCAGAACAAGCATAACACAGACCTCAATGTCTGGTTTTCTTTCGCCAAAACACTTTACCTCAAATTTAAGTGATAGGCTTTTATCTCCTTTTACTCTGAAGAGCAACTGTACATGTATACTATTTCATAAATTATAACCATGGATACCAGTATTCAAAATGCGTGTCAGAATACTGGAAAAGTCAACCCAGTTAGGTCCAGCTGAGCCTTCAGAGAGAGAATCACTCAAACAGTTTAACACAGGTTGTGAAGCGCTCTTTAATTTATCCTGGATATTTGCTAACATGTAAACTGTCAGAAAGGGTTAAAATATGATTCATCAATCAACAAGCGTGCAACACCCTGATATAATTTATAACTGTATGCATCAGCACCAAACGTGAGAAGACACTGAAGCATAACTGATGCTTCTCTAGAGTGGTCCTATCTTCCTGATTTTAAGCTTTAATTCTTATTCCAAGATTCCATTTGAGTAGATTTGCATGATTCAGAGGTCATTAAAATTCCCCATACACTTCCTCAGCAAAGCCTCTCTCTGAAAAAGGCTGTTTTATTCCCTCGCACCCCCTTCCCTGAAAGGGCACTTTCTTCTGATTGGCTGGCTATCTGCATGGATATCTCAGGCGAGTGGAAGTCAAACATTATCTTGACTCATTAAGGTAAATCTTCAGTATTTACAGGGCTACCTACCACTGTAGTAATGTAAGAAGAAATGAACCAGTCAGGGTTGCTCTTAATGGACTGGTCCTTGTTAAACTTAGATTTCTGACACTGAACATGAATGTTACCAGTGGGATCAAAAGGCTTAATGCACTGCAGCTTACAGTCAACTTGTCTATTACTGGGGAGTAAAAAAAGAGAAATCACACACAACTGCTACTGCCACGTCTTATTCCTTGACACATTTATCTCAATGAAATACAAACTGTTTTTCTCTGAGAGGATGTGCCTTAATGTAAGTGCAAGTTTTGATGGATCTGGATTTGATCATTTGTATATCTGATTCGTGTGCACAAGTGTTAAAATAAAACAGGGCCTGGGTGTACTGCCCCATTTTCTGCACTAAGTTTGTGACACATGAAATCAAACCTAATGACTGTAAAATTGTGAGCTGTAAAGAAAGTCTTGGCCCAGATTTGCACACATTTTTGGAAAATTTCATTCCATAAATGGTGAGCTGGTGAATAGAAAGCTAGGTTGTGGGTTGATGCCTCACACCTTTAATTTCACTGAGCCAAAACATCTAATTACTGACAGACTTTCCAAGTCACTGTAATCATTGTAATCATCCAAACCAGCAGTGCTATTTTCTGCTACAAAGTAGCAGGCTTTTTCAATATCAACCTGACAGCAAAAGATAAAAGCAAGACTGTGTTCAGATATGAGAGGACTTTCCACAAAA
The DNA here is from genome assembly GCF_033239565.1 of Halichoeres trimaculatus. Lineage (NCBI taxonomy): Eukaryota > Metazoa > Chordata > Actinopteri > Labriformes > Labridae > Halichoeres > Halichoeres trimaculatus. The sequence continues at coordinate 15,678,117 of NW_027437179.1, read as the reverse complement.
CTTACACAAATTTTGGGGATGGGCTGGATGTCAGAACTCAAGCAGGATATATTTTCACCCAAAGTTTAACCAGACATTTTTCTACCTGCCCCCTACTAAAATTTCTGCCAGACATCTGTTGTGAAAACCCCAAATTTAATAGGAATGTTCTCCTGTCCATGTTGGCCCAGCCCTTTAGAAAGAATTAAAAAAAAATCTAAATTAATTCTAATCACATCAAAGAGCTTCTGTGGTCTTTAACCAGACCAAACCAGCATGTGACTCTGTTGTAAATCTCTCTTCACTGGCTTCCAGTAGCAGCTCAAATCAAATTCAAAGCTCTTCTTCTGGTTTACTGACCATTGACAAGAATGGCCCTTGCCTACCTGGGGTACCTCATCCAGGTCTACACTTCTTCTCTCTGCTTGTGAAAGATGCCTGGTGCTCCCAGCCCAGCGTGGCTCTTAATCTCTAGCCAGACTTTTCTTCTGTTGTGCCCAAAAGGTGGAATGAAATACCTAACTCCAAACTCGCAGAGTCCCTTTCTACTTTTAAGACTCTTCAAGACTCATGTGTTCAGGGAACACTTAAGCACTTTAGCTGACCCTTCTCCTCTTTGTCCTCAGGGGTAAAATGAGTCAGGAGATCTCAGACCCAGCCCTTGGTAAATAATTAGGGCTGATTATTGAACATGTTGAAGGTTAAACTATAGTGTTGCAGTGATTAATTGTAGTTAGTTGGCTAGATTATTCTACGCTACTAAAATAAAAAATAGGGGTGTCCCAATTAGCATTTTTTTGCCCACAATCCTGATTATTTAATATTGAGTATCGGTTGATACTGGGTCCCAATCCGATTTTTGAGTTTGGAGATAATCTTTGCTGAAGAAGTGAGAAAGTGAAGCAGCGCAGTCTTTTTGTTTTGTGTGTTAACAACACTTCAAAGTAAAAATTACAGCTAAAGTGTATCAGGCGTAACTAAGTCCAGTTACTTTTGAAGTTCTCTGGATCCCAAACCCGTCGGCGGGATCAAAATACCACTTATTTTTAAATGACTGACATTTACAAGCCATTTGTCCAATGCAAAAACTCAAAACTGGGGTAATTGTCAGATTCTCAAGTTTCCGAGGGCACCTGAATGCACCACATACAAAGCTGGAAACATGTCTTAACATGAAGCAAAAGATGGTAAAATTTCAGCAACATTGCTTTGAATTTCATGTCGTCTCAGAACATTTGCAGAAAATGACCGGTTTACTCGCCACATGCAGTTGAAAAAAAATTTGACACTTCTTTCGGCTTTCATCAAACCCTGAATAGTGGACAACTTGTGTGCATGTAATACAGCACGCTAAAATCAGAGGCTGCCCTGAACGCAACTCTCTGAAGACGGTGAGAGACTCCAAACGTACATATTAGACAACAGAACTATCACATGCTTTCCCCCTTTCACGGAAATACTTATTTTGCTACAAAGTGGATTATAACTTTAACTGACCTGAACCATCCATGGCAAGGGATCAATCTAGTGCTGTGAGGCTCAGCAGAAACACCGGACAAGCTTCTGTTGTCAAGCTAATCCCACCATCATCAGATCATAGCATGTTACCACTGACTGTGCTGTACAGCTTCAGTGAAGCAGGCTGATAAACCAAGTGTATGAACGGAGAGACATACCGTGGATAACTGAGATGGCACAAACCTGCGTCCCACCTTCTTCTCGGAGATTTTTGGGCGCTGTTGTCCTCTCTCTGTGGATTTCTATCCGGCCTTTTAAAGCCCAGAAGCAGCGGAGCGGCCTTTCCTCTGTGAGTGAACTACGTTGTAAAATGTTTCAGGATGTTTTGGTCGAGCTGTAAACCTCTTGGAAAGATCGCAGAGCATAGATGTGGCTGTTGGGCTGTCTTCACTTTCTAGTTTGTTGTATTTCCACACTGTTGACACTGAAGCCACAGAGTTGTCAGTGCGAAGTTAATGGACTATACAGTGTTTGTTTGTGTTCGCCCGTTGAGCCATTTGTCCCTGTAGAGTTACCGTAGGATGCTGTAAAGCAGATGTTATTGCTGTAACGTATCTGGTTGGGCACATGTGTTCTGTGATAAAGCAGAGGCTGTTTTCGAATTCGCCCACTACATACTGCTTATGAAAGTAGTATGTAGTAAGCACTGTCTACTACATACTACTTTCATAAGCAGTATGTAGTATGACTGTTCAGTTGGGTTAATTTTTGTAGTATGCTACGCTGGTCTTCAGTTCGAAGAAAACGGAAGTTGGCTATGGCTGACTTTTTTTTTCCCCAAAAAACTTTATTGAAAATGTACAAAATTAACAAACCACGAGTAACTTATCTGCAAATATATTGCCAGAGAGTGCATTTTATATTAACTTTCAGTGGTGGAGATGATGAGGATTTAAAGATAAAAAAGAAAAGGCTCTTCCATTGTTGCTCCACTCTCTGCCATTTTCACTTCTGATATGGGACCCCGGCGCGTTGCATTGTGGGTAACAGTAGGCGAAGCAGACTGGTCCGATGCATACTGTGGATTTTTCCCGATTCAGTTCGTCATCCGGGTGTTTTTCTTATACCACAACTCTGACATTTGTTTGCATACTGCTTACTGCTTACTACATTTTGGTCGAATCAGTAGGCACTGCTAGTATAGTATGCGAATTCGAAAACAGCCAAAGTGTGGCTGCTGTTCTACTTCACTGTATTGTGCCTTGTTCTATCAGTCTCTCATCAGCTTTATGAGGGTGGATGCTCGGTTTTAGCGATGCGTTGGTGTTCGGCAGCAATTTTGTCTGTATGACGGCTAACTTGAATGATCTGTTGAGGGGATTGGCTAGAATTCCTGATCTTTACTTATCAATAAAAAAGAAATAAATTTAAAAAAAAAAAGAAGAAGCAAAAATCGGCCCGATCCGATACTGGGAACGGGATCAGGACATCAATATAAATTAATTAATTGATAAATAAAAAAAATCCTCCTCTTAATGGTAGCACCTACATAGCTGAATAACTCGTAGCACTGTTGTCGCACTAACTAGGTTTTCCTTGTGTCTAAATGCTTGCTTGTTTTGTACGTCGCTTTAAGTGTCTGCTAAATGAAACAGTAGAACTGTATGGGGTGCACAGCGCTAAGCTTTGCTCCAGAGATGGCGCCAATGTGAATGGGCGCACACTGTCTAATGGAGCAGATCGCACTGTGTGTGAATTTGGGGTAACACCAACAGATATAATTGTTCCATTCTCTAGGCTTTCTCCCAAAGCAGCAAGCAAAAGATGGCAAAATCTCTTTAGCTTCACACCAAGCCTTTGGACAGCAACAGCTCTGCAGCAGTCTAACCCCTCAGTTTCAATCCCTTCAAAGAACCTTTGAGCAAACTTGTAGTAAACAGCAGCATGTTGCTGTCCCCATGAAGTCTGTTCCCGTGGTTTTATTTGTGCTTTTAAATTAAAGAACCAAAACATGTTGATGGCTGTCAAGATTTAACTTTGAAGGTTGGTGTTCAGAATGTTGAAGCTGTTAACCAGTAAACAATGCTGGCTGGATTTTAAATATCTACAATGTGCAGCTGGCAAAAAAAAAGAAAACTCTGCTTCTGTTGGAAACATCAGTTTGCCCTCCCTCTGTACTATTTGATCAGGCCTGCCACTGCAGTATACCTGCTTGTGCTGACTCACTTGTTAAACCGAATAACAAAATTTTCTCCAAAGCGCCTGGTATTTTTGGTTGTTAGTCACAGGATTAAGACAACGGATCTATGGTGCGCCTTTGTATCAAAACTCTTCCCAAAAGCAAATCATTACTGACCTGACTTGAATTTAGATAACCTGCAGTTACATGTTGTTTGCTTTCCAATTCTTTTCTAATACACAAGTCAGATAACTTTCAGCATAATTTTATCTCTTGCAGGGAGTATTTCAAAGAATTTTGTTGAAAAGTGCAGCCTTTGCACTGCTCTACTCCCCGCAGATTGACTTTTTCATTAGCAAAGAGACATCACATAAAATGAATCTATTCCATGCAGAATCCCACATCTTCATCAGGCATGCACTGCCTTTGAGCCATGAATTCATCATAGTTCATTCACTTTCAGTTGTGGTGCACTTCAGACAAAACCCTGCAGAACTGCCTGGGTTTTTAAGATTCAAGCTCTGGGTGCTAAAGCAACATCCCCCTCCCCAAACACACACACACACACACACACACACACACACACACACACACACACACACACGCACACACACACACACACACACACACAAAACCGTCAAAGGCATTGTCATGCTCTCGACTTCCTATTTTTAGTTCAGTGAAATGATAAAACAAGATGCCTCCTCAATGGAGAACAGAGCTGTTAAACTGAATGAGAAGAGAGAATAAGAAATGGAGCTAGCCTGCAGTTCTACTCAGAGACACAACAGAAACTAATGAGAGCATTAGGCACAGTCTGTTTACTCAGAGAGGCAAAAACGCAACAGCAAGTAAGTACAACAAATCAGTGCTAGAAATAAATTATCATCATTTTAGAGTGGAGAGTGTGTATGTTTTTTTTTTCTAATTTTATCTTTACTTTAAATTCTTGTTGGGGGGAGCCAACAGAGATTAATTGCTTGTCTGCCAGAAAGATTCAGGTGGCCGTCTCTCCTTGGAATGAATCCTTGGTGAGGATAGCAATATCAGTCCGTAATAGTTTAATCCCACATTGGCCAAAGGTGAATCATAGCTTAAAATTCATCCACATTCAAGGTTCACAGAAGTTCATTTGTGATGAGCGTAGGCATTTTCTATGTTCATTGTTTGCGAGCTTAATATTTGGCTGGTCGACTGTTCAACAGGTAATCACCTTTTTTCAACCAACTAGTGGTTGTGAATCAGGGTTCATTGTAGCTGTTGTTGTAGCAAAAGATAATAAGTTCACCTAAATATGCTACTTTTTAACTTGCTTCACATTATTTATCAATGCAAGATCAGTTCAAGAAATCAACTTTTTAATAAGCTCCACAAACAGCTCACAGAAAAAGTCCTGTCCTTCACAAAACAAAGTATAGTACATCATGCTATTTGGATGCAAAGTATTGAGTCATTGGTTATTATGATTACCTGTTTATTTATTACCAAGTTGGCACTGAATGTAACTCAAATAACTAACCTGATCTACTTCCTTCTACAAACTTACTAAGGCCAAAGTAGCACAGCTGATGCTAACATTTGTGGAACACTGCTAACAAGGGACCGATTATCGGCCAGGCCCATATTTAGCATTTTGAGGCATATCAGCATTAGCTTTTTTTTCTTAAATTCATCGGCCAATAAGACATTAATTTCAGACTGCGTTATTTTGGCTTCAGTGAAGCTGTGCCTCTCTGTCTGCAGTCACGACTCTGTCCAACTCACATTACCATCTGAACAGGTGACATACAGAGCCATTTTTTGGAACACTTGACTAAGTGTAGAAAACTTTAGGGAGATATTTTTTTTTTTAAGTTTTACTTTAACTTTATAAGACATGCTGCTGAGCCTGGGAGCTGTTTAGTAAACGTGCTGAAAGGCGTTTCAACAAAGTCAAGTGTTGGAGTTCACATTACCTCAAATTTTGACGCCAATATTTTTACTATTACTGCAAATGAAATTGGCTCCAAATATCAGTTATCAGCTTTCTCGACTACTGATAATCAGTATCGTTATCAGCCCTGAAAAAAAACATATTGGTCTATCTCTAACACTGGCAGCTGCTGGTCAGTCAAGGAAGGGGAAGCTCAATTTTTATCCGGCCTACATCCTAAATTTGTTTATTTATTTAAACATAAATTCTACTCTCCGTTCTTTTTCGAGAAAATGATCTGTGACCCTGTCGTACCAGGTGTTTTTTCCAGGGATTTTACCAGTGTTCTCTCAACGCTCTTCGTTTTTAAGAAAGGTAAACTCGCTGGGGATCGATAAAGCCTCCGGATCAATCTAGAACAACTCAGAAGATGCTCCAGTGGAGGTTTATACTTCAAGATCGCTGACATGCTCATTTCACTGTCAATCAAAAAGGGATTCAGCCTCAGACAGATCATCCAATCATCATGCAGAAGCCCAGCGTCCAGGCCAGCCCACTGCCTCATAGACCCCCAGAGACGCTGAGTGTCCGATGGATGGGACAAAGCCCAGCTTTTATCCAATGACCATCCAGTTTCCACAGTGGAACAACCCACTCTACGCGTCCCTGCTGAAGTCAGAAGACGCTCAGCGTCCGACTGTGTTAAAGCACTGAGACACTGCAGGGATGAATGAGAAGGAGGTGGAGCCAGTTACCTGTGATAGGTAGCTGATTCTGAACAAAAGATGAAGGAATTCTAGCGCATATTTTGTCAATAAAATGTACACAGCAGTACATATCTCCACTTTTTGGGGGACAATTTAGGGGAATCTGAGCTTCCCTTGCAGACTTAGAGCAATCGCCACTGATCTCCAATGCCAATCTTCAGGTGGTATTGCTTTAACAAATTAAGTCACTTCCCACACTGACAGTGGAGGTGCTTCACACTGAAGGTCTACAGTCAGACCCCTCTCAAAAAATTGCTGCACCTCAGTATAATGTCACAGGAGAGCAGGCATCTCTGAATAGAGGTGCATGACGGCAATAAGCAGCCAGTCAGCCTGTAAAGCCGTCAGTGACCAGCCAGTCTTGTCACATATTTTAGATTCTGTGCCATTCTCTGCTCATCACACACAGCCAGCGTGTGTCATGCCAAGCATACAGTGACACAAACACCAACGCAGCAGTAACTCAAACACAAGCTCACATGTTGGCAGTACAGTGCATGTGAGGCGCCTATCAGCAAAGGCAAAAAGCACTGACCTGCTGCACTTGCTCCTCTTGTCATGAAAATATAATGTGTAGATCTACCAAACCACTCTGAACCTGCCGAGAGCTGGTACATATTAGACAGCTGTGTGCTGTGTGAAGCCACAGGGTTCCAGTACAAATGACCATTTTTTGTTTAATGTCTGTGCTGCTTTTCATTTGTATGTGCATTGAGTTCTTGCGTCTCATTGAAAAACAAAATGAAAGTCTAAATATTTAGGGAGCGTGATCCATAGAATAGCATAAATATTGTAATTGGCATTAACATTTTAACAGTTGCTCGTGTCTTTGGACCCTGGATGTCATTTTTGGTAGTTAAGAAGTTCAGTTTTGAAGACAAACTGCTTTCAGCGGCAATTCCTTTCAAAATAAAAGCCCATCTTCTTCCATATGAGGTTGAACAGGCCATACAAACATTTATCACTACATGCTTGGTAATAGTTGTTGCAATTCTTTGTATTTTGGTGCGAACCACTCATCTGTGCTGGCCTAGAATGCAGAAAGCACACCTGCATTAACTTCCCTTCACTGATTTACTTTCAGTTTCAGGATCCAGCTTAAGAATGTTTAGCTGGTGTTTAAAAGTGTATAAACATAGGCTGGCTCCATCTTACCTGTCTAAGTTTTGACACCTTCATACTCCAGCCCGAGCACTGAGCTCAACACACCAGATCGTGTAAAACATCCCAAGATCCAGACAGCTTTTGCTCAAAACACATTTCTTTACACTGTTCTTATGACGTGCTGTTGACCTCTTGGCTGGGTCACCCTTGTGAATTGTGAAAGAGATCTTGATCTCAAAAGGTTCTTTATCTGGTTAAATAAAGGATAAATGAGAACCAAAAATAATACTTGTTGAGTGAAAAATCTTGTTTTATGTGCACTAGTTTGCTGTATATTTAGTTTGCTATATATTTTAGAACCAGACTGTAAATATGTTTTTTTTAATTCCGTAAAAGTCTGTTTTTATGGCTGAGTGTGTACGTGACTTACGGTCTTTCAGCAACCAGACTCAAGTGGATTCTCAAAGAACAGCGACTTTTAGCACTTCCGCATAGGCTTCATTTTTACTAACCGGATGTTGCTCCTTAGCCAGAGCTTTTTATAAAGCAAGATAATAATCTTCTCTCTTTCTCTTGCTTGATGTCTGAAGTTAGGGAAGATGTATGGGTTGCGGGAGGTTAAGGTAAGAGACTGACTGGTAGTTCTCAAAGCTAGAGCTCCTCGTTTCGCCAGTCCGACACAAATTTAACAACTTAATAAATTCACAACCACGGAAGAGACAAAATGTCTCCTCAAGCTTTAATTTTGGGAGAGTTGCTTCTACTGAAACTTCTGAAGTGCTGACATCCCAAGTTTTTCTCTTCACTCTCTTCAGGACTAGGACAGCTGAGATTGAGAGAAGTGGATCAGGAAAAGGATTAGATTAGAGTCAGGTAGTTTTTGCTGTTTGAAGAGACTTGTGTAGAGTACTAGAAAACTGATTTCACTGTGGCTAATGGGATTTTACATCTTTCCCTAAAGAGGGAATAAGTAGGAGAAGTGCTGAAACTGTAGCAGATAAAAAAGCGGGCAGTTAGGAAACTATGTACAGTTATAACCTACAAGATTAAAGTATCTACATGTTCACAACTCTTCACACAAACTGTTTAACAGGGACCTATAAGCCAGGGTTAAAAGGGAACTTGACTCAGTTGTACTGTGAGTTTAATGATGAAGTATGCTCTTAACCTGACATAAGCGGACATACGGCTGTAATATAATTAGTACATGTTGGACAACCTGGAGTATGACTGGTCTATTAAAGACTAAGAATCCTTCTGCAAGTTCAGCTGCAGTGAAATCTGATGACCCCAAGTCCAGGACAAGAAAGAGTTGATTCCACAGCAGAGAGAGGGTCTCCACTTGGTTTGCTCTCAGCTTTGATCAATATCCTCCTGATAGTTTTATAAATGGGCTTCCTTGAAATTACTGCTCATAACTGTGTCTCTTTTGCATTGTCAATTTCACTGTCAGCACTCTGAAGGGACTTTCAATTAGTGTGAGCTCAACATTAAAACTGAGTCTGCTTTATTTATCCCTTTCTTCAGATGATATTTCACGTAATGTCGATTTTATGTGCGGCAATTAAGTTGCTGTCTACTGATGCGGCACGGAGGAACTGAAGGCTAATGAGATTGGCAGTGCCAAGTCTTCTGTGTCAGAAATGAGACGCTGAAGCATTGGATGTTCTCATCAGAACAAGAAACCTCAGGAGACATTGAAAAAACCCCCAGAAACTTTAAGTAACTAAGAGAGCTCCATCAAATCCACTGAGTAAGTAAACGACTTGTATTTTACACACGGCACCATTACATCCTACATGATTCTGACCATTAAGGGTTGATTGAGAGAAGATAATTAGCTCATTAAACTATGTTTCTGCTAATACACCAATAATGCTTGAACTTCAGTGACAGACGATATAAATGACAGACATTGGCTTCGTTTACATCCAGTCAATATTCGGGGAATATTCCAGTTTCTGAAATATTTGGAATAATCTTTTTACATTTGTGAGTAAACAGGGTTATCTCTGTTTATATGGTATCCCATTTAAAACAGAGAGGTATGGATAACATCTCATGGCGGGAATGACGCAATGCGCGTTGTTTCCACCTTGTCTTGCTGTATCCATAGCAACAGCAGTAGCAACAACAACACAATATCCCAATAGGTGTTCACTTGATCAAATACTCCGGTTGGAAAAGGAGTAAACTACAGGCAATTTTTTCATTGATTGTTGTGAAAAATTGTAATCTAATTCAGTATTCAAGTCTTTATTCATTACACTGTTAAAGAAAAGTTTGTTAGTTTGTCAGTTAAATTATTGTATTCTATTAAGTAGGATTTTAAAATCACAACTCCATAAGAGGTCAACAAAACATCCTTTGTGGAATTTGTAAGAACTGACATTGAGGGAATTTGTCTTTACTTACAAAAATAAAATAGGGGGGGGGGGTGTAAAAAAAAAACTACCTTAAGTCATATTTTTGACACTGTGAGTATCATTTTCAACCTAGTGCTTCTATAGATTATACTAATCACTTCCTGAAGTTGGCTTGCACGGTGTTAAAGTATTATAGTGTTTAGAGCTGTTGCCTCACTACAGGATGGTTTATGAGTCAGTTTCCAGCTTGGGCCTTTCACTGTATGTAAAGGCTCCATACCATACGATCTGCTTGTCAAGTTAATTGGTTGCTTCAAATTTCCTATGGGAGCCCTGCGATTGACTGGCGACCAGTCCAGGATGCACCCTGCCTCTCACTCTAGGACGGCTGGGATAGGCTCCAGCAACCCGTGACCCTGAACAGGGTAAGGGCTACAGAAGATGAATGAATGATGAATGAAATTGCCTGTGGGTGTGGTTGTTTTGGTGGTTTGTCCCTGTTATCCAGGGTGTAAACCATCTTTCATCTATTTACAGCTGGGACTGGCTAGGGTGTCCTGTAACCCTGATTGGGGAAAGCAGTATAGATAATGAAAAGATAGAGTGATAATTTTGCAGTTAGTGAACTTGTGCACATGAGACAAAAATACACTATCCAGGTGACAAAGCTAAAAGTTAAATGTCAAATGAAACACAAACTGCATTGCAGAGCAAATTGGGTTGTATGCATTTAAACGAGCCATTGTCCATTTATTTAGGGCAAAACAGACCCCTTTCTGGGCAAATGGGCCTCATTGCATAAAATACCTCTAACTCTTACAGCAGCACTAACAGTGATAGATGATTGGAGTTGAACATGCACGAGTTCTCACATTTGACGTGTTGACTCCATGCAACTTTGCACCAATTAGGTCAACAGTTAAAACTCCATTGCCATAAAAATATCATGTCTGTATATGAGGTCTATAATTATTACTTTGGAAAATACAATTTCTATGATATAGATTCTTTATTTGGTAAAGCGGTAGTGTGTAGAAATTTGAATATTTAGCAAAATCTTATACATGGCTTATCCAGCTCTGGGATTCTGGATTAAGTTGCTCCCTTTACTCATCTCTACCTTTAATGAAGCCCCGCAGGCGAGCAGTGGCTGCTGTGATGCATGATAACTAGGATGCTGATTTTTGCTGTTGTAGCCCTCAACAACTCGTCAATACTAATTTACTTGCACATATAAACAGCAACTTTTCTTTTTCTCTGTTGTTTCCCAAGCAGTGTATTTCAGAGAGCCACTTATCAAACACAGATGTGTGTATGACTGTGAGTAGTTTCTCTGTTTTGTGCTGCTGTTGAAAGATGGAAGCTTAAAGGAAAGTTATGATTTAGGAAGTAGGCAGTGTCAGTGGAGAAAAATCAAGTTTTCTCCTTTACGGTTGCACTGCATAAATTCCACCTATTTCTCTTTGTCACACCTGTGTCCTGTTAACCCAGATGTATAGTCTCCGGCTGTTTCCTAAACTACATACTAAAGGGTTTTGAACTCACGGGGCCACAAAACCAATTCATTCAGCCTACCACTTGATATTAGTTTTATAATGAAATCTTTCCGCTGCCTTCATGGCCCAGCCCATTGTTGGAACCATCAAGTACAGTGGCCAATAGGTGTCGGACGATTTGCAAAACCCACAACACAATGGAGGTACAGTCGCAATAGAAGTCAAAAAAGATTAGTTATCCCAACTGACACAGAAAAGTTGCGAAAGTAAGTAAACATTGATTCCTTTTTTTTTTAACTTCAGCCATGACAAATACAGCTTTGTAGGGCTCTTATCTTGTGAAATCCTTTGTGGTACTTACATATCGGTATTTACCATTAATGTGTCACATTATAGCTACCTTTATGGATCAGTCATGTTATAACCTATATTTGTCGTAGATGAAGTTAAAAAAAAAAAACAGACAAAAAAAACAATGTTTTCCTTACTCTTACAACTCTTCCATGTCGGTTGGGATAACTGTCTTCTTAACTTCCATTGTGGCTGTACTTCTGTTGTGTTGTGGCATTTGCATTTGTGTTGTGGCTTTGGCGAATAGTCTGACACTTATCGGCCACCGTGGTCAAGAGGTATCTACTTTGCAATTGGCCCTAAATGCAGCATGATTACTACTTGAGTGGAAAAAAAACCTAAACATTTGGCTAGCTGCCAACATCTCCCAAACGTTGTTAGAGCAAGGTGTCCTTTTCAAAGGCCAAAATAAAGGTTGCTGATAGGCAAAGAGTGTTCGAGGAGAAGTGGGAAAATGATTATTTCTGTGGAGTTTAAGGGGAATTACACCTGTCTCATACGCAGAGAGAAAATTGCCTTGCTTAAGGAGAATAACCTCTTGTGACATTTTTCAACTAAACGGCAAGCCGTATGCAAAGTACCAGGGAGATAAGTGGACACAGCGAGCTGCACAGCTAAAGAAAGAGCTGTCAACAAACTATAATGTCTTACAGAGAGCAAAAAAGGGGGCAAATTAAAGAATAGGTCCATTAGATGTCCATTTTCAAACCATACTGAGGGTTTCAACTGCCACTTTCTTCAGCGCAAATGTGGCCCAGCTGTCTGAGAAGAAATGCTCTCAAGAGTCTGGGACCTAACCTTCAACAAGAAAATCAAGATAGGGCTGTAAAATAAGTCATGTTGATAAGTACAGTTGTCCCAACAGATGTTGCCCCTTGTGTAAAACTGAAGTACCACCCAGAAAACAGAACAAGAAAAAAAAATTAAAAACATGAACAGCCTCAGTCCCTTGTTTTGTGGGAAACAATATAACAATAAGCAAAGTAGACAGGCCTGATGCATTTTTTTCCCAAATCAGGGATAGGGTATTTTTGGCATGCTTCAGGTTTTGGTCTTTTACATTAGGCAGTGCTAATATAGTTGATGGTTTGACGGCCTCCTAGCTTTGTTGGTGTATTTTGTCATAGCAGAGGCAGAAAATAAGGATGGATATCTAATTTATCTAATCTAATTTCAGGAACAAAGTAAAAACCAAATTTAAATAAATTTTCTCAACAAACTACTCAAGAGAAACAAGGACACAGGAAGAGAACAAGAAACCTGCAAACATTATGAGGAACAAAATTTCAATGAACTGACAAAAACAGGAGAAAACATGTTGTGTCTCAATCATGTCCATCCAGTATCTGGGAATGTTTTCATATGTTTGGGCCCCTCCTCCACATGAGACTGCAATTTTATGTCACTAAAAACAATGTTTTCAGAAAACTCCAGCCAAAGTGATTTTTCTGAAAACTCTGGTGTCATGGTTTTGTGCATACGCCAAGAAACAGAGTTTTTGGTTTCTCAAACGTCACAGCTGAATGATGGGGGTTTAGTCTGACTGGGTGTAATGCGTTTCACGTCTGAAAAACACTGCCAAATCTGGGTTTGGCATGCTTCGAGTTGCATTTATAGACAGATTTTCCTGGTGTGTGAGGAAAAAAGAATTTTCAAAAACAAATGACAGGAAGATATATATACATTTCTTTTAATACCACGCCACGTGTGCACAAGGCCTAAACCAGACACACATGAAGCAAGAACAAAAAAATCCTACTGGAAACACTAAAGACTTAACATAGATGAAAACAAATCATACAGAAGGAAAAAGAGTGCAAAATAAAAATTAAGGTGCCAAACAGCAAGGAAGTGAAAATGACAGCCTAATCTGTTTTGGCCTTAACTAGAAAACTGTGACTGCAGCTCTTGTAAATAGAGACAGACATGTTCCTATCTGAGTTATATGTATTTGTGCTGTAATACAGACATGCTTGTATGAATTCAGACATGCACTTATGTCTCTGCTCACACACATACACTCCCTGAGGGGGAATTGTCTGTAATGGTTTCATCAAACATGCTTTTGTTCTCACACACTCTCTATAGGGGAGGCACTTATGAGCCATCTTACCTGAAGAGTGAAATGAAGTACAAAATGGGCTGCTCGGGTCATACTGAAGCCTCCTCAGGCGTCCACAGTGGAGCTCAAAAATAGCTGTGCAGCCATGGTTTGACTCCAGAGAAAAATGTGAGGCCATTCCAGCGGGACTCAGTCACAGTTGTTCAGTTTCAGGTGTTTTTGCTGAATACACCGAAATCTATCTAGAATCTAGATCAGGGATGTCAAACTTGCGCCATGGAGGGCCAAGAGGCTGCAGGTTTTCTTTCCAACCATAACTCCACCAGCTGATTCCACTGGTTACCTCACCTTCAAGCAGAGAGCAGGGACTAATCAGTGAAATCAGCTGGTGAAGTTCTTGGTTGGAAGGAAAACCTGCAGCAACTTGGCCCTCCATGGCATGAGTTTGAGACCCCTGATCTAGATAGATAGATAGATAGATAGATAGATAGATAGATAGATAGATAGATAGATAGATAGATAGATAGATAGATAGATAGATAGATAGATAGATAGACAGATAGATATATAGACAGATTGATATGAGCACATGAGCTATTAAGAGGAGCACATGTAAAGAAGAGAAACTGAAACTTAAGTATCAATCTCATCACTCAAGTATTGATCAATTATGATCCCAGTTTTGGCACCAATATATCAATATTTTAGATTGATCGGCACACTGTTACTCATAACTTTATAGTGGATAGAAGAGCCACACACCGAAAGGCAAAGAGCCACAGGTGGCTTATGAGCCACAGGTTGGCCACTCTGCAGCAATGCATGGATTAAAAAAATAACCCATAAGATAGGTCATTGATTGAAACAGTACGTGTTATTCTGCTTAGAAATGCACATTTTGGAAAAAAAAAAAAAAAAAACTTTGAGATTTTAGCCCTTAAATTTCCTCCCACAATCCAAAAGCATGATCACAAGGCGGTTTAAAGTAATATCCCACTTACAAACAGCCTAAAGTGTCTGTCACTGTGAGTGTATGCATGAGTGGTTGACTATGTCTACATCGTAGCCCTGTGATAGGCTGGCGATCTACTCAGGATGCACCCTGCCTTACACCAAATGACAGCTGGGATAGACTCCAGCCCCCGTGACCCTGAGAGGGAAAAGCAGTAAAGATAATGGATGAATGGGTGGTGACAGTAAGTCAAAGATTGTCCAATGTTGAAGTGCCGTATTATAAACTGGCAGGGCAATAAGAACAGAACTGTCGTGACTTCTCAAAGCCTAACCCCCTCTTTCAACTACAGTCATTTCTGGTCCTAGAAAAGAGGCAAATTACCTGAAGCTTGATGACAAGAGTATGATAAACTGTGGCTTTAATTGGCCTCATTAGTTTAGATTGCACATTTTATGAAAAGATCAGAGCAATGTAAATAAGTATTTTCCCAAAGTTGCTCTTTAGCGCACTGTCTACTTCTAGGGAAGCCTCTGCAGTGTGTTTCCTCATTCAGCTAAGAATAAGAAATATGTGTCAAGACCTTGCTTTGGATGAATATGAGCACACTGAGTATTACTGGTTTTATTTTCCAAAGGGATGATTGGGGTTCCTGACCTTAACTGAAGAAATATACCAGGTAGGTAGTGATAAATCAAATCCTCCCAATTTGTTTGGGATTTGTCATCAGTAAGGCTGTCACAGACCCCAGACAGCAATGCTGTGCACTGAACTGGGGTTAGTGGAAAGCTTAGGAGACAAGGCTTGTAATTATTACAGCAGTGCCATGGCTGACTCGCTTCTGCTCGTAGCACACAGTTAAGGAAGTACCCTGGGACACGCTGGTTCCTTTAGTCTAGAAAGACATGAACCGACGGCCCAGTGAGACACAGTGTGGAAAAGGAGCCTGTCACTCATGAAGAAATAATTCAGTTGTGTGTGTGTGTGTGTGTGTGTGTGTGTGTGTGTGTGTGTGTGTGTGTGTGTGTGTGTGTGTGTGTGTGTGTGTGCATTCACTGTAAAAACCCTTTCCACCACCTCTATTCTGATCCTATTTTCACACATGCAGCTGATTGAAGCAACTTCCTATGCCTTCATTTACTTTTCTATTTGCTGTTGTTTCCCGGCTCTGCTCCCCTTGTTGTTGAACCGTTAGCTCTCCTGGCTCTGCAGAGGTTAAAATAGCAAGTCTCACACACAGCGCCGCAGGTTTAATTAGTGTGCTGAAACTCTGCTGAGACCGTGCATGCAAACCTTGATGTCAACATTTCCAAGGAGTCATTTCCTTCATAGTCAATATAAAAACACATAATGTTTGTGAGGCACAGCACCGAGGTAATGTGATGATGTCGCAGAATGTTATTTCTCCCTGCCTCAGGTTCTTCCAACAATAGATGACCACAGAATAAAGGCATAATAAAGGCACTTGTAAGGGATAATGTATAGTGAGGGGGTAGTTATGCGGCCATTCACTGTATTGACCAGTTACCAGTTAATGACCTGATTAACAGTTACAGAAATAAACAAATTAGGGATGGGCATTTCAAGCAAAAGCGCTACTCGATATTTGAAAATAATTCATCACCTTCACAACACTGTCACTATTTCCGACTCAATACAAGCCGATGATGAAACCTTTTTTGTTACAGTGTTTCCCAGCGTGGGATTCAATCAGAAACCAGGTACCTCACAATCAGACAGCTTTGATGGTAATGGAACTACAGAGCAGGAAAACACAATCAGTTAAACACTGTTGTTTGCCTCCTGTTACTTCTTGTTTCAGAAATAAAGTGGCTTATTTGGACCTACTTTTCTACTCCTGTACACCCATCTGTGCAGTCTTTGATGTTTGATTTGTCTCCACTTTAAACTAAAGATTTGTATTGCTCTCAGAGTGTTGTTTCATCTTTATAAATATTGCTATAACAATAGTCTGTTCACACGGCAGTCAAAATCTGAGCGTTTGTCGTATCTACTATGAGGCATAATCGAGTAAAACAATGCATATAGCAACTTTTACTCTAGATCCACAGCAGGAGCGTGAAAAGCAAGCAGCTCCTGTGGGGGGCAACTACAAAATGACTCAATAACCTTAGACAGAAAGTCTGGGTTAGGTCGTAATTTTACTTTCACTTTGTCAGGGGAAAACGGAAAGTTGAATGAATGAACTGATAAAGTTTGTAACTTCCCTGTCATCTGAAGTCAGAGCCAACAACAGGATAGTTTTGTGTGGCAGCACCTCTAAGTCCCCAGACTCTGTGCAGGTCATGGTCTGTTTTAACCCATCATTAACCTCCTCACTAGGGAATGCTGACCATTTGGCATATTACCGAACCAACATGGAAAGCTGACATTTCAGCGGATAGTGTTAGAAAAAGGCTTTACCCATCTCTAGAGACTCCTGCAGAAAACGTAACACACCTTGACCACCAGTGATGTATAGGGATCAAGGAATGGGTAAAGTGTTTGGTGTACGACTGGTTGTTTGTCTCAAAATGTAGCTTATAACAGTGGAATTACTCCCCCACAAGATTTTTTTTTTTTTTTGAATTTTGTGTTAAAACATGTTTTTCTGTTTGTTTTATGGTACTCTAATAATTTCAGATCCTGGATGCCAGACTTTTATCTGCTTTATGCCATAATCATAAAAATTTAGTACTGAAACCATATATATATATATATATATATATATATATATATATATATATATACATATATATATATATATATATACATATATATATATAAATCGGGGCCGATATTTGGCATTGTGAAGCATATTGGTATCGGCCTTTTTTTTTAAATCAGACGGCCGATAAGAAACAAATTTCAAACTGCTTGTTGCAGCTCTGATGCAGCCGCTCCGCTGTCTGCAGTCACTACTCAGTCCCCAGCACTGTCCCACCCACAGTACCATCTGATGGTTACAAGCAGAGCCATGGCTTTGGGAAGAGCCAATCAGCAGTGCAGTTATTAAAGTTATTGCAGTTAGAAAACTTTATTTACTGTAGAAAACTTTAGCTATTAATTATTTTAAGTTTTCATTCAACTTTATAAAAAAACTTTGCTAAGCCGGGGAGCTGTTCAATAAACTCATGCTTAAAGGTATTTGAATGAAGTGTTGGAGTTTGTATTATTTAAAGTTTTGACACCAATATTTGCACTTTGACTGCAAATTAATATCAGCTTCACATATCGGTTATCGGCCTCCTTGACTACAAATAATCGGTATCGTATTGGTTCGAAAAAATCCGTATCGGTCTATCTCTAATAATAATATATTCATGTGTTGGTGTGTGTGTCAAATATTCAAGGCAAACATGCTTTTTTGAAAAGTTAGATATTCTATTTAGTATTATCCGAATTATTTAAGGTAAGGATTTTAGAGTAAATACTGAACATCAATCAAAAAAGACAAAATGTGCGGTGTATATTATTTTATCATATTTTTATCTGGCTCAAGGGATTGTGGTCTGCATAAAATATACTTTGTTCATAACTGTTGGGCGTCAGCACTACTTAGTTTCACTTCAGTAAATCTGTAATGGCCTACAGTCAGCACAAGTGTGATGCATGGGGTCTGATCTTTACTGTGCATCCTTATTAAGATGCTGCTGAGCCAGAGGGAGAGTGTGGAGGAAGGGGTGAAGGAAGGATAGAGCTGAAAACCAAACAGCAATAAAAGATCTCAGAAAGATAAGGAGGGGCGATGGCAGGGGGGTTTCTTTCTTCTTTGAAAAACATGTGAAATAGTGCTAACGCTGTGAGCTAACCATCCCTAACACTGGCCGTTTCCTTAACTCATAACCCAGTGTCACACCCCAGTGACACTGGGTGTGAATATCATTGTTTTCCAGAGAACAAGGAATGAAGAATAACATGACCGTTCTCTGGGTTAGAGGAGGTGCTGTGCTCCCTAATGAGCCCACAGTCTTTATCACTATCTATCTTCTTGTACATCTTTATTGCAGAAAATCCAACCTGGGAGTCACTAGTCACACTGGGCCATAAAGCATTATAAGCCATCGATTGGTTCTCCTGCAGAGAAAATTACCCTCTGAATTTCTGGGGATAATGCCTGAATGTTGCTGATGGTGGTCAGTGTATAAAAGCACAATATGCTGTCTCTGTTACACAATAAAACCTCCATCTTCCTCTTTCTACTTGAGTTGCCTCACATATATTTTTCCAATAGGATGTGGGTCTATTTCTTTCTCATTAAACCTGCTTATTCAGACCGACTTTTAACATACAGTAATGCAGTGAGATATTTTTGCCATTATAATTGTGTTGTATTGTTATTATATTCAATTTGAATTGTTTTATTTTGATGTTGATTTTAATAGAAACCACTTTGGTCATCTTGTGTGTTGTAAAAGGCTCTACAAATAAAATTTGATTGATTGATTGATTGATTTATAGCGCTTGACATTGGCTGAGGCCCTTTGGGAAACTACAGTCATGTTTGCTTAGCTGATCTTAAATTTGTAATAATGAGCCATGATAAGCTTGTAATAGGCTCCACTTTCTGGTTCAAGAAACGTTTCCAAAACTACAAAGGCTTCATTCAGCTGCCTACCAGCTTCCAGCATCAGAAATGCTGTTGCTCTCGCCTTTTCTCCAGTTTCTACCCTTTGTGCAACAACCCTGGGGGACCGTTGTCGCGGCTTGCCGATCACAAAGTGTTTTGTTGCATAATAACGATTTTATTTCAACACGCTTGATTGTGCCTTTTTCTGTCAGATTACTCAGAATAACCTCTATTCCAGCAATCTGCCCTGCAGAACTCCCCTTTTTCTTCTCTGCTGCAAAACTTCACCAAGTCAAAGCATTCAGCACAGAGAGACATGTAGAATATATTGAGAGTGAGAGATAGGGAGCCAGAAAAGGTCAGCTCCTCTTGCTGACTACACACCACAGCTTAGACGCCAGCGTCAGATGAGAAAAGGAAGTTCAGAGAGAGCACAGTTTTCTCTCGGCAATTTAAGACATCTCTCAAATTAGATTACGAGTCAGTTCACAGAGCAACAGCAGACAGATTGCCCTTCTTACACATAGTGCTATACGCCTCATGCTTGCTGAGCTAATTTACATGTGGATATCCATCACCCAGGCCGTCAGCACAGATGGATCCCGTGTGGCTCTGAATATAAATATTTTCTACCTTTTAGTCATCTGGGGGAATTTTTGCTGTGCCATCGTTTTGCAGCACATCACTTCTTAACAGCCAAGCAGCAAATAAAACACAGTGTTCCCATCAGCTCAGTCAGTAAGAAAAGATAACTGAAGCGGTGTAGATACGTTTTCTAGTGACGCATCAGTGTCGGTTTTGACAGGGCAATAGTTGCCCTGCAGGTTTTCCAAGCTGATCTTTTAGAGCTGATCACAGATTCATCTCATTTCAGCCGTTTCCTTTGTAAAACTCTCCCTCAGTGCAAACCCAGAACTTACTGACAAAACAATAAAGAAGTAAATAAACTTTCTGTTTATTTATTTATTTTTATTTTTTTATTTTTTTCAGTGTAACCTTAAAATGATACTCCAGCCAGGACAGGTGATGATTATTTGTGCCTTGCATCAAATTATGGCAATATGTAATGTATGCAATATGTATTCTAAATCAGAGAGCAGACACTTCCTGAAAATGTTTTCTACATCTTCAGGGATTTTTTTTTTTTTTTTTTTTTTTTGCATTTATGTACTGAACTTCCTTCTTTTCTCTGTTAACCTCCACATTGTGCACCACACCAGCTTTATTTGTGTAACACCTTCAAATAAAGTTACAAGGTGCTTGACAATTAAACAAAAATAGAAATGGAACAAATAAATAAAAAAAAATACAAAAAAAGACAAGGACAATAAAAAGCAATATGATGAAACATGTCTTAAGAAGAGACTTAAAAGATGATACTGATATATAGTAGATGATACTGAGACACTGTATATAGTAGAGAAACTGTGTTTCAAAGTGATGTACATCCCTGTACAGAACACTGAAAGCTCAACTTATTCAATGTTGAAAAAGAAGATGTAGTTGTTGTATGAAAATAAGGGCCTACTCTGAATAGGAGCCAGCAGATGCTTCCTCCTTTAAAGTGAAAAAAAGTAATCTTCGGTTTCACTCCTTGGTATAGTCTATAGTCTGTAATCAAATCGCTGTCATCCAAACCTAACGCAGAAACGTCACCCTCTCTCTCTGCCTGAGGTTGTTTAAAAAAGATTAGGCTTTCTTACATTTTTTCCACAGAAACAATCTGTAGCTGTCTTCGGTTGTTGTTGTTGTTGTCTTTAGTGATGTCATTGGATAACTCAAAGTAATGGTTCTGACCATGTTCAGAAAACAGCTCAATAAGTTTTAGCCAAACATCACAATGCAGAAAACAGCTCCTCTCACTTCCTCTGAGGGTGAGATAATGAGTCAGCACAGGGAACTGGAGCCAAAGAATATATATAATGTTCTCCACCTGCTCCAAATCAGGGGCCATCAAAGACACAGACCTGACCCTGCTCTTAAATGATCTTCTCCCAGAACTCAGAGAGTGTCCAAACTGATGGCCCCATACAGTGAATTGTCCCACTGAAATGGTACATTTCCTTTGTATTCTCTACAAAAGCTTGAATAGTTAAATACTGGTTTGATGTTTCATGTTATTTGCTACTTTTTTTGGAAGCTACCTAAAGTCACAGCTTGTTGCCTGGCAACTGTTGTCAGTGCCACTTATAGTCTGCTTCATTCTGTCAAACACACGGTTTGATTGATTCCATCCTGAATCAGAGGATGGGGAGGTTCGAGTGCAGAATCTGATGGACATACAATACTTAGATTCTTTGTTTGTGTGTGTGTGTGTGTGTGTGTGTGTGTGTGTGTCTCCATAAATCTTCAACAGAAGAATGCAAAGACGCGTCTTCAGTTTCACTACCCCTAGTAAAAAAAAAAAAAGAAAAGAAGAAGGAACAAAAAGCTATTTGAGGATTAAAAATCTAAGATACTACATGTAGTGCCTCTTCTCTCTGAGAGTGCCACACATTGTGTCATGTAGTTGCTTTTGGTACATGTTGTGCACATCAGCTTCAGCACAGCCTGTGAGTCTGTGTACGTAACGAGGCACGAACACACATCAGTTGTCTTGACTGCTGAGAAACAGGAAGTTTTCACTGAACATGCCGGCACAGAACTTGTTCTGATTTGTTGTCACAGCTCCTTACTGTAGAGTTCAGGGAGAGAAAGAAACCCTTAAGTTAAAAAAAAACTAATCCAACGAAGTGGACCATAAAACCTTTATTCTACCAGGGACAAAAGAGGAGAATCCTTTTGGTTTAGGCTGCAGAGCAATGTATTTTTTTTTTCTATTAACCCGTAAGCACAGAGTTCAAGCGCATTTTCTTTCCATTTTGTAACTTTTACATCACAGCAAGGCATTACTACTTGGGACGGGTACATTATATATATACCTGTATAACTGCAAAATATATTACCCTTGCAATTTTTGAACTCATATAAGTTTGCATAAAGCTGAGCCGCTGCAGCAGATCCCTCCAAGGCTCTGCCAATTATTAAAACAGGCTCATGTGAGGCTCAGTTACAGCATCAGTGAAACAATCCCCTGCAACGTACGGTCCCTTGTGCCTCTTTAGCCCTTCTACTTCTGAAAGGCTTCCTCAGCATTATTGGAGTAATTGTTTATGACTGAGGGAGGGGCGTGTGGCAGCCTAGTCATCATCCTGTGTAATAACGTGGAAGTGTGTGACGCCAAATTGAAGAGAAAGGATCAGCTACTGAGGATGATCAATGAACACCCTGATGGTTCCCATAAAACTTCTCGTTTCCTCTCTTATCCTTTATATCAACCTTTATCTATATAGTGCCAAGTCATTAAAAATGTTGTCTCAGGGCGCTTATTTCTCCTTCTTTTCTTTTTCTATTTCAGGTCAGAAGCAGCCATGCCATTTGGCTGTTTAACAATCGGAGAGAAGAAGGATTATAACAATCCTTCAGACGTGACAGACAAATATGATCTGGGTCAGATCGTTAAATCGTAAGTATCTCCTTAGAAATATGAACATTTGAAAAGAGATTTGAAAAACTCTTTATTTTTTTTCAAGAAATGTGTCTGATCTGTGCTGATGATAAATGCTTTGAAATGATTCTTTCAGGGAGGAATTCTGTGAGATATTCAGAGCCAAGGACAAAACTACAATGAAAATGTACACTTGTAAAAAGTTCCTGAAAAAGGATGGAAGGAAAGTCCGCAAAGCTGCGAAAAATGAGATCCTCATTCTGAAGATGTAAGTAATAAGATGTGTTTGATATTCCCCAAAGAGTCAAGCCTGTTTAGTTCATCCTTTTTCATCATTTTAATTATCTCTTTCAGAGAGAAC
The DNA here is from genome assembly GCF_033239565.1 of Halichoeres trimaculatus. Classification (NCBI taxonomy): domain Eukaryota; kingdom Metazoa; phylum Chordata; class Actinopteri; order Labriformes; family Labridae; genus Halichoeres; species Halichoeres trimaculatus. The sequence goes on along the minus strand of NW_027437179.1, from coordinate 15,655,073 downwards.
TGTTTCTTCACAAAGCGAATGCTCATTCTCATTGCCCATACTGTTCAACAAGTCACGCAAAGGTCATTTTGCTTTATCATCATACTCACAGCAGCTTTAGAAATCAGACTATGAGCTTAGTCAGTGCAAGATTGGACTATTGGAATGCATGTAAACAGCTTTATTGAACCAAAATTAGACAAAGCAAAGCTCTACTGACACACCTAGATAGTGCGATCGCTATCGGGCAGCGGTTGCATTCGGCAGGACTTGGCAGGTCTCGCTACACTGTGGCATTTGGCAAGAGGAAGTAGATGATCATGGTTAGTAGGGTCACTGCACTGATACAGTCTATGGCTCTAACACAACAAACAAAATGGCACATAAACTAAGAGCTACAGCTGCATCCTATCCCTGCCATTGTCATGACAATGCTGCTTTTTCTTTTGGCGAAACAAAACTTTTTTAATGCCCCGAGTTTTGCTCATCATAAGAGGACACAGCACTGCCTATCCAAGCCAAATGTGAGGTTCTCGATCAGAAGTCTGATTCTCTAGACTCCCCCCTCGCTGTGGCTTCATGGTCGGACTGATGTGTGCATGTAAACCATAGATAGTATAAAACATGGACAAAGCACCCATGACATCACCTGTCTCTTGCTGAAACCGTGAAATGAGGCCAATCCACGGACACAGCCAAATTCACTATGACGCCAGCTGTTAGTTTCTCTTCGAGCAGCTATAGGGCACCAGGCTGTCACGTGACCTGAGCTGTGCCTCTGATTGGAAAATCAAATGATCCTAATAGTTTCTAAACCGCAGAGATAGAAAAAAATTCACTTCCAGTCTTTCTGCAGTCAACCTCAAGCGGATTCTTGACGAACAGCGACTTTTAGCACTTCTGCATAGGCTTCATTTTTATTGACTGGATTTTGCCCCTTGATGTAAATGTACTGGCATTTTCCAAAAGTCCTCCCCATCTAAACAGACTGTATACCCAATACCCCCACTCCTAGATGACACTTTCATAGGCTTAGAGTAGGCTGGCAAACAAGGAATGGATTATTTTTGTGTGGTCATAAATTTCTGATCTTTATGACGGGGAAATCACATGACATATGTGCCCTTTTAAAATGACTTAAATGTGTGTGTTTTAATTGCAACCTATGGCTATTTTTCTTGATATGATGGGAGGTAGGGTGAAATAGCTGAAGAGAGACATAAACATTTTCAAAGAAAGTGGGTGTTACACATAATGATATGTGGTGTCTTTTGGAGATCTGTGTGAAATGTTTTGTTGGTTTTGCTGTGAGATTAACAGACTGGTTCTTTAAAAGCACACATCAGAGGCAGAGAATTCCCTTTGATTTAATAAACAGAGTTTAAATAATGTTACACTCCCAATTTTACCCCTTTTAAGAATTATTTAAACTCTGCTTATTTAGCTCTTGGCAAGATTTTTATATAGAGATTTGGTGTACGTGGTCTTTAAACACCCTCCAGAATAAAAAATTGTTCAACAGATTGGCAGTGTTCTTTGCCAGAAATCCCATAATGAAGCTTCTGTCATAGGAGAAATGTAAATTAAAGTTATGCAATATCACACCTGTCAGTGATGACACATAAGATAATGACAAATAAACAAAATTTTGAGGTCTGGATGAATGAGGAAACAATTTCAGACACATTTTCACTGACCCTGTTCAAAGTTTAGTATAGTTGAATGCAATGAGAGTACAGACAACTCTAATGGTAACAACAACTCTCAGTCTTGAATAATGCACTGCTCTATGGACCCAGCTCCCCGTGAAGTTTTCCCATATGGTGCTGTGGTTGTAGAAGGCATGGTCAGGTGCTCAACACCACACTACCCCATGGTCATTACTTTCCAGATGGAAGCATCAGATTACATAAATATGTTTGTCTATTAGTAGAGATTTGATCAGGAAACTATCAGTGTTGAGAAGTTAAATTGATAGATTGAGTTGATTCTTTTTGCTTATTCCACAGTTGCTTCCCTGCATCATATGTTATTAATGAGTATCATAGGAGACTTATGTATTATTCCTCCATCTGAATGAATGAATGAATGAATGATGCAGTTCTCCTATATGAATCCTGAAATTATTCTTTCTCCTTCTTTCGGTTTCTCTCTCTGTCTTGTCTTTTATGACATGTCTCCTCAGGGTGAAGCATCCCAATATTCTCCAGCTGGTGGACGTCTTCGAGACCAAAAAGGAGTACTTCCTCTTCCTTGAACTGTGAGTTCAGATGTCTTGCGAGCCAGGGGAAAAGGTGCAGCTTGTCTTCCCAGCAGCTTGGGCCTGCTGGGCTGTGTGTGTTGATTACACACTCGTGGGGAATAAGCTGTTGTAGCCTGAGGCCTGCTAGATATGAGAACAGCTCTGAACTCTCTTATTTGGTATTCAGATATGATTGCTTGCTAGCTGCACCATTCTCATCAGCATGCTTTCTTGGGGAATTAGATACAGTTCTATGGATATGCTAAATGTGCAATAGCGGTTTCCTCCTTCGAGGACACATGATTAGTGGGTTTGGGGTGTTAGGTTAAAGAACATCAAAGACATTCATGCACACATCCAGTGCTTAACAAATTTATTAGACCACCTGTTATGAGAAGCAGAAAGTAGCCATCATCATAAAGTGCTTTAACTCAGACTCTTTCTTTCTTTCTCTGTAAGTTTTTTGTGCTTCATCATTTTAAACAGGAGTGAGGAGTTTCAGGCTGGTTTTATGTTTTTATTCCCAAATTTGAGCCAGAAGACTGGAGTTATCTGAGAAATTTATCAAAAATAACAAACAACTAGTAAAGCACATGTATGCTCAGTAATGAAAGTAAATAACTGTTATTTGTCCATTGAAAAATAATGAAGTGATTTTCTCTTTTTATTTTATTTTATTTTTTTAAGCAGGGCATTTAAGAATTCCTGGGTAACAACAATAATTATTCTTTATCAGTCGAGATAGACTTTTGAGTAAATAGCTTGCACATCCTGGTGGGTTAACATCACAGAAACGTGAAAAAAAGTTTTGGTAGTCAAATATTTATTGTTATAGGCAGTGTTGGTTAACACTTTACACTGGTTGGTGGTCTAATATATTTGATAAACACTGTATATCTGGAAAATAATTTGACCCAAGTTTCTGAAGTAGGTGGATTTAATTCTGCAGTGTAATCAACATTTAACTCTAGTTATTAAATAAAGAAGTACCTCAACAGATATTTCCAGAAAAGATTGTTTTTGATTAGAGTAGCCAACACCAAAACCCAAACTTTAGGGGTGTATTCACACCTGGATTGTTTAGAGCAGATGTTCAGAAACAGTGAGCAGCCCCCTCGAAACTCTGGTTCATTTGGGCATATGTGAACACAGTAATCGCTCTCAGCTCCAGGACAAAACAAGCAGGTTGAGATCACCAAAAATAGGTGGTCTCAGTTTGCTTCCATTAAGCCCTGTAGCGATTCCTTTACAGCAGGGATCTCAAACATGTGCCATGGAGGGCCAAGAGACTGCAGGTTATCTTTCCAACTAAAAACTCCACCAGCTGATTTCACTGATTAGTCCCTGCTCTCTGCTTGAAGGTGAGGTAATCAGTGAAATCAGCTGGTTGGAAAGAAAACATGCAGCCTCTTGGCCCTCCATGGCACGAGTTTGAGATCCCTGCTTTACAGTGAGAACACAAACGCCCCGGCAACCGGCACAACTGATTTATAACTGTGGCTCACACTGTAGTGATGGGGGCAGTAGTAGTAAAGAGGAGAAGAAGAAATAGAAGAATCAACCACAGCAGAAGAAGAGACCGATGAACTGAGGAAAATGAGTTGTGGGCTCATGTGGAGCAGTAAAGAAATAAAGTGCCTTATGAAAGTGCCTTCATGCAGTCGGGACTGTCAAAAACAACAAATGTTGATCATATAGCACACACTGTTATATGGGCCAGAAATGCTGTAACGCGAATTAGCCACACACATTGTTGATGCTCCATGAAGATAAGGGAAACTCCCCACCTTCTGGGTATGATTTCTGACCAATGAGAGAAAAAGAACTTTTGCTGTGTGAACACAAACAAACCAAGTGGCGACCGCAACAATTGTATCGTTTTTGCCCCAAGTTAAGAGAGAGGCTCACCCTAAGCAATAAACTCTGTAGCTATGTTGTACTGTTTTCACACTCTGGGGTAAAATCTTGTAACAGTTTGTGTTTATGTCATTTTCTTAATAAAGTGCAACAGGAAGAGAAGTATTTGACTGGATCCTCGACCAGGGCTACTACTCAGAACGAGATACCAGCAATGTGGTGCGTCAGGTTTTGGAGGCCGTGGCCTACCTCCACTCCCTGCATATTGTTCACAGAAACCTCAAGGTAACGTCCTCAGCTTTGATTTTGTTCATAAAAACATTGATGGTGGGTAGATATTGTGGTCAGTGGGCTTTTTATTTTATTTAAATGACAGGTATCCTGCCCATAGAGTGTAGTTAAAAACAGTTTTTGGTTTGTTTGTTTTTTTCTGATCAAGTTATCTTACTGGACAAGATAAATTTTATAAGTGCTGATGTGGAGAACAGCATCAGCAGGACTTTCTAATCTGTGTATTACTCCACCTCGGCTGTTGTTTAGTTACGTAACTTTTTCAGCAGACAGTGTTTATCCTGAGCAATCAAGGATAAACACTTCAGAGTAACACAATAGACTCTTCTTTCACTGGCAGCAGGATAAATGGAAAAGCATAATAAATCAACATAACACACAGTAGCTAGTCTCTTTGGTCTCAGTAACTTTGGACCAGCAACATGGAAAGTAGCAAGATTGCATAAGAATGTTCAGTTTGTGTGTTTTACTGAACTTGTGGAGTCAGTTTTATTATACGCATTTTAACTGTTGTAAAAGAAAAAGTAAGCAAGATTGCGCCTGATGTTTTGCTGAATATCATCATTGCTCTTATTATCTTTGGCCTGAAACTCTGTGCGCTCAGCTGTGCTAAATTTGGTAAAAACACACCCTCTGGACACACACATAGGCATGGGGAATGCGATTCCCTGCATGACATCAGTAAAATTTCACAGTGATGGAGAAAAAGGTTGTTAATACGAGCTGTAATAAAAGCTTAATTAGCTTACCCATATTGAGACATGTTAAATTGTCTTATTTAAGATTCAAAGTCACCAAAAAGCAATGCATTTGTTAAATGGAAATGTGTCAAAAATGTAACAAAGCCCTTAGCTTTTTTTCCAATCTTAATGAAGCAAATAAACCGCACACATTGTCTCACATTGAATTCTTTGTAATTGAATCCACGCTAGATAATAAACTTAAGATATTTTGAGGTTTTTTTTTTATTTTCTTTTTGTCAGAAAATGATCTCACAACTAAACTTGAAACTCCTCACGTCTCATTTAATGATTGACTATGAAAACAATAGCCTCTTAGCATTAATAATTAATTGGAAAATGTCATTTTTTTCAGTTGGAAAACTTGGTTTATTACAACCGCTTGAAGCACTCAAAGATAGTTATCAGCGACTTTCATCTCGCCAAGCTGGAGAACGGACTCATAAAGGATCCCTGTGGAACACCAGAGTACCTGGGTGAGAATATAAATAAACCAACAACTTAACACAAGCTGATCATCACAGGATGCTTTGTGGCTGCCTTCTGTGGCACAGATTTTAATTAAGTGTCTGTCTTGGGTGCAGCACCTGAAGTGGTTGGCAGACAGCGTTATGGCAGACCGGTGGACTGCTGGGCAACGGGTGTCATCATGTACATTCTGTAAGTAGTGAATCAAAAAGAAATCTTTATCCCACTTTTAATGCAGAGGAGCCATTGCAGAGAGAAAGTCATGTAAATAAATGTTGTTTTTTTATTTCTTTGCAACAGGTTATCCGGGAACCCTCCTTTTTACGATGAAACTGATGACGATGATTATGAAAACCATGACAAGAACCTGTTCCGGAAGATACTGGCAGGGGATTATGAGTTTGACTCTCCCTATTGGGATGACATTTCTGAATCAGGTACAAACACCTTGAGGGTGACACTGAACAAAATACACAACTTTAATGCAAGATAAGAGAGGCAGGTGAAAATTCACCGTCTGTGCACAGGTGGTTAATCAGCAGTGCTCAATAAATGTGAAGCAGAAATATGAGACAAAATTACATTTGCTGGTCAAAAAATCAATGGCAAATACAAACCAGCCCCAGTGAAAGACAGTCCAGGTTTAAATACACACACTGTGAGTGGAGCTAACAAGACACAGGTGCAGCAGGCTAGGATAATCAGGGGAGCAGGAAACAGAGAAAGGAAGTCAAGTAACCTGAAGCAAGAAACAAGGTTAGGAAACAAAATAAAACAGGAAACGCAAGATAAGAAAAAGCGTCAAATAAAACAACTTGTCTATGTAAGCACATTGCCAGCTCACGGAATAAATCCTAAATCAAGAGTTTCTCCCCTCTTACCTTAGAGCACAACATAGTTATGTTCCTGACAATAAGTTAAACAAACCCCTCCTCTTCCTGTGTGATTCTTTTCTGACAGCAAAGACTCTGGTTGCCCGTCTGATGGAGGTGGACCAAGACCAGAGACTGACAGCCCAGGAGGCGATAAATCATGAATGGTGAGCAGGAGAGCCCCGCTGTATCGTGCAAACCAGTTAAACTGGAGCAAGCTAAAATCAGACTTTTGTTTCAGGCTTGATATGTCCTTTCAAACCATATTCAGTAACTGTAACTACATATGTTTGTGCTGCATGTTACTGTTGAAATAATAAGTTGATGCTGCTTACATTTTAGTGTGACAGAGTTAAAAAAAAAAACAGTCAATGTGATTCTTAAAGGTTATACAGTCCTGCTGAAATGCGCACATTGAAAACAACATCAAGTTGCATCACACTGTGTGCAGCAGCGGTAACCAAAGACAGGGAAGGAGGAAGACTGACATAAGCTGGATGTGTTCGTTTTTTTTTTACAACAGGATCTCCGGTGGTGCAGCTTCAGATAAGAACATCAAGGAAAATGTGTGTGCACAAATAGAGAAGAACTTTGCCAGAGCCAAATGGAAGGTAAGCCTTTTTGTTCTTCTTCACAAAGCTCAACAGGACATGTTCAGTCCTTGAACAGGCAGCTGCAGAATAGTGGTGTTTTATAACTGTGATGGCAGTCCACTGAGAGATGATGATGTTCTCTCAGAAAGTCTATAGGATACAGCACCTTTCTGAGTTCACTTTGCTCTTCCTCCTACAGAAAGCTGTGCGGGTCACCACCATCATGAAGAGACTGAGAGTACCTGAGTCAAAGACAACCAACCCAGAGGCAGCCGCTCCAGCAGACCCCACAGCTCCCCAGACGGCTACAGACCCCTCTGCGCCCCCCTCTACAGCAGCACCTGAAGGAGTGCACGCTGAAGTTGCAGAGACCCCTGCAACAGCAGAGCCAGCAAGCCAACCAGCAGCAGAAGTGGGGACCGGCGAGGCTGCCCCAGTCGCTGAGCCCCAGCAACCAAGCCCGCCACCACAGGAGGCCGAGCCGACATCACGCTGTAATGGAGAGGCTTTAGCTGCCCTCCACTCAGCCTCCGAAGCCGGGAATGAGCAGGGTTAGACCCCCTTCCAACCCTCCCTGTGTGACCCCCGAAGTCCCTGCCAACTCCTGCACACTGTACATTAGCTGCTAGCATGGTGACACTGACTCTGCTTCTTTCTCACGCGCAGCATTAGAATCATCTCATGGAGGCTGTGTGCTACCTTTCCTGAGTGCTGCGTTGTATTGGTCGTCTTACTACATGTGTTAAAAGTTTTCTTACTGACCCGCCAGCGTTCTGTGTCAGTTTATATAAACCACTTTTATCTTTGAATACTTGAGTTTGAAGGGCAAAAACAGATATACTGTCAAACTGTGGCTTTCAGCTAAACTTTTCTTTTTTGCTATGATTCTTTTTAATGAGCCAACCTGAGAAACTTCTCTGTCCCGGTACTACAAAAGCAGAATTTGCTCTTTGAATCAAAAGAAAAGTTTTGCCTGTGAGATTTTGATCTTAAACTCCAACACTCTGAGCCTGTTACAGGACAGACATAGTTTCTTGTCCTTCTGAAGTTTTCTGCACATATTTGTGTTACAATGCCGAGACTGGTGTCTGGGAGTTATCGTGCCCAGTTCAGTATTTTTGAATGAGGCAGCTTTAAACATAAGAACACACACAAACCTTTAGTTTCTTTGCTGACTTCCTGCTCAGGGAAGCACCTCATAGCTGTATGTGTAAAGATTCTGTATATAGAGACCTTTGTAGAAGTAGCCAAAACAGCATGCATTCTCACATTTTGCTGTTCATTCACATTTACAAACACTTGATGGATAAAGATGCTTATGTGAATACTTTGTCTTAACATAGCTAACTGCTCCCTCATCCTCATCCTCACTTTTTTTCCCCACAGACTTTGTTGAAGTGTTTTTGAAATGCACATTAAGCTGTCTATTGCTACCGCTCTGTTCACCCCTCTGCTGTCAGTCAAGCTTTTGAAAAGAGAAGTCTTCATTTCGACGCACTTCTATGCATCTTAATTTGTAGCTTTCCATTTTAGAGATGTTACTTCATCACATCTTTATCCATCACGTGACTCGAGCAGTTCTTTTGGGGAGGGACTAGATCTCAGTTTACCTGCATCTACTGTGGTTTAACCTTGACCCCTGTGTAAGGCTATTGACTTAAATGCCACAAATGTCTTAATATTAAGTTGAAACTTAAAAACAAGATGTGCATTAACTGACCACATGCGGCTTTCAAGAGAAGACACGCATCATTTTGACTTTGTGGTATCTAGAGCTCTTTTCATCAACACTGCTTTTCTGACATGTATTCTATAGACAACCATGTTTAAAGCAATTTTTTTCATTTTCTTAACTTTTATATTATTTATTAATTTTAATTTCCAGATCACATTTGCTTTTTCTGTTGTTTTTAATCTTTTCATTTTATCCAATAGTTTTCTTATGAACAATAATAACAATCTAGCCTTTGCTGACACCGGTCCCCTTGAGCATTAATAAAGAGCTACAGAACAAGTTCTCTGTAATCACTCTAGAGGATATTGAGCAATATTCGACTGGCTGCAGAAACTGTGATTCCTGGTGTCCTTTCGATACAGTCCATGTACCTGTAAGTGGAAGTCTTTAGTCCTCGCCAGCTGTCAGGCCCATCACAGCCTCTTAACTAACACGTGGCTGCTGTCAGATAAGTGTGTGTGGGGGCTGATAGATTTGACCATTTTGCTTCTCTGGCCCCTGAGTGCCCACATGGTTTTCTGTGTTAACACACGTTGAGCCATGGGCTTTATTTCTCTGGTTACATGGAGACAGCTGCCATGCTGTCAACACAAGTATTCCAACAGATTGATTTATAAAACGTAGTAAGTACACTGTTATGGCGATTCTGTCCCACCAAATCTGTTGTCAAGAGTACTAACCGTGAGCACATGAGACTTTGTATAAAAGTGTGCATGTAAAATCAAAAGCAGCTCTGGACATATTGGTGACATTTACAAACGTATCTATTCTAAATTTATAATGAAGTAGATTGGTTGATACACCAGTTATTTGGTTTATACAGCTGTATTATTTCTTACATTGTTATTTCTTTCCTACAAGAGTAATATTTAGATATTAAAGAGAGGCTTTAACAGAAGATTTAAAGAGACTTTTGTGTGTATAGATTAATCCATGTAGTCTGTTTTCTTTGTTTAGATGGCAAATAAATACTGTTTCAATACTGTTACACAGTTTAAAGCAATGCTTTTTCCAGTACATTCCTCACTGTATTTAATATTCCATGTTTGTTCATTTTGCCATGCACTTACAGGTGTATTTGTAGATGTGATGTTTGCCAGGACCAGTGGTCACCTGTAGGTCCTGTCTCGCATTTGTGAGCTCTGTACTGTTCTCCTTGACTGAGTTGATGACTTTGATGGTATTAAAAATTTACTTCATCTATTTCTTCACGTTGAACTCTCATCATTTGTCTTCTCAGTCGACAGTCAGTGGCAGAGGGGGCATGGATACGGTGGATTCCAGAGAAAATGTGGGGAAACAGCCTGTGACATCCCACTCTGCTCTCTCCTTACGCAGAGGAGAGCATCTGTGTTACACGCTCTCCATTAGCACAAGCTTCGCACCCATCCTGGTGCCGAGCGAATTTGAGCTTGAAAAATCCCAGCAGTGCCATTTGGCCACACTTTCCAGGGTGCTTCAATTGCACAGCATTTGGATAATAATACAGAGTACTCACATTCTCGGCCCTCTGGGGATTTAATAAGGTTTTTCCTGGGAGGTTTCTCCTTTTCATGCACATTGTGCTATGTTATGCAGCCATCCGTTCGCTCCAGGGGCTCTGGGGGATACTATATCTGTGCCTGTGTTGTTAGATGACTTCATTATGAACCACATGAGGGAAGTGTCAGTCTCATGTTTGTCTCAGGCAAGAATGTAGAGATGAAGGCTTTCAGCCAGGGGTCTGTTCAGTCTTTGTTCATAAATATTACATTTAATTCCAAAATATTACGAGAAGTCCAACCAAAATCTTAGAAAAGAAAAATACAGTGTGTACTGAATATGAAATACTCAGGGCAAAAACAGTCTTACACACGTATCACACTATGAAAAAACATGGGACAGTCATTGTGGACATGTTTTCCCACTAACACTGATGTTTCCATCTTTGAAGTAACTGTTAACTGGTGTCAGGCCTCACACTAAAACTGATGACTTCAGGAGCAGAAATAAGATGGTGATGAATGGTTGTAGTGAGTTTCATTGATTTCTTTTGGCATGTTCATGTTAATGTTTGCTGCCTCAGCTTACTGCATGCCACTGAGGTCAAACACTATTCTACATTGTCGCCGTGCCTTCAGTAGTTAACCTCAATCAATGTCAGAGGCTGTGTAAAACAAAAAGCTTAACCAACATGAAAAAAATAAAGACAACAAAACAAACTGAGGCAGATGGATACAAACACAAAAATAATCAAGACTGTACATTACATTACTTACTTGGAATCAGAAATATCAGGTTATATATATATATATATATATATATATATATATATATATATATATATATATATATATATATATATATATATATATACATATATAAATATATATATATATACATATATATATATATATATATATATATATATATATATATATATATATATATATATATATATATATATATATATATATATTTATATATTTATATATATATTATCTGAAACTTTATTTTTCCTAGAGAGCTAATTCAAAAGCCATAGTGGATTTAAAAAAATAAATAAATAAATAATAAGCCAGTGCTACAACTATATTACAACAATAAAAATGCAGGCCGAGAGAAAATTAGCATTGAGATTAAGCTGGACCAGGGTAATAATAACACATTCATACATCTCCCTTTGTGAAAACATATTTTAGCTGCTGGATGTCTGTGTGTTTTATTGGTCAAATTACATCCCAATGATTCGGTTTCTTTTTTAGGAGATCAAGAGTTTTAAGAAATCAAAGAAAACTGTTGCTTCTCTGTGTTCTAGGTGAACAGGGTCAAGCTTTTTAATCTAAATCTACAGATGTAGTGTTTCAAAACGTTTTCCATGATCTACTGCAGTCAGCAAATGTTCACACTGTATTACCAATAAAGAATTTAAGTTCATATTTTATCTAGATTTTGGTGTAAATAAATTTAGCTGAATTAGTCTGAATGCCAGAGGATGGATTGTTTCCTTTTTTACTTTAGAAACAGCATAATATCATGATATATAGGCTCATTAAAAGATATCTTCCCATGGGCCTTCATGTTGGACTCTTTTAAATAAAGCTCCTGCCTTACAGATTTTGTTTTTCTCCAAGTTTTCATAGTTGGTTGCTTTTTTCAGTAATGACAGTCCATCAGACGCTGCTGCAGCCTGCCATCTGCTGTCTGACAGCATGCATTACAGCCTCAATCAGGACTCATGTTGGAGTCATGTGGAAGCAGCAGAGAGCACTGTTGCTCCCCTTTTGTATGCTTCACTCCAGAAGACTGTTGGTCCACAAAGATGACTCCACACCTTCCCCAGAGTCTCATCTGCAGATGGAAACTGCATGAGAAGACACTATGAGACAATATGAGGACTGGGATCAGCAGAAACACGTATTTAGCACATGGATGAACTCTGTTGTAAGTCGCTGTCTCACACAATGTTAGAGTAGGAGACCAGGTCAGGAGCAGATTGTGACATGGTACAAAAAATCAAACATCCAGCAACTTACCTCTACCCCAGTTTATGAGAAGCCTCTGGGGTGGACTTTAATGAGTGTCAGCTCATCAGCCTTTCAGTAGACTGCGATTACTTTTTTAGTTTTTCACTGGCCCAGGTTTGTTGGTCTAAAGAAAGATGGCGATGAACAAAGAACCAGCTTCATGCCATGCCAAACTATGCCCCCTTCTAACTTCAGCTCCAACAATGCAGTAAGTGTCTGGCTGCCCTGTCTGTAAGAGAGACGGAGCAGATAGCCGCAGAATGCCACCGCTGCCTCTGAGCCACCCTGCACCAGATCAGACTCAACGATAAGACCGAGTAGGATTCCACATGTGAGAAGTCAGCTGAATGATGATACTGAAGCCAATGACATGGCTGTGTGTCATGTGATATGCCACTAAGGAGGTAATAACCCGTAGAAATAAATCTCCTCTGTGTTATGAAGAATGCTCCATAGAACTGTCTGATCAGATTGTGAGAGTTTAACATTTGTTGTGGGTAGTTTTGAATTTCATGTGGATCAGCCTCTTGGTTTAGAGCCAGTTTCTGACTCAGAGCCAGAGATGGATGGATTTAAAGTGATGCTGTGATGATACAGACATAATTTGAACAGCCCTAAGCGTGGGAGGTTGACCTTGAACATTGTTGTCCTCTATTCATAACTGTAACACTCCCACCCTGACTCTGCCGCTCCCTGATAAGAGTTAGATAAGGAAGGGGAACAGAGCTCTGTCTATGGAGAGGAATGAAAAGAGGACAAAATGCCATCTTAGCCTTGAATGCCTGCTGATGCTGTTCAACCCATCCGACCTTTTGTCTACATGTCCTCAAACAAACCAATGCGGGGGTGAGACCGTGTCCCCAGACATGTTGTCATCCCCAGATTTTTCAAATATGTCACCAAGTCTGGATTCAGACCAAGGAGTACTCTTTACCAGAGGGCCACAACACACAGACCAAACACATGTGGTGTCTGTGCACAGGTCCACCTAACACTAGTCTGCTAAGCACCTTTGTTTTGTTTGAAACAGAAAAAGATAAGAATCCCCCTCAGAAAACTTTTGTATATAATGTAAGCCACTAGAGCAAGGGTCTGCAAGCTCTGGAGCCATATGAGGCTCTTTGAGTCTTTTGCAGTGGCTCTCTGTAGCTTTAGAAAAATACTATTAATATAAAGAATTTTTATTTCTTACAGAGGGCACTGACGATTAGCAACACTGATGCTAAATAAAATCATATAAAAATGGGATCGGCCAGTATTCTCAGTTTTAAGGCAAATTTTTTTCTTAAAATCTGGCCACTGATACGTAATACATATAAAACTGTGTCATTTTGGCTCTGATGCAACCACCTCTCTGTCTCTGTAGTCACTAGTCAGTCCCAAGCCCCACTACCGTCCCATCCACAGAACCATCTGATTGGTTACAAGCAGAGCCATGGTTCAGGTAACAGCCAATCAGCAATCAAAGCTGTGGATGCACTCTCTCACACAAACACACTCACATAGCTGAGAGGAAAGGTTTTTTGCAGAGTGGACATGGATATGCTTTAAAGGTAAGTAAAAGGTCCCATATTATGCAAAAAGTCACTTTATTAAGTCTTGTAGTGAAATTTGTGGGTCTTTGGCTTTCCTCCCAGCCCACAAAATGTGATATTTAATGACAAAACCTGTACTTAGTAGTGCTTGTGACTGTAAAATCCTGATCTAAAATGAGCTGTTTGGATTTGGGGGATTTGCCGGCATCTGCGATTCCTTTTTTTGACCAATCAGAAGCAAGTCTGACCTGATTGGTCCACCGGAGCAGATACCCCCGAACCTCCTCTCCTCCCTCTCCCTTCCCTGCTGCTGGAGAGAAAACTCTCCAACAGCGGGGAGGGGAATGCCAAAGTTGAAGAGCCATCACTGCTTTGTTTTTGGCTGTAAACAGCCACATAGTTCCACGCACAAGCTTCCCATCTCAGAAGAAGACAAGACTAAGTGGCTAGAGTTCATTTATCAAGGAAATGTGCCAGCTACACTCAGTAAAACTGTGCATGTGTGTGCTAGTCACTTCACGGCCGACTGCTTTTCCAACTTTGGACAGTACAACAGAGGGCTAGTGAATGGACTGGTCCTGAATCCAGGCACATCACCAATCATCCGCCAACAAACCTCAGACCCTGGAAATGTGAGTATTTTAAATGCTGTGTGCTGTGGAGCAGATGTAAGAGCTTTTCCTCAGTGTCCCCCCTGTCTCTGTGTTAGCTTCAGGATGCTAACTTTAGCTGCGGTTAGCCTGTTGTTGTAGCCTGTAATGTTACAGTAAACGAGCTTCACTGTTTTCTAAACATTGTGCACTCGGAGCTCGTGGTGCCGCTCTCAGTGACATGAAAGAGCGGGGTGGTATCAGCGGTGGCTCATTTACATATGAAGGTCACGCCCACTAAATCAGACCGTTCTGAACAGAGGGGCTATGAGAGCCTGGAAACAATGCTGCTGTGCTTGATTTATTGGCTTTTTGGACCAAAACATGTTACTACCATTTCATGAAGACATCAGTGATCCATATTTAACTGCAGAAAAGGAGCAGAATATGGGACCTTAAAGGCAGCAGACTCCCGAAATTATAATAAACTTCCCAGACCTCTACGACTTACAACTACTGGTATCGTTACTGTAAGCCTAGTAACCTTATGTAAACTTAGGCAGCTTCTTAATTCAGACCAGTTTTTGAGCAGTTTTCCTTAGATGAGACATAATTTTTAAAATTATCTGTAAGAGCAACATTAGTAGAAGTAAAGTGGTTAAGAATTGGAAGTCTTATAGTGTCTGGGGTAGTCGTAATGCTTAACAGTGATGTCAGCGAGATGTGAAAAACCAAGCACAAAAACTCCAGTTTTGTAGTTTAAGAAGCAGAATACTTGCCTGTCTTTTATGGTCTGCTCCATGTTCACTTAAATAAGTGTTTCTGCCTTATTGATCCATTGATAGTGAAATAATGTGATTTAGTCTCCGAGGTGGTCAGCTTTGTCACATAAAGGCGTAAATGCTGTCTGACTGCCATTGTGCACTCAAAATCTTGACAGCAGTCTAGATATAACTGTGTTGTGTATGTAAAGTATTATCCCCCTAAATAAATAAATAAATAAATAAATAAATAAATAATAATAAATAAAAAAAAATAAAAAAAGGAAGAAAGAAAAAAAAAGACAAGCCCTTTTGCTGTGTCTGACCTGTGTCTATGGGAAGACCTGAGTCACTCTGGTATGATCAGAGGTCAGCTCAGCCATCAGGGCTTTAATGAGGTGTAGAGACTCTAATGGGCTTGACTGAAGCACACTACTCTGACCTGACAACAGTTTGCTCCCTGTGGTGCTGTGAGCTCCACTTACATCCTCACAATTTTATTGCACATTCCCTTTGCTTCATTATCCCATCAAGTCATGTCTCTCTACTGCACAGAAGCATAAAAACAAACAAGCTTACGTTTATGTTAAATGTAATTTTACAACTTTTCCTGAGAAATTAAAGGTCACGGTGCTGAAGCTTTAAGTTCATGGTAATTTATAGAGGAAGAAATTCTGCCAGTCAAAACATTTACAGCCTTTTAAATCTCCTGCAGGTATATTCTGATCACGTTGCGCCTAGCACTTAAAATATGAGTTAATGAACCTTTAACCACTAACATGGTGTATTTCTAATAGTCTCACCAATGGGGATTATGGATTTACTTAATCCAGTCTAATTCTTAGAGGTTAGGAAGCCCTGGTACAAACACAGAACAAATCTCCTCCCATGTCTTTTAACTTGAGGTGTTTTTATCTTCCATAGTTTCAATTCACAACACAAAATATGTGCAATTAACAGAAATGTGCATCCATGTCTTTTTAACAGGTACAACTTTATTCCAAGGATCCAGAGGGCTCTGGGCAGAACATGGAAAACATCAGGTAATAAGCCAATCACAATGACGGGGGGAGCATTCCATTCTTATAAAATATAGAGCTTTAATTTATTAGTCAGCAACAACAACGGAAAGGGAAGATAGAGTAATTTACACGAGTTATTACGATAACATCACCTCTGCGCATTGAGTGTTTTTTTTCTTTTTTCGTCATAGTCTGGTAATGCAAAAATACAAAACAAACAAAAACACTCAGAACTACAGGCACATACTTAAAAATACTAACAAATTGTACAACTTTTCTTTGAATTGTTTTGCCAGTATAGGCTGTTGACAGATAGATATCCCAAAATTGAGGAGAGGGGGTACAGATACTCCAGTAATTACTCTGGATACATCTTTAAAAGGAATTCATAGCGGCTTATTTACAGCCTGAATACATGCCAGGCAAGGTGTTCTGACAGCCTTAAATATATCACAATGGTAGGAAGATGAAACTGCACCTTGTTCAGGAACTGTCTTTTTCAGTCTTGTCTTTTTTTAAAGAGAAATCTGTTACATTTGATTCTCTGTGGTTATGTTGATAACAGCTTGGTGTAATTTATGGTGAGTACAAAAGTCAATTTAGCGAAACCATCACTCAGATTGATAACAGCCCTGTCACTGAAGGTTGTACGCCTTTGTCTGCATCATCAACATGCCCTTCTAATATTTCCAATGATACATCCACATTTTCACCTGTTAAAACACAATAGAGAAACAGGTGAAAACCTAACACCTTACATTTATCTCAGTGAAAAGGAGTATCATGCTGCAGGGGGAATTTGATATAAAGACTTCTTTAAAGCATTTTTCTCTGTACTAATAATGTTCCTCTGTGACTTACTGTACACCCTTAGAGATGAAAAAAACAAACAGATAAAACAAATAAAAAAAAACACACAGTATCTTATCAGAATTACAGTACAAATACAGGTTCATGCACACAATGAAAGCCAGCTTCCCAATATTTTGGTTAGTGTCACAACATTTTTACAATGCTCTGATGAGTGAAGGGGCAATCTATATTTTTTTCAGTACATGAAGAAGGAACAAAAGATGCCTTTTGTGCGTGGAGCTAATAGCTGCTGCCTGATCTGGCACCTCTATTGTGTGTTATAGATTTTTTTTTCCATTTTTACAAAAATTAACTTGAACTTGCTGAGTGTGCTTTTTGGATTTGGCCCCAGCCAATGTCCCTTGTAAGTAAAAAAATAATGCCCTTTATACATAACCATGACCCTTTATTGCACCTCAACCTCAGTCCAAACAATGTCTCATCTTAGAAGAATCAAACTTAAGAAATCAAGTCTCCTGCCTCTTCAATGCACTTTTTTAAACTGTAGTTCTCTGTTCTTTGTCAAACTTGTGTTCAACAGCCAGAAGAACCTTCAGCGTGACAAAATACAACTGAGATTTGCCAAATTTTACTTTAAACTCTTCTGTCAAGAAGGAGAAAAGGAAAGGAAAGCACTATGTTTAAAAAGCCCAGTTACACCAGTCAACACTTATCAAACAGTTACCTTAATGTCTGGGTTCCCATGGAGGAAAAACAATTTCCCCTCCATAAACCGGACCATGGGTTTATGGTCCCCTCACAATATCAAGTCTCTGTCATGCAGCCACATGAGGTTACATTACAGTCATTCCTGGAGTGTCCGGAAATAAAGAGTCCTGGCATTGAGTCAAAGTAAAGAAGAAACAACAGTGAACCCATAACCTCTCGTTAACAACTCATTTTCCTGTGATAGAGAGCTCCTCAGAGCTCCCGCTAACAGCTTACATGCCTGATAACACATTCCAAACTGTCATGGTTAGGACAATGAGTTTTTTCAATGACAGTAACAGTAACAATAAAATTAACATCAATAATAACAATAATATTTTGCCCCACAGGTACCTATACACAAAGAGCATGTTTTTTTCTATAAGTACAAAGAAATCCACAGAATGAGACTATATACAACCTACAATAAATACTGTGTCATATACCTTACTGTTGAAGAGGAAGTGTGTGGGTTTAGTTTGTAAGCCTCTTTTTTTCTCAGTTTCCTTTTTTGGGGGGATTGTGGATTTTTTTCATGTTGCTACTCTGAATGAGTCTCTCCCAGTTTTCACAGGGTGGGGGAGGGTGGTCGAGGGTGTTGTAGACACAAAAGGTGGGCTCCTCATGTCGCTACCTCCTCTCGTTCTTCCTCTTCCCCCTCCCCATGATGCCGGCGGTTGCGAGGTTTCTTCTGCTCCTTTAGCTCCTTCAGGTCTTTAGCCTTGAGGGCGCCCAGCAGTGGGTCTCCAAATTGCCAATAGTCCTGGCAGTACTGATTGATCAGGCTCATTTCTGGCTGGCTCAGGATGGTCAGCAGGTCCTTGTACTGGTCTGAGCTGGGGGTCCACTGGGTGCTGGAGGAGTGGAGAGAAGACGTCAGCCCTCCAGCACCCTCCACGAGCACGTTGTTGACAGCCCGGCCTGAGAGCACGACCAACTGCAGCTTGACCAGCGTGTGTTTGAAGTTCTTCTCTGTGGCTGTGCACTGGTACATGCCAGAGTCAGAGGGCTGCAGAGAGCGCAGGAGAAGACCCTGCTCTGTCTTCAAAATCCGACCGTCAGAACGCATCTGTGATGACAATGACAAAAAGTCTGAGTTTAATTTAATCCATATATTGTAATAATCTCTGAAGAAACCATTCCCATCTGGCCTGTAGGGTGGATTAATAACACTTAAAACAACAAAGTCAGTTACCATAATTATGCTGATGACACAGTTATACGTCACCATGTCACCAGGCGATTATGGCTGCACACAGGCTCTGCGTAAGTGTATCAAACAAATCACCGAGTGGATGAGCCTAAATTTCCTTCAGCTAAATAAAAATAAAACTGAGGTTGTTGTTTTTCACGCCAAAACAGTAAAGATTAAAGATCGGTGAGCACCTCCAGAGATAAAAGTAAAAAACTATGGACCACGCCAGAAATCTGGGTGTGATCATGGACTCACACCTAAACTTTAACAAACACATTAAGACAGTTACAAAGTCGGCCTACAGCCACTTGAAGAATGTGTAGTGGATTAAAGGATTAATGTGTCAGCAGGACCTGGAAAAACTGCTCCATGCATTTATCTTCAGTAGACTTGATTACTGTAACAGCGTCTTTACGGGTCTCCCTAAAATTCAGTCAAACAGCTGCAGCTGGCTCAGAATGCTGCTGCTCGAATCCTCACTAAGACCAAGAAAGTGGACCACATCAGTCCAGTTCTGAGGTATTTACACTGGCTCCCTGCCTGTTGGGTGAAAGGTTTTAAAATACCCTTGATGGTTCATCAAGCAATAAATGGATCAGGGCCAAAACCTATCAATGCTCTTCTTATCCAGTACGAACCATCAGGGCCACTCAGGTCATCTGGATCAGGTCTGCTTTTAGTCCCCAGAGTCAGAACCAAACATGGAGAATCAGCATTCAGCTTCTTTGCTCCAAATATTTGGAACAAACTGACAGAAAATATCAAGTTTGCTGAAAGTCTCAGCTAATTTAAATCCAGGTTAAAGACTCACCTTTTTATGGCTGCCTTTTATCAAATTTTTTAACAAATCATTTTAATATCTTTTTTTTGCTACACAACTTAACACTGCAACTTTTATGCTTAAGTCTTAAAAAAAATTTTAACCATATTTTTTGCCATTAAATTTGTGTTATTGTATTTGTTTTTATTTTTGCTTTATTATTATTATTATTATTATTATTATTATTATTATTAGCTTATTATTATTATTATTATTATTATTATTATTATTATTATTATTATTAATCTTAATATAATTGTGTTTTAATTGTTTTCTTTTAATATATTTTGCTGATTTGTATCTCTGTAAAGCACTTTTAACTGCCTTGCTGAAATGTGCTGTATAAATAAACTTGACTTGCCTTGCCCAAAAAGATGATCAATTAAAACATAATAAATGGTACTACTAGGTGTAGCTCTTATCATTTTTATGTTTCAAATTCACACCAAGGGATCTGAGAGTGAGCATGCTAGCTTTTGAGCTCTGAACCTGAGGTAGTAGCAGAATCTGCTCTGCCAGTGGGGATAGAAACTAGGGGATAGAGAGCATCCAACAGAATAGTCTATAAAGAGAAGCAGCAACACTACATAGCTTCACAATAAAATTTTAACTAGAACCTCAGGGCTATATATCATAGCAGAAGCCTTGTTCACAGCTCTGCTTTATGCGTCCTCCCCTTGGGCCTGAGGACAGTCAGAGGTCTGTGTGAGAAATCAGGCATCATTCAATCAGAGCCTGAATCACTTACTCATGTTAACATATAATATAACAAGAATTACACTGAGGTCATTTTTCACTTGAGTCTCAATGCTTATAAATCTCCCCCTCTCCATGACAACACAATGAGAAAATGAAATGAAATCCTTCAGAGTTGGAGTGGCCCCCAGCCCCATCTGGGGTTATTCAAAGACACAATGAAAAAAAAAACGATCATCTGTTCAAATGCTCATCCTCCACCCATCCACAGCAGGCAAGGTGAAGTCAGTGGGATACTAGATAAACTTCAAGTGTGTTCATACTTGAGGAATTTTATACGTTTGTTGTGAGCAAACTCTCCACAGAAACACGGCACACAACCTGAGTGTTTGAGAAACACACAATGTGGTGTCTCACCTCTTTCCGCCGGTCGCTGTTATCCCTCTGCAGATGCCATTTGATGACAGCATGTGGGGAGCGGGCCTGACACTCCAGGAAGGTACTGCTCCCCTCCACCCCATACTGCACCATCTCCAGAGTGTTCTTATTGGCTGTAAGGCAGGGAGAGAGGGGGATTTCCATGGCAACCAAAACACTCATTACCATGAACTCCTTCAGACCAAAATCTCAGTTGTGGCAAATCAAAGTCCTCTTGGTGAGACGACTTTCTTTGATTACCATAAAGCTGCCAGCATGCCTTAATAACCGCCCCTATCAGTGACAACCTCTAGCAGTTTGAGCAGCAATAATAGGATGTGTCACCACATCTTGCCTCCTGGACTCATTAATAAACAAATTACAGCAGAAAAAGGTTGAAGAGCAGACATCTTACCATTAGAGTTGAAGCCTCTGCATTGTCGAATGGGGTTCCCGTACTTGACGTCCTGCCGCCGGCTTCTTCTAAACGGGTCAGACCAGTAATGCCGAATAAGGAGAGAAAACAGGTATAAAGCAACCGCAAGCCATTCAAAGCCATCCATCAAAACACAAAGCAATTAAGGTGTCACATCTAAATGCCTCTAATGACCAACCTCCACCCAGCTATGTTATCACACTGCATCACAGCGATAGGATTTCCTCAGGTTAATCTTATAATATGACAGGAACATGATTGATTAGTGATTCCTTAACAACAGATAACCCAAAGACCAGGATTAATAAACTATGAAAGACCCAATGCCATTTACACAGCCACTCAGCCATCCAGGCGGTCTACTCTGAGAACACTATATCAGACAGTCTGTTAGTCATGGAGTTAGTAGCTCATGCTATCTGCTGCTGGTGCTCACCTCTTCTGCGAGGCAGAGTAACGGGAGCACGACTTGCCATCCCAGGCACAGTAAGGGTCTCTAGCCAAACAGCAGTCAGCACAGGCCTCCCCGTACACATCGCAGCGGTGAAGAGCCAGCTGGGTGAGTCCCAACGTGGACGACACATAGAGCTGTTGCTGTTGAAAGAGAAATGGTGTTACTTTCACCCACCTGGAAACACTATGATGTTTAACGTGTCATAAAAAAAGAACAGTCAAATAGATTTGTTTAAAGAGTAGTAAGAAAAAAATTAAATACCAAGTTGCTTACTTTTAAAAGTATTTATTGTACACATTTTTTTTAAAACCACATGTCAAAAAACCTTGTGTCTGAAAGACTTCACAATCTGTGTGTCATGAGAAAAGTGTAAAATGTGGCACTGCTCTACTGAAACATCAGCAGGCTCTGGATCATCTGGCGTGATATTTAGCTCATCTCTTTCTAGTCATCATCATAATTTAATGATCAGCTGTTAGAAATGTGTCACTTTGGCAGGCTGCTTGTAATATAACCTCTGTGTCTGTGGGGTGATGTCACTGAATCAAATGGAGGGCAAGGATTAGAGTCAGGATTCTCTACGCTACGAAGGGAAACAGTAGGAAGAACAGCTGAGTGAAAGTGCACTTTATTCTCTTTTCTCGGATGATCTTTTACTTGGTAACACTTTACTCAAGAGGTCTGCAAATTTTATCGCACTTAGGTAATAATTAGACACATTTATTTCTTGTTTCTTTGAAATTACACCCACAATTTAATGAGAATTTGGTGAAAATTAGGACATAACTTCTGGCAAGATTCTGTTTTTCAGTCAGCCTTTACTCGCAGTGTCTATCACAATTACGTAAGGCCAATTTACAACCCCACTCTTAAGTGAATATCACATCTGAAGCCTTTAGTTGTATCATGTAAAACATTATAGGCCCAATCATAAAGGTTTATCATTTTGCATGTGATCTCAATTATGCATGTCAACAAACTTGGTATTTAAGAACTTAATGACATTAAATAACAAATAGCTAACTATCAACTGTTTATTGGGAAATTGAATTATTCACTGAACATTTCAAAGGTAATTATCAGAGGAACCAATGAAACTAACTTCTGTATTCAAGAACTAAGCAGCTATTTATCACCTGTTTCTCTGGTAATAGCAGAAATGTTTGGATACTTCTAAAAACATTTTGTGGTGGGTTGTGATTTAATTTCAAATAAATTATTTGCTAATCATCTCCTTCTTACCTTGCAATTTGGAGTTAATTTCAAAGAAACTAAAAAAAAAAAAAGTGACCTACCAATTGTGACTCGAAACAATAAATTTGGACATTATTTTAAAGAAGTTATGGGCTATCTTTTTCTAAACAATATTTTATTGTGTTTCCCATTTTTTTACAGAAAATTTGTGTCTGATTAATTCTTACAGCTTAAAGTTAAAATAACCCCAGAAAAGAAGAATAAGTAAATAAATAGATACTAAATACAGAAGAAGAAAAAAAAAAAAAGAGGGGGAAAGGTGGAGGGCAGGCAGCACATTATCGTTACACTAACGTAACACTGTTACATATACATACAGATATTACATACGAGTAGACACATGGGCATATATATATATATATATATATATATATATATATATATATATATATATATATATACATATCTGACTAAATATAAGTGCATTTGGGCACGTTACTGAACAAATTGTGACAACACAACTGGGGCTCTCCAGTCTAAGGAATCATCCCCATTATAAAACAATAGTTGCTAGATCTCTAGGCAGGTGATCTATTTGTGGCAAGTTATGAGCTAATTTTAAAGAAATACGAAAATTATTGCCTATTATTATAACTAATTATTACTGACGTGTGATGAAATTTGCGGACCTCAAAAATAAAGTGTTACCTTTTACTTTTATTCCTAAAAGCTGTGAAATGTGCGAACATACTTACTCTTTTGGATGAGATCTTCATTGTTGTGATTGGTGTAGGGACCTTAATAGAGAAGATATTCAAGTGTGAGAACAGTATCTGTTGTGTTGCTGCGGAGGGACATGTTTACACAGAGGAGTGGGCAAAATTAAAAAGAGGAACTGGGACAAACAGAAAGAAAAAAAAACTTGATTGAACTGTAAGGAAGTAAAAAGAGCATCATAAATAAAAAGTCAAATTAAAGCTCACCTTAAAGACCTCCACTTCCTCCAGGACCAGCTCCTCGGTCTGCAGGTCATCTCTGGGCAGAACAATCACTTTCTGAACAGTCCCCTTGTCTGTGTATACACACACACACACACACACACACACACACACACATATGCACACGCACACTTGTCAGCTACATACCTGCAATCTCACACCCCTCCATCTGTCAACAGCCCCTTGAATCTCAATTTTATTCTTTCAGCAACCTCCCAGAAGGGATAATCCTCATATCAACAGGCTCCACTGTACTTTTCCCTCGGTTATGAGTTTTCTCTTTCATTTGACCTTAGAACAATAAAACTGAACTCCACTTCATATGATGGAATAGACCCTCATTTCAGCCAACATGACAAACCTCTCCTGTCATCCTCAGCTACTTCTTGCAATGTCTATTAGTTTGGATGCTACAAACATCTCCTGGCATGTTTGATTTCAGCAAAGTGTACGGCTTTCTTGTGAGCAGGACACCTGAGATTTATTATGACTTTTGCATTGAGCCGGGAACGCGGGGCTGAATGGCTCGCTCTGACAGCAGCTGAAAGCACACACATTCCTTCACAGTGGCCTCCATCACACACACAAACCCATTCGTCTGCACAGATCAATGTAGAAGCCAGCGCACTGGCGTCATATGCAACATGTGAGGGCTGCACACTGTGTGGTGACTGCTGCTGTCAAACTGAGGCCTGATTAAAGGTTGGAGGCATGAAAACAAACAGATAATCTCTCTTGCACCAGTGGGCAGGATTAAAGTGATGGACACCCTAACTGTACCCCCCGCCTTTCTTCTTCCTCTCACCCCCCTGTGTCTTTCCTCCCCTGCTGCTGATCCACCCCTGCCCTCCAGGTACAAATCTCCTGTTGTTTACTTCATGTGAACAGAGCAAGGTACAAACCCTTTGATTGGTTAAACTTCCACTCAAGCACAAAAGAGAAGAATTCTTTTCTCTTGATGATAAATGGTTACAGGGGAGACAAGCCCTCCACTTACATGGGATTTATCCTCATGGGGGGATTTTTTTCTCCATCACTCAACTTCCTGCTGACACTGTCGTCTGGCATTGTGAATCTCTTGAAAAGGGTTTTTAAGTTCAAACTGACTTGTTTTATACTCCCTAATATGACCTCTTGAATACTGTAGTAATCGTAGTGATAAGAAAACAAACACTTTTTGTTTCTTTTGTGTTTAATGACACTTAAAGCTCAAAAAACACTCACCAGTTCCTAGGAAGAGGACTTCATAGTTTCCATCTGCAGCCGTCACCTGGTCCACAGTGATGGTGGTGAACTCATAATCCACGTTTGTCCGAACCACCAGGGGGCGTTTGTGTACTGGGTACACAGCGTTGTACATAGCAGGATGATTCCTCATAAAGTTGATCACTTCATCTGGGTAGTCCTTGGTGGACTTCATGTTGGGGGTGAAGGTACCTCCAGGGCACTGAGGCAGGAACAGAAGGATTAACAAACCAAGGAAAATGAAAACATGAATCCTTAAAAGCCTGTCTACACTTCTCATGCTAGTGCCAAGCAACTTGTTCATGTGATTCCTTATTTGAAGTCTAAATCAAGCAGAAGTTGCTGCTCTGTAAACTCATTGTGGACTCCTGTGTGTGAACAGAAAACTCACTGTTCCCGGACGAGGGTAAGGGATCTTCCCGGTGTAAGCAACCCACTGATAATTTGGACCCTCCTTATGAGCAAAGGGTCCGTTGAAGACCATACGAATGTCAGCCATAGAGTAGACACAAACTGCTGAGCCTTTGAAGACAGAGCTGTTACAGAAGGTAAATGAGAAAGAAAACAAGGTCAGGAAAATATAAAACATGAAGTATAAAATCTGCCAATTTTTTCCTAAAGCAAATCTAGTTCACTATGGTACACTGACCCAGAGACAGAGAAGACTCCATAAATCACAGGATTTTTTGTGTCCTGTGTTGGCTGTATGTAAACATCTCCTGCAAAAGAAAAGAGGGAAATCATGTCAGTGGAAACTCAACGGATGAAGGGACCATCACGCTCCATGGCGAAACCACTCTCTTTTACTAATATTTACACAGCTTTTAGTCAGACCCTCAGCCAGAGGGACCTTTAGGCTACACCTTGCTGGAAGAAGTGATGCGCTAACAAAGGCCTGAAAACGTCAGGTTTATTGGGAACACATGGGACATACCACTCCTCTGAAGGAGTGGATGAAAAAAGCTGGACTTTTCCAGGCAACATTAGCTTGTACATCAACAAAGGTAAAAACTGTTTTTCATTACACTCAAGTTTTTAAGTTTTCCATCATAAACTAGAAAATCACTCTGAGAGCACAGACCTCCTCCAAGCATATTGTGATTGTCACTCAACACTTTAGTCCTACTTTAATGTTATACTCCCTTTCAGCAGACTGTCTGCTACAATTTGGTGTAAGTTGCAGGTTTGTACGATAATTTGTTACCAGACAGTGTTGAAAATTTTGATGACCCAGTACATATTTCATATTCCAGATATTAGTATCCAGAATATTGTCAGGATCTGGATCTAACTTTTACATTTGTCAGAAATTATAGTGACCTTGTCTTGTATTGTTTTGCAAAGCAATCTGACCATTTATCGCAGAGTTCTATACACATATGGTGAAAACAGCCCTATCTCACAATGATAAAGAATCTTTAAATAAAATCCTGGGTCCAGACGGTGATCTGGATCACCGCCAACATTTAATAATTTATTTCTTATTTCGTTTTTCATCAATATCCATTCACTACTTTTTCGGTTATGTTATTCACAGACAAATAACCAAACAGACAAAAGACAGACTCTCCCAAAAAAATATACCCTCCTTGGCCAAGTTAATAAGGGGGAATTTCTTTCATCCAGACTTCCCTCCTGTCATTAACAAGTCTCTGAAACAGGTGATGCAAAAACAAAATAACCAACCGCTCCAAAGGAGTTCACATCAGCATTTTTTTATTATTATTGCAAAATAACAGAGTGAACCTGTAAAGCTTTATCCCCTTACCCTTAACAAAGCAATCAAACCCAAGTACCAGGGTAATGGTATTTAACGGAGCAGGGAACTCAAACTGTCTGAGTGTCTTCAGATGAGACTGAAACAATGTGATTGCTGAACCACCTGAGACGACTCCTGAGGAGACAGAACAATTCAAACACCATGTGTCTCCTGGTTCATGTATTTGGGAACGGAAATATCTCTCCCAGAGGAGAGCTACATCATACAGTATCAAGACAATTTTAGAGTCCTCTAAATCACAGACGGTCACAGACTCTGTCCTATGAGGCTCTGACATTGGACACTGCCTGATTTAGACAACTCTTTTATTGATACTGGTGAAAGGTACACAGCAAAAAATAAAGGGAAGTTACACATATGATGGGTGATAAGTCTCTCTCCTGTTTTGTACCTGACCTAAATACTAGTCCCAGGAGGCACATTCACTGCCAACAATAGGACAACAGCCTTAAGCATGAGAAGAAAACGTGGACCCAGCCCAGATGAGAGGAGAGGTGTCAGCAGAGTGAAGATAAGTACAGAGAGCAGCAAATTGATAATGTTAAAATTCTGTTTCGTTACAACAGAATGATATGTAAAGGAGTATTGTCTCTGAATCTGAACCACTTTGTTCATGTTCACGTGGGTCTGGAGAGTCCAGCTCCCCTCCAGAGACACCCCACATGTCCTCAGAATATTCTTCAGACAGACAGATAACAGCCTATTGGTAATTAATCCTTGGGAGATAACTCACACACAAATCTATCCATTTACACACACACACAACGCAAAGCCATCCTCCACAGCTGCCACAGTGGAACAGTCATGGGTTCGCATGGATGCAGCACGACGAGCTTTCACGGGTGTCGCACAACAGATGATCCTTGTCATGACATACATCTGCTGCTCTGCACAAATGGTTGACCTGCACGCAAGAAGTGTGTGTTTATGCAGACAAGCTACAGCTGAGGACAAGACAGAGCTACCTCTTTACTACCAGCAGATCAGACCTTTATGATAACAAGGCTGAAAACAAGACGTGTCTCACTCCTGAAAACTTGGGAGAATAGAAGGCTTTGATTCCACAAGTCACATATTGATCTCTGCAAAAATTAATAGGTAAATACATAAATAAATATAATAATAATAATAAATAAATAATCAATTTATTATTATTATTATTATTATTATTATTATTATTATTATTATTATTATTATTATCATTATTATTATTATTATTATTATTATTATTATTAATAATAATAATAATAATATTAATAATTATTATTATTAATATTATTATTAATAATAATAATAATAATAATAAATAACAAAAATAAATTAATTAAAAAACTGAAGACTTGAAAGCATTATTGGTTTTAAATCAGCAATATTTATCTTATTAGCATGGAAGATATATTGTGGAAACACTGCTGGAATGCTTTTCAAAATAAAAGAGAAACTTCCCTTCTTATTACGCAGTGATTCATTTCAGGTCATTGATAAAATCATGTTTATTCAAGCCTTTTCAGAACTTAATGCAGCCAACACACAATCAACGCACAGCCAACATGCAGCCAAAAATGTAGCCTGTGTAAAAGCCATTACAGCATGGGCCCCTTTGGGATAAATCAAGTTTCTTTGATTTGATTTAACAGAATTGAATTGAACATCAGCCAACATACAGCTAACATGCAGCCTGTGTGAAACCCATGACAGCATGAGCTGTAGTGACCTGCAGCCTGCAGATGTTAGCCTCTTCAGTTGTCCATTGATCAGTGTCCTAAAGTGTTCCCCATCCTAAAACAAGGAGACTCTTTCTATTTCCGTAAGGTTCTGAGTGAAAAAACTATTCTAATGCTGTTTTCTAAATCATTGACTAATTTACGCAGAAGTTGTTAGGGCCAATATCTGCTAAATATTCCACCTGTAAAAACTCCCCAGGTCTCAGATGTGCTTTACCTTAATGCCTTTCTAAAAACCACTCCAGGAGCACAGCTGGTCCGGACATTTCAGCAAACCTCCCACTAATGACTTACAGCGTTGTTTTATTAAAGCTCTTAAAGGAAAAGGAAAGTTTAAGGATCTTCTCACTCGAGCGTGGCTAAATGATCTCTCTGAGATTTACCTGAACTTGTCCTGGCTCGAAACACTCTCCTACTGTACTGTGCCTCCTACATGCTGTATCTAGCCTCCAGTATCCTAAAGGAAGTAATTTGACATTTTGAGAATGATTTCATGACCGTATGATGATTAACTTCATGCCTGAATGTTGATGAGAGGATCATTACCACTCCCATGTCTGTACAGCACACATGAAGCTGCAAGCAGCAGCCGGTTAGCTGAGCTCAACATGAACACAGGGGAAACTAAGAGTCAAACTCCAAAATAGAGTTCTAGTTACTTTAACAGTTTTCAATTTGTGATCTTTTGAAGGTAAATGCCCCCGCAACTTTGTTGTTTTTATTTTATTTTCTCCTTTTTTTTTTCTTTTTGGAGCTTCTCAGGCAGAAATCCCCTAAACCAAGGGTCTTAAACAGGGCTACACCCCTAGGGGGTGCATATAGGTATTGCAGAGAGTCCATGACATTTCTGGTTGATTAGGCATTCTTTTGTATTTTTAAATAATTACTCCACAATATTTCAAATTTTACTTATGTTATTGTCTTGGGACACACATCAGTGGATAAGATGTTAATTTTCAGTCAGATGTGAACTCAAACTGCACACGTTCACTCAACATTCACTTCTAGCTCCTGAAGATAGACCCCTACTCTAAACATAACTTACTACATTGTATATTCTGTGCAGTGGTAAAAACATGGCAATTCAAGATGACAGCCTCTATTAACAAAATCACAAAACTTTTTTTTATTATTTAGGTGATTCTATACTTATTTAAACATACTAATCAAAATTATTTCCATTTCTACTAAGTCTGCTCTGTTTACTGCTGCTAATTGAAGTAATACTACACACAACACACTTTCTTTTGGACTCCAATTATGTATGAACAAAATAACCATGATTTTCAAAACATTCAGTCAGCAGCAAATGGCAATTCTACCAGATCAACTTCCTTTTCCAAAATTTTTAAATCTCGTCATCATACAAATCACACTGTCCAGCAAAAGGTCTGAATAAACATTCAAGGCAGTAAATGTGAGGCCAATAGCATGAAACTCAATCATATCCAGTTTACTATCCCCTCTGGGAGTCCTTGGCAAGGCGGCT
The DNA here is from genome assembly GCF_033239565.1 of Halichoeres trimaculatus. Taxonomy (NCBI): domain Eukaryota; kingdom Metazoa; phylum Chordata; class Actinopteri; order Labriformes; family Labridae; genus Halichoeres; species Halichoeres trimaculatus. The sequence continues at coordinate 15,624,874 of NW_027437179.1, read as the reverse complement.
GCTCTGGGAACTGATATGTGCAGCTTATCCTTCTCTATGGGAATGTCTATCCTCTAAAGTCTGCTCTTGGTCATTGACCAGCATTTCCTTCAAATAAAGAGTAATCATTGGTGCATAAAAGCTGTAACCCCACGTAGACAGACACAGAATCACTGTGTCAACACAGATCAGACTCAGAAAGACTTTACCCCAAACGTAAAGGCAAGGTAAGTCCATTTGTACTCTGGGACGCTTGCACACAATAAGAGGTCTGACATATAAAAAAGTTAAATGTCTGCTTTAACAAACTGTAACTAATCAGATTTAACTAAAAGAGGGAAATGCACCAAAACAAAAGGGAGGACCACTATCAGTGGTTCCATGCATCACTTCATCATTACTGGCCCAATTTTAAGCTAGTGAGACCAAACAAACAGCAAAGGGCCAGCAGCCTCACAGTCACACACCCTGCCAGGTGAAATGATCTGTTCATCATCAGGCCTCACCCTCACATACATAAAAAAAAACCTTTTGTTTAAAACATTTTAGAAGAGAATGAAAATTACAGTGGTAGGATTACATGTGTCATTTCCATCATACTTTATGGGCCATATGGTATGAGTGGGCTGCCATATGGGCTAAGGATTGAGCTCTGGTGCGTATTTACACAAGTACACTAGAGGCAGGTGCCATCGTAGTAACAGATAGCACAGTGGACAGCTTCTATCCTAATATTACATATGTGATTATAAATGACAGGACCCAGAAAAAGAAAATGTCTAAAATATCATTGTCATGTCAGTTGCGCCTGTTTCTTCACAATTTGATACGGAGTGTTAAAATGATTCAACTCAATGTTTAGGAAATTAGATTCAAAACCAGTTTAGTGAAATTCTTGGCTGATAAATAAGGTTTCAGAGATTGATTGATTAAAGTATTATTGGTATGTCAAAGGTGACCAGTCAATGGCCAAATTAGCCAGTTAATGTTTATATAAGCATAAGATTGTATTTTTACCTTTTCTATACACCTAATCTTTCACAAAAATTAATAGACAAACACTGAATTCATTAGATCTTTTTTAGTGGTTTAAGATTTTTTAATTCATAAATAAGTAAAAACCTTAATGGTAAGAACAGCACACTCATAAACTGGTCTCTAACATGTAAGGAATGTTGGAGTGTAATCTGGCAAAGAGCTGTGGCACAACACCCACTGAGTGACAAAAAAGACATAACCAGGCTCACAGCTGATTGACAGATATGTCTATACAGCACCCCCTCCCACACTAAGTGACCTAATGCTAACCACTCACACTGCAGGAAGCAAAAAAGAAAAATGAAAAGAAAAGATTAAAAAAAGAAGAGGCAAGGTCTTTGTACTTACGCAGCTCATCAAAGTGTGTCTCCATGCCGTCAGCGCCCGGCACGGAGCAGATGAGCCTGGCCTTCAGAAAGGTGCTCCACTTGTTCACCAGACAGCAGTGGCCTCCATCATCATTCTACATTTGAGGGAGGACAGACACAGAGCAGCTTCCCCATCAATCACTTAAACTCACACCTCTTTCCTACACACCTACACCAAACACACAGAGCATGATGGTAAGCAAAGGAGGGGGGGGGCAAGATCAGAAACACTGACTCCTCTGATTTAGTCCTCCATCTATGGTGGATCAAAACCAGGATCTATCCCAGAAAGAAAGCTGAGACCAGCTTTTGCTGCTAAGTCCTTACCCATAATTAGCATCTTTGGGAAAATAAATTAATATTTAATCTGAATACTCTTAACAGGCTTCCTCATGCACCTTTGAGGTTTCCCATTCCAGAAGCTGAATGTTTTAATAATTTTCAGCATAGTTAAAGTAAATGTCTGAGAGGTTTCACTTGCTGGTGTGCAAAGAATGCAAGTTCAGATGTGTGACGTAATAAGAATCACAAGGCTAGGTCTCTTGAGGCGGCGCGAGATCCCACTGAGAGAAGGATGAGTGTTTGTGTGCCGGGTCAGTGCCTGACCTCCTCAAATAAATACAATGGCAAACAGCTGAGGAGGCAAACGCACGTACAGCACATTTTCTCACTCGTACCCGTGCTTTTGCACCCGCTGTAAGGCTCACACATGCACGCAAACCCATAAGGGAGTCCCTGCTACACTCACACTAGCAATGTATAAACAACACAAGATGCCCTAAAAGCTTCAAGAGACGTGGACTGCAATGTGTTTATGTTTTCATCTCCAGGCACGCAGAGTTTTGTGGAGAATTCTTGCTGCACTGAGGACTTTCTATCTCTTTAAAAAGCAGAGTTATTTGTCGCTAAATACACAAAAAGTGTTTTAGGACTACCAGGCAGAAGAGGTCAAAAGATCACAGGGTCAGAAGCCAAAGGGCAGTCTTACACACAGAGGCATGCATTGTGGACAGGAAGGTTAAAGACACATGTGGATTCCAGCACATCAGCGTTGAGCAAATACTGGTCCTGTGCCTGTAAACAATCAAACACTCATGCTGGGAGTCTTCAGCCTGTTTTTAATATCCATGCAAGCTTTTCTTTCATTTTGTTTACAGCCAAAAACAAACCCTGCTCACTGTTTACACACCAGGCAGATGCGTCCTATACGGGACTGGGTCACCGGCGTCTGGCCCATTTCGGAGGACTTCTCTCGGAAGAAGAAATACAGCTTGTCGTCATTTCTCTCTGCGCTGTCTGGGATCAGGTGGACGTGGATGAAAGTGGGGTCTGTGGGGAGAGAGGGTGATGAGACGCTGAGACCCAAATAGAATTAGGAAACCGATGGCTGAAATCTTATAAACTGTCCGCCTTCCTGTTTATCACTTGTTGAAAGATCCTTAGCATATGCAAACATTAAAACCTTCACATTTTAGCCTGACATTTGGAGCTCTGTTTGCACTGTATATTGAAAAATCATGCAGGAGAGCTAAACACTGGATGGGAGCCCTATGTATCACCTCTAGCTTTAAAGGAGGTTTACCGTTTAACCATCTGGAGTTGTACTGATCTGTTCGCATGGCTGTCTTTGTTCCCAAAGTACGGAAAATGGCAGAGTCTGTCCCCATAAAGTCAACATAGACCCCAGCATACAGTTCACCATCTGAAAAAAAGAGGAAAAAAAGGTTGGTTAAGTAAAATTCCATGACGATGTTATTATTCTAGCACCTCCCTTGACACATAACGCCCTCTTTAACGTCAAAATCTATTTTTTACCCAACATCTCAAGAATCTACTTTATAAATACAGACGCCCACCAAAGTAAAACTGTTGTCTTGACTTTTCCCTTATAAACAATCTTTTTGAAAGGGTGTGAACTGTTAGATATTATAAACTACCCTCTGTAGTGATTTTGCAGGAAAACTTGGGTGTTTTATTTATTTGTTCAATTTTAAAATTATTACCCACTTCTTTTTTTAAATATGGCATTTCTTTGGGTGAAATCAAGTAGCTGCAAAGCTCTTGCAACACTTGAACACTATTTTCTTTATTTCAATGAAAAAATTGTATCAACTTATTTGTTTCAAATGAATTTCTGAAAACCACTTTAAAAAAAAAGTATGAAATTATTATAAATCTGTCACCATATTAGGTGCTTAAAGTCCATGGAAAGCCTTCACATGCTCTGGGTAAAGGCATAAAATCCATGTGTGGAGACACACAAATGTATATTACAGCCTTGTTAAGCCCCAGGAAGACGAGGTGTTGGTTTTCCAGCTGCTGTAAGGGCCCCTCAGGATAGCACGTGTGACTGTCAGCTTTCAGAGACGCAGGAAGAAGACAGCAGGAGGTGGAGCACAGGAAACAAAAAGCACTGTCCTGTTGCCATTAAATCCAGTGTCACCGTGCTCAGTAGCAGTATAGAGATTGATGATGTATCATTAAAATGTCCATGGATGATTGGATGTCTAATGTGGGAGAGAGCGGAGCTCACTTTTCCTTTTTTTGAAGCACAGAATTCGAAGTCATTATGAACACCTGCTACAGGGTCTCTTGTATGATGCTAACTGGTGGAAGTGGGAGGTAAATCCATCTTGGATGACAGTACTGGTTTCATACTGGTCAGTTGGCACTGTGCTAATGTGGGAAAGCATTGCCAGTGATTTACACCCGCTGCCTCACCCCACACAGAGAAGATCGCCTTTCACTGGTGGCAACTGTGTGGTCTGGTACTAACTGAGTAACCTTGGGCAAAAGGACAGAGGACACGGTCTACACGAACATTACAGCAGATGACAAGCTGCAGCTCCCACTGTTACCTGTCAAATTACCAAAGCAGGATAGATCGAAAGAATTTTGAGCCTTAGTGAAGTAAACGATGTAAACTCAACAGAGTAAAGAAAATAAGCTTTTTTTTTTCTACAGCATGCTGATTAGTTTGTTTCATGAATCCCCATTGTTTCTCAAATTGCAGCTGTTAAAATTCAATGAAATAGGAGAGTTCAGTAAATTATTACCAATCAACAACTAGAACCGTGTTGAAAAAAGAGAAACTAGTTATAGTTTAAAAGGATTTGAAATGTTCAGAAAACCGACATTCAGAACCAAGTTAAAAGAATATTGTGTTCAACAGCATAAAAACCAGTATGCTCAGGAAAAATGGGATTGTGTTGACCTAAATCCTTGGTTTTGTTTGATGGAAACAAGGGGAATTTAACAAAGAAGTCTTTTAAGGATCTTTGTTTTTGTTTGTTTGTTTGTTTGTTTGTTTGTTTTTAAATAAGAAATAATAGAGTGTAACATGGCATGCGGGCCTACAGTTTTGTTTTTTTTATTTTGTATTGTGTTTTAATACAAATTAAAATATTAATTAATATTTTGTGAGAAAAGGGGCAGATATAAAAAGTCTTTTTTTCTTCTTTCTGCTCCTTTTCATTCATGTTTTTGAACGGAATATGTTATTTTTTATGATAGAATGACATAAACTCAAACTAAACTGAAACTCAAGTAAACTAAAACTAAAGATTATGACAGCACTCAATATCAAACAACATTTTAAGAACCACCAACAAAAGTGTCTCATTGTCGTGTTAGACTATGATTAATCTCCGTTTATTAACCATAAAAGCTCTGGTTGGGGGATCTGGATTGTCAGCTTGAAAAGAGACATTTTTGCTGGTAGCTCAAATATTTTTGTCCAATCATGTGTCAGCAGGCTTTAGCTTATGGCTTATCGAAAAGATTTTTGTTGAGAAGAAAAGCAAGAGGAATTTAAACCAACACAATTAAAGAAAATCTTTAATCTAAAAATGACCTATTTCCCCTAATATATATGAAATTTATGAAATTTAATCTAGTGTGTCTTACAATCTGTTGTGTGTGTATATATATATAGATATTTAGATAGATAGATAGATAGATAGATAGATAGATAGATAGATAGATAGATAGATAGATAGATAGATAGATAGATAGATAGATAGATAGATAGATAGATAGATATTTAGATAGATAGATAGATAGATAGATAGATAGATAGATAGATAGATAGATAGATAGATAGATAGATAGATAGATAGATAGATAGATAGATAGATAGATAGACAGATAGATAGATAGATAGATAGATAGATAGATAGATATTTAGATAGATAGATAGATAGATAGATAGATAGATAGATAGATAGATAGATAGATAGATAGATAGATAGATAGATAGATAGATAGATAGATAGGTAGGTAGGTAGGTAGGTAGGTAGGTAGGTAGGTAGGTAGGTAGATAGATAGATAGATAGATAGATAGATAGATAGATAGATAGATAGATAGATAGATAGATAGATAGATAGATAGATAGATAGATAGATAGATAGATACACTTGGTAACAAAATATTACTTGCTGTGCTTCATAAGTCTTTTTTTTCATGTTTTTATGAAACAGTTCAGATGTTCTAACTCCAACAAGTGCATCTATAAATCTATTTTCTTTATGTCTTGGGGACACACCTGACCAAGTTTTCACATTTACGCTTTACAAATCTGCATCATGCCGTTAATGTTTTTGGCAAACTTGGGACCTGTTAATTGTGAACAAATTACTAGAAGTAAGCCAAAGTGAAGCATCTGTGTTACAGTGCTGTCTCCTGTTGAGCTGATATATTCTTAAAATAGAAGAACAGCCATACACTGGGGGATGTAATGGACCAAGAAATGATGGGATTCATGTCTGCAATGCAAATGCCAGATGGAAAAAGGAAATTTTGGCTGGAATTCAGTTAACACTAACCCCTGATTACATCTGAATTACTGAGAAGTTGGCATTGGTTCCCAGAAGCACATATTGCATAGGGAAGTCAGACGATGAGAGGCAACGATTGCCAATGGGTTATTAGATTGGGGCCACCATGATCCCCCAAAACAGCTGTTACTCTGCAACTGGACTTATGGAGGGATAACAATCATTCTACTAAAACTTACAGATTAGAAATGAAACATTGGTTTATATAATACAAATGTTAAATCATGTAATTGGTGAGTATAGTCTGACATGATCTTGTTGCCAAATGGACTCAAACGTTCCCTGTAGTTTTTTCCCTGAATTCAACATCTACACACTAGAGTGATGAATTATTCAGTGCTCCCTTCTTTCTGAGGTTTCTCTTCTTTGTTCTTCAGGTTTTCCACAAAACTGGCCTGACCATCTTGCCCCTTCTTCAACAGGAGGCCATAAATTTCTTACAAAGTGAAGCAGAAGTATAAACTCTATGTTTAGGGGACATATACACGTCAACGGTTATAGGATGAAACGCTAAAGTATTGCTGCATTTTGGCCTCTTGTTCACATGGAAACTGCATTTTAGCCGACATAAAATGGAAACTTTTGAAAACAGCCTCCAGAGTGGTATTTTTCTGAAACGCTGCAGCCCCAAGTTTTGGTGTAAACACCAAGCTGACGTCATGCTCCACTTTGCACATGCACATGCAACAGTACACCAGTACTGTTGTTACAATTGTCGCAGACTACTGTGTTGTGCTTGTGCTGCTGAATCCGCTGACTGTCTTTCAACACAATGCGCATCCGATGCACCACTTCTGCACTTTTGCCTATAGGCCAGATGACCGTCTTGACTCCACTTCGGTGGAGAGCATGGACGTAGTCTCCCTGTCACCACCTGTCTGTTACTGAAACAGAAAATGAGGCACATCGGCTATAGCTGCCATATTGGTAGTGGCAAGGGCTTTGCATACAGCTATAGGGCGCCTGCCGGTCATGTGACCTGAGCTGTGACTCTGATTAGACGAGCTTGCAATCTTAAGATCCTTTGAACCGCCAAGTTTGAAAAAAAATTCACACCCTGTTCAGTGTGTGCCGATAGTAAAGCTAGCTATTATAAATAAATAAATAAATAACATAACATAATATAATATAATATAATATAATATAATATAATATAATATAATATAATATAATATAATATAATATAATATATATATATATATATATATATATATATATATATATATATATATATATATATATATATATATATACATATATATATATATATATATATATATATATATATATATATATATATATATATATATATATATATATATAAAATAAAATAAAGTATTTTCTATTTTCTATTCAGACAGGAGACGTTTTTTGAACGAGGCTGTAAATAGGTTAATTTCTGCTTTGAAAACAGCTTTTTTTGGTTTGGTGTGTATGTGACTTCTGGTACTTCTGCAGCCAGCCTAAAGCAGACTCTTGAGAAACAGCAGAATCTAGCACTTCTACATTGTCTAATATTCTTAGACTGGAGGTTGCCGCTTGGTGGAGAGCTGCCAAAAGCTGCCTCTGGACAAGACGGTTAAAGCGCTAACTACAGGCCTGGCTTGCTTACTATAGCGTTTTTAGTCCCTCAGCATTTCTTTGTGAAAGCAGATTTTTTTCACTGTGTTTTGGGGCGATAAGTTGTCACGTAAACAGGGCCTTAATCAAACACGAAACACAAATGACGACTCCATGTGAGGCAGCTCTGCAATCGCTCTGAGAACCTCTGGGTCTAATCGTACCTGAGCTTATGATCGTACATGATCACGCTCACGTAATACTCACTGATCAAAGCTGACACGCTGTTGAGCTTCGGATCGTAGGAGCACTTTCCTTTCCCAGATTCCACTTTGCCCGGCTCCAAATGGAATATATCTTCCTGGAATGGAAAAATCATATGGAGACGGTAATAAATTCAGCACTCTTCATCTTGTCACTGTAATTCCCTTGTGCAGGGTAAAATGAGGCAGTGAGTGCACTCCCCCTGACTCCTCTGGGACCTACAAGGCATGACGGGGGATGAAGTATTAGTATAATGAGTATGTGTTCATACAGAAAAATACATGCAGAGAAAGTAAGGAATTTTTAATCCTCATCTACGCCACTCTACTCCTGAAAACAATGTGTCTTGAGTTGCTCGGGTATTTTTTCTGCATAATGAACCACATGCCAAATGTCTCTCAGCCTTTTGTGCCTATGGCTGTTGAGGCCTGCTGCTGACACCTGTAATCCAGTGCAGTGAAAACAAACCCATGATGCTGGCTGGATGACTGATGCTCACTGCTTGTGGCATCCCTGTACACCAGCACTGGGAGATGATTGGCAGGAATTTGCGAATGAGAGTGGGGGAACATGAATCAGTGGCATGCAATGACATGTCCTGTAGCCCCTCCACACACACTAGTGCATGTCCAATCTCCATTTATCAGTCCCAATGGGTAAAGGGAAAGAGACAACTCTGTCCTTGTCCATCAGCACTAAAGCAGCGGAAAGAAAATGGCACCGTGCCACACTTACTTCACTGGATCATAAGCACATCCTTTCGCAATCCTCCATTCATCCTTGATTACAGTCACCACTTGTTTAAATAACATGGTGCCGTCAGCTCACTCCCAGCCATTCCAGATGTTATAAAAAGGTCACAAAAAACTGATGTGTACCAGAGGAGAACATGTTTTTATAACACTGTCGCATGTCTGACCCTTCAAAGAAAAAAAAACAAAAAACACTGGAAATAATAAAAATACAACACCTTGGAGTTTGATTGTCCACCAGAGAGACTTTCTGTGTCTCTAAGTGCTTGGAGAGCTTAAACAGTGGAGACATGTTCAAGTATGTGGCTCCTTTATTTCCTTTGCTGCGCTGCTAGTTGGCTACAGATGGCTGGTGTTTGCTCTGGGCTAACAGAGCCTGCTGTGGGAGTGGGTCAGATGCTGACTAGTCCTCCTACCTCTATGGGAGAGACTGCACCACATTCCTACAGAGGGTGGATGGTTTATGGAGCGCTGCAATAATAGGTGGGACACCCGGCGTCATCTCAGATAAGTGGGATGAATGATTTGGGTTTTGGATGTTTAATAAATGCCAGATGTATGGTATCTAAAATGGATATGCCATGCATCAAACAGCAAAGAAAGCCTGAATAATTAAATCTGTGACAAGCAAAGGTCAAGAGATTTCCCTGGCAGCCTGTAAGGCTATGTTTGATAACCCAGCTCACATGCAAAATATGGCATTTAGCTCAAATGCAAAGCACAAAGAAGACAATGACAGATAGGAAAGAGTGCTCAAACAATGAGGCTGACACAACGGAAAACGATTCAAGGACTGTTAAATGAACATGACATGAAATCAAATGCAAATCAGATCACAAAAAGACTTCAGGGTTGTGCAAGGTCTAGAAAAGATTCATGCCAAATGTTAAGGAGATAAAAGTGAATGGGAGTTAAATGGTTTGGTGCTCAGACACATGTAGGGGGAGCGTGCTGCAGGTGACCACGAGCCCAGGTAATATTCAGGGCTGCGGTGCAGACTGGGCCCCACATCGCACCTTCAATCCAAGAGTCTCGTGCACCGCGCTGGGTTCAGCTGCGCGGCTAGCCCTTCCTCTGGCCTGGGCCATCTGCAGATACATGGAAGTCTAAAACAGGAGACAGCAACACAGTCTGCATGTTACGCCACTGATGAGGAGGGATCGTGGAGCCTTCTTCCTTCTGCATCACTCGCATTTTTACTGACTTCCAGATTCGAAGAGGTCCCTTCCAAACCAACACCAATGAAATCAGTTTAATGTATGAACAGAAAGAAGATTAACATGTCTGTTGATGTTTGCAGAGAATGTGCCTAGGCTTATTTGACCAGATGGTTGTAAAGACAACCTTAACAGCTCTCTATTCCATGGTTGAGTCAATAAAGCTCTCACAGTATGCAACATACATTTCCTCAAAGCTGCTGCCAAAGCAAAACATTTGGATACCACAGTTTCCAAAACCTACCAGGACAGCGATAAAGATCTGAAGAAACATAACACAATGAGATCAAATCACAACAATCCACCTGGTTGTTGAAACAGTTATTACAAACCCAGTCACCTTACATGTGTAAGGAAAGGTGTGTGCATGCATCTGTGCTGAGTGTGTCACCTCATGTTTTTGCACTCCGAGTTAACTGCCCAGCACAGCTGAGAAAGGTCCTCACTAGGGACAACTTTAACCAATCTGTTCAATGTGCCAAAGAAAAAAAAACAGCCCTCTCATTAATAGGCAAGAACTGGAACATTCTTCTGACACCCCATAATGGGAGCTCCCATCTCCAATTACCCAACATCTCACATGTTGAAGGCTGGCGGGTGGCCTGGTGGATGCATGCGCGGGTGTGGATGGATAGGCGAGCAAATGGATGGAAGCCCTTTGTAAGCCAATGGTCATGAAGTAACCAAAAGGGACTCATGCAAGCCGTGCCTGCAGTTGCAAGTTCTCTAAACTGTGATGTGTGTCTCAAAGGAGAGTCAACAGGGAAATTTACTTTTTATTTTTCCCATTTTAACAGTCTCCTGGCCATCATTAGGGAACAAGTGTGATATTTAGAGAATAGCGAGGTGTTAAAGGGGAGTATGGCAAGGTAGGGATGCTTGGCTTAGTTTAAGAAATTTAAGAGGTCCCATTAAAGACTGAGACTAAACAGAGTAGCTTTAACAGCTCACTGGGGAAGACAGCTGTGTGCATGTAAAGCTTTGTTGGCTGCTTTGCCAGACCCAGAAACATGGTACCTCCAGCAGGCCTAATGATGGGAGGAAATCCTCGTAAAGGAACCTGGTGTAAGGTGGATTGAGAGCAAGAACTTGTTTAAGGGAAAAAGAAAATCAGGGGCTGGGTGAGGCCAAATAGCATCCAGTGGAAGATAGGTTTTTGCTAGGTTGGTGTATCAAACAACAGCACCTTCTTGGCTCAAACTCTCTTTAAGTGTAAATCCTAACCTGAGGTTTGCGCCCACGGTTGACAAAGGTACAGACTGGATTGTAAGCTCCTGTTCCACAGATGTAAAGCTGAGTCCTGTTCCATGGCTCAATCAGACGGATGAAATTTGCACATTCCTCCTGGAAACATAAAAACTTGAGTCAATTAAACGGCCATAAACATCTCAGTTAAAAGCCACGCATAGCCACAATTTACAGGTTAACCCCCTGCAGATTAACTGAGTGCACAAGTTTAAGAGACTAACAAAAAGTACCAGTTAGACTGTGCCTCTACGTGGGTAATACTTCAAAGTCTCAGCCAGTGGTGTTGTGCTCTCCACTTTGGCCTGGAACATGAATTCATTTCTCCTTCTCTTTGGCTAAATGGCTGGAACTACAATTTTACTGGGCCAATTTTCAACCCTGCAGGTGAGAGTCATTTTCTCTGGTTGCTCTCATTAAAGTTTAAACAGAGAGCTGTATACTTTAAGACGTTGAATATTGAAAAATACATATTTTTCTATATTAGGGCAATCAATGGAGTGGATGGAAACCCCCTCAGTTGAGCAAACTTGATGTGGTTGTGAGTGCTGTCAGGAGGCGTACTTACATTGGCGTCTTTCCCGCTCACAAGGCACTCCATCCTTCTTCGTTCGGACACTGGCCAGTGGATCTGTCAGGAGGGAACAGATGACATTTTTATAGTTTCAAACCAACCTGCTACACATCAGTGGCATTAATGAGAAGTCTGGGCTGAAATTGCAAAAGAGACATCCACCCAGGCAAATATCACTCCTGTTGGGATCGTCATGACCCAATCACAGTAGTTTAATGACCCTACAACGTACAATGTGCACTCCAATGAAAAGTCAATGTGAGTTAACCAGAAACGGCTGCTGGATAGACAACACTACAGAATATTTTGCCCTGTGGAGCAGCTGCTGTTGCACTGAGGTAAAGACACTTCCTTTGACCCTTTGATACAGCCCATTTGAGGGATGGAAGTTATGGGAGAGGGGTAGCGTGGGAATAGTCTTACAATATGTGGATCCTTGTTGATGTCATGGAGGTCCAGGGACAAAATGTGGTCCTTGCTTCCAACATACATACGATCATGGTCCTCATCCATACGCAGGATCCGGTAATCAGAAGTATTGAGAAGGTAGGCAAAGTGATGAGCAGTGCCGGTGGATCTCAGCTCTGTATGGAGACAAAAATTTACCCATTAATGACAGCTGTGGTGCACATGCACATTTTTACAAAAACATGCTTGCACAACTGACACATTCCTGATGCCACTCCTCCAAACAGACTGGAGTTATCTGATGGTTTTCCACCAACACTGCTGCAACTTAACACCATGCATTAGAGGCAACTGCTGCTGAGGGTCTGTCACACTGTGTTGATGGCTTAATGCTCCCTGAGTACCTCAGAAGATCTAGAAAGTCTTACATGATCTGCTTCTCACTACATCAACTCAAATGTTTGAAAATACAAGCCGCAGTGTGACAGATGTAATGTTTAGTAAAATTGTGTGGTGTGCTGTAGGGCTGGACAATTAATCAGATTTTAATCGTGATTTCAATTTTGCCATCTGACAATCATAAAAACAATAAAATCGAAGAAAAACATTTAATATGTCACACAGTGTAGATGTATGCAAGTTCCTGTGCATCATAGCTCTTCTGTGTTCCATGTGCAGCCACAGCAAGTGTGTGTGACTTATGTGTATCAATAATACTGTATGTGCCACTTGCTGGTTCTTAAAAGTTGTGTTTAAATCAGTACTGAAGTTTTTGAATAAATGAATAATTGTATATATTAATTTTGATTTCAATATCACTTAAAATAATCGGGATTCTTATTTTTACCATAACCGCCCAGCCCTAGTGTGTTGATCAGTATGGCTGATTCATGCAGCTGCATCCTTGGTTGGACCACACTCCACTAAGGTCAAAGGAGTGAGGCTCTTAAAGCAACACAATGTAGTCAACAAGTTTTCTCATGTCAAGTGGCTCACAGTCTTCCTTCAGCGTGGTGCTGGAGTGTTTGTTTGATATATTCTCTTCGGTTCAGCAACCATGCACAGGCAGGGCAGAGAGGCCGCTGCAAAGAGAGCAAAGGCCCCATGCCACACCATAGACAAACACTCCTCCACAATCTATAGGGGAGAGGCATTACAGGGTGGCATTCACATATTGTTGGACAAACACAGGGGTTTAACTCAGACAGCAGGATAGTCCTGTGTCAGTGTTAAGCTTTATTGTACAACCATCAGACCACAAAGAGCTTAAAAAAGGAGCCACACTTTGAGGTTAACCAGAGTTCTCTTTTGTTGATTTAGCAGCAAAATGTGGTGAAGGGAAATCAAAGGATAAACTGTTGAGCACAAGTTAGCTTTGTAAAACCGATAATAACTTAATGAATGATTTTTTTTCTTTTCTTTTTTTTTTCGGTGAGCTCCTTGTGTGCGGTCATGCTCAATATGTATGAAGCTACTGAGAAGCATTCCTATGTGGTTGTTAGCTGGTGGTACAGAAGAGGTCTGGACACCAAAGCATGCAAAGCCATCAGCATGTCCACCAGTGGGCCTTAAAATAAACACCATCTAGAGACCGTTTTAAACAGACTATGGAATCTGATATTACCCGTCTTTCCAGCCAGGTCTAAATTTAACATAGGGTTACATCAATAAGCAAAGATTAATAGCATTAGATTTGCTGTATTTGTACAGTTTGATTTAATAACCATGCCCACCAACAGAATGTTTACAGGTCAGCAGAATGACTGACAGCTGTCAGAGGAGCAGCAACATGTGCTCGGACGCTGTGATTATTTGTGTTGGGGTTTAAGCTGAATGATGAGTCCCCATGCACTCTAGCTGTGTTTATGTGTGTTTGCAGTGAGTGCGTAACACACTGGATGAGAATGCATGTGCATACAGACAAACACACATATAGCAAAGGCCAGTGGAGGTCCTTTCAGCAGCACCTCAGTGTGTGTTTGCTGTCAGGGGGTCTGGATTGGACGCCATCTTTAAGCCACAATGGGAATGTGAACACGCTCTGCACACATTGCAAAAACGTACCCAACAGAGAGCTTCAAATTTAGATATAAAGACATGTAATGTAATCCCGTAATTGTCTGATAATGAACATATAATTAAGCCTGAATCTGCCTTACAGCATGTCCAACTTTTAGGTCACAATGAAAACACAGCTCACTATAATGAACAGTGATGAAAACTCTTTCCCCACACCTAATCCTCCATATCTAATTGTAATGTCGACGAAATCACAGAGAGCTAAGCTTATTAAATTGCGATGTTGTTGTTGAAAGGAAACCCTTCAGGTCTTTCTTTCTTATGGAATGTTCCAGTGGCCTGTAATTTTTTTTCTTGTTTAACTTCTCCAGGGTTTTCATATCTACAAAGAATAAAACTACACAGGATTCTCACATGGTGTTAATACTGCAGCCTGAATGCTGTTGGGTCGACTACTATCAGGGGGAAAAAAAGAATCATTTAAAACCTATCACCACATGTTTGAAAAAGAAAAGCAAAAAAAAAAAAGAGCACGACAATTCTACCCAAGTGTGAAGTCACTGTAGCTTTTAGGCATCATTCCCCACCCTGTCAGCTTTTCTCACTTCAGTCCCAAAGTCAACCCTTGCCAGGGGCAGGGGTACATGGCTTTGTGCTACAACATGTTGATCAAGAAGTCATGATGGCAGCCGACTGGGCTTGGCCGCTCCACTGCTGAGGAGGTCAGGCCGCCTGTGGGAACACGCCAAAAAAGGTGGTTCTTGTTCTGAGGCTAGTGCCAGGAAAACACCCAGCCAGTATCAGCTGGGGGAGTCGTGCAGAGAGGCTGCTGTTCTGTGTGAAGGCATGCCAATGGAGGCTGATGAGGAGCTTACTTTGGAAATATAAAGAGGAATAGGTTGGGTTGTGTTTGGTGAGTTTTTTGGCATACTAGGAATGGGCATTGATAAGATTTTATCAATATCAATGCCCTTATCGATTATGCTTATCGATTCATTTCTTTATTGATTCTCTTATCAATTCCTTCTTTTTCAAGTGAACAAATATGTAATTGGTCACTGGATCTGGATATCTCTTGGCGTTAATATACAGAAATAAGTAAAAATTGCACGTCATGTGACATTGATGTACAGTTTTGTAATTTGTTATTGACTCAAGTAAGCCCTTTAGAGTATCGAAGTGGTTATAGCATCCTTCTAAGTTGTTTGGAAGCTTGCCGTAGCTATGAAATCAACCATGAGCCTAACTTTTCTTTCATTTGCCTGAAAGTATTCTGACATTTGGAGTTCTCCGTATTGTTAAAAAAGAGTAACTGTGATATGCCTCTGTGATGAAAGTTGAAATCCTACTCTGAAGCCAAAGTTATACCAATGGATGCTAACTACTAGCCAATCAATGCAATTTCCCGTATATATTAGCATCAAGCTAGCGCTATTTTGTACTTTAAATGTATTGAAAAGGAATCTCCTGTGAGAGAGTAATGAATATTTCTGTGTTCAGTTGGTCAATAAAATATCAAGCTAGAAATCCTTAAACAGAGTTTTCTTGGGAAATGTTATCTAACTGCCAAGCTAAGGAAGCTGCAGCAGACTAGTCACATAAGGTCCAGCAGCTCTGGCATAGTGTAAAGAGTTGATAAGGGAATTGTTCAGCACAATGGCTAATGATATCGATGGACTGAAACATTTCTTATCGATTCTCAACAGGAACATGTTTTCGATTCCTATCCCTAAAGCATACGGCCATTAAATTTTTAAAACACTATGAAGAAATGTGTTGGATGGATATGAATGACTAAAGATATTCTTTAAACTATTCAACCATTACAGTCTCTTATACATTTGACCACATGATCAATCCACCGCCTTCACTGCAATACTCATCATGCTTCAAGCAGAAGATCAGAGAATCTATTTTACAGGGATAGACACAGAAAGGAAGGACTACTGTTCCCTTTGTCAGCCACATTAGGGCATGACAGCCTTTTCCACACACACACACACACACACACACACACACACACACACACACACACACACACACACACACACACACACACACACACACACACACACACACACACACACACACACACACACACACAGACTTATCCTCAAGATTTAGAGACTGGGAGCAGTGTACAAGTATGTCCATTAGAGCCAGATAAACTCTTAAAGTAGCCCATTACTGGATGTATGGTTTAGGTTCACTCTGGGGGGTCTGCACAGACAGCAGGCGCATTGTTTCAGAAACGCACCACTGGCCCCTGAGGAATGGCAATGGCTCTATTAGAGGTGAAAGTAAGCTGGTGATGGAACCTGATCCTTGTTCTCAATGTCTTGTCCTTAACTCGTCCACTTACTCTAGTACGCTTGTATGTCTGCACTTGCACGCAACTCAGAACAAAAGTGGTGCCTGTGCTCTACCAGAACACCGACCGTAAACTGATCTAACAGCAGTGAGCTCAGACATCCAAGTCAGCTAGTGAAAGGCAGACAGGTTCACTTACTTTAGTCTACTGAACACAGACAATCCTCTACTCTTTCCCAACATTGCAAGGTGCTGCTGGCTGATACAACCTACTGCCTGCTCCCACAACTCAACACTCTGCTTTTGGCTGCAGGAAAAGTTTGAGAAGAGTGAGCCGAGTAAGATGAGACCTGAACCTGAGACCTGGTTAGATGTCAGCATAGAGCCAAGTGACAAACCATGGGCCGTTTCATAGACTTTAAATGTTGTCAGACACCTCAAACTTCCACCCCAAACTTTGAACTCTCTTCTCTCTTCTACGGCATGAGATAGTCAATGGTGGTTAGAAGCTAAGTACATCTTTAGTTCAGTAAAAACTATTCATTTATTTCAAACTGAAGAATCTGTTAAGTTTTATGCAATAAATTTGACTCATTATATGACCCCAAATCAATCTGTAGGTCAACAATCAGCAACCAGCTTCTATCCATTTTCTCTGCTTCTGTTTTAAAATTTCTTATGAATGATGTAAACTTCTTAGTGATTGCTTTAAGTTTCATCACTTATGAGAGTTCAATAATTTATAAAATGTTAATTTGAGACCTGGAGTGAGCAGCACAACCTTCCTTAGGAATTATCAAAAACAAATGTCTGATGTTCAGTGAATCAGCTCATCTATAACACATGACAAAAATGGCATCAAGTGTAATTTAGCCTTAAGCCACATTAAAGGCATTCAGCCCCATAGCATCAGAACTCTGTATTATAGATGAGTAAATGATGTGATAGATATAACGTTTTGGTAACTGGCAGCATCTATTGACCTTGTACTCTGTGGGAATAAAGTATGGTGGCAGAGAACAAGCATGAGTACTCAATGTGGGTGTCACACCATGAGTAAATTGTGTTTATCAAAAAAGGGAGCTTTTCATCCTAATAATGTTGAAGATCCTTCCACTGCCATGATAAACTGTACTCTGTTGTTACATGCATTCTTATTTCCAAGAAACATATATGATGCACTCTGTTTAGTGAAACATTTAAGAGACGATTCAAAAGAAAGCTCTTCTTTGCCAGTTCTGCAGGTCGGGGATAATCCAAAAATAATCAAAAAAAACAATTTAGATCAACAAATAAAAACACTGCTTGAGTTGCTACTGAATTGTGTACTTACGAAAAACATTTCACCTTGTCTTATGGAATAGGATCCACAGTCAATCCAAAATCAAAGGTATGGACGTTATGATCTGCTCAACAAACAAAGAAAGATATCAACTTGGGAAAATGAAATAAAGTTGAGTGAAAGACTAATTTTCAGTCTACTGCCATCATCACATGAGAAAAAACTGCTAAATTGTTCAAGAGGGAAGTCCAGCACAGAACCTTGGCAAAACAAGGAGCCAAAGAGTACATGTGTGTTTTATCAAACTCACTAAATGAGTTTTCTGACCTTGAACACAGGCTTTTGTGATGTGCTTCTCTTAATTTCTAGCTCAGTAAATGCACCACTTGCTTCACATTTTGTATAAATATACTTGTTCTTAGTTGCAGACTCCAGTAGGTGTGTTTCTGGCTGCACCCTGCGCTGGACAGAGGCCTGTAGGACAATGCAGTGGTTGTACTGAAAAGTACTGCAGTTGTCCCAACCTCCTGCAGCCCCTTCCTCAGAAAATGATAAATAAAAAATGTATTTTTTGTCAGCCTGCCTGGTTAAATGAGGTGTGGAAACTCACTGTATAGGAGAGACATGCCTCACTGTCAGACAGAGCCAGCCCTCCTCCTCCTGAGAGAATACTTGGCTGCTGACGATGATCTCCGGGGCTGCAGGCCTGCATGTTATAGCATATCTCTCCATCTAAAATTAATAGCCAACGGGCCCAGTTTACTTTGGAAATATGTTTGGACAGGAAAAGTTCACTGGCATGCAATATACTCTTTAGCTCACATCCCCAGAAGTAAGAAAAAACACAGACTATTGCTGTCTTGTATGAAATGACTTCTCCCCATGCTGTCAGAGATAGAGAATACTGGATTTTATGTATTATATCTCAAGCTTAATGCATCTTACTCGTTCAGTGATGTTTTATCTTCCCCTGCTTCAGGAGTGATACTGCATGAAGTGTAAGTTAACAGTGCACAGCCCCTACCACTCATTAATCTTCAGGAAAATAAACCAGAAGCATCAAGGAAAACTCTGGACAGAGAGCAAAAAAAAAGAACAATGAATAGAGTAAGACAGGATGAGATTCGTTACACACCCTGCCACTTGACCGTGCAGCACACAGCCGCTACGTGACACTGATATGTGTTTCAGCTCTCTGCATACTCTGGCTTCAACCGCGGTGAATTAAAAGTACAGGATGCTGCCAATGATAGTGGAGAGCATGTTGGTGCCTGAAGCCTGCTTCTCCCTGAAGGGAGCAACAGAAAATGAGGAGGATGGGGGATGGTGATGGGAAGAAACAAAAGTTTGCGGTCTGCTGCTTTGACACCAAACAGGAAGGGAGAGATGAGCAATGTGGAAGGACGTGTGTAGCAATCACCTGCTCAATTCACAGGTCTGTGGTTTTCCCTTGTGTAACGTATGGCTGATAATTAGAAACTGCAGCTACTGCAGCAGCTGACCCTTTCGTCTACACAACTTCACAGTGGGGAGCTACAGTTAAAATGTAAGGGCTATACTGTTTTGCACCAAAACAAAAAGCACATTTCAAGTCTTGAGTCTGACAGTGCTTCATTTAGTCTGCTTGGGTTATAGATATATAGTGACAGACATAACCTGCTAGCTCCCAGCTCATCATAAACAAGCTGCACTACCTAAGCAAGGTCCTAAGGCAATCTCCAAGCCGTCAGAGAGGGGTGTGTTAGTTCACACAGAGTGGAGTGGCAGCAGTGATAATTAGGGTGTTTAACAGGGGGCGGGAGAGGTGGCTTGCTCTCACACATCAAAGCAGCACTTGTCAGGAAACCTGGCCAAATATTCTGAATGCTGTCAGTGCAGAGGAGAGCTTCAGTAAAGATTGCCCTATTACTCTTTCAAAGTTACATTCCATTTCAACGAGAACAGCAGAGTTTTGCACAAATTACCCCAAGAGATTTTTTTACAAGCTTGACTAGTCGGCAGTTGGGTCAACTTCAAACAATGAGCAGCGATGAGCTGAGATACCACTGGCAACAGTGTCACAGGATTGGATTTAACACTCCTAATAACCAGGGGTGTGGCCTGAATCGAGGCTTGTCAGAACTGATCATTTGTTCACATAATCCTCGAGTGTGTAGTGTCAATATGACTGATCCAGAAAGAGTCAGAGCCTCCCACTCCTAGGATCAAAGATATCAACATGTTTTGTATTAATGATTCCAGGTCTCCAGGTCAAACTGCCTCTAACAGGACACCCACAATAACCAGTGAGATCAGCAGACTGGGAAGTGTCACCAATTGGATGCTTTACCAATATCATCTTTCACTACAAAATCAGAGATTTGTACACAGATGCTGTCTGCTGTGTGCTCAGGAAGGACTCTTTCTTTCACTCATCATCCTACTGTGACATGGCCTTCAAACTGTGCAGTTTCAATTTGGATCGGTTTGAGAAATTCTTGACTTCCTTGTCACAGCTTCTCCCTCTAAATTAAAGTGTTAAAGTCTGATAAAATCATATTTTTTTTTTCAAGCAGACTGAGATAATTAACTTTGTCTACAGAGTGATATGCTAAAAAAGCAGAAGAAAGCGCTCCAGCTCTAGTCTGTAAAGGTTACAAAATGTGACAACAGATGGGTGTTTATATAAATTTTGTTCAAATATTTTGAGATTTACCGACTGTACACAGAAGGAGTGGAATCAGCTTACATCCAGACTCCTGTATCCAAAAGCGGCTATGGTCTCTCTTTCCTTGATTTTCTATACTTGGATCTTTATTTATCTAATCAGGGTTTCTTACAAAGAGACACAAAAAGTGACTTAGTTTGCAGCGCCTGCCTTTACTCTCCTTCAACATCTCCCTTCGACATAATTAGTCTTCATGTCAAACATTTACAGGACTCATTTGGTTTTGTGTGCGCTACATGCTTCAAAGCCAGGAGAGAAGTGACACAGTTGTTAGAGAATGCCTGTGTGATTACTTGAGAGTGAGTATGAGGTTAGCTGTGCGGCTAAATGAAAAGAAAAGATAACAGCATGTGAACCCAGCATCTGCTCGCCTCGGCTTAGTAACTCCGTGGGACGGAGGATAATAAGAGCGGTCAGGGGCTCGGCCAGAGTCACATCAGATAGGACGCATCATTCAGCAGACAACAAATATGCAGGGGCAGAGGAGAGATCTGATCTGACCTGCTGGTAAATGCTGAAGAGTTCGGCTCATAAAGGAATGGTAATCTTTTGTGAAGTGCTCTCAGAAGCGTGGTCAAGCTTCGCTCTGTTTGTAGTGTGTGTGTGTGCATATGTGTGTGTGTGTTCTTTGTGAAGAGACATGATCTGCAGCTTGCTGCTAGGAGAGAAAACACAGACATAACAGCATGCCTGTAAAAACACCTGCTTCCTACAAGAATCAACACACACTCCTTTCCTCACCATCATCCAGCTTCAAACATGACATCAGGTGAATGAAACCAAGAACAGTATTCCTTCACAACAACACACAATTCTGCACAGCTATTTAAAGGCTGAAATGATGTTAATTTAACTTTGATTATGATCATTGTTTATGCCAGTATGCTGTGGCTACACATTAACATAATCCATCTTTTGAGGTTAAATACTTTTATTTGATTCATTCTATCAATTAATTGTTTGGCTTGAAGCATCTTAATTCTCAAAGATTAGGCTGTGCTGTTGTTCTTGTCACTCATATTTATTTTGTACGACAAGCCTAGTAAAAGAGACACGTTAAAGCGAACAATCACACACTTGTGCAGTTAGTGAAGGGGTAAAACTTTTTTTTTTTTTTTTTTCAAATTTAAAGGGACAGTGCATATTCCTGAACATCTTAGCATAGCATCCATGCAAATTTACACCTCTGTACTTACACAACTCACACACAAAAAAAAGGAAAATATTGCTGTCCCAGAGTGTAATTACTATGGGTTGTAAACTCAAGGCTGGACTGCCAATAGATGAGAGCAAAGCATCAACAACATAAGGGCTGAGGGTGGGGCTACAGTGACCAACGATGAGCAGTGAAAAACAGCCACTCTTAATTAACATAGCTGTAAAAAAAAAATAATATACATTCTGCTGTTTAGTTTAATAAATAACAAGGTATAAACCTGATCTATAAGAGAGGCAAGGCATTGCTGCTTTAAATTTGCCTCAAGTTTATGTTTCGAGTGAGGAGACACCAACAAAACAACAGGGGACTCACTTAGCAGCTTTACTTTTTGAATATGGCTGCTTGTTGATTACAGTAGCCCCACTCCTGACCTCTGACATAGTCAGGGCTTTGCTCAGCAAAGAGTTGGAGCTTGTTAGGCCCCAGTTTTGGGCACCTGGAGCCAGAGCTTTGTCTGTGGAAACACAGAGAATCAGCGCTAAGTCAGGCACTGACCTGGAACTGGCACTAGCACCAGTTTAGTGGAAAATAGGGCTGCACGATATTGGAAAAAACTGACATTGCGATTTTTGGGGGGTTTGCGATATATATTGCATTATTAAAGATAGAAGAATTTTCACCAAATGACTTGAATAGCTGTGTTTGGGAAGAATTTGGTTGACTCACAATGACACCATTGTATTCTTATTATACCGTTTAAGCCAGGCCAAGGGGGTTTATCTGTTAATGATGAAGATTGCTGTATATGAAAGGGATCCAGGAGGCCATGTCTCTGTACAAAATAGAATAGGTTTCAATTTCAGTTGCTTTTTTTTCATTTCTCCGATAAATGGGGGAAATGCGACAGTCACATCATATGCACGATGTGACTATTGCGCATGCACATATTGCGATGGCGATGTTCAAACGATACATTGTGCAGGCCTAGTGGAAAAACGGTATTTGTCGCCATCCTTCACTCACAGCGTCTGCAGCTGACACCACTGACAAGCTACTAATGCAGTGACATACTGATGTTTTACAGTGACGCAATGATGCGGCTCCAAAAAAACTTTGCATCAAAGTCAGTTTAAGACTGAGAATGAGGGTAAATAGTAGAGTCCGACCAATTGGGGTCGATACCGATACCGATACTGAGGGCATTAAGAAGCCAATATCCGATATATCGGCTGATATCCGATATATCGGCTGATATCCAATATATTGGCTGATATATATAATAAATCCATTGATATACACGGGATATATACTGTATATGAACACAAATAATTACTAGCTATTGAAAAGTTCCATCTTCCATTTAATGCATGGGACTAAACTAGATTTTAAGTAACAATGTAGCTGCTTTCAGAACATGTAATAAATACAATTACAACTAAATACATAGAAACATTTTCAAAAATTATTTCAATTAAGACAATAACTTGTGAATTTATAAGCCCAGGTTAATCCTTCATGGCATTATGAAGTGAGACGCTGTGTTGTAGCCTTATACTAATTAACACACAGGAGCAGGAGCAACAGAATCACCGCGGAGCAAAAATGTTTACAATCGGCTACATTTTGGCTGATGTTGACTAATCAGTGACAGGTTATAATCGGCCCACACGATTAATCGGCCCACCCGATTAATCGGTCGGGCTCTGGTAAATAGAGAGATGAGAAGTGATGGGCATGCTTTGTTTTTTTGCTCTCACACTTCGAAACTAGTATAACTCTTTCCTGCCTCAACACATTTTCTGATATTTAACCATCTTAACAAATACACACCAAAAGCACTACCACACAAAAAACCCTCACTCACTTCAGCTCAAGCATTACTATTGATAATGTGCACCAGATGTTCTACGAAACATGGTCTCTGTGTTTAAAACTGTCTCTGTCCTGTCACTGTCGGGTCCCCTCGTGCCCCACCACTCTCTTGTCAACCTGGGGGTTCAACCATTCTATTATTAGGAGCCACTGTGGTGCCCTGCCCCTCTTCTGTCCAACAGCCCCCCACGCTAATGGCACCAATTTGTATTCACTGTCAGCTCTGATGAGCTCTCATGCGGAGAGATTGCCTTATCACAAGGCCTCTGGCTCCCATCACCTAAGCCCCTCTCCTGCTGACTGCCAAGCCCAGCATTGTGACTGACAGGTGGAGAGGGTGAGGGGGTGAGTGTGGAGATGAACACTTGTCTTTGTTTTCTTGCTAACTCTTGTAACAGAAGGCAGATGTGCTCTTGCCCAGAATCAGTTCACCAAGACAACCTGAATCAATAAAGAATCCACGATCAAAACTTAAATGAGACACACACTTCCCGTCCTTTTAATTTCCACGGTGCTTCGTTCTCATTCTGGGAAAGTGGATGTATTTAAAGCCAGCAGTGTACACCTGAGTTCCTCTCCAAACAAATGAACACCTTCCTTCCTTGATTTGGCAGGAACATATAAAGTTGGAGATCCAGCTGAGGAGGAAGTGAAATGGAGAGAACAAGTAAGGAAGGGGATCCTCCCATGAGAGTCTTGATCTAATCGCACACATCTGCACAAACATAGCTCTGTTTTTACTGACATATGTTTTATTAACAGTCTCCGGCTCAACAGTGACACATTTTGTCCCTTTCCCATCCCACATGTCAGCTTCAGCGATCCTTCAGTGACCTTTTACACACAGAGTGTTTGCATGAATCACTTGTGTTTTCAGTCTCAGGAAACTGGCCAAGTAACTAGCTGCTGCCTTCGCCTGAAGTCATTTGAGCTTGAAATGGTACATGTGCCCTAACAACGCCTGGATGATGCTCAGTAAAAGCTGCCTGTGCTAGTCAGCAGGGTTTCTCCAGCCCGGGCCAGGAGACGTGCCGAGGTCACAGGTTACTTCGCAGTAGTAGCTGTGCTTTATGTTCTGGTTTAATCTGGGATTAGCTCAGGGTCAGGGTTATCTCTCCTCAGCCTGAGAGGAATCAGGAAACAGGGATTGCCTGGGGTAAAGTGGCATTACTGGATGGCTTGTCTAGAATTGCAATGAGCCTGTGATCAACAGGAGTAAAGACAAGAAAGAGAGAGTGAGTAGATGTAGAGCATGACTCACTGGGCTCTGGGTTGTAACCTCTCTGCCATCACCCTAACACTTGCCAGCCCTGCAATCCAACTCAACGCAGATCCACATGCACTAAGAATTACTACACCCAGTGAACCAATGAATCACTGTGTGTTATATCTGTCTAGCCATAGTTATGTGCATACCTCCTGGTTTCCTGAGTACATTGAGCATGGTAAATTCATTTTAATGCTGGTGTAGCACCGAGGAGCCAGCAGGGAGGCGAGCTAAAAGTGTCTGTAACAGGGGAATGAATAAAAAGCATGGCAGAAGAAGCAAGCAGCACAAAGACAGAAGTCTCCGCTGAAAAACTGTGTTGGCATACGCCTCCCTTATCTTTACCTGGCTTTTGTCAACTTCATGTCACATAATCCCCAAATAATAAACACACTGGGTGGGTTCTGCTGTCGGATTTCAAGGCTACCTGGGAGAAACAGACCTGATTATTGAAATAAGGATGGATTTGTAAAAGAAGAGGTCTTAAACTCAGTTTTTGTTAAAATTTTGATGAGAATTAGATGAAGGGAATCAGTTGAGTGAGGACTGAGGGCCAAAAGACAATGAAGGTTAATAAATCTAGTGTCTTACATTACTTAAGTTGCCAGAAATTAACCCTTTAAATTCTAAATAAATAAAAATAGTGAAACTTTTGTTGAAGCATACAGTTTTAGAGTAGCTGAAATATTCATGTGTCATTTTGTAAAAAAACCAATACTTCCAGGTTATAATTTCTGGCACTAAGGCAACTGCTGGACACATAAATTTATTCTGAGAAATGAAAAAAAAATTGCTGCCACAGACTGTCTACAGTTTTCAAACAGATACCAGTATGAGTACACCCTCTTGAGTAATTACTGATACCACTAGTACTTTTGGTTGCCTAAAACAGTGACAGATCATTTTGAACAAAAACAGCACAGTCACTCTGCCATTAAGTTTAAGATAAAACAAAAACAACTCTTTGAGTTTATTTATGTTTTTGATAAATTAGAAAAAGTGTAAAATAAGGCTTTGTTTACACAACAACCTTTTAACCAAAAACGCTAAATCACAGTGAAAAAAAATCTGTGTTTACATAGATTTGCTGAGGGACTAAGAAAACGCTGTAGTAAGCATGCCAGGCCTGTAGGTGGTGCTATAACTGTCTTGTTCAGAAGCCACTTTTGGGAGATCTCCACAGGAGTAGGGTTGGGCCCATCATCTGGTGTATTGGGGAAAACTAAATGCAAACGTGGAGCAACTGATGCACATTTTGCATATAGGTAATCCACAACGATCGCAACAACATTATTGTTGTCCTGTTGTATGTGCTCGCGCAAAACGGAGTGTGACGTCAGTGTTTCCTCTGAAAATGCCGTCTCAGTGTTTACACATCAACGACGTCAGCAGCGTTTCAGAAAAATCCCACTCTGGAGGCTGGTTTCAAAAGTTTGCGTTTAGGTCAGCTGAGACGCTGTTTCTGTGTAAACGTGAGGCCATAGCTTTTGCGTTTCACCCTAAAACCATTGTCGTGTAAACTGCCCCTGAAGCTAATAACTATAAGCTCTCCATGGATCATGCATGTTGTCTGAACTCGACCTGACACACATTTTATGTGGTGTCAAACTGCAGCGATGTAGCGAGGAGGACATACGATTTTTTTTGTCTTGAGTATCAGCAGCCTTCACGAGTACTGATATGGCTGGCATCAGTCCGATACTCGATACCAAAACCAGTACTCGCCCATCACTACTAGCTACTATCTGATAGTTTGAAACTTATTTTTAGTCATAAATTTGATGTTGACATAGTGAGTCTGTATCCAAAATAATCCAAGTAGTTTCCATTGGAAGACCGCAAAGGGTTTAAAACTTACAACAGATAGTGCGTGCCCTGAAAACTGTGAGTACATGCAAAAAGACCTTCTTGGCAGCTTGAACCAGACCCTAAAAGAACTCAGTAAGACAGAGCGGAAAAATGTCTCAATGCAACAATACAACTCTTTGTCTTTCAGGTGCACCCTGACAGGCCAGTGGCAGATTTACAATTGTTCAGACACAGGATATAGCAAGCTAATGTATGTGACACCAGAGACCCACTGTAGTGCCCATAGGTTATGAATGCCTTATTTGTTGGAGCAGTGAGGGGTCAGTGTGTGGGAGGCCAGTTGTTCCAGCCCCTTCCTGAGAATGTCAGGACGACAGGACAGACTGTGACAGCATCCATTGTGGCTCTGCTCCAGGTCTCTCCCTCCCACCAGGCTCCTGCTGATCCCTTACCCTCAGTAAGTACACAGCATGCCACCTCAGCGCTTATCTTCCTGTTCCCAGGGAGGGCTGGGGAGGGAGGAGTTGTGGTTCAGGCAGAAATGTCTTCAACATTTTATTTGACATGTACAGTTTCTCTGTTCGGTCAGTCAGATGATACAGGAGACCAGTGGACATCCCTCGGGTTTAACTCTTCTCTGAGCAGAGGGAGGTCATCAGTTTGCTTCCAATGCCCCTCCTAATTCCCAGGCTTAGGGGACAGGAAGTGGGATTAGATGACAAATTCCAGTTTCCACGTGTATGTCCGCAGCAGCATGGCATTTTGCCTCATCAGTTACTTTCTCCATTCAAAGGACGCTCATCTGAATAAAGGGGATTAGCCCTCTACAAACAGCTTTGTGTTGTCTACTTCCCCTTGCCTTGTTGGGTCTATCAGTCAGGGGAAGTGCTTGAAATTTCTACATCGCGAACAGACGGACTCATGGGAAAAGAGAGTTATGGGGCAAAAGGTGCTCGTAAAAGCTAACTTCTTCAGCGCTTGTTAGACAGTCGAATTGCTTTGAAAAGCCTCCATCCACAATCTGTCAAACAAAGCTCACTGAATGATTATCCATCTCAGAGCTTTGTGTTCAAAAACTGAAGGCGACACTCTCAGGAAATAAATTGTCTCATTTATTACAGTCCTGGAATCACCAGCAGAGACTCAATCTGAGGTAAAAAGACAGCAAGGAGCAGAAGCCACCGGTTCAGCTGTGCTCTCTGACGTTATAAGCCTGCTGTTCGTAAACCACGGCTGTTTTAAGGGCCTTCCAGGGCTCTGCACTCTTATCCTCTTTCAGAGTAAGAATGAGATAATAAGTTCCCTTAAGACGAGAGGAATTAATCTGGTGAGGGAGCTTGTCCCCGACTGACAAAGTTTCTTATTCTTTTTAAGGAAAACAATAATAATCCCAGTTTGTAAATAGTGGGACAACCCTAAACACTCATCAGAGAACTGGCATTGTTGATTAAATGAGTCTATTATGTTTATGTTTTTTTTTCAACAGTGTAACTTTTACCCTATGAGTGTGTTCAGTACCATCATTTCAATAAAATCTATTTAACTGTTAAATTGGCAGAGTTTGATCTACGCCCATATAAGGTGATGTTAAGGAGATAGCAGCAGAGAAGGGCTGAGGTTTGAAGGGTCACTGGGTTTACCAAGCCGATTTAGCCATCCCAGTTTGTCATGGGTAATCTCCCTACAGCTAACAAGGTGATAAAATCAGCCAGCTGACTGCAGGACATGGATAAAGAGAGCAGCAGACAGATAGGGAGGGTGAGAGGGAGATGTGTTTGAGTGCATGCCTTCTTGGACCTCATCCCTCCATCTCTCACACACACTCACAGATAATAGGCATAGCATGTGCATCTCAACACGCAAGTTAAGTACCGTCACACACCATAAGTGTGACTCCTGATGGTCCAGACATGCAGCAGCTGGAGTAATTTAAACAAAATGTACAAAAAAAAGGAAAATGAGATGCAACAATAGATTAATATCTACAGATTCTAAGTGCCCGTGACAGCAGTTCCTCCAAACACATTTAACAATCGAGCTCAGCAGAAATGAGGCAAGTCCAAATGGAAGCTGCAGAACAGGCGAAAGCAAGAAGCGTGTGAAAGGTTCATATGGTTCCTCTGAGACAGAATATGGAGGTGTTCTTTTTAGCTACGATGGCCAAAACCATAACCTTCTGAGAAAAAAACAGACACACAGCCAATGCATCCTCATTTCCTTTCTTTCTAGCCCCCTCAGTGTGGCCTCCTTTATCCCTTCACGTCTTTCCTAACACAGAAAGTATGCTCTTTAAATCAAGAGGACTCTTTTTTCTGGCTCTTCCAGCCAAACAGAATCAGCCTGAAAAGGTGGGAGCTTTGTGAGCGTTATTCTCTCTTGCTCCCTGTGTGCACGGGGAGCAGCACAGACATGTCAGTGGGTCAAGCTCACCGGGTTTCTACCTTTTGCTGACATCCCAGTAGGCGTTCATTTAGCCATTTGCTGTTATTTGAACACATTCAGAGGAAATGAACTGGTCAGAATGCATTAAGAGACTTCACATGCAGCCAGGTGACACAGTAACGTGAAGTCGTACACTGGGATGAAACATTACACCACAGGTTGTCCTGGTGGAGCTGCAAAAATGAGTCTCTTTGCCTCATTTCAAAAGTTCATACAGTTAAGTTTAATTAAATGGAAAAAGAGAAAACCTTGAGCATGTGCTGTTCTCACTTTGGTTATGATTGAATTCAATTAGCTGCAGCTGTAACGTTTAACTGAAGCACTGAAGCTGCTTGGATCTCTCTGGCAGCACCATGTCGAGCTGGATGCTGATAAACTCGCAGCACACAGATAGATTTTCCCTTCACTCTTTTGAGCTGTGCTTGTGTCCAGCTCGTGATGCTTGAGCACTACTGTGATTGAAAGTTGTTCTCTTGGCCTGACCTCCCGCTGGTGCAGAAAAATCCAAAGAGACAAAACAAACCCTCTTTTTCACTCATCACTTGATTGGCCCACAGCTCTTCTGTTCTCTGAAATTGGCAAAGTGACCTTGATGAGGGAAATACCAACTGTCAATCATTGATTACCAGGACTTTTTACACATTCACTTAAGGGCTCCCCTTTCAAGTTTGATCAATATCAGCCAAAACCCAGTCAGAGAGGAACACAGACGAGCGGCTATTAAGGGAGCGCTGAGCCTCGGGGAGGAGAGGGCATTTTAAGTGGGCAGTCTATTTATGAAGGAGATGAGGGAGGGATCTCAGAGCACAATCCAACCAACTGCAGAAACTGTTTCAGCAATAGAGACACAGAAATAACCCTTTTTGCGTATTACCAATTTATCGCTTTGTCGCCCAAATTACTTTTGAAATAAAGCCTTTATCACAAGATTGTCACACTCATTTTCACTAAGGGCCACATTAGATAATGGTTTCCCTCAAAGGGCCAGATGTAACCATAAGACACAGGGTTCCTACAGCTCAAGGCAAGTTAAATTTGAGACTTTTAAAGACTTTTTTAATGACGTTGGAAATCAAATTTAAAAACAAGTCGACAACAAACCACAATTGAAACAAACAAAACTAACAAACAAAAACACCGCATGAATTACCTGTGTTAGAGGCAATTTTAACCCAATGTTTATTTTACAAAAAGCATCACTTTTTGCCTTTTTTTAACCCCATTTTTACAACTTCATGCCTATTTTGCCCCCATTCATCTTTTTTGGCCACTGTCACAACCATTTTTGGAATTTTTACATGTTTTTTTAAATTTAATGTCAAATTTAATTCTCAATTTTGCTGCCATAATCAATTTTCCTAAGCCACTTTTGGATTTTCTTTTGCCAATTTTTCCTCATTTTTTCTATCTCCAGGCACCCTGAGTAGAACCAAGACATGCATCTGCTTTTAAAGTTCCTGGTGCAACCACAGCACTGTTTTGTTGGTTTCGCTATTGTGATTACACAATGTTACCACAAGAGTAATCAGGAAATTATTTAGAAAAAAAGATAAATGTTACTTAATTTTTTTCTTCAAACTAACATAAATGTAACCAATGTGTTCAAATTTTTAAGACTTTTGAAATTTGGATTTAAGACTTTTTAATGCCAATTCAGGCCTTATTTTTAGAGTTATGAATTCAATGCCTTTTAAAACTTTTCAAGGATCCGCGGGAACCCTGAGACAGTATAAAATGTGGCTAAATGTAACTAAATGTCATGTAAAATAAATGCAACCACTGCTCCAAAAATTCACCCTCTGAAAAAGACTTTGCAGTGTGGGCAATTTCTTCAGCCACCATAAAGCTAGCTTCTCTCCGCTGTAATGTTTTTGGTTGAGGCTTCTTGCATTTTAAATCTTGCTCTATTTGTTGTTTTTCTTGAAGGCTCACTTTGGCAACTGCCATGGCCTCATGACACAAAGGACATACAATTTTTCCTCCTTGAAGCACAAAAATATGGTGGCCTTCCCATTTTTCTTGCAACAGCCTTCCATCTGCATCAACTTTTCTCTTCCTGGACTTTTTCGGGATCATTGTTTTATTTTGTAATTCCACTAGTTTGGAAAATGGCACTGATGTGAAAACACTGCAATCTAATGGTGGGATACTGTAACATCACGTGCAACATAATCAGCAGGTATTATGGGAAGTGTAGTTTATGGTCAATGCAACCTTTTGACTTATCTATTATCAGACAATTAGACCTTTTAAGCTCGCCACATTCGGTCCCTGGGCCTTGAGTTTGGAACATGCTGTATCAAATTCTTACTTTCTGTACACTGTTTGCTGGGAGGTTAGAAATTATAAATGGTTTTATTGATGTATGATAAATAGCATCAACAACTATGCGCAGAGCGAGGCATGCAGCGGGAAGTGTGGCACTGTCCACAGTTCAACAGTCAGTGGTAGGCTACGCCACCCAAGAAGTTTGATGATCTGCGTACAAAAGCCCTCTCCATCTTAGTCAAAGCGCAATGTAGGCACAGAAACATGTGTCTGTGGGCAGCGGCGGCTGCTTACTGGGGGGGGGGGGGGGGGGGGGGGCATGTTCAAGTAGTTACGAGTGAATATCAAATAGCTCTTACGCTTGAAATGCCCATCCATAGTGACAACACAGCTTTAATACATGATCCCTTATGAGAGGAAACATCTGTTGATAGTCCATCTTTTACCGGCCTTCCTTTTAACAAAAGCAAAGTCTACTTTTTCAAATGACCAAACACTTCAGATCACTAAAGCAAGAAGAAGGCCAAGCTTTGTGTAACCACTCCATTCCACTGGAAAGCAGAGTCCATAAATGGGAATTAAAGTAAACCATGTCACAGTGAAAAACCTACTGGCTTCTTAGGCAATCTGAAAAGTGTCAGGTGAAAAGGCTGATGCCCTGTCTCGTTATTCCTGGAAAGCATATTTGACATGGAATCAACTGTTAATCCAGAGAAAATCCTGCCAGGTTTTTCTTCCAGGATGCCCCCACTGCAGGTTGGTGGGGAGCAGCTGATGGATTGCTGGGCAGTGTAGCCGCTAAGCCACAACTATAAGCATCCCGCTCTGGCAGCGTTTGGGGCAAAGGCTCTGCACTTCACATAATGACTCATTGATCTGAGCTTTTCAATCCCTTGCCGCCTTATCTCTGTTAATGGGACGGCATCATGGACTGTCACAGGCTGCAATCTCTCCCAGAGAATGAGTGCACTTAAAGGTCAGCGCTGCAGATACCCAGTGGTGTTAAACTACAACCAGGTGTAAAAAGGTATAATTTATCCTTTTGAAAACAAGCTCCTCTGACTTGGTTTAAAATTCCTTTAACTTTTCTGTTTCCCTCTGAGTGGTGTAATATACTACCCTTCTTCTTTTTATCATTTCAGAGACAAACTTCATACATCCACGTTTCTCCTGGGAGCACAATAGCCTTTCTTTAACCCCGTACATTCGAAACAATTTTTTTTTTACAAAAAAGAAGTCTCACAAATTCCCAGTTATTTATTACTTTTCAGGCTGGTTTGACAGCAGAAGGCAGCCGGTGTGAGGGGATCAGGGGGGCTGGCGGTAGAAGAAAAGTGTGTGAAGAAAAAGCTCACAGTACAACACAGGTCCCCCTGGCAGACTTGCTTTGCCTGCCTTCCCAACTGGTCAGTGCCACTGAGATTACAGGTTAAAAGGTATTTCTGTCAAAGAAACAAGACTTCAAACCTAGGAGAGTATCTGATCTTATTTTCAATACCGTATTCCCTTCAGGATCTCTGAACTGAGGCGGAGCTCTGCAGTGATGGCAGACACTTCCTTACAAAACAAGGAAAACAAAAATAAAACAAAACTCAAAATGTTTTCACAGGTGCTTCTTCTTTTATTAAATTTTTCTGCATTAATTTACTGCTCACAGTTTAATCCCATATGACCCATCATCACTGGGTCTGCACAGATAAACACTTTCAGGAGAGAAAAACCCAACCCCCTCTCATCATTACCCCGGCTCTTGACTGACCTAGAGGAAAGTTGTCCGTCTCCAGAAGTGACATCCACATGTGGCAGCAGACATGCAGACAAACTGACAGCTGTGGAAATATAGTCAGCTCAGGCAAAAAATCAGAACTCGCCTCTCTGCTGGATTTTAATGACTTGTCGGTCTCTTCTTACTTGGGTTCAAATCTGCAACTGTGAGACGCACCTGACAGCCCTGACATCTGACTGACAGGCAGGATATCCTTCCCTGTGACCCTGCAGCCCTCCTCTTGAGAAGTTCTGGCTGCAGGTAATGAGTTGCAGGAGAGGTTGGGAGCATTGATTGCAAACTGGCTTTAAAAAGGCTTTTGTTATGAGTGAATTCCTGGATGGTGCAGACCAAGAAAATGACGTTTATTTCCAGGGAGCGACAAGTGCAACTGAGATAATTGGAGTCATCTTTACCCCAGTTTTGAGAAATACTCTCCCCTGACAAACCTCGAGGGCTTCCCTGTTCAACTATGTCCTCAGTAGGTGTTCAGACCAGACGGAGCATGGAGTAAGATAAACTCAAAGGTCTGTGTTTTTTGGGGCGTGTCGCTACAGGTCACTGACAGATCCATGAGTCTGAGGGCCTATCAGCCGTCAAATCACTGTAAGATGTTTATAATACAATTAACAATAATCCTACAAGTTAAGCCTTAAAAATAAAAGTGTTTCAGTTATATGCCCCAAAGTTTTATACATATTCTTCCATTCTTTTTGTCTGTAGAAGGGCTGATAGTTTTTCATGTTATCACTAAATAATGAAAAATTTGGGTTGTTTCTTTTATCAAACTCAAAGTTACTTCACAAGAAAGAGAGCTGCTGAAGAGAAGTGACAACTTTCATATCTTTGCTGTGTGTTCTTTGGCTTTATACAAGTATGTGGTAATATTCTGCCCTGCAACAGTAGTTTGCAATGAATTTACAGCTACCGTGCAACCCTTTGTAACTTAGCCTTAACACACCATCTCTATTAGGTTTCAGAGGTCCAGCAAACTCAGCACAGAACTGCCATGTTCCCACACTCCTCCACGGTCCTGCAGCACTACAGCAACTAACCATCAGTTTGGTATGAAACCCATCAAAGGTCAAGTCCCTCTTGTTCCCAAAGACAGCATCAACTCTTTTTACACATTTAAAAACAGAGCAAAACTCAGCTCCAATGTGTAAGCAGTTAATATGGCATGTTATCATTGGCTCAGTGTATGCACAGCAAACACACACACGAGTAATGGTGATGACCTTCAAATAATTTCACATTCTCTACAACAAGAAAACTCTATTTAGGGATGGGAATCAAGAACTGGCTCTAACTGAGGCATCATCATCCCTTGCCTCAAGCTCAACAGCTCCCCTATCATTGTCTCGTCCCAATTAGCCTTACTGAATAACAACATGGTGTATCACGAGAAGTAGTCTGCAGAAAAAACATGCAGGGGATCAAGGACATACTCGAGGCAAACAGAAAACAGAAGTGATATATTATTATCATATATATTATTTTTATGTCAAATGACACTAACACAGCTGCTTGTGCTTGTCTGATTTGGTGGAAACACCATAGACTGTATATAGAGTGGACAGTGTGGCGCAGCCATTTATCATTATACGGTTTTGAAGCCAAAATACCCCCGTCATAGGCGCAGCCATTGTAGCAGTTTGGAGCCAGAGCCTGCACAGTAGAGACAATGAGGGATTCTGGGGGAATCTGAGTGGAGCTGGGTGACATTTTTTTTTTTCTTTCGAGACTCTAATCACTTCTTGACTCTACCTCCCGACATATTTTACAAACCCTGAAAAAAATACACAAGAACGGCAGCTGTCAATCATCTTTAAACGTTACATAAAGCCTTGTTCTTAACCTCATATAACTAATGAAAATGAAACTTTTCAGAAAATAGAGGACTTGAATACAAGACAGCCAAATGTTATCTTCAAATCACCACAACAATCGGACGTGAGAAACATTTCTATGAGGTGTATTCATTTTTTCAAGTTTGACCACAGCCCATCTGGAATGACTGGAAAGCCAGATTTTTTAACCTATACTGCAGCCACCAGGGGGGGCAGTTTTTGTGGAGCCCTCACTTTGAGCTGAGCAAGCGGACATCCATTTTTTTTACAGTCTATGGGGAACACCAGCAACATGCTAGAGGTATTATCTACACAGTACAGTCAGTCGAACTTTTCCCATTCACACAGTCTTGCTCAAGATCACTCTGGACTGTGGTCAGCAGGACCTGGGATTGATTGTTGGATTGGCAGCCGACTTAATCACAATTTCATCACATCTTTGAATGAAAAGCTAATGGCACTAGCAAAAGAGTGTTTCATACCTGTGATAACTACAACTCAGCACATGTGGGTAAAAGTCACAACTTAATGTTTAAAGTTGATATGTTTCTATGTACACAAGGACGAAGCATGCAGAACCTGAAAAATTCACAGGAATTGATAATTGGTCATGCTATTGACATGAATACAATCCTATTTATTCCAATAACCTCTCATTTAAGTTGTTAAGTGAGCTGCCACCTGCTTGCTCTGTGCAGAAGTATTTTTGTTTTAAGTTTTGTTGTCAGTTAACTGGAAACTGCTCCTTTTCTTGTGTTTCCTTTGAGAGTTTCCTCTCCCTTCAGAGTCAAACTCTAAATCAAGAAGTTCATAAGCTCACACATCCGACACTTTGCATTTACATCATGATGAAAGAACCTATCAGTTACTGCTCTCTGGAAGCAACTGAAAAAAGGTTAATCTGACTTGGACGGACCTCTTAGACTTTATTTGGCTGCTCACATGTTGAGCTCTCTCAGCAACTCAGCCACGCTGTCTCTTCCTGGCTCTGCATCAGCACTGCAGGCAATGCACAGCTGTGAACAAGAAGGAGCCTCTCGCAATCCTCCGGGCCCAAACCCCGCCTGCGTGATGTTCCCGAAAAAATATTTTAATTGACACCACAATTAAGCAAGACAAGTCAAAACAGAGCTCTACTGAAACTCTGTGAGTGGGGTGAATAATCTGTCTCACAGTTTATCTGGGAAATGTAGAATGAAGAGAATTCATCACAGATGTATCTCCAGAATCTCAGGCAGAGAGGGCTCACATGCTGAGAAGATATTTTGGAAATAATGTTCAATTAACTTCAGTACATCACCACTGGGAACACTGGTTGTGGTGCAATCCTGTCAAAAAGTTCTTATTTGTCAGCGGGTTATGTTTGCAACAGCAGTTGATGTGGTTTCAATCAAGTTTGAGGACTTTGCAAGATGATTTCGACACAGCCCTTCAAAATGTGAATGTCTGAGCAGTGCAGCACATGAAAGACTGTGTTTAGGATAATGTTCAACATTACGTGTAGTTTAAGTAATACCCTCGTGGTTCAATGTACTTCCTTCTGTAGTCTTAGCATAGGATGATGTGTTAATGGTTACACCTGCAGCTCCCATGAATGTGCCATGAAGGATCATTCATTAGTACGGGCTCACTTAACAGCCCAGTGATGTTTCATTAATGTAAAGTAGCAATGACTCGTATTTTCAGATATTCATCACCATTCGAGGCCTTTTTTATTCCCAACAAGCTAGTGATGGATTACAACTTAGCCAAGGCAACAGTTTGCTAGGCGCCACCCTGTAGGCTATGGCTGCCTTTGCAGCAGCTCGCTCTTCTTTGTCCATTTCTTGTATTTTTTTGTCTCCTTTTTTGGATCACTACTTTGTATGGGTCATTTGTTGGTCATGGACATCAAACTTTTTGTGGCTTCGGTGATATTTTTACTACTTTTTCTCCTGTGTTTGTCTGGAGATCCTACATGTAACCATGGCTGCATTGTTTACATGTGAACTCAGCTGTTAGCAGCCTGTAGCATGTCAATGCTAACTGGTGTAATGCTTGATGATTTCCCCACAAGGTGAGGAGAAGGAGGTGAGGACGACGTGCTGGTTCTCAGGTGTGAGCTAAGAAGTGACAACATGGACCTGTCTGTCCATCCATCGTTATTGGGAACGTAAGATCTATCTCCAATAAGATGGACGAGCTAGCCATGCTAACCCAGCAAGGGAATACCAGAGGGTAGAGTAGCATCATGCTATTCACAGACAGAGCTAACATCAGACACCAACGCCACATTGGAAGAGCTTCACCTGCTGTGAGCAGACAGGATCCAGGAGACAGAGATGGAGCATGACTGAAGAAGCTCAGTCCTGGACCCTGTGGAGGTGGAGGCTGGATGAACTGGAGAATGATGGACAAGCTGTCATCATCTATTTTCTTATGGAACTTTTTGCTCTTTCTATACACTTTCTTACTTATGTTTTCTTGATTGCTGCTGTGACTCCAATTTTGTTGTACTTGTAACAATGACAATAAAGTTCTATTCTATTCTATTCTATTCTATTCTATTCTATTCTATTCTATTCTATTCTATTCTTTGAGTCCTTGAAACAGTGCATTTAAAGGAAGCACAATCCTTCTTCGTGTTCATTTCTTGATACTCTTAAATTTATGATCAATTAGTTGCATGCTACACAATATATAAGTGATAGTTTTATTGCACATCTATGTTTCCCACTAAAGAGTTGAATTAATTGGAATTACGTTGACAGAGAAGCTTTACCCACTAAAGCATCAACACATGTTTAATATCACATGAAAGCAAACCCACAGCTGATAAAGGAAAATTAAAAAAGGAGAGGAAACCCTTTGACAGGTAAAGTATCAGGTGTGTCAGTGGTTGTCTTGGGTCATGACAGCACTTTTCAGAGCTGGTTCACACATCCCCTCTGGTGAACACATGAAAGTAAATTTCTTTGACATCTCAAGAGGCAAACCTCTCCAAACAGCTGAGACATGTTGCTAGGAAAGACAACAGGGGAGGTGTTCAACAAAGAAGGATAAAGAGGTCGGCCCCCGCTTAAGAAAAGAGTCATCAGTCTTCACCCAGTCTATCAGCCATTCTGGAGTCTGCTGTGTACTTCAACACTTGTCAAATCAATGTTCAGTGTTATTAATACATGCAGTTAACTACTTAATTGGTTAATCACTAATGGTTCATTAATCAATTTTAGAAATGAGCTTTAGAGTTGTAATGCTGGGCATGTATTCAGGAGTTTAGGAAATCAGCTAATCCAGAAAAGTGCAGAGCTTACAGTGAGTTGTTTTGGAGAAGAAAATACCAAAACATGTAGACACTCACATCAAGTATTTTAATTAGTAAATAAATAATGCATCCTGGTTATTTAATCATATTGCGTCACAAATAATAAGAACAGAGTACATGTTGTGTGTTTTAAACATGCAAACATGGTGAGCGTTTATTTTTAGAAAAAAAACAAACTTTTTTCATTTTCATTACCCCCTGTCCAGCTCTGTATTTTAGGGGATTTCTTGTACTGTTGCTCAACTTCCAGTCATCCATTTAAATTGTTCATACGGAAGTAATTTCCTTACTTTATTGTTCAACCACACTCTTCCACATGCAACAAGTGACGGACATTCAGAGACATTTACATATTTTTTTTTCACAGAAATACTTCAGCCACCAATCAAAGACTCATTTAACGTCAATTCAGAGAATATACTTGATCTACCAACAATTTCCCCACACTCACGCAGCACAGCCAATGAATCTCGGGTGCCTTGGGGATTAACCCACAAACACAAACACATGATGGAGCTTTACTGCAGGCGTGCAGCCATTACTCACTGAGGAGTTGATCCCACAGTGCATTCCATCCCCACAGCGCGTCATTAAAAACACTGCATCCCGCCTAACCATCATTTATCTCTCATCCCCTAATTAGTTCCGATCAATTACCTTTACTTAATGCTGCCTCCACGTTTAAGAAAACAGGAAGAGCTGCTCATTGCTCTTTTTGCCACTCTTTCAAGGATTCCCTCGAGTTGGGACCACAAACTTTGGCTTTTTTTCTGCTTTTTTCTCTGCCTCATTAAAAAACCATCATTCAGCCTGGGGTCCAATGCAAGAAAGAGGTGGGCTCCAGGACCCCAAAGAACCCTGATCTGGCCCATATGAAGGAGGGAGGTAGAGCTAACTGACTTAATTACAGGCTTTAAAAAAGCAAACACTCGTCACAGTTGAGCTGCATTTCTGAGTGCTGTTTGACAGGGTCGGTCAAAAGAGGAGAAAAACTGCAAACCTGGGCGATGATATAAGTCATCAGACCTGCTCCACTTAACTCCAGGTGAAGTCAGGGAGTTGATCAAGCGGTGAAAGATGCAGAAGTTCAACCTCAACCTTAAATACAACCTGATGAATGTCTGATCAGGTACCAGCAGAGGTCAGGTGACAGGATATGCCCATGTTTAGCAGTGGACACTTAAAAAAAAAAAGAGTATTAGTGTGTGAATCCTCTAAACTCAGGAAACTACTCATTCACTTCATTCACTACTCATATTCTATGACTCCATTTCTCTTTAAGCAGCCTGTCTGTCTTTTTCACTCTGGGAACATAAGTATGTCCAAACTGGAAGGGGGGAGAGTACAAGTTGGCGTAAAACTTGATCCACACTGTAGCCCACGAGAGAGACATTGGACTGATTCAGAACTTGGAGGGAAAGAAGCTGGAGTGAAATCCTAGCCTTTGCCTGACTTCACTTGTCTCTCCTTGTCTCTCTGTCCCCATATACCCGCCTCCCTCCCTCCGTCTGAGCGGTCCATCTTGGACTCTCGGCCCGTTTGTCTTCTCACAGAATGGAAATGCAAAGTAGGCTGCTCCAAAACTCTGGGAAACGCCACAGGACGTCCCTGGAGGGAAAATAAATACGGCCACTCTGATCCACACAGTAAAGTGGCAATAAAGTATTCATTGACC
Source organism: Halichoeres trimaculatus (assembly GCF_033239565.1). Lineage (NCBI taxonomy): Eukaryota > Metazoa > Chordata > Actinopteri > Labriformes > Labridae > Halichoeres > Halichoeres trimaculatus. Next base: position 15,584,904 of record NW_027437179.1, on the reverse strand, counting down.
CTGCATTGAATGGCTAAGCAGGAAAACAAGCAAGTGAATTAAGAAGTCAAACAGGGACTTAGCACACAGTAACACCAACCCTCTCATCTTAAGATTTATAAAACAATTAGAAGCCTCGCAGAGATTAAATTCATGCTCAGACAAACAGGAAGATCAAAGACAGGGGATGAGAGATGGAATAAAGTGAGCAAGATTGGGGAATTACTCTATAACTCCACAAACAACACCCCTGATACTTGTAATCCCCTGTGCTTTCATATCACTACAAATCAGACTCTACTGGTTTGGCATGATGCCAGGCTAAAGGGGGGTTAAAAAAAAGTCCTCTGCCCCTCCACACTTACATTTTCCCTCCATCCGAGGTATCTCATTTTTCACCTCCCTTCCAGACTGCTGTCCTCTGTACCCCTCCCTCAGCAGCAAAGAACCTCAGACCTGGACTAAGGAATCTATAGGAAGCACAGAGAAGTCTTAGCGGGATGCTGCGCACCCCATTCTTAGACAAAAAAAAAGCCTGATGTTGGTGTGACGCCCACCCCCAGGTCTCCCAGAATGTGAATGAACTTTTATGAATAAGAGGCAAACCTACACAAACACCCCTGCAGCTATAGGACCTTCACAGTGAGAAGAGTGTGTGGGTGACGTCTCACAACAACAACAACAAGGAGAGCTGCATGCCAGGGTTCTCTTTATTCCGCCCCCAAACCAATCAAGAGAAGGCACTGCTGCAGGAGGGGGCCTAAAGGATGGCTCCTTCACAATAAAACGGCCTGTCGGGGGGTCACCAATGGCCCTAGCCTGTCTTGAATGGATGTGAATGGGTCCATCCCCACACATTGCAATTAACACCTACTCAACCAACAGGCAGGGGGCAGCAATAGGGAAATCTTCAAATCAGCATTTCAAAACCAAGCAAGTACAAAGGCATCAAAGAGCTGCTTTGTTATTTGCATGAGTGCTCTTATAGGAATAAATGTTGTCTCCCAAACAACACGACTTCCTCTTGCTAAAGTGGTTTACTCACCACAGACCAAATGAGGGGAAACAGAGACAACAGCTCTGAGAGCATCGTGATGGAAAACAAATTTTACCTTGTGAAACGCATCAAAAGTGAAGCCCCAACAATCATGGCTTGAGTCAGGTATCTTAAAACTACTTCTCTGTCAAACTCTTTAAAAATGCTCACGAGTTTGGTCAAACTTTAGCTTTGGAATTATAATGCAAATAAAAATAAATAGAGTGTATCGAACATTTATTTCAATAACAACAAAGTCAAATTCCTCAAGGTTCAAATGAGAATGTTTGATTCATTCTGTAACCAAACCTAGACGATGCTGAATGTTGTGTTTTAGCCCCAGATTGCTGTTAAAAATGAACCTGGTGAAGCTTGAGGTTTCTGCCTGTTAAAGGAATGTTTATCCCTGCCACTGCAGCCACAGCAGATTAATGCTGGCTCCCTCAGAATAATAACACAAAGAGAGTCATCCACACCCGCGGTTCATGTAAAATACCTTGAGATGACTTGTTTTTATTTAGGAGTGCACACAAAGAAATCAATTGGAGTTTATCATCAACTGAGATAAAGTTGCATAAGAGGTGTTTGGCTTTGCTTGAATTCTTAGATACTTATAAACTTGGTGTGTCTTTCTATACTTTCTGGTTCCTAAAACCATCTCACCACTGACTAGAAACTTTATTCTCCTGTTAACTCGAAGTAATGCGATTTCACAACTGTGTTAAGTCATTAAAGCTGTTTTCAGACCACAGAAATTTTCCAAAGCTCTGCCCCAAATCTTCCTGAATTGATTTTTCACATGTGTTGTCATGTGTCTCTTCACAGGATGAAGTTTTTCCTTTCTAGCAGTCATGGTACAATGTTTGAAGCTTTTAAATATTAAAACTGTTGATCCCTTTGTTTTTATCTTCCATATGTTTATTTTAGCTATTTTTTCTTTGTTGAGCACTTGACTCTGTTTTTCTTCAGATCTCATGTGTTTTTTAAATTTACAGTATTAATAACTGTAACAAAGTTGTTGTCACTTTAAAAGAGATGGAGATATTGCATTACGAGGAAAGAAACATAAATGCTACAAACACTTGAATAAATCATATCAATCAATAAGTTTAAGAAGAAAACACACTGGAAAAAAGCAAAGAGTCAAATGCAGTCTTGCTGAATGCTTTTCTTTTTCTGTGGTGAGGTGTACAGGTCAATCTATAATCCTGGGTGTCTTGGGCCATTATCTGATAGTGGACAGTGATCTCCTAAGACAGACCATTTTCTTCTTATATCTTAAGGTGTGACAACAAGGTACCAAAACAGATCGTCCATACTCTTATTGGACACATATCCCAGTTTGTGACCAAAATAAAGACATGGAGCAAAAACTGACAGCCTACTCGCTTTTGTATTTTCCTGTCTTCTCACGCAGCACTACCACGCCAGTCCTACTGGCTCCACACAGAAATTTTGCTTCAAGTCAGGGAGGAAAATGTCCAGGTAAAGTCAGAATGAAAATGTTTAGGTTGATACGCTAACCACCAGGGAAACATCAGGTGAGAAAACAACTTAGATATATTGAATGCTCTAAGTTCTCTATAATAATAATAATAAACAACTACCTTGAAGCCAACTTATTGTCTTACACAACATCTGACTCTACTTCCCTACACAGTTCAAGTTGTGAATCATCTGTAGTACAGTTATGCTCAGAGGTTACAGTGCACCCCACAGTAGCAGTGTATTTACTGTACACCCCAAAGACGAGAGGTCACATTAATGGGAACGAGTCTGCAGCTCTGAGGAAGTGAGACGCACCTGAAACTCAATCCACTACTGACAGAGGGTGAGAAATTATGTTGAGGTTGTAGATCAGAGGGAGGCAGTGGCTTTGGCCTCCTCAGTCAGGGTCATGCCCTCCCACTTGACCTTTCTATGGCTCTATGTCTTTAGGGATTAACACAAGCAATGGGGGAGGATTAAGTAAATATAGAAGGCAAATGTACTTGTGGCATGAATCAGTAATTGCAGATACATTTACTTCTATTTTGATGTTTTCCTCAGCAATGTACAACAGAGGTACAGTCTAAGGAAATGGACCAAGAAAAATCTTAAACCTTAAACATCATTATAACCAGTGTTGGGCAAATTACTTTAAAATGCCAGGGACAGTAATTATTGCATTACTTTTTTAAAAAATACTTGAAAAATAAGTCAGTTTTTGCTCTGAGACACAATGTTCAAATGTACATGCATCCTGCCTTTTACATCCATGACACTGAAGTGGTGTCTGTTAACTTCCATCCTGAAAATAACATTAAAGTACTGCCTGTAGGTCTTCTCCCATCCTAAAAACGCCAGTTTTAACTCGACAGTCTCGGCACTCACACGTATTGAATATGAAGCCCCTGCCCTGGGACTGCTAGACCTGCCAACACTCCCAATTTAGAAGGGAAACTCACACTTTTGAACTCTGTCTCTTGCTCCACTCCCAGTTTGTAATGTCACCGATTTATCCCCTTATTTTTAGGTATGGTTCCATTATCTCTAATAATTTGTTTTAAGTCAAAACAAGTCAATTAAACCTCAAAAAACATCCATTAATCCCAACACTGATTATAACGTACAAGAAGACTTCAGGAAAATTTGTGTTTACATGGAAGACCAACATGCTTTTCAGTCTGAATACACAATACATCAAACATTGAGAGAAATGTTACATAAGATACCCTGTATAGTGCTGATTCACGGTTGGCTATAAAAAAAAAAAAAAAAAAAACAAGAATGAATGAAAGACAGAAAACCAAGGGTTGATAAAGTGAGACAGTTGTTCCAGAGGAGATGAGGAATAAGGGAAGCTTGATTCATAGATCTGGGGAAACTACAAGGCTCATTAGGAAATCCAACAACCTCAGGAAGAGCGTTGGTGAGGGCTGTGACTATTTAGGAAATTTTGAAAGAAAGAACAACAGTGAGGAAGGGATGACTTGTGGTATTGTTACAAGAAGCAGGCTTCTTCTTTCTGGACACATAGCGGGGAGGGGGCAGCGGTGTGGTTTTCAGGGCTGGGTATACAGGGTTGCCGATCTCTTCAAAGGCTGGTATGCCAGCACTGGGCTCTGAATATGATACGAGCTGCTACAAACAGCCAGTGGGAGAGGGGGGCTGATACAAGAGGATATGTGGAAGTCAAAGACAGGCAGTGTGCAGCGTTTTGGAAGAGTTGTGTACCCTCCTATGACAAGCAGTTAGGAGGAAATACTTCAAGACCTGAAAAGCCTTTCTTGTATATATTCACTTACATTATGAACTAAGTTCCCCATTGAAATTAGAAACACACCAAAGCCTGTGTGAAAAGCAGGGATGGGTACCAAATTACGTACTTTTCTTTAGGTACTTTTTTGTAGTATAGGTACTTTTATAGGTACAGACCAAATTCCATCTGTACTACCATGTAGGGCTGCCACGATTAGTCGACTAGTCACGACGACGTCGACGATCAAAATCGTCGACGACTTATTTAATGATCGACGTCGTCGTTTTAAGATATTTTCAAACCTTATTTTCCCCTCAAAACTGCCGCTGTACTTTCGGCTATCTTGTCTGCCGTTCTATCCTTCACGCACATGCGCAGAAGTGGTATCCGAGGTCACCCGTGATGTCACCGAAAGTGTTATGCCCAGCAGCATCATGGCAAGCCGGCAACGGAGCTCGAAAGTTTGGGAGCATTTTTCCAAAGTAAAGGAGAAAAGTGTGCAATGCAAAATCTGCAAAGCAGAAATGGCCTTCCATGGCAGCACGACGGCGATGCATGAGCATCTGAAAAGAAAGCACGTCGTGGCGGATTTATTTTCGGACGAAGAAGGACCATCTCGGTAAGCTAATTGGCTAGTTAGCTGCTAACATTAGCGTCAACAGTGAGCTACCTACTTTATAGCGATGTGTTTGAATAGAAAATGTGATGACGTTAATGTTTCATAACGCTACGTTACAGCGCCAAAAAAACGTGTTCCTCTTCAATGGACAACTTTGTGACAAAGCCAACAACATGCACACCTCGGCAAGCAAATGTCCTGACTGAAGCTATCCTGAACATGTTGGTGACAGACATGAGACCCCTGTCCATGGTTGGTGATTCAGGTTTCAAAGATATGATCAAGCAGTTCAATCCAGAATACCATGACAACTACCTACCAGGCCGATCACACTTCACCGCAATGATGGAAGAGAAATATGTTAAAACATTTGAGAAGGTCAGTTTTTTTTCTCTCTCTCTGTTTCTCTCAGCACAAAACAGCATTTTGTATTACAATTTAACACATTACATGATGAAATGATTAAGAATTTGCTGACTTAGCAATTAATTAATTAATCTTTGTTAAAGCATAAAACAAAAGTGATGTAATGCAATTTTTTTTACTGATATGTTGAATGTTTATTGTTACTGTATTTGATTTGATGTGACAACTGAATTGCTGAATTTTTAAATACATTTAAATCTTGATGCATAAACTGACAAATATTGTTAAAAAATAATATATGTACATAAAATTTTCCTCCTAATGCTAACTATTCCAAATCATCTCATATCTTTAAGGTAAAGCAGACCCTTCGAGGAGTCCAAAGTTTCCTCACCCTGACTGCTGATGTGTGGACCAGTCGTGCAACAGAGGCGTACCTTGGTGTGTCTTGTCATTTTATGAGTGAAGATTGGAAGATGAAGAGCTTCAACCTTGCCACCATGCCTCTTGAGGAAAGGCATACTGGTGCAAATATAATGACATGGATGGAAGAGGTGTTAGCAAAATTTGACATCTTGCCCACCAAAATAAAGGCAGTAGTTCACGACAGTGGGTCAAATATGGTGGCAGCAATGCGACTCCTTGAAGAAAAACATGGATGGGCTTCTATCCGCTGTGCTGGACACACTCTCCAGCTCATAGTCAACACCGCTCTCAAAGAAACCACCATCAGCAGAGCACTAGGTGCTGCTAGGCAGCTAGTGGAGCACTTTAAGAGAAGTGAGCTGGCTAGCACAAAGCTAAAGATGAAACAGGAGCAAATGAATGTGAAGAAAAATGCTCTGATCCAAGATGTCAGTACAAGATGGAACAGTACATTTCACATGATTGAGAGACTCCTGGAACAGCGCTGGCCTCTCACTGCCACTCTTTCAGATCCTGAGGTAACTTCAAGGGGGAAGCATTACTTTGACTTGAAGCCAGAGCAGTGGGCTCTGCTTGAAGAACTGGAGCAAGGGTTGGCGCCTTTTGAGACAGCTACTGTTTACCTTAGTGGACAGCAGTACACAACCATTTCAGGTCTTCCACAGGTGATCAAGGGACTGTCTCGGTCTGTACACCAAAGACAGTTTGAGACAAGCTCAGGAAAGTCTTTCATTGCCACTGCGGAAAAAGGGATAACACAGAGATGGGAGAGTATTTTCGCTATCTCAGCGGAGAAAGAAAACCCAGTTATTCTCTCAGCTGCACTGGACCCCAGATACAGAAAGCTGAAGTTTCTGGCTCCCGCCGATGGCATCAGAGTGCAGGGTACTATCGAAGTGCTTGCTGTCAAAGAGGCAAATGCTGGGACACGTGAGTGTGCACAACAGCAGAGGGTCACTGGTTCAGGTAGAGTTGAAAAGACTGCTTTGGACTCCCTTCTTCAGTCTGGCACAGACAGTCAGAGTGAAAATGATGAAGAAACCGACCAGGAGGACCAAAAAGTCCAAGTTGTGAGAAGTGAAGTTCAGCTGTACTTTGCAGAGGCCACACTCTCTAAAAAGGATGATCCTCTCAAATGGTGGAGTGAAAATGAGGGACGCTTCCCCACGCTATCAAAGCTAGCTAAATCTTTTCTGTGCATCCCTGCAACCTCCACCCCGTCAGAGCGCATCTTCTCCACAGCAGGGAACATCTGCTCTCAAAAGAGAGCAAGCCTTTCTCCAGAACATGTAGAAATGCTAACTTTCCTGGCTATGAACAAGAGCCTTGTGTAGACTGGGATTATGTAGAGTCAGAGTGTTGTAAAGTTAAAAACAGTTGTGAGCACTGAGCACAAAATGCACTTTTGCTGTACATGGATGAGAGCAAAACTTGTCTTTTTGGATAATTTATTTAGTTTTAGGTGCCTACCTCATTTGATTGTGTCGCACTTTCAGTACTTCAAATGTAGCTATGTCTAATGCCAGGGACAATGAAGCAAAGAAAAACCTATAAACGTTTTTTTTGTTTTGTTTTGTTTACTCTCACCCAGTGCCTTGTTTACCGTCTTTAACTCAGCTGTTTGCACATTTAAAGATTTGTTTGATGTCAGAGAAGAGGGAAATGTGTTTTCAGCTATTTCCTTTTGTTGATATTTTGTGTTCTTACTACTGCATAGTATTCATAGTGTACATACATAGTGCAAAGTTTTGGGTCCATTCTAGACCAGAGTTATGCCTTCATTTTATTTTGCACTATCACATTAAAAGAATGTCAGTACAAGCTGCAAAGTTCATTAAAAGTTGAATGAACTATCATCTTAATTGTCTTTATTTTTAGTACATACCTTAAACACTTGAAGCTGGAAACTAATGAGCTGTATGCTGGTACAATAAGCTGCAATTTATGTATGATCCGATTAGTCGACTAATCGCAAAAAATAATCGGTGACTAGTCGACTATCAAAATAATCGTTTGTGGCAGCCCTACTACCATGTACCAATTCACTTAAAATCAACTATGTTTAGGGACCTAAACGCATCCATGTGACTGTAAGGGAGTGGAAGAGAAGGCAATTTTCAATGCTGGACATGGAGGTTTATATTTTCAGGAATGAATATGTTAAATTGAAAAACTTTAGTATTTTATAGGGATGGGTACCTTTCACATTTGAAACAATACGGTACCTATACCCGGTACCTGTCAATTGGTACCGGTACTCAACGACACCGATTTTCGGTACTTTCTGTGTTATAGTGGTAAAAAAATATAAATTTATTAAAGAATAAAATACAATTTTTTTTTCAATTTAACATATTCATTCTTCAATATATAACCTTGCAATGCTGTGTTCATGTCCAGCATGGAAAATCTCCTACTCTTCCACTCCCTCACAGTCACAAGGATGCATTTAAGTACCTAAATATGGTACCTTTTGATTTTATGTGAACCAGTACTCGGTACTTTTGACAGAATTCGGTCGGTACCTATAAAAGTACCTAACTCAGTACCCATCCCTAGTATTTTATTAATGAAAAACATACATATATATTCATTACCACATAAACACACAAAGATACCAAAAATTGGTACCGTTTAGTACTGATATCAAGTGCCAGGTACCGGGCATGGATACTGCATCATTTCAAATGTGAAAGGTACCTATCCCGAGTGAAAGACACAACACAATACTCCAACCCTTCCTCTACTGGCTTTATTACTCTTTCCTGTCTATTCAAAGCAGGGTTTTTTTTAACATCACATCTTACAGTCAAACCACATTATATCACATTCCATAGCATAAGTCTGTAATGGATCTCAAGCAAAGGTATCTAATCCTTCTGGAGCATTAATCTACCTGACACCTTAATCTGCTTCAACAGACACACTGGTGCTAATAATATACAATGTTCAGCCCCAGCAGGGTTACAGAGACAAAGCCAGTCTGAGTCCTCAACCTGTTTATCCAGTCCATACTAATGCCCTGTTTTCTCAAGTAAGAAAGGACATGAAATCCCACAGGAAGTCTAATTATGCCACCTAGAAAAGGGACCAACCTTGAAGCTTGGCAGGTGTGCTAGATACCAAGCCGGAGGCATAGATGAACCTTAGCGTCTATGAGGTTTCCACCAATATATCAGGCTTAAGAATGCTTATCACTGTTGTCAGAGTAACAGGGGAGAGTAATAACAAAACATGTTGAGTGACAGTTTTCTTCACTTCATTAAGAAGTTTCAAAAAGTTTAATCATACCTGACAGGGCCTCCAGGATGTTGCTGGTGTGATCTTTAATAACCACAACAAGGAACCTTGTTCTCACACCTTTTGTGATTATAGGACACAACTGCTGTCTTTTGACACTCGGTTGGCCCATGTGGCTTCATTTACTGCCTCAACATGTTTTCTCATATTCCACCATTCACAAAAAATAGTTGGTGTACATCTTTGGAAAAAAAAAATATCTTCATGATCAAAAATAAGTTGGAACAGATAGGGAAGGGAAATATGACTCACAGTATTTGGACAATTTGGCTGGTATTTTCCAATCTGGCGAGGCGAGGGTTACAGGAGGAGAAACAGATGCAACAACATCCCAACGAAAGACAAGAAGGACAGACAACACTGAGTCCTCAGGGTTTTTTTAAAGAGACAATCTTGATTTCACTGGAGGCATGGCAATGACAGACTGAAACTTGACTCAGGGGGCTGTTTCACTGGTGAAACCCTGACTAAAGATGAGAGACGACATTCTCACAACATATCCTTCTTTCTGCAGAGGCTACGAGCATGCACAGCTTCCATGCAAGGAATCCCAAACAGCCCAGTCCCTGTGTGTTTACTGCCATGCCCATGTCGAGAAAGAGAAAGCGGAGACAAACAGAGCTGCAGCAGAATATATTCAGACGCCACTCTGTCTTGAGGTCCCCTTGTCCAAATGGTAGTTGTGCAGGAACCCCGCTGCCTGTGGAGCCAATTCATATTTCAAGCACTCATTCAACAGATGTGAGAATTCCAGAGGCCAGCGCTGATACTGTGTCCTCTTTTATCAAACAAGACCACCCAAGCTGCCTTAGATACACTTCAAAACCTCACTGCCATATGGCTTTAGATTCACATAGAGCAAGGTGCCAAGTGGCTATATTCTCTAACACTAAAATACAATGACTTGATTCATTGGCCACCGTGAAAAAGGCATGCATGCATGTAACAAGCATAAGAGGGAGAGAATAAAGCAGATACTCCAGCGGCAGCAGCAACACCGACTGGGAGGTGCAGACAGCATTAATGGTTGGCAGACACAGCTCTGAGATGACACCGTGGCAGTATTTTTATTTGCAGAGGAAACTGGCACCATAGGAGAGACACACACCAGGTTGTTGTTGGATTCAGGGGCCATGTGATGAAAGGTGCCAGCATACTCATTTTTTCTTGAGAAATATCACACTTCCATCCCACAGATATACCTTACAGGGGAAGGGTGAGAACGGAAACTATGCAGCCTTTAATTAAAACAAAGTTATAATAAGGTTATCTGAGAGCTTTGGCACCATTTTAAAAAGATGACTGTCATTTTATTGTTGATGAATTACTAAAACATATTATGAGACACAAATCTCTCATAGATGCTTGATGACAAATATCTATAGCAATAAAAAAGTATAGAGGTTTGCTTCAAAATAATAAACATCAGAAGAGTTTGAATCTCACATTGATAACCTCAGAATGCAGATTTTGCCTCAAGCAAAACTCTTGTTGTGCACTCTTTCACTTAATTTTCCATCTGTCAACAGTGTTTTCATGTTTGTCGATGACAGCATGGTACCAACTGGCCCAGAAATAAAACGTAATCATGGCCATATCTGTCATCTGTCAAAGAGGGTACACGGTTCAGGAGACACGCTCACAGGCTGACAGCTTATCGATCGCCAATTCCTGACCTGTCAACCTGAGACAAGCACAAGTTAACAATAACCTCTGACTCGATAGCAGCTGATCAGTTTTGTCCAGGTCTAAGAATGGTTGGCAATCATATTTCATTTTAGCACAACTGTTCCTTGACTTTGAATGAAAATAGATGGAGAGGACCAAAACAAATAAGGCCATCCACATGTTGTCCAACTTCAAGTGTTATGAATCAGAGAAGTACAATTGAACTATATATGTAGAAAATGTTGGCATAAACATTAAGAGAGGGAGAGAAAAAAAATCATTGTATGATAGTATCGTGAGGTTTTGTTCAAAAATCTTTTTTTTTTTTAAATTTATTTACTTATTTTAAAATACTTTTATTTTCATGTTTTCATGCAAGTGCAATACAAGTGGTATATAGAAACTAGTGCTGCACGATTTGGGGAAAAGGTGCGATTTGCGATTAGGTGGACAATATTGCGGTTGCGATTGTGCTTGCGATTTAATAAAAAAAGTTCTGTCATGATGAGTCTACAGACTTGCTTGGTTATCATGGAGAAAAATCTGAATTGCATGTGCTGACATTTCGATTGCGATAATCGTGCAGCCCTAATAGAAACTAACAAAAAAGAAAAAAAGGAAATTTGGGAAAAAAATAGAACTAGGAAGACAACATAAACAAACAATTTAATTGTTTTGTTTGTTTGTTTTTCAAATTTTAAATCCTTCATTTAAGTATTTGTTTATAAGCTGGGTTGGAAAAAAGTTGAGGTGAATAGATCCTTAAAACTGACTCACATGTGATGTGCATTTTTGGGGAACATATGGCTCCTGATAAAGTCTGTCGATATGATCATCATTTAACTTTTTTACCTGGTTTGGTGTTAAACACTGAGAGTAAAAATCGCAGCCCAGGAAGAATCAAAGATCTGCACATCAAATCAACATGGCACCCCAAAAATCATATAAGAATCGAATCGGGGGGAAAAACATATCATCCCAGCCCTAATGAACATAATATTAGTTCCCTACTTCCCTTAAAATTAAAAATCGGTCATCGTCACAAGCACAGGGACCAAGAAATAACAGGATATGTAAAAATCCAACAAGTAAAGGAATGGATGCCTTTCATGAACAATTACTCCCCAGTGTGGTTCAATCAACAAAAAGTGGTGACACACATTACAAGCATTTGTTGAATGTAAAACTTACAGAGGGGTGTCAGCAGCTTCTGAATTACATGGCATTAATATTTGCTTCCCTATTTACTGCCTTCTTGGTTTTCTCATTACCTCCACCAAGGAGGTTGTGTTTTTGGTAGAGTTTGTCTGTTTGTCTGTGAACAACATAACTCAAAAAGTTACAGATCTTGATGAAATTTTCAGGAAATGTTCAAACTGGGATAAGGAAGAACTGATGAAATTTTGGAGGTGATCCGACTCATCGACTGAATCCAGAACTTTTATAAAGGTTTCTTTATCATTGTGAGATAGGGTCGGTTTCACCATAGGTGTATATAACTCCACAATCGGACTGCTTTGCAAAACAATACAAGACAAGGTCACCATAATTTCTGACAGATGTAAAAGTACGATCTAGATCCTGCCAATATTCTGGATACTAAGATCAGGAATATTAAATATGTACTGGGTCCTCATAATTTTCAACACTGTCAGGTAACAAATTATCGTACAAACCTGCAACTAACACCAAATTGTAGCGGACAGTCTGCTGAAAGGGAGTATAACATTAAAGTAGGACTAAAGTGTTGCGCAACAAACACAATATGCTCGGTGGAGGTCTACGCTCTCTGAGTGCTTTTCCATCTATTATATTAAACATTTTATACAGTTAGCAGTGGCCAGTGGCTTTTGGCCAGTTAACTCTTCTGACAGCAGAATCACAGCTGAGCATAAATTGTGCCGTAACAAGCTGCATTCGCACTTGCACCGCACTCACCACCCGACCAACTGTGTTCAATGGTAAACCACAGACCTACAAAAGACTGCTGTCTGCTATGGGAGAGTAGAGTTTTACTCTAAATATAACTTAGTAAGCTACTGTGGAGAAAAACTGAGGTCTGGGATGTAGCCAGGGTAATAGTGGTTTCCAGTGCTTTGTCAGTCTTAACTCTGCTGCTGTGGTGATATATGGACTCAGCTCTGACAAACAGTAATTAGAGATCACAGCCAAACATCAGCAGTGGTGCCAGACTACTGGGGCAGTGGTTTTGTGGAATATACATGTGGTTTGCTAATACAGCAGTGCTACGTTTAGGGCAAAGGTATGCCAATGTGCATGATGTGTCTACTGCAAAGACCTGCAGCGAGAAGCAGAGGTGTATTAACTAGAAGTCTGTACACAGGTAGATGCCACATTTCATTTATTCAGTAGTGAAGAAAAAAGGCCCCGAAGCAAACATGCAAGAGTCACCACAGGATAGCTATTCTTTTCAATTGGAAAAATGTAGGTAAAACACTCAGAATCACACAAAATATTCCTAAAAGCATTATGTCGGCCTATCAGCTCCACCGTGATAAGGGCTGGAGATAATTCTTACCACGGATGTATGCTCCTAGAGCTCATACTACAAAAGTTCCTACTTATTTTCATTGTGCAATAACAGCAACCACAGTTTAAACATTTAGCAATATAATATGTGACAGGGCCAGGGTAGAGGGCACGACATGAGATTATCTGATAAGCAAACTGCTGAGCCATCAAAACAACGACTACACTGTATGGAAGCCGCCTTAAGCTGCTTCTCAGCTCACGCCCTCTGATAAACCCTCGTCCACTCTTTTTTATTTGGTCATTCATAGTCAGAAAAAAAGAATTCCAACAACTTACTCATACAAGAATTCCCCCAAAAGGGGGTTTCTGACCCTCCAGACTTCCACCCACCCACTCAAACACACTCACCAAAACACACACACTAACGCCTGATAGAGACTCAAGACTTTGCTGAGGAGTAAAAATAGGAGCCTGCAGTTAGCCCTGCACAGGAGGTATGCTGATGGGAAATGTTTGGAAAAATGACAAGCAAGAGCTGCTCCCTATCACTTCCACCTGCCGGGGCAGCAGGGAGTTTGTGTATCGTTGTTGTGTATTGTAGCAAAGTTGACCCACATTCTGATATGGTCTCTGGATTTGTCATCGTATGTGCCCCGTGGGAGGAGGGAGCAGCGTGCTGTAATCCTTTGTGTTATGGTATATAAAAGACTTGACTCCTTTGAGCCCAATGAGCATAACTCTAGTGCTGCTGTTGAAGAGGAAAGCAATTCAAATCTATTAGCACCGATGCAGAAAAGGTGAAAAGTGCATTGGGCTAATCCACATAAGTCATGGCTCCCTTCTCAGCAGCAGGTCACATCTACATAGATTTTCTAAGAGATACTTTAGAGCTTGAGTCTTTGCTCATCTGAAGCAAAGTTTACGTTCACACTGTTTTTGTTAGAGGAGGAAATTTAAAAGTTTAAGCAGTTGTGTTTGTAGCACAGATGGCTCCAGAAAACTGCTACATGAAACAGCTTTGTGATTAACTAAAGTGAATGAGGTTGTTGGTATGTGGTATGAGGCAGAAATATCAGAGCTATAAGCATGGATTTAGATTTAGATCTGCTAATGCATGAACTCAGAAATGTCAGTGTGTGAACGTGAGCAGCACAGCAGCAGTAATGTTACACTATTTCAAAGCCAAACCTCCTGCAAAGGGGATTCATAAAGCATGATGCTCGCTGTACCTCGTGTGACACAAAAGCAAAATGTGAGAAATAACGTCAACATTAAATCTGTTGACCTCCCAATGGACTTAAGCCACAAAGGCACTCGCATGTCTTTGGAGTCTCACGGAGAGGCGAAGCTCTCACACAATCCTTTCACATGTAAATTCACTCTTTCACTTTAGTGATGAGACACTTTAAATATGGGCCAACAAGTGGCACTACATTTGTGTAGAATCAAGAGTAATGGCTTGTACAAGTATAACTCAGCTACTCCACACAAAGAACTGGAGTCAGTAACGCTCAATACATCGAAACAAATGATTTAACGTATACAAAAGCAGGAGTGCACAAACAATTCATGATAAAATATTAGATAATATCATTAATATGATTAAAAAGGCGGAAATATGGACTTAAAATTAGACAAGCTGCATCAATCAGTCATTTTTCCCATAGCTTTTGATGCTCAGTTTATCATATTACATTAAAAAAACTGAACCCAAATCTGAATAATTCACATACACGTGTCATAACCTGACCTGTAGAACAGTACAAAAGTATCAAATGATATTTTATCACATTTTTAAAGGGGAATTATCAGTTATTCCTACGAATTATCAGCAGAAAAACTAAAGCTCAGACTCATGATTTGCTGAAATCTTTCAAAAAATGAACTTGCAGAAAAAAAAAGTATGATGATTTTCCTTAGGAGCCAACTATGACCCAGTAAAAGGTCTTTCTCCAAGTGTTTGCTTTATTAGATGTCATGCCAGGACTTGTTCTGGGTGTGTTTTAATTCAAACTATCAGATTCTCAGCAGTTTCAGGTTGGCTTTCTGATATGATTCCTGTCTTTTGAGTGGCTCGCCGTAGCAGTCTTGTCTCGACAAACTTGGAAATGTTCACTGATTACTTTCAGCAGATTTGCAACAGTTCTTATCCTAGAGAGCAGATTACACCTGTTTGCTGTGTAAACTCAAGCAGACTTTTTTCTTTTCGCTAACCCAGCCCTTTCTATTTGGCTTACTCGAAGAAAAGGGGTGATAAGCCTGAACAAAGTCTACTCCTAGTTTTATTTCACTGGCTTTGAGAACTCCTCTCTTATTTAATGTGTTTTTTTCTTCTTGCTTTATACTTCTTTGATAATTGGGGACAGTGTTTTTCTTTTTTAATATTTCCCAATCATAAAAACTCTGTACCACGTTGCGACAGGGCTAAGCAATCAGACCCTATGATTTATCCGACCTGCCTTGATAGGGAGGCGGGGGCCTCCAAGGCAGAGGTCACGATCTAAACCTCCGGCCTCTGAGTTTATCTCTTTGGAGCATGTATGTAGTTCAACTGAAGGAGAAAATAACTCCAATGCAGCTATTTAGCTTTGTTCTTGACAATGTGACAAATTCAAAACTCCCCTTATTATAGACAGAATGAGGATCATTAATACGTCCTTTCCTGCATCGGTCAAAACTGTGTTAAATCCACACTTGTGGTCATTCTATATGCTATTTAAGTCTTTGCCAAGAGGAATACTGTTCTCCCTAAAGGCTCGAGCAGAAACTTAACACATCTTAATGCATCTAAGAAAGAGCAGCCAGCTTGCCAAGGTAAGGACTACATGGGCCTCTCAAAAAGCAATTAAGGGAGAGAGAGTCATAATATTGAATGGAGAGGGGGGTGCATTCCTCTGAGAGGCAGCAGCAGTAGACTGTGAAATTCATATTGACTGGAGAGGCAAACACACACAGGTAAGCAGCAGAGCTGAGCTTTTTCCACTCTGTGTCAGCCAAAGAATAGTGCCTGTAGTCTGCTGCTTTCTAATATATTGTGGGTAAGTTCAGCCATCCGAGGATGCTCTTTTACAAAAGCATCCACTGAGTCTGCTCAGAAAGAAGCTTATAGAGCAGCAGAAAAAAACATTAAGCAAAGTTCTTCAAAAACAACGCTGCATCAGAGATAGAATGAGAAAAAAATGATATTTGGAGTAAAAAAAAAAACTGCTGAGTTCTGGATGTGCGTTCACTGATGTGTTAAATCCCACTTGATTAAAGCAGGAAAACGCCTTTAACAATGAACCGTGCCAGTCCACTTAATTAAGTCAACTTGTACCGGGGAGCGCTGGGAAATGGAAAGCAAAGCAAACAAGGGGTGCTGCAGCTCGCTCCCTGAGCTTTTCTCTGGGTGCTAATCAAAGGCTTGATCTGGGAGCAGGACGGGCTTTAGGGACGTCGCTCTGCTTGGCTGATCCTGGCAATTTGCTCTAGATAATACCCTCACTCACTCTGTACCCCTCGGAACCCGGCAACCCATCTCACCTAATCTATACGGCCGCTGAAATGTACCAGCAGCCCTCTGAAGTCCAACCCTGTCTCTATGGGGAATAATCACATGACAGCAATAAAGCTAATAGAAGATTTTAGTTATTCCTATAAGTTTGTACTTCATAATGTGTGTACAGTATACAGTATACAGTATACAGTAAGGCAGTGGAAGCATCTGGTGATTATTACAGAGCCTGATGGTTTGAAGGGGGGCAGCGAATCAGCACTGGCTGCTCAGTTTGTCTTCAGTCTGCTCTGCAGTGTAACATGAGAGGGTGAAGCTGCAAGTTCTTCCTCAGCACAAACCTTCAGCACTTATCAAATCCACAACCACTCTAATTATTCAACTGTCATCCCATCACTCACACAATGAGCAAACACGCAGCAGAGATTAAGAAACAACCGCAGAATCAGAAGGACTGGGAACTCCACAACACCAGTTGAAAACCAGAAATGTAGGGCAGGTGGAAGGAAGAAAAGCAAGGTTCAGGTTCCTACCTTTGAAGGAAATGAAGACGCGGGGTGCGGCCAGTGGGTCATTGCTCATCGGGTTCCCTAGAGCGAAGCCGGACAGTGCCAGGAGGGCGTGGACCGTCCACAGACCGTCCAGCTGCATGTTTGACCAACCTCCAGTAGCACACGAGGCGTGTTTTTAAAAATCTCTGCTGGAGGAAAACAAACACACGAGAGGATATGATGCTTTGCTTTCCAAACTGCAGCAAAAACTCTGTTTGTATTTATTAATTTATGTGACATGTCAAATCCAAGTCTCCCAAGGGCTCGATTCTTGCACGTTTTAGTGATGCTGCAATGAGGTGTGAAGATTACACCAGATCCCTGGGAGACTTTGCTAATCTGATGAGTCCCTGCAGAGAGGAACGAATCTTTAAAAGATGTCTGTTCACATCCATTTTTTTCCAGGGTGTTTTCCTGTGCAACAAAATAGAAAGACAGCTCTAATTCCTGTGAGAGAAGTCACTTTTTGGTCCCCTCCATGCACCCAAAACACATTCCTACATCATGACACTACACGTGCGTGCTGCTCTGTCATTAGAGACTCACCTAATGTTGGGTTAAACCACGTCCCCACTCTTATTCAAAAAGCAGACAATAGGTCAAACATTGTTATTGGTGCAATCTTAATAAAATATTAACCTCTTGCTGAAAAGCCTTCGTAAAAGGTTACAAATGACGACAGGCACAAATGCTAAATGGGACAGTTTAACAAGTGTTCCAAACAAAGTGTGGTCATCAATAAAGCCTGTGGTTAATGAATGATAGACAGCAGGGAGCAACCACAATGATCCATGCGTACGTCACAAATCATTTAAAAGAGTTGTGTCCAACATGTCACCTTTTGCCCTTGCCCATTTTGCATTGATTCAGCTTGTTTACACGTAGCATGTTAGTATTCTACCATGGATGACATTATTTTCACTGAGCTGTATTCTCATCCTGACCCTGACCTCGCTGATGCTACAATAACAGTCGGCAGAGCTCTTCCTCTAGCGGTCTGCTACAAACACCCATTTAGAGACATTCACACTGCCAGAGAATCTCAGACTACTTGGCTAAAGTGGGTTTATGAGCATAACCAGCTGTTTAAACCTTGGCTATTTACTGACAATTTGTAAACCATCCAGCTGTTTATTCTAAGAGCCAACTCCTTCACACAAGCAGATAAACTCAAACACAGCGCTGCTCACAAACAACTGAGTCAGTGCCTTCACAAGAAAACAGAGCCACAATTCAAAAGACATTTTGCTTCAAGAAAATAATATATAGGTGCAGGGTCAGGGAGGACACTTTATAGAGACATATAGCCACTTGAACAGAACTCATAATCAAGCAATCAGCATGGAGGATAGAGTGTAAAAAGCACAGCAACGGATGCTCCAAGCGTCTATATTCTGGTGATAAGTTATTTACAGCCACATGTTGAGCACATTAAAATGCACCAATGTCATCAAACACACATAAGCTTCCTCCTGATCTTCATGTTTTTGGAGAGCAATAAAGGGTCCACTTAATGACCATGAAAAACATGACAGACCCACCAAGGAGGATTTTGTCCCACTTGTAAACAGTGGCTTAAAGAAAAGACTAACTATGAACATGAAAAAAAATAATAACACTGCATTTTAATCACTGCGTTGAATGAAAAAAAAACGTGTAGTTTAAAAAAGGGTGGCCGATATCCCTGATTCAAGAAAGCTGTGCGTACCAGACTGGCAGCTTTGGATACACATGGAGGACACAACTGTAAACAGTCTGGTGTGTCATTAGAGCGCGAGGTAAACTGAACAGCAAGTAAAAGTGTTTTAAATTTGAGGTTATTATCTTTCAGATATTAGAAGTGAGATAAAATACCTTCATTTAGAGTTTAAAGAAATAAGCCCCATAAGGCGCGTTGCGAAGAATAAAATATAGAAATTAAAACGCGCGCAGCCAGGTAAACTAAAGAGCAATAATAATCAATCCTCAGATACACAGCAATGGGGGAGTGAGGCTTACCTTTGTTACCTTTGTTACAGCGTTGCGAATATAACTTCAAACCGAGTCTTGCAAGTCATTGAACTGAACAAATCCAACAGATCGATCACTTTCGTTTCCAAGTGAAAATCAATAATAAGCCTAGGAAATCCCGGTGGAGCTCGTGGAGAGTCCCTGCTCAGGAGGGCAGTGTCTACCTGTGCGCACTGCGCGGGTATTGGCTCCGGAGTTGTCAGTGAGTAATTAAAAAAAGAAGCAAAATGAAAATGTTTCTTGAATAAAACCTTCACCGGGATCGCGAGACGAGGAGACGCTGTCTTTGCACGCGCACAGTCAACATCTCGTGGGAAAAGCGGTGTGAAACAAAGTCCCTGTGGCGTACAGAGGTCCAGACACGCAGCGTGTGCTCCTCAGGAAAGTTGGGCGCTCCTGACTGTAGGAGGCAGGGCGCTAGCAGGTGGATGCAGAGGCCTATTTGTTTTAAACACACCCACAGGGCGGGCAGCACCGTGCCGAGCCGCCCATCGACCAGCCGGGTGGAGGGGGGGCAGGATTTACTAGCGTGTTAAACGCTGTGTGCTGTCTGAGGAACCAGGGGGCAAAGGAGAGACACTGCCAAATAAAACACCGATGTATGTGCGAATCTATTTTTAAGTTTAGTTTTTGTTATTACTGCACCGAGTGATTAAAAAAAATACAGAGTGCCTCTATATTGGTTATAAGTACAAGTGAAGGAGGAATGGTTGAAAAAAAATGTTTAGGAACTGCCACCTATAATGAAGACTTTGAAATCCACCAGGTCTGTATCTGGAACTAATTAATAAAAGATTTTAAATGTCTTGGGAACATAAGGAACAAAATAATGTTTCCTGCAGACTTTTCCAATGACAGCTGCTCAAATGGTGAAAAACAATATGAATCAAAAGGCTCTTTAAACTTAAATCTCCTCTTTCACAGACACATTGTAAGTTAGGATGTTGTCAGAAACCAAACAACTGTTTATAAAATCTGGCAAGGATTAAACTAGCTGAAAAGGGTAAAACACTGTCAACTAATACGGCTGTAGGGAGTTTGAAAGTGATCTTTAAAGTGTCTCCCTTCTAGATATGTGCCCGATCATAATCCACACTTTAAAATGACAGGTTATTTCAAAATGCTACTCTGTATCGGCTGACGAAGTTTAGTAGTGACAAGAGAGATCTGTCTTTTTCTCTGCTGAAAATGATTTCTGTGATTAATTTTGTTGTAATGGTGGATACAGGAACCAAACTGTCTGACAGAAAAAGGACAGAAGAAAGATAAACAGGAGAGGGATAGAGCACAAGCTAAAGGCTAAAACACAAGGTAAGCTGTTTGTGATAATGTTCACTCCAACCCACAGTCAGCAGTTATTCTGCAGTGGTCTGTTCAAACTTGAGAGTCTATCAATAAAATGAAGAGTGAGGTTACGTTAGCTCTGCTTGGTAGATGACTGGAGGGGCAAAGCTAACCAGGATTCACTAACGCGACATATTAACGACACATCTCACAGCATCAGGCTGTCAGTAGTGCCACATATGGATGGCTACTAAACCATTGTAGGAACTGACTGTTTGCTCATCGTCCCATTAGCCTACTGATACATCTTAGCACCGGGCTGCTAGTAGCACTACATATAGCCAGCTACTGACGAATGGTACAAACTTACAATGTTTACTTGTTGTCAAACAACAGTGCTACATAAGAGCCGCATTGTATCTGATAACACGTCTTGAACAAAGAAAATTTGTTACGAATCAAACACACACCTGATTAAAAGTCACATCTTTATGACAGAGTGCATGAGACCCTGGGCCAGAAGGTGGTGAAGCAGTCCAAGTAAAAAAGAATAGTTCCATGAGGAACTATGTATTAGATAGTAAGAAAATCTATTAGATTCACTTTACTTTGTCCAATGATTAAGACATTAAAAAAGATATATATGTATATATGTATGTATTTTACAGCATCTTTAGTAGAAAAAGTGATTACATTATCGAACCTTGTTGGAACAGCAAGTCCAGACTAGTGCTGCATGAATTGGGGAAAAGGTGCGATTGGCGATTAGGTGGACAGTATTGCGATTGTGCTTGCCATTTAATGAAAAAAGTTGCGACATGAGTCTACAGACTTGCTTGGTTATCATGGATAAAAATCAAGAAAAAAGCAGAGATGGATTACTGAGGATTTTAATTGTGTAATAATTCTCAAAATATCCAAACTTACTGTATACAAACAACAATGTACAGCACAACAGTACTGTTTTGTTTGTATTCAAAATAGCACATTTATGCCACTTTTGCTTTGCATGTTTTGAAAATTACATCTTTTTGCTGTGTCATCCAACCGGTAACCAAAATAACACCAAATAACAGAGGTAGAGTTTCTTTTCGCCTTGAGCGCCTCACTTACTTCTTTGTGCTCCATCTTGTCTGATTAAACTGCCGTACCAGGGAGGCAGGTAGTCACATGACCAGTTGAAACAGTGACTGATTAGTCATCTCACGCTCGCTCTCTTACTCAGTCACACACACACACACACACACACACACACACTCACACACACACTCACACACACACTCACACAAACACGCTCATTTTTTTTACCCTTTTTTAAAAATAATTGCACAATCACACCTCTTTTGCGATTGCGATAATCGTGCAGCACTAGTCCAGACCATGTCGCAGACCATCGCCTGTTGTAAACTTTTAAGAGAAGCCATAACATTTGTGACACTGCAGTAAATTAATTAAAGACATATCACAGGTGTGCAAGCATCTTCTACAAAAATGTTATCACTAAAGGTTGTTGGTATATAACATGGAGCTACATGTTTTATGTACATATACAGCTGCAGTTCGTATCGTATGCTGTGATGTAAGCTGCTAACGGAAAAATGAATCATCTCCTGTAGGAATCTATGCATGCTCTTTTTAGCTTCCCGATCCCAGCTATATCACAGCTGCTGTTGTACACAAGAGTGTCTGTCACAATGGAGGTGTTTGCTTGCTTTGAATAAGTCGACTGTATTTCCATCTTCTATCGCTGTGACAACCAGTGAGCGACCATCTGCCACCCACACATGAGGTGGGGAGGGAGGGAAAATGTTTGACAGGATTTGGCTTCAGGAGTGCGTACATGTGTCCTTTTTTGTCTCAGTCAAAGAGCGACTGCCTATAAAATAAATCAGTGTTAATCCTTTTTTTCTCTCAAGTTCTCTTTTATCTCATCAGAAACTTCTAAAGCCTGAAATACATAAACGAAATGACCTATGTGAACTTTAAATATCACAAGGTTAAAGTTTGCTCTATAAGTATATAAGCCTTACATTGACTTCACTCCATTGAACATTTGACCCACAAAGTCAATTTCAGTGACTTGGAGTACAGACAATGTGATGATTGTTGGGTCCAACTTATCAGAAATTAAAAGTCTTATCTTAGTTATGTACTCATTGATTTGTAAAAGGGTTAGAAATGTAATTCATTTGATAGTACGTAGAATATGTCGATTAAAATGCCTAATTTGCTCCTCTATTCAAAGACTGATTGGATGTCCCAAAGTCACAGAGTTACTGCCTGGGAGGATTTTCTATAGCTCATTGAGAAAATTAAACATTTTCCCATTTTTAATCATATTTCTTTCAGTGTCCTTTCACACCTGAATTGTCTGCTCTTCATTCAGCCTGGAGCTTCAAATTAAGTGGACCTGATTCACCACTGAGCCCATTCTGACATAGAAAGTTTGTCAGGGTTTTCAGGTTTGGCTCAATTGGATCCAAAGAAGTTGTCTTGCTCAACTTTTCTTCTATGTGAATCCATGACGTTGGCTAAGTAGCCTTCACTCTGCTGCCCAACACAAAAGTTCCCTTTGGAAGTAACTTGGCAGAGGTCAAATAGAAAAAAGACCAGCTTGATGTGACCAAATACACTTCTCCTTCCTCTTTCTTCTCTTTAGGACAAGATATCTTTTCACCAGTGATACGGCAGATTTTCTGTAAAGCTCTTTAGATTCTCAAAAAGCTGCACATTCCACACCTACTCTGGTTTACTGAGAGACGAATAAAATCATCCGTCACCCTCCATTCCAAAAGTCATACTTTTCTGCTCCATGGAAATCCAAGGTGCACTTCAGAAATTACACGCAAGATCGCTTTGCAGCTAAGTGGGCCTGAACTGTTTGTGAGAGAAACGTGTTGTTGACATCCATGGAAGTGGTGTATGAAGCTGTTTGAATGTTCCCCAGAAGAAGCTACATTCCAGCTGAGGTGTGAACAGTGGCTTCTGTGGGGCTTTGCCTGCAGGGCATGAACTGATGCCAGGTGTTTTATCAGCATTTGTGTTTCCAACATAGCTCAACAGATCATCTGTAATATAAAACCTGCTTCAATGCATGGGGAGGGATTCCACACTCTGCTGGATGTGCTGCAAAGCTTGGTTTGTGCTTTTGTGATGAGTTGAACCCTGAGGGGTTTAAGATTCTATCTAGAGCCAAAGGAAAATATGGTGACTGTAATTTTTTTTCTTTAAAAATGGCTGTGAGAGCTATTCAGAAGTGATTTTCAGGGGTTAAGACTCTGCTTCCCATGAGCACTAATACCCACGGTCTTGACTCTAACTTTGAGATGCTTTGTTTTGAAGCAAATGAAAGGAGAGCAATTCTTCATTTTAACACCACGTTTCTTTGTTCAAGACAACTTTTTAGGCTACCATGTAGTGAACTACTAGCAAACTTTGTAAACTCAGTTTGTACCATAGTTTAGTACCAGGATATATTTAGTGCTGCTCACAGCCTGGCGCTCTGCGACGTCTCACGTTGGTGAATCCTGGTAATGTCCAACCAGTGTTCATCTACCCGCTCCAACCTCACCAATCAGAGCTAACGTAACCTCACTCTTCATGTTATTGATAGACTCTCAAGTTTGAAGAGACCACTGCAGAATAACAGCTGGCTGTGGGTTGGAATGAACATTAACACAAACAGTTTAACCCGTGTTTTAACCTGTGCTCTATCACTCTCCTGTCTAGCTTTCTTCTGCTCTTTTGTCCTATTGTGTCTAAAATCAGTCGAGATTAATGACTGTAGATGACCCGACCTGTGGTGGTGGGGGAATCAACCCCCTTGTGGCCCAGTTTTTGAAAACACATGCCAAGGTGCCTATTGGATGCCAAGATGTACTACAGTGTCTTCTTGTGAGCCAAAACAAGCTTTATGGGGCTTTTTTTTTCTTTTTTCCCCAACTCTTCAAAAAGTCGGTGCACGTCACTGGACCCAAAAATGGATGCTGAAAATAGCATTAACAAATGACTTATTTTGGTGCCGAAGAACTCATTTTAAACTGTGGATCATGAATAGGCATACAAAAAGAAGTGAGACTTTTTCAAGATGACTTGACTTAGAAAGTTGTCAAAGGGATTTTTATCTTTTTTCTTTGCTACTTGACCTCTCTTAGTATTAGAGGTGTGTTAAAAGATATTGATACGGCAATATATCGTGATACTTTGACCGCCAAAACAATATCGATGTTTCAAATCTTAATATCAATATATTTGTGAAAATTAAAAAAACATATTTTAGCCAAGTCAGAAGTAAAATAAAACAGCTATTACACTGTATGTTGCCAATAGATTGTATAATAAATATCATCCCAAAGTATATATAAAATGTTTAATGTCTAAACGCGATGATGTAGGGTTTTTGTTGCAATGAGCAAGTCAGCATGCCATTGCTGCCACTACTGCCAGACATCAATGTTTTCCTTGGTCCTTTTAATTTTGAGTAATATTTTGATTTCCATAAACATCATCTCTGTTTGTTTAAGTTGATTGTGTAGAATATGCAATATATCACAATATGTTGTGATATATCATGATACTATAATGATAATAATAACTTTATTTATATAGCACCTTTTAAAAACACAAGTTTACAAAGTGCTTTAACATAAACATAAACATAACTATGGTATCGTGACCTAAGTATTGTGATGCGTATCGTATCTAGAGGTTCTTGCCAATACCCAACCCTACTTAGTAAACACTTTTTATTCATTCATACAGCCTGGGTCAAAGTGGAAAATACCCCTGACCCCTTTTTTAATATTAGGAGTAAGTTTTTTCCCCATTGCTCTCACTGCTGATAACATTTAAGTAAATCCCTGTTAGGATACCAGAGAAGTTCAGTCCCAAATTTTCAAAGTATTGGCTCATGACTGAAACCATTAGTTGTAACCCAAGGTGCCGTTTCAAGGAGGGAATTTGGCCCTTGCTCAGAAAAGTGATTTTCTTTTTCTTTTTTTTTAAACAATGTGCTCTTTGTTTTACTCTAGCTACAGCTACCTCTGCCAGGCATCTGAACATAACTCTGATTCCTTAAAGTATTATTTCTGTCGCAAATCTCCCTCACACTCAGACACAAGCACAAATTTGTGTTCATTTATGCATGCAAAATGCCCTTAAACAAAACAAAATCACTGCCCTGTCCTACCAGCAAAAAGAATTAGTCTGTTTGAAAATTCAGCTGCAGGTGCTCACCTCATGCAACGAACAGATAGGAGAAAAGCCTGGCTCCCAGCACTTTCTGCAGCCCATGTCCTCAAAGCTATTAGCATTTAAATGAGCAGAGAAAAGTATCATATCTAGATTACAGGATTTTGTCAGTCTGGAAGTTGTTCAATTCACAAATATTTCAAACAAACTTTTCCAAATGTTTCAGAAGGTGAGTGAGTAACCATGAGTGTGTTGGTGACTCACTTTAAAGAAGCACACTAACAAATTGTTGGACTAAATTAGGAGAGGATGGACTTGGGGGATTTCCAGCTCTGTGATAACACTGAACAAAAGTATGCGACTCCTCGGAGCAGAGATTACATTTCAGTGCTTGGACCACCTTCCTATTCCCTACCTGTGGTTGCTGCTTTGAGCAACAGTTTCCTCTGTTGTTTTTGGCAACGTGTAGCGCTCCATACACTTCCCAGACTCTACAGGCTTGACCATACTTTAC
The DNA here is from genome assembly GCF_033239565.1 of Halichoeres trimaculatus. Classification (NCBI taxonomy): domain Eukaryota; kingdom Metazoa; phylum Chordata; class Actinopteri; order Labriformes; family Labridae; genus Halichoeres; species Halichoeres trimaculatus. The sequence continues at coordinate 15,558,734 of NW_027437179.1, read as the reverse complement.
TGCCAGCCCAGCCCCTCCTGCCCAAGGGAACCACAACCCACAGCGAGCAGAGTGAAGGAAATGGCTTTGATTTCCTTCCACTTTTCACACATCAAATGGGAAAGAGAATGGGGAGTGAGAGCTGGTCTTGACCGAACTGGATAAATAAACTTGTGCCCCAGTGTTAGTCTGTGCGTACGTATTTTAGTGACATTTAAATCATGTGTGTGTTGGACACAATAAAAGGTGTGTGTTGAGGAACAGGTGAGTTAATTTCTCCCTTCAGCTGCTCTACATCACTGTTGACATAACGTGAAAGGTAAACACTCTGTAATTGAATAAAATCACAAACCGGGACATCAGTCCTGGGAGAACTAGCCAGCTCACTTTGAGATTTACAATACTCCCCTGTTCTCCGGGGCATGCCGTCTCAACTAACTCTTTTTTTTGGCTGTCACTGTGAAGTTGAGTGCTGAAATTTGAACAAATAATTCATCTACCCGAGTCTGAATGGTGATTTCATTTAGCAAGGGACTGGGTTTGATTATAAAAAAAGAGGAAACATTACCAAGTCCTTTAGGTGGGTCATTTATGATTCATACCAAGTGTGTGTCATACTTCCTGTTCACACCAGCGTACTGGGAGGTACAGAACAGGGAGTTAATGTTGTGGTACAAGAACATTTGGTGGAGAAAAAAGTGAATTACACCACTCAGTCACTGAGAGGTTACGATAAGACTGAGGCAGAACACACATCCAGTGATTATGTATCAGAAACTAGATGAACTCACTGATTGCATGTCCCATATGGACACAGTGGACTTAATACTGCATTGGTCAACAAGACACTTATACAAGCAATGATGAACCCAAAACATGCAGTATATCAATCTAAAGGATAAGCTTGGCACTTGGGGAAAAAAAACACATTATCTGTAAAAGACATGAGAATGGCTAGTTTAGCTTAGCATAGAACCTTAAAACCAACAGCAAGCCTCAGTTCTGTTCAAAGGGAGTAGGATACTCCTCACAGCCACTAAGGGGCCGTTTGCACAACAACGGTTTTAGGGTGAAATGGAAAGTTTTGTTGCGTTTCAGCCTTGTGTTTACACGTAAACAGCGTTTCAGCCGACCTGAAACGCAAACTTTTGGAAACGGCCTTCAGAGTGGGATTTTTTTGAAACGCTGCCGACACCGTTGCCGTGTAAACTGTAAGCCGGCATTTTCAGTGGAAACGCTGGCGTCACACTCCACTTCGCACGAGCGCATACAACAGGACAACGGTACAATTGTTACGATCATACCAAACCGTCTTGTGCTTGTGCTGCTCAATCTGCTGTATCTGCTGACTGTCTTTATACAAAATGTGCATCTGTTGCTCCAGTTTTGCTCTTAGCATTCACCAATACACCAGATGATCAGCTCAACTCTACTTTGGTGGAGATATCCCAAAAGCGGCTTCTGGGCAAGACATTTATAGCGCCGACTACAGGCCTGGCATGCTTACTGCAGCGTTTTCAGTCCCTCTGCGTTTCTGTGTAAACGCAGATTTTTTTTCACTGCGTTTTCGCTGGGTTTCAGCGTTTTCAGATACATATATACACGGCCTAAGTTCACAAATAACACGTCCTGCCTCTTACTGAGTTATTTTTCAGTCTCTTTTTTGTCAGTCCCACAGTGTAAAAATGTCAATAACTGTCACATTATTTCTTAAAGAAGGCATTTATGTCCATGTCTTTTCCAGAAACAGACCCTTTGAGAAATCATGACCATTCATTTCAACATCTCAGATTTTGTAAGTCCTGAGTGTTTTACCAGCCTTATGGTTTATATATATGCTGAACTCTTCTTCTTTTTTTTTTTTTTACTCTTTTTGGCCAATAAAAGGTGCTCACCTCTGTTTCTAGGTTTTACCTCATGTAGGGACAAGTTTTTGGGTTTGTGATTTTCAAAGACTAAAAATAATGGTTGGTTGTTAGTTTTGATTTTTGCATTGTGGGATTTAGTGCCAAATGTTTTTAACATGAATTACTCCCTCATTTGTGCTGGCCAAATTACAAATTAAGTCACATGATACAGATTTTTTTTCCCCTAACTGCAGTAGCTAAACCTCTTAAATACTGACCAGAAATCCATTACACAACCAACAAACTAATAACCTCTACCACTGTGTCTGCCCCTGCCAGGAGTCCTTACTGCACGATCTCCTCAGACTGACTGTGGGGCCCACAGGAAAGCAGTGAGTCCCCTCTGTGTCACAGACATATGTGCTTATGTTGTGAAAATGAGCGCCCTACAGAGGTGGAAACCAATTATCTGTGCACTCTCTTCCTTGAACTTATCAGTCGAGCTGTTGTTTTGGCCCTGCACTGCTCTATGGATGCTTCCTGAGGATGTTATGTGATTTATAAGGGGCAAGAGTACAATACTTCCTCTCAGGACTTTATTCACTTCCTGTCTTCTGACAGTACACTGGGGTCATGACCCGTCCATCTTGCCCATTACCAGGTTTCACAGCTCTTACTGCGCTCTGTCATGTTAACATTCGGAGTTAAAGCTGTGAAAACCGTTCAAACCTGCTCGGGCTGTTGCACCTTTGAGCGTGTCTTGATTTGATTGTAGACATTATTATAAAAGACAGATGACTTTAACTCAGTGTCATTAAACACTGAAATGTTACAAGATTTTAATGTCAGAAAGAAACTGGATCGCTTGAGGGGAAACTCTACTTTGAAATGTCTGATTAAGACGACATAATTACAGCATGTTCCAATTCCCAAGTCATAAAATACCACATCTGTCTCAGCACTTGGGAGTGTCATTCAGGGTCAAACTCAAAACATGCATGATATGAAACGAGTATTATTATCACTTTAAGCCACGGCTCAAACTGACACAGGAGGCAGAAATGTGACTTTCACTTGCAGTCAAAGGTTTTCATTTGGCCAACCAGGAAGACTTTCCTTCACAAGACAGGGATTCAATTGCTTGAGGTATAGCTCTAAGCATCCATTGATTTTATTGTAGAGGTAATAATACGTTTTACGTCTTACTTTTTTTTTTTTTCTCTTGGCCTCTAAACACACCCGAGCAGATCATTTCAATTCAGCCCTGTTAAAAGAAAAATGCCTCTATTTTTTTTTTTGTTTGTTTGTTTTGTTTTTATTAGGCAAAACATCAGTATTCAGTGACCATGGTTGAGGAAAGTGAAACAATAAATCAAATAGTTTTCATGTATTTAGCACTTTTTATACAAAGCAAAAGCAATCTGAAGAGCTTTAATACTTAAAAACAAGAGAGTGGAGAATAATTTGAAAATATGGGACATATCAGAAGAGGAATTGGATTTAGCATCAGAGGCTATTTATAGAGTCTGAGTAAAGAGCAATGGGAGCCAAGTACTTGGCTGTTTTATATCTAAATTTGAAGCATTTCCTCTAAATTCCTTTTTCAAAATAAGTGTATGTTTTGCTCGATGTGTCATCTTTCTTGTCTCACTTTTTTTTTTTTATTATGTAAACACAGAATAGACGTAACTCCTTAATTATTCCTGGAAGCATTCTTATAAAGAACACTCCCTGTGTCTCAGGTTCTTTGCTCTGGTTTAGATGTCCACCAATTTCCGTCAAGAAAGTGAAGTCGAAACATGAAAATCTTAACTCAAGGAACAACAGTAACTGTAATAAGCTTAGCTAGCAAAGCAACCAATGGTGCCAACATTTGTTTTCACCGTCTTTATCTCCATGACAGCCATGTAAACCCGCCTGGTTGAGTTGTTGGGAGTTTCCCACTGCCAGAGCTGAAAGGTTATCTTAAAGTCTCTATGGAAGCTAATCCTGCTAAGTCTGAATACTGGCCTGTAAAGCTATTGTTTCTGATGAGACAGAATACTCACTTCCTGTCTCACACCTGACTTACCGCACCATTAAGTCAACCTGATACAATACTTACAATAAAATCCATAACAACAGATTGTAATCTGACACTGAAAAGAAGTTAAGTCTTGATTTGTTCTATAATTTAAAAATGCATCAATAATAACAAACTTGTGCCCTTGGTTCATCACATTTATTGTCCAAAATTAAAAAAGTTTCCATGGTTACAGCTCCAACATTGAAGGGTGTGTCCCACAAACAGTAATGGACAACTCCCACAAACACCATCTCACAATGCTGCCCACTTCCTGATACAAAACGGATAAATAGTGACACATAAAATCCTGTAATATTGTTTTCTTTCTTTTTTTTCCAAACAGTACACTGATATCCCTCTGCTGCTCTCCACAGTATGACTCAGGAGAAACAAAATCCTGCTTCTACTCCAGTGCCATCCATAAATGTCACTGAAAGTGGTTCTGATAAAGTCATTCATCAGGAAGAGACTGCACAGCCGCCCTCAACTTTATTTTTGTGTAACATAAACTGTAGAAGTCTTTAGAGCAGAGTAAATATTGTATAATCCTTGAAGGTTGAACCAGAGCCATGTGACATTGTGTTTTTTAAGAACTGTGAAACCTCCTCGTCTCTAAGCAGGGCATTGCTGCCTGTGCAGCGCTGGAGGGGCTTTTGGCCCTGCATGTCTGGGCTGCTCTGTTTCTCAGTTTGTAGACTACACAGCGCCAGCAGCACCAGAGGCCAAAGCCTGGATTGAATTAATTTCTTTGGGAACCAAGAACACTGTCAACATCACTAAGACAGACACATACTTTAATAGGTTCAACTTCGGATCAATTCTTAATCCCAACAATAGCATTTTGTGGATTTTACACAAACACGATCAATCCTACGTTAACCTTTGATTGTGTTTGGGTGTGAGTTAAACCCACTGGGATTGGTGATGTCATGGGAGTGGCTACTGAGCTCAACATTGTGTGCCTCTGGATTTCTTTAAGAAGCCTGCCAAAGTTTATTTAAGAAAACGTGACAAATCTGTGTCTCCATCATGACACCACTGTTTAATATGTTGTGGTTATTGGATCAACACTGTATGTTTTGGTACGGTGCCATTTTTGCAGTTCCTACACTGTAAAAAGTCAGAACTAGGCAATTATTTTTGTCATATTCTTGTAAAAATGTTAAAGGATTCTTTATTTAAGCCAAGCATAAGAAAAAAATATTTATAATTTTCTTGAATCGGGACAAGATCCTTATTTCGAGACTTGTCAGCTTTTCTTTTTCTATTGGCAGATTAAGTGTATACTCATCACGGGCAACCCAGGCCTTAATATTCACTTATAATAACTTAAAATATAACATGGTTCTGGGTTTTATGGACTAATTATATGTTTTTGTAGTAAAATTGCAATGCTTCAAAAGTGGACCATGTCCCTTGATCTTACACCCTCAAATCTATGATTTACCTTGTTGTTGTTGTTGTTGTTGTTGTTGTTGTTGTTGTTGTTGTTGTTGTTGTTGTTGTTGTTGTTGTTGTTGTTGTTGTTGTTGTTGATGATGATGATGATGTTGTTGGTTTTGGTGTAGACTTTCAGACAAAAAAAAAAAAACCTGTAAAACTTATTCAAGCTTCTTTTTCTGGACGACAAAACAATCAAATCCTTTTAATTAATAGCTGGTTAACAAGATGGATAATGGTCCAGCTTTAGAAAACTATGAGATGAAAACTGAAAGCTCTCATCCAAAGACTAGGAACATACAGTTAGTACTGAATAATTCTGTAGCTTTGTCACTACCCACCAGGTACTAGCTGCTAACTGCAAATTTAGGATTAAGACTGTCAAAGCAGTCTGATGTTAATGTGTGTGAACTGAGCCCTTAACTACCTACTGCTGCCTCATGTTAGTGAAAAGCTTATTCAGCTTTATTCATGTGTAACACATACATCATACCGTGTATCAGCTAAGATTTCTCTAAGGGCATACCCAAGTTATCAAGAATCTGTATATCATTACTTTTATATTTTGGGTACCAGAATATAATGCTGTTTTAAAAAGATAATAAATAAATAAATAAATAAATAAATAAATAAATAAATAAATAAATTAATAATAATAATAATAATAATAATAATAATAATAATAATAATAATAATAATAATAATAATTATTATTATTATTATTATTATTATTATTATTATTATTATTATTATTATTATTATTATTATTATTATTAGTGAGCAAAACAAAAAAATGCCTCAACTCTGCATCAGCATGCCTTTATTCAACATACTATCAGGTCTTGTAAACTGTATGTAATAGCTTTGGTGTGTGGTGCTTAGGCATCATAGGGTCCTCATGAAACAATCCCAACACGATTTGAGTGTCAAGAAGAGCACCATGGGTAATTCATTTTAGGTACCACTATTCATTCTAAAATATGTGAGGGGTATAGTTTTTTGGGGGGTGCCTTTACACTGTCCCTCTGGCACCCCCGGTAACAGCTTCACATGATTTAAAAGAAGAAAATTCTGTATATGTTTTCTTACACTGGTGTTTCAGAAAAACTTTTTTTACACCCTCTGTCTGAAATGACTGTTCTAGCTGCGGACTCTTTAAAAAGCTCCCTTTCCTCTTATTGGGCAGAACAATGGGCAGACCCTGGAGTTGCCTGCCCTTCTCATAAACTAGTACCTAGTAACTAGTAACTAGTAAGGAGCTCAATATGTAATGACCTCATCATTTTAGTAAGTCCCTGGAAGGACTCTTGTCCATCCTGCACACATTTTGGATGAAAAGCCATCATTATCACTTTATATCCATTTTTAAAAATGGGAGAGCAGAGTACTTCCTCGTTGAGAGTCTAAAGGTCAGACAAGATGCATGTCTTACAGCAAACAGCTATAGAATGTATCATGATCAGATGTTACCAACTGTTACAAAGCTTCAGATGTCTCCTCTGATGACAAGTGACACAAGCACACACCTTCATACATCTTTCACTCTTAATAGTTTGATAGAATGAGTAAATTGTCTTTATTTAAGCGATAAATAAAAGCAACTTTTACAAAGTCCAGTGCCAAACAGCCTCCCCATGCCCCGAATCCACCATCTGTCACTGCCTTTAATGTTCGGTTTAGCATCATAACACCAATTCTGTTCTAACATGCTCCTTGGAATGACACCGGCTTTCATTTCTTTCAAAACAGCAGCAAGAGACCCAACAAGCAGAACTCTGCATGAACCCTTTGAGCAACAAGCTGTTTCAGTTTCCAGGCTTGGCTGGGATTCTGTCCTTCCCTAAAACCCTTTGAGCTTTCCTTACATGACCTACTGGCAGTGTCACCTCACCAGGGTTCTCCAGCAGGGATCTGCTCCCTGGCATTAACATTATCCTGATACATGGAATCTACTCAGACTTTGGCACATAATCATGACTCACAAACAACCTTTTACCCACAGTTAGAAAAAAAAGAAGTGGTCTCTGCTATTGCAAAAGCAAAATGTATCTTTGTAACCAAGACATGTGTCAAAACATGGTATCCAGTTTGAAGGGAGTTTGAGGATAATTTAAGCATTTCACCCCGTTGGACTTGTGCTAGATCACCAAAACAGGCCTCTGATGGAGACGCAAAACACCACTTATTTTCCGAGGGTGTCTCTGTTGCTGTTAGTTCTCTGCAGGAAAAACCAATGACAAGCAAATCACTCTTCATAAATGCTCCGCAAAAAGTGAAACGAAAAGGAAAAAGTAAATCAGCTGAAACGAGAGCACTGATCCCACTTCTGAGTCACCGTGTGATTGATGAGCAGCTCACAGAAACAAGGACTGAGGCCAGTGGCTGCATATCTCAGCCTGGCTCTCAGCGAAGAAAGGATCATGTTTTTCATTATGAGTCTTAAAGATCTGTACCACCTTTAATGACGTATACAGAACGACACATTGTGGTATTTGAAAAAGAATTAGAGGACAGAGTTTTTGTTTTGGCTTCACTGTCATGCTACAGATGTATCACATGTCTGACTGGCCTTTATTGGTTGTTCTGCCGTAGGAAATGACCCACAGCAGGAAAGTGTTAGCAAGTACCTGCAGGGAGCACACCTTATTTCCTTCTCGAATAATAAAGGATGAAAGAATCTTTTGTTATTGGTCTGAGGTAAAATTCTGACCACAGAAAGACTCCCCACTGCTACATCAGAAGTGTCCTCATGAGAACTGCCTGCAGGGACACATGCAAATTTGTGGTGTCCATTGTGATTCTTAATAGTGAGCAGTTACAGGTGTCATTACTTCACCAGGTAGGAAAAGGTAGTCACCTCACACACGGGAAGGAAGATTGGAAAGTAAAACACCACCTGCAAATAAAACAGCATCTCTCCTCTTTCAGATGAAGAGCAAAGGAATGCAGCATGCAACAGGTGATCAGATAATCCCCCTATCCCAGTGGGCAGCCCGGCAGCACACTCAAGTATTAGCAAGCACCTCTGTGATGGAGGTCTGGATAGCGACACAGAGCTGAGCGATGAGAGGGGAGATAGAGGACGAGGAGATTAAACATTATGTCTCAAAACAAAAAAAGATGGGTGTGATAAATATCATGGTTTACTTTTTTTTTATGATGTTTTACTGAAGAAATGACAAGTGCATCTGTTTTTTTTTCATCTGCAACTATCAGTGGTAGTATTGAGTGGCAAAGTAGACTGTTAAGACCAAAACTATTTTTTCTTTTCTGTAATCAGACAGTATTTTTTTTTTTTTTGCTTGAGATCATCTTCCATTTTATATAGTGTTTTTGTAGTATGTAGTTCCTACAGCATCTGTAGCGAGCATCAACCCCTTACTGCCTGAAATGAATTAACAATTATAAAAATAGATTGTTTTTATTTATTTTGCATTCTTACAGATATTAAATTAAATGGAGATTGTAAATTTGAGTATAGTACACACAATAGTTATAACTAAGTTCTATTATATTTATAGACATGAGAAGTTTATTCCTGACCAATAAATTGTGACATAGTGGATCTGATATGATCTTGGGTGTGTGTAGAATATGAATCAATAGTTGAGTTTAGTTAAGTTTAGTTTAGACAACTTTATTTATCCCAATGGGCACTTCTGATTTTGCAGTCCACCTAGGCTACACATATAACTTCAAACAGCAAAAAGAGACAACAATGAACAAAATATAAATAAAGTAAAAGACAGTACATGACATAGAGCACATTGATAATAGGTAACAGGTAATAGGTGACAATACCAAAAAATTACAAAAACAGCCTTCCTCCATCTTAAGAACATCGCCCGCCTTCGCCCCTCTCTTTCCTTCTCTGCTGCTGAAACCCTCATCCACGCCTTCATCACATCACGAATCGATTACTGCAATAGCATTCTTTTTGGCACAACCAACAACCACCTCAACAAACTCCAGTATATACAAAACTCTGCCGCCCGCCTCCTCACCCGTACCCGTTCCCGTGAACACATAACTCCCATTCTTCAAGATCTCCACTGGCTCCCCGTCCATTACCGTATCCAGTTTAAAATCCTCCTTCTCACTCACAAAGCACTCCATAACCAGGCCCCTCCATACCTTACTGACATGCTCCACCCCTACACCCCTTCCTGCACCCTCCGTTCTTCAGTAGCAAACCTCCTCACCGTCCCCAGGACCAAGCACCGAACCTGGGGGGACAGAGCCTTCTCTGTTGCTGCCCCATCCCTTTGGAACTCACTCCCACAACACCTCCGTGATACTGCTGACCTCACCGCCTTCAAAACAAAACTCAAAACTCACCTGTTTCGCATAGCTTTTAATTTAACAACCCCCGGTAACTGAACTTGCTTTTACTCTACACCTTTGAATTGTTTTTGTCTCGTCTTCTTTTCTATACATCTTTCTTTTCTGTTATCTCATTGTTTTTGTATCTGTTTTTAAACTTGTTTTTTTTATACTGCTTTTACCTTGTAAAGCGACTTTGAGAACTTGAAAAGCGCTCTATAAATAAAATGTATTATTATAATAGGTAATAATGAGATACAAAGGTCATTTCAGCTGCATCAAAGTCTGACAGGATATGTTGCAAATTTGTCACAACAGGCATTAAAGGCAGTGTTGGCAGCCCTGAAAAACTCGCATGAATTTGAATGTAGCGTCTCGTCAGGACTCCGCCTAGCTCCTCCTCTCCCTCCCCTTGGTGCTCCTCCAAAGCAACGCCCCCACTCACATGCACGAGCTCCGCTGATTTTGGGCTATGGTTGTGAATGACTGAAAGACAGATTTAGCACATCATTTTATGTTTTGCACTATGTCAAGTCATGTCTCATTTAGAGGTAAGGAAACACCAAAACGTTAAAACATTAAGCTAAAAAACAAATAAACAAATGTGACTTTACTTAGTACTCGCAACTGCAACATGCTAGCATTATCCACTTTTACCTGTGACATGATATCAGGAGTAAAGCTTTAATACAATTAGTACATCTACATTTGGGAACACGCTTTGAGTCAGGGGCGGTGCGCGCCAGTTAAAAGTACACGCAAGAGGAGGGCAAAACGGCAGGACGGGATTTGATTGGTTTAACAGATTGGATCCTAATCAATGTGATTGGCTGATGGTTTCCTGGGTTTTCTCCTGCTGTAGATTGCAGATATTATTCGCTCTCATTTAAGAACACATCATGTATTGCTTGCCATTGTGACATATAGATCATTGTAACCAGTATAACAAAAGGTGTATCTAAATCAAACTACCAATTATACCTTCAAGGGGTTAAGCAGGTGCTTCATAAGTTGCAGTTTCTATTACCTCTGCTTTGGCTTCATGTATTTTAAGCTAAGTCACTGTTGATTGTGCTGTCCATGGCACCTTAAAGTGGAGTTCGTGTGATCACAGGAATGGGATGTTTTTCAGCTTCTGAAAGATGTGATTGTGTTGAATATATTGCTTACTGAGTTATCATCGGACTTAATGTGTTAGTTACAAACCTGGTATAAAATCATCACAGATATATTGGCAGATTTGGTCATCTTGAAGCAAAGAAGATGCCACAGTTTGATCTGGACAGACCTGGAGAGAGTAAAGGAGGGGAACCAAAAAAATAAAAACTGACTGAAATCCTCCAGCCTTGCAACACTGCTCCCAGAAAAGCAACCATGCAAAAGGAATATCTGATAAAAACAGACAGACAGAGAAACTTTGTGCTCTGAATTATTGAGGCATTCTGAGGTTGCTCTCTGCAAATATCATTGTGTTTATGGTTAAATGCTGCGGTGGCCTTATAAAGGTGGCACATTATCTCTGATTCCACAGGTCTGCTGTGGAGTTAACAGTCGTCTCATTACAGCCACTTTTTCAAATCCAGCAACGTCTTTCAATTTTTTGCCATGTTAAAAAAAAACCTCATGTCTCATGCATGACAGGATGAAGTGATGAATGCTTTCATCTCTGATGCTTTGAGTCTTAGGTGGTGTGGCCTTCACACACAGCCATGTGGAGAGTAATAGAAATTGGTGTTGGGTATGTGGTATCCATGGTGACCATCCATAGTTAAAGTGAGGGATTTTCTGCCAGCATTGTGTGTCTAGACCATACAAGTGTCTCCAGTTGGGTGAAGCAAGCGTGCTGCGTCTTGCTTTCATGTGTGAGATCAGAGCCATGCTAATGTGACTCGCAGAAGTATTAGCACTGCTCATCAGTGATGCTTTCACTACCATGTGGCTATCGCAACTATTAATAATGACTTATACAGCTGGCTTTTCATGATATTTATCCGAAAAATGCTGAAATCTGCAGGTTACTGAACATGTTACTAGAATGATCAAATTCATACTTTAGACATCAGGCTAAATAGTACAGTTTACTATTTGTTGACTGGTTTATTGCTTAACTATTAACCAAAACTACATTACAATCAGCCTGTAGGAACTCTTTATTTATAGAATAGAAATAGAATAGAATAGAAAATACTTTATTTATCCCCGAGGGGAAATTCAGGAGTCACCGCAGCATTTAAGAAAACAAAAGTAAGAAAGAGTATAGAAAGTGCAAAAAGGTCCATAAGAAATTAGATGACGACATCCCGTCCACCACTCGTCCACCACTCTCCAGCCCAGCCAGTCTCCACCTCCACAGGGTCCAGGACTGAGCCTCCCCAGCAGTCTGTTCAGTCTCTGTCTCCTGGATCCTGTCTGCTCACAGCAGGTGAAGCTCCTCCAATGTGGCGCCGGCGTCCGATGTCAGCTCCGTCACCCACGTCCGTGAACAGCACGATGCCACTGGGTTAGCACAGCTAGCTCGTCCATCCCTCGGAGCTAGATCCCACGTTCCCAACAACGATGGATGGAAGGACAGGTCCACGTCGTCACCTCCCAGCTCACATCGGAGAACCAGCACGTCGTCCTCACCTCCTCCTTACCTCGAGGGAAATCATCAAGCCCTACTCTAGTTAGCATTGACATGCTACAGGCTGCTAACAGCTAATTTTACATATAAACAATGCAGCCATGGTTACATGTAGGATCTCCAGACAAACACAGGAGAAAAGTAGTAAAAAAATATCACCGAAGCCACAAAAAGTTTGGTGTCCGTGACCAACAATGAACCATACTAAGTGATGATCCACTCCAAATACAAAGATTACGAAAAAGAGACGAAGAAAATTACAAGAAACGGACAAAGACGAGAGAGCTGCTGCAACAGGCAGCTACTTGGGCAGCGCCTAGCAACGGAAATCATGTACTCATAATCATGTATACATGTATTGAAATCATATATTGATATAATCTGTTATGTGAAATAAATAATCATTTTAACAACAAAAACCAGAATGAAATTGAGTTCTTTGATAATTCAAACTTGTTCCACTTGATTCAATCTCGACTGCAAATCTGAGGGTAAGCTGTTGTGGACATTGTTTTTTAAAAGGTTTCTTTAGTGGGTAAGTCAAACTCGTGAAAAGAAACAGCTCCCATAAATATCTAGTGCCTCTCTGTAAACATAAGAGACAAACAGGGAGGGTTCATGTGTATATCTATAAAAGTCCCCTTGCACAGATCTCATATCAGCTGACTTCATCTGTAAATCACTCCTCAAACTAACCAACCAAACACTGGATGTTGAGGAGACATGCAGATCACGTCAGTTTTGGGTCAGTCTGTCGAAGACCGTATCTAGATGTCAAAGAAACCTGCAAAAGAGGTACAAATTTTGGCATCTCAGTTTGACCTTTTTTGGGCGTTGTAATGACATTCAGCATTTGGACGTAATTTACAGACCAAATCTAGACGTCAATGAGACGTTCAGAATGGATCCGAACATTCAGACGTCATTAATAGACTTTTTTTAGACATTAAACTGACCTCCATACAATATCCAAAAAAGACATAATAAAAACTTTCGTTCTGCACCTTCAGGAGACCTGATTTGGACGTCAAAAATTCCATTAAATATCATCATTTCAACGTCACAAGTACCACATTACATTTCACCCTAAATAAAAAAAAGAATACTGTTTTTATTGCATCTCTTCAGTTCAACCCTGATCCAGATCACAACGCTCCCTCCTAAGATGATAATAATAACTCAGAGAGTGTGTCTTACCGAGCTGATTAGTCTCGCCCATAAACAGCTATTATTCACTAACCCTGTCATCTCAGAAGGCTGCCAAACATTTAGTCTGACCAAGAGCTGACACGTCCAGAGCAGCACTGATGTGCAGGATCAGCATCTTGGAGAGAGTGATGTTTAAGTAAGGACAATATTAAGGGTCAGAGGAGATTAAATCGAGGTGTCATGACATGATATACAATACGTTACGTTTGATTTGTATGTGGGAAAAACATCATGTGGTATTTTTGTTTTTTTTTTGTTAAAAATAAAGCCGTTAGTGCAACAACAAAAAGATGATACACTAAAGGTGAAGAACTAAAGCCATGGAAAAGCTGAAACTTTTATCATCAAATCAGCTGTTTTATAATTTGTTTTTTCATCCAATAGCTAATAGTTGGCACACTTTCAGTGACCCCTAACACCCTTAACTCTCTATTTGAGATTATTTCACTGTCACTAGTTCCTTCATGCTGTCAGTATGAACAGGATCCTCCACTCGCCTATCACTACCCAGCCTTTCAGAATCATTAGCCCTCATTCATCATCCATCTGGTGCTGGAAAGTCATCAAACCTCACCACCACCACCACCACTAACACCAGGGTCAGGATCCACAGGGGGATTTTCCCTCTTCTGCTCAGATCAGACTTTGTATAATCTCTACATCTACCCATTGAGTCCACAAGTCAAAGAGCTTCTGTCGGGTCTCATTTATTTGACAAATGTCCTTGTATACTTGTCTTGTCTTTTTATATTAAGCTTGTCTGACCTGATTGAAATATGATTACCTGTCCCTCTTGTTTAGTATCTAACTGTGTTAAATACTTAACTCTGACAGGTTAAAGTCCCCTTGACAACTTTAATTATTCAGATCAGCACGTAGGATGCTGGGGATGATTCGATCACACGTCAGACATATTAAATCAATCTATGGAAAGGAGTTAATGAGATGCATGTATACCTTTTGGCGATAACAGAGACATTACTTTCCAATAGCATCAGTATACAATATGGAGAATATACCTGACATTGCTATATATTTACTAGGAGAGTACAAAAAATGTTGGTTATACCTTTTTAAAACTCTATATTTAATCAATTTTAAATCAGGAATATTATCTATAGATTGACACTTAGTTTACAGCTGAGTTATATAAGATATGATGTTTTCTTTGCGGTCTTGTCTCACCCTGTCAGGATTATGTTTTACATAACCACACATAACTACACATTAAGACTTGCCTTTAAATTGGGTTCTAGGTAAAAACAAGTCAGCCAAGAAGAAACATGCCACTTTGAGGCCCCCTTTAATGAAAGATGTGTTGACGGTTGATATTTAATAGTGGTTTTAAAGAACTTTTGCAATGTGAAAGAAATTAGGGGCTAGAGCCTAAGGCAACTTTAGGGAATGGTAATTTAATTATTTGCAGACTGACAAAGTCCAGAGTCACTGTGCTGACCCGTTTCCGACATGTTTTGGGACAAAAAGCTAGGTTGGGAATAAAATTCCTTTCTGGGCTGAAACATCGTGGTTACATATATAATATGAGATCAGTATCTGCAGACTGGGGGACCTGGGAGGGGTTTCCTGAGGGTTTGATAAGCATTTACCACCTGTTCCCCAGAGCCACAGATCCAGGCATTTGATAGCACCTCAATCAACATGGCATCGCTGGTATTTGGCAGCGTTATCGAGTGACAGATAATCACCTCATTGTGCTTCATCCATGACCTGCCTCGGCTCTACACCAGAGTGGGGCTGAAAACCAGCCAACCAGCAGTGACCCCTAATGAAATACTTTATTCTAGACAGGTATCCCATTAGCTATGTGGCTGTGTGGTATTTTGAGCAGGTGGACTGCCTTGTGGTGGATGCTGACTGACATTCCCTTTCATCTCAGGCCCAGACCTGTTCTGCCCGTATGGGTCTCAGCCTGACATTGGAAAAGCTGTAGATAAAGAGCAGCCACATTATATCTCTGCTGCATAGTGACACATGTCATCTGGAAGCCAAATATTGAGATCATTGCTGACAAGGAAAAGCCAGGTTTCTACATGTGCACTCTATTTTTGGATCAACAAGCAAATTACAGGCAACAGTAACATCCTGGCCCAAACAGAGGGACAATAGCACATCTCTATTCTTCAAAATAGAAAAGAAAAGAAGGGGAGAAAGTCAATAAATTATGTGAGACAAAAACAACTATTAATGGATAAATTCTGTCACAGGGCTACCCATGGTTTCTGGGACAGTTCACGGTTATGACCCATCACACACATTAACACCCTGACCGACATGCTTTCCCACACTGACCTCATAGTTGGCACAACTGTCGTAGAGTTTTATCTTAGAGTCCTAAAGCCAGGAGACAGCTGTGGGCCAGCAGCCGCTCTGTCACACATCACAGCAGGACTGCCTTTTCACAGACGTAACACTCCAAAAATAAGTCATATCCGGTCTGTAGAAGGCTCAGAAAAATGGTCCATCATCTTCCTACTCCTGTAGGCTAGATTATTTCTCATGACCTAGTTGTCCCTATAGGCTTTGTACAATTTTCAGACTGGCCCTGAATGCTTCTGCAAATGTTGTGTGTCTAAGAAAAGAGATCATGTTTTCCTATACAAGCTTCTCTGGCTTTCTGTGGATTCTTCTGCAGAACTTTTAAGTCAGCCCTTCACAAGCAAACCTTATGATAGTCACCTTCCATCCAGAAAATCTCATTTTGCCTTTAATCTCCTTTAAAAAATGTGCTTGTTGATACTTATCATCTTAAGGTCTGCTTATGATAAATCTTCAATGGTAGTAAGGGAGGCAGAGCATTTCATATCTAAATTTAAATTGTTTCAAACAAGCAAAATAAAACTTCTGTGTTTAACAAAGCCAACTTCTGGCTGACTTTGGCTTGCTTGAAATTAGCCCTGTGTGTAGAAACAGTCGACACAATGCCAAAATTAGGGGTACGACGTCCTCTGCGGGCTAAACATTCCTTTCCCGTAGCCTGAAAACTTGGGATTTTTTACCTCAGTGCTAACGCTAACAAGCAGTCATGTCTTATTTAAGTTACTTATAACTGCAAAAAAAAGAAAGGCACTAAACATAAAAAAGATCAGGGCCCATATGAATGTCCATCCATTAGCAAAGAAAAACAGATTGTTGGAGCCATAATTTAGTTTTGTTTTCTTCTTGTTTTTTTTTGTTTGTGGTGTGTTCAAGAACGCAATTTTTTGTTCTGCCATTAGGTGGTGTTTGACAGGGATTTAAGAAGCCTGAGTGAGTTAATGAGCCAGGTGTGTGTGGAATGGGTAGCATACAGTTTTTCAACCATGCTTGTTGTAACGGGTGGTGAACATTTTGGTTATTTGTTTTAACGTGGATTATTAGTTTTCTTTTTGGGTGAATAATAAACGGGTCAAGGCATCCAAAGCTCAAAGGACAATGGTATTGGTTTTTTTGATAGTTTTGACTTCTGTTACTACTTAAACGTGCGTCTGAGAAGTTCTTCCCCTCACACCGGAAAAATGTAGTCTTATTGGAAGACTCTACACAGATTGTTTGTACTCAAGGCCAAAAACTAAAATTCGATAAGCAGAATTGCAATGCATGAGCCAGGTTAACAGCCCAAAGAGCATAAAATTTAATGGAGGTATACCCCACCAAAGCATGTGATGAAATGTGCAAAGACAGAGGATAATAAGGGGTCGAAATAATCCTTTGGAAGGGTGGGGATGTGATTCAATTTGAATTTATGGGATGGGGTTTTCCAGGAGGTTCCCCTTAATAATGACATAACCTGCACCTGTGTTGCTTCAGTGGTGTAATTAGTTAACGAGCAGATTATTTGCAGACGTGCATTCAGCTAACACTACAGCCAAACAGGTCATTCCATATCAGTACGTTAACACTAATGGTCTCGTTAGTTTAATGACTGAAGGTGCATACAGGCCCAGATTGTTGTCTATAAGTCATTAAAGCCAATGTGGCTGACTCACCTGGTAGGAACGATTGTATTTAATTTGACATTTGATTTCGATATGATGAATTCTACTCAAAAATAATTTATCAGCACAAAAAAATCAAGCATGGTTAAATTAATTTCATGGTCCTCATGGTTTTTATTATCAAAATGTTAAAGATCACATTGGGATTTACAAACAGTGAAGTCTCAGAAAGTGTTGTAAGTCATTGACTTGGCTTCTAACTACCCAACATTTATGGCCCCCTGCAAAAACAAAATAAATAAATACATAAAAAAAATCAATGTTTAGGTAAAGTGTATAAACATTTAAGTTAGTAAAATGCTGCCTTTAGATGGCTTACTTCACATATGTCCACAGTGCTCCAGTTGCTTTTTGAGTAGCCATGTGGATGAATTCTGCAGTCAAATATTCAGACAATCCTGTCATCGTCTTGAGAGGGAGAAATCTGAACAAGCAAACAAAACATATTTGGAGCCTGCTGTAACTTAATGGACAAAAAATAATTCATTCTCCTCTAAATGAGTGAATAAAAAACACTTCTTTCTACTCAATGTCACAGCATGATCATGACAAACCTTTTTAGAAGTACACAGAAACATGTTTCCCTGCATGAACAGTAATAAGAGTAACCTCTGAAGCACAGTCAGGCGTTAGCAGGTAGTAATCTGAAGCTGAAGAACAGGCCTTTTTCTCTGACCTCTCTGACCTCTGCCTTCGAACTGCTCTGTAATTACTTTGACCTGTGAAGACAAACTGACTCTACCCTTCACACTTCAAAAGACTGAAGTCCCTGTATTTTGAGTCTGTAGATGAATACAGGTGTTATGAAATCATTTGAGGTGAACCATTTTAAGAGGTCAAATTCCAATTTCACTTTTTTTGTTTTTTTTTCCCTGACTCTTCTTCCAGTCAGTACAATGTTTTTGCCGTTTTCCAGCCCCTATATATCTGTCACCCCGTCTATCTTTACACGGCTCGCACACTTTGAACAGAAAGAGATCCACTAATTATATTTCCGATTAAACAGCATATAGAAATCTAAAATATTACAGTATTCAGGCTTATAAAAAATAATACAAATTTTTAAAGGTTTGTCATTGTACGTTTCCACTATGTCACATTGAGATACCTATAGAAGCTATGAATGATTTGCAACTCAGAAAAAATCTGTATTTTTGTTATACTACATTATGACTGGTGCCATATTGAAAACGCATGACTTAACCTAGCTTCATTCTAGTTAGGGTGATGGGGACCCCACCTGTCAATCAAGTCAGCCATGCCCTTACATGGGCAAAACTTATACGTTTGACATTTTCAAAAATACAGAATGAGGAAAAAATTCATCCTCAGTCCAGAAATAGAATGTAACACAGTCTCAATTACTTTCAGCATATTTACCTCTTTAACTTTATAGTCAATGCAAGTTATGCACTTTTTAACTGTTTGGAAAAAGCCTCAGTGATGTCACACACTGGTTCCTGAAGCAGAGTTTCGAAGCCCATTGTCAATGGACGCCATATTTCAAAATGACTCAACCAAACTTTATGTTTATCTTAACAGCCACAGAGGTGGAGCTGAGAGGGGCCAAAGACAGCTACAGTGTGCCCACTGCCAATCAAGCTTTTCCTTTATAGAAAACTTGTCAAGACACATTTTCTAATGTCTAAGTTATATCAAAATGTGCCCCTCGTGTAGTCTGTTCATTGAGAGAAATAAACCACTCATATCAGAGTTGTTGTTGATCCAAGCTGTAAATATGTTGATTATTGCTGCAAAAAAAAACAGTTTTCTTGAACAGGTTTGTTCATGGTACCTCTGGAGCCAGACTTGTGCTATTAAAGGAAATAGCAAGATCCTGTCTCACTTTCCTCAAAACATCTTTTTTTATCCCTGTTCTCATAAAAAGAAGTTATAGTAGTTTAACAGAGTTCTGGAAAGAGGTACACGGATACTATTATTTATCCCCCCCCCCCCCCCCCCCCCCCCCCCCCCTTTTTTTTTTGGGACTAATGAACCTATGCCGTTCTTTCTGGCAACGTGTTTTCTGCTGTTTGACTAAAGTTAAGCTGAGGATCAGATTTTTCTCACCAGTCACCAACCATTATGATTATTATCATTATTATTACTATTATTTTAAATTCTTTTTTTGGGGGGGGATGCCTTTAATTGGATAGAAGCGGGGACAATGGAAAGAGCAGGAAAAAGAGTGGAGAATGACATGCAAGGAATAGGCCACAGATTTCAAACCTGGGCCCACCAGGGCAAGGGGTGAACCTCATGGAGATGACCTGTATCACAAGGCCATCTGCGCACCAGTTCTGCCTTGTTTGAATCATTTGCATCACTCACTGTATATGAATCTGGATAATGAACTTTGAAAAAGTTATGGGATTGTGGGAGTAATGAGCAATCCAAGAAAAGACATCCAGACGTTACGCTAAAGTTGGTGTATCCCCTGATAACGAAACATTGTCAAGGTTTAATATGAACATTCAACACAATAACACAGTATTTATCATATATTTATTACACTGTACACTGTCAGCCTGTTAGGTCTCTCCTAAGGGCTTTTAAATTTCAAAGCCCTTGGTTAATGCACATTGTATGCTATGGGCTAAGTAAAGTGTATATCATTTGTCTTCTAAGTGTTGTATAAAAGTTGAGCAAGAGTTGACTCCTCTATTTTTGGATGTCATGTTCTGAGTTATTGTAAACACTGTGTAGTGGCAGACACTCACTTTGCCTGCACCCTGCTACTTCATTTTTGTCTGTATGCACAGCTGTGGGGCTTTGCAGTAAAGCAACAAGAGTAATGCTTTTTAGAAACCACAAAAATACATTTTGTTAGTGTGTTTGTCATTTTTGTCTTATTGGAAATAAAATGATGCACATTTGTCTATTGCACAACTGCTATGAGCAGCAAAGGCAGATGATCTACAATCTTAATTTATAGATTTGCAGTTACAGCAGATGCAAAGATATGCAGCTATTAACAATAAAAATACACATATACACTGTAAACTTTAACCAAGTTTAATGGTATTTTCTCAATTTTTTATTACAAAGAGAGTGAATGTGTTGGCATTCTCTTCACCATGATTGGGTTTTCTTTTCTGCTTATTTTGCTACTAAATTTATTCGCAAGTCATAGATGTCATCGCCGCAGTCATCAAATTTTCACTGACATTGACTCTTACATTCCACTCGGTTTTTAATTTTTTTCTTAACCCAGGGGAGAAACTCTGAATTTAAGAAACAACCAACTTACTGCAGTTACAAAGAATCCTGCATTTCTCTCCCTGATCCTCTTCTTTTCATCAGCCGGTTGATTATTAGAACAAGTCCAAACCATGTCGACTCTTTCTTGTGACAGCCCATTACCTCCAGGCTTAGTGTGAGCCTTGCTCAGAGCAAAAAGGATTGGAGGATAATTAAAATGAACAAGCTGATGTCATCTAAACGTACATGTTTGTCAGAGGGCACTGACTTACACTGCTCTACTCGTACTCCTGGAAGCAATTAGAAGCACTGGACAGTATGGTGACAGTTCAACATGTACTACAGATCTTCTTGTTAAAAAAGGACATGTAAGACACCGTGTTCTTAAATTAGTGTCCAGCCTGGTTGTGAATTCTGCTTAAACTATCCATATTTTTTAATTAAAGCAGCTTATACTGGACTGTCTCCCCCTCTGGGATGAACAGCTATAACTCACAGTCCTCAGTTAAAATACCAGTTGTCGTACTGTAATAAAATGTAGTGACCTTTTCTGTAATTTGTGGTGACCCTACCTTGAACTCAGCTTGAGAGCATCATGAAATACAGATGTGCATGTGATGGTGGGGCAACAACTGCTGAGTTAAGGTTATGAGTACACAAGCGATGCAATGTTACGTAGAGTTTACTGAATAAAACTGAAGATGATTACATGGTGTTTCTGTTGGAACCAAAGAATTTAAACACTTGAATAAATGAGTTAAATAAATAAAAAGATAAATAAATAAATAAATGTCTCACTCATCCACTGTTAAGTGTCAAGTCCTGAAGGGCTGAAGAGAAGCTGACTCAGATCAAACACTGTCGCGAAGAGAGGGGTGTGGTTTTTGGTGTGTAGCAACATTTCACCATCACTTTGGCTGATGAACAACAGAGTCTCCAAAAGAAAGGCTCTATTCTGTTCACAGCTCTCCCCACGCTGATCGTTACATCTAAAAAGAAAAAAAAAAAAAAAAAAAAAACCTGACCTCCATCATGTCTGCTAACTTAGGGCTGTGAGCCCATAAGTCATTTCAAATGACAAGTTAAAGGACTGGATAAGAGCAGAGAGCATGTAGGCTCAAAAGTTTGATGGCTCTTTATGAGAAGGGAACACTGATCCCATGATAAGTGTGTTATGGGCAGTAAAAGCCAGATGAGCTGTTCCTCATACCCCAGGTGCCTAAAGCTGGCCACACACTTTATGACTTGTAGATCATAACTGATTTTAAAATCATGGGAGACCACACAGACAGATCGTTCAGACCAGTTTTTAACATGACAATCCTTGGATCACACACACACTAAACGTTTCCATAAGACCCCTAGACCACACACTTCATGTGTGTGGTGATGATTTCATAGACAAGAGACCTCAAAGAAGCTTGAGTGATTAAATGTGACTTCAGAAGATAAACAAATATGGAGGACAATCAGTGTTGTCAGCTGGCCGTCCTGGCGTGTGTTACAGCTACAAACAACAAAATAAGGAAAATATGATATTGGATAAATTGTGTTTACATGTTTTTGGGCTGTAAAAGAAGAAATAATCTGGTTGATAACACTTCCCAGTCTTCTCCTCTCAGTGGTTGTTGCAGGGTATCCATCAGAAGCCGACTGAGGTAGAATCATAAATGTCAAACATGGTTAGCTTTTGGGAATCAGGAAGGCTCTTACTGGGTTGGGAGCAGTGAAATAACAGTATTGACACTAAACACAGGAGAAGTTTTTAGACAAATAATCAGTTACAACGAGCCCTAAATCAGGCCACATTCCCGATCTTTAGGGAAGACAAATCAGGATATGAGCACATCTATTGCCCCTTAATAGTTTCATTGCCACTGTTAATATTTCAGCTCAATTTTTGACAGGAGCAACTTGAAGATTTTTAAATCCTGGAATTTTACTTTTTCGTGTTTTCAATTTCAAATTACCTGATGTCCTGTCATACGGTCTTTCAGATTCAGAGTAGCTAGTTGTTCTTTACTGGTATAATGTACCGGAACAGTTAGGAGGGCAGACCATTGGATGTTCCACTGTGTTTACCCAAATGGCCAATTTATACTCCCTCTACGTACGAAAATGTATCCGTCTGTTTCAAACGATGTTACCGTCACTGCCCACATACTTCTGTTCGTCCTTTGCATTGGCAGGAGCATGACTGTGGAGGAGGTATTAATAATGTACGGCTTGCAGAAAAGACAAAAACGGAGGCAGCGTTGTAGCAGGCAGTGGTCAGTGAGGCAGTTAAATATATCGTCAAAGTTCTGCCATTGTTATTTCTTCTTTGTGTCTCACTAAAGCTTTGGTAGTAACAGCAACACTGCCCCCGGGGTTTCCAGTGGTACTGCTCCGTTCCATCCGTAAGCCCTGTGGAAAAGCACAGAGATACGGACAAAATTAACACAGAGCATGGACAGAGGCTTTATCCATATCCGTATCCGTATCCGTATGTCACATTAAGCTTAAATGGGCCTAACTTCTGTTGATTTGGAACTCAAAGTCCATGTCGGGACTTTTCAAGTAATCTTGAAAAGGGTCACTTCTAAATATATGCCTGACCTTCATCAATTATTTGAAATGAGATTATCAGCACTAAAAATGTCATTTCTAAATGCTATTTCTCAGTCTCTCTGTCTAGGCTGTCCAGGACTGGACTCATTTATGGCACATGAAGGTCCCTATGACAACACCACACTGGTTTAGCAGTCCGTGTAGTTGTTTTCAGAGAGAGATCTGGGTTTTACTCTGCTGAGAGGGATTTCTTTGATTCATTTTGTAGTACTGGTGGACACTGGAGCTGGACTGTCAAAAAGCAATAGGACAGAAAAGCCGGAAAAAAGGTTGACAGGAGAGTGATAGAGCATGGGCTAAAACTGGGGCTAAGCAATTTGTGATAATGTTCATTTCAACCCTCTTGCAGCAGTTATTCTGCAGTGGTCTGTTCAAACTTGAAAGTCTATCAATAGAATGAAGAGTGAGGTTACATTAGCTGTGATTGGTAAGATTGAAGTTGGTAGATGAGCACTGGTAGGACAGAACCAGGATTCATTAACGTGCTACGATTAGATGTTACGGACACATCTCAGAGTACCGACTGCCAGTAGCTCTAGTCTGTCTGATCACTACAAACTGAGTTTACAAAGTTTGCTTGTTGCCACGTTTCAAACAACAATGCTATGTAACTACCATTAATACATTACTTTGCCACTTTCATCTGGTTAAAATCATATACAGAGATAGGTAGTTCCGATCTCCATTCATATGCTTCAAAACAAACACACGCCTTGGTAAGTGTCACGTCCTCAAGACAGGAGGTGCTAGTGCACATGAGAAAAACAATAGCTTTTCCAGATTGTCTTCACAGTCTCTTTAACTGCGGTGTAAATCTAGCCACAGGGAAACAGAGTCATGAGGAACTGCTGTTTGCAGCATGAGGAGAAGGTTTGATTCCATCTGGAGTAAAGGGTGAATGAGGATTAGGGGTCAAACAAAACATGACGTTCTTGCACGAGTTGGAGGTTCAAATCCCCTGTGAAATCAAATTAAAGCACTACTCTGTTGTTGTAACCTATCCCATGAAGTTTTTCCCAAACATTGTTTCAACCTTAAACCCAAACACACATTATCTTATTATAAAGCAAGAAGAAAACAGGCGCTGCCATGAGGGTCTGAATGACAGGCTGTAGGGATACGACACTTAAACAAAGACTTTGACCATGTTGGATATGATTGTGCTGCCCAAGAGGACATGTTCCTTCATTACAAGCACACCACAGGCACCGTTAGTGTTTGTGCTGTTAAACTGTTTTGAAACATCCCCATGAAAGTATTAAACATGCATGTTAACATGTTAACCACTCTACAGCTTAATTAACACCTATCAATCTGTTCAGGAAGCAAAACTTGACATTAGTTCAGAGGATACTGTACTTATCAATGTTCTAAAGACACATGAACGAAAAGCAGCATTTGCTAAAGTGAGTCCTAAACTCATCTTTGGGTTGTTGAATGTGAAAAGAGATATTGGTTGTATTTGATGAAGTATCTTCTAGAAATTATGTTTTGTCAACATTTTGTTTTACATCTACGGCCGTCCTCATCCAGCATAAAATCTGTGGATAAACTGGAAGCTATATGTTGCCAATTTTAGTAAACACATAGTGAGTACGGGACTAGCAGGGGGAATGTGTCTGAATCTGAATCTAAAGCAAATAAAAAGTACAAAAAAAAGGAAGTAGGACAAAATAACTGCACACCATTCATAGATCAAAATTAAGAGAAAATGAGTTTCAGCATGTCATTACTCTTTCTCGAAATACATGCTTTTACAGGAGTAATATGATACCCTAATCCTCATATCTCAATTACCCTTTCCCTCTAAATCTCCACTGATAGCGAGGCAGTCGTTCTCCTGCTTCGCCCCGAGGAATCAGAAACAGATGGGAAGCACAACCGCAGGCGCAACAACACAGCATGATTAGGAAAAGAAGCTAAATGACAACATGAGGGGCCCCAAAACTTTTAAATGGTCATTTTGCAGGGTAGGCAACTTTGTGTGATCTGGAGCAGGGCTCCAATTGCTTCACGCTAGTAGAAGCCCAGTGAAAAGATTTAAAGAAGTAAGCTCTGGGTAAATGCCAGGTCACGATGAGGAAAGGGTGGAAAAAAAGCCCTGATGGAGAAGGCCTGACCCAGCATTTAGATGAGATGAGCACTTCAGCCAACTTTAGTTAGGACATAAGCATGAACTCTCCTCTACAGCTCTGTGTGTGTTACATCTCAGAGCAGAGTTGGAGAGGTTTGTTTGTGTTCACTGTATTACAGTGAAGATGTTACCATTACCTTCAGGTGGACTCTGTGGTGGTTAACATGGTTGGTGTGGAGTGGAGTTTGGCTGGTTTTGGTGTGAGCTGGTGGGAGATGAATGCACTGTGACAGGCCTGAGTCGCTGTTCCCCTTCCCCTCTGATTTGCAGACAGCCTCCAAAAGGGACTTGTCAAGCTGGAAGGTCTGGTTAAAGCACATTCATTTAATCAGACGTTTACATACACTCACCTAGAAAACACATCCACACAGAGAGCTTTTCATTTCTCTATAATGGATGCAAATCATTAAAAAAATGCTGAGCTAAACAAACTGCCTGTACCACCTTGGAAATATTGTAAATGCTTGCATGCAAGTTTTCTAAATAATTCATAGATCAATCATAGAAAAATAAATTGCATTCGCAGGGCAAACAAAAACAAATTGTGCAAATTTGCTTAGATTGTTTTAGTTTATATCACACCTCTTGCTCTTTTTTTAACCTCACCAATCCCATACAGCGAACTCCTGGGTATGCAGGTCAAATTAAATTAAACATCAAATAAACCACATGTATGTGTGGGGGCATTTGCACTCATTGAACTTGTTTTTTCTCCATGTTTTCACTGAAAAGAAGCAAAGGCAGTGGAGTTTCATGGTGACAAACTGTATAGTTGTATTATTTCTGTCTTGTCAAGTTTTGAAACAGTTCAGTTACATGGGCGCAAAAGATACCTGCAGCTATTATTGAGTTAGCTAAAGTAACAGTGTTCGCCTTTTCATTTTGTCTTGTTAAACCTGCTCAGCTATGATTGATACGCATAAATCAAAATGTAAATTCATTTATTCATAACATTTATCAAACAAATGTATTTCTTCTCCTTCTTCTTGAAACTTTGTTGTTCACTGTAGAGTCATGAAAGTGGTCATCATGCTTGTGGAAATGTTGTGTTGACCAATAAACTAATTAGACTATATGAATAAATAACTCCAAGACCATCTTTATGTGGTTTCTAGGCTAATAAAGATCTCATTAGAATATCAAAGATTGGTGTCCATTTGGCAAAACCAAACCAGTGACAGAGTTTAGACAGTTTGCAGACCAGTTGTTTTCATTTGACCTCAGTGTACCAGCAGTTTTTCTGACTGAAGTTATCATATTGGGTTCTAGTTGAGAATTTGTTTTTAGGTTGGAAAAAAAAAGTATTTCATCAGCAAATAACCCCAGACCTGTCCTTCATATATTCTCAGGTAGATAAGATGAGACAGCAGAGTTTTTTTGTTGTTGTTGTTGTTGTTGTCGATCTCAAATTTAAGAAAAGAGCAGTGTTGACTAAAATGAATTATGACAACAAAGGTCCCTCAATGACTTTTTTTGTTGTTGTTTTTTTACTGTGAAAATGATGATCTTAAATACGTCAAAAAGAGAATAAGTTGGACATGTGATTTTATTTTATTTTTTCATTAAAAAAAAGAAAGCTAAAATGTTAGTGATGGCCAATCACCCAGTCAAAATCCATGATACTTCCCTACCGTGTATCTAATCTGTCAGATTATCAGCTGTGTATTTATGAAACTGGCTGAGTTAGTTGATGGATGCAGCGTTAACTTGGTCACTTACCTGCTCTGGGTGTTAAAGCTGGGCAGGTAAGTCACACCTGCAGGATTCATTATTCAGTGTTTGGGCTGTTAATCTTTGCTGGATTGTCTGAGCACTTTGTGAACACATTGTTATAAAAGAATAGAATAGAATAGAATAGAATAGAATAGAATAGAATAGAATAGAATAGAATAGAACAGAATAGAAGAGAATAGAATAGAAGAGAATAGAATAGAAGAGAATAGAGGAACTTTATTGAACCAAGTGTAGCCCTGATTAAAATGATACAGGTTACAGTGCCTAAAATTAATCTTCAAAGTTAAATAAGTATTAAAATTTCATAAATTAAGAAGTTCATAGACGTTCATTGTGATTTAAATGCTTATAAATATGGCTATATAAAGTGTTCCTAATATAAACAGTTTAAAAAACATCCCTATTTACAGTTAAAAAGATAAATATTCATAAAGGTCCTATTTTACGTTTAAAAAAGCCTCTGTGATTCAGGAGTAAAAAACATGTTCTTGTGTGAAACCTAACCTGTTGCCATGTTTCCTGTCAATCAGTTTAATTCCCATATCTTGTTTGGTTAATGTCATACTCACGAGCCAATCAGAATGGATTCCCTGTGTAAGGGGCGGGACTGAGGCATGTACAGTGGTGTGTGTGATGCTGTGTTGACTGACGAAGCAGAGAGAGACTATCAGGGGAGCCGAGGAGGAATCCTAATCGGGAGCATTAAAAGTTTATTCTGCGGAGGTCGACTGCTCGTTGGTCTTTTGTAAACTTTGTGTGAACGACTTAAAGGTAAATATGATGTTTGTGTGTGCTATATCTAACAGTTGTGGTGTAAAACGGACTTTGAAAAGTGATTAGCGTCATGCTAGTTCGTGGAAGCTTACAGAGCTAGTGCTAGTTCAACCCGATATAGTGTGTGGCACTGTGGCTCAGCTAAGTTATATTTTAAGGAGACGGAGGTTGGAGAAAGGAGAGAGGAGGCGAGTTTTCTACGGACGGCCCTGCTGTTTTTTTCCTTCCTTGAAGACATCTCCATTTGAGTGCCATTCCCGCCTGTGTGTGTGATCAGACTGCCTGCGAAAAGCCACGCCATTGCCATTTCCAGTCCCCGCCATCGTATGCCCCTTTCCTCTACTAACATACCAGGGAGCCGTGAGTACTGAACTAATGCACGTGCTTTTATTTTATGCTCCACTGGGAGTGAAGCAGCCATTTTTAGTTTTTAGGCCTCAACGCACCCTAGCATCGTTCCTAAAAGGCCTGCAACAAGTGATCGGTCATTTAATAAGTGTGACATTAAGGTGTACGTGGGCCCCCATTTATTTTATGGTGGTGAACTATAAGTGCAAAGATTGTTAAAAGCGTGTGTTTTCAAAACCCGAGGTTTCAAGAGACAGTTGTAGACAATTTGATTCAAATTAAAAAAAAAAATTCCTGCTTCATTTGTTTTTTTTTTGTGTTGTGAAAAGACTGAAAGTGAGTACTTCATTTCATTCATATAAAAGTTCCAACTTACTTATCAAAATAAAACCTAATAAGGTTTATTGAATTTAGAGTATTATTGTGGTTGGTCATTTTTGTCAGTAAATATTATTTGAGTAATCTAAAATTAGTTGTATTGATATTTACAACGAGCCCTGGGCCCTGTTCTACGAAGCAGGATTACTGCCTAGCGAGGTAGCTTTGAGGATAGGTTTCGGATTCCCTGTTCTACGACACGGGATCACTCCTCAGCGAGGCGAGTCTCCATGGCAACATACGCTGAACGGCTAACCTGCTCCGGGGCAGGTTAGGTTCCAGATTGAACTCGCAGACTATTAAAACCCCGCCCACTGACCAATGAGCCCTCACGAAAAAATGGCTCATTCGTTCTTAGAGGATCCCGTGGACATCGGAGCCCGACCCACTCTCTTTTTCGGATGACCACCTTTATGAAAGTTACCGGTTTTCCAGGGAGGGGTTGGTAGTACATGACACTTTCTAGAGGTAGTTAAAGGGAATGAAGAACTCTCATTACTCCGTAATAAGATCTTCAATGCCAACACCTCTGTTCCATGACAATATTTTATTGCCCGTATTAAAATTGTGACAGGAATTCATGTAGGGCTCATGTGGGCTACATATCACACAAAAAATGTAAACATGTTAGGAATGAACAAATGAATAAATTCATGTAAGAACTAAATTAGATATGTTGCATGTTACAGTAAAAGTGCATGTTGAACAGTGCTATTTCAGGATGATAATGGCACAAAAGATTTTTTTGCACTACACTTACGCATTTAGACTGTCAGAGCACTCCTTCCGTTCTTTAGCAGCGGCGACTTTGCTGCTTTTAACGTTAATTACATGTTTCACCTCATCATACTTCCTTATGATCACCTCCTGCTCCTCCTGTGTGAAGTATGCGCTCCTTCTCTCTCCGAGCCACAGGTATTAATGCACCCAGTGCAGGACTCGCTGCAGCAGCTGTCTCTCTATTCTTATCAGTGAAGCATGCCCTGAAGGCAAAACAATGCAAGACCCAATGCAAAGCTAGCTTGTGCCTTTATGTTCGAGTTCATTCTCCAAAGTTCAGCCCCATTCAAAGTTATTGTTGAGAATGATGTCATCCTGTGTGGCCAAAAGAGGAACAGACGGTCCCTGCACAGAGTTCCCACAAAGTAAGAGAAGCATAAAGGGAAGCAAAGTGAGCATATTTGCTTTATATCTCCAAAAATGTAATTTATGTAACAGCAGGAAAATGAATATCACCTTGCTCTATATTTTTCAGCAGGAGACACATATGTACAATGAATAAAGTTCCCTTGTTTTTACAGGCCTCACTTCAGACATGTTGATGGGAAAAACCCAGGCCCACATTGAGGTCTGTTTCAGCCCATGCTGAATGAGTTTAGCTTCATTCTGCTTTATCAAAACCAGTTGGTGCTCTTTTAACGCAGGGATTCTTGATAAGCCTTTCACCTTGAGGTCTCAAAAAGACCTGGATACCTCATGGGTTTTGTTTCAGAGGAATCTGTAGCGCATGTTTTTATTGATATAGTTATCAGGGACTTATATTCAACAGGTCCAATACTGTGAGTTATTCTCAGTTGTGCAACTCCACTGGAAGAAAAAAAAACACTTTCTGTTGCACAACTCTACTTAAAATGATAATTGAAAAATCCAGATAATTTATAACTGCTGTCTGGTTGTAGTGAGGGAAAGTTTGAGCATTTAAAACACACGCAACATATTTAAAGTTCTTGTGAGAAATTCTGACTCTGTTTTACGTCTGTTTTTTGTCAGAACAGGTTGTGCTGGTGAATGAATGAATAACAGCTCTGTCTCAGTGAGTCTCCCCTGTGCTTGATTAGTGTTTACACCCATCATGCCCTGTTAATTACCAGCATGTCTCAAGAGGACTCCTGCTATATCCCGAGTGATAACTACATTAAACAGCCACGTTTCAGAAATGGATCTTTTCTTGTTATCCCCTTAATTGCCTGTTTTGCTTTGAGGATTACCTGCATTGTTCCTCACAAACCCTAATCTCTGGACTTGTAAACATGAGGCAGACGTATGTAAAACAATGGCTGATATCAAAGAGAGAAAGCTTCAGCCTGCTGTGGGTCGAGGCATTTTCACGCAAGTTCTCCGCACGAAATACCAAGTGGCTGCTGGGAAAACCTTTGTTGTGCCACAGTGGAGAATAGGGGTATTTGACTTAGATCTCTGTGATTGTTGTGAGCTGTGGCTACCCACTATGGGCAGCTGCTTTCAATAGCCAAGCCTGGGAATATGGAGCTACATTTTGAAAGGAAATTAATAATTTCTCTTAGTCATGTCAACATAAATATTAAAGATAATCACCCACAGATTTACAAAATTTACACTGTGCTTGTTTCTTATCTTACAGATATCCTGACTTAACACTTCAGTCACTTGTTTAGCTGTGGCTGTTGAGGCTTCTGTTGAGTTGACCACAGTCTGTCAGACTCTGATACTGGCAGATGAGACCACATCTTATCATATGAGTGAGAATGTTAAGGTCCCCACAGATAGAGATGTCATCTCGTGTGTCCTTTTGTTTGGATGGTTTTAAACTTTTATCACTGGCTCATGGAGTCTGTCTGGCCAGACTCCTCACGCACAGTCTGCAGGCCTCCCCAAAACCTCACAGCCTCTCGGTTATCTGCCTCAGAAGCTCTGACTGTGTGTCAGTCACACGGGTCAAATGACCACAAGAGGTTCACCACATAGTACATCATCTTTGCAGCTAGCTTTTTGTTTTGTTTCTGTACATCTGCTTCTCATCTGACGACAGCTTACGCTTGATTTTTCACAGATCCTTTCACTCTGAGGTCTCTGCAGCAAATCTGAGAAAGGCTTTTTTGATTAAAAGATTTCCAGGTGAAAATAAAAGTCATATGGGGGTTGAAAGGGCTTCATGAAAACTGCCAAGGTGTCACCCTCCAATTGAAAATAAATAAGTTAATGGCTGCTTTAATGCATTTCACTATATGCTGGGAGAGTGATAGGCATATATATTATAACTGATCTATGTTTTACTACTCTAATACTAACTGAGGTTTGAGAAATTAAATGCATGTGCAACACTTATGAGATTGTTTACTTTGGCCCTGTTTGTCTGCAAGTAGTCTGATGAAGTTAGTTCTTACATTTCTGCACAAAGTATCCAGGCAAACATGTTGGTTATGGAGAAGGTTATGGAAGTAGAGTAGAAAAGTAGCCACAAGGACAAGTTGTGGACAAAATGAAGCTTTGCTGGGTTCAACTGATCAGAGAATGATGTGGCATTATTTTTAATTTCATTGTATTCAAGGTGTTTTACTTTTAACTTAGCTTATTTAAGTAATTTGTGTACTTCTTACTGGTTAAGACTTGGAAACTTCCTTTACTGTGCAAAGCTCCCAATGAATGTAGTAATAAATGCCCATGTCATTTGCAAAGGGGAACTGTAATCAAAATGCTTTTCGAAACAAAAGTATTTTTGAATGAATGAATGAATGAATAAAATTTAATTTGGTTCTCTTGCAAAAATAAAAAATAAAAAAATGAAACTATTTTGACTGTACAAAAAGCATATCTTGACTGTGCTGCAAAAACTCCAAAATTAGCATTAGCATTCTTTAAATAAAGTTAGTATACAGTTTATGTATACCATCAAACTTAACCTAGGTCACATTCATGTGACAAATCCAAATAAATGTAAGCAAGACAGATGTATTAAATCAACAAACCTGAAAAATACATTTTGATCAACCAATTTTCTTCTTTTTTTTTTTTTTACTTATTCAGTTAAGATGTTTAAACCTTTAAACTTACTATGTGAATGTGGCTTGAATGATGGTATCATTGATGGAAATTTTAGTTAAAAAATGTTATTATTTGGGCTAAAAACTCCATAACCATTTTTTTATTCTACTCATAATGTTGTGCTCTGTTGTTCATATCGTATCACATTACAAATAAAGCAAAAACAGTTGCATCAGGAGAAAGTAAAATAAGAACCCCTTTCAGGTCTGATGTCAACCTGAATGCTAGATAGCTGGCCACTAAAATTTACAAACTCTGATATAAATGTGTCTGATAAATGGACTGTACTGAAAATCCTGTTTTGTGTACACTCAAGATGCTTTTACACAACATAACACAGACCCATTTACATTCACAGACTTATTGTAAAGACTCCTGTTTAACCCTTTAGTAAAATTACAAAAGCAGATTAAGTAATTTGTAAAATTAAAAAACATACCTGTTTTTCTTAAAGACCACCTTTACATGATCAATGGTTTGATTTTGTGGACATGGAGCCCCATACTAAACTACATGGTAGACCCCATGACAGTAATTGTTAGCTGAAACAGAATTTAAACCGTCCTAATAAATATTTTCTGGTCCTGATATTATCAGTGATGCAGTTTCCTGGCATGATTAAATTTTGAGTTTTGTGAAGTTGTTTTACTATTTTAAAATGACTTCATAACAAAACATGACTTTTATGTGATTATTGTTCATGACATAGAATGTATGGGGCAGCATAAGCTCTCAACTCTGCAATCCTCTTTATTTACAGAGTAATCAGGCAAAACATGATACAAAAACAAAATCCCAGCTAACACGTTGGTAGATAAGGGAAATAAAGGAAAAGCTGGCAAAAAAAAAACTGGGTAAAAGTAGAAACATAAAAGCACAGCCAAGCTTAAAACCAAAACTTAAATGAAACGCTCTTGACTAGGTACTTGGAATCACAACAAGGCTGTGACACTAATGAACAGACTTGACGAGACGATCTGGTGCAGGACAAGAGGAAGATGCAAACGTTTATACAGGAGGTAATGAGAAAAAGGTGGAAACAATGAGGAGCGGGGACGATCACAATGGCGGGAAAACACCAGGGCAGGAAGTGAAGTGATCTGAGTTGGACCGCAAAATAAAACCAGACAAAATTTTAAAAAAACAAGACTAAAGTAAAACGGTGTAACTTAATATAGCTGACTGGACGTGAACGACAGCTGGCGCAGCCATTGGGGACAGTTTGGTGAAGTGTTTTGCTTTCGAACACTTCAGCATGTGGACAGTGGGACTTAAAACCAAACATCCAACCCGCCAATAAGGAAACAACAACTACCACTGAGCCACTGTCGTGTCTCATCAGCAGGATCTATTTGGTTGTGCTTGTATTCTACTTGTATGCATTATTGTGCAGTTATTTTTTGTCAAATGATTGTTGAAGACAAATAAGAATATTGTTACTGTGTTGGAATTTTTTTTTATTTTTCTGAGCCACAGCACTCTTTATGTCTTGTAATGTGTGCCTTTTTACCACCGCCGTGTGAGATAATTACAAGATTATTGTTTACAGACTTGCAGATAATTCTTCTTACATCACTTATTTTTGACACTGACAAATGCTAACCGTGTCTCTGTGTGTGCTAATGTTTCTGAAACACTGTAATAAATCACTAATTATCTCCCCCTGATAGTTTAAGAATAATACCAGCTCACACCAGTTTCATTCTGGTCATCAGATTTCATTTTGAAAGCCCATTTAGGGGCACCGCTTACAGACACATCATTGGTCTTTAGACTTGCAGCATGCAGCAGGAGCGATAACACAGTCTTGATAAATTCAGTGCTGATTGGAAACAGTGAACCCCACACCTCTGGTTGTTGTCTGGAAATGGAGAGCCAGGGAGCGTGTGCGGCTGACCTTTCCCATCATTAATCAAACCAACCAGACCCGCCTCCATGTGAGCCTGACATGCCACCTCAAACAACACCATCCTACAGTCACGCCTTCAAATACCATGTAGATATTATCTAATCAATGCTAGCATGCCAATGAGATGACAGAGCAGAAAGGTTAGTGACGTCAAAGTTCTGCATGATGTCTGCTTTTACTCTATAACTCATTGTGCATTAGAGAAATCACTGTTCAGAGATTACCTCTGCCAGGGAGGTTATGTTTTTGGGAGAGTTTGTCTGTGAACAACACAGTTCAAAAAGTAACAAACAGATCTTGATGAAATTTTCAGGAAATGTTCAAAATGGGATAGGGAAGTAGTGATTAAATTTTGGAGGTGATCTGGATCACTGTCTGGATCCAGGATTTTTTCAAAGGATTCTTTATCATTGTGAGATAGGGCCGTCTTCACCATATGTGTTTATAACTCCACGATGAACAGTTGGATTGCTTTGCTAAACAATACAAGACAAGGTCACCATAATTTCTGAAAATGTAAAAGTACGATCCAGATTCAGGCAATATTCAGGATACTAACATCCAGAATGTTAAATGTGAACTGGGTTATCATAATTTTCAACACTGTCAGGTAACAAATTATCGTACAAACCTGCAACTAACACCAAATTGTAGCAGACAGTCTGCTGAAAGGGAGTATAACATTAAAGTAAGACTAAAGTGTTGATGACAATCACAATATGCTTGAAGGAGGTCTGCGCTCTCAGACTGCTTTTATCAAGTGCTGATATTAAGGTTGCAGATGAGAGGTCACCTCCTGTCTTTGAGATACAATACACTTCATTTGGAAATTGACCCCAGACCCCATAATGTCACTTCTTAGGAGCAGAGCCTGCAATAAGAGACTCTGGTCTGGTTGCATATTCCAGGCTGGTATTTAATAGGAAAGTCAACCAGAGGCTCCCCTTTCTGCCAAGGTTTCTGAAAAGTAATCACTGATCACGCTCTCCAGCCCACACATACACACATCTCCTCCTTTACAATTTCCTGCAGAGCTTTGCATCTGCCCTTCTGGCATCATTGAGGGGGTAGCGAACATCTCCTGTAACACTAGAGGTGGTGACTTGACCCTGGTAGAAATACTCGAGCTGTAGAAATACTGCAGTGAGCTATTAGAGGCTTCCTACATCACCTAAGGGGGGACTTCATGCAGGGAAAGACAGACAAGAGAGCGATGAGACGCCATGAAGATCAGGGCGGCCCTTTCTGAAGAAGGAATGACCGGCTGCCAGTAAGGAGATTGGGTTTCCCTACAACTTGTTGCCTGGTGCTAAATAAACGCTGGCATGTTGTGTGGAGACACTCTACACCCTGGCTGAAAGGGTTGCTCACCCCGAGATGTTCACAGCACCAGATTTCTGACCCCCACAGTGCCCTCTCAACCCCTTCAATCTCTTTTCTCTCTCTGACCTATCATGGCTCACTTGTCCATTGCTGCTCCTGTCATGTCTGACCCACAAACAATTACTTTCTAACGAGCTCGGCCAGCTGCCGCTAACAAGGATACAGTTCATGACACAAAGGCCTGTGTTTGTGCTGGTGTGAACATCTCAGTTGTGATGATGAGGCTGTAAAATCAAAATCTTTCTGGAGAATTTGGAGGGAATTTTCTGCCTCATATGCTATAATAAACTATTGACCCTGCCTCCTTAAGAGCTGCTTTCTGCAAGACTCAAGGCTGATTTCAGACACCAGGCGCTTCAGATTCGCCCCAGTCAAAACTCTGAGGATATGCCCAATATTTTTTCCTTTGCTGAATCCATTTCACAGAGAAAAGGTCTGCCCAGTCCTACAGACCTCACTAACTGGCTTCCGCAGCACAAAGGGAATTTATCATTAAAGAAGCACAATCAATATCTCTCACCCCCTGCATGGCAAAGTAAGGCAGGGCCCTGATAGTGAAGCCCGGTGCTGAGCTCCGAGGGGGGAATGTGGGGTACCAGAGGAGCTAATTAGGGGGAGAATGTCTGCTATCTGGTTAGCCCACATCCAGCTGTGGGAATGGTGCTAATGAGGCATGCTGTACCAACATAGACAGGCTCTTACTGCAACATGAAGATCACTGCACTTCTTAATCCTCTATGCTTGTATAATCATTCAAATAATGTATAATTGATGCTCTAATTCCCTTCAGGAGTTTCATGTTG
This sequence comes from Halichoeres trimaculatus, assembly GCF_033239565.1. Lineage (NCBI taxonomy): Eukaryota > Metazoa > Chordata > Actinopteri > Labriformes > Labridae > Halichoeres > Halichoeres trimaculatus. The sequence goes on along the minus strand of NW_027437179.1, from coordinate 15,522,178 downwards.
GCAAGCAAAGGAATTCTGTTCGCTACATGGAGTCAACATGCAAGATCATGTCTGACACCCGGCACTTCAGAAATGCTCTGAACATTCCTGAGGCATGTGGAAACCCTCTTTCCAGAAACAACATTCATGTAAGTCCATGTTTATGTATACAAATGCTTACAAGACGCATGGTACGTTTGCTTTTCCACCATTAACTTTCTATTGATGTTTGTGCAGCTTGAAATAATAACTCGTAGCTATCCCAGTGGTTTGTAACCAACAGTCGCTTCAGACAGAGCAGAGTACTCAAAGCCTAACTTGTACAGTTGGAAAAACCTGCCTTGGGTGACTCTTTGAACGGTTCCTCTTCTGCTGATTAATCTGGTAATGACCAATTAGCTGTGGTAATGGCTTGCATCCAGGCAGACTGCAGTGCAGCATGCCTGTTTTATCATCATTAGAGGGAAGGAGGCTGCGAGTAGTACGGCACATTTGACCCCTCTCTCCTGGGAAACATCACTTAGTAGCAGGTCAGGCTTCGTATAAGACTAAAGGTTTTCTTTTTGCCCCTTCTTTCTCTTGTTCTTAAACCTTGTCCATTTAAGATGCTCTCTTGGGAGAGGTTAAATTAAGGTTTTGACAAAGCTGCCCAGGTTGCTGTCATACTTTGAAATGAAAGAGGGGTTGTAAACCCAAATAAGCCAAAGCATACGATTAAGTATGTATCAGTTTTCCGTATAAGACAGCACTTTGACACAATTATGTGAAATCATTACAGGAGATAAAGTACTTTGAGGTTGTCACTCACTCCCCTGTATGTCTTCAGAGGATTTCAATACCACTTTTACAGCCAAAACTTATTTTCCGCCTGCCCTGGGTAAGGGTGAGGCTTCTAGATTCTACAATTTTATAAGAAAATCCTGCCCACTAAGAGTGGAGCGTCTCAAAAAAAGAATGACATAGACTTAGTTAATTCTAGGAGAATATTGTTGGTACCTGGTTTATGTCAGGAGAAGCAAAGTGTTTAATTACTCATAAAATTATTTATAGGAGCCAGAATGGCCCTTATTACTGCCACCAAGGTTATGTTTTGGGAGAGTTTGTCATGAACAGCATAACTCAAAAAGTAACAAGCTGGTCTTGATGACATTTCTAGAAATTGTTCAAAATGGGATAAGAAAGAAATGATTAAATTTTGGGGGTGATCCGGATCAATGCCTGAATCCATTATTTTTTTTAAAGTATTCTTTATCATTGTGAGATAGGGCCGTTTTCACCATATGTTTATATAATTCCAGGATAAATGGTCGGATTGCTTTGCAAAACAATACAAGACAATGTCACCATAGTTTCTGACGGATGTAAAAACAAATTATTGTACAAACCTGCAACTATCACAAAATTGTTGCAGACAGTCTGCTGAAAGGGAGTATAACATTAAAGTAGGACTAAAGCGTTGCATGACAATCACAATATGCTTGCTGGAGGTCTGAGCTCTCTTGGTGCTTTTCTAGTTTACATATGTTGTAATATAAATGTGAGATGGTGGAAAAATTTTGGCAAAATGTTATAACTTTTGTGAACAAAGTACTTGGTCAATAGCTACAAAAATCCCCAGTGCTCTATACGTTGGGAATGATGATGAAGGGGATTAAGATATCAACAAAGGAAACACTATGGTGCAGACTTGCTTTGAGCTTAGGCTGCAAATTAGTTCTTTGACATAAGAAAGGAAAAAATGTATCTTTTAGAGATTGGATTGAAGAAACATCAGAAATAGCCAGGTAAGAGCAGCTAGCCCTTAGCCTGAAAGAAAGACAGGACCTGTTCTAAGGAACCTGGGCATCATTCTTAAGGTGCGGTCACACTGGCTATCTAAACCACTTATCTAGACTTATGGTAAGTCGTTGTGGTCTGACACAGCCCTCAAACGCTCCCGCTTTGTTCAAAATGATTGTCGAGAGATGGGCTTGCGGCGATTATACGTCATGGATCACACGCGCTGTCCGCGTGCTTGAGCTCGTGCATGAATTAAACCGTGCTGAAGCCCACCTCTCCGAAGCGTGCCAAAGCAGAGAAGTGAATCGTACACACGCACAGCACGGTTTGCCAGTGTGACCAGGTCCTTACATGAATTGGAAAACTTGGGTACCATTATACAGGTTGGGCGTGATTGATGTGTGAGAAAAGACCCTACAACGGTGTAACCATGACTTCAAGACTTATACACACACACACACTTCATTTCCTGCTGTAGTGGTGTCCGCAGTTTGATCATTTACATTTTTAATAAAATATATTTCTGTAGTTTTTTTCTGTGTTGTCTATGTTACGTCCAATCTTGTTAGTTCTGTTTCATTAAATTTTTTTTAAATCAAAAAAGCAAAAAAGATTAATGATAAAATATATGTATGGTTTCTCTCTCAACTCAGGTGGTATGTTGAGCAGCACCTTTTCAGAACCACCCCAGAGATTGCAAACATGGACATATTACAGGGGCCAACATCTGCCATTCTGTGGGCCTCCCTGCTGACTGTGCAACTCCCTCAGTTTCATCGGCTCCTCGGCGGGGTAAATATTTACAAATGTTCGCTCAATAACATCTGCTGTGGTTTGAGCACAGCAGCATGGTGGAGCAAAGGAGATGAAGCACATCATGAACTCATGGGAACATACGTGCTCTTAGGTTCCATCTGCTTACTGGGAGGCTTCAAATGCCACAAACAACTGGTCCCTGATGAAGCCCATGATGCAACACAGATGAGTTAAAAGCTGAGGGAATACCTTTGATTGTTCAGAGTATGGAATAGATAAGAGGAAGCTAGTGGGAATACAAAGAAAACAGCACACATAAAAACAAAGACATCTCTTTGGTTTGTGACTATTTGTTACTTTGTTCTTTAACAAACAAAACATGTTTGTGTGACAACTGTAAAAAACTGGATCCATTTTTCTGATTAAGAAAATTCTTTGGTTGCGTGACCGATTAATAATTCTCACAACAAATGTTACTCAGTGTACTTTCAGCTCAAGTAGGATTGTGAAATCCTAAAATAAAAGTGTTAGACATCATATTGACTAGAAAAAAGGCAAATGTGATGACATTTAACTGGTAAAAAATAAAGCATTTCAGGAAAATAAGACCATGCTTTAGATAACACTGCAATTATTATCTTTTAATCACTCCATCTATTCTATTTATAAAGCAACACATACTTTATATATTTATGTAGAATTAAGTTGTGATTTAAGACAGGAAAAACTTAAGCAGGTGCAAAACCATATAAATCCTGAAACAAATGTCATGCACTGGTCTCCAACCTGTACGTTAAGAGTATTCCATCAATGAACACATGCACATTCTGACAGCACGCACACAAACGCTGCAGTGTTCCCCCGACAGGTGCATTAACACACCCTGCTAAAGGCTTTTTCATGCTGCACCCTGGGAGCCTCACTGTATGTGAGAACTTCCATGAGCAGAGAGAGACCGGTCAGATGTTCAGCTTTGACGGAGGAAACACATGGGACACACTGGTTTGTCTGCCTGTTCTCAGAACAGTCAGAAATGATCATTACCGTATTAATCACACTGCACAATGTGTTCACAATTCACTACACACAAACTGAAATGTGCAAATTAATCACAGCTATATCCTTTCACTTGTGTCTTTTGTCTTATTATTACTTTTTATTGTACACCAAATGGCATTTTTAAATTCAACCCCTTAAAAACCAGCGTCCACATATGTGGTCATTTCATTTCTGCCTCTCAGACCCATGATACTTAGTTTTTTAAAACTTTGACCTATTTGCCACATTTAGGGACCCTGCCCACATCATCTTTTGGTGATATCACAACATTACACCCAGTTTAGTGACAAAAACCCCAATGTATTTAAGTTCAGTAACACTAATGACAAACAACTAATAGAGAACTTGTGACAAAAATAACTTAACTTCCCGTACAAAGACCAAGTTTAGTTATTGGACTTATTAGGTCTTACTTATCCCAAAGAGCAATGTGAATTAAAAAATGCACACCTTACAAAAGCTCGGGTCTTAAGAGGTTAATACATATTACACGTAATACCATACAATTTCTCTCCCTCTACCTTCTTATTTATCCAGATAAAGAAGTTATTTCCAGCAGATTTAAACTGATGCTAAAGTTGTACTTGTCATATAACAGCAGCATATTGTCAGGTGAATAAACAACAAACATCAAATCCATCTGTCAATGAGATTTCAAAAGGGTTTTCTTTTTCATGTGATGATTTTTTAACTGATACTGAGGCCATTCTGCAACTGGAAACATAACTTTTAGAGAAATAGATTTGATAGAACCAATAGATTGGTTTATTCAGTGACTCACTTGCATGAGTGATAGCAACACACAAAGCAATTTTTTGAGAGGGGTTGAGGGGAGAATACAGTTTAGAAACATCCCATTAGTTTTATATAAGTATGTCAAAGAACTAAGTTTCTGGTTACTGTCTTTTACCTTTTGTAGAAAGAACCCTGTTATCTCTAGAAAATTACTTATTTCTGGTTCGTTTAATCATTTTGGAGGATAAAGTTTGAAAATTTCTGAAGGACAAAAATTTCTGTCAGAGAGCTTCCTCTTTTTCCTAACAAACCACATAACTTTTATGAGACATAACATAATACTGAAAGACAACATGACAAAACTGTTTCTCACACACAGATCAGCATGCAACATTATGTGTATTAACTATAACATTGTGCTGTTAAAAAGTGCTACAGAGATTTGACAGTCAAAAGATGACTTTTTTCACAACTCATATTTCAGTAACGCTTTACTTTAGAGGTCCGCAAAATGCATCGCACGTAGGCAATAATTAGACAAAGTTTTTTCTTATTTCTTTGAAATAAGCCCTGAAATTTCATGAGAATTTGATTTGCTGTGCGCCTGTACTCACATTGTCTATCACAATCAGGTAAGGCCAATTTATAACCCCACTCTGGGTGAATATCACATCTGAAGCCTTCAGTTGTATCATGTTAAACATTATAGGCCTGATCATAAAGGTTTATCATTCTGCATGTGATCTCAATTATGCTTATCAACAAACTCAGTACTATAGAACTTGATAAAATTAAATAACAAATAGCTAACTATCAACTGCTTATTGGGAAATTGAATCATTCATTTAACATTTCAAAGGTAACTATCAGAGGAAACAATGAACCTAACTTCTGTATTCATGAACTAAGCAGCTACTTATCACTTGCTTCTCTGGAAACAGCAGAACCATTTCGATACTTCTTTCAAATAATAATTTCAAATAATAATTTCAAATAAATAATTTGCTAATCGTCACTTTCTTACCTTGCATCTTGTGGTGAATTTCAAAGAAACTGGAAAAAAAACAGCAACCTACGGATTGTGATTTGTGACAATAAATTTGGACATTATTTTAAAGAAGTTATGTGCTAATTTCAAAGAAATAAGAAAAAACTTTGTCTAACTATTACCTAAGTGTGGTAAAATTTGCACACAATGCTGAACTACTCTTCATTGCTGTACTCTAAATGTAGGAGTTGACATAAGATTTTACCCACTGCTGAATCATTCACAGACACAGAAATGACTCAGTGGTGAAGAAGAGCTGAGATGTAAATTTATCAAGCTCACTAATGTGTTGCTCATATACTACAAACATACATGCGTCCTGGGAGGGTAAATTCCATATGAGGAACAGGAGCCAGGGTCCGACAAGCATATATTACCCTCTTCATTTATGTCACATTTACCCGAGGAGTGAGACGGTTTCACTTTGTGGTTGTGAGCAATATGTGAATGTAGCCGTTTTTATGTTTATACAGATGTTATAAGGTTGTAGTCTGCAGGTCTCTACCTGGGCTTTGGACAATGCATCATAAAATACCACGGCATAACCTGATGGTTAACCCCTTTTCCCACGCCGAGGAGAGCAGGGGCCCCTGGCACCACAGGCCTGTAAAACAGAGACCAAGTCAGACCCCTCCAGCAGCGTGACAGACAGGGCACCAAACTGCTCCTTACTACCCCATACATACCCCCAGCATAAATAATGCATCTGTAAGTGAGCTGCGTAGCCCCACAGCTGCTGTGGCCATGTTTTTTATGAGCAGTGGTATGACACTGCGCCCCAAGTGAGCCATAATGAGTCCTCCACGCACTGCTAACTCACTGGAACAGGTAAGGGTGGAAATGCTTTATTAGGTTAGCTGTTTAGTGTTAAGTTACTCCACCATTAAAATGAGGGATTGCGATGAAGGTGTGGATGGTGCAGGCTGTCTGCCACCATGCTGGCTCACTGCTGAAAACCATCACGCTAAGATAAGGGAGGGAAAACAAGTCAGACTTATGAAGCAGTGAAAAGAGTCACGAACTGTACAAAATAATGTAATGTCACTAAAATGTGCCTGCATTGGTGGATCGTGGTACATTGGTGTCAAAAATGACCTGAGGGTGACACTCATTATAAGAAACATTTTTTTATCTGATACTGGAATAAAAAGTCTTAAAATGTTTTGTTTTAGATATCAATTATTTAATGTCTTTGGGCCATGGCGTGTTAAGATCAAAGTTTAGAAACCATTTTGAACTTTTAAAGCAGAAAATCAGTGTGCCTCAGGCAGGTGTGGCAAAATGATGGCTTGACTCTGCACTCTGCATTGTTGGACATGTGTCCCTGGTGTGAGTCCAAGAAATATAACACTTTTTTTTGTAATAATGACAAGATCAGTCAGTGATGGTAACATCATCATAAATGTAGGAAAACTCATGAAATTGAAGGAGATGATAACTGGACATTTACAGTAACCTATAACATTGTAAACCTTTTTATTTAAAGATGCGATGAGGAGGATCTGTTTTAATTGGACTGCACACTGTTGTGCAGCTGTGACTTTGAACAAGTTGCTCAAGACAACTCTTTACCGGATACAATGTGACAAGGTAAGGTATTGATTAACTGTTATGTTGCACTATTGTTTGAAACGGAAAACAAGCAAACTGTCAGTTTATACAGTAGCCGCCCACACAGTAGCCATCCATACATAGCGCTTCTGACAGCCCGGTGCTGTGAGATCTGTCAGCACTCATCTACCAAGCAGAGCTAACGTAACCTCACTCTTCATTTTATTGATAGACTCTCAAGTTTGAACAGACCACTGCAGAATAACTGCTGACTGTGGGTTGGAATGAACATTAGCACAAACAGCTTAGCTCATGTGTTAGCCTTTAGCTTGGGCTGTATCAGTTCACTGTTTATGTTTCTTCTGTCCTTTTTCTGTCCTTTTTCTGTCTGACAGTAAGGCTCTAGTGTCCACCATCACTACAAAATTAGTCACAGATCTCTCTTCTAACTACTAAACTTTGTCAGCCAGTGTGGTGTTGTCATAGAGACTAAGAAATGCCGTAAATTAATCCATTCCTGCTTGTCCCTTGATTGGGAAGCTATGAAGTGACATTTTGGAACATCCTATACTGGTGCTGATAATCTCATTTTAAAGTGTGGATTAGAATTGGGCATGTATCTAGAAGGGAGACTTTTCCAAGATCATTTTAAAACTTCTCACAACCCCTTTATAGCTCTAGAAATTAGGGATTTCTTTCAGGTACTCCAGCTTCCTCCCACAGTCCAAAACATGCACATCAGGTTAATTGGTGATTCTAAGGCCCCCTTTACACAACGTTTCATCTACAACGCAGTGAAAAAAATCTGCCTTACACGGACTGAAAACACTGTAGTAAGCATGCCAGGCCTATAGTCGGTGCTATAACAGTCTTGTCCAGAAGCCACTTTTGGGGGATCTCCACCAAAGTAGAGTTGAGCTGATCATCTGGTGTGTTGGGAAATACTAAGTGCAAAAGTGGAGTAACAGGTGCACATTTTGTATGAAGACAGTCAGCTGATTCAGCAGATTCAGCAGCAAAAGCACAACACGGTAGTTCGCGACGATCGTAACAATGGTACTGTTGGACTGTTGTATGCGCTCGTGAGGAGCGGAATGTGACATCAGCATAACCACTGAAAAAGCCAGCTTACTGTTTACATGGCAACGGTGTCGGCAGTATTTCAGAAAAATCCCACTCTGGAGGCCATTTTCAAAAGTTTGCGTTTTAGGTCAGCTAAAACGCCGTTTCCGTTTTAACACAAGGCAACAAAACTTTTGCGTTTTACCCTAAAACCGTTGTCGTGCAAATAGCCCCTATATAAACCCTTGGTGTGAGTGTGTAGAGGATTGTCTGTCTCTGAGTGTCAGCCCTGTGATTGGCTGGTGACCAGCCCACTCAACAGAAGACCGCTGGGATAGTCGCCAGCTACCTGCAAGCCTGAACAGGATAAGGGGTAGAAAATTGATGAATGAATGAATAAATGAATGAATGAACAACAAGGGATCATAAATAGGTCAAAACTTGTAAAAATATTATCTGCACAGATACCTATTTGGCTGTGATATAATAATTTCAGATAAGAACTTAATGTTTGTACAGCAAACCTGGCTCTTGCCCTTCCTGTTGGAACATAAAGCTTCAGCTGCACTCTCTTAATCACAAGATCCCATCATTTTACTAGCGTTTAGTCACTTATGATCTATTTTATGAGTCAGCTGCACTAAAAGTTTTGAATTAAGGCAGGAGAGTAGTGAGCTGAAATTTTAAAGCTGATTAAAATAGTTTTTTATCCTGTTTTTTGCATTTTAATCATTTATGAATGATTAATGATTTGTTCTTTTTCTTTATTTTTCTACAAAATACAGTTGCCATCATATTGGTGACATCCTTCCTCAGTATCATGTTTACACAAACCACATCTGTCATATTACATGGCATGAAGTACCTCAGCGTACAGAGCGACAGCCTGACCACTATGATCCATAAAAGTCATTGTTAGCAGTCACTGAGAGGAAATGTATGTCTTTTGTGGGGAAGGAAGGAAAATGTTTGAACAGACTTGTAAGCTAACACACCAGAGAACTGAAGCCCAGTAGGTTGAGGTCTTTCTTTCCCTCGTTTCCATTAAAGTCACACAAGCAGAGTTAATGTCCTCCAACTTGTGGTGTAGCGTTACATTGGACCCCATGAAATTATGCTGGCTGTGCTTTAACTAAAGTCATATGTTTAGTGAGCAGCAGGCCGTTCTGCGCTGAGGTGTCTTTAAACCCATTCATGACTCTGAGGCAGCAGGAGAGCTTTAAACTGCTGATTCAAAGAGGCACTGAGAGACAGGGCATGAGTGGCTTTGAGAAATTATGGGATGTCTTTTTCAGCTTAAACAGCTAAAGGTCCAAAAACGTGAAAGTATGACTGTTCTCGGGTTTTAAGTGTTAGCCAAACTAAGCATCTCTGGACACACTTTTCATCACTTTTATGAGAGTCAAGTGGTCATTACTAAGCAAAGCAGACACAGGAGGAAGTGGCTAATGACTCCATGTTTACTCAAAGACACATACAGCAAGTTCATTGGTCCCCCTCACTGCCTCCCCCTCCTAACCCTGTGACACTGAACAGGAAGTATTTACAGAATTATCACTTTCACTGACTCACAGTTACTCACACAGAGGATGATCAAAGCTACTGTGCTAGCTAAGATTCCTGATCGAGGTCACTATTTTAACACGCCTCCTCCAAGAGAGGATTTGTTTTGAATCAAACATATCTGTGTGACTGTTTTCATCCCCTTCAAGAGTCAGGTGTGCCTTCAGGTTGATCTTTTTCTTTTCTCAAGGTGGGTTTCTGCTGTCTACACACAGACTGTGCCATTACATTTAACTTCCTTCCACTGTGCCCCTAGAAACAAAGAACATACACGTCACTTTGGAAATTTATGCTGATAGGTTGATGTTATACTTAATAAAACAATCCCTGTGAACAGTGGACAGTACATCAGATAGTGTCTTAAGAAACAAATGTGCATCACGGGATCCAGCACCATATCATTATTTGTAATTTAATACTCAGGACACTCCAACAGTGTTGGGCAGGATCTAATGATATCTAATACTTTATTTTACACAGACACTGTACTGTGAATCTTGTATAATGGGTAAAATCTTTAATGAAACTGAAATTGAGAGTTATGTTTGAGGAAAATTGTGATTTCAAAAATTAGAGTTACTCTTACGCTGCGTTTCCACCAAGCAGTCCGGGTCAGTTCAGTACGGTTTGGCACAATTAGGTACAGTTAAGTCTGATCCTGTATGTGTTTCCACAGCAAAACTGTGCCCCCTCATGGTAGAGGGCGTGTAACCCGGATGCCGAAAGCTGGAGCTGTTAAACAATAGCGTGACACTGTAGCAGCGCGACACAGTTTACCTTGCTAATACATCCAACAAAGAAAAAAAAGCAACACAGTAAACAAAGAGCACCAATGGAAGACATGCAGCATTTCGTCCTCTTTGTGATTGACATGTGGCTCTTTGATACAAAGTTCAATCAAGCTTTTGTTTCATAGAAGACTGTGTGCCACCAGGAGAAATACAGCCGCTGTCGGGGTAAGTGAAGATTGGTAAGTGACCAATCAACAGTCTGCAGCGTGTCGCTCCACCTTCCGAGAGTGGATCGGTTCAGTCTGGCACCCATACGAAAGGGTCCCAAAAAGTGGGACGGCTCGTCACAGTTCTGGTCTACTTGGTGGAAACGCGGCTTTAGCTGTGTGTGTAAGTGTGTTTCTGTCACCAGTAAATGGCCCATACAAAAAGCCGTACGACAATAAAAGAAGAAAGTGAAAAAAATACTCACATATCAAGCTCTGTGTCCTATTAAATACTTAATTTCAATGTATCAGTAAGACATTGATAGCCTTTATGAGTTGGTGCTACAGCACGTCCCAATTTGTGTGTAACAGGTAGAGGAAAAGCATGCTCTGAAATCTTGTCCATCTTGCTGTCTCTCTGATGCCCCCCATAAGGCCGCGGTCACACTTGCTATCCAAACCATGCCATACTCAAGCACGATTACCCCCCTGCAGCTCTTCATGCTCTTGCATGAAATGAACCATGCTGAAGCCCACCTCTCTGAAGCATGCCAAAGCAGAGAAGTGAACTGTGCTTAAGCACAGCATACTTGTGGTCACACTGGCCAAACAAACTGGACTTAAGGAGTGAAGCGTGCTTACTGTACAGTTTGTCAGTGTGAACGTGTCTGAAATAGTTGAAAATACTCCACTGACTTTAGACTAAGTCTTTATGGGTGTAATATGAAGCTGCTTTGTCCTGTGTCCCAAAATAGCAGCACAGCACAGCTCATGCCCAACAGGCCCAAAGCCTTTGTTGCTCACTGGGTACAGGTAGCGGATGGTGTTCTTGGGCTTCCACAAGCTATCACATTGTCGGGAGAGTCCTTCAGGTGAGCTGGTTGAGTGCATGTGCATTAGGGATTTCCACTGCCCAAGTTTACCGGCTTCCACTGATAAAATAATGAGAAAGGTTTATCATTGTACAGCCACACCTTTTTTAAGTGATGAAAACAAAAGGAACAACTCTCCCCACGAGATCAGCAGTTGTAGGTTTGAAAGGCTGCAGTCTGTTTTTTATCACACAGGTGCTACTTTGTCATGTGTCAAACTGGGAAAGGAAATGTTCATTCTGATGGACAGCAGACTCCTTCCTCCTATCCAGCTCTTCTGAAAGCACCTCAGTGTTGTGCTTTTCCCCTTTTTTTCAATGAGCGACTGCTAAGTATTTAAACCATGCAGAGGGGGCCTCCTGGACAGACCGACAAGTCGTAGACAGGTTTTCTGAGGTCATTCTGAGTGACAATGTAAAGGCAGAGAGGTCAGCTAGGACGTGGTACCTTTGCCTCTTTCATTTCCTCCGGGGTGAACTGCTGGTCTCTTGCTGCCTCCTGGTCTCAGGCAGTGAGGCGCCTGATGAGACAGAGAGGAGGTCAAGCCACAGCTAAGACGCAGAAACCTCTGAAGAAATTCTGCACATACCAATCTTTGTTCATCCAGGACTGATTCACTCTGTTCGTTCCTTCCTCTGAAGCAAGAGAGAGACAGACGGTACCAGGCAAGTGATACAGTACGTGATGTGAGGCCAGGTGCTGTTTTTCCTTCCATGCTTAATCTGCAGGATGACAATGTGCAAACTGGAGCGTGGAGATTATGCCAGGAAGTGTTCTGGAGCAGTAAGACTTAAGGATCTCTCCCCATGTAGGTGTTCACCATCACAGTGCAAGTCTGAAACAAGACGTCTTTCTGTTTCTCCTTCTGACTTTGTTCCAGTAACGCTAAAGGATTTCCATTCCCACTGCCCCCTGAACATGAACAGTTTCAGGTCAAACAACCACAATGTCTTCTCTGCCGTACCTGAACGTGCCTACTGGGCTGTTTCTCCCTGTAATGAGAGATTTGTTGTGATTTTCATCAATGTCTGCAAGGCTCATTTAGCCCTGCACCACAGTATGACCTTTTTTGGAGGAAAAGAAGAAGCAGAGGGAGAACAAAAAAGGTGCAGAGTGAGGCGAGATGAATAAAGTTATTTGTCTTGTGCATGCTGGGTTATACAGTGCACGTCTTTGTGGATACCTGAGGGGCTACGCAGAGGTCAGGAGACTGACAGACACACAGGTGTGGCTGCAGTTGATGAGCAAAGTAGATAATACGTGACTTCTGGAGGGGTGACAGCTGGGAGGGAGAGGAGAGCGTCAGAGCTGTCAGATAAACTCCTAGAGGATTAATATGAGCCATATTTACTAAATTCATCACATTCAAACAAGCACTGGTTTAAACTAATTCTTCATTTATAAGATATAATGTTGGTGTAAACATGTAATTACAGCTTAAATCTGCTTTGCTCATCAGTACATTAACAAAGTGAATCAAATCAGTCTGGGAGTCTGTTTGTGAAGAAGTTTTAAAAACAACTTCTCCAATCCTTCAAAATATAATTTGTCCAATTAGTCGGGGATCACACAGTTGAAGTTAAATAAACGTTAATACAAACTTAAACTTATTAAACACTTTCTAAAATGACTGAGAATAAAAGGAGCTCAGTTAAAAACTCACGTTAAACACCAATTAATTCTGTGTGTCCTGATGTGAGTTTCCCCATCTGTCAGTTCAATGTTTTCATTTAAGCTCCGACAACTTTCTGTTCCTTTTCACTTTTACTGCTTCATTTCCAGACACAGCAGGCAGCTGTTTTCAGCAGTCAAAAACGTGACGCTCAGGCAGCTACACAGACAGAGTCTAAGAGTAAAGCAGACAAATATCCATCAGTTTGAAAAGGACACAGCTCTGAATGTTCCTGTTGCTCTAAGAGTTCTGGATGGGGTAAATTAAGTAGCTATTTGTTGAATTTTTGCCAATGAATGTAATGTTTTCTTAAAAGGTTTGGATATGCACTTTCTGCATAATTCGTGTTAGCAGTGGATTGAAAGTAGAGGATACCTCCAAAGAAGGAGTCATCACTTTTTTTGCTCTGACTGTTCATCCATCACCCTTTCTTACTAGAGTGGGCACGTGGAGATTCGATTTGATCCTTTGAAACAGAACTTGGTGCTCTTCTTGCGGCCCATCAGCCCCAGCCAATTAAAACATCTGCAACTGTGGGCAAACCTCTACAATCCCTTCATTGTGCCGGGCCTTCGACCTGTCAAGACCTACTTTGTTTTCAGTGTCCACACCACGTCTTCTCATGCCACATTCCCACAGCTCCACACAAAAAGCGAGCCTTCTGTGGTCAGGGCTGCAGAAGAAAAAACAAAACCTTGTTGCCAGCTTCACATGAGAGCAGTGTGAGATCCTCATGTGATATTGATGAAAGGCTCCGCCCAGACGGGTTATAGATTTTTCTCAGCCGCCTTTGAAGAATATCAGAACCTCTTGTTTTTGTTCAGAGATTTATCAGGAAAAGAGATGAAAACCTGTTCTCAGGGGGTTTCTGTCAAGATCAGAGGTATGTGTGCTCTTTTCTCTCAAACAGGCGTGCACCCACATGGAGAGGATTCTTTCCAGAAGTGGTGAAAAAGCTGCATGAAATGATCAAACAGCGCTGCAGACTGACTTTAGAGTGCTGTCCAGTTGTCCAAACTCTGAAGTCTGAATTAGAGAGAAGAGCCATTGTTTTGAAAGCTGTTATCCCCAGGATGGATGACAGCAAAGTATGCTCTGCCTGCAACATCCTCCTTTATGTTGGTCTGAAAGGGGAAACTGTGAAGGGTGTTCAGCACAAAAATGCAGCCTCTCAAAAAACATCTTTTATCATGTTTTCATTATCATTTTTATATTTTACCACTTTATCTGGTCGCATTTATCCATGCAGAAGCAAATCCGTTCAACTATGAGTCCCAAACCTTACATGGTGGTCTAGCTTTTTTCTTGTGGCAGACCACAGGGAAATATCCTGTAGCCAAACCTGCACTTTTCCAATTTGGAGGTTTTGGCTGCAGACTTATCACATTACAATAGATTGTTCTCACTATAGAGACATGAGGAGTTAAATCATGAGAGTCCTCAGCCCCCCAGTGACCAGTCACTGCCCATAAACTAAAACTTTAACTGTATCAGTGACAGAGAGCAAATACTGCACAGGGACACAATGATGCCTTCCATTAAAGATATGGGGTACAATTTGGAAGCTTGGTAATTACTAACAACACTGTGTATGAGGCCGTTATGGTCCTATCTATGCAACATAAAAAGCAAAAAGAACAAAAAAATCCATTCAGTACATCAGCTGCAAAACAGCATAATAACTGACTAATCCAAACCGCAGTTCCCCTCATTTCGGGTTTGAGCGTTAGTCCATCCAATCTCCTGTCTCCCCTGCTCCGCATCGTCCTGCCCATGGTCCCACCTCGTCCTTCCCCACTACCCCTCTCACGTCAGCTAGCTGCTCAGCTACCGAAACATCAAGGAGCCAGAGAAGACCGAAATCAGGAAGCTGTTACTGTTACCCTCCACAGGGAAAGGAAGATAACGAAAAAGTTTCGAGAAGGAATTAGGATGAATTAGGAAGAATTATGAGCGATACAGGTGCCAACAGAGACTGAATATTGGAGAAATGTACGATCGGTGGAAAAAGCTGCAGGGGGATTTGGGACTGAAGACTGACGCCAAGACAGCTGAGTTTCTGTTGAACAGGTAATGACTTTGTTTACCACAGTGGGAGATGTCAGCTGAAAAACTCTGGTTAGTCTGAGCCTGTACTGGCTAATGACTGAATGCTGCTGGTCGGAATGGGTCGGCTCTGTCAATAGATTTTAGCATAAGTTAGCTACGCATCTTTAGCATTGTATACTGAGCTGGTGAAGACACGCCGAGAAAGGTAAAGCCTCGCCCATAGTCGGCTCTGCTCTGATCAGCTGGCAGTGGCAACGCCAGACATGTTTCGCAAGCTAATTCATGGTTTTGATCGTGCCCGCCTAATTGAAAAAGCTACCACTGTGTGTTACATGGGGGATGACTGTCTTGTTTGTTGCATTTTCTGTCAGCCCGTTCCTGCTCTGTCGGAGGGGGCGTGTTGTTAGGAGGCGAGGTAGGGCGATATGAGCAGGGGGGCGGGATATTGGAACACAGAGGGTGTGAGTGAGGCTGCGTTTTTCAAATGTGTCTCATCAGCCAAACTGGGTTTCAGATTGTCGACTATAGCTTTAAGTGGGGTCCCAGCGACATTGACATGTGTTGTTTGATGTTTAAACAAACCATCATGTTTATCCTGCACAATAAATCAGAAATTGTCTTTTTTGTACCTTTAGCCCAAACATTTCTTATAATTACCTGTCTTTATCACAGGTCGGACTCATCACAGCTACGGGTTAAGTGTTTTATTTACTCCCTGATTTTTTGTTCACTGTTTTGTTTTGTGCTCACACTTTTGTACTTAATTTGACTTCTTGCCCTTCTATGTCGCCACGCCCTGATTACCTTCATGTGCCTCACCTACGCCTTGTTAACCTCACTTCCCGTGTGTATTTTTACCTAGTCTAACCTTCATTCTGTGCCACTTCGTCTTGTCCTTGTATTCAGCGATCCAGAATTGAATCCTTGTGTTGTTTTTGTGTGTCTTTGATCCTCTCCTGCCTTTCTTGACCCTGTCTCTGCCTAGCTTTTTGGATACCTCTGCCTGGGTTTTTGCTTGCCAATGTACAGACATTGGACTGATTAAACCGTTTTTAAACCCTTTGACTGTCTCCTGAGTCCTGCATTTTGGCTGGTGTGTCACAGGACTGTTTTTTGGTGTCAGTGAAAAAAATCTCTTACCATCCACAATGGATGATGTCTTTTTCTTTTTTCCTCTCTCTCTCTCTCTCCTTTAATGTCAAAAAGTTCAAAATTAAAAAGTCACAATTAGCAAAGAGCTGTATGTTCACAGACTGCCGAAGGCCTGTGATAAATCGTAGATGGACTGTGTTTATGTAGTGCTCAAAGCTATTTTGCATTACATCACCCTCACATTCACCCATTCAGACACTGTCGGCACAGGCCGCTTTGTAAAGCCCATCAATTATTGTCCAGTCTCATTCACAAACTGATGGCACAGCACCAGGAGCAGTTTTGGGTTGGCATGTAGATAGCAGGACCTGGCATTGAACCCCCAACAATACTATAGAGAGACAACCAACTACCACTAAATGTCACCATGGGGATGTGAACACTGCAGCAGTTAGCGCAAAGCCGAACAAGATAATATTTCATATTTATGTATTTCCTGTGATCATATTCACATGAACATGCGTTGGCTCCAGTCCCTGTATAAGGCCAAGAAGCCGTTCCAGCCAGAGAGTGATTACATGACATTTTATTAATTGGCTGAAATGAGGTAGGCCTCCTCTGGGGTTGATGTAGACCGACAACCATTTCTCTTATATTCCATGTTTTCTTTTTTAAACTAGAAGGTGAAAACTTGTACCTACGCATCTGTGCCAGTGCTTTAACCACTGTGTCTGTACTTAAAGCTTTTCTTCACAGAGCCATCCACGTGCCCAACTGCATTCATCCCAGGAGCCACATCTGGAAGCCACATGTGCTTAGGAGCTGTGTGGACCCCAGCCAAGGCTTAAACAGCTCAAGGGGACATTTTATGCACGGCTGGGATTGCTAGATCAACCTGGTTGCTTGTCAGTCATTTTTAATTAGAAGGGCTGCTTATTGAAGCGAGTTCTTAAGTCATATTTTGGCTGAACTGAAAGGTGGAACATTTAATTATTTGCACGGGGTACAAACAGAGCTGTAACCCAACGTTGATTGGGCTCAACTTTGACAAATTGGGATCCAGTGGAGCTCTGCCACAAAAGACTCAAAACTTTCTCTGCTTTTTGTGAAACTACTGTTAGTGTTTTCTCAAGATACATGAAAAAAATGCACAACACTAACTTTCCACTAAACCACTTAAGTTTTGTGTTACCATGTAAATTTTTGTCTTCATATATCTGATTTTTTTCCCAGCAGTTGCTTTACCTTTTCCCTCTTTCATTGTGCTCAAGTTCACTTGCAGAGATTTAAACACTCTTAGGCAGAGTTAATCCCAGCTGTAAATATCGCCATTTTATTAGAACATGAATTCATATAAAATGGAAATATGACATACCTTTTATTTATTTATTTATTTATTTATTTTTGACAGTATCAAAATTGTGGTTCTTTGTCTTTTTTTTTTCAAAATCAAATTCTCCATTACAGTCTTTGTTTATAAACTGCTGAAAAAAAGTTAGCATTTTTCTCCAGCAGAGGGTGAAATGTTGCTCTCTGACTCACATGATGTCTATTTTATGGGAAAATATGGCTCCTGATAGAGCCTGTAGACATTATCATCATCATTTAACTTTTTTAAACGGTCTGGTGATAAAAAAAAGCAAACTAAAAACTGCCAAAACTGTAAATATTGAACAACTACAATTTAAATCGAATTGGCACCCCAAAAATCGTAATACAAACAAATTGCAGGACTGGCATATTGTCCCAGCCCTAATATAGTGTTTGGCACTTTTAGCTGAGAACAAAATATGTTAAACATTTCTGGTATGTTTGAGTCCTCACCATAGACTGTATATTGAGTGGACAGTGTGGCTCCGCCATTTATCATTGTACGGTTTGGAAGCCAAAATACCGCCGTCACAGGCGCAGCCATTGAAGCAGTTGTGCAGCCATAGTCTGCGCAGTAGAGATGATGAGGGATTCTGGGAGAATCTGAGTGGAACTGAATGACAAAAATAATAGTTTTTTTTTTTTTCAAGAGTCTAATCACTTCTTGACTCTAAGTCCCGACATATTTTACAGTCCCTCAATCGTTAAACGTTACGTAAAGCCTTGTTTTTTACCTCGTATAACTAATGAAAAGGAAAATTTTCAAAAAAAGAGGACTTGAATACAAGACAGCCAAATGATATCTTCAAATCACCACAACAATCGGACGTAAGAAACATTTTTACATGAAGTATTAATTTTTCAAAGTTTGACCACAGCCCATCTGGAATGACTGGAAAGCCGAATTTTTTAACCTTTACTGCAGCCAGCCACCAGGAGGAGCAGTTTTTGTGGAGACCTCACTTGGAGCTGAGCAAGATGATGTCAATTTTTTTTTTTACAGTTTATGGTCCCCACTCACTGTGTTTAATCTGGATGCTGTTTGTCTTACAGCTGTGGCACCACAAAGGACACATGATGTGCCTATGGTCATAATTCAGCATAGAAAGAGTCAAATTTGTACTTAAGACAAACAGAATAAGAATAACAAAAATTATCACCTTTCAGACAAAAACATCGTCATTAGAAGAGAAAAGGAATGCGTCAAACATTTTTGTAAACATTAAAGTAAAACTGTAGAAGTACCAAGTCCCAACATTAGCTAAGATTGGGAATTGGGTTCTTACCTGTAGAGGTTTTAGCATAATTTCCTGAGCACTGCGGAGGTGCCCTTGAGCAAGGCATCATACTCCTAAACTGCTCAGTGTTGTAAGTTGCTTTGGACAAAAAAAATAAAAATAAAACGCCCGCTGAGTGAGATTGTCATCATAAATATTCATCATCAAGGAGCTGATCAAACACATGCCAAAGAGTTATTGCATCACAGGTTGCAGCTGAAAGGCAGAAAAGAAGTACACGATGTGTTTATAACCTACACAGGTTACAATTTCCCACCTCACTCAAAGTCACAACAGTTCAGAAAAGATCTCTATTTACATGAAACACTGAACGAAATTCTTCTGTTGGGATGATTGAATTGGAATATATTTAAAAAAGTGCACATATCATGTCAGTCTCATTTTGACCACATTTTTTTACATACACTGAGTTGAATCTGGTAATGCTTTCAAAATGTCATCACCCTGTTCCTGTATTGACTGCCAGTTCTTTGAAGTGATGATAAAAAATGACATTTTCCACTGACAAATAATTTGTAAACTAAACCACAAATTCCTTCCAGAAAGCAAAAACATAAACTGAGATTTTAGAGTATCCTTGCTCTTTCAGCAGTGTTGACTCTTCCCCTGATGCCTCAGTGCGCTTACTTTCATCTGTCACAGAAGTTTTTGAAGAGTTCTTAGAAGTCATAAAGTTTGGTCCTTTTTTTGTAACAGGCTGCTGGGGCTCCCAAGTGAGAGGAAAACTTCTCCTTTTCAGCCTGAATGTTGCTCAGCCATTATACAACGACACAGAAGAGTATGTGAAAGAGTTTTAGCTAAAATTGATGAAAAACAACCAAAATCCAATCACTGCTGTTTTAATTCAGACACCACAAAAAACATTACGACCTTAAATTTTGTTGTGCCACTGATCTATCCATGTGATTTCCAACTTGAGTTCACATGTACACTTCACAAAGTCCTCTTTTACTGCTACTGAATTAGTGATCAGATGGAATAACATCCACTGTTTTAAAGCCCTCATGTACAGAGTGAGACTTTCCTCCAGGTCACAGACATGTAAGCTATGATACAGTCCTGTGTACGTCCACTCGGTTAGAAATAACTGGATGTACACAGGGAACAGAAAAGCTTTTTGCAGCTAACTGGTGGGTCTTGTAGCAGCTGGAGACTTTCAGTGTGGATTAGTGTCAGCAGGTAACAAAGTGTGGAGCCCTTAAACCCCCTTCACCTGGCATACGCCGGCAGGACACCCAGAAGATGGGACAGAAGGACACGTTAGAGGGAGAAATTCAAAGGCAGAGAAATGAAGAGCTAAACAGGAAAAGCTGAAGAAACAAAGTATTAAAAAGGTACTAAAACACCTCACAGCTGTGCCAAACAGTGTCTTGATTCAAGTGTGTGCCAAAGACTAAAAAGGTCATAACACAATTTAAAAAGAAGGTGGTCATCTGTCTTCAACAAGTCACCTAAATGGCATCTTGAATCATGAATACTGATGTTGTCTGTGGTTGTCATCTGGAAATAAAAAAAATCTTCAGCCTGAAAGTTTTGAGATTTCCTTAGCAGAAAAGGAACAGCCATATTATCATCTGGGATAAGAAAGAACAAGAGGGGTATTTTGTTGGATGTCCTGTGAAAACAAAAAATGACACCATCTGCCTGGTTGTATGGTAAGGAAAACAAACTTCATTCATAAATAACATCAACACCAAAACACAACATACAAGTCCAGCTGGCGTGAGGAAGTAAATCCTGCAGCTACTTACCCTGCAGGTTTTGTGGTATTTCTAACAAGTCATGAGCTTTTAAATCTTCATGTAATATCTCTGACACATATTAAGTTAAAACATAGGGATGATGTCACTAAGATATGAGATCCAAATGTCAGAAAAATAATTAAAGATGCTATGAGGAGGATCTGTTTTAATTGCACTCCCTCGCCACCTAGTGGCCTGGTGTCACCGCACACTGTCAAATTACTTTTAGCGAGGCATGTGTTTGTTTTGGAATTAAATGGTGATTGGATTAAGAAAAATGTCTTTGTTCAAGACAACTTTTCACTGGATACAACGCACAGAGGTAAGGGACTTATCAGAACAGTTACATGGTGCTACCGTTTGAAACGTGACATCAAGCAGACGTAGCGGCCGGCTTTATGTAGACCTGTCAGCAGCCTGACATGACAACAAGAAAACATTGTCAGTTTGTATTTAGTTTAGTGGCCGTTTATATTTAGCGCAGCTGACAGCCTGGTGCTCTAAGATGTGTCAGTAATGTGTGGTTATTGAGAATCCTGGTTAGCTATGTCCTGCCAGTCATCTACCAAGCAGAGCTAACGTAACCTCACTCTTTACTTTACTGATAGACTCTCAATTTCGAACAGACCACTGCAGAATAACTGCTGACTGTGGGGTGAAATGAACATTATTGTTAACAGCTTAGCCTCTGTGTTATCGAGTGATACAGCCCGGGCTAAAGGCTAATTAGCCTTTTAGCTCTCTTCTGCTCTTCTATCTTTTTTCTGTCTGACAGTTAGGCTGCTGTGTCCACCATCACAATTCAATTAGTCATAGAAATTGTGTTCAATAAGAGAAAAACACAGATCTTTTATCTCTTCTCACTACTAAAGTTGTGTTGTCATAGAGACCTAGACGTGCTGTAAATCAATTCGGTCCTGGTCGACCCGTACTGGAAGCTAAGAAGTAGCTATTTAAAACAACCTGTAACCAGCAATATTGGCGCTGATAATCTCATTTTAAATTGTGATTATGATTATGATCAGGCACATATCCAGAAGGTAGACTTTTTCAATGATCACTCTCAAACTCCTCAAAGCCCCTTTAATAGTTAAAGTTAAAAGTAAAGAGAGAATTAATGTGAGAACAACACACAATTATGATGAAGTTAGTGAATATTTTAGATTCCTCTTTGTTTTTATTTTGCACCTTGCAGACACTCCCCATATCAAGTCAGAGACTGGTGTGCAAAGAGTTCACTATGAAGTGTCCAGTTCACAGGAGAAAAAAAGTACAGGCACACAAAAGAAGGTAATCAATTACAGTACCTAGAGTAAATTCGATTAGTTACACATAGACCTGAAGGCTGCTAAACAAAGCACTCATCAGTATTCATCCCCAGGTGGCACAGCCATTAAGAGCTGTAAAATACTCATTTACATATAAAACACCTTTGAGTTTCATCAGTATGAGGCAAATGATGGTTAAAAATGTGATCTTAAACACGAGAATTATTATATTACAGGAAACACATTCCATCTACACATAACCGACCTGGATAATATACCATATAAGTAGTAATTGGGCCTCATTTATATCATTTGAAATTACACTGTGTAGAAAAACTCTGCTTCCTCACAGGGAGAATACTGAACAACTAAAGGCACAGACTCCTCCTGTCAATCATAACCAGCCTATTAGCCAAATGGAGGCTGGGGGGAGCAAAACATTGTTTTTGTAATGTATAAAGTGGAACTATAACTTTCAGCTGAAGAAAATCTATTAAAAGATCATATATGGGGATTCTGTGTCCTTGGAAAAGTTACCTTTCACTATAGTCAGATACTTTCTACTTTGCCCATAAGTCATTTTCACTGGCGCATGTTCAATTTGTCCCAAAAATGAAAGAGAGTGATGGCTTTCTGTCAAGTTCTGGGTGTGGCTGAAACAGGTTTTTAAGTTGGAAAAGGTCACAGTGACTTTTGTTCAACAGACATGAAAGCTGTTTTAACCCACACTGAGTGCAGTCTTTGGACAACGCTAATCAGATTTTTTAAAGAAAAGACAAGAGCTGTGTGCGACAGAAAAAAAAGGCTCCTGGTGTTTTCCAAAGCACATATAGAACAAATATGTGTAAAGAAATCTCTTTAAGTGACCCAGAGTTAGTCATGCCTGGCACTGGTCACCCAACATGAGGGAAATATAACCCCTTTCCTCCACAAGCTTTAAAGCTTAATAGAGAAAAATTACCCCACATGGAATAGTCTGTATGAGCAGGTCCTGCTCAGAGCCACACAGAGGAGCATGTAACTACAGGCTACAGGGGACAAACAAATGACATTTCACTCAACTTCAAGTTTAACTGGGTTTTTATGATTCTTACCCTCAAGATATTTGAGGACGTTTTATCCTTGTTATGTGGCAATCCTCACTCTGACTCCACTCCAGATGTGTGGAGGAAATGTGTCAGTGCAAGTCAACATGACATAAAGTGGAAAATGATGAGGTAGAGTCTGTAAAACTAACCATAAAATAAAAGTTAAAGGTCCCATATTATACAAAAATCACATTATTAAGTCTTTTAGTGAAATTTGTGGGTCTTTGGCTTTCCTCCCAGCCCACAAAATGTTATATTTAAGGACAAAACCTGTACTTAGTCGTGCTTGTGAATGTAAAATCCTGACCTAAAACGAGCTGTTTGGATTTCAGGGATTAGCTGACATCAGCGATTCCCTTTTTTGACCAATCAGGAGCAAGTCTGACCTGATTGATGCGACGGAGCAGATACCCCACCCCCCACTCCCCTCCCCGTTGCTGTTCAGAATACCAAAGCTGAGGAGCTGCTCTGTTTTTGGCTGTAAACAGCCACAAAGTTCCATGCACAAGCTTCCCATCTCGGAAGAAGACAAGACTAAGTGGCTAGAGTTCATTTATCAAAGAAATGTGCCAGCTACACTCAGTAAAACTGTGCATGTGTGTGCTAGTCACTTCACGGCAGACTGCTTTTCCAACTTTGGACAGTACAACAGAGGGCTAGTGAATAGACTGGTCCTGAATCCAGGCCAACGATCCACCAACAAACCTTGGAGCCTGGAAATGTGAGTAGTTTAAATGCTGTGTGCTGTGGAGCAGATGTAAGAGCTTTTCCTCAGTGTCCCCCCTGTCTCTGTGTTAGCTTCAGGATGCTAACTTTAGCTGCGGTTAGCCTGTTGTTTTAGCCTGTAATGTTACGGTAAACGAGCTTCACTGTTTTCTAAACATTGTGAACTCGGAGCTCGTGGCGCCGCTCTCAGAAGAGTGGGGCGGTATCGGCAGTTGTTGCTCTTTAACATATGAAGGCCACGCCCACTAAATCAGACCGTTCTGAACAGAGGGGCTGTGAGAGCCTGGAAACAATGCTGCTGTGCTTGATTTATTGGCTTTTTGGACCAAAACATGTTACTACCATTTCATGAAGACATCAATGATCCATATTAAACTGCAGAAAAGGAGCAGAATATGGGACCTTTAACTTTTTTACTTCTAATTCCCCAAATCAGGCAGCTGGAGGACTATAGTAAAAAATGTTATGCTATTTCTACTGGGATATTTCTTGTGACAGCAACAACTGTTGAATTGATGGCATTTCTACCAGCCTAAGCTGTAAACTCCTGTTAGCATGGTTCGAACAACCAGGATGGATCATATGATAAACAAAGCATCATATTAACCAGCATTCCTGGGAAGATCCCAGCTCATTGCTGTTGATATTAAGCTCTGTTTATATATATATATATATATATATGTATATATATATATATATATATATATATAGATATATATAGATATATATAGATAGATAGATAGATAGATAGATAGATAGATAGATAGATAGATAGATAGATAGATAGATAGATAGATAGATAGATAGATAGATAGAAAGATAGATAGATAAAACTTTAACAAGTACAATAAAATTGCAGTTACATCCCTTTCAAGACATGTAAGAAAACATACTTAGACAAGAGAAAACCAGAATTGGATAAACCTAGGAGCCAGCTGCCTAGCGCTCCTTGGGAAAAAAAACATCAATTTTAGACTACTTCCCAGAGGGGGCATAGTTTGAGATCAAGAAAAAAACACCTCAGCATGTAAGAACATGATAACAACAGACAAAAAAACTTGAAGACTAGCACAAGTGTCACAGCTACAAAGAGCAATTCACAAACAAAAAAAGGTTTTCATGCAGAATCTGGATCACTTATCCCATTCAGGGTTGCCGGGTCAAATCCAACTGTCACCTGGCGAGAGGTGGGGAATACCCCAAACAGGTCACCAGTCAACCACAGGGCTGATACTCAAAGCATAACAGTCACACACACTCACACCAACAGGTGATTTAGAGACCAATTAACTTGATGAGTGTGTCTTTGGTCAGCGGAGGAATGTGGAGTACGTTAAAAAACCAAAGAAGAACCTGAAAACTACACACAGAAGTACTGAACCATAAATCTTCTCATTGTAAGGCTATGGCGCCACCATACAGTTTGAATTTTCATTTTACTGATGTGTGTCAAACTGACGTGTAGTCTCAGCTACTCATAGATATCCTCTAAAAACGTTTCCTTTTCTCCTTTTGGGTTTGACTACTGTGCTTTTTATCAGTGTACTCCAAAGTGGTGACATGTTTAATCAGCTGTTTCTGTGGGTCTCCAATCCAAAGAACAAGATGTTATCACGCTAAACACTCAAATGAAATGATAGTCGTACACAGACAAAGATAGAGATACAGATACACTGACAAACTCAGTCAGACAAGACAAAAACCCTTACAGACATGTGCCTGCTACTTATCGTTCAACTAGATGAAAGACTCACTTCCCCCCTCTTTGGAATCAAGATGCACGCAAAGATTAAAACCACGAAACCCTTCTGTCTCCAATGTGAAATTAAACCAAGTGAAGAGGCTGAAAAAACTCTGGATTGTGATAAGATCATGAGGAAAATGATAGGAATCTTTTGTGAGTTGTATCGTGAAAAAACAAACATGTCAGGGAGACAGCTTTGTGACATTATCTTACCACTTACTTCAACGGGATATTTTGCATGGAACTTAAAATATTTTGAGGTTATTATACTCGTGTTTACATCATGCACAAGACGCCCCCATTATAATACTGCAGGATGTCGTCATGGTTGGCTTCTATGTGGTCAATGACATAATGTACATCTATGTCACAGTATGTGGGAACATAAGTCAAAGAAAGAACCATAATCTGATAACATAAGTGCAGACATGATGCTTAAATGTCCCTGGGACCCTCTAATGAGTGTGTGCTCTTTGAAATCAGTCACATGAGCAGAATGTAAAGCTGAGTCGTGTTTGTCTCTCCACAAGGCAAAAAGTGTCTCATAAGACAGAAACAAGTGGGCCAGAAGAAGTGCTTGTGTGGTTTAGTCTAGAGAGTTGAATGAAACTCAGTTTTTACTAACTAGATAAAAGGGCAGGTAATGGATGCACTTCAGGTAGCAACCTGCCAGTAAAAGAATAAAATCAGTGCTCTCTCGTTCAGTTTCCTGTTTCTAAATATATCCTGTTTTTTTTATTTTTTTAGTTGTGACCCAAAGATATAAGTCTGACTGCTCAAAAACTTGGCACTATCCAGTCAGGTATGATGCAGGTAAATCATAAATTGTCCATCTACATTTTTTAAAGTTCTTTATTTTACAGGAGTGAATTCCTAATAAAATTGGAAGAGTTATGTCATGTGTTAAAGTAGATTAAAGTTTGGTCAGCTTAATGATGATATCTCAAAAGCCTGCGTTAGGAAACACTAGGAGTGTGCACGATTGTTTTCTTGGAGAATTAAGTCAAGGGGCAACACCCGGTCAGTAAGAATGAAGCCTATGAGGAAGTGCTAAAAGTTGCTGTTCATTGAGAATCCGCGTGGCTGCAGAAAAAAATGGAAAAAAAAAGACTTTTACAGCATTGAAAAGCATATTTAGAGCCTGGTTCAAAAAACAGCTTGGGTCTAAAACACTAATTTCACTATCGGCACACACTGAACGGTGAGTGATTTTCTTTTTTCTATCTCTGCGGTTTTGAAGTTCTTTGGATCATTTGATTTTCCAATCAGAGGCACATTTTAGGTCATGTGACTGCCAAGCACCCTGTTGCTGCTCAAAGAAAAGCACAGCCGGCGTCACAGGGAATTTGGCTGCGTTCGTGGATTGGCTTCATTTCATGGTTTCAGGAACAGACAGGTGACGTCGCGGATGCTTCATCCATGTTTTATACAGTCAATGAATTAAGTACACATAAACTAGGGCTCAGGTGAAAATGGATATTTTACAGTCAGTAGGTTTTAAATTCAAATATAGGTCATATAAGGAGGTCCAGAGTGATGTGGGGTTGTACTGGCTGTAAATGCCCGAAAGTTGCTATTAGTGTTATATAAACTTGTTTGTTGTTTAAAAAAAAAACAAAACCTTAGCACAGAAAGTAAGATAATTTGAGTTTTGTAGACTATTTCTTTGTCATTACAAAGCTTCTTAGCCTGTTCATTTCCTGTTTAAATGATGCCACATTTGTCAGGAACATGCATTTGCCCAATCTCTACCAATGCTTAACAGCTTTTTCTGCTGCTTCTGAGTCTTGTTTTGAGCTTGGCACCTGACTTGAAGTGTATGTTTCTTCCACATGCAACTGAATTATATATTGAAAAATTGCCAGTATGTTTCTTTTCTTCAATGTTCCATTGCCCAATCCACCAAACACCAAACCATAGACTGTATAATGAATAGATGGATTCTCTTGTGATGTCACCCATCTGTTGCTGTCACAAAGTTTTGAAGCAAATCGTCAGCTGAAGTCACAGCAACAGGTTTACTTTTGCTGTGAAAATTGTCCTTTTTGGCTTGGTTTGTAGCTCTTAGTTTTCATATTTTTAGACTGGAGATCGCTGCTTGTACCAAACATGAGTCAACGACAGAATAACTGTTTGGCATTGCCAATGAGAAGATTTTAAACATTTTTACACCATCACTAGAATAAATAAACAGGCTTTCCAACTGTAGCCTGTAACATTTATTTGGATAGATTTTCACAACAAATAAAAAATTCTACCAAACAAAAGTTGCCTTACTTTATGCTCGTTATTTGTTTTCTAGTGTCTCCGTGGTCTCTGTACCACTGATGAAATATCATTTAGTGTGATTACAAGAAAAAAAAACGGGAGGATACAACAGCCTTGACATTTAAGACATTTGATTTTGACACACAATCTGTTAGCCTGTGTTGTGGCATGCAGCCACGACACCTTCTGACCCCTTTCCTTCCACCTCTGGACCATCTATTACTCACCTCGCCAGCAGCACACATTCACTCTCACGCGGGCCAACAGACCTTGGGGCCCCAGATCACAACCTCTTCCTATTAAGTGAACCACGCTGCATGCCACATGCCTGTTTATGTTGTTTATGTGGTTTCTGCTGACAGGGCATTGGATGTTTGACACTTAACCCAAAGTTATACTGAACTGTGGGGCCCTGCCTCGAACTGCAAACCAATTTCTCACTGCCAAGAAGAAGAAAGACAGAAAACAGTTGAAAGAGAACGGTTGAATGAAAAATAGGTTTTCGATGTCTTTCTGGGAGGGGGAGGTTGATTTGGAGCTTTGGGAGACAAATAGTGATGATGTCACTGACAGTAATTAGTATGGGAGGCGAGGATCTGGACCGTTCTAAAAGACTTTAAAGGTATATCCCACAGAGAAGTGAGGGGAAACGAGTTTGGAGAGAAGCAGTGGGGCGCTTTTACTAATGGAGGCCACTTTTACGTCTGCATGAGGCAGGTGCTGCTCAGTAATGCATCACACTTTTCTAAATATGATTCTTGGGACCTCTACTCTCTCTGTGTTTCCATCTCACTGTGTTTTTCAGGAGCCAGGATTACCCTCAACAGCTGCTGGAAAACTTGGAGGATATTTCTTTGAAAGAAGTGCTCTGTTTTGACATAATTACCTCTGCAAAGAGTACAACTGGGGCCTCTTACACACTCAATCCACGCGTTTTCTGCTGTAAACAAACTGTGTTTAAATGTGCTATGTGGAAGCTGCTGGCATTATGTGCAACATAGAGTAAGAAAAATAGTAAATAAAAGTAAAATATCTGCTGTACATACCAGGTTGTAAGCTTTCTAACCCTGTGTGTGACATATTTAGCTTGTATGGGAATATACATATCACTGATTTAAACCTAGCTCTGGGACAAGTGCCGCCGTGTGTCCTCATACACAGGCCTGGCGGTTGATATTTTCATAACCCGGTTATGATGAGGTAATGGGCTATAATGGAGAGCAATCTCCAACAGCTGCAGTGAAGATGACATTGGCCACGGACGCAGTGATCTAAAATGGACTTAACTCCTCTGCTCACATCTTGGCCCTGAAATGCGTTTCATTTACCCAGAATTTACAGAACCATAATTCAATGCACCAACACAGCCAGAGGAATCTCAGCGCTGAGTTGGAAAAGGTGTCAAAGAATTACAAATCATAAGAAAATTTATATCATTTTAGTCATATTTCAGAAGCTTTCAAAGTTTATTTTCATTCAAATAGTAAATCAAAGTAAGAGTATAATAAATGTTAACAGCCGACATTTATAACAATGAAAGATGAGCTCTCAGCCAGGCCCCATGTAGAACACAGAATTAAGTGAAATACCTAATGTTACTTTTTAATTTGTTCAACTAAAATGTTTTTTAGACCATGAAAACCATCCTCAACAACTAGAAAAAACGTAAAATGTGAATTTGAAAACAGCTCAGTTACACAACTGTGCGACTTTGATAATAAATAAGAAGGAGATTCAGGATATCCTGCTTTGGCCGTAAGTCACACAAGTAAATATACATTACTCTCTCCGACTGTTATGATCAGCCATCATGCCTAGAATAAACACAGTCCACAATCTTTATTTTAAAAAGGTAATGGAAATAATTAGCTTGTAAATTCAGTGGCAAGCGGTTCTGCCAGCATCTGTATGTTGTTGCAGCTGTCCTCATGAAACATGATGATGCGAGAGTGTTTATTTGAGTGTGGTGGAAGAGGGGGATGGTGCCAATCAGGTCTCTGAGTCACAGACAGTGATCTACTTGGAGGGTGGGGGTATGGGGGTGATTAACCCCCTCTGGTGTCCTGACATGGAACTCAGCAGTTTTGTAATGAGTCATAATGATCATAATAAAGACTGGACAAAGAGAATAGCAATGAGACACTATAACAGGTGCATGTCAGTACATTAAAATATGATGTAAAAATTATATATATATATATATATATATATATATATATATATATATATATATATATATATATATATATATATATATATATATATATATATATATATATATATATATATAATTTTTACATAATATTTTCATGTACTTATATTCCATTCTATTTTATATATGTTTATTCTACATGTATATAGATTTAGATAGTAATATATATATTTATAGAGATAAAGATAAAAATACATAAATACATATAAATATATCTACCACACATAGGAAAATATTGACAGTTTTGAAAGATTATGAAGTATTGATTTTTCATGACCTGTACGCCGTGATCATTAAAACTACAATAACTGATTTTGGTTTGGGATTCTTCACATTACAACTATAGTGTGTTTACTGACCAAAGTGTTTTGAAAACAACATTGATCTGGTCATCAAAGCTCTAATTTCTGGATTATAAAGTGTATTACAGTTTTTTGTAAATGTGATGCAAATTCTTTATGCCCTGGCTGATTTCACTGGAAAAAAAAATCACCCACTTCAAGTGACACTCCACAAATTAAGATCTCCGTGGACCACAGGGATGTGTTTGTTTGGCTCCATCATTCCGCTCAGTGTGTAACTGTGGTGTTTGTTGTGGGAGTGGGGGGGGTCCTCAGGGACATCAGCAGCAGTCATCCCAGACTAGAAGGGAACAGGTGGCTATTTCTGTAACCAGGCCTTTCCCTAAGATCAGCCCTCACAGTAAGCATGGTGTTAACACTTTTACAGCCCCTTTGGGCAACTAAAGCCCCATGGCAGACCTGTGTAAAAGCCTGTGGTGACAGGTCACCTTGGCAAAGGAAGGCACTATCTATCTCGGCACTCCACCAGGTCATACAGGTCAAAAACTTTGGTTGGACACATATGCTCAGCATGAAGACACTGCGCTTGAGAGGGTTGTGTGGCTTCTACAAAGGAATCTTGGATTCAAAGAGACAATGCTGTCAATCTGAAGCCATTAAAATGTTTGACTTTGGATCTTGCTTAGTTTACCATAGGAAAGGATATTTAGCATAAAAATAAATAAAAATAAATTCTACTATTAAAAAATAAATAAATACATCACAGGGACAGCACGTCTGCAGTCCAGTTGAAGAACTAACAAAGTAGAAAGTGCTTGAACAGAATTTGGACATTATTTTTAAAATTATAAAAAATGAGACATAAAATGAGGAAAGTGCCACAGTTCTCCCATTTCTCCAGTTTTTTTTTTTTTTTTTCCAAAATTTTGTTTTATTCATCTGACTTAAAGAAATGAGATCAACTGTTTAGCTTCTATAAGCTCTGCTTCAGCCAAAACCCTCTTCAATCAGCCTATTTTATTTTAATTTACTAACAATTGATTGTGACTATTTTTGGTGCTGAAATGAAATTACTCATTCATTTATTCAATTCATTTACTCTAAAGTGTTTCCTAAACATGTTGTAGGAGGATTAAATTAAAGGAAAATGTAGGAACACGATATATAATTTTGAAAATGTTCCAGAAATGTGGGAGCATGGGGCTGTGTGACCACTGGGCATAGGAAAATAATAAAGTAAAATGTCACACCAGACATCCTGGGTAAACTTACCAATTACCATGAAGCTTTAGTTGAAGTTTACCCAGGGAGATTGTCAACAGGTACAGTTAATATTGTCTAAATGACTCATGTAGATTGAGATCCAAAAAGTGAAGCTGTGAGCTAAATAACAGCAAAAAGGGTTAACAGGAAAACTAAAAGAGCACCTGGCAAAGACATGAATACTCAGGATAATTTATAGCCAAAAAAAAGTTTAAATAGAGATCAAAGGAAACATTTTGGCCAGAAGTCAAGCTCACATGCACATGCAGGTAGAAAAAAAAACTGCAGGAACATCTTGCACTCATCAGTAACATGAGGGGTTAACTTGCAGTTTGGGTTTAAGTGTTAGTGAAAAAGGTTAATCATTTTCTCAGTAAGTGATCATCCAGGCAGGTGTCATTATGCTAATTTGTAATGACTTCTGTGGTTCTTTGTACAACTTAGTGAAATAATAGGCTTTGAAGTGTCATTTAATGACACTTGCAACCTAAAGCTTTAAGATTATCTCTTACTCCCAGAGTTGAAAAAATTAATAGAATAGAATAGGATAGAATAGAATAGAATAGAATAGAATAGAATAGAATAGAATAGAATAGAACTTTATTGTCCCCTTGGAGAAATTTGTTGTGGACTTAGGGCTGACATCATACTGCCTTCATGAATAATAATGAATAAATGAAAAACTGGTAACATATACACAATGGCCCATACAACAACAAGAACACTAGGGTACTATTGCACACTCCCTACAGCCTCCTGCCAAGAAGAGAGTTTTTCAAACAATTTATTTACATATGGGGACTCTGTACCTCCTGCCAGAAAGGAGCTCATACTCAGAGTAAAGGTCCAGCAGATCTCTCTGCGCCTGTCTGAGTACAGTCTGCTGATGGTCTGGAGGGAGAGTTTACCAGTCCGCCCCATCACCTTCATGGCAGACTGTACCAGACGCTGAAGCTTAGATTTTGACTGCACAGAGAGATTACCAAACCACGCCAACATCCTGTACCTGATAATGCTCTCTAGGACTTCCTGATAAAATAAAGACGTTTTTTTTTTTTGGCTGACACCAAACAGTCTCAGTCTGTTGTAAACAAGAAAACACATAATTAGTCCAACAAAAGAGCTCATCTAAGTAAATACCCAAATACCTGTAAGACATAACCTGCTTGATGTCCTTACTGTGTTTCAACAGTGGAGCATGTTCCCCTGCTTACTCACTTACTGGGGATGCGGCACCATCTCCTTTTTTTTTTGTATTGATTATAAGAAAGTGCTCATCACACCACCGAACAAATACATTAGCCTCTGTGGAACAGAGTGAGGGGTCTGTGTCCTGGTATAACAGGCTGAAGAAAGTACAAAACTAAACAGAGAATGGCTCAACTCTGTGCTTCTTGTTTTAAATGACAGTTTTTACATCATTGTGACAGCTGATCAATCTAAACACCCTTTGACAAATTCACACAGCTGACTGAGATTATGAAAAGAGTAGAGTCATAAATCTCATCCACATCAAAATTTGGAATTGGTTTATGGGAATAGATTGATTTAGCACAAGCTGCTGCATAAATATGGCTTTGTCTTCATTTACACTTCACCAAGCACAACTGCTCTCCAGCAGCCTGTATTATCACTCTCATCATGACAGCCTCTCAGGGAAATTATTCTAAATGCTCTCTAGCTAGCTGACATCTGGATGAAAAATGCTGAGTGGTCTTAACGAGTCCCTGTTGTCTCTGTTCTGATGGTCACGATCAGCATTTATGCTGCATACTCATGTTCCCTGAGCTGCTGTCTAGTGACAAAGCTGTGTGTTTTAACTGTTTATCCCATTACCAAGACACAAACAAGATCAGTGCTTTAACTATCACTTCCTCACTGCTTCTCATCTGAAACACACCTCGACACCATAAAGTCAATATCTCTTTAAAAGAAAAAAAGATCTGTTATGAGATGAGTCATTGAATGTTGAGCACACACCTTTTAACTTAACATCTTTAAAACTGGACCATGAATGCATTCAGTTTGAAAAAGTAATGAGAAAATGACAGAGAGCCACTAGACTGACTACATGAGTAATTATACCTTAAGTCGTACCAGACTTTAAAATGAACAAGAAATAAAAAGAAAACAAAGGTGGTCTAATAATTTTTTCCATGACTATAGAGAGTGATCTTGAACCTAGCCTAACAGTCAAAAGCTGTGCCCTAGCTCATTGAGACTGTACTGAAACACAGTGGTTCTTTAAGCTGAGCTGATGTAAAGCAGATATTTTAATGACCTTGTTCACTATTTTAGTTAATGGGGCTGTGAGAGTTTCTAAGTGATCTTGAAAAGGCCTCTCTTCTAGATATATGCCTGATTGTAATCCACACTTTCAAATGAAATCATCAGCACCAACACAGGATATTTTGCGATCGGGTCAAGCAGGACTGAATAGAATTATGGCATGTCTAAGTCTCTATTGCAAAAGTTAAAAGAGAGATCTGTGTTTTTCCTGCTGAAAATGAGTTCTTGGATTAATTTAGTTGTAATGGTAGACACAGGAGCCTAACTGTCAGGACAGAATCGCAGGGGAAAGCTGCGGTTCTGATACGGGTACAGTCCAAGCTAAAGACTAAAATGGCTAAACTGTTTGTGATAATGTTCATTCCAACCCACAGTCAGCAGTTATTCTGCAGTGGTCTGTTCAAACTTGAGAGTCTATCAATGAAGAGTGAGGTTACATTAGCTCTGCTTGGTAAATGACTGGCAGGACATAACCAGGATTCTCAAACATTACCGACACGTCTCACAGTATTGGGCTGTCAGTGGAGCTACACATTGATAGCTACTAAATTACTTTGTGAACTGACAGTTTGCTTGTTGTCACTATAGACTGTAAAAAAAAAAAAAAGAAAAAATTTTATACATGGTTGTCACGTTAGCGTACTGATGCATAGCTGCCAGTAGCGCTATATGTAGCCAGCTACTGACAGACGGTACAAACCTACAATGTTTGCTTGTTGTCATGTTTCAAACAACAGCGCTACTTAACTGTACTGATAAATACTTTACCTTGTTGTGTTGTATTGGGTAAAAAGTTGTCATGAACAAAGAAAATGAGTTGGTTAAAAGTCACATCTTTACGACAGTGTGCATGAGACTCCGGACCAGAAAGTGGCGAGGCAGTCCAAGTAAAACAGATCCTCCTCAGAGCATCTATAAGAGTTTAGTTCAACACATATACATTTTGCAGCTTTAAGGGTAAAATTTCAAATCAAAATTATAAATAAGAGTACAACAAGTTTTGGATGCTTGTATATTAACAGCTGTTGAAAGCATATTTGATTAATAGATATAACCCATCATTACAAAAGAAAAATATATTGCAGCATATTGGAAAATATCATGTCATATATAAGGTAATATATTCCCATATATGAGATTAAGTATATATATTTTCCAATATATTGCAATATATGGAAAGTGGCAATCATTTGTATATATTTTTGCAATATATATATTTCATGAATATAGAATAATATTGTATATGTGTCCTCAATTAATTACTCCATGTATATCATAATATATCAATAATATATTATAATACATTTTAAAAAATATATTGGTACATATATTTTTCTTTTGTAAGGGCTCCTTGGCCCATAATGAAAAAGTTAGTGCCTGTACCACCCCAGTCAAAAAAGCCTGGTTCTGCCACTGTGTATCATTGTTAAAAACACCACTGGAAACAAAGAAACTCTCTTCTACCAGTGTCTATGAAAATGCACTAAAAGTAACATTACATTATGGTTACAGAACAACACTGAAAAACTGAAAAAAAATCCCTTTCTTTCTGACAACTGAACAGAAGCTGCTCTGGATGGAAAATAAAATAACATCAAGAGTCCCCAGACTTTAGTTGGCATCTTCCCAAGTATTCCAATGGCTCATCAAAGTGAGAAAAATGATGGAACTCTGTTGTGGTTTTAAAGCAAGCTCAAACATGGCCCAAACATTTTTGAGAAGTGTTTGATTAATTGACGTATTTTTCTTTTCCCATTTGGGGTTTATAGTGTGAAGACAACAAAAAGAAACAGATCAGTAACATCATTACAAGTAAAGGGTATAGAATTACTTAGTAAAGATATGAATGAGAGGACTTTTTTTTATTGTACAAAGCTTGATTAATTCAAACCCACTGCCTGTCACTTCTTTAAACACAGATGACTCATCTGGAGTTAAAACCACTTGGCAAGAGAGGGGCTCTTGCAACAGGCTGCCTAAGAACCAGGGGTGGAGCTGATGAGTCAAGAAGAGTTTGTCAATGTATCTGTCTCTGGGTGGGCGGGAGGCAGGCAACAGGCCAGTAAGGCAGACAGGCCAAGGTCCCTGGATGGCGGCATGACAGAAAGGAGGGGGGATGTAGGTTATAGGAGGTGCCTGGGAACCTTGCTCTAAGAGGATGACAGCTCTGTAAGTCAGGCACTGATAAAGCAGTCAGGAGTGACAATCTCTGGGCCCCAGCCAACACAGCGTCCGTCCTGCACAGATAAAGTCAGACGGGCCATCCATCAGTCCAGAGACAGGGAGCTGGACCCTTCCCCTCCTGCCTCAATGGAAACGACTCAATGACCAGCCACTGCTGGAATGCACGGTGCCTCCTGCTCTCAAGAGACGGTCGAGGGGGAACAAAGATGGCCGTGAACCCTGTCTGGAGATATCATGCATAGAGTTTGGTGGGAGTGTGTAGGCTGCATGGAGGAAGAGGTGCTGCCACATCTCTGAGTGAAAGGGTGAAGATGTTGGTGGTTGACAATGGTGGGGATGCAACTCGAATCCAATTGACAAGACCACCATGGCTGCAGAAGGCAGAATAACACCAGGGTAGCTGCATACCATCATGAGAAAGCAATAAGCCATGGAAAACTGCAAATGTCACGCAATACATTCCAAATGTCAAGACTGTGTAAAGGCAAACAAAGCCAGTGTCAGCCAGCAATAAAAACACCAAGCTCCATTAAAATAGATGAGAAGATAAAAAATATAATACATTTTAGAAAAACTGAGGTGTGATTTTAAATGATGCAGAGCTGAATGCACAAAAAAGCCCTGCCTGGACATTTTGAATCTTGTGTGCACACAGAACTGCAAATGTAATTATTCAGTGTAAACACTTTCCCCCTGCAGAAGCTTCTTCACTTCCTCCTCTGTGGACAGCCCGTCTTGCTTTCTGCTGTGTACACCCATGCATCTTTATATCATGATCTCAAGCCAGGAACTTGTCTGTGTATGGCTCCAACAAAAATACAACCAATTTCACAAGAACAAACAATCATTTCCCTCTCCTGTTTGCTCAGAATTAGCCTCCTGGAGATGCATGTGACAGGAAGGCACAGGCCTGAATGCATTTAAGACTGTGCTTAAATTGTTTGATTTTAATATTTTCCAAGTATTTGATTGATTTTCATGCATAAAACATGTTCACCAAAGCACTGCAACACGTTTGTTTGCTTGAGGTTAAAATCAGACCTGACCTTTTCAAATAAATGAGCTCAGTGTTTGCCTCAGTGTCCAGCTGCTTAATGTCTCTGATAAGTGAAAGAGTTTGAAGTGTGTGGCTTTTTTAACGGCTCTGTCACTGGGACCTGCTGTGTGTCATTTTGGTGTGTGGCTGGAATAGTGTCACACTATTTTCACACAAATTCAAACAGATTAAAGGAGTGGTTCAACATTTTGGGAGACATTTCAATTACGCTGTTTGGATCAAAACCACTGATACATTTTTATTCATGGTAGCTGATTGTATAAACTGACCGGAAACGAAAAATCTTTCAAAGTCCCTGACAGGACTTTGTAAGAAATCTTGAAAAAGTCTCATTTCTAGATATATGTTGAACGTAATTACCTCCACCAAGGAGGTTATGTTTTGGGGAGAGTTTGTCTGTGTGCCTGTCTGTCTATTTGTTTGTCTATAAACAACATAACTCACAAATGGATCTTGATGAAATTTTCAGGAAATGTTCAAAACGGGATAAGAAATAAATGATTACATTTTGGAGGTGATCCAGATCACCGTCTGGATCTGGGACTTTTTTTGAAGGTTTCTTTATCATTGTAAGATAGGGTTGTTTTCACCATATTTGTATATATTCCATAAAAAATGGTCAGATTGCTTGCAAAACGATACAAGTACGATCTGGATCCTGGCGATTTTCTGGATACTAAGATCCCTAATATGAAATATGTACTGGGTTGTCATCATTTTCAACACTGTCAGATAAATAATTATCGTACAAACCTGCAGCTAACACCAAATTGTAGCAGACAGTCCGCTGAAAGGGAGTATAACATTAAAGCAGGACTAAAGTGTTGCGTGACAATCACATATGCTTGGCAGAGGTCTGTGCTCTTTGAGCGCTTTTCTAGTTCACAATTTGAATTGAGATAATAAGCACCAAAATGGGTTATTTTTCAAATGCCATATCTCAGCTTGCAGGTCAGGTCGGACAGAACTGATTAATTGTATGTTGAATCTACGGCAACACCACACTGGCCAATTAGGTTTTGCAGAAAAGAGAGGTCTGTGTTTTTCCCTGCTGGAAATGATTTCTGTGATTAATTTTGTAGTGATGGTAGACACAGGAGCCTAACTGTTGGGACAGAAAAAGGACAGAAGAGCAGAAGAAAGCTAAAAAGGAGATTGATAAAGCACAAGCTGAAACACAAACTAAACTGTTTGTGATAATGTTCATTCCAACCCACATGCAGCAGTTATTCTGCAGTGGTCTGTTCAAACATGAGAGTCTATCAATAAGATAAAGAGTGAGGTTACGTCAGCTCTGCTTGGTGAGGTTGGAGTTGGTAGATGAGCACTGGTAAGGGATAATGAGGATTCACTCACATTACAAGTTACAGATATGTCTCAGTGCACCGGCCTGTGAGTAGCACTAAATATACCCAGCTACTAAACGATGCTACAAGCTGAGTTTACAGATTTTGCTAGTTGTCACCTCTCAAACAATAACACCACACAAATAGTAATGGGTACATTACCTTGTTGCTTTGAATTCAGTTAAATAGTTTTCTTAAACAGAGAAAAGTGTTGTTAAAAAGCAATCACTTTCCTGTCATTTTCTTTATAACAAACGCATACCTTGGTAAGAGTCACGTCCTAACAACAGTCGGTGCAACTGCTCATGGGAAATGGAGTCTTTGTCTTAGAAAAACACTAGCTTTTTCCAGGTAGGTCACAGCACCTTTGAAAGCTGTTTGGCCAGCTCAGCCAAAATCAACACACCTTTCTATTGTTTCTGAAAGTGTGGAGGTCTTCACTAAAGGAAGTAAACACCATTCTCCAGAGCACGTCCCATTACTGAACTGTTGGCACTGTGGAGCACTGTAAAACAAATCCATCAAGGATCTTTCAAAGATGTTGACTAATCTTAGAATACTAGGCACTGATTTACATCACCATGGTTGATATACATTATAAATGTAATTCTTGTTCCATTAATAAAAAAAATCAGAGGGTATCAAACTCTTTTGTGTTAGGTTTCATCTTTACTTCTATGTCCCAATCCTCCAGCTTCTTGTGTACCATCACCTAATTGTTACCTTCACCTGGGAGATTTTGCTCAATTTAGCTTGGCACAATAACCTGGTGTCATGCTCTACCAGAAATAGCACGTTGTCCCCATTCTAGAGTCAAATGCCAGCCATGAAGAAAAAAGCATTCCTGTAAAACAAAAGAATTCCAGCGCCGCTTTGTCACGCTCCTTCACCGGGGGGATTCGGCTCAAAAACATGCATGTGCTGTGCTCCACGGTTGATCTATGACAAACCTTTAATCATGCTCTTAGAAATGCTTTAACTTGGCAGCAGAGTTGGTGTGAAGGACATCCTAACAACATTAAAGAATGCCGTTCTTTCTTCGGCTGATGTCAGACCTCACTCCCTTTCCTCTGTATTCATTGACCTCTGATCTTGTTTAAACATTTTTTAATAACACCATAACACAGAGGTTAGGGTTGGCAGTTCCTCACACATTACATGGCAGCAGACTTAATGACTGGAAAGTTAGCTTTGGAAATGCCTCAACAACAACAAACTGAAGCAAAAGGGCCACGTGGAAACAATTGCAAACAAATCAGTGAAATTAAAATATTCAATTTATTAAACTTTCACTCACAGTACAGTGTGAGAACATAACTGTGTCCATGTGAAGGAAAAAGGATGTCAGTGGAAGTCAGTACATGGTTTGCATCAGTAATACTGTGCTGTCAAACAGAGCATTGCTGTGTTTCTGTCTGTGGGCTGCTTGTTGCCGACTTGAGTTTGTTAAGGCAGGTGGTCAAAAACTACCAAATTGCTATTTCCCCTTTCCTGTGACAAAGACAGCTTCACCACAGCTGTTACTCTTCACCACTTCACTCTTACAGTTTGTAAAGCACAAACCCACAGGGAGAACAGTAACATCCACTGTGTGAGCAAAAGTGAGTGGCCCAAAACTTCCCATCATGTGATAAAAAAAGTCAGTTGAGAAAAAATATTAAACAAATGTTGTCAGAAAGGATTAAGACAGAGGAAGGGCGGCAGATCCCAGTCTGTCTCTCAAGATAACATCACACACCAGAAACCTCTCCTCAAATCCCCTCCCATCTGGAGCTCTGTTACCTCAATCATTGCTGCAAATACAGTGTGATGCGTAGCGAGGATGAAAGTATGATCACCTTGTGTCTGCTTTGACTCTGGGAAAGTCACAGGAGGAGTCCTGGCAGGGGATCAGACCAAGGCGAAGCTTTTCTCCCACCTGACTGGCCGTATGTCGTCTGCCAAGGCCAGCTACCTGCAGAGGAAAGTTCTGCTAATATCAAAGGCAAGTTACCTGGTTGAAATCCAGCTGTCACCAGGTTTCCTGTCCATCTGGCCTGAGGGACCATCTGTCAATCCCATTGAACTGGATCCAAAGTCTCACTGAGGCCTTATTAAGAGGACAAAGACTGAAAGATGCTTAACTCTTTCTAGCAGTTAAATTCTTCACTCAGACTAAGATGAACAAGAAATATTTTACATACCTCCTGTAAAACAAACTTATACCATTAAGTTTTTAAATGGATAATTAGAACCGTTTCTAAATACCAATTAAACACAGTCTTTATGTTGTCACACTGTTGGCACTACATTTTTTATACCATTGTTAATCTTTTTTTTTCCAGCATTGCAGCCTGCAGAGCACCGTTTGTTCAGTCAGCCTCCCTATTCACAGCCCACAGGGTTTTCAGCCATTGTCAACCTGAAGCCACGATGACTGCAGGATAAAGGACTCACACAGTGCCTGCAAAGTCCCCTGAACACACTCATACCTGATACTGCATACAAAGAGAGGCTGGCAGATTCCTCAGGCCTCCAACCAGGAATGCTACATGGACACAGTGAGGACATCCTTTGAAGGGATTTTGACAACATTTCTCTCAAAAGACACATTCTGGGGACATGTCTGTTTCACTCTTTTCTTTAGAATTATTATTTATAGTTTGAAGACCCCCCCCATGGTCCAAATAATCCAACCAATTCGACTGAGTTTGAAGCTTAGTTTGTAAAGTGATTAAAGAGTTACACTTGTAATTCAAGTCTTTTAAGCAACATCAGAAAATAAAAACTAATATAACTAACAATAACTCATTTTGCCTTTAGTATAAGTGTACAAAATAAACTATAGCTACTGACATGTTAGTAATTTTGCTAATCATACCACAGCAGAAACATCTTTTTTTCTATCTTCCACCAAAAGTAATATTGTCTATTAAAAATAAATCTAAGAGGGAATGACTTTATTCTTAAAGGTCCCATATTATGCAACAATCACTTTATTAAGTCTTTTAGTGAAATTTGTGGGTCTTTGGCTTTCCCCCCAGTCCACAAAATGTGATATTTAATGACAAAACCTGTACTTAGTAGTGCTTGTGAATGTAAAATCCTGACCTAAAACGAGCTTTTTGGATTTGGGGGATTTGCCGACGTCAGCGATTTCCTTTTTTGACATATCAGGAGCAAGTCTGACCTGATTGGTCCACCAGAGCAGATACCTCCTAACCCCCTGCCCGCTGCTTCTTCAGCAGCCATCACTGCTTTGTTTTTGGCTGTAAACAGCCACATAGTTCCATGCACAAGCTTCCCATCTCGGAAGACAAGACTAAGTGGCTAGAGTTCATTTATCAAGGAAATGTGCCAGCTACACTCAGTAAAGCTGTGCATGTGTGTGCTAGTCACTTCACGGCCGACTGCTTTTACAACTTTGGACAGTACAACAGAGGGCTAGTGAACAGACTGGTCCTGAATCCAGGCGCATTATCAACCATCCACCAACAAACCTCAGGTCCTGGAAATGTGAGTATTTTAAATGCTGTGTGCTGTGGAGCAGATGTAAGAGCTTTTCCTTAGTTTCCCCCTGTCTCTGTGTTAGCTTCAGGATGCTAACTTTAGCTGGGGTTAGCCTGTTGTTTTAGCCTGTAATGTTACGGTAAACGAGCTTCGTTGTTTTCTAGACTTTGTCAACTCAGAGCTTGTGGCACCGCTCTCAGTGATGCGGAAGAGCAGGGCGGTATCAACTGTGGCTCATTTACATATGAAGGCCACGCCCACTAAATCAGAGCGTTCTGAACAGAGGGGCTATGAGAGCCTGGAAACAATGCTGCTGTGCTTGATTTATTGGCTTTTTGGACCAAAACATGTTACTACCATTTCATGAAGACATCAATGAACCACATTTAACTGCAGAAAAGGAGCATGATATGGGACCTTAAAAGCTAATGAGAAAAAAAAAAAAATTCCCTGTATGCTTTTAAAAAAGTGAGTGGTTTATATTGGTTTATATGTGTGTTAATGAATTTGTAGAAATGATCACCTCTTTTAAAACTGGAAAATTCAACAGTGTTTCTTTAGCACCACTTCACTTCTATCTCACAAAGCAACTGTTTGGATTATTGTACTGTAGTTAAAATGCCAACTCATTCCAGTAGATGGTGGTAATTCACCAAAACATGCCATGCGCATAGACAAACGGCGTTAAAAGCTTTGAAAAAGCCTTGGAAAACTGACCAATGACATTCCAGATTTATTTCCAAACTGTATTCAGGAATTAATGTTTTCTCCCTGAGGAATTGTTATTTTGATTCACATATTCATGTTTCCCACGGGTGGAATGTCAATATTTTGGCTCACATGATTTTTGCATTAGGATTTGTAAGAATTTTCTTTGACCGATTATTGTCCCCCTCCTTTCAAATTTAGGCACAACTATACACAGTAAATTTTAATTTTGAGGTGATACTGATAACCAATTAGTGCCTGCATCGGTGTCTAAAAATGTCTCAAAACCAAAATTATTTTCTTTTTTTTTAAATTAACACTTCTTTGTTTTAAAATGGTATTCATAACGTGTACTTAACACAGCTGCAATCGAAGGGCATGAAACTGTTATGTAAATAAAACTGTGTGCAGTTGTTACAAAACCATAATACAATCAAGTTTCAGTAAAACTTAAATGTGTGTATATTAAAAAAGGGGGACAATCATACTGTGTCTGGAAATAGGGGAAGCTTCCATTTAATTTAAAACAGTAGTGATACAGTAAATTAACATACAGAACTGAAACTGAATGAAACTTCAGTAATAATGTGACTGGGGCTCAGTGGTAGAGTTGTTGCCTCTCCATTGAAAGGTCAAGAGTTCAATCCCAGCTCCTGCAGTCACATGCCAGAGTGTCCTTGAGCAAAACACTGAACCCCAAATCTTAAACTTTAGTGTGAGGAAGAAAATGTGTTTTTGAGCTTAAATCATGTGCAGCTACTATTGTAGGTAGCAAATGGACAGTGTGAAGCTGAAAAAAATCAACACAATACCCCCTCTTTAGTGAATTCAGCTCAGCATATCTAAGTGTTGCATCTCTGCCAATGAGTTATGTTTCAAAGTCAAAAATCATGTGACTGTCACATTTTTCGGTATTGTGTTAAATAATAAATTGAGACAACCCTTCTAGTGCCTAATGTTTACCATGCCTGCTCATTCCTGCAAACGTCTTTGTCCCAATTGGCCGCCCTGTTAAAAAGTCTGTCTGCAAACAGAAGAGTGGCTGAATCATTTTTCCTTACCTTCATTTTGGGTCACATTTTTGAGTATTGGTTTAATGAAAAAATCTTTCAAGTATCAAGATTTTAAAAAGTTGATGCTTAGCAAATCAAAAGTTCTGTATCAAACCAGCAGAGAGAAATGTGGTGTATGTACTCTTGCCACTTTAGTTTGGAGGTAAATTCAAATAATTTTTAAAAAGAATTCAGTCTTGAGCCAATAAGCAAAACTTTTCCATAGAACAGAAGTGTTGATGATAACTATTTCTCTAGGTTCTGGCTATGAGGTTAGCATCCCCACGGAGGAGAGATGACAGGTGACCTCAGGGAATATGAATCAGGGTAAACCTGCTCCAGCTTGCATGACTTGTGTGGTGCAGCTAATGAGCTAACTCATTTCCATCTGCCTTTTGAAGCAGAATGAAAAACTCCAAGGATTAATATCTTTTCGTCCCAGTCTGATGATGTTGTTGAAGCTATTTTCATTTGTTTCTGTAGTGACCAGGTGCTGAGGACTTCACAAAAAAATCCCACAAATACGAAGCAAACTGCATCAAAGACATCTGAGACTTCCAAGTTTTGTTGTTCAGTCTGCATTGCTATTCAGCCCACATACTTGGTATACTCCCCTGTTCAAAGAATTACACCCCCTACATCAACTTTTCATTAAAAAAACATAAATCCAACATGGTTTAATAAAGTGGACTACAGTGAATCATCCTTAAAATGCAGACTGATAAATACTCAATCTATATGTAAATATGAGGTACATTGGAGAAAAATCAAAATGCAGGAAAAAATGCATTAGCAGCCCTATTTGAT
Source organism: Halichoeres trimaculatus (assembly GCF_033239565.1). Taxonomy (NCBI): domain Eukaryota; kingdom Metazoa; phylum Chordata; class Actinopteri; order Labriformes; family Labridae; genus Halichoeres; species Halichoeres trimaculatus. The sequence continues at coordinate 15,477,810 of NW_027437179.1, read as the reverse complement.
CAGAGCCCCAGGAGCTGAAGTTTTGCTTTTTAATGGAATCAGAGGAGGAAGAGTGTTGTAGCAGAGGCACAGAGGTGAGAGTATGAAAGCGTTCACAGGAGAGCTGGCTATCTGAGAGGACATGGGATAACAGAATGGACCTGACAGATTACTCGCACTGAGTGAAAATGGAGTTATTGCATTTAGAGGTCTCAGCAGCTTTTTGCACTCCCACAATCACCAAAAAAAAAGAGAAAAGTCATGGTTTGTGTAGGAAATAAAAAAAGAAACTTTGACAGCTGAACATCTCACTTCTTAAACAGAAAAGAAACAAACAAACAAACATTGAGTTGGAGCTTCAAGTTTGAGCTGTTTTCAAGCATCTGGGGGGAAATCCAAACACTCATCTTATTAAAAACAAGTAAAGATCAGATGCGAATCCTGAACAAAACAAGAAACTGAGTCATGCCTTCAAGTTTAAAAAAAAAAAGTTAAGTTTCCAATTCATGAACTTGACAACAGTCCCATAGTTTCATCATGAAGATGATAAAAGTAACACTGTTTGACTCTACAGCTGTGAGTTAATGATACTGTGTTTTATGTCGTGCAGGAATGATGAACAGATCAGGAGACTAATCAACATGGACATGGTCCATTAAAGCCAGTGGGCCACTCAGAAATCCATTCATGATTAAAAAATAAAACATTAAAATGTTACAAAAAAACACTGTCCAGATAGTTTAAAGGTAAGGTCTGATGGAATTTCCATTATTTTTTTGTAAACACAACAATCAAACTGGGCTCTTCCTCCTTAGCTCAGTGCCAGCAGCAGCACAAACTCACAGCCTCTGACTAGCTTCAAGTTACATAAAGACACTCACTAGCCCAGAAACCACCTGTAGCATCGCGTTTTTACGTGGGAGAGACTTGGGAGCCACTCAGCATGTTAGCACAAGCTAATCACATATATTTGACACATGCCTGATTAGCAGGAAGCCAATTCATGTCACTCTCCATCCCGTGCTGCTCTCCAAGTTCTCGAAAGCAAGTGAAAGACAAGCCGAGCTTCACCCCCGTTTAGTAAAAAGCTTTTTCTGTTTGGCCTTTCGTTTCACTTTGGTTGTTCTGCTCCATCCACAATCATAGCCACTTGGGATAGCTTCTGCCAATCGCTGATCAACACGCAAAGTCACTTGCACACTGGGTGTGATTGGCTGATGTTACCACACTTACTCTCTGCCCAGAAATGTCCTGACACAACTAAAACATCAACATACAGGCTGAGGAGGGGGTTGAGGCAGGCACAAACACTGACACACATGTATAGAGGCCTGTAGGAGATGATTAAGCAGGGTTATTCCTGTAAAAGCTGGCATCCTGTTTTTTAATGAAAATCCCGCAGACTCTACCTTTAATAATTGTGCCAGAAAACAAATAGTTATTGAAACACTCACTGGTTTCTCTGCACAAATCAATTTCAAAACATGGCTGATGTAATGCAGCTAAAGTGAAGAATATGTTAGTCTATAAAGCCTTATGATCTGGAGTGTAACAAGGTGTGTGTGCATGTAACAATTTGTCTTTCACTTGGTGTAGAACAGTCAAAAACGGTGACATGAGCCATGCAGCTCTGGATGAATCACCTGACATTCCACACAAAGTGATTATTGCCAATTATGGTCCACACAGGGGCCCAAATGAGGTGTTTCTTGATGCTTGTCGATGCTGAGGCTTAAAATCTCTAATCCCCTAACTATAGGTTAACAACTCTGGAACAACTCATCAACGTCTCATAAAAAAACAGACGCTTCAGGAACTTGGGACTGATTTCTCTAAAGTAGGGCTGAATAAAAACAAGAGTGTTCTGATGTCATCCCTGTCACATATAAAACAGAGAATTTTGGCAAACACTTTTATATAAACTGGGTGCATGACCCTCATGAAAGTGTGTCTTAAATGTTTTCCTGATTGAAACACTGAGCAAAATCCATTGCAGAAAAACTCACTCCACCCATGCTTCATTTGGGATTCCTCTAAGTCAGTTGCATCCGCTTTATAATCGTCTGCTGAATTTTAGATTTACTATGCTGCTGTCACAAGTCAAACCAACACAGAGGCTGTAAATCTGACATAGAGTGACCTTCATCCTAAGAGCCACATGTTCACTGCCTGGGGATTTAATGAGAGGCTCCGTGGGCGCACTGCAAATGTGTATCATAAACATTAGGACCTTAAAGTCTAAATGCAGGAAGTGGACTAAATATTATTACAGGCCAGTCCGGAAGACACACAAACTGTTTATGATTGAAACCGGAGAGAGGAGGAAGGAAACAGGAAAACTTCAGTCTTGTTAGGAAAAGGGTTGTTGACTGTATGCAAAACCAACCCAAATCTATCTAAACTCACTCATGTTACCATAAATGTGGGAAAATAAATCTTAGATTCTCTGTGACTAGCGAAATGTTGGCATTTCAGCTTTGCAAAATATTACCCTGGTTCACCAAGACCCTTACATAGACATCAGATTAATTTGATGCTCCCACATCCTCTACAGGTGAAGCAAAATTAGATAAAGAGGCTGCTTAGACTAGTGTGGTGCTCTCTCATTACAAACTTGTTCAACATTTAAGTAAACAAACAGTCAAGATTTACATAAGCTCTACAATGATTGTAGAGCCAAACAGTCTCAGACCGATCACTCGAAAGACAGTCATCACAGTCAGAGGAGCTTTGATATGGACATATTTCAGTGCATTTTACAGATGTAATTGTTGTAAACAGGAATCTGAATAGTTAACAAACAGGGTTTTTAAGGCTCTTGGATTTTACTTGATGAGAGTAAGTTCAGTCTCTTTTTTAAAAGCTGGGTTGCTTCCTCTTCTTCATGACCATGGAATTAACACTTAAAGGTACCATATTCTGCTCCTTTTCTGCAGTTTAATATGGATCATTGATGTCTTCATGAAATGGTAGTAACATGTTTTGGTCCAAAAAGCCAATAAATCAAGCACAGCAGCATTGTTTCCAGGCTCTCATAGCCCCTCTGTTCAGAACGCTCTGATTTAGTGGGCGTGGCCTTCATATGTAAATGAGCCACCGCTGATACCGCCCTGCTCTTCCGCATCACTGAGCGAAACAGGTTCCGAGTGGACAATGTCTAGCAAAAACAGCGAAGCTCGTTTACCGAAAAATTATAGGCTTAAACAACAGGCTAACTGCAGCTACAGTTAGCATCCTGAAGCTAACACAGAGACAGGGGGAAACTAAGGAAAAGCTCTTACATCTGCTCCACAGCACACAGCATTTAAAATACTCACATTTCCAGGGTCCGAGGTTTGTTGGTGGATGGTTGGTAATGCGCCTGGATTCAGGACCAGTCTATTCACTAGCCCTCTGTTGCACTGTCCAAAGTTGGAAAAGCAGTCGACCCTGAAGTGACTAGCACACTCATGCACAGTTTTACTGAGTGTAGCTGGCACATTTCCTTGATTAATGAACTCTAGCCCCTTAGTCTTGTCTTCCTCCGAGATGGGAAGCTTGTGCATGGAACTATGTGGCTGTTTACAGCCAAAAACAGCCACACTATGCCCCTTGCAGCGGGGAGAGGAGTGGGCATGGAGGGGGCTCAGCCTATCTGCCCCAGTGGACCAATCAGGTCTGTCTTGCTCCTGATAAGCCAAAAAAAGGAATCGCTGACGTCGGCAAATCCCCAAAATCCAAACCACTCGTTTTAGGTCAGGATTTTACATTCACAAGCACTACTAAGTACAGGTTTTGTCATCAAATATCACATTTTGTGGGCTGGGAGGAAAGCCAAAGACCCACAAATTTCACTAAAAGACTTATAAAGGGATTTCTGCATAATAGTGGACCTTTTACTCATCATTTATAAAGCATTGTTCATACATTAATACTCATTTGTATGTCATATACAAACACAGTTATAAATGTTTTACTGGCTAATATGACCCTCTGTAATGTTTTAACTAACTCTTTGTTCATACTTAATAAATAACTGATTCAACAATTACAAATGAGTTTTTATGGTCATTATAAACCAGTAATTAACCATTTACAGATGATATATTGTGATAAACACAGTTTTATACAGAGGTTGTTCCCTTTTTTGTGTTTAAAGGTGCAACTGGTCTTGTATCTAATTAATAAATGCTTGTAAAGCACTGAAAGTCCTTACTCAGGATTTGCTTTTTAATTAGGTGGTCACAAACCCTAACTAAATGTGAGAATCACAATCTGTAAATGGCTTTTAACTGGTTCATAATGACCATAATAGCTTATTTGTAATTGTTAGTTTACACGCTAAAGAGGGTCATATTAATCAGTAATAAAACATTTATAATTGTGTTTGTACATCACATACAAATGAGTATTGATGTATGAACAATGCTTCACAGATAATGAGTTAAGTGTTAACAAATGCTTAATAAATGCTAAACAGGGTGTAGTTGATATTAAAGTGGTACCGAGATGACTTATCAAGATCAGGATTGACGGGGTAAAGGGAATGCCATGAGGGGGATGACTCACATCTGGAGGGATAGCCTATCATTTTAATCTATGTCTCTTTTAACCTTATATGATAAATAATCGTATATAAGACTTACCAGCAAGTTTAGACATTAAAGAAAGAAATGCGTGTAATATATATGACAGGTGGCAGGTTAAAACATGTTGTATTGCATCATGGGATTGTGGTAATGGAGTGTAACTACGTTGATAGTATGTCACGCCTCCAGGTCTTTTCTGTGACCTCTTCACATAAATCCCTGCAGCAGATTTGTAACCACTTCTCAATCCCTTGCAGTCATAGCGATAGTAAAGCACACACACACACACACACACACAGGTTCATAGGACACACACACACCTTGGTTTCAAACAACCCATGGAATTTGTCACATAACACTTAGATCTGTCCACACGTCCTAACTTCTGCCCCAGCAAACAATAAATCTGAACAGCTGTTCATTATAAAGCAGCGTTTTAGAAATGACATTAATTAAGGTTTTCCTCTCTAAACAGCACAGTCCAGCTCTGTGCCGCTCCAGCGGTGAGAACACAGCTCACTTTATAGCCCCATGGTTGACAACACATACCCCCGCCAGCTTGTCCCCACAGTCAGTGTTACATTTCCACACACAAAAGCTTTTTTTCTATTAAATGCCATGATACACTAAGAGATGATCATCAACTATATCAGGGCCCATGAGTTACAAGAGCAGATTTATAGAGATTAGGACAGGACAGACCAAACACAGAGTTAACGTGAGCGTAGGGGGTCTCGTTATGACAATCTCTGGGGATGAAGCTGCTGTAAGGTTTAATGGTGAACGAGAGCTGAAGACTGAATTAGAATAAGTTACAGATAATAACTTGGAGGAAGTGGGATTTTCTTCAAGTAAGTTTTTTTTTTTGAGAACTACATAAATATGCAGCCCTCCCATAGCTGCCACATAAAACACAGGTTCATGAATGAGCCTTTACTTTTTTCACCCAAAGTCCTCTGCTGCCACCTGGTGGTGACAAACAAATTTGAACACTACAAAGAAGTCAGTTACCACACTTGAAATCCTTAAAAATAAAAACAAATTTATTAGCAATCACTGGGGCAGAATACATGACATCTACAGGAGCATTTGTCGGAATAAAAATGCTAACTTCTTATTTACAAAGCCTGCAATTGAATGTGAATAAATTCAGCACATGCACATACAAATTGCAAATAGGCTATTTTATTACACAGGTAACAAAGCTGTCCCCAGTTTTCCCCACACAGTCACCCAAATTTTACAGCCCCTCACTGCTGCTGCTGTGGTCCCAAAATCAACATTTAGGATTACAACGATCACCAACAGACACAGAACAACATGTGAGTTAACAGAGGGTGTGTGTGGATGATAAGAGACATAAATGCAGAAGCCATGAAGGCCTTCATACAGTACCGAAGCCCTGCACCAGTGATGCTCACACATGAAAAAAGAAGTTAAATTTATCGAGACGCACTGGCCAAGCAGGTTGTAGATTGATATACAGTGGTTAAACCTGTGAGAATTCATTGTCCTGGCATTGACAGGAGAAGATCAATACTTGAGCTGTTACAGTGACAGCACCGTCTCTGTACTGCTGAGAGTTTCAGGACAAAGGGACTCGGATACGGGTGTGGCTGGAGTCAAATATCCAGCGTTCTGAAGTCACGAGCTGTCATCATGACTAGCTCTGGCTTTCTCTTATCCAACCCAAATGAATCAGAGATTAAAAAAACAAGTACCAGGGCGCACACAAAATGTGTTTAGACATTTTTCTCTAAGTAAAAAAATCCTCTAACAACCTGAGAACTGCAAGCAAGTTGGCCCACATTTCAAGCTACATTAAATAGCCACAGGCTACAAGTGAAACTGCATTCAAATTACCCTTCAACATTAAAAAAATGTAACATTTCCTCATTTGCTTCACATTCCCACCATCCATTACTTCATTCTTCATCATTCTATGTAAATACACAGTAGTCGTTACTCAGACATCGCAATGGATTTATCTGATCACAAATCATAAAGAGATTGTCGAGGAGGCAGATGCTAAATGTAATTAAGTGAATTATGCAGAATCTTTAACGAGTTTATATCACAGAGGGTTTGAAGTATGGGCCGATAACTGATTGAAGAACTCACTTTAGCCAAAGGCACTTAAAACTCTGCTGACTAAATTAAGATTTTGCTTCAGACACAACGACCACTCACAGTCTCACCTTTGACTATCTTAATGATTTGTGTAAACTTTTGTTTAAGTCACTTAATGTTACAGATACTTCCGTATGCCAGCAAGTAAAAAGCAGGCTACATTTTCTGAGATTTTGGGGAATTGAAGGCATTGGCGTTAGCATCCATTGTCATTTGGCAAGTCATGGTTAAGAACTACAATCACATCCTTGTCACATAAACACTTAGTATCGACAGGCAACAGAATAGATGTTTAAACCTGGGTTTAGAGAAGCTCCATTCTAGTGTAGCTGGGGGATAGTGCACTGGAACATTATACGAGTCTTGTACAGAAAGTAAAGAACATAATAACATAAATGTGATGTACACAGACAGACAGTATGTCTGCAATGATGCGCAGTAAGGCTTGTTGGGTATGGAGGATCCACCTTCAAGCTCAGTACTCAAACATTTTTCAAGGCTCCAGATATTTGGGATGGTGGTAGTGCTGTACAGGGGGCTACTCAACTATGGTAGTGTGCTGGGTGGTGCAGGTGGTAATGGTAGTGAGCAGAGAGAGCTGGATTACTTCACAGAGGCAGTGAAAGGGATGGCTGCCGAGGACCAAGACCATTAGGGGGCTGAGGCCGGAGCTGCAACTGGGGGCGGGGTTATGGGTCTTCACTTTCAGCTTCTTCGTGACTTTGAATGCTGGATGAGCCACTGCAGTGTGATATCTTAAGAGGGAACATTAAGAAATTATTTATAACCCCTGAAGGTCAGTATTCATGAAGAAAAAAATCATGAAGAAAAACTTGCATCAGTTAAATCTGGATCAGCTCCTCACCTATATTGTCTTTCTCTTTGCAGGAGACTGAGTAGCAGCAGATCTCTCGGTCTTGAATGGCAGATAGATTCCTGAGAAGGGAAGTAGTGAAACGGTACACTCAAGTATGAGTATAACCCTGTATGTACAAGGATTGAAAACACCTTGGAGGAAGTAATTCAAGATTAAGACATTTTTTTCTGAGCCATCACCAATGCTTATTATTTTTTAATTTAAACTTTTGTCCGTCACATTTAAAAAACCTCTGTAGGTCCATTTGGCTCACAGGCACCTTGGTCCAAGGGCTATGCTTGTTTCAACATTAAAAAGTCATCTGTTGTTTGTACCCAGCTGTGAAAGGATGGAGGAACACTGTGCAGACATGTTACATTTTGGCCAGTCATCACATGTCTTACTCAGTCACAGGTTGATGAACCAGCCATTCTAAAATGATAATTTACTTTTAATCAAACGGAAAAGGTACTAGTCTGCAGTAGCTGCATAGGAAAAGCTGCTACATTATTTTTTTTGTACAAACTCTTTGGTAATCCTGCTTATGTGAGAGTTGTAACTTTGTTATTCTTAAACTTTAAATCACATGCACTGATTAGTTCCTTCTTATCTTTTCCTGATTTTGGGTCTTTGTTAATAATGAAACATTAGCACGTCCAGACCTGCTAATATCTGAAAACGTCTTGCGATAACATTTGTTGTGATTGATTGAAACTCTGAGAAAGGCTGTCATTGTGGGATAACAGGTCTTTGAACTTGCAAAGGGACATCTCCACCCACTGGAAAACAAAGCTAAGACATTAGTTGTTAGGGATGGGTACCGAAATAGGTACTTTTTATAGATACTTCCACATGTAGTACCGAGTACGAACTCGTGCATAATTGAACAGTAACATGTTTAGGTACCTTAACACATCCTTGTAACTATGAGAGAGTGGAAGAAAAGAAAAATTTCCATGCTCATCATGAACACAGCATTACAAGTTTGAGAAATAAATATGTTAAATTGAAAAACTTTGATTTTTTTTATTAAACAAGTTGATATTTATCACCACATTAACACACACAATTACCAAATATTGGTACCATTGAGTACCAAAACCCATTGCCAGGTATCAAGCATCAGTACCGCAATGTTACAAATGTGTAAGGTACCCATCCCTATTTGTTGTTCAGTTTTCCTTTGAGATCCAACAAGTGTTTTCTCTCCATAACCACAAATATTTACTTTTTTTTACCTCTTTTGGGCAGAAGTCTGTCAGTCACTCAAAGCTCTTTCACTTTAAATGTTACATTCCCGCCCCATTCAAACACCAGTGGGAGGGGCTGCTTTTTAAAGCCCATCTGTTTTTGACTAATCTCGTTCACACGAGATTGGGGCACCTTGGGCAGTTTTAGGCTGCATGTCTTGCCTGAGGACAGTTTAGTATGTGGAAAGCAGGAACTGGGATCAAACCTGACCTTCAGTTCAGAGAAGACGAACTCTACCCACTGAGTCACAGTCACACTACATGAAGTATTTTTGATTTTACAAGACCAGTTTGTGAACCATGTCTGCTCTTGTGTGTGTGTCGGTAATATCTGCTTTGATTATTTTTGAAGAGTGAAATGGTTAAGAAAGTTTGCAAACACTGTTATATCATGCTCCTGTTATGCCTGAGTGATACTGGAAAGTAAGTCTTGGTGTAAATGGTGGATTATTAAATAACAAAACACTCTACTCTTCAGTGACTCACATTTTTTCAATGAGCTGCTTCTCATCAAGTGCGTTGGGTAGGTCCCGTTTGTTGCCCAGTACTAGAACCTGAAATATAAATGAAAGTGGAAAAGACTGATGAATATTCAGTACAGCAATGTTAAGCATTAAAAGCCTAAAAAGATGCATTATTATTTTAACTCCAATCTCTGCTTATTTGCTTATTGCATCAACCTCTCTTTTGAGACTAAAGAAATAGTTCATGAGTGGAGTCAAGTCACAGCAGCCATCAAACAATGTGATAGTTCAATTTAGAGCTGCAAAATCAAGAGCTTTTAGCCAAAATGATCAAAAGAGGCCTCTTACAGGAATTCCTTGTAGCTGTGGTTTGTCTAAAAGGTTGTGAAGTTCATTTCTGGAAGCTTCTATTTTGTCTCTGTCTGCAGCATCCACCATGTATCTGCGATGAGAATAATAAAAACGTGTTATGTAATTATGTACACAATGCTAGGGTTAATATACACACTGATTTTACAAAAATACTATTTTTTGTAGAATTAGGTTCAAACTTACACAATGGCATTAACTCCTCTGCAGTAACGCTCCCACATGCTTCTGAAGCGGGGCTGTCCGCCTATGTCCCATATCTGAGGTTTGAAAGAAAGGTACAATAAACAGCATGGCAAAATATGATTCTCAAGTGCCAAATACACAGGTTAAGACAGGCTCCAGTTCTGCTTCAAATTAATTTCATTTACCTTTATTGTCACATTGCCTTTGGTGACCTTCCGCATGTTGAAGCCCACCGTGGGAATCATGTCCTCACTGAACTGACCTGACTGAGAGAGACAATGTAAAAAAAGAAGGGTCTTATTTTGGTTATTCTGCCATGTTACATTGTAATTACTACAAAACAGAAGTATCATTAACATTTACGCCTAAAGGGGCTATGAGGACTACCTGGAAAAGTTAGCGTTTTTTTGGGATAATGACCCAGTTTCCTGTGAGAACATGACTCTTACCAAGGAGTGTGTCTGTTTTGAAGCAAATGACTGGAGAGCAACCTTTTTTTTTCTAGGACGACTTGTTACTGGTTAAAAGGCAACTGGGGAGTGTATAAACTAACAGTAACATAGCGCTATTGTTTGAAACATCACAATAAACAAACTTTCTCAACTCAGTTTGTACCATAGTTTAGAAGCCAGCTGTATGTGGGTTGGAACAAACTTTACTACCAATAGATTATCTTGTGTTTTAGCCTTTAGCCTGCGCTCTATCACATTCCTGTTTACCTTTCTTCTGCTCTTCTGCCCTTTTTATTTTTCTTTTTGCCAGTTCAGCTCCAATGTCCACCATCAATTTAAAATTAATTCAACAAATATGTCACATATGTCCACAAGTGAGACTTTTTCAAGACCACTTAGAAAGTCCTCACAGCCCCTTTAAATGAATCGTTACACAAGTATAATCATGTACAAATCAGATTTCATATATTTAAGTTTGCATGTATTCAACTGATTGGATGTGACGTAGGTGTGCAAACAGATGTGAATCACGTTTGTATATGAGGTCAGTACTAATGAAATCAAAATGATTAGATTACTAGGAACTTCTGTCTGTGGCCTTTTACTGAGTGCTCAGTGCCCATACATGTGTGTGCAAGCTCTTTGTAATCAAACAACATAGAGCTGGTTGACCTCATGTAACCTACTTTAATAACCATGGTGTGACACCCCCCAGGATCCTAATAAGCATGGTAGCCCATCTGGAATAAGGTGGATAACTGCAAAAGCTATTTGTTCTGGCTGCAGGCTGAAAACCTTACAATAACAGTGTGAAGGAAATGCTGATGTATTGACTAATCACTGATGATCTTATATGATGACAGTAAAACAACAATGTTTATCCCTGTAATGACTCATAACAAATAAGGATGGTTGGTACGATGGTATTTCTAAGTGAGTAAATAAAACCAGAATATCAACCCAGCCCCATGCCTTGACTAGCTAGTACACCTACATACTGAAAGATGCCAAAAAAGAGGGCAACACATTAAAAAAAAAAAAAAAAAAAACCCTTACTCTTTTTCTTACATTGGCGCTAGCAGTGCAAGACAATGTGACAAATAGACCCAGCATAAGTATGTAACATATACAGATGACAGTCCAGACAAGCTTCTGATCTAAATACTATACTGTATTCTGTTCAGATAGTGTAAGCAGCCAGCTGTCTGGCCGCAGTGACTTCAGGCCTCACCCTGAGATGACGTAGTGAAGACAAACTGTTGACAAAGTTAACAAGTGGCCTGTGCTGTCAACAGAGTCTCGATGTTGACACGCCGGTAGCTTTAACAAAGCAATGACAACTCCGTTCACATGACTGCTTTCATAAGTAGGCGCACAGTCATACCAAGAACTTCGTCATTCTAGCTTGCTTCACAACAACTGAGGGAAACCAGCGCTAGTGCCGCAACTGTGTCTGCTGTGTACAGGCATCAGGGCCGATAAGTCTGATGCTCATATGTCCTTGGCCCAATAACCTGTATAATAGTTACATTCAATTTAAAAGACATTCAAATTAAACCTTTTCTCAAACACCAGGTAATAGCCAGGGCCCAAATTGACAGTGCTGGTTAGCTACTTACTGCAATCACGTTGACGAATGTGGTTTTTCCAGAGTACTGCAGTCCTACCAGTGTCAGCTCCATCTCCTCTTTCCAGAAGAGGGACCTGAACCAGTCCAAAAGCCTGTTTATGAGAGCCAGCATCTTGGATGACAGAGTAGTCGCACTGTCGGCGTTCGTCTGTATGTGATTTGGCTAACAGTCTACACAGGAAGTGGCTAGCTGCTTTGTCATATCATGTGATCCACTGACAGTGTTGCTGCTCCTGCGTACTCGCCATAGAGCAGGTCTCTATACCTCCACCCGCGGTCGACGAAAGCCTAAATACACGAAAAAAAGTGTTCATATGAAAACTTTAGATCTCATGGTAGATTATTGATGACTTTCATTGGTGGCTAACAGTTTGGGTATGCGATATAAGGGTGACAGGGCGCAGGAAAAGAGGTTCATTTTTTTATTTTTGTTAAATGATGAGAAATAGGCGTCTCCACAATGCGAAGATAAGGAAGTAGTAAGGAAACGAAAAAAGCAACAAAGGCAATAAATTCCAATAAAACAAACATGCGCATGGTTTAATAGTACAATGTATTTAATATATCAGGTAACCCTTCCCTTGCAGCTCCCTGGTGGTCTAGTGGTTAGGATTCGGCGCTCTCACCGCCGCGGCCCGGGTTCGATTCCCGGTCAGGGAACTAGCTTTTGTGCCTGGCTTGATGCTCGACCAGTTGAACCAGCTGCAGTTCTTGGTGTAACCTGTCTGTGAGAATTGAATGTGGAAATATGGAAGTGCTAAAAGACCGCAAGTTGTCAAACGCTCACAGGAGACGGTCTTTACAGTACCATAGACCACATTCACACCAAACTAAGTATGACAACCTTTACAGCAAAAATAAACATATCAACAGTCTGAATACCTCATTTGTCTTGCTGCATACACTATAATTTTTTTTATTGGCTCGTTTCTTTTATTTTTATTGAAAGTTTGCCAATTCATCAAAGGCTATTTTTGTACCATACCTTAATCACATTTGTGCATTTGGCCTCTCTACTGGAGGCTCTTACCCCAAAGTTAAACCAGCCTTAAAATTGGACAACAAAGAGCAGGCAATACATACATGACAGATAATTCACTGTTTCAAACTAATGTCGATCAACCTGTTCAATGTAAAGAGCTTAACATAGTAGCTTAAAATGTAAATCAACAAAATGTTCTGTTCAGTCATTGTTTATTTTATCAATAGCATGGGAGAACTTTTATACTGGATATTTGTTATCAGCTATAAAAATATACATCCTGGCAGCAATTAAAAAAAAATCCAAAGTAAAAATTAAATTACTGTAGGACTATGATAAATCCATTTTAAGGAATACGGTTCATTCAGTATGTTAAAATGATTGGATAGCCTAGTTATACTTCCGTATTCATTGGATTTGAAGCTGTTTGGGTGGATAGTCCTTCACCACTCATTAAAAGTTTCATTTACAGGTTTGAAATATTCAAATGTTACAGTTTGATTGAGCAAATGATGTTATCTAAAGAAATGCACATCTGTGAGTAAAAGATGACAAAAGGTAAAAGCATCATTAACATTTTTTTTCTTCAGATTATTGCCTTCAGTGTTGTCCAAAAACTCACTTCCCATTGAGAAAACAATGTTTTAGAAGCTTAGGATCTAAATTGGGTACATGTGGCTACAGAGATCAGCAGTTTGTGTTTGTAAAAGGCAGAAAAGCAGTGTCATCCTAGAAAGTGTTTAAGAAAGGCCCCCTCATATTCATTAGCTATGTAGACTCTCCACAGGATCATGAAACCTGCATACAGGTGAAGATTTGAAGGTGAAGATACCCTGGTCCCCTGTGATGCTTACTGCTCTATGTCAGTCATCTTGGTCTGCAGCCCTGGGAACAGATTTCACAGGAGTAAGACTCTGCTGTTTTTTGTGAGACATTACTTATTACTTTATTATTATTATTATCATTATTATCATTATTATTATTATTATTATTTTCATTTATTTATTCATTTATTTAATCTTTTTTATCAATTGTAGTAGCAGTAGCAGTAGTATTGGTGGCATACAAAGTTGCAGAATTTTTTTATTTGCCGTAAAGTAAAATTTCATCATTAAAATATATTATATGATGTAGTTACCTTTTGTCTGACAAGTGTTTGGTACTTCTCAGGAGTGGCTGCGCTCATTGTTGTTGTGTAGACTGTTATTCTGAGAGAGTATCAACATATTAGACAAGACAATAAACACAATAATCTGCCTTCTGTACATCCACTTAATTAAAATGTCTTTGATGGTTCATTAGAGGGATAGACTGTACAGATACTACATGTTCACATTATGCTGACTGATCCTTCTCTGAATGCTGGACGCTTGCTGTGCTGAGTAATGGTGTCAAACAAAGGCCTATTGACATGGTTGCTGAGGTAAAGCTAAAGAAATAGGGGTTGGTATGCACACAACTACCCCATCTCAGCATTATGAGGAGTCATGTGGTTCCTTGAAACGTAAAATGAGGCCATAACGAACAAACAATGTGCTTCTTACCCATTACACACTGGAAACAGCGACAAAACCTGTAAAGCAAGAATCAGTTACTAGTGTTTATATTTTAAAGTATGCATCAAGTTTTCTTTTCTTATCCCGAGGGACACAGTCTCCTGAAACATTGATTCATTAATCATCGCTTGCCTGATAAAGAGTCTCCATGTTGATGTGGTCCTGGCCAGTAGCATTTAGTGCTTTGTTTGCTGCTTCTCTGTGGAATAAAAATACAAAAGTTTGATAATAGTAATGACCAGAGCATGTAAGTATCTAAGTGTGGGATTACTTGCCTTCTATGATCTCTGGCAGGGGGAGGACGCCAATGGTCAAAGTTAGTCTCCACTCTGTACCATCTTGAACAGGAAGGAACAAATTTATGCTTGAATCAAGTTGTGCAACATGCATCTTGATATATCACTTTTTTTTTTAAATGCCGTATTTTGCTTCTTACTCTCCATTCACAGGCTCGAGTGGCCAGATATCTGCAGGCCCAGTCCTGTCCCTGGTAATAACAGCCCCTTCTCCGGGTCGCACACCACCCACGATGTAATACACCCCAGTGATGATGGGGATTTTTGAGAGACGCATCACAGCATCATAAAAGTCCTCTGCCTTCTCGAGTGTCTGCAAATGTTGAATAGTTCAGTTTCATTTCCTACTTCAGTAAACATCCCTACTGTACTAACTTCTGCAAAAGAACTCACCTCTCTCACAAGCCAGCTGACTGGGGATCTCCGATAGATAAAAGCAGAAACCACATTTTTCCACCAGTTCCACCAGTGTTCAGTGCCTAATGTTCACACACAACATAAAAAATCTCTAGGTCTGATTTTGTCATTATTTTTCAGAAGTATGAGTTCTGAGAGGAGTGTTATTTTACCACGCTGGTCACCAGAAACAGTAAACTTTTTAGGACTTTGTCCCGTCCACAGGCCAACGTAGCCAGCAAAAGAAGTTCCCTGGTAAGCCACCTGAATAATTGTGTCAGCAAACAACCATTAACTGAGTTTTAAGCTTTGCAACATTGTCAAAGTACAAAATACCTCTTTGAGTTTTTCCAAACTTTGTTTTTTACTAAATACCTTGCCATTCTTGAGGAAAACCAGGTTGACTGTAAGATTTCTCAAAACTTCATGTGGGTAATCAAGGTTCCTGCCATGGTACAGGTGCCCCTTGCTGTCCTGGGCTATGATGCTTGTGCAAAATCTAGAAACACATAGTTCATTTGCTTTAGTGGAATTCTTTCAATTTTCATTTTTTTCTTTTCTTTTTTATTTATTCATTCAATTTTTGAGGCGTGTATGTGCATTAAAATAGAATACAAATGAATGAAGAAATACTTCCATACGTACGCACTAACTTCATAAGCAAAGTTAAGAATTATAACATCTGAAAGGCTTCCTCCAAAGTGCGCAGCAAGACCACGGATCTCTCCTGCATAGGGCTGGGGAATGTATTTCTCCAGAGACATCACAACAGGTTGGACTGCATGGTGCACCCATTTTGGGACAGTAGAGCTAAACAGAAAAAAAAAAAAAGAAAAATCAAAATAAAACTTACGAAACACTTAAGTGTTGCCCGCTGGCAATAAGTGCTACTAACTCGATACATTTTAACAACATAGCCTCGATCGTCGCAACATGATAAGCCATTTTACGCAAATATAAAATAATTTAACTCTGAAAGTGTGTTAATCATCATGACATGCGACAAGAACTTCACTTACTCAATAACCTGTGCAGCGGCTTTTTTCAGGAAGTCGGGGTCAAAGACTTGGAGCAGGGGCGCCCAGCGCTCCTCCGGATCATCGTCCAGGCTGATGTTCAGTGTGGGTGGGGCGAACTCTGCCTGAACCTTAGACTGTACCGAGCCCACTCCGAGTCCGAGCAGCAGCACAGCAGCCCACATCCCCATGGCTGGTCCAGTGCGAGACAGCTTATCCAAACACCAGAGACCGTGGTGCCTTGTACTTCGAACAGGAATAGCACTTCCGCTCTGACCTTTTCAGAATAAAAGCCGAGTGCGTGATCACTATTCATTATAATAGTGTTCCTACACCTGTAACTCTCATTTCGAAAACAGCGATGATGACGATAATAATAATATTAACAACAGCAGCATCCAAAGAAACGTGGACCCACTTTTAACATAATTGTCAATATTTTGTACAAATTCGAAAAGAGTTGTAAACAGCACAAAAAGTAGTGTCACATACCTTTCCTCTGAAGGGCAACAGTAATTTGAAGAAATTTGAACAAGACTTTATGGAGTTTCAGGAGGCTTGGTTTGAATTGAGTATTCTCAATGTCAGATTGGTAAAGCCCAGCAACTTTCTAACACATGGTATTTTAAGAATAGAGAAGTCAAAATATCTATTGTGCTGTTGTTTGAATTATTTTATGATGCCATGCATGAGCACTACCTGATTCTTTTTTTTACAAAGGCTAGGTAAAGAGTTCTGCATAGTTTTCCTGAATGCAGTTTCTGCACACCTCCACCTGTTGCTTGAATTGTATTGTGATTTCAGATTTTAGAATGTGCAAAGCAAAGTATGAGTAGTTTTTTTCTAGGTGCCACTGGCAAAAATGTGCCAATTCTGTATACTCTTTTGACTTAGCGAAGTGAGCCAGGCATGGTGCATCTGACTTAAAGTGTCAATATAAAATCATTAGGCCTTTTATGATACTTTATAAAACAGAGATAACTAACTGTGATGCTTGATTTTCGTTTGTTTGTTTGTTTGTTTGTTTGTTTGTTTGTTTGTTTGTTTTGTTTTGTTTTGTTGACAGTCCCCTTTGAATCACTATGGGGTAAAAGAGGCAGCTTTAGCCTTTACAGCTAATTTCCAGCTGTAGTCCCTGGCCAGTTGTAAAATAGGCAGCTTACAGTGTAATCATCAAAAGTTAAGATACAATTAAATACAAAAGAAAATACATATGACATGGTTATGAAAGGCCTAAAACAAAAGGAAGAGACATACAACTTATCACACAAAATGAGAAAAGACACAAAGCAAGCAATGCATTAAAAGGAAAGACTGAGACAACAAAAGGTGAAGAAATAATCAAAAAGGCAACATTCAAAACACAGATAAGACATTAAATTAAGACATTACATTAAGGTAGGCAGCAGCAATGACTATGTCACATCCAAAACAGGTTTTCCCATTTGACTGGGATTAGTGTCTACACCTGTAGGTGTATCTAAGCCACAATTTGAGATGGGAAATGAAAGTGGAGTATTCATGTATGTCTTTGATAGTATTGGGCATTGACTTCTAATGTATTGCTCTGACAGAAAATGAATGCTGACCTAAGGTTTTTGATAAGACTTGAGAAACACATAGTCTCTTTAACCCACACTTTTAAAATATGATGAAACCCTGTGGGAATTTTTCCAGTCCACTAAGTTGACCTAGTGAAGCTCATCTTCATCTTTGATGAGCAGCTACTACAGTAAAGGAAACTATAGCTTCTTTTTATCCCTGACATCATACCATCTGCAGCATAAAAGGTATCTCAATAACAAGATATGTGTTTCAATGGTAAACAAAAACATTTGCAATCCTATTCAATTTTCACAGGCAAAAAAATCTGTCTTGAAAACTCTTTCTGACTAAAATCACTCACTGCATGCCTGAAAAGCTCTGCTACAGGAGTCCTTCTCCGTCTGAAAATTATTGTCAGTACCACTCTTATCACACAAGGTGGCGCTTGAACTGCATTTTTTGAGCACACCAGGATTGTTCACGGATCTGAAGTCATCTGAAAACAAGGTGTTGAATTTTTTTTAGTTGTCAGCAAACCAAATGACAGAGCTTTGTTATAATTAGAGAAAAAAATGCCATTTAGGAAGTTATTGAGGTGACATGTTGGGCAGGAAACATACAGCACCTTTCACCCAATGCCTCATATAGCGCTCACAACTACTGTGGTTATCACTCAAGTACACAATCATGAAGCTCTTCTGAAAAATTTTCATCTCGTTAAAATGTCTGCCTGACAGTACATAAACTGTATATAAATAGTAAAAGACAGGAAATGGCAGGAAAAAAAGTGTTCATTTACCTGAATAATTTAAAATTTTGGTTTATCAAATGAGGTTAAACTTTCCTTCTATTCTGATATTGATAAAAATAAATAAATAAACTTAATGAGAATTACGATTTTAGATTGAGTTCTTATAAGGAAGTAGGATTCATGACACTATTCGGTAAATTTTCACTGCAATGACCCAAACTGTTTAGACCTACAAGTTAAATCTTTTTTAAAAAGGGAGCTTTAAATTTAAGCTTTTGACAAATTCACTCATTCCCAAAAGTTTTGCTGTGGAAATGCTTTTAATTTGTAAACATCTGCAGCCTGTAATCTAAGACAGGCTATTGATTTACACGGGCTCTGCTGCTTTATGGGTTATGTAAGAGTTATGTAAGTTTGTGTTGTTACGCGGAGTTGTCAGGTTGGCTGTCAACAAGATGTTTCAAGCATCAGGCCGTGAAACACAACTTCAATGTGGGAAAAAAAGCTTTATTAATTTTTAATATATATATATATATATCAATAATACTTTATTTACAAAGTATATACAACAAACATCCTTTTGTTACGTGTCGAGATAAAAACCCCAAGTACCTTTTTCTATACAAAACTATCATTTTAGTTTAAACTTTACATTCACTGCCACAGACACAACAGTTAAAGCAAAATACATTAAAAACCTGCAATTGTTGTGTCTGCATTAATTGAGTAAAGGCAACAGCATAAGCTAAGGTCAGGCCTTAACATGAACGGGAATTGTGGGCAAAACACAAATCCTGTTGAGCACAACACGACGTACTGTACACGTTCTCTTGGATACAGCAAATGACTACCTCAACCCTCGTAGAGTAGCGATGCAGATACACTCAGTGGGTCACTTATCAAAAATAGAGATGTACAAGTTATATAAACAAAAATACTTACAAGACATGACTCGACAAGAACGCCATCTAAATACACGATGAGTCACAAATTAAATCACAAAAGCGCGTGTGGCCACGTTACTTTTCAACAGACGTGTGACACACCTCGAACAATGACAACGCCCTGAATTCTTTGAACATTGTGGACATTTGTGTTCAATGAAACTGCGGCTATTTCATGGGTCGAATGAGCTATGGGTTTGTGGGACCTCGGGTCATCGTGAACCAGCGTTTGTTTTTTGGTCAAATTTAAAACAATAGTTAGTCGCAGTTATGAGAGCCATGAACAGCAAAGGTAGATCCTCCATTCACAGAGAAACAGCAGGTAATATTTCAAGCAGCATCTACAGGGGGCTTTTGTTTCTATCTTTACATTCATAACAGGCCAGGTGTGCAAAAGAGTAGGTCTGAATAATTTTAGGGCGCTTATCTATGCCTTACATTCTGAGCTGACCTGACATTCATTACTGAGAGTTGAGTAGACAACCCTCTGAATAATATTCGGTCTTCAGGACGTCCAGCACACTCCTCGTTAAACCGACCAAAACTTCACAGTGTTTTAGAGTGATGCAACCAGTGACATATTATGAGCCTTCACATGGGTGGTTCATGTTGCCCATGTACAAACACATTGTTTCAGTGTGTGAGGACCTGATTATTAACATGGGGGCCATTTGAGGTTCTTGGATCAGGTCCAGGTTCTGATAAGCCGAACAACAGCTGTGGTTTGAAGGAATACCAGTGTATTTCTGTCCGTTAACCAGCTTTTCAGGTTCCAACCATTCCTCCATATCGACATTCAGAGGGCAGCGTTTGCAACATAAGCATGTCTGTTCAGTCTTTGGTTTCCAAGTTCATTGGGTGGACCTGCTTTAAAGCTTTATGTGAAGAAGGGATGTCCATGGGGCTCTGGTGGGGCACAGGAGATCCTGCCCTCTGGGACATCACCAGGGGCGAAAGAGGTGTCTCTGGGTGCAGATTTCCCGCTGAGCCGCTCATGCCAGGATACATGACTGGCATGCCTCCGGGGTACCAGCATTTGTCCAGCATGGGCAGGTACGCTGCAGCTGATGCAGCTGTTGGGGGGATGAGGTAGAAGGGGAGACAAAATGGGTGCTGGTTAGGGAAGCCCATATAGCTGCCGGGGCTTCCCGCCATGTGACCAGAGAACGCCTCGTCCTCGGGGGATTCAGACCTAGACTTCTTGGCCTGAGGCTCGTCGCCCTCTTGCTTGATGGAGCCATTCTTCCTCTCAGGCCCTGCCTGCTTCAGCTCCCCCTCCTTTGGATGACTTTCTGACCACTGAGATTTGGGGTCACGCTTTTCATGCTCTCCCCCATACCCACTGTCAGTGTCCGTGTCACTGCCACTTTGCTCCCCCATCCCGTGAGGATAAGTCCTTTGGATGACGGGTACACAGTTCTTAGCTGGGACCTCGGATGCCCTTTGGGGCTGTCCAGTGGGTTTCTTCATTTTCTCTGAAGCTTGAGACACGGGCTCATCTGGGTTCAAGCGGCTTGGATGCTGCATGACTTCAGCTGCTACCTTTTGGATGTGGCTGATAACGTGAGAAGGAGACAGATCCCGACTACTTTCTTGACCGGCCAGATAGTGGAGGACCTCTTTTGCACATAAGTGAAATCCAGAGCGGAACATCTCCTCGCTGCTCTCGTCGCCTCCATTGTCAGCTGTTGGATGAGAAACACAAATATTAAAACATTTACTCCTGCAATGTAGCTGCATTTTTTTTATCTGAGATGCAAGAGATACAAAGCACTCAGCTGCTTGTAATTTTAATTTACATAACATTTGGGTATCAAACTTACTTATTTGGAGGTCTTTCTGCAATGCACTTATTTTCTGCTGCTGCTGCTCCAGAAGGTTGCTCAGAGCCTTCACATGCTTGAGAGTGAGTTCCAGCACCACAGCTTTCTCCAAATGACCCAGCGTCTAAAACAGGAAGACCTTCGATAAGCATGTTGATCTTTCTTATGTAACACATTCTGCAGCTGAATAGAGGACAAGCCTCAAACACCCGGGAAGTCATGCAATCCACGTACACACTAAATTCCTAACAAGAAAGCCCTGTTTGAGTTCAGATGTTTTATTCTCAAAACCAGAAATTTAAATATGTTCCTGCCTTCCAAACTTTTGTCTTATTTGGATCAAAAATCTGAATCAAGGGCTGCCATAAAAACTTCTCAGCCTCACCATAAAACATCTTAGATTGTGAATCTGTTTTGCAAACATGCCATGTGCAGAGGACAATACTCACTGTAAGCTTAAGGTGTTCTGGCAACAAATCCTTCAACTGTGCAATGCATTCGTTGATTCTGTCACGTCGTTTCTTTTCGATCAGTCGGTGTGGAAGCTTGTAAGTCTCCTGTAAGGAGTTCACATGTTTTCAGTGACATGCAGGGATTATGATTTAAAAAAAAAATAATAATAATTGAAAACTCGATTTTTGAATTTTAACTGAAATTTACCTTACTGTCATCCCCACGCTTCATTCCCCTTCTGGATTTGTACACATAAATAGGAAAATCCAGCCTTTAGAGAAAAAAGTTAACATTAGTTGATAAATTTTAAGCAGGGTACAACTCCGTACAAAGTGAGTTATAATTTAATATCGTCTTACCCTTGCATTTCAGCGATGTCCAGTGATGGGTGTTTTGGCATACAGGGAGGTGGTTGCGCACTTGTAATCCTCTCCATGTCGCTTAACTGTAAAACCCGTAAACTACTTCAAAAAAGCCTCAAAAGCGTTAGAAATGAATTTCTGTAGTCGCACTTCAAAGCGAGAAAAAAGCATCAAAACAACAGCGATGAAAAGGAGTCAAAAGTATCCGCCTTTATCCAGTGTGTGCGTGTTTTCCCCGCTGTAAGCTGGAGTTGGGCACGGCACAGTGTTGTCACCCTGAGGTCCGGACACAGTAGTATGTCTAGGGAGGCTCCACGCGCGAATGAATGTGTGAGAGCTGGGTGGGTTTTGACTACGTGTTAAACCCTGTGACTGCGGGCACGTCTCTCGGCTACAGACACAGACTCGACACAGTCACATGAGCCTCACGTGTTGGACGGCGCTTTCAACTCCTCACCCTCCCCGCGCGCGCGTGCGTGCGAGCACACACACACACACACACACACACACACACACACACACACACACACACACACACACACACACACACACACACACACACACACACACACACACCTCCCCTCGCGCTGTCACGGAGTACAACCCATTTCTGTAGTAGTCCTCCGCTGGGGCTGAGTCTCGTGTACCACCATGCTCCGGCTCACCAGGCACACCGTGTTTGCAGAGCTGACTGTGTTTACATGGTAGAAAAGTGGAGCAACAGTTTTTCCCACTAAATAGAGGAACGTTGTTTGGTCGCAAGTGTTACAGTATAAGAAATAAAACAGCTTCAATGCAGACCTAAAACACCAGAGCCTGAATTTGGAGTCGAGAAAAAGAGTAATAGTTTTTGTTAAAAAAAAAAAAAAAAAAAAAAATCGATGCTCAAAGCCAGAAACAAAGCTTTTGTTCCACGAGACTAAAGTGTTGTATATTTTAACTCAATGTGCCAAATGTTCTCTGTGATAATCTGAGGTCTGTTGAAGTTACTGTCGGTTTACTTATTTTAACGTGTTAATATCATAAATTGTGTACATAAAATCGTTAAATGGCCCCTCTGTTAATTGTTTGTGCGTGTGACTTTAGTAGGTCCATAAGAAGTTGTTTAAAAAATATATTTTTTATTTTTTTAATCAAGCTATATTTGTAACATCTTGAATGATTGACTCTGAACTCCTTGTACAGACGGGACAGATCATTAAGGCTCGATAATAAAAGCTGTAATTAAGCGAGATGATAAACCACACTACAACTTCTAACACCTAATTTATTGTTTTATTGTTGCCAACGGGGCAATTATTCAGCCTGGCATGTGTCATGCGCTCCCCACGGACACGGTGTAATTTCATACTGTGCCCGACTGCCGTGTGGCACGTGCACCTGCAGCGGGATGACTGTGTCGCTGCTGCGGAGTGTTTTGTTTTCCTTTTTATACCGGCTGCTGTACTGATAGTATTAAACCTGCTTGTACCCAGCGGACTGTCACGTTGAGCTCCTCATGGCCGAGGGAAAACCGTGCAGCGGATCCCTGAAGGTGACGTCATGCGCGCAATCTGCCGAGAGTTCCCGACTGGTCGTCTCGGTTCCCGCCGTCGATGTCCCGAAGCGGCCAGAGGCTAAAGTTAGAAAGTGTCCAAAACAAGGGAGCGCCTGAGAAAGGTGTGTGCCAAAACTCCCTCTCAAAGTCAACAAGCTCATCAGGAATATAAAAGTGCTTGTCAGTCTTTTTGTCTGCGCATGTAAAAAGACAAAGACCAAAAAAAAAAAAAAAATAAATAAAAAATAAAACAAAAAGAACAATTATGCCCATATAAGCATGTTATTCCTCACCTTATATTACGAGCCAATTCCAAATATTCAGTTTTATTTCTTAACATAATCGTATGGTCTGTTTAATTTCTGTAGTAAGTAGACATAAAGAAACAGACTGCACCTGTGTTTTTAGAAATCAGTGCTTATTCCTGATTTCAAGTGACACAGTGCAGCCCAGATGTTTATTATACATACTGTTGCTGTATAAAAAAAATCTCAAACATAAAGCTGTGAAGTAGTTGGTATGGAGATAACTGATGACACTACAACTCACAGTTGTTTGTTGTATCCACAGTTATGGGATCATTCAAATTAGGGATGTCCCGATCCGATCATGTGATCGGAATCGGGGCTGATCAGATCGGAGATCGGGGGAGAGGGAATCAGAAAAAGCCTGGGGCCTTAGTTCTTGTTTTTAATTAAAATGTGTATAATAGCACATCATCATTCATTTAAGAACAGAACTTAATTTGTCATTATAACAAGTACAACAAAATTGCAAACAAGACACTGCAACCTTATTGTCACACACATACAAGGTAATCTTGTGGTGCACCACTGAGAAGCTTTGTTTTTATTTTGTTGATCCAATGCTGCACTAAGTGGAGAAAAAAAAGATATATCCATGTTGGCTAGAATGATACCTTCATTAAAATCACATAAAAAAAAAAACTCAAAGGGCAACATGTAGGAGTTTTTTTTCTTTTCTTTTTTCTTAATGCATTGCTGAAAGATCGGATCGGGAAATATTGGGATCGGCAGATACTCAGAATAAAAAATTGGAATCAGATCAGGAGAAAAAAAACATGATCGGGACATCCCTAATTCAAATGTATTGGAAACTAAGCTCTTTTTATGACTGATCTTGTATTCGAGCGGTCTCAGTATTCGGCTTAAAATTGTGATGTACTTTTCTCAAGACAAATAGCGTATTAGTGACATTGCAGAACCCCTGGCATGAATGTCTTGTGTTTAAAGAAAGGATTTCTCTGGCAGTGAAATGATGGCTCCATGATGTGGCCAAAGTTAGCATTAAACTAAAGTACAGCCTAAATTTCGTTGTTCAGATAGACTGTCTATCATCCTTCGCTGGTAATGTAGTTGTGATTTTAATGTAATTAACAATGTGTTTTCCCACATTATATTTATATTATATAATCAGTTTTCTGTCTTTTCAAACAAACTTTAAACAGGTATATATGCGTATGCGCACGTGTTATTGTCCTTGTGGGACAAAAAAAAGATTCAAAAAGTAATAAATAGACTTTTGATAAGATTTTGAATAAGAACTTCTGGCTCAGCGTAAGAATAGTTTAAAGATATGAGAATAAAAATCTAAATAATACACAAGTGTTTCATTGATTTTTTATGACTCATTTCTCAAAATAATTTGTCATATGATCTCAACATTAAGCACACACAACATGGCGTAAAGGATAAGAACATCAATTTTAATAAACATTTCTACTTTAATATACAAATTGACAGTACATAGATTTTAAGTTATTCTTAACGTACATGAGTAACAGTTCTTTTTCTCCATCTGATTTTCTATACAAAAGCAAAGATAAGCAACAAACTGTACACAAATAGTTTAAAAGGATCCTTCTAAAAGTAGCAGGAAATCTACCAATATATCAGTGAACATGAATATGAAATAAGTGCCTCTGCACAAACAAGAGACTTGTATCAGACCTTAAATGAGGCCAAAAACAGGCACAAATGGAACGAGTCAACAGAAAATTATGCTCATGACTGTTGTTACAGCGAAAGTTACACAACTCCTGAGCTAACTTTGAAAGCATGAGCGATCCTGAATAAATTACACAGTATATTTGAGCGAGGAGACAAACACCCATAAAGTCCCTTAGAACCAAACACTGAATAGAAAGCAATTTATTCTATAAAGAGATAGTACTGAGATAAGACAGCAGTGGAATTTTACAAGTGAGGAAAACTATTGTATGTATTGCTTTCACAATAAACTAATCTATTGAGTGAAGTTCACACTCCGGAAATAAGCACGCTTTTAAGAAATAAATGACAGAAATTCAGTCAACTTAATACAGTCCCTATATTTACGTAAGTAGAAACTATTTTATCCAGTGACATTAAGGTTCAAACAAGAACATTGGCCCACTTTTAAATAAGACAGAACTGATGGAACTTAAATCCTTACAACAATGAGGTTGCATATTTAATTCATTATATTGCACAACATACAAAAATAAGACATTTAATACTGCTTGTTATGCCAGAAATAGAAAACATTTAAATAAAAAATGAAAAACAAATTTGACTATTTCTCTCTGTCCAGTCAGCTAAAATATGTTTCAAGTTCAACTCATAAAGGCCATGTGATGAAGAATCCATCCAATAACTGTAGAAAACATTTGGCACCAATTCAAACTGGACTGAACAGAAAAAAAAAAAAAAAAAAAAAAACATGGGCGAGTGTTACTGTCTGGAGCAACACATGCGTGGGTTAGAGCTACAGATTGCCTTATACCTACTTATGTTACAGTGTTTCCTACAGTGATGAGTTACGCTCACACTCAGTGCAGTTTACGTAGCGTGTAACCTCTGAGTGAAGACGACACACGAGCAGCCGATGCCAAGCTGTGTCTGGGTGCAGTTAGTTGACTCTACGCAGGCTGCTGAGGGTTAACATTCATATGTTGAGGGTGTCCCAACAGGCCGATTCGCTGCTTCTGCTTTCTCTGCTCTGTCATCTGTAGAGAAAAGGCACGAATGTAAAAAGTCATTTCATCTGTACCTCTTTGGCATGCATGTCCTCCTCTGCCGAACAAGCTGGAAACCTCCTACGTCCTTAAATATATATCCATTCATTTATTTATTAAGTTCACTTTTCACAAAAAAACAGACGCAGCACACACTCTGCACACTGCAGAAGAGAAACAGATGCTTTTGAAGTCGAACCAGCAGCGTCTTACACATTTCAGTATCTTCTGACGAAAGCAAGAGATACAAATTACTAATAGTGAAACTCAGTCAATAGAAATTTCAGAGATCAAGCAAGGTACACGAGTCATACCACATGTTCTAACCTTTGTACCAGCCGGTATAACACTGCTTTTTTATTTGCTAAGAACTTTTAAGAAATACAGAGACGTTTTCTCCTCAATACCGAAACAAAACAATATTAAAAGTGAGACAAAGTGCTCTTGTGATGAGTGGAGGAGGAGAAATACAGTGCATCTGAAAAGTACTCACAGCACTTCATGTTTTCCTCAACTTATTGTGTTACAGTCTCATTCAAAAATGGGGGAAAATCCTCAAAATTCTACACACAATACTTTTAATGGCAACGTGTTATAATTTTTTAAAATTATTTTTCAAATTTAAAATTCAAATCTCAGTAGAAATGTTATTAATGCTTAATAGATGATTTAATGCTAAAAAGACATTAAGTGAATAATCAAAACTGTGTGAGCTAATAGGGGTGGCCTTTTCTTGTTTTTGTTTTTGTTTTTTTTTATTAAATAAAAACCCTGAATGAGAACACTGATTTTTTCGAACTCATTTTTCTGTTTTTGCCTCACTTTTACGAAATGCAGATTCCAAATGTCAAATTTATGCTTTGAATTGTTTAAAAGTTTTACAGCTTTCACCCTGTTTTGTTCATGTTCACAACGAAAAGTAAAATCTGACCTCACAATATTTTGTGTACCAACCATGGGACTTCACAAAGTTGCCCCTTGTAGCTTTCAGCAACGCCACAATCATTTCCCCCTGTCTGGGTCAAAATGTCTCCAGTTACATTCACTTCCTCACAGCGAGTTCTCATTTCAAGGGTAAGACATTTTTACAATTCTGTTTACTAGAAACAGACGATTGCAGAAATTGTGAAACTCGTGCGTCTTTTGCCTTTGTACACAATATCCCTCCAAGATTTTCTGACACATGGACTGAAGCTCACTTTCCGAGCTATTCTCCCAAAGCAAATCTTCAAATTGTTGGTGAATGTCCTCTTTTGACCATCAAGTCTTGATGGTTTAATGGTTGGCTGCTGGTTGATGGTAAAGCTTTATTTAGGTTTAGAGAGCCTCATGAGCTATAACCAACTATGACTCATCACCTTTTGCATTGCACCGAGTGAGCTTTGTGTGTAAAGGGCAACGAGCAGCAGACAAACCTCAGACACCATCGGCTATCCACACTTGACGAAAATATGTCTCGCGTCATGATTCCCACACATCATGATTCCCCCACGTCTCACACATCAGGGCTCTCCCATGATGCACTAAAAGACCCTCTCCCTGTTCACAACCTTTGAGTTTGACAAACCTGCTCTTTGAGCTCAGTCAGCTGGCCTGACAGGTTGGACACCAGTTTCATGGTGGACTCCAGCTTCTCTTGCAGATTTCGGATCTCATTCTGCTCCCCATCTGCATCGCTGCTGACCAAAGACATTGCCCTCATTCGTGGAAACCAGTCCAAGTTGTGGTCCTTGTAACAAAAAAAAAAAAAAAGTTGTTACAGCAGGTACACAATGGAACAGATGCATCATATTTCTTGTGTAACTTTCCCGTATTTTTTGCAAGTGCTGCAGCTTTCAAAGAAGTGATTGCAGTTAATGGTGAATTTTATTGTCTCACCATAAACACAACAAAAATGGCAAACTTTGAAACACTTGTAAATGACATGAGAGGAAAAAGAAAAGAAACTGTTACATGCACTGCCTGACAGTAAGTGCTACAGTTACCAAATAAAGACATGGCTTTGATACTCTATCCTCAAGAAAAGACGATGATGATAAACATGAGTAAATGACATCTGTAAGGGCTCTGCACGCATCAATTATAATCAGAAGCCATCATAGTTTTTCAATTAATGGGAGAAAGTTCAAAGTCTCTCATAGTTTTCTTAAGGAGGTTATGTTTTATGGGAGTTTGTCTGTTGGTCTGTGAACAACATAACTAAAAAAGGAATGAATGGATTTTCATGAAATTTTCAGGAAATGTTCAAAATGACATAAGGAAGAAGTGAATAATTTTTGGAGGTGATCCGGATCACCGTCTGGATATAGGACTTTTTTAAAGGATTCTTTATCATTATGAGATAGGGCTGTTTTCACCATATGTGTATATAACTCCACGATAAATGGTCGGATTGCTTTGCAAAACAATACAAGACAAGGTCACCATAAATTCAGACAGATGTTAAAGTACGATCCAGATCCTGGCAATATTCTGGATACTAAGATCCAGAATATGAAATATGTCCTGGGTCATCATAATTTTCAACACTGTCAGGTAACAAATTATGGTACAAACCTGCAACTAACACCAAATTGTAGCAGACAGTCTGCTGAAAGGGAGTGTAACATTAAAGTAGGACTAAAGTGTTGGTGACAATCACAATATGCTTGGTGGAGGTCTGTGCTTGCTGAGTGATTTTCTAGGTCAAAAAGTTTTGGTATTCACATTGAAAAGTTGACAAGAAATCATTAAAAATATCACCATCAGTAGGGGCAAGTTGGGACCTTTTAATGCAACACTTGGACTCATTTTGTGTGCGCTTGTCTACATTATGATTTTTCTTTTGTTTTGACCCACATTTAAAAATCATACATGAATAACATTCAATGATATGCCTTTGTGCCCTTGACACATGATTTGGATACACTTCTTTGGGTTATCTGTAATTAACTGGTTTGAGGCTTTTGACTAGACTTTCAGACTCAATGTGCATTTTCAAGTTATGTTTTCAAAGTGTAAAGGACACAGGGTTGAAGTTTGCTTAACTGATAAGCACACTTAAAATACTGACAGTAGAATTAAGGGAAAAGATATGTCATCAAGTGTGAAATGTCTTTCTTTTACTGTGTTTTATATGTTCTTCTGGAAAGGTTGAACAGATTTTATTAGCTGTGTAGCTATAAACCGCATGACATAGATACTCGCACTTCTGCTTATTGCACTTCTGGTGAGATGCCAAACCTCATTTTGTTACTCTATGTTCAAATAGGTGTAATCACAATAAAGCTGAATCTTATCTCATCTTAAAACAACTTTTAAGGAATCAGTTCAACTATGTTTTTTTTTTCGTACACATTTTGAGTCAGTGTTGATGGTATATTGTGGCAGTTAATGCAATCGATACCACAGTACGTGCTATGCTGCACTCTGAAGTGTCTTGTAGCTAAAATGTGAAACACTGATAATGAAAAAATCATTGTGAAAACAGCTGGATATTCCAGTCCAATTTTTTCATTATTTTTCACGACATCCTCTGTTCTCATGATTTAGAAAGGTTTTCATATTTCTGCAAGCTAAGTAAATGTGCATCACAAGCAAGTTCAGAGACTGAAAAAAATTCCCAATGAGACAAGGTGCATTTCTTCTGAGTCTATGTCAAAGGAAAGCTCTTTTCCCTGAAGAACAACAGGTTTTGCAGCTGTGACACTTCCTGCTCAGCAAACATTTTTGACTCTGTCACCGACTCATAAAAAAACTGATTAACATGAAAAGACAACTCTCTGAGCAAATTCCTTAAAAATATCAAAGTATAAATATATACAGTATGATTTGAAAAAAAGTTACTTTCATTAAGTTTCATTTAGACACATTTACTAATCTAAATTAATCAACTACCTGGCTTGACACTGAGCAGACCATGGTTACAAACTGTTAAAATGGGCTGATGGTGTGAAGTTATAGGTCATAAACTTCTGTTAAGAAAAACAGGAAGTGGTACAGGTGGCGTGGGACCATTTAAAAAGATTCAGTGACTGACATCATTTTCTGTAATTCTTTTATGAACCAACATATCTTATAAAACTATTTATTTTAAGATGTTCATGACTAAATTAAACAGTTACATCGCAGCATTGGAGCAATATCACAGATATCATTGGGCGCTGTTTGAACGTGTTTAAAGTAAAGCAGTAACATACAGTCCAATTCCCAAACAGCTGTGACTCTGTATGAACAATGTTGATCATTTAATATGGTGCAACAAGTCACATTAAATGACAAGAGTGAAAAACTCTTCTTTAAAAAAAAAAAAAATCTTTTTCCATATTTGATGCTTTTGACATGTTTTAAAATACACTTGGAATAACATCAGCCAACTTGTCAGTTAAGTTTGCAACAGGTTAGAAATCATATTTAGTCAAATCAAATCACATTCTGCGTGTACCACAAAACAACTCTGTAATAGAAGAGTCTCTGAGTTAAACTAGCCTGTCTGCAATCATGATTTTTTTGGCCGTTGAAAACATTTAACCCATTATTTAATCCAACATCAGCAGAGACTAGTACAATATTTTCACTTTAAAACTTCAGAAACTGGTTTCTCTGGCTCCTAAATATGTCCAGAGTGTTCTCGCTTTCACTCTTTGACATTCTTAAATGCATTTTAACACCACAGGCTGTTCCTTTTAAAGCAATTTGGGGGCAAAGGATACTGCCAGTCTCCTCTTGTAAGAGCAACTCTAACCTCTGGGTCACAGCCGCAGAATTACTCTTAAACTCTTCACCATATAAAAACACATCCCGCACCTCTGCACTTGCCATTTGCCCCTAACTGGGAGGAAGGATGCTGGAAGGTCCTCAAGGTCTCTGGCTAGGAACAGAGCTGTGCGAAAGGACAGGACTGAAAAAGTCCCCAGTTTCTAGTGGTTGATTTGGATACAGATGTTCGAGTGAGTAGGCCGTCTAAACCACAAACCAGTGGTAGGTCAGAAGGCAGCCAAAGGGGAATTACACAGCACTAACAAAACAGCACACACTTATTCTGAAAGGAGGAGTCAACGGCTGTGAGCGGGTTCCACTTCCTGAATGCAGGGGGACAAAAGCTGTGTTTACCTAGTTCACCTGCTAAATCCACTACTGGTTTTAGTGCTTATAATCAATTAATAGTGACTTATAATTAAGTCATGTTTATATTCATCAGTTGGTTAAAGGTCTCTCCATTAGAAAAGAAGTCATGACCAAAAAATGAAGACGCTTTCAGTCACTTATTTGTACATAGTGAGAGTATATAATCTCTTACTATGTAGAATAAGCACATTCTAAAAACCCAAAGTTAATTTTCCTATTCATGGTTTGGTGTGTGAAACCAACGTGCACGTTTGTTTGACGACTTCATCACCAGCAGCGCTACCTCCTTTCCATCCCTAGTGTTTACAAACCAAAGCATTTCCAGTAAACTGAGAAGTGCAGCTATGAATAAAGATTTAACTTCACTCTGGTTCAATGGAAATGACGGAAGTATGTCTTTCATTATTAAAACCACATTGCCATAACAGAGAAACAGGATGCCGTGTGGTTAAAACAGCAACATAAAACGTCACAGTCATGCCGCAGGCCACCTGATGAGCTGACAGCCCACTCATTTAAAAAAAAAAAAAATGCAAACACCACCACACATCTAAATTAGACACAGAGAGGATATGATTTCAACATATTTTACTCTTCTTAGGGAAAATGGTGTGCTCAATGTCATTTTTATGGTTGAGGATGTTTTCAGTCCGTTTATGATGCTGAAATATCCAGCTGCTTTTAAGATGAAAAGAATGAGGGCAATGAGTGTGAATCAAGACTCATCTTTTTACACCTCAGATTTGACGCTCTATTCTCAGCTCTCTTCATCATTGACGTCAGTCCCAGTCATTGTCAGAGTAGCCTGACCTCCACTCCCACTTCTGTTCTGTTGGTCTTTCATTATAACTGCATCAAATACAAGCTACCATAATGTAATTAATGACAACTTAATATTTGACAACATGTCCTTCCAGACAGAAAAATTTGAATAAAAACGAAGAGGAGACATTGATGGGTAAATGTTTAAATGTGATGAGTTTTTTTCCCCTCACTGACTTCTGAGCTGCCGTAACAAAAGAAATCCCCCTGTCTTATCTTAACTTGTTTGGCTTTTGTTTTAAACCAGTGCATTTGAAATGATGATTTTTATCACATTATAGGTATCAAAAATTAGACATGTGTCAAGAAATACAGTATTTTTCTTTTTTAGACATGTTTAACACAATTATATTAAAAATAGATAGTCAGTCATACACTACTTTTTTTTGCCTAAGAAAAATCATAACTCAATCAATCACAAAGTTCTCTTTTTCTATTGCATATCGTTTTTTTTTTTAATGGTTCCTGAATATTAAAAAGTACAACTCTACATTCTGGCGTGGCTTCTTGGATTTCCTGTTGTACCTTCCATCCACCATTGCAAATAAATCTAGAAAAAAAGGAAACATCTCCTGAAAAATTAATACAAAAACTATGAAATCTGTATCCTTGCATGTAACACAACTGAAGACTGTAACACAATATTAATTTTAAAGATATACGTTAAAAATATGTATTAAAAACTGTGCTTTTTTCAGCCCTCAGACAACAAGACATCTTGGTCACACTCGCATGTGAAGCTGAGCAGTCATGTTAAGGATGATAGAGTCAGGTGACAGGTCATCGGGGTCTTTTGCATCATGTGTGCCCTTTCTGTTCAGTCTGACCTTACTAAGTCCTGGTCAGAACACACCCTTGACAAACTCATTTGGGCCCAGAGGGGCGCAAGGTTAATGGGAAAGACGATGGGGGTTAATCCCAAATCAGGTGGTTCCTCACAAGACTGAGTGTAGCAGATCAAGGTAAAAAGCAACTGAGTGGGCTAAACGGCAGCTAATGAGAAACTGTGTCAGAGACTGACTGCAGTACAAGTGCGTCAGGGAAGTAACCACATCAGAAGAAGGGGCTTTCCTTTGGCAGTTAAAAAAATTGTTTAATTGCTCATGGGCCACAATTTTGACGGTAGAACCAAAACACTGCTGCTACTTATTTTTCATTTTGGTAATTATTTCACATTTTCAGTCTTACCAGATTAAGCGTGCTGTGCATGTGCGTACGTGTGTTTGAGTGACTGCATCTTTCAGACTAAAATGCTCTATAATTGCAATGCTAAGTCCCCATACTAAGATATTTAGCTTTCACGTGTTTTGCTTTAAAATTATATCAAAATTTTCCTGTTGTCAGTGATGTCTTTGGAGGAGAATTGTACAAAAGTACCAAAAAATAATCTCCCTCAAGAACAAGTTGTTCATTGTGTTTTTTAATTAAAACCTTTTTTAGACTGCATTTCAGACAGCTGGCTCAAGAGAAGAATGGAATGGATCCCCAAAAATAAATCTTTAGTGTCGTTTAAATTAATTTAATTTTTTCTTATTTTTTTCAATGGAATGAATAACTTATTCCCCCAATACAACCACACATTTAGTTTCTATATTCTACAGCAATCTTTTACACTGCTGCTAAACAGAAATCATTGGGCCATGTGAGGCCTGTGTGTGTGCATGTGTGTGTGTGTGTGTGTGTGTGTGTGTGTGTGTGTGTGTGTGTGTGTCTAACGACTGGAGCAAAGCACGACTGCTTCATGGGATTAACACATTTCATGCCGATAGCAGCCATTGTCTGAAAGTTAATTCTCCGTTCACCGAGCAGACTGATGTGATAATACTTTGGAGGGATTCAAGGTCACGGAGTTAGGGATTACATAACGCTACCTTCTTACTCTGGCCTGATGAGTTAGAAACAAGAAACACGGCCCATGAAAGTTTCTGAGAAATAAATGGCCTCAAAAACAGCTGTACAAACATCTATGAAAAATTAATCATGCTGCACACAATGTGCAAGAAATGAGGGATAACCTCAAAAAACACCACGACTGAAAGTGTAACATGTTTTCATTGTACTTAATGTTGAATCGCTGAGGAGAAAAACCTATTTGCTAAAACAAACAATTAATTTACTCTAAAGTGTTTTTAAAATTAACTGACGACTTGAAATTGAACATTTCTACTTCTTTGGCAGGAAAAAACACCCAAGGGAAAACACTCAATCTGACACACCCAAAGAAAAAGGAAAAACAGATCTCCCTGATTTGAAGATTTTTTCCTTTTTAAGTCAAGATTAAACCCTTGGAATTCGAAACAAGTTCATTGAATACTAGCCAACAAAAAATCTATCAAGTCTTATAAATTCTGTATAAAATATTTGGATTATATCTCATTCCAAAACCTGGACTACAATAAGAGGAGAGTGTAAACCATGATTACATACAAATAATCCAATGGTGTGTTTATTATCCAGGGTTTAACAGCCTATAAAGAGATTGTTGGTTTAATAAGGATGATAACAGGAATAAAGACAGAAAAAACCTTTGGGGGAAAAGTCTTGTGAAAAAGGAACACTACACAAAACAGAACAAGTCAAAGAAAATGGGTAACAGAGAGTGACCCACCAGTATAAAGTAAAAGATGATTAAACATGAGTCAACCTCACTGGAAAGGCACCAACTGTTCAGCCCATGCTTGAAGTTATTACATGTTAGGGAAGTGAGAGTTTAAGAAAGTCACTCACTGAAATTTTTTCTCACAATGTGCCGGGGCAAGATTCTTCTTACTCTCAAAACATTATTATCAACATCTGCAAGAGCCTCTACAATTTAGCACATTAATCTTAGTAAATTTTAAAACAAGCTTGCCATGAATTTTGTTTCTGCTTGCAAAAAAAAAACACCCCCACAATACAGGAGTTTATTAATTAAACCACAGTCATATTATTATTATTATTATTTTTATTATTGTTGTTGTTTTTATTATCATTCAATTAATTAATTTTGACTTTTGTCTTTTACTGAGTGCACTTTATTTGTTCCCTGATGTCTGTATTCTCAGGAAGTTGGGCCGTGTGCTCTTGATTTAACAGCTTATCCCTAAACATGTGTGGGAGTGCATAAAAAAAACCCCACATATGGTGACATGTCAACGTATGAATTTCAACCTTACCCTGATCATCTCAGCCACATAGCTCTCTGGACCAGTGTACTCTGTGGAGTCCTTCACCTTCACCAGGACAATGAAGAACAAGTAATGCCACATGTTGTGCTCAACTTTGATGTGTTCCTCAAAGGTGACCGTCTTATTGTCAAACTTGTCTCTTTCCAAACCTGAAAAATAAGGGACACATTAGAGTGCTTTAATTTCCTAGAAAGAATGGAGAAATACACTTAAGTCTGCAAAAATGGTGTAATCTTTCTTGTGACCCATATGTGGTTTCTAAAAAACAAGAGGAAATTGGATCACAAGGTTATGGGCAGTTAAAACGTCAGATTTGTTAGAATCATCACCACATCCTTACATTTCATCAAAAGAGGAATAACCCTCCTTTAAGTTTCCCAACACAGCAGGGAGACTGACTAGAACTGATGATCATTTGGATGTATAAGCAATACGTGATGATTGAAGCAGATGTCATCTGAGTGATTGTACAGTTAAAAATGGTCAGGACCTATATGGCAACAGGAAGAAACACTTCTCCTCCACAGCAGCAGCTACCATGACTAACCCTTCATTCTGGGAAGAGGAGGCGTTGAGTTGTTTATACTACCCAGAAAACAGCCCCCATTTTTGCACGGGGACCTGATGCGCAACTGCAACGCTGCATCAGTGTGCTTGTACAAGAGCAGGCTTGGGGCAGATCAATCATGTGGTTTCTCTTTATTTCATCAACATCTGCAAACCACATACTGCCAATTCTGGTTTACAGCTGCACGTTAAGTATCAACAGTAGCAAAGCTGCACTGAACTGTACTAAATTCTGTTGATTGAAACACACGAAGGGAATATGACTGCTGTGCATCGGTGACAGGAAAGTGACAGAAAAAGGTCACAGAGGTCATGAAGCTTGTTTCTTATAAGTCCATAAAACAGCTCCGGCTTTTAGTTGAATGCTGATCATGCATAATAGCTACGACTCAGGAACAAATGTGACCCAGGCAGTGAACATACTGTCCTTTTAAAGTATGAGTAACTATCTTTATAAAATCCTCACATCATTTCCTTACCGCAAATAAAACATGTAGTCTTCAGGATTTCTTCTTTTTTCTGCTTCTCACTCCTCAGGTCAGCGAATGTATCGATGATAACACCAAAGATGAGGTTGAGGACAATGATGATGACCATGAAAAAGAAGAGCAGGTCGTATATCACCCTGGCTGCAAAGAGGGGCTCCTGTTAAAGCCAGAAAAGTGAAGACATGTCAATGCTATTATCAACTGGCGCAAAACAAGAAGTTATTTATCTATTTAATCATTTTTTGATCAAGCTATCAAAATGTCTGGTTTAGCTACAAATGGCTTTTAGTATCTTTTTTAAGAAAAGGGACAAAAAAGTTAATGTAATTCATGGCATTGCGACTTCTTTATGACTGAATATACATTCAACCGAATACTGGATTAGATGTCAAAAACAACATGTAAACAAACATTGTTACGTTTAAGTGTTGGTGGTCCCTAGCTCTTTTTATTTTAGCATTTGAAATGTGGGAAAACATGTAACTTTACTAAAATACAACAGAGGGTTAGTGCATTGATTATTTAGAGTGAAAACATGATCACATTTTCTTTTTGATGATTAAGTTTAGGACGACACTCTTGTGAAAGTTTAGTCTGGATTACTAAATTATATGACCTTTTGCAAATGTATTGTCACTATGATGCATTTCCTCCTCCACACATCCTCACTCAAATGTCCTGAATACATATGATGATCATGTTTATCCAAAAGCACTGCCCCACACCTCATAGACAAACATATTGTTGGTGTCCTTAAAAAAACATCTTCCTCCTCCTCCAGCTCTCTCATGCCATCACTTCCCAGTGCTCCCAGTTTAATCAGTTTGTTTTCTTTACCACCTCTTAAGTTTTAGATGATTTCATAAGCTCTCAATCCTAGCACAGTTTTCACTGTTCAACTGTCTTTTACATCTCATCATCCTTGAAATGGTTGGCCAAAACCTCCACCAACAACACTTCTAGCAGTCAGTAAATACAACATCTCCTTCTTGCCTTATTACAAATCATCTTTCCTGTAAAATTACAATTTATGAATAAATAAAACTTGTTTCTCCTGATTTGATGAGCACGACTAAGGAACACTATAGGTCAAGCCTCATTTCAACACATGTCAAGGCAGTGAGAAAATTCCTCATCCCAGATTAGTAATTTTAATTCTGGCATGTTTGCAGTTATGACAGCCCACTGAGTAACCTCTCTGAACTCTCAAGGGTTCATGCTACATGCTTTAGCCCTTGTTTCCTTTGTAACAGTATTCTCTGTCTTGTGAGACTGATTTAACCAACCATTTGTTCTTGGGTCAAATGTGTTTTCCTAAAGTTGGAGTTTAAAAGATTAAATCAAGGACTCATTCAAATGTTGAGTTATATAAACTCTGACTTCTTCAACTCAAAGTAATCTCTGTGTCTGTGTAAAAATGTCAAGTTTACTTTTATTTTAAAGGAGGACAATTTCAAACCCCAATCAGAGAAATTGGACCATTTGGTACAACTTTCTCGTTTCCTCATTGTTGTGCTCTCTGTGCTTCGTACCTCCTTGGATGGTCTCCGCAAGACATCCCCCACACCTCCTCCACTCCTGAGGCCGTGACTCAAAACTGTGACAATGCACATGAGCAGGGAGTCACATGTCCGCTCCTTGTCCTCAATCACCACGGCTGACGGTTGGACGGCAAGGGAAGCTGTAGAGACACGACAACACAGTTTGTCATTTCTTTGTCTGCCAGTGAACAAGGCCTTTAAACTGAAGTCCCTGTAAAAGGGGGAGCTGCTCAGACCTCAGGCTGAATATACAGGTAACAAAATGCATGCAGTTGAAAACTTGCGACACACTTCATTATTGGTTTATTGAATTATCTCATCAGAGCAAAAGTGGCGAGAGGGTCCTCAATTATTCACAAAAAAGTCACCGGACTACCGTCACAAGCCAAGCTGTCGCCAATGTTTAACAGAGCCAGGGGTCTGACCCCAGGAGTTTGGGGATTCTACATGGTTGGCTGGTTTAATTTGATTGGAGAGTTTTCCCATCAAGGTCAGGAGGTTCAGAAGGTTTGCAAGGACCAGTTGTTTGCAGTGAGAGACCCTCAGCGCCATCCCCAAGTGGACCCAATGACCTGCTTGTACCTGATGGTGATTAAACCATGACCTTTCACCCCTGGGCCCCTACCTCACGACTGTGGCTCAGTCCCCGGAGACACACATTGTGCTCCACAAGTCTAAACCCACAACATTTCACCCAGCTTCTTGAAAGACCCCAGTTGGCTGAGCCAGTTTTAATCCCATGACTAACCCAGTGCCCAGATTAACAGCTTGGTAGAATCTCTCTCTCGGGCTGAGTCAGTTGTCTGCGTGAACACGTTGACCTTGCGTACGAGCTCCCACTTAGACAGACAGACACATAGTCACATATAAACACTTGGAATTCCCTAGACACATGCATGAACAAACACGTGGATTCCGTCTCAAAGGAACCCTTTGACCTACCATCCATCATGGCCTCTGTTGAACAGTTTTCCCCGTTTTCTTTCTGGCACGCTCCCCCAGAGAAGAACTCTCCGACCATGCTGGCCCCATGCTCTGCTCAATGGTAAGAAATAAGACACTGTCATGCCACAGGAAAAATCAAATGCAAATTTTGTGATGCAAATGAAATAATGTCCTATATACACAGAAATTATCAGTGAAAAAAAAATGCATGATAACTGAACTGGACACACACTTTGTATCAACTTCTAAGCTTTTCTTTGACTGCATCTTTTCAAAAACAACTGTGTGTCTACTTGTGTTGCAGAAAATATCGTCATTTTGTCTGGATTTGGGAGTACAGGTAATACGTTTCCAGTCAGCAAAAGACTAAGAACAACTCTTTGTATGAACAAACCTAATGTTTTGTTGGGTATCCTGTCCACAGCCAAAATGAAATCGTCTTTGAAGAAGATGTAGCCCACGATTGAGAAGAGGTAGACAAGAATAAGAGCCAGCACGGCTGTCAGGACAATGGACCGGCCATTTCGGGTCACACTCTTTATAACATTCAGCAGGGTTTCTTCTCGGTAGACCAGATCAAAGAGCTGCAAAGACGAGAAAAATAAGAGGGATGAAAACAGAGAACTGTATGTGTTAAATGACATTTGCTAAATGTTTCAGTGAACAAAATATGTTTTAATGTGTCAAAAATACCTTTATTACTAATTACTTACTGCTTAAAATGTCTACTACTCTTTGTGGTTAATACATACCATAAATTCTGTGTCACAGAGAAAATAAACAATGAAATGTGCCCACTGTGGGTGTGTGGTTTTGATTATAAGTTTTTTGTGACCCTACTTACAAGCAAGCTGTAAAAGAAGACATGGACGAAGACCCCCAGGCCACAGATGATCAGGTAAAGGAGGTGGTACAGGAACTCCACATCCATGATCATTGCTAAGTAGCCACGGGTGAAGGTTCCACGGTTCCCAACAAAACTCATCAAGAAGATCACCTTATTGCAAAACTGTAACATAATGGACAGAGCAGAGGCAAGTGAAATAAAACCAGGGGCCGTTTCACTGAAGAGTGCACAATACACAAACTGGTATGGGCTGGCATTGCTGTGTTTGCATGTTTATACATGATTTCTATACAGCCTTGAATCAAAGCAAGTGACAGTGTGCCCACCTCCTCAATATCTTATATAACACTCTGGACTTACTGTTTTCCTGAACATTCAGTAACTGATATTGAGGTGATTTTTAGCATGTGACATACATCCTTGCCTCCCCAAATCTTACCTTGTTTATGCCCATTTTTTTCAGAGTTGTAAGGCATATAATTTCATCAGTTGAGTCCCTCTGAATCATGGATTTATTTTTTCCGTTTTGTACTTTGTTTTGAGGAAAATATTATTTCCAGACTGGCAACAATTGTTGCCGGTAGTCACACAGCTTGTCACTTGGTCACTTAATAACCATATAAAAATAATAATAGTTATTATACTAATAAAGTTACAACACAGTAATAACATAGTTATAACATATTTCTTTGAAAAAAGGTGGTGTGTGTGGAGGGTGGTAGGTGTGGGCACTGGCTATGGTAAGTCCTTGTGTGTCAGGAAAAGTGCGCCTAACATGTGAGCAATCCTGCAGTGTTTTCCTTAGTTTTTGACTAGCTATGTGCCCACCGGCAACTTTTGTTGCAACTTACAGAAATACACCCATGAACAATAAAATATTTATCTGAGGTTCAACTATTTGGGGGAGGGTTACTCTAGAGACTTGAATGATTAAATAGTTATAAATATGTTTGGGGAAAAATCATGAGAAATTTATGAAAATTGGCTCTTTCCAGGACGATTTGCATCCACCATGTCTTCTGCTGAATTAGTAGCGCTGAGTTTTTTATTGTAAATAGAATTCACAGTGATACATTTTGCCTCACTGGCAACAATTGTTGCCAGTGAGGCAAAACGGGTTAATTAACTGTTTTATGTTTACAGTGGTAAAGCACCTTTACATATAACACTGCCTATGATAGCTGTAAAAACAACAATTGTTGCCTCTGTGACACCCTTATGGACACTTACATTAAAACCACCCAGCAGGAACAGAGTAGGCTCTAGGCCTACAGAGAAGATGAGACGCAGGATGGTTGAGGCAATGAGCGCTCGGATGCCGTGAGGCTGAGGCAAGACGATGACTATGGCAAGAGAAACCAGCATGGCCATCCACAGCAGTGCAGAGAGGTGGGGCTCCAGGGTACCTGTGGAATCAATCGTGACAAAAATATAAATGATACAGACAATCATTTTAGAAATCATGAGTAAAATAACTAGAAATAGCTTTTTTATCATGTCAACCAGATGTTAATCACTTACGTAGGGTTGTACACCATTTCTCTTCAACAGATATTTAATATATATGCATGAAAAGAAAACCATATTTTTTATCTTAAAAAAGTGAAGCAAAACAGACCAAAAATGTATGTTTTGTTCCAGTGCCAATGTTGTGAAAAAGACCTAAACACAAACATAAACCTTTGAGTTTCTTACTTATCCCCAAACATTACAGTGTTGATTCATTCTAGGTACATCCCTTAGAACATTTCTTCATGATCACACTGATTCAGCATATCATACCGTTTGTGCCCAAAAGGCGTGATTTAAATAAGCTTTGCTTTTATATCTACTTCAAGGGACTCTGAAGACTATCTGGAAAAGCTGGGGTTTTTCCAGGATAAAGACTCGACTCTTAACAAGGTGTGTATTTCTTATGATGCAATTAGACTGGATCTTTTTATAACTTTAAACTTTTTTCAAGACAATGTAACAGGGTACAAAGTGACAAGGTATTGTATTGTTTGTAGTTACCTAGTGCTACTGAAACATGACAACAAGTAATCTTTGTGAACGTAGTGCTACTCGGAACCCAGTGCTTTGAGACGTGTCGGTGGCATGTAATGTAAGAGAATCCCGGTCATGTTCAGTGTTTACAACCTCACCAAACAGAGCTAACGTAACCTCACTCTTCATTTTATTGATAGACTCAAGTTTGAACAGACCACTGCAGAATAACTGCTGAATGTGGGTTGAAATGAACAATCGCAGAAACAGATTAGCTTGTGTTTTAGCCTTTAGACCGTATGCTATCCCTCTCCTGTTAAGCTTTCTCTGTTGTTCTGTCCTTTTTCTTTTTGATAATTCAGTTCCTGTGTCCACCAGAACTACAAAGTCAATCCAAGAAATTATCTTCAGAGAGAAGTAAAACTCTCTCTTCTCACAGTTAAACTTTGTCAGCTGGCATAACATTGTCATAGAGACTGCGTGCCATAAATCAGGTTTACAGATGGTTCTGGATGACCTGGACAGAGTAACTGAGAAACAGCATTTAGAAATAACCTAGACCTACCTACACTTTCAAAATCACTCAGAAAGTCCTTGGGAATTTTGAGGCAAAAATAAATAAATGAATAATAAATTGTTATGCTTTGAAGAAAAAACACAACTCTTAATTTACTATTTGTGAATGATTGCTGCATCTCAGCATTCTGACAAAACTTGCATACAGAAATGTGTGTAAGTATGCACAGCATTTAGTCAAGGACAGCTAAAACAACAAAAACAAAACAAAAATAAAAATTAAGGTGTAATATAATGCAACATAAACCTAGCACCCACACATTTTTAGTATTTCTTTTGATCATTAATCTCTTATTAATTGAGAAAAGTTTAAAACTGAAATCTAAAAATTTAGTTATCCACGCACTGAAAAATGAGCTGTCCTGTACGCTCAGACCAACAAGTGTCTCCTGAATTAAACTCACCAAACAAGTTCGGTAGATTTATGCACAGTAAAGAAAGAAAGCAAACGCTCAAAACCTTTGAGATAAACATGAAAATCATGCCCCCTCTGGAGGTTTTAGATACAGATATCCTTTTATGAGGGTCAAGATAGTCAAGACATTTTCAGCCCACAGGATCATGCCTGCAGTGTTTGGTCCAATAACTTCTATTGTATGTGAATTTTTCCTTTTAATGCAAGATGATGTTTCAGAGAGAATTCATTATCTTTCCTGTGGTTGTTTCAAACTGGGTTGAGATGATAGTATCAGTGGTTCCACACATGAACTCAAGAGTTTTAGAAAACCATCATTAGTAAAGCTGCATGTGTGTTTGCATGCATACATGAGTGTGAGCTGATTATAGATGAAGCAGCTACCATTGAAGTTCTGTGAAGTGTTATCATCAGCTCACGAGGCTGAGTGCCACATCCTGACCAGCCTGCAATGGAGAGGTTTTGTATTATCTCTACTTCATTTGAAACTTATTTTCCGCCTTGTCTATACATGCAATAATCTTTTTTCAAATGAGGTCATCCAGGTTTTTTTTTTCCTTTGAGGTACCAAAGCACAAGCTGGGCTTCTACTTCCAACCCCTTCCTTGTGAGGCCTTTTCCTCGCCTTACTGTGTACACATCACATGACAGGTA
Organism: Halichoeres trimaculatus; assembly: GCF_033239565.1. Lineage (NCBI taxonomy): Eukaryota > Metazoa > Chordata > Actinopteri > Labriformes > Labridae > Halichoeres > Halichoeres trimaculatus. The sequence continues at coordinate 15,434,135 of NW_027437179.1, read as the reverse complement.
CTTGTTACATAACCCAGTTGGCTAAAAATACACTTGGCTCCAGCTAAAGTCATCAGGGATGGTTCTGCATCGTAACAGGATGCTTGTGGGCTTTAACTTGGCATCCAAGCCAGACACAGTCGCCTATACGTCACATACATACAGTGACCATTCATGTCTATTTCTCTCTTACTCTCTTCGTTGAGGAACCAGCCACCACACTCCACAAGCTGTGCACTATTTACTCCACACACTCAAGTAGATGTGCGTGATGAGAGTTCAGGCTTTTATATAAACATAAACACAAGTTTAAAACACTGCCAGAAACTTTGCTGTTTGAGTTCAGGGCTCGTATGCACGTACAGTCATTAAACAAACGTTCGGTTATGGAACCTGTCTGGCTGCAGTGTTAGCGACATGCATGACTGCAATAATCTGCTCGTTAACTAATTACACCATGAAAGTGATGCAGGTGGAGATTACGTCATATTTAAAGGGAACCTCCCGGGAAACCCCATCAAACAAATTCAAACTGCGCATGCCTTCCGCTCATAAACAGCGATAAACTTGACGAGTGGTTACGAGAAAAACATTTTTCAGCAGAAGAAATGTGGATTTTATTACAAGAATACACATGGACGGACAGCTGTTCTCCGTGAGTCAATCAGGTAAACAAAAAGAAAGAGAAAGTTTGGCGATCTTGAACAGAGTGAATGGGTGTAGTATTTCTGAGCGCACAGTAGAAAACCTTAAAAAATAAAATCAGTAATATTAAAGCTGCTTTGTGGAACAAGCACCGCAGCAATGCCCTAGTACCTCAATGAATAAGTCTTAAAGCAGTTTATGAACTTCAACATTTCACCACAAACAATCTGGGAAGGACCTAGATATATAAAAGCAAGTTCGTCTCACTTATCTCATCTGTTTACTAAAAAATGTTGTGTCTCCTAAATCTAAATTTAATGTGTGGCTACATCACCACCTTTCCTTAGGATTGCCCACTGTCTTTGCCAGTGGCGATTGCTCTAAGACTGTAAGGGTAGCTCAGCTTCCCCTAAAATGTCCCCAAAAAAGTGGTGATGTGTTCTGCTGTGTGTACATTTCATTGACAAAATATGCGCTAGAATTCCTTAATCTTTTGTTCAGAATCAGCTACCTATCACAGGTAACTGACTCGACCTCCTTCTCATTCATCCCCACAGCGTCTCAGAGCTTTAACACAGTCGGTCGCTGAGTGTCTTCTGACTAAGCGGGGAAGTGTAGAGTGGGTTGTTCCACTGTGGAAACTGGACGGTCATTGGATAAACGCTGGGCTTTGTCCCGCCCATCGGACGCTCTCTGGGGGTCTATGAGGCAGTGGACTGGCCTGGACGCTGGGCTTCTGCATGATGATTGGATGATCTGTCTGAGGCCAAATCCCCTTTTGATTCACAGTGAAATGAGCCAGTCAGCGATCTTGAAGTATAACCCTCCACCAGAGCGTCTATTGAGTTTTACAGTCACTTTTTCTGGACTGATCCGGAGGCTTTACCGATCCCCAGCGAGTTTACTTTTCTTAAAAACGACGAGCGTTGTGTTTAAAGATTCTCTCTCTTTTCACCAATTAGCAGCTACAGCTGCGGAGCTTCTCCCCCTGTCACTCACACTTACAGCCTGTCGTAGTCTCACGTAGCAGCTCCAGCTGCTAACAAGCTGGCACATTAAGATAAATAAATAAACAAATTTATGATGTAGGCCTGAAAAAAATGAGCTCCCCCCCCCCTTGACTGACCAGCAGCCGCCACTAGTCTTTGCATAGTTAGTCTCAAACGATAACGCAACGCGCAATGTCTGCCTTTAAACAGCCGAACAGACGCTGTAATCCTGCTGTTAGCGCATGTAATGTTGGGGTATACCTCCATTAAATTTAACACTCTTTTTAAATGCATACTACTAATCTTTTTTTTTTCCCCTGTTAGTACAAATCGTCTGTTTTCCTCACTAATGTCTGCTGTAAAGATCAGTATCAGGTTGAGACTGCGGCACTTTACGTAAGGTCATATAAGACTGGGCTCCTGTTGGTCAACACCCACCTGAAATCAACATCACAAATAAAGCATTAAAACATGGAATCGGCACGTAGCCAGGGGCTGTTTTCTATGACTATTTTAGAAATGACTGATAAAGAAAAAAAGTTTCCAGCCACAGTTTCACTTTAAACAAACCATCTGAAGTCAACACCCACTGACAGAATTAAGTGAGGTTTGGTGCTTACGAGTAGACCATGTTGTTGATGTCATCAGTGCATCCAAAAAAACAAGCCTGCATTTGAAAACTAGAGCTGGGCCGGTGACAAGTTTGCAGAAACATTAGACATGAACTGTAGTACACAGGAAAAGCTCACTACAGGTGTCAAGCAGTGTGCCTGAATATGAACAAGAACAACTAGACTGTTACTGTTTGTAAAGTAATGTTTACATTGTTTGGCTCATGAAGCCTTGAATTTGGAGTTTGTCCCTGCTGCTTTTTTTTTTTCTCGAGGTAATAGTTGGTTGGATGAGGGTGTTATTAAGATATTAAAATCATACTGCCTTTGCCCCTTATTAGTTCATGATTTTGTGAAAGAGCGATTGCACTGTTTTTTTTAATCACAGATTGTGGTTCTTCTGGCACCGCTGTGACTAAAGCTACATATCTGGATGGATATTGTGTCCACCTTGCTAATTCCTTTGTATAATTTGGACAGAACTTATGTAAGAAATGCAAATGAGATCAAAAATGATCTTTCATTTGACTATTACAGCGCTGTTGCCTCACAGCAAGGTCACCAGTTCAGGCAAGGTGGGCCTTTCTTTGTGCAGTTTGCATGTCCTCCCCGTGCATGTGTGGGTTCTCTCCATGTACTCCAGCTTCCTCCCACAGTCAAGAAACATGCTCATCAGGTTCACTGATGATTCTAAATTAACTATAGGTGCAGGTGTGCGTGAAAGGCTGTCTGTTTCTGTGTGTCAGCCCTGTGATTGACCGGCGACCAGTCCAGGGTGTTACCTGCCTCTTGCCTGAAGGACAGGCTCCAGCCACCCAGGACCCTGAACAGGGTAAGCAGTAGAGATGAATAAATTAATAGATGTTAGAAAGTATTTAGGTTTATACACTAAATCTAAGTTTATCCTCATGCAGGGAACTCACTTTTGTTTAAAGCCAGCTTCCAGGACTTGCAATTTCTGTAACATCTATGATAGCTTCACTTCTCAGTGCCTAAGATCACCTTTTTTCCATCTATGTGTATGCACTGGTACTCCTTTTATATCCAAAATAAGTAAATAAACAGTGTTTTTTTTTTCTACTTGACACTGGCGAAGTGTCAGGCCCACAGTAGTGCCCTGGAATGAACTACTAAGCTCTCAGAAGACCTTTGACACCAAGAACCACATCATGTTTCCAGAGCTTGGCTAACAACCTCTTTTTGTCTCTTGTATACCGCTGTTAGGAAGTTAACACAAAAGGGACCGCGCCGTTTGACCCCACACGGAACAATTGAAAGTTTATGCAAATCACAATGTGTGTCTTCTCTGTGCTACTCTGCACGAGAACAATACAGGCCCCACAACAGTCGTGACTTTTCACATCCCCACAAATACTGCCCTCAAGTAGAAGTGAAAAAAAAACAGAAAGGAATTAGTGACAGCAAAACAAACAGAAAACTCAAACTGCAAGTAAAGATGTGCTTTGGTCTGTCACTTATTCAGTTTGTTCCTCATTAGTCCTCGATTTGCAGAAATTAGTACTACTCAGAGATATCCTCCTAAAGGCAAATGTCCCCTCTTCATTGATCCGTCACACCTTGTGACCCCAGACCAGACAGACTTTCAAACTATAAATCTTTAAATGTTGGGCACATGACACAGCCTGACCAGGGGTTAATATGGTGTGGAGTACAAGGTCAAACAAGTAGAACCTTCATGGGAACCAATTCACCCACAGAAGTTACACAGAAAAAAATATTTCCAACCAAATACTTTAACGGTGTTCTTCTCATTATTAAAAATACATAAACAACATAGAGGTAAATCCAACAATATGTTAAATCCAGTAAAATTCACAGACATCTTTCCATCTCCAGGACAATATCAACAGGGTCTAAAAGAAAACTTGATGTTGAATCTGCAGCACGGTAAGATTTAAAAGCAAACCGACCGATTGACTTATAAAAGGTTGTGTATCTTAGTGCTAATTTACAAATAATGTCTGACCACCTCTCTGACTCTTTGCTTTTTATGGGTATCTGTATTTCATAAATTGATGTCACTTCACAGTTAAATGCATGATCATACTTCCCACCTTTTACAGGAACTTGCAAGTCTTTATATTCTCCAGACTTACGTAGAGTTGGGGTCAGATTTATAAGTTCCCCTATCAATTTTTTTTAACGTTTTTTTCAAATATTTCCCAAGTGCTGTTCAACAGATCAGTGAATTTTTTTGAACATCCTAGTTTTATTTTGGATGCTTACATTGTTTTACTTTGCACATAGAAATAAAATAAAATTATTCCACAAAAACTACCAGGATCTAAACCATTAGCCCCCCCTGATGCTACTAGGCAGTTTGTAGCTTGTAACAAGTCTTTGACACATCTCCTAAGGAATGTCAGCCCAGTCTCCTTTAGCAAATTTCCAAGCTCCTCCAGATTTGATGGTCTACGGGTATAGACCCTGGTCTTCAGTTTGCCCCTCAGGCGTTCAAAGGGATCCAAGTCAGGTCTTTGTGGAGGTCTGTGGTGGTCTTTAATCTTCAGAAATGTTTGGAAAAAACTCGAAATTTCATTGGACGCCAAATAAATTTTGACCTAAACTGTATTTGCAATGTGGACAACGGTCTTAAAACTATTACTTGTGAAGGAGGTAGACCATTTAACTGATGTCACATTCAGTGTCTATTTGAATACAGAGGAGCTGCAGTATCAATACACAGCAGATTCTCACAGAAAGAAACACACCCTGGCATGTGTGACAACACTTCAGTCTCCCCACGCCAGAACAACTGTGGGACTTCTTCGACTTACCATCAAACCTCTGAGGTTAACATGTTGAAGGTGAAACCTTTCCTGGTCAGAGATGCCGTTAACTGGCAGTGAGAAAAAGCTTTAGTTGTGATAACATCACATCCCCACGTGTGTAAACTCATTTTGGGCAGGAAGGTGTGAGGCTGCACCTAAACCACAAACGATGGAGCAAATATTGTTCTGGAAAGTAAACTTACCCTGTGTGATCTGATCTCACACTAAGTGCTGCAGATAAATGTGGTTATGGATGTTAGGAAACAAATTCATGAGAAAGTATTTTAGGAACCATGCATCCCAGGCAAAGTCAAGTGCTATGATAACAGCTTTAACGCACTAAAAACAGTTAAAAATAGTCCAAATTGGGCTGTTTTATAACCCTACTGCTGGGTCATTAGAGCACTAGCCCAGCTGCAGTTAATTAGATCCAGCAGGATGGGTTGGTCCATATTAACCCAACAGACGAGTTAAATATTGTAGCCAAATTCTGGGTCAATCTAATTACAATTCTGGGTTAAATTAATTACAATTCTGTTTTTTTTCCACCACATATATTTGAACTGATACATGCACAAAAAAGGGTGCTTCAATTCAGCTTCATTTTAGACATATTTCATGTAGCCTTGGAGCACCAACAGCTAGTCCATGCTGTAAAACATTGCAAACAACCAATCCATGGCGTTGGACGCACTCAGACAGTTAATTCATACATACCACATCTCAAAATGCAAAGGAGAAGTTATTTTAATGTAAAGGCAGCTATTTGAAGTTTGGTTACAGAGAAATATGTAATATTTAATTAAAACTGCTGATAAATGTGACTGCATGGTGCATGGAGCCTGACACAGTATTAGGTTGGTGGAGCTTGTCTGTCGACGTGATGCCGTTTAAATCAATAACAAACCAGGTGCTGGGTCAACAGATGAATGTTGGGTTGATGGATTTTTGACTCAAGGCTCGAGTTACACAAAAATAACACAAAACCCATATAAAAACCCAACATTTCATAACCCAGCAGTTGAGTCAATAAAATGACCCAGCCTTTTTAGTGTGTAGGCTTATATCAATGCTGTTAACGACCGTGTTTCTGCAGCATAAACTTGGAAAGAAGAATGCCGCTTAACAGGAAGAGAGCTTCACTATGGGCCAAAGGCTTTAACAAGTTTTGCTTTTACCTTCTCTGTTCACACATTTGTTCACAAACACTTTTTTGAGAGCATTTATGAGAGGGCTGGGAAATGTCCAGATAAAATAGAGGTAAAATTTTCAGTTGTATGTAATCACTGCATATGAAAATTCCAGGAAAACATCAGCCAGAAACACTACTTATTAAAGCTTCATATCCAACCAGTGCTACCTAAGGACACTGGCTAGGAAAAAGTGGCAACTTACAGTTGTATAAGTGCCAAAAACTGCAGATCCTTAAAAGTTCACTTGAGGCTACATGTAAAAGGAGAAACGTCTCATTGGTTACAATGCCAATCTGTGTTATGAATGACCCATTGATTTATCTTAAAGGTAAAAACTAAATTTGCAGTTGTGGGCAAGTGTGAGTTCATGAACAAACGTGTGCGTTGTAGCCAGAAGGCTTACTGTTACAGTTGATTGATAGTTTGAGTGAACATTTCTAACATGATGCTCGACAATGACGGGCATCAAAACATCCCACCAGAAACCAATGGGTGATGTCACAGAGATAGCATCCGTGTTGTTCATGTAATACACTTCATGTAGCTCCCTCCTGAGCTTTAGTAGTTGTCAAACATACAGTGACAGATGATTTGTCCTTCAACCAAACAGTTTATCACTGCAGGATCTTCTTGAGGTTATTGTGTCACACTCTGCCATTAACAGACCAGAGCGTGGCTGTGGTAGCTCATTTTCACACCTGTAGTTTCTGGGAAATTTAGAGTCTGCTATTCTGTGAGAATCCGAAACTTTCAACAAGTGTCCGTCATGATAACTCAACCCTTGATATCAGAAATCTTTCACCTACTCTCAGATGAATCTGAGCAGAATTTCCTTTACGGAAGATATCAGCCTTAACTCCACTATTAACCTTATACGATTAAAGCCAGTCTTCTCTCATACACATTAAGCCACAGAATGCTTTCTGTCTTCTGGCTGAAGCTTCATCTGGAGGTGTAACATGCATTGTATAACAGCATCTCTCCAGACCCACAAACAGAGAGCTAAAAGCCCCCGTGAGGAGTTTTTCACTGCTTATGAAACATCCTGAAATTATCAGTCTTTCGTCTTTATGACTGACAAAAACAAATAAGAGCAAAACAACACTGACAAATTTTATAATGTGATGTTTAATGCTTCCAATCACCAAGTGGAGGTAGACATCAAAGAGGGGATTTAAAACATGATGAGGAAGCTGCCCTTCTTTTTACTTTTCCACAGTGGGTTTCCACAGTGGGTGATACATGTCACTAGAAGACTTTATGACTGTGCATCATGATCATATCAATCTTTATTTGAATAGCTCCATTTCACATCAGATGTTGTCTCAAAGTGCTTACATAAAGAGCAGGTTTAGGAGACAGGATAAGATCTAGTTCCATCTTAACAGCAAGGTTCAGTCTTATCTGAATATACACAGAGAAGTCATCAGAGGTAAGACGTACTGCTTTGTGACAGGGCGTCCAAAATAGACACATACGTATAGGAGCCTTAAAAAGTAATGCCGTATGTCTTGTTTATCTTTGCCATTCAAGCCTCTGATGAAGACAAACACGTACCGTACACCTGCCCTGTTAACATTGACCCAAAATTTAATTAAAAATATAAATAAAATCTAATTTGAAGTAAATGACCCAAAATGTGACAAGAAAGCTAATCCTGAAATGTTATTAAAATGTAATAAAACCCAAAATGTAATAACTGACTCGAAACATAACTTTAAGGATAATTTTGGTTTATAAAGCTTTTACATTGTTTATAGAATGAAGTAGAACAAAATACTCACCCAGAGGGCTTTCCTGATCCAAGCAGTGCTTCAGGAGATATTTAGATCCAAAATTGTGCAGCGGACGTCCGTATAATGAGATCCATTCGGGCATAGACAGCGCCGCTCCAAAGGACGCGGTCACACTGGCCAATCGTGCCGTGCCTAAGCACGCTTCAGCCGTAAAGCACGTTTGGAATCGCCAGTGTGACCGCAACCGCGCTCAAGCACGATTCCCTTCCATGCTTCGGCACGCTTCGAAGAGGTGGGCTTCGGCACGGTTTACTTCATGCATGAGCACAAGCACGGGGTCAGCGCGTGCGATCCATTACATATAATCACCGCGAGCGCATCTCTCGACAATCATTTTAAACAAAGCGGGGGTGTTAGAGGGGTGTTAGAGGGGTGTTAGAGGGCTGTGTCGGGCGAAAACGACTTAATATAAGTCCAAAAGTCTCTAAAGTTGTAGCAGTGCTCTATGTGTCTCATTATGCTGACTGATGAGATCGCGCTTCATGTAAACAAATGCTTCACGATGACGTAGGCGGGCTGTGCGCGTGTCTGATACCCGCTAAAGTCTGGTTCATATTGGGGTAGTGTGACTGCCGGCCGTACTCTCCAGCTGGGGGCAATCGTGCTTAAGCACGGCACGTTTTGGAGGGCCAGTGTGACCGCGTCCTAAAACTGCATTAATCGTCCAAAAAGTCACGTTTTTCACCAATATTCCATCATGGTCCGCTCCGGGTTAGTGCTCTGCTGCAGTCTGTGTCACTCCAGACAGCGCTGTGTGGCTGTAATGACCTCTGCTGATGAAGGCTTTGTTTACGATTGCCCCTCCGCGCATGCGCAGTACTCTCTGGAGAGCTGACTGCACTTTCTCCTTTCTTTGAGGGGCAATCGTAAACAAAGTCTTCATCAGTTCAGAGGCCATTACAGCCACACAACACTGTCCGGAGTGACACAGACTGCAGCAGAGGACTAACCCGGAGCGGACCATGATGGAATATGGGTGAAAAACACGAGTTTTTGGACGATTAATGCAGTTTTAGGAGCGGCGCTGTCTATGTCCCGATGGATCCCATTTATACGGACGTCCACTGCACAATTTTAGATCTAAATATCTTCCGAAGCACTGCTTGGATCAAGAAAGCCTTCTGGGTGAGTATTGTGTTATACTTCATTCTATAAACAATGTAAAAGCTGTATTAACTGAACTTATCCTTTAAATTTTTTACTATGTTTCAGGTAACATGCCCCATCACTCACCTTGCCAGTTATGGTTTATGGCTGGAAAAACAATACCAGAGCAAAAAGGCTACTGAATTGCTCAATGTTGTTTTCCAACACAATGGTAAAAAGCAACGTCAAACTAGAAAAGCACTCAAAGCATTCAGTCCTACTTTAATGTTTAATGTATACTCCCTTTCAGCAGACTGTCTGCTACAATTTGGTGTTAGTTGCTGGTTTGTACAATGATTTCAATTTCAGTGTGTGTTCTTTTGTGTTTGTGTGTGTGTTTGTGTTTGCATGCATTGGTTGTAACATGGACTCATTAGCTGCACCACATTATCTGTCTGCACATGTCACCCTTAGTCTCAGTCAAACCCTCGACCTCCTGAGACGGATTCTAGAGTCTGTGATAAAATACTTTTTTATATTATATTTTATCTATTTGCTTTGAAAAACCACCACCACAACACAGGGGTTAAAAGGTCAACATATCAGCAGACTAACCTCTACGGACACCTTCCAGAGGGTAGAAGAAGGCCACCAGCAGATTCATGAGCACAGCTAGATTAAAGGAGATGCTGCTCCAGAAGGACATGTTCCTGGAGCACCAGTAAAGGATGGGCTGGGCTGGAAGACAGAGTTTAAGACAAATTAATACAGGTCATGATGGAAGTAGAACATACACCATCTAATCAGTGTTTCACAACAAGAAGTTGCATGTAAAGGATAAAAGCCTTTTATCTGATTTTCATTTAGCTGTAGCTGAAACTAAAAAAGAGCAGAGAGAAGCAGATGCTTGGAGTGCTGCGTGGATGAGACTCAGGGGTTTGGGGCAATGTCTCTTTAGTGCCCCCAGTGTGGGGATCCAAGTTTGAAGTGAAATGGCTCTTTGAGGGCTTCGATCTTCTTGATAAGATAAAACAGGCCCAAAATTCACTTAATTCTCAGAAATGAGAGTATGAGAATGTGTGACAGAGCACAAAATAAATAGGCGTTATAAATCCATTGCTTTGGGGTGTCTCTACACAACCTCAAAAACATTTTTTATAAATATGTCACAAAACACTTGAGCTTCACATTTCAACTCTCTTGTACATTTCACACTAAATGATGGTTAACAAAACACACAAACTGAGATACAAAGTGATAAACAGACACACCCACACAAAGACACCGACTACTCAGACATGGTCATGTGACCACTATTGTGATAAATTCTGTTTTAAGCCTAACCAGTAATTTCAAGTGTTAACGTTTGGCAACAGAAGTCACTAAAGTTGTGACAAATGATTTGCACTGGATGAACCAGAGGCCTTCACAGCTTGACTGGTTCAAAAACAAACTCCTAAAGCAGCTACTTCCATGTTGTTGCAGAGACAGCCAGCCAGGGGAAGGACTGGGACTTGTCCTGCTTACAGGAAAGTAGCATAAAGGTCAGTGTGCCTGTAGTACAAACTAACTGTACACGGACTTGAGAATATCAGTTTTGATAAGCCCTCATGCTGGTTTTGAGATTTGCTTCCTGGAAAACTCTAGATGGAAACAGGATACTGTGGCATGTGTAGACTCTGAATACCTGGGGTTGCACAACCTAAGTCAGGTGGTGTAACAACAACAAAACAAACATGGTGGCAGCAAAGAGAGTTTCTACTTCTGGTGGGACAACAACTGTGTCACACAGTGGATTGACAGATGCCCTGTTCACACAAAAAGTGTTTCTCTCCTCTCTGAATCTGTGAACTTCATGAGGATAACGACCTTGTCTCACCAGTCACTGTTGTGCATCTTTAGCTACTGCTTCCTGAGAGCAGGTTAATGTTTAATACACTGAGGTTCATACACACTGGCAGTGTACTTTAGGCCTTTAAATGCGCTAAACTCACAGAGCTATATTTTTTTACTCACTCTCAGAGTTCAAAAGTCAAAATTGCCATGAAGAAAACGATACATCACTGGTGCAAATATCTGCAATACATGAAGGACACATTGCACAAGAAAAATTTGTTTTTCATCTTAAGGGGATGTAAATAACCACTAACCTTTATGTGGATTTTAACACCATTTCCCCAACATTTTTAGAATGGGTATAAGGCTTAGACCCAGATACTCAAGTTTATGTAAATATGCCTTTTTGTAAGTTGCTGGTAAAATAAAAACCAACTTAAAATATCCCCTCCTCTTTTCTACATCATTTGCTAACAGCTGCTCTGCTTGGTGGTCTTAGTGTCCCTCCTAGCAGACTCTGAGTATACTGCCAACCTAGTCAACCAAAATGCATCGTATACTCCCAGAACTACACCCTGTTTTGACTCCAGCCAACAATCATGATCATGTTCACATCTTTTTTTTCTTTTTGCCATCTTGTCCGTGCCGCTCTTCTTTCTTATTTCTCCTCATAACACAGCAACACAGCAGATCCTACCAAAAGAGGGTATGCATGTGATGTCACAGCAAGCAGAAGTCGCTACAGTTACGCCCACTGAGTGGCAGAAAGAGGGAGATGAGTGGCAGCGTTGGCTTAAATACAGTCGAAACTCTAAAAGAAACTGAAAAAACGGGGAAGAGCTGTTGCAAGATTGATTAAACTAACAGGTCTGAAAAGCAATCAGAGCTATTTTTTGACAGGCTACTGAAAGACTAAGAGAAGAGAAACTGATGGATCACTGCAATTTACAGCAACAATCCAGGCAATGAAAGCTGGATTTGCGGTTCCCATTTTGTGTCAGTTACAGTCATTTATACTGTATCTTTGGGATAAAGACTTCCTTAAATTACAAAATCTCTAAGTTTTAGCATTTTTCATTCAGCTTTGTTTTTCATAACTGTAACATTTTTGTCTTTGTGTGATTATAAACCTCATGCTTAACATGACTACTAAACTAACTAAAATTGAGGCTAACACAGTTTTCCAAATCAGGGGAACTCCAGCACAAGCAGCTGCAGCTGTGTTGGAAAAAGTATTAGATATTAACTTTACTTAAATACTGTCATGGAGACTGTACTAGGGATGCACGATATTATCGGCACAATATCGGTATCGGCTGATAAAAGCTTAAAAACACGTTTATCAGTATCGGCAGATATGAAAATTTCTGCCGATAGTCACAGCCGCTAAGGTGCTATTCAGTTAGGATTATTATTATTTTCCATCTGAAAAATAAGCTCCTTAAATAAAATGTAGCACTTCATTTATTTGCACTGCAGAGCTCTGTGTCTGTCACCAGGTTGTTACAGTAGCTCTAAAATAATCAAAAGCAACGTGGTTATGTTTAAAAATGCATTTTACATTTAAAGTTCATGTGATCTAAAGAAATTATTTTTCTGTATTTCAATACTGAATGTCTTGAGTTTGAAAAAATAATACATTTCTTATTTATGGTAAAATCAAATTTTTTTTTGTCTTGTTTTATGTGTGTTTCTCAAACAAATGAGACCGTCACAATAAGAGTAGCATACAAATTCCAGTACAGGATAGACTTAGCTTTCTTTACAGTGAAAAAAACAAACTTGTGATTATCGGTATCGGCCAAAAGGGATTTCCATATATCAATATATCGGCATATCGGCATATCGGATATCAGCAAAAATCCAATATCGTGCATTCCTAGACTATATATCTATTGATAATACAGTCTATGTTAAATATAATAATACGTGTATATAGATTATACATGTATTCGCTTGGGTCCATCCACTGTTCATCATATAAAGGCTTTTGTAGCTCTCAGGCTTTGCATTGTGTGTTTTTCTGGCATTGAAATCAGATACAAATAAATATTGGATATGGTTTCTGTACACATGTCGATGTTCGTGGACCCCTGATTCTCTAGTAGCTACAACAAAACAATGTTGTGTCCAACTGTCCTTAATTTCATGTCATATTCCACATTTTTCCTGGTCTCCTCATATTCACTGCCGCTCTCTGCAATGCTAAGTTGGGTTTGTCTTGCCATTCAGTCTGACTAAAAGTGGGCGTATCCCAGTAGGGAAGTGACATTAATGTATACTCTCAACACTTGTATTTGGTAGTGACTGCAGCTTCATGATGGCACCAAAATGGAGAAATAATGGATATGCAAGAAAACCGCATGCAAAAAATAAAAACAGTGATCATTGTAGAATATGCTTCATCATGATATCGCAGACTTGTCTGAACTTATACTAAATTCACAAGTTGTTTATCAAGAGCCCATTTCATACTGCAAGCCTGAAACAGCACTGCTTTACAGTTCTGCCTTCATCACACCTTTGTACCTTCATATTAACCCTGCTATGACATAAAATCAGTTTCCCATCGAGTAATTTCACATTGTGTTACATACTTCACAGAAGTGCAGCGATTCTGTCTCACCTCTTTAAGGTTTTTTGTTGCAAACACAAATGCTGGTGCAGGGTTTGAACCACTTGGTCCCACCATCATAACTTTAAAATGCTGATATTTAAAGGCAGATTGGTGTCAGGGGCATAAAAACTGTGCCTTAGCTGGCAGTATGAAAAGGGCTCAGGTTTACATGCTCTCAACAAATCCATCCCTCCAGTGTTTAGACTTTAGATTGTGAGTGCAGCCTCTTTTAATCACTGAACCTGCGACACTGCTGAGTGCGGTACAAAGGCTGCTTGGATAGTTAAACAATTGATTTTTAAAGGTAAGTTTCAGGTAACTTTAAACCATCTGAAAAACACATTTTTAGTGTTTTATTGAGGTGTGTCGAACTTTTAAGAGTCCAGTCCTTCTGAGTATGAATGAAAATGATAATTCAGTATATATAGAGTGTGTGTGTCAAAGATCCAACATCTGGAGGGATGCAAGAAGAAAACACATAGGCATAAATAAAATGAAGAGTTTCGGAGGAAGACGTACAGGGAACTGTGTTGGGGTTACCAGTAGCCTCTTGAGTACCTCGCAGCTTCTTCTGCCAGTTCATCTCATTGAACAGATCCTCTGAGCGCAAGAAGAAGTCATTGATCTTACTGCCTTGCTCGTCTCGCTCTGTGGTGTAGTAAACACGCAGCTTGGATTCTTGGGTGAGAAACTCACAGATGTTGGGCACAGGGAAGACAATTTGCTCCATAGTGCGATCCAGTCGTACAATCTGGACACAACGACAAGAGCCGCTACATTTTAGCACAGTGGTAGGAAATTAAAGCACAGTGTCCTGTGACTTCTGCTTCAAAGACAGATGAGTTATGATTAATGTCATTGAGTGCACTTTGTTATATTAAGCGGTTGATAAACTGAACTAGCAACTTCAGTCCAAAGCTTTCGACTATCTACATTCCTTCTTCTCATCAGCTGAACACAAGGAGCTAAGCAAACATGCCAGATGTGAGAGTCATTTCTGTTTAGTAACACCATGGGACTCAAAAGAAGGCCAAGAAAAATACCTTCACATGACTCAAGTCAATTATGATTCCTATAAACCTGTCTTGTGATAGATGTTGGATAGTTAGAAAAGACTGTAAACAGCAGCAGATCCTGAATAGTGCAGTAAACTTTAGTTTGAACCTGGATCTAATGACTGACCTCAATCTGAGCTGTGTGTTTAGCATAAAATTCCAGGGCCTCGTCACCCTCGCCATACGTCCCCCCTGGCTTCAACATAGCCTGCAGCTCCTTGTTGTGGCGTGCTAACTGAAATGAAAACAAACAGCAGCAAGTCAATAACAGCTGATCAATAATAGACAACCAATATGCACAAAGTATATTTCATTTTATCAACAGAAAGATTTTCTAAATGTATGAATGTGATAAACTAGCTTTTGCTGCATCAAGAGTTAAAAATGACACCTTTTATTTGGCTTCTGTTAAAGTCAGATGTTGCTTTGCTTCCATCAGGCTGCAGAGTTTGATTGACTGCTTGTTGGGTGTTGTGTAACTGTTTGTCATTAACCTAAAACATGGTTGTACAGCCCGAGGGCTGATAAAGATAGACGTGTGTAGAGCAGTAGGCATCACGTGTATTGCGTCTGTTTCATCACTGTTACAGATAGTTCTTGGCTTACTTGATGAGCTAAGATGTAGATATTATGCCCGACGTTTCTTGGAGATGCAGAGTGTTCCTCCTCTCCATCCTCACCCTCCTGGGGCTCCTCCACCTCTATCTCTCCTTGCATGTAGGCCTTTTTGATCACTTCCACCTACAAAAATACAAACTGTTAGGTAATTTATACTTAAAGGAATAGTTCAGTTTTTTTGAAGTGGGGTTGTATGGGCTCTATGTGACCACTAAGGACATTAGATACAGTAGAAAGTTGTCTCCTCTCCCTCAGTAAGACACAGACAGTATTCGATGATGATGAGGAAATAGGCGCTAATAGGGAAAGACTGTACCAAATTCAAAGGCTATTTTTTCTGCCTACAAGAACTAAAATCAAAAAGTAATACCACAGTTTAAGAGTACACTACATAAAATATTTTTTAAGTGCTTAAGTCTTCGGAAATATAAACATTTATCAGGACCTAACTAACTGGTCATGTATCCTTCCGCGCAGCGCTAGTGTGCTGTCCGTGGATGTTTCCTCTGTATTCCTTTCAGTCGCTTTCTGTAGCAGCTCTTCTTCTGTGTGCTCCGGTTCATACAGGTATCCTTTTGGTTCCAAAGTGAATGGAACTTCATCGTCGCTGTCATAGTCATGAATTTCCTACGCTGCCCCACAATCCTTAGAGTACAAACAAAAGAATTACGATACTTGATCAAACTTACACAAAGCTACAACTGGCGCCCGAAGCATAGCTTGTTTACATTCCCTATTTTATGTAGCGTACTCTTAAAGTGTGGTATTACTTTTTGATTTTAGTTCTTGTAGGCAGAGAAAATAGCCTTTGAATTTGGTACGGTCTCTCCCTGTTAGCATCTAATTCCTCGTCACCATCGATTACAGTCTGTGTCTTACTGAGGGAGAGGAGACAACTTTCTACTGTATCTAATGTCCTTAGTGGTCACATAGAGCTCATACAACCCCACTTCAAAAAAACTGAACTATCCCTTTAAGTGTGAGTGATGGACTGGATGAGGAGTGACGCACCAGCTCTTTAGGTCTCATGTTGTACAGAATTCTCTCAGCATTCTCGCTGTCGTGACGACTCTCCATGATTGCAAGAAGAAGTTTTGAGGCATTATTCTGCAAAAAGATGAGAAGGCAGATGAAAGCAAAAACCTTGGTTTCAGCCATTTATCCAGTTGATTTGCTATCCTTACTATCATTAATTTTTGAGACAGCTGTGTCTGAACAGTATTGAGTTCAAGAGAAACAAGCCTGTGGCGTGATTTTTTTCATGATGGCAGTTTTCTACCTCATGTGCTACATTTTAAAACAGCCACAGAACTCTAAAGCAACTTTTCCATAATATTGGTTTAGCTAACGAAAGTGAAAAAATATTTTAGAGCAGCAAAAGATAACAGTTTGTATGTGTTATTTCCCCTTCAGTGCCAATACAGTTATCACTAACAGTCAGCACACCAAGAACTCACTTTGAGTTCCAGCACCAGATCCATCCTCTTCTTGCCAAGAGGGTTGATGTCGTTGAGGATGAGAGCAATGATGATGTCTATACCGTTGCATTCATGAGTAGCAATGCAGTTCTGAGGAAAAACCAACAATGAGGAAGTTAAAACCAACAAGAAAGCCTCATATTGTTGAATTACATGAAGTAGTAGTAGTTACATGAATTAACCCTTGCACAGACGGTGATGGGAAGAGTCACTTTGTAAAAAGGGTGAAGTTACGTGACTATTAGTTTTGTACAAATTAAACATTTCCGAATCAAGAATATTATTTGGAGACAATAGATAGGAGCAAATTCATAACAAATAGCAAACAGTTTTCCATTGTTGCGTTAAGGAAGTACTGTTGTGGTGGTTTTGTAACACTGTTGAAAAGTCTTACAGACGTGCTGGGTAGGGGCTTTCTCAGTTATCTACTGGCAGTGGTAGAAACAGATGCACACCAACAATATGTATGTCTTCTAAAACAGATTGTCCAAGTAAGCAAACCAGCACAGTGCTTTAACTATTCTCTGTTAAAAAGGTTAAAAAGCAGTAAGAGAAGAGAACTACTACATTTTTTAATCTATTTCTTATAAATTAAAAAAAAATAGCCATAAATGACAAAATTAAAGCAACTCTGAGAGAATAAAAGATGCTTATTATTGAAACTAAAGTCTTAGAATTATCTTGAACAATAAAGTTAAAGTTCAAGGCAGAAGTCATTAAATTCTATAGTTAACTCATTTCCAGGCTAAAACAATGAGTTTAGGGTAATATCAGGTAAACCTATAACCAGGTACACTTTCACAAGATGCTCCATGTTCCCGGTCTCAGTTTAGGTACCTACAGACTGCTACTGAAGTTCGTCTTTCTAAAATAACAAATTCCACTAAATGCTTGAAATTGGACTTTATTCTAATAACTTGAAAAAATTAATTTCTATAAATGAAAGACTTCAATCACCAAGTCTCACATTTAAGGATCAAACATGGGGAAGCTCTGTTCACTCAGTCAGTTCAAGGGTAAATGCTAATGCACTAATACCAACTCAAAAAACGGGTGTGTTCACTGAAAGTTGGAGGTGTGAAAAAATATTGTAAAAGCAATGTATCGCAACACTTTGACCTGTGATAAAAATATGCATATTTCGACTTTTAATAACAATATTTTTGATATTTTTGGGGAGTTGGAAGTACAATACGTCCTTTGTACCTCCACTGTGGTAGATGGCACTAGTAGAGCCACTATGTATGTTGCTGTATGCAGCCCATAAACTGCATAATAAATAAAATCTCAAAGTTTATTCAAAATATTTTATTTCTAAACTTGATTATGTGGGTTTTGATGCTGTAAACATCAATGTTTTCTCTCCGTTCTTGGTTCAGCTAGCTTAAAGTCATTTTAAGTTTAATTTTGACAGTGTAGTAGACTGATCAAATAATCATCATAGTCATGTTTTGCGCAACATTAGATTTTTTATGAGTAACATTGGTTACACCAAGTGACATTTAACAGTTTCACTAACTGACCACATCTTTCAATCAATATTTTTTTACATTAGTTTAACGTCACATTAGTTGAAGTGACAAACTTGACACGCTTTATGTTTTCAGGTTCAGTGTATGTATGAAACACTTCACCTGACTTTCATTATTTCAAACACAATAAATAGAAAAGTTGTTTTCAATCAAATAGTTAGCTGGTAGAATATCACCACATGTCACTATGTTGTAATATATTGTGATATTATTGCATCGTGACCCAAGTATCGTATCATGAGGTTCTTGCCAAAACTCACCCCTACTGAAGAGGTCTCATTATACAGTATGTGGCTGTGTCTGTGTGTGTGTGTGTGTGTGTGTGTGTGTGTGTGTGTGTGTGTGTCTGAGTCATAATGTCCCACCTGGTTCTCGTGACAGGGACCTTGGCAGTACTCAGTCAAGCTCTCTACAGTCTGATTGATGAGTCCTACGTTCTTCTCATTGATGTAGAGTCCCAGAAGACCCAGTCCTCCTGTTGTGCTGCCACAGATGCAGTCCAGGAACTGAAGCGTCTCACACACCAGATTATAATTGTTCTTGTTATTTTGATTGCGCAGCAAGTTCTGGGGATGGAAGAAAACAAACATATGGGGCAAGCTTATTCATCATTGTGAAGAGGCAACCTCAGGTCTTGAGGATTAAGGTTGCTGCAACAATGCTAAAAGCAGCAGTTCCTCGCGTGTCTGCAGTTGTTAAATGGTATGGTTGGTTCAGAATATACTAAAACTATGAGTTTTACACAATCAGAGACATGGCAGGATTCACTTTAAAGCCAGCGCTCTGTAGCTATTAGGGAGAAGACAACAAACCCACCTTGACTTCAGCCATATAAACCGCCGATTACATACTACATGTGAATGTAGTGTGTAGTAGACACTGCATACTACCAACTTCTTTTGCATGTTGTACGAATATGACTGTTCTGTTGGGTCTGTTTTGTACTATACTACTCTGCGTTTCAGTTTTGGAAAATGGGGCTACAGGTGATGGATTTTAAATTGCCTTTATTTTAAATGTACAACACAAACTTGGTAGATCTTGTCATTTTAGTTATTTTGTTAATCATATAGCAGAATCATCATATCTTATTTTTAATCTCACACCAAAAGTTTTGTTGTTTGTTAAAAAAAATGTGGAAGGGGTTTTTATTTCAACAGCTAATCGAAAAACTACTTCCATATTATTCGCATATGGTTTAAAAAAGTGAATTACTGGATTATATGGGCTTTAAGGAATTGACGGCCTCTGTTGTAACTGGAAGTAACAAGATTGACTTATGTTTCTTTCGCATCACTTCACTTGTATCTCATGGACCGTCTAACGTTGGTGTTGTTGTATTGTAGTTGTAATACTGACTCGTTCCAGTAAATGGCGGTAATTCCCTGAAACCTGGCACCTGCATAGACAAACAACGTTAATGCCATGCATTGTGGGAAACAATATGCCAGGTAGACGGGTCTTTGCAAAGTGAGAAATTTTCCTGGATCAGTGGGACATCCGAGGATTTTTGGCATACCGCAGATTTTCGCATACTGCCTACTATAAACTGAATTTCGGTCAAAATAGTAGGCACTATTAAGGTAGTAGGTGGTTCGGAAAACAGCCTTCACCTCTTTGCTTCTCAGCAGGTTGACTCAGCATTTTCCATAAGGTGAGTGTAGGCTTCAGAACTGTGTTTCGAAAACTACAGGTTGCCACATAGAGGTCATAGTTGTAGAGGTTGAGGCTGGAGTTGGTACCAGAAGGCACCACTTCCTGTCTCTGTGGTGAAAAACCTTCAAGTCAAATCTTTTCAGGCTCATTCTTACTTTGTCTCCTTATTTTACAGCAGTGAGAGAACACACCATGTCCCTGTAAGAAGCAGCAACATCTCAATGAATTGATCAGCCGTGCTGCCCAGGCTGCAAATTGATTTATTGCACCCACGCTGGGTAATGCTGGACAGAACAGAGTGATTCAGCAGAGAGGTAACTACCATTTAATGAAGGTCTGGCTGCATTTGAGGTGTAAACAGAATCAGTGCAGAAAAGGAAGTCTCCTGTCTGAGCTGCTGGAGCCAGCCATTACAAAACACCAACACACTCCTCATAGTGAAACCAGACCAAGACACATCAAACATGGAAAGAGCTGCATCAGGAAGTTCTGCAAGTGGTGCCTATTTTCTACTGTTTCGTTTCTGTCTAACTCAGTGTGTTGATAGAAATCCAGAGCACAGATCATGACATGTCAGCAACCGAGGGCTGAGGAAAAACAAAAGCCCACAGAGACACTGTGATGGCTGACCTGCAGATCTCTGTTGTGGTTCTCGCAGAGCAGCTGCATGAGGCGCAGTATGGGCTGCATGATGGTTATGATCACACTCATCTCGCCTTCGTCCTGGCTCTTGTCAGCGGTCGGGACGGGGGAGCCTTCGGCAGCTGCTTGATGCTCTTCGGCTTCTACCTCACGGCGGTAGGTGGTAAAGGCCTTCTTGGTGACGGCAGAGGCCTCCACTAATTGTTCCTTCACCTCTTCCGTCACCACTGCCACCACTGGGACATCTTTAACTGAGAACATTGAAGATTTAGACAAAGTGATGACTGGGTAGAAAACTCAAAAACAGTGTTTGACAAATACAAACATGCTCAATATTATCATTGTCTACATGTATGAAACATTCAACACAATGTGACAAATATCACCAAATCAAATTCATCTCATGGAAAATAAGACTTAACCGGGACAAAGGACAGACTGATTATCGGCTGGGCTGATTATCAGGGCCAATGTTGGGCATTTTGAGGCATATCAGCATCTGCCTTTTTTAGACCTGCAGTGGATAAGAAATCAATTAAAAACGGTCATGTTTTGGCTTAGATGCAGCTGTGTCTCTGTCTGAAGTCACTACTTTGTCTCTAGCATGCTCCCATCCACAGTACACTCTGATTGGTTCAGGATTAGCTCAGTCCATAGGGGCTTGGGTTTGAAGTTGAAGGGTTATTGGTTCAAGTCCCGGCATGGACTAAGACTGGGAATTTGGCTGCCAAGAAACTGAAATCTTTTGTCTTATTTTCAGTAGAAAATGTTTTTTTTTGACTTAATAGAAGCCATAGTCACCTAATAAGTCCAAAAAATGTCTTGTTTCAAGTTATTTGAAGACAAAAATGAGGTCTGAATTGCTTGTGACAAGTTAAGAAAAAAAAAAACTCTGCCAATGGAACAAGGGAAAAGTTACCTGCATTAAGACATTATTTTAGTTTCAAGCAAATTTTTGTGCCAATTTTCCTTGTTCCATTGGCTGATTTTTTTTTACATGTTACAAACAGGACCTAATTTTTGTCTTTAAATAACTTGAAACAATACATTTTTCTGGACTGATCGGTCAAATGTGGCCTATATTGAGTATAATTAGACAGTTTTTTATTCAAAATCAGACAAAAACACTTGATAAGATTTCAGTTTTTTACAGTGAGCACTGTCGAGGTGCCCTCCAGCAAGGTACCATTCCCCCCAGCTGCTCAATATTGTAAGCCACTTTGGACAGAAGCTGCTGCTAAGTGAAAGTGTAATTGTACATGCAGAGACATTAAAAAAAAAAAAAAACTTTACTCCCTACTGAAAACTTTAAGGAGTTTTTTTTTATTTTTCTAAGTTTTCATCTAACTTTATAGGACAGCTGCTGAGCCTGGGGTTGAAGTTTGTATTATTTAAAAATTTGACACCAATATTTCTACTTTTATTGCTCATATATATAGGCTCCAAATATCATTTATTGGCCCTATTGACGTGTAAAAACTGGTATCGGCCATGAAAAAAACATATCGGACTATCTCTATCCAGGACACAATCAGGAGAAAATCCATGCCTTAAGAACATTTCTACAAATATAAAACTTGGTCCTTTTTGCTTGTACATACAGCACAGGTATGCATACAGACAGTTTCACACAACACAGTGAAGGCGTATGTTCATGACCTGTTGACCCAACTTCGATCCTTGACCTCTGACCTTTCTTGCATGCTGGTGTGTCTTTGTCTGGTGGCTCCTCATCCTTCTTCTTGCTGCCAAGATCACTTGTATTAACTGTCACAGTGGCTTTGATCTCCTGCTGAGCCAGCTTCATGCGCTCATAAAACACCTTAAAGAATTTCTCAGACTTGTTGTCCCCTGTTAAACGATGATAAAACGATCGCTGCAGGAAGATAAGAAGGAAAAGGGAAAACAGATGTATCATATTAACTTTCAAGGAACATTCAAACGAGTCTCATTACTTTTCTGTCTTTATAATAAACATTTGTGAAGTCACAACATTGTGGTCACTTTCTATACCTTATGTTTGGAAAAACGATAATTCAAGATGACTGACTTTCTGTTATTTGCTTTTAAAATTTCTTTTTTTTTTAAAGAAACTATTTCATATTTTCAGGACCATTAGACTTTCTTTATCAAGGTAAAACTTACTCCTCCCTTCCTCACTCTCTTATTGTCTCCCTGGAGCTGTCCTAACAGCGCTAAGATCCAAAGGTTCTGTTAGACACGGTTACATAAGACTCGTCATCGTGCCAGGAAACATGCTGCTAGGCCTCACCATGCTCACCTGATTTTACACCAGCTGCTCTCTGCACCCTGGGCAGAACACTGCTCTGACACCTGAAGGACTGTGTTGCGTGCTAGCACAGACCGACAGGCTAGCAACAGCCAAACCAAAACTAACTTCTGGTAGCCTTAGACATGCATGCATTCACACATACACACGCAACCACACACCCTGCAGAAGACACGGCACAGAGCATGGCATGCACTGCTTCAGATTGCATGCAAAAAAAAGGTGTGTGAAACAGCACATTGATAAATGCAGGTAAAACACATGGCTGGAAACAACCATTTACAGCATTGGTGTCACCTGAGTCGAAGGTACCATAACTTATTTTTCCTTTTGCAAGCTTTTCAGATTTGCAGTAATAAAGCTTCGTGCAGGACAAGATGTTGTTAAGTCAAGGGGAGAAGGACAACCTACTTCTAGCTTAGCTACACAAAGGGCTAGCTTGTGTGAAAGGCCTGTAAGCACGGAGCTGTTGTTTTTCTGCAACAGGCTCATATGTTCTGTCCCATTTTCCTCCTGACAATCCCTCCTTACATAAGTCCTGTAATCAGCTGAGTGGTTACAGTGAGGGCAGGCACAGCGCCTCAGCTCTAACACTGTTACATCAGTCCATAGAGGGTGAGCACTGAGGAGAGGGAGAGGAAGAGAGGAAAACCCTGTCCTACTTTCCAGTGCCAGAACAGCACGAAGCGAGTGAGTGGTGTGAGGGGAGGGTCCAATATCGGTAGGGAAGGTAGGGGTGTTGCTGTGAGTGGGACTTATCACACGCATCGATTCTGGGGCAGTTTTGAAACCATGTTATATAAGACTCCTTCCCGTTAAGTTTCTGAACGAGGAGGAAGACATGCACACAAAGAATTAACATGCAAGTCCTGTGCAGGCAGGGTGCTAAAGTGACGTGATCCGCCTGGAAAATTTTGAACATGAGAAACCTATTCCATGAAAATCTTTGCAGTGTCACCTGACTCAGGCCCTGAGGGAGGCAGAACACTGCACGCATTTAAAAAACGAAGTTGTTTTCCTGCTCTGTTTTATGCAACAGTACTTCTTGCTTGTTTTTCAGATGTTAACATCATGTTGTTGACTAGACAGGGCCTTTCACTGATGCTGATCTGATTAAGAATAACCAGAAGACTTATGCAAGCTGGCTTCTCCAAACAGGCAATGACTTGAGGAAAGCAACTTTAGAAAATTACCATCATAAACCAAACTTGTGACTGTTGCCATAAAACTCAACTTTCTTCAGTGACGCAGTTGCAGCAAAAAAAAATGTCGATTCCAAATGGCTCCTGTTTTATCTGACTACACTGATAAACTTGGTTCAGCGCTCTTATCAAAAGTTTAACAATAATAACCAGAAACAAAATCTCTTCCTGATAAAAACTCAAATTTTATTTTTGTTGATTTCTCTGTGTTCAGCTCCAATCCCGAGTTTGTCAATTTCATTTTTTTTCAGAGTTGCAGCTGGCTGCTGGTGTTGAGTGAGCTTTACAACTTTAATATTACAAAAACGACTTTACAGAAAATGTGTTCAATTTTTTAAGTCAGGTACTGACAGTTTTAACAAATATCATAAGGCTTTTGATGTCTCTGTAGTAGTGCTATCGACAAATGTAAAAAACCATAAACCTTGTCCCAAAATACTTGAAGAGATATTTTTAAAGATAAATTAGTCCCAATTTTAGGCTTTTTTTTAAAAAAAATCTCAGTCTTGAATCAGGTAAGTAACTAAATGTTAAGTTTCTGGTCAACAGGTAAGGTACAAGTCCTGGTCCAAAGGGATGGGTACCGAATATAGGTACCAAACAAATTCTGTCAAAAGTACCGGGTACCAATTCACGTAAAATCAAAAGGTACCATGTTTAGGTACCGAAATGCATCCTTGTGACTGTGAGGGAGTGGAAGAGTAGGTGTTTCTCTATGCTGGACATGAACACAGTATTACAAGGTTATATATTGAAGAAAAAACATGTTTAAATGAAAAAAATATGTTTTATTATTAAACAAACTGATATTTTCTGCCACATCAACACAAAAAATACCAAAACTTGGTACTGTTGAGTACCAGTACCGATGGCCAGGTACCTGTGCTCAACAATTACCAATTTTCGGTGCTGTACCATATCGGTATCGGTACCGTATTGTTTCAAATGTGAAAAGAAACCATCCCTAGTGGTCCATATGTACTCTAGCAGCAAACTGATAACTGTCTCTAAAATTTGTCTTTGAATCAAAGTGAAAAAAAAAAGCTTTCTCCAAAATGAAGAAAAATAAATTAGAAA
Organism: Halichoeres trimaculatus; assembly: GCF_033239565.1. NCBI lineage: Eukaryota > Metazoa > Chordata > Actinopteri > Labriformes > Labridae > Halichoeres > Halichoeres trimaculatus. The sequence continues at coordinate 15,409,041 of NW_027437179.1, read as the reverse complement.
TAGACTGTTTTAAAGAAAGTGGATGGTGATGTCAAAATCTATGTGTTGATTGCTGAGTCACTTCTCACATGAAATGGTCAGTCAGCCAATCAGTCACAGCTTCCCCCACTGAGGCGGCTTAGCCCTCTACATGTCAGACTACAGAGGCACTAAGCCCTCTGGGAGCTGTGCTGATCCTGCAGCTGTCAGTCATGTTCAGCAGGTTTAGGTTGACCGGTAATTCATCGCCTTTCTCTACAGATTTAACTTGGTGACACAGCAGGGTCTGATTATTCTATGCCTTTACTTTTTCCTACATTCCCTGGCAGCTGCCCCCCACCCTCCGGCTCCTGGCATCAACGCAAGCTGGTTATGTAAGGCCTGTTTACACCACCAGCTCTCTCCTTCTTTTTACCCATCTCCCGCCTTTTCAGCCAGACACCTCAGCGAATGACAAAACTATCGCTGTGCCTATTAGAGGGCCTGAGAGTCAAACCCCTCTTCACCAAACCACTGGTGGAACCAGCAGAGATCTGCTCTCTGAAGCTGAATCCAGAAAGTTCAAAGTTAAAACAAACATCGAGCTGTGAAGATTCCTAACAAGCAAGCAGAAAAGAAAGATCTGAAAAGTATGTGGTGCAAAAAGGAAGTAAAGACAGATGCAGTCGTTGGAAGTTTTAGCTGAAGAGGATTAAGACAATTCAACCTGTGCTGAATATGAAGTGGGCTTTATAAAGAGAATCCTCAGACCAATCTGTAGTAAGAGGAGAGCTGGTATGTTGATGACACTGATGCCTGGAAACTCACTTTGCAAAGGCTTTTTAAAGCCTTCCAAGAGCTGGCTGTAAAGAGAACCTGAGCTAAGCAGCAGTGGAGGGAGTAAATCATGTTTAGGAGGGCCTGAGGGAAGCAGCGTGCCACGACAAGCCCGTTGAGTAAGAGTGGTGGCACCTGTTTTCTCCTGTGACAGTTAGCGATCTGAGGTCACGTAGAAAGTGATGAGAAGATGGATGGTGGGCTGGAGGGAGCAGAGCTTCTACACTTCTTCTCTTACATAACACACACATACAAACACCCTCAGGGCTGTTTTTGGAATGCACTTTCTAGCCTCTAAGTATATCCAGGAGTGTGTCCGTGTGTTTGTGCATGTGCTAATGGGGTGTATGGATAAAACTGCAGGGGTGCAGATTTATGCTATCACACTGCAAGTGTGTAAAGCTGCAAAGTTGGTTGTTTGGCCAATCAGTATGTAGCTCATGAGGGAATGGGAGATTTAGAGTATGTCAAGAAAACTATACTGGGCTTTGTTTTTATGTTTATTCAAATGACAAAATCTATTTGAGTGTTTTTCTTGCAACTGCTGGAAGGACTAAAAATGGCGAGCATGTCACAGATATTAAAGTGGAACAAGTTGGGTCCTATCACAAGGTTTAGGGCAGAAATTACCCCTACAGCAGTGTTTTTGTGCAGCAGAAGCCCAGAGTGCACGCACCAAAGACCCCCTCCCTGCTCCTCTGCCAGTTTCCTCTGCACTCAGACAGGGCCATATTTTACTTGACCAAAAACACAATTAAACGGACTCCCACCGAAAAAATCTGATATAAGTCTGCATTCACGCTTTGTTTAGAGAATTTTCAGTGCGTTACTTTCACACAGAAACACCGCTAAATAAGGCTCTAGTTCTCATCGTGTCTCTTCGTCCTGGCAGGCTACCTGCTTTGTTTATATCTGACACGCCGCACGCGCGGACTGATACACTAAGCGGCGAGCAGCGAGCTCCTCGTAGCCAGCTGTGGCTCTGCAGTGGATGTAGCACCGTTTTACAACACGATGGGAACTAGAGCCTTAAGGGAGGGGGTGTTTGGTGCGAGCGCTCTGGGCTTCTGCTGCACAAAAACACTGCTGTAGGGGTAATTTCTGCCCTAAACCTTGTGATAGGACCCAACTTGTTCCATCCCGGAGTATCACTTTATGCATGAGTTTATCAAACAGCTCTCAGGCTTAGAAGCATGTTTTATAAAGTTAAAATATAACTTGAAAAAAAAAAGCTTAAGTTTTCTACAGTTAATAAAGTTTTCCAAAGTTTCAATGTTACTGCAATAAATGCAATAACTGCACTGCTGATTGGCTGTTACCCAAGCCATGGCTCTGCTTGTAACCAATCAGATGGTACTGTTGGTGGGACAGTGCTGGTGACTGAGTAGTGGCTGCAGACAGTGGGGCGGCTGCATCAGAGCCACAACAACGCAGTTTTAAATTCATGTCTTATCGGCCGTCAGATAAAAAAAGGCTGATACCCATAAGCCTCAAAATACCATATATCGGCCCCAATAATCGGCCTGGCCGATAATCGGTCTATCCCTAAAGAACATTCCTTATGGGGCGTCTAGGGGTGCATCCCATGTAAAGTGGCTGAAGTCTGCAGATTTTGCTGATTTGACTCCTGGCCATGACTCTTTGTTACATGTCCTACCAATAACAACAAGAATCCCCAGTAATTGCATTTATTCAATGTTCTTTTTTCAAATTTGTGGGCACATCTTGTAATTTGATTTCACAGCCAATTAAAACTCCCTAAACAACATTTTTGGGGCCTACATGGGTGCTGTCCCACAACCAAGGAGGTTACAACTTAACCTTTATTAAAATAATAAACGAGGTGGTTGAATTCTGCATCTTAGTTGGTGATTCTTCCATATTCTCTACCTAGCAAACACAAGGTAACATCAAACTTTGGCAAGCAGATGCTACAAATCTTTGAGAAGGAAAAGGCAGAAGGACAGATTCCTAACTCATTTCTTTTTGTCTCAACAAAAACGCTTACATGTCCTTTGACACTGTCATATCAAGTCCTTTTAGCACAGATAGTGAGCTGAGCTGACTTCACCCTGGAGCCACTTGCAGCTCTTAAAACTACCTTATACTTGTTTTTCTAAGAAATGTTGTTGGCAAGGCTACGGCCCTGAATTACCTCGAAAACAAACAGGCTGCTCGGAAAAGTCTATGGGCATGTTTTTGTCCTGCTTTTCATTTAGACAACAGGAACTCTTCTGTCCATAAAGGGGGCCAGACAGCATCGTTATATAAGACAGAGAAATGTGGTGCATCTGCTGATAAGTTGTGAATTCACTGCAGATCATGCCTGATCTTTCAACAGAGCTTGCTTGTCCCTGCACCAGGCCTCAGAGGAATAAACATCAAACTATAATTCTGAAACAAGAAGCTTCTTTATAGGTCTCTTTCTTCCTGGTCTGGGCCAAGAAATGGATCGTCTTAATTTTCTATAAAAGATCATAAAAACACCATGTTGAATAAGTAAAGCTACAAATCCTGTGTTCTTTATGCCAATAAGACTTAGCATACAAAGGATTATGCAACGTAAACAGCAGACCTTGAACTCCCTCATAACATCTTTAAGGTCACAGAGGAAAATTAAATAAAAGCAAAGTCCACAAATCAGCTGAGCTGGTCTGTTTGGAAGGAGTCAGGTAGTCACGGCAGAGTGACTGAAATTCTGTGAATCTGCTGGGAAGCACATGAGAGGCTGTGTCTTTTATGGCCCCCCTTTTTTTTTCAGGAGCAAAATATGACCCAGTTAAGAGTCCGGCTGGAATGTCAGGAGGCCCATGGCTCAGGGTAATATTCACCCAGGAAGAAAAGCAGAAGCAGTTTATGTAACGGGAGTCATGTGAGTGTCTTTGTGTACACTCTGGGAGGTCAGGCCTTGCTGGGGCAAAAGTTCAATCATATGAGAAAATGAATGTAGCCCAGAAATGGATGAGGGAAATCTATCTATCTATCTATCTATCTATCTATCTATCTATCTATCTATCTATCTATCTATCTATCTATCTATCTATCTATCTATCTATCTATCTATCTATCTATATGTATGATACAAAAAACATCACATCACTTCATAAAGTCTCAGACGGCTCTAGATGAGTGAGGAAAATAATAAATCCACACCTTTTTTCAATTCAAAAGATCTTTCCATGTAAAACTAAAGCACAGAGGTTATTTTCTAACAAATGACTCTGTGGCAGAAGCAGGAAAGGAGTAGAAGTGTCCTACAACAGAGGATGAACAAATCATTTGAAAACGTATGATTTGCACCATATAAAACTGCATCCTCACACTTTTTTGTGCTTGTCTTTGTTTATCAGAGAGGAACCTTGACCCTCCTGAGTTAGCGTCACATATAACCCTCATGCTTTATTTCTGAAAATAAAACACCCAATCAATAATCTAGTTGTAAATACAGAAGTGTTTCAATATCAAGCTTTAGGAATCTGCATCCCTCAGATTTCACACGTTATAACAGCACTATGCAAATAAGAGCCTGTTATGCAACGCATCTGTTTACGCAAGACAGCACACAGGAGCAGCCATACACAAACCTCCAAAGTGGAATTCAGAGACCCACTCCAAGCATCTTCATATTGTTGCAGATACAAACAGCAACACAAGCATGCTTATGCATGATAAAGCACACAAACAAACATATCACACTGCAAAAGTGGAATAACGTAGCTGTTATGTCCCTTCTCAACCTTCTTCCTGGGAGGTTTGAGAAGAGTTGCCCTAGCAACCTTCTGTCTGGATATAGGAGGTGATGACACGTTTGGATCCATAGCTTTGACCTATCCTCCCTTTCTCCTGTGCCAATATATTTGAAACATTCTTTACTTTCTTTACTACCCAAGATGTCAGAAAGTTCAATCATGCCAGTTAGCTTTCACGTCAAACTGGAGACTCTTTCCAGTAAATCACTCAAGTCACCGGTAAACATGTTTTCTTCTCGTCTCGTATGGTCCGATTCTGAAACGTAAAATTTACTGTTCACTTTTTCCTGTGGCAGCACTGATAGGAAACTTACATGAACTGTTAACATCACTACTTTGAACCCTATAGATGTATGCTTCTATTTACATGATTCTTTAAGGAAACATTTTCACAAGTGCCTTTAACCACAGGGTGTGTGTGCATGTATGTGTGTATGTGTTTATGTGTGTGTGATTTATGCCTTATTCATACGTCACACCCAGCCCCATCTGCACTCATTGTACCATGCCTGAACTCAGTCACCCCAAGGTACCTGTATGACTGTGTTTCCACCCTCCAGCAATGCAATAGCCAGCAGTATGCTCTCCTGGAAGATCCGGTCGCTGGTAGCATTCATGATGAGGTCAATAACCAGATCTGAAGCTCCTTCTTTGTCCAAGTGGCACTGGACTTCTGCCAAACTCAGCTCTCCTCGACCTCCTACCCCGGAGCTGACCACTGTGATCACACAAATTATTGATTTTTGTTTATTTACAATGAAATTGGTGTTTTATGAGCTAATACAGGTTACATAACACAACATCCTGCATACCAAGAGATTTCTGTTGCTGTTTATAGCAAGAAAATATTGTTGATTAACTAATTATAGACACAGAAATTCAGCCTTAGGAACATATCCTGACAGTCCAACTTCTGGAGTATGACACAAACAGTTGTGTGTCTCAGTTATTCAGGTCCTAAAGATAAAAGAACAGGTATATTGGATCAGAAAGACACTTCAATCAAATATTTAAAGTTTAACAGGCTGGGTTAGACATGGGGATTTTTTAACCTATAAACTTATTTCAGTTTTACTTCATGGTATCTGTTTGAAAATGCTATTAGAAAAGTCTAAACCAAATTAAAAACTGTGATTGAGAGCAATAAAACAGGGAAGGGTTTAATATTTGCTTTATGGGTTCTCCTGGATGAGGCTCCTTGTTTTTCTCCTGTATGTTCTGTATTATCATCACACAAAAAGTCTTCACCAGAAAAACAGACAAAACAAGATGTTGGAGTCAGATAAAAGAGTTAGTGACACATTTAATAAGCCACAGGACTCTCTTCCACCTCTTCAGCCTCAGAGCATTCAACACGTCTGTGTTTACGGAGGTGATTCAATTCCTGCTGTTGCTCTGGGCTACTATGACGAGTCAGGCTGAGATAACAGCGCCCATCAGAGCCATCTCTGGCCGGGCGAGCCACTGAATCAACAACACATCCCATTCTAGACGAAGCTTGGCTCTCTGGTTGCCTGGCAACAGCACGGCCAGCAGTGTGCTCAGTAACAGAGCAGAAGTCCGAGTGGCCTTCAGTAAGTACAAGGCCATGGCTGTGAATAAGATCATATTTTTCCTCTCCCTACAGAATAAGAGATGAAGGATGAGTCATAGCTGTGATTAGAAACACAGACCGAGGCTTTAGAGTGAACTTTATCACCTATGGAAATGTGCTTCTTCACTGAGATGAAGATGAAAGAGGAAAGACAAGTCTCAAAACATATCCACAACCTTATCTAAGGGCGTTTTTGTGAAACCAACGCACTAAAAGTCTCAGTTTAACCTCAACAAAAAGAATTCACGTGTTTACCGTGATAGATTTATCTGCTATCAGCTAACACTGATAATGTTAATTTTGAAATCTAAATTAAGCTCCGTGTGTTGATTTAGCTGTTATTGACTGATCAAATCATTACTTAGAAAGGTTGTCATGCTTTCCATTTCATTTCTGTGTTTATAAAAAGTCAACAGCTATAAAACTGGGTCAAAAATCATCTGACTTTCAGAAATCCAATTATGTTCAAATTTTAATAAGTTTTTCTATAAGCAAATTAAACACTGGCAATTCTGAGAAAATATCTTTAACCTCAACTCCCTTTCAGACTTTATGGACATTATTCTTTAAGAATCTACATAACAATAAAAGAAGTTGATCTTTTGTGATTTTTTTTGTTTAGCGACTAATTTGAATAGCAACATCAAACTAATATTTCCCCATCTGCAATAAACGTTGTGTTTCACAATCTGAACTCTGATACTGTTTAGTAACACCATAGACTGTTTATAGAGTGGACAGCGTGGCTCCGCCATTAATCATTGTACAGTTTTGAAGCCAAAATACCGCCGTCACAGGCGCAGCCATTGGCAGCAATTGCAGCCAGAGTCTGCGCAGTAGAGACGATAAGGGATTCTGGGAGAACCTGAGTGGTGCTGGGTGACATAAAAAATATTATTATTTTTCTTTTGGTAGTCTAATCACTTTTCGACTCTACCTCCTGACATATTTTACATTCCCCCAAAAAAATACACGAGAACGGCAGCTGTCAATCATCATTAAACATTACGTAAAGCCTCGTTTTTAACCTCGTATAACTACCAAAAAACAAAACTTTTCAGAAAAAAGAGGACTCGAATGCAAGACAGCCAAATGATATCTTCAAATCACCACAACAATCGGACGTAAGAAACATTTCTGCGAGGAGTACTAATTCTTTTAAGTTTGACCACAGCCCATCTGGAATGACTGGAAAGCCAGATTTTTTCACCTATACTGCTGCCAGTCACCAGGGGGAGCAGTTTTTGTGGAGACCTCACTTTGAGCCGAGCAAGATGGCGTCTATTTTTTTTACAGTCTATGAGTAACACACATACCTGTAGGGGATTTTCCCTGAGCTCCAGGAGTAAGTGGCCCATTGCTGAAGGGGGTGAGGCTTTCTCTTCTCTGGCCAGGTTTGATGTTCCCATAGTATCTATTGACCAATATCTGCCGCAGCGCTTCACCCTGTTAGTGAGAGGAGATGTTAGCGAGGTCACCTGAGTGAATTAAGCTTCTTTGGGAAAAACCTGTGGAGTGTACTCAACTGTATCCTTTGTGAAATTTTATTTTTGTAATCTCCTTGGAATAACTTCAGTTGTTCATACACCCCACAATGATATACATAGGCAATAATGTGCAGTCTTGAGTGTAAATTTAATGACATTGGCTTGGTGTAATTCACAGCTAAAAAGTCCTGTAAATGGTCCTTTTTGGGTCTAACATCACATGAGGTCAAAGAAGAGTGAAAACCAAAGTATAGGTCTGTCGTTTGACATGCCTCACATGTTACTGATGGTTAAAGTGACAGTAAGGAAAGTGAGTGCCATGCTGTGAAAGCAGAGTGACTGAGAGGGCATCGATAAGACGTTGGCCTGGACGAGACCACAGCGAACCAAACTCAGTACCTACCCTCCTCTGATCCTCCAGTTGCTTCTGTGGCTGGTTGGGATCAAGCTCCTTAAAGGTGAGGTAAGTAAGCAGAAAGCAATAAAAAATAACACAAAAAAAGTTGGAAAGGAAAATTGGAAAAGAAATTAGAAAACAAAACAGGGCTAGTACAGTGCAAATTAGTTATTTTATAAGCATGCAGAAAACCAGGTGCAGATTAGATCGTGCAGTTAAAAGGGAAGTGGTTGTGTCAGGGAACAAGTGAGGTTCACTCAGACATGCAAGGCTTCATGCAAAAAGAATAGAATAATCTTCAAGCATCTTATATCTACATATTTATTCAGAATGAGGCTTTAGTTTAAAAAAGGCAGGAAACTCTTGTCACGGTGTTGGTTTAAACTTATAAAAACTCCAAGGACGGATATGACACAGCACAGGGAACATCAAATGCTCTCGTCCTGGGTATGTGGTGGCTCCCTCTTTACACTCACAGTTGCAAGAAGCAGAAATTATTTACATAAGAGAATGAAAAGCTGCTGGAGGGGGAGTAACGCAAGCCATGAGAAAAAATAAGAGCTCTGTCCAGGTTACATAACATATAATGTAGCCGTGAGCTACTGACACACACACTGCAAGCACCAATCTGGCGTGGAAAAACACTTCAACCCCGACAACGACAACCTTCCATCCCCTTTTCCCACTAAAAGAGGGTCAGGAAGTTGGAGTTTGCTCGAAAAATAAGCAGGACGAAGGTGCAAATACAACAGCTTATTTACAAGATTATCAAAGATCTACAAAGATCGCAAATACTGTTTAAAGTAGGAAGTATAACATAGATGGGTTGTGACTCATCTATATAGACAAAAAATGCTCAACCCTGTAAAGAAGTGTAATGGGGTGAAGTTAGTGTATGACAGGTGAACTTTGATCAGCGGTGACCCATATGAGTAGGCGGCACGGTAATATGGGTCTTTAACACACCTCGACAGGGACTTCAGGTTCAGGTGGAGGTGCCAGCTGATTGGAAATAAGAGCATGATGTTAGTCAAAGTCTGAAGATGTTCGATTAGTTATGTTGCTTCTGCCTCTTAAGAGCAGCACCCTCACCAAAAGTACAACCAAGGACACCTCACATTCCTCACTACTGATTTGCGCTGATGCGTTTGTTTGTGCATGAAGAATGTAGGTCACATGCACAACAGCACACTATTAACCTACAGAACTTAAAGAGGCAGAGGCAGACAGAGACATTAAGCTTTGAGAGCATGATGATGAACAATCCATAACACTGTGTTACTTCTGTGTCATCTGATTAGCTTTTAGTATGTAATGTGATTTTATGATATTACATAGAGGCTGAATGATTGATAACCAGTGTCAGCAAAAACTACTTCCACGAAAATATGCTCTACATCATCAGGCTGTAAACCTTTGGCTAACATGACATATTTTTCTGTTGCCTCCTGGAAAGTTTGCTGCCTTGTTGCCCTGATGTAACAGTAAAGCCTAAAGCCCATAAAGGCAAAAATTTGTGCCCACATTTGAAGCCAACAGATATTTGACTGATTGTACAGATTGTCAAAAAAAAAAAAAAAAAACAATACTGAGCTTCAGAAATCAAATCATAAACAAAGGATTTGACAGAAAAAGGAAAAGTTTGTACATTCAACTTTTTGGGTTGTGGTTGCAAATGGTGGTGGGACCATCATTTGCACAGAAGCAGGGTTAAGTTGAAGTACTGGCACTGGTTGGAGCAGCAGTCACAGTAAGAGTGACATTAGAAGAAGAAGTAGCACAATGGCTGTTGATCAAATTAGATTATATTCAAAGGTCCCATTTTCTGCTCATTTTCTGCAGTTTAATGTGGATCATTGATGTCTTCATGAAATGGTAGTAACATATTTTGGTCCAAAAAGCCAATAAATCAAGCACAGCAGCATTGTTTCCAGGCTCTCATAGCCCCTCTGTTCAGAACCCTCTGATTTAGTGGGCGTGACCTTCATATGTAAATGAGCCACCGCTGATACCGCCCCACTCTTCTGCGCCACTGAGAGCAACGCCACGAGCTCCAAGTGCACAAAGTTTAGAAAACAGTGAAGCTCGTTTACCGTAACATTACAGGCTACAACAACAGGCTAGCCGCAGCTACAGTAAGCAGATGGTTGGTAACGCGCCTGGATTCAGGACCAGTCTATTCACTAGCCCTCTGATGTACTGTCCAAAGTTGGAAAAGCAGTCAGTCGTGAAGTGACTAGCACACACATGCACAGTTTTACTGAGCATATCTGGCACATTTCCTTGATAAATGAACTCCAGCCACTTAGTCTAAATAATAATAATAATAATCTAATCTGATTTATATAGCGCTATTTAAAGATACTCAAAGACGCTTCACAGAAAAGAAACAAATTTGAAAAATTCTGATTTATTATCATTAGTCTTGTCTTCTTCCGAGATGGGAAGCTTGTGCATGGAACTATGTGGCTGTTTACAGCCAAAAAAACAAAGCAGTGATGGCTCTTTAACTTCGGCATTCTTTGGCATGGGGAGTGGGCGGGGAGAGGGTTCGGGGGTATCTGCTCTGGTGGACCAATCAGGTCAGACTCGCTCCTGATTGGTCAAAAAAGGGAATCGCTGATGTCAGCAAATCCCCAAAATCCAAACAGCTCGTTTTAGGTCAGAATTTTACATCCACAAGCACTACTAAGTACAGGTTTGTCATTAAATATCAGTTTTTTTTTGGGCTGGGAGGAAAGCCAAAGACCCACAAATTTCACTAAAAGACTTAATAAAGTGATTTTTGCACAATATGGGACCTTAAATGATTTACGATGCTAGCAATAATGAGATTTATTTTTAAATATGTTTCACTAAAAATTATTTGAACACATTTTCTGTTTTTTAAAACAGAAAGAACAAATGCCAACCTAAGGGCATATTTGGGATTTTCATGTCTATAGTATGAGGATGGGACAGTGGATAGAATAAACTGAGTAGGGAGACCGAAAAATTTTACAAAGGACCATGGGCCAAAATTGGACTAAATTGGACAATTCCAAACTCATTCTAACCAACAAAGCTTTACTTTTTACACAACTCCTCTGATAAGCAACTTCAGTTCTGCACAAAAAGCGTGGATGGAGCGAAAATCATCAGAAGAAACCGCTTGGAAGAGAAGAAAAGCATCTTGAAGAATTTCAAGATTTCTAAGTATTGTTGCCTTTTTGTGATCAAGCTTTGATTTACCAGGACCTGGATGACTGAGAATATTCCCAGACACACTTTTTACACATTTACACTCTCTAACATATTTTAAAAACTTTAAAAGCAGTCTGAAAAGCATCTTATGAAAACATGCAACCTTACATGTAGACATTCCTCTCCCTCAGTAACTAAGTCACGGTGGTTTGTGCTGATTAATTGTGCAACTACACAGGAATTTCCCTCCCTCGAGCCCCCTTCTACGTCAACAAATTGCTTTCCACAGAAAAACGGTGATGCATCACTTATGCAACTCCATAGTAAATGTGTTATATTTTTACAAAAGGTGTTATCTTTGACTGGCAAATAAAAACATCCATCAAAAGGTAAAAAATAACTGTCGTTTTCACCAGGGCATAGGGACACCTGAGTCAGATCATTTTTTCCTTAAAGACGGAAATTCTTTTTATTGCTACAGAGATTTGGCACCTGCTGCCAGGCGTTGGACCACTCATCTTTTTGCCGCATTATAATTAAGAGCCTTAACTTATTTCCCTAAACAGCCATGCATTTCTTTACCCTACCTTACTCAGATAAAACTGACTGCATGTAATTAAAGACAACAAGGCCGTTGGGACTCAGTAGACCTCTAATTATTCATAAGCAGCTAAAATAATGGCCTAACTTTTACACAGTCTGAGTGTCTGACCCGTCTGGCCAGGATCACGTTGCAGCACTGCTACTGTCTCTTGGAAGAGATCCTTGCTGAGCTTTTATCGTCGATTACCCCTTAAGGTCACACATCAGTGTGGGTTTATAATACCAGGAAAATGTTGAAGAAGAGAAATTGCTTGCTCTTATGCAACTGCTTCCTGAGAGCTGGCCGGAGCCCAAGAATCGTGCAGCATTTAGTTAAGGAAACTGGGACAGTGTTGTCTGTTGCTGGAGAATGCCTGCAGTGCCCCCTGTTGATGGAGAAAAAAACAGCCCAGCGTCTTCTGACTGAAGCTGCTTGAGAACAGGCGGAAGGATAAATCAGGACAAGTAGAGTCCATCTGAGGCAGTTTGGCAGAGTTAGTGATGGGAGTGGCAGCTGGATGAGTTGCACACTGGCAAAGTTTCAGGAGACCAGAAAGTGTTGAAGGAAAAAGCATGGCTGTGAAAGTGAAAGTGAATGGACAAAACTATATCTTTCCAAAAGAATCAGAAGGGACTTGTTAAAAAAAAAAAATAATAATAATAAAAGGAAAAGGAAACTGTGATCAAGTATTTTGCAGCTTAACTATCTACAAGTGGTCAGTTTAACAGAGGTGGGCTTTGACAAACACAGATAGGGTGTAAGCTTAAAATACACATTCCAGCAACACTGCACTCGAGGACCACCGCACTGGCAAAGAAACAGTCTCTTACATAACCCTGACTACATGTTATGGGTTACGTGCTCACTGCTCAGCACCATCCTCAGCAAACCATATTACATCACCAGAATAAGACAGAGACATCATCTCCAGTTGACCTCATCGACCCCTTACGCTCTGCCCAACAAAGACATTCACATGCATGTGAAGTTCACACAAACACACACAAGGAATGACATAATCTGGTCCGACAACAAGGGTGTCGGTTCTGCTCATGTCTCGTTTTCCTCTGGCTCACATTTCATTAGGTTTCTATTTCTGGAGGAGTGAGACAACCCCTTATAACACCAGCTTCATCCGGCTCTCTCATTACCATTCCTTTATACACGGCCTCACAGGGAAAACCACACACGCACAGTCCTTCAAACTGGGCAAGCAACAACTGGGTGCGTGATGGGGTTTGTCTAACAGCAGTGAAACTGACAGCTGCAAGGAGGGAGGTGTAGTGTGGGCTGGAGAGCAGCAGCAGGCTAAATACTGGGGTTACATAACAGCTATCATGGCAGTTTATCTTGCTGCCGCTGAGAGGAAGTTGGGGTTTCAGCCCGCCTGTCTCCTTCTGAATCTTGTACACACACATGCTGCTAGCCAAGTCAAGGCACTGTATACTGTTGAAAAATGGGAGTGTGTGCATGAATGAGTAGCAAACAGCATGTGCTGCGGGGGTGAGGGAGTATGTGTAAATTCTTAGGATGCATATGGGAGGAGTAGCCGGGACAAAGCCTTGGTCTGTGAGAACAGCACTGCTATTGTGGAAGTTGGGGATTTCCATGATTACAGTACCAAGACAAAAACAGGAGTGAGGAAAGGAGTTAAAAAAAAAAAAAGACAGACACAACACATTACAGTGTGTGTCGCTCCCTGGCAACTCTGGAAAGACCCTTTCCAACAGTTACTCCATTTCTCCAACTAACATCATTGTTTACTTCCTTTGTATTTCACACAGTTGTGAGCAACTGTTGCCACATTTTCCCTCCCCAGTGCTCGAGAGCTTACATTTCTTAAAACATAATCAATTTTGATGTAAAAGGTGTTGTTTGCTCAGTAGTTCTGGCAAAAAGCCGCTGCATATTCACACCCAAGAACCCAGGACTGAACGAAAAAAAAGCTCTCAAAAAAGATGAGGAAATATTTAAAGACGTGCCATCTCATCATTCCAGCTACCCAGGAACTCTGGGAGTAGCTCTAAGCGCGTGAAGACCTCAAGTAAACACAGCAATAACAAAGCAACATCTTAACTGAATTTCTTGTACACAAAATCCCCTACAACCTCTAAATAGCTCTGAGTGGGATAGGTCTCATCCTGTGATATTAGTCACCGGAGACATGTGAGATATTGTTCCTCTGAGGTCACACCCATAATTCCTGTGACCATGATTCCTGTGACCACTCATTTTCACAAACAGAAAGGAGAAACCTGCTCCTCCACTTCCTTACGGTCACAGGTCATGACCACAAACATACTTTTGTGACAGCTTACATGACACTCACACTACAGCACACAGTCCAGCCCGTGTGTTATGAATCATCCGTTGGATGAAGTGTCCATATATAAACTCACACCTGCTCCTGTAATGATGGCACGAGGCTTGAAATAATCTGATCTCTTAAAAACACCTATCATGAGGGACTGCACGGTCATGTTGACTGAGTGACTACAAGACTGAAGCATGAAAAATATTCCATAAAGGGGTAATATCTAATCTACATTGGAGTGAAAACCTCAAACAGTCCCTCTACAGGAACTTTGCAGGCCTAAAGTCCCAGGTGATGGCCGGGACAATCTCAGTCACTCATTATGTCACAGTTTATCTGCACTACTTTGTCAAAAACTTACAAACCTGTGTGTTGAAGAAAATCTGTTGAAAGTATATATTAATGAAGTAAAATTCTTCAAATAAATCCCATTTTCCATCAACTCAGGTTTCCTTTAAATGTTAAATTCTCATAGAGAAATGAAATGTTTAACAATTTATGTAAACTGCATTAGTGTTTGTTTAGTAGTTTCAATGTCAGATCTCTCTGCCATGTGTTTAAATATGTTAGACTGTGGACTTGGCCAGAGCTCTCTTAAAAGCCACTTGTTTGTTATTTTTCTGACAGAGTTTATAGCTTTTTTGCTACATTGTGTAGTTTTATTTACAGAATAGAATAGAAAGGCCTTTATTCACCAAGTATCTTCAACAGGAATATAAGATATTTGACTCCAATTTCTGCACAAACATGTATGAATAAACGCTAAATATGATAGAGCTTAAATAGAAAAAATAAAAAATAAAAGCTATTATCATAATTAAATGTGCTTTATTTCAAGTAAAGGAAAGAATATGATTTCATTTTAGTGTATGATTTGTGAGTGAATCATTTAATTGGCTTTAACTTAAAAATTGGAAGATAATGTGGACACTTAAAAAAACAAACTGGACCCCACGGATTTAGGTGTACACCAGGGTGCATCGCCACAATCATTCGAACTTTTTTTCTAGATATTTCAAATGTGAATTAAACTGTTCAGGGCTCTTGTATATGCAAACAAAATTGCCTAGACTAAAACTCAAACTCGTGGATGGATAATACTGTGGTCAAAACCAACAAGAGACAGAACTCGAGCAGGACTTAACACATAAGACACACAGTTACAGGAAAGGTTGATTCTAAGCTTACTTTGATCATTAATCAGTGTTTATAGATACGTGTTTTCATCTGGCTTTATGCTTTATAGGCTGTAACAATGCACATGTCACATCATAAATATCCCGCAAGTTGCGGAGTGAACTTTTGTTTCCCTCACTGCATTGCATTTGTATCCGTATACAAAGTCAGCACGAGCAGAAGTTCCCTCTGTCACTGTGTGTGGGTCATATTTACTCTAAACTTCATCCTGATCAGTTTGTGGGGACTGTCATGCTCATTGGCGCTGGGAAACAGTGGCGCATACTGCACCAGCTGATCTTTAACCCTCCTCACGCTCCTACAGGAGTAACCTTTCTGCTCTTTTTGAGACACAAGTTGCAGTTTGTCTAACTTTCCCTTCATTCTTTGAAAATCAGCAGAGGAGTTTTCCCCCAGCTTTTGTTGAACAAACCCGAAAGCCTGTCAGCTTTCATACCTCTGTTACTATGTGCCTCTGTGCAGGGGTGTGTCCAGACTTTCAGAATGGGGTGTAACAATGAGAGCAGTGTCATACGTAGGGGTGGCCGGAGTGTGCATACACACAAACTATTGGGCTCATTACCAACCCTGTATACCATGACTACAATGGCTCCTGGTTCAGACATAAACAACATCCTACTTAATGAACCCCAGAAATTTGTTGGAGATCATTTAAATGCAAAGCTCCAATCGATTGAAATAATCTACCCAAATTTCTGGAGATCATTACCTCTTTCACTGTTTTAGGTGAAATTGATTCATTTTTTAAAAACTGAGCTGTTCCTGTTTTTATGATTGCTTGTATAACAAATAACTCAAAGATTGTGTGGTTAAGTGCTGCTCTTTGTAACACCCTTCCTTGTTCCTCACCTAGAAACTGTTCAACACATGGGTGCTGAAGGGTGGCATGTTAGACTAAGGATGAAAGAGAGAAGTTTCTTTTCATTTCTGAAATGTTTCTGTCAAGTTTTGCTGTTTTTGTGTATTTACACATACATGCGTTAATGTGTGTTTGTGTTAGGAGTAGGACCCCCTTGAAAATGAGACGCTGCACCTCAATTCTCTGATCACTTCAAACCAGGCACAACACACAACCATTTTGCATAACATGAGCTAGACATGCTAACAACACACTACACTTCAACAATGAGTTAAGGATCTACTTTAGTACACACAGACAACAAGGAGGCATGGACCAAGCTACTGAAGGGTGTCATGGATGAGTATGCAATGCTGGAGGTCTACTTGCAGCACAAGCATGTCTACATTAGTGGGAGACAAGTCATATGCACATGAAAGTAAGTAAAATGATCAACCTCAGCCACATCCATTTCATCATCAAAGGCAATCAGCTGGAAGAGAAAAAAGCATAGAGGGCAGAGAGTTAGCTGAGCTTGGGAAGTTAGTCCAGGCTTGATCACAAGAGTGAAACTGTGATGCTCATCACAAGCACACACACAGCATGTCCAGTTAGTAAAAACTAGGGATGCACCGATCCAACTTTTCTGGTTCTTGTACTGATACCTGAGCTTTGGGTATCAACTGATACCAATCTGATACCAGTGTTAAATAATAACCTGCATGCCCTACTGTAGGATAAGACTGGTAATGCTTTGGGTAAAGGGCAAAAAAATAAGTATATGGAATTATTGAAGTTAATACTTATTTGAACCATAAAAGTATTTAAAGGTTTACCAGAAAAACAATGCTTCAGAATGTACACAAGCTCTGTTCAATTTTGAACTTTTATACCCTGTAGACTGGTAATACAGCCAAAAAACAAAGAAAGTGCATCTCAGGTAACATTTCAAATACAAAAATAGCCTTAGAGCTGGTTGCCTGGATCGGCACCATGAATCAGCCTCTTCTCACTGATACCAATCCAGCTTTGAGGGGCACCAATAAACTGATACCCAATACCTGGATCAGTATCGGTGCATCCCTAGAAAAAAACTGTTTCAATTTTTGAAGCTTCTCAATATAGAAAAATTGGCTACAGGATATGGAAGAAGATTATCATTGAACAAAGTGGAAAAAGTTTCACATTTTTGAAAGTTTTTAGCTAAATCTACAAACTCTTTAATAAGACTTAAAGTAGTTTCGTTCTACCCAGTCCTATGAGGTTGCCGTTTGTTTTATGATTCTTGAAACTCAAAGCCTGATTTCCAAAAGGATCTTGCAGCTTTAAGCATTCTAAACCTCCGCAAAGAAGCAAGAAAGATGTCAACTAATTCAGAGGATATACAAACACGGTTAATACTTCCTGTATTGCAAAGCAGAGAGCTTCACTGTTTGCCAGGGTTGTTTGGATACATTTGGAATAAAACAGACCCTTTTTGAGTAAAGTTAGCCTCTGCAAGTAACACCTAATGCACAAAAAATGGCACTAACAATTAGAGGTAGGCCGATATATCGACCGGCCGATATATCGACCGGCCGATATATCGACCGGCCGATATATCGACCGGCCGATATATCGACCGGCCGATATATCGACCGGCCGATATATCGACCGGCCGATATATCGACCGGCCGATATATCGACCGGCCGATATATCGACCGGCCGATATATCGACCGGCCGATATTTGGACATTGTCTCTATCGGCCATTGACCATATTTTCTTTTAAAAAGCCGATTTTTGATCCGTTGTATAAAATGACGCAATTTTTGATCAGGCACAAAAAAGATGAGCACCTCAAACTTGTGGAACCACTTGGATACATTACATACTTTTGTTCAAATTATATTAATAAGTTTAAATTTCTTTTTTGACATTTTAAGAAGAGTGTGAATGTTTACTACTGCTTGTTACCTTGTGTGTTTACTCAGACAAAATATTTCATTGTTTTGAAAGCTGAATAAATGTTCAGAGGACTGGACACAACTTGTTGTAATAGATTTCTTTTAGTTGCTCAGAAATTGCTGCGTTTCACAAAAATGTGATAAATATATATTTATTTAACAATCGGCCCGAATATCAAATTGGAAAAATCGGCTATGCACATCGGCATCGGCCCCCAAAAAACCCATATCGGTCGACCTCTACTAACAATCCTGCACATTTAGAGTGAGATATTAACTGTCTGCTGGTGGAAAGCAGAGTTGTTACACTCAAGGATTTCAGTTGTCAAAACATTTTTTTGACCTAAAACTAACACATCTGTGCAGAAAGTCTGCAAATAAGAACCAGACATCATTATCATAGTAGTTAACGGGTTAAATCTGTTCGACCTCCTAAGGCTCAACCCCCGCATACTTATATAAGATATTCCATAATACACGAAGGAAGTTTTTTCCTTCTTCAAAATCTAGTTGGCTAACCCCAGGAAGCAATCTGGGTATAAACTGGGAAATTTGTATCACCTATTATACAAGTAGGTTTTAGTGCCATTGGGATGAGAGTTTTCAGCACAGCTCTGCCCAGCACAGATTTTGTGCTTGAATACCACTGGCACAATTTTCTTTGGGAATAAGACTTTCAGGAGAATAGAGCAAGGAAATGATATGAAATTCTTGGTGCAAAGAACCACAGATCAGTCTTTGAGAATGCTCCTCAATGCAGGGATATTAGCTGTTGTATGGATACACTTATTAATACCACAAATAATAACATTATGTTTTCAGACTTTTTATAATATCTGTCTGTTTAATTAAAGGATTGTTATTTACTTTGCAATTTAAAACATTATATAATGCATTAAATTTCATGTATTAAAAGTTATTAGCTAAGTTAAGCTAGTTAATTGAGCAGAAGCCCCCATAAGAAATTAGTCGACATAGTTTGAATGAATGTTAACTCAGAGAGTTAAATGACTATGAGTGCATGCATGGTGTTAGTAGTGTTAGGAATAATGTTGATGTTTGTTTATTTTATTTTTTTTTAACTAACTATTCATCACATACTTGGGGGCAACAAGGATGTCTTTTCAGCCAATGTCAAAAAAAAAAACTTTCCAAAAACTGACCAGAGTGCAGTGATATCCAAGGACCTGATGTATAAATCCTTTCCGTTTAAGCTCATGTTCTGACTCCAGAAGCCACCAGGGATCAGCTTTTCTTTGGCTTTTTTTGCTTTAGTTTGACTTCCTGCAACTTTGGTATGACAGGTCAGGGACACAGTATCCTGAGATGTCAATTAACTCCTTTGAATTGTGTACTGGTGAGTCTCAAAGCAGCACCACAAACTGACGATGGGGGATCAGAAACCACATACAGAACATACCTTCTCCCCATAGCCCCGGTCTTTTGTCATCATTTCCCTCAGAGTCTGCAGCACTTTAATGCAGAGACGCTCTTCATTTTCCTCCAGCAGCTGTTTGGTGTGTTTGATCAGTCTAGTCAGAGGTGAGGAAAGATGAAAACAGGAAAGAAAGTTTCTTATAGATTAGTTAAAGCTAGGAGCATTGAGGTTCCTTTATTAATAATTCTCACTCATTCTTGCACAGAAAACACCAGAGACCATACTTTTTTTAAAATCTGAAATGGATTGTACATTAATGAAAAAAAAATCAAAATTAAACACTGTTCAAAAGATGTAATAAATGATTTGTATGAAATATAAACATTAGGTTATCGGGTATCTGAAGAAACTCTTTTTTCTTCAGTTCTCTTATCTCAATGTGATCAAACACACCTCAGTAAATGAAGACTTACTTTGAAATAAATCCTCCACTCTCACATTTCTTCCGAGCGTCAGTGTTCTCAGGGAAAAGCAGCTCTGGGCGATGAAGGACATCCACCAGCACTGACAGCTCTGCTTGGACCAGGGGCCTCAGACGGTCCTCAAGTGCTGACACGATATCCTACAAAGCATTTCAGGGACATACAACCAGAGCTCAGACGAAATCTGCTTTCACTGGAAAAGTCTTTAGACAGTGGCCTCAACAGTGAAGATTATTATATACATAAAAATAACATATGATACTTTGTCTCTGGAATGGAAAATTAATACACTCAGTCTAATATCTCTCAGTAATCTATCTTCACCACCAGCAATGGTTACCCTCAAAACATGTGCAAGATTGTTGATGATAAAATGTCAGAGTAACCTGTGGTAAAGTTATGCTCTGCCACGTCTCACCTCTTTGCAAGCTTTCTGCAGATGATAGGGTAAAAAAAATGTGCAAAAAAGTTCAAGTGAAATTATTAGTTGAAAGCTGCTGGTATGGTCCAGTGGTGATTTGAGTCTCTTGTGGGCTCTTTAATAATTAAAACCACATATGGCATATAATTTATTCACACAGCTGCCAGAAGATAAATCAATATCCAAAAATGCAATTGCACTAAACCAGGGGTAGGCAACCTTTTCCATGACTCAAGCCACTGTAAGATACACTCATGCCCCAAGTGCCAATGCTTGCTTCTTTCATAAATTCATTGACAATCGATAGAAAAGTCTCATTGAATGGTTATCCATGCTAAGCTATGCAATGAGAAATTGTATAACTTCCTCCTGTTGCCTGGTTTTTAACAGGACAGAAAGTTTTGAATGTGTTGTTTAGTTTTGCATACTTTGCTAACACTGTTTTTCGTGTTTGGTCTAAAAAAAAAAGATGCTGCCCACTTGATGTCCTAACATACCACACTTTCATAGCAAAGGGAGCATATTGTTCGATCTTCAGCCATCTCTGGCAATAAATCCATACTCACTACTCCAACTATGTTGGAAAGAATGACTGGAACTTGGTATGTTTACCTTGATAACACCGCTAAATGGACATTAATGCGAGCTAGCAGACTGACCTTCCAGGAGATTTGTGGTGACGCACTTGCAAGATACACCCTCGCACTTGTAATGTCATGATTTAATCCAGGGGTGGCCAACCAGTCAGAGACCAAGAGGTACTACTACTACTACTACTACTACTGTGGTACTACAAAGAGCCACAAAAAATGTGGTCTCGCAAATGCACTTCCTCTCACACATGAACAAAATTACATGAAATGAAAATGAATTCATTTGCGATTTTCAAAGCAAGTTTTGTTGTGTTTGTCAGCAAATCAAATTTGCACTTGGAGCCATGTGAAAGACAAATTTCTGTTTTTACTGCAGAAAAGACAAAGTTCCATCTATCAATCTATCTATCTTTCTATGAGCACATGAGCGATGAGAGAAGTACATGAGATGTAGAGAAGAGAAACTGAAACTTAAGTATCAATCTCATCATCACATGCGGCTTGCGAGCCACAGGCTGGCCACCCCTGATTTAATCTATTATTTAACATAATTTGTTATTTTTTATTCAATATCATTTTTAGTGTGCTCAATTTTTTCAAAGAGTTATATGGAATAAAACACAATAGTTGCATTGTTATTTGTTCATCTTATGCTCTGCCTCATTGTAACTATTCTTTGTGTGCCAACATAAATAGCCTCACATGCCAGCTATGGCACCCATGCCCTATGTTGCCTACCCCTGCTCTAAACCAACTCAAGTAATGTATCTAAGTAAGATTGAATCATAGAATCAAACTAAATTAATTAGATTTTTTTTAAAAAAGAATAAATTATATTAATAAAAATACTTTGTATCTTTCAGCCTACCTGTAGCCTTTCAATGATGTTTCTGTAATCTTTGCAGGTGGTCAGTCCTGAGTCTCGTCTTGAAGTGTTCTTGGCGGACAGCCTCCAGCTGAGGATACTCTTCTGCACAACATTATTAGACTTGACAAAAAGGTTGTTCACCTGGCTGTCCAAGTCCACTGGGATGGCAATGGCCCTGCTTTTAGCTGTGAAGTAAAAAGAGGGCACGTTTCCATTCATTGCTTTTAACATGTGCCACAGAGCGCTCTCTGTGAGTCTTGACCGTGCAGCTTACCAACGTCTGATAGCACTTTGATGCAGGCCTCCACTGATGCCTTCTGAACAGGGTTGAGCCAGTTACAGTGGTACACCCTGAAAACTCCCTGAAGTAGCTGAACAAATACCGGCTGGCGAGTCTGTAAGACAGAGAAATAACAAATGAAAAGAAACCAGCACAAAAAGAGACAAACCAACAAGAGGGAAACGCAAACTGTTCAGGGTGGAACGAGGAGGTGAACATTGAATAAGAGTCTAATTTCTATCAGAGAAACTATTGTGGTCCTGTTTAGGTTGAAATAATAATTCAACTACTGCACCTATAGGGGCAGGGTCTACAGCTTTAGGTCCAACAAGTCAGCTGTCCATAATCATGGGGTCCCAACACTAAATCTCAAGGGGATGAATAAAATCTACCACCCAGACAAAAAAGCTGGCCCAAACCCTTGAGCATTATAAATACCTCAGTTATCTTTCCAAAAATGGCTGCCTGTCATGAAAAAAGGAGAACCACAGGATGTATAAAACATCTCTTTATAAGAATAACAGAATATCAATTGGACAGATTAATGGGATACCACACCAAAAAGTTACTCTTCCAGGAGCTTCGCAAACTATAGCTCTGCTCACAGGTAAGAGGGGAAGTTGTGAACAACAAGACATCACTATATGAAGGTCAAAGAAACAAAGGAACCATGTTGCTTGCAAACACTGGAAAACCTTAAGCAACACACCCACAGATCCAGGAATGAAGAAGTCTATTAGCTAAACTGACTTAGCTAAAACCATCAGCACCCACACAGTGAAGACACTTCACTAAACTCAGAGACTGTAGATGAGCACTGGAGGGTTAGGAAAGAATCATGTGGGAGAGCCATCATTACTTACATACATATGGCGTGCCATCTATGCAAAAAAAAAGAACCGATTTTATTGACTATAGCCACAAAATACTGAGGGTTTTCTCTGTCAAACGACTGAATCTGAGGAAATCAATTATTGAAACAGGCAGCTTGAATTATGTTTGCTGTATTTCTCAGTCAAGATTACCTGCAGGCTTGTGCTCTGGTCAGAAAATGGAGAGCTAAAAAAACATGTGACAATGCTCATGACTGTCTCCGTTACATAACGCTCCAGCGTGGTATCCGCATGTTTCCTGTCACTGGTGTTGTTGCACACCTATAGTAAGGACAGAGAAGAAATTAGGATGACGCACAGCCACTGGATCACACTTCCTGCATGTGGGCAACAGGTAACATATGTTCACTGCATGCTGTGTTCACATAATCATCAAAACCAATGACATAACATAAAGCAGGAGAGCATTCTTCATGTATTGATTCACAGTCCAAACCCACTCAGTTTCTTTTCTGACGTGTATCAAACACATCGAGGCTCACCCGACAAATGTCCACCAGGAAGTTCTCAAACAGCTTCCACATGTGGTTGGAGGTGTAAATCTCCTTCATCTCCACTTCTGTGTCAACATAACAGTGGTTCAGGAAGTTGATGTAGGCAATCTTCACCTGAAAAAGAAGGAAAAAAATCCAGTGCTTTCATTTTTTTTCAAATAGGAGTTGCTCAGAATGAATGGACAAGATCCAGGTTTCAAAAACCTTCAGTGACACATGTATCAGGTAAACAGCTTCCATCTAGCAAGTTGTATTAGTGCCTTGGGATTTTATTGCAGGCTGAAAATGAGCAAAACTAGCAGGTATGTTTGTTATATAAGAATTACTACAAAATATGTAGAATTTATTCTGCAGTCAAGCATCTTTCAGCTAGACAGTTGATGGTTTGATCCCATCACATCAGTCACGAGGACAAAAAGTGTCTTTGGACAAGGCACGTAATCCCAAAGAGCCCCCAGTGACACGGCCAGCAGTGTGTGAACAAGGTTAGCTAATAATGATAGTCTACTACTTCAGCTGTCTTTGCCATGAGTGTCTAAATGTGGTGTGCAAGAGTGAAGAGGTGCTTATGGTGCCATTTCACCATTCATACTTCTGGCATCATGACAATGAGCTTTTCATGAACAGTGAGCTGAATCTGACCGATTTTAAATGTTTAATAGTTTAGTTTAGTTTAGTTTGTTTAGGTCACTTTGATCACAAAAACTTATATACACAATGAAGCGAAAATAAACATGTATTGAGTTATATTATTTCTGCATTAACATCAAACAGTAAACAGCAACAAAACAAGGAAAAAGAAATCAACACAACAAATAACAAAACATGACCAAAAAGGTGTAGGCAGAAGCCTTCACTTATTTCACCTGCCGTTTTCAAACTCATCTTCTGCTCAGCTTACTTTAGATTTATGTAGAACAATAAGGTAAATATAACTAAATTCTCCACCACAGGTCAGAAACATTTTGATCAATACCCATGATTACTCAGATACCGATGAAAAATCAGTGTAACGACTCCTCATGGTTTAACCTGTAAAAAACCTTAAAGGTAACATCTCCAGGAATTTTCGTTACTTGTTAATAAACACAACATTAACACTGGGCTCCTCCCTTTTGGCTCAGTGCCAGAGGCAGCACACACCCACTGCCTCCAACTGTGACTACATGAACACAGTCACTAGCGTGGCGACCACCTGCAGCATCCCATTTCTACGTGGGAGAGACTCAAGAGCCATGCACCTGACTTGGCATGTTAGCATAAGCAAACCACTGGGTTATCTGACACATACCTGGTTAGCAGAGAGCCAGCTCACACCGCTCTTGGGCCGAGCTGCTCTCCAAGTAACTGAGTGGAAGTCAAGCTTGGCTTGGCCTTGCTCAGGAAAAATCTTGGCAAACTGTTTGGCATTTTGTTTCACTTTGGTTGTGTATTTCTTAGACAGCTGATCAATCGGTGCTGATTTTCCTTAATTTTGGGAGATTGGTGATCGGCCCATCCTGACATATGAGACTGATTTTATATACCTCTGGGAAGGTCATTGGCCAGCCATTGTTGCTTTTTGCTCTGAGACCTGAAGCTCAGGACACTTTATTGGTTGTTTAAGTTAAAACATAAAGATTTTATTGTTTCAAAGGTATTGTTCAATGTTTTTCAATAAAATAAGATTGGAACATTGAAGGTATATGCTGTCAGTAGTATTGGCCCAATATAGGTATCAGCAGGTCAGGCTTTTTAAAGATTGGTGATCGGCCAGAAAATTGTGATCTGTACACCCCCAGTATTTCTTGTTCTGTGCTATGTCCACTGTAGTAACCACTCAGGATAGCTTCTTCCACTCTATGATAATCAACACGCAAAGTCACCGCCCAGAAACGTCCTGAAACAACCAAAACATCAACATACAGGGGGTTTGAGGTAGACACACAGATTGACACGTGTATAAAGAGGCCCAGAAGTGATAATTGAGTAGGATCATTTTTTTGAAAGCTGACTTTTTTTCTGAAAGTCCCACAGACTCCACCTTTAACCTCTACTGATGGGTCCATGTGACATAATGAATAGCCTCTATTTTATAAAGCACACAAATGAGGTTATAGAGGTCGGGAAAACTGCACTACAAAGGAAATTGCCTCTGTCCTCTGTGCAGCAGCTGATGGCAGAGATCATCTGATTCACTAACACTGGCCCCATCCAGTTAGAGAGACATTTTTAACATCTGAGAAGGTGCTAAATGTCTTGAAGTATTTATTGGTGATTTCACACTCAAATTTACCAGTAATCGTGCAAACAATTCCCCCTCTGGGTGGCCTCAAAAATTATTACAACATGATCATGACCATGATCTGATCCTGATATGGAGGCAAAAAAGGTCAGTACTTTAAGATCTGTCAGGTGTTCTAATAATTTTTGCCTTCTATGTAAAGGGAATTTAACAATCGTGTTATCAATATTACTATGAGGTGTTAAATTCATGTGGTGCATTATGTGGCTCAACCCTGTCATACACTGGGACAGAGCTTCCACTTGTGTGCTTTATCTGGACAAGCTGTGAAGTCATAAATAGAGTGTTTTTTATTACATCTGTCAGGCATCAACAAGCATTCCCCTCCTCATTCAGCTCATCATGTATCTCAGATCTACTGGGATGAGGGCTATGTGCAGATGCTGATGTCTAATCTCCAAAACATGGCACAAAAAAGGTCGAACTGTAGGCCTAGTGAAATGGACCTTAAAGAGCAGATAGCAAGAGTAAACATAGCACAATTTTTGATTCTATCTGCAGCATCAATATGTTGTTAGTGAAATGACCGCTGAGTGATTAGTTCACATTTGACAGTAGTATAGCCTGTTGGTTGTACAGGTAAATCAAAAGAAAGAAAAATATGTCATTTTTAGCTGCCCTTTAGGAAATGAGAAGAAATTTCAAGGAGTGTTAAGATATTATTTCAAAAATAACCTGTTTAATCATTTTTAACGTGGTTGATTTTATATTACCAAACTGTGTAATTTATACTGTCTAGGTGCAATTTGTCCTTTTATTTTATTCAAGTCTGTGCTCATCTGATTTACTTAACATATTTGTGGAAAAGTGTCTGGTTAATTAAATTGAGTCAGACAGAAATAGCTGTAATTTGGTTATAACCATTACATTACAACCCATGTGAGCCCAAGGATCATATTAAACTATTGTGGAAAAAAAAATCAGTTCAGGTGAGAATAAATCAGACTGTTTGTTCGTACCTCGGGGATACAGTCTTCATGAGTGACGACACGAACAATGTCATCCAGAGGCAGCAGAGAGTTACACTTGATCTCAGTGTACACGTTCTTGCCCTCAGTGCACACAGCCAGCAGCTCCACCAGGTGTATGTGGTACATGAGAGGACTGTTTTCATCCATACGGTCTCGCTCTGAACGCATCATCTGGACTAAGGTCTGGAACGAAGCACGGTCGTTGTAGAAGACCAGGACATCCTCACCGGAGTTCACAAGCTGAGTGAGGAAAAGGCCCAGAGGAGGAAACAGTCTTCATATCAAAACCATTACAGCAAATCAGCCACTCAATATAGACAGCTACAGAAAACATGATTCAGCAGATCATATCAGAACGAACCTCTGCCATGACGATGTCCTGACACTTCTTGATGAACTTGTTCTCTGCCTTCACAATGGTCTGAAGGAACTTCAGGTACTGGACGTGTCGGCCGTGACTCTCAGTACAGTGAACAAAGTGTTGAACCACACGTTCATTGATCTCACTGCACAGCTGGAAGTTGTTCATGAAGATGTGCTGCATGGTGACTGCCTCCAGGATCTGAAGAGTTGGGTCAGGCATGGAGAAAAATTCAGTTTGGAGGGAAAAAAAATTATGTGTTCAGGTTGCTTATCAACTCAAGAAATTAACTCACAGTAGTTTGTTGATATTCCGGTTATACTTACCCCAGGGTTAAGGAATAAATTGATATGTTTATGGAGAAGAGCCTGATTCTGCTGATTCCCTGCACAGAAATTCTGCAGGAACTCGTGAGCCAGTTTCATGATCTCCTGCATTCGGACATCCTCCCCCTGATTGAGATAAACAGAGTCAGACTCTCTTTCCTTACTTTTCATTACTGGCAAACCGGATATGCACAAGCTTTTCAGAGCTTTAAGGGTCTATTTGTCTACATGTTGGGGTGCTCTACCTTCTCATAGGGGATCTGAAGGAGCTCCAGAACCACACTGTGAGCTCCCATGTTCCTCAGAAGCCGCTGTTGCTGTTTCTTGCTCTTCTTTCCTGAACTTCCCTCCTGAACACAAAGCCTACTGAGACGGAGCAAGATCTATGTCACACACAGACACACACACAAACACACAAACAAAAGAGATTTTAATGAAAGGAAACAAGTCACCAACACAAAAAGGTAAAAAATTTAAAAAAGAGAAGATTGTACCTCTTTCACAACCCTGTAGTTGTAACTACTTGTGCTTTCTGATTTGTCCTTGTCTGATCCATGTGAGTCTCCCTTTAAAAAAGCAGCAATAAGGTAAAGATGTCTCGTAGCATTAGCCACACCATCCAGTTTTAAAAATATAACACCTTACCTTCTTTTTGTTGTCAGACTCTGAGGGTCCCTCTCCATCCATCCCATCCTCCCCCTGCCTCTTGTAAACCCACAGTTCAGATTTCTCCACAATAGAACGCAGCTGGTCCAGATCTGACTTGATCTGCTTGTAATTATCCACATCCTGACTGGTCACAAGCAACTGGACCTGATGTTGGATAAACAGCATTGGTTTTATTTCAATCTTAAACATTTTTTGTTCTAATTCACAGTTTTGCATTTGTGTAGAGTGTTTCTCTCATTGCTGTTTGCAAAGTTGGAGAAGCATCGTAACCTACTTGTTTGAAGGCCATGAGAACCTCCTGTCTTTGGCTGAAGTGTCTGAAGAGCAGGTGAAGCGCTCCAGACACAAGAGGAGGGTAATCATGCATGGTGAGATGCAGCAGGACTCTTAAGAAGGTACGACCACCATGGTCATCCAGGTCCAGTGGAGTGTTTTCCTCGCTAAAACACCACAAAGTAGAAAAATGAAACAAACTCGTCTCACTTCATCCTACTTCTAACTGATTACAGAGGTCTCAAAAACTGTGAGATTACCTTCCTCCAAAGATCCCCTCGGCCTGTTCTTCAATGTTCTCAAAGTCCAGATTACCTAAAGGGTTTGTAAAAGTGAAGATCAACAAAAGGAACAACTCAAACTATTTCTGAGTCTCTTTTTTTCTCTTTGTTCTTGTCTTTGTACCCTTTTTGTTTTGTTTTGCTTCTTTGTTTTGCGTGTATATGGATCCCCGTTTGATACAGGAGTACCTTTGTTGAGGTGTTATGGGGATGCCATCTGGATAAGGTGGGGGGTTGGTGTTGGGTTTATAATGTTTGTAAGGAATGCTGTTATAATCATGTCAATGATCTCAATATAGAAAAAGGATAAGTTAAGTTATATAATTGAGGTTAAAAGTGATGATCATAAAAGTTGTTCCAAAATAATTTCAGAAAAACTTAAAAATGATAACATTTTTTGTTAGGCTTTTACATCAAAGCAGAGGTTTTACATGTCATTGAGAAGAAATTGCAAGTGAAACAAGCAGTGGCCAAAACAAAGGGTCTGAAAAGCTCCTCGGGGATTTAAGCCCGGTTTCCACCAAGCGGTTCAGTTTGGCTCGCATTTTTTGGCATTTCTATTGACTTATCCAGGGACAGATTTCCAAATAACCAAGACGAGACGACCCGCTTTTTGGGACCCTTCTGTAGGGGCGCCAGACTAAATGGATCTGATCCTGGAAAGTGGAGCTAAAACACTGCAGAGCATTGATTGATGGAAAGAGCCGTCATTGAATGTGCGACAGCAGCTGTATTTCTCCTCACAGCACACAGTCTTCTCTGAAAAAGGACTTGATTGAACTTTGTAACAAAGAGCCAAATGCCAATCGCAAAGAAAGGGGAAGAGCTCAATGTCTCTCACAGCTGCTCTTTGTTTACTGTGTCATGTTTTTCTTCTTTGTTGGATTTATTTGCAGGGTACCCTGTGTCCAGCTTGCACACCCCCTGCCACGAACGGGCACGGTTGGATGTGGAAACACAAACGGGACCAGGCTTAAATGAGCCAACAAGTACCAAACCGTACTGATCTAAACCAGACTGCTTGGTGGAAATGGGGCTTTATGTTCTCAAATGTGACTTAGAACATTTCTGTTTTTATCCTGGTGAAAAAAAAATAGCCATAGAGTTTGCCATTAGAAATGTCTATAAAACACAACAATGGTGTCATACCTGGCATCTGACCTGGGACATTGTTGGCTCCGTTCTGACTGGCAGAGATGTCCCCTTGTGGGTTGTTTTCATCAAACTCACGTTTGAAAATACAAAGCAGGCAGGAGATCCTGTAGTCCAGTCGCACATTCAGAATAAACTACAGGAAAAGAAAGTAAGTTAGGGTATGAACGAGAAACCAAACTTTGCATCCAGTTTCCTGATGTCTCACCTGAAGGATCTCAATGACCTTCAGCTTGGTGTCCATAACCATGATGTCTTCTCTCTCTGGCTCAGTCTGAGTTTTGACCACATCTCCCTCAGGCTGATGCGTTGGTGTAGTGGGCAACAATCCCCCACCTCGCAGCACCACCTGTGTCATCAGCTCCCCAACTCCATGGATGGACTTCATCACATTGCTGCCTGTGACAGTTCATGCAGGAAAAAATCAAGAAAACAATCATGGTCCCACCTGATTCACTATGTATATGAGAGGTCACTGTGAATTAATCATTAATTCAAGTTGTTGTTTGACCAGATAAATACCTTCACACTGAAATCCTTCTGACTTAATGTGAAGTGAAGCAAACTCAGCCTAAGTGTTTTCAATGTTTACCTTTGCTTTCCTCTCCCTTCTCGATATTTTTGATGGGGTAAATGGTGCTGACATGGACACAGTCTAAAATGTTCAGTAAGATCTTTGTCAGTCGAAGCAGGTCGCTGAAGTTGTAGAAACCAAAGTATATGAGGTTCCTTGCCAGGTTCACAACCTACGGACAAAAAAAAAACATCTTTTAGATTTGTGAAGACAATGTGACTTTTCTTTTTCTAACAGTATCCTCAAAAAAGTCTTACCTCAAAGGTAAGCTTGTTTTTCTCCTTGTCAGAGAAAGGAATGTTTTGTGACACCACCTCTCTCAGGTAATTCTCCACAAAATCCATTGTGAGGCAGAAGCGCTCTTTGATTTCATCTCTCGTGGTCCCATCATTGTCATAGCTGAGTATTTAAAGGAAAATGCATCTGAGCGAGCTGTGTTTTCTTAACCATGACACAAGACAACTTGATGGTTAATTGAAGAAACTTACTCATCAATAGAAATCTGTGAAGGAATTTCTGACCAAAGGCGGGCGTATTTGACGGGTGTGACCTGCTCCTGAGGGTCCCGGTCCACATGCATATGCAGCATTAGGCGGCAGAAAGACGCCCGCAGGTCAAAGGGCAGGTCTTCATCTGACATGCTGCGCAGGATCAAGTCCACATCCAGCTGACCAGAGATCTTGTTGATGGCCAGATACTGACGATCGAGACACATCCTTGCAAAGAGGTTCAACTGACACCTGTAAGGGAATATTAAGGGTATGTTCAGAGTTATAAATCATATTTCAATTTAGCACTCCAATGTGTAACTTAAAGGCAGAAAAATGTTTGATATGATGCGGGAACTTTTCATAATGACACTTAAACTTTCGCCTCCTTTAAAGGCTGACTTTCTGAGCCTGCAACGTGAATTGACAGCAACCACAATTCACACTTTGGGGTCATTATGTAATCCGTCAAAAATAATTTTACATTAGTGTTTGTGATGATGACGAGGTGTAATCAAATCCATCTCACCTGTAGTAACTGACCACTTCCTGGTCATCTTTCTGACCCTCCTTCGCATCCTGGGCCAGCTCTCGGACACTCTTACTGCGGATCTCCTTTCCATTGTCCTTCCAGAACAGCCAGACCTCCTCTTCATCCTCTGCCTCCATCGGACTCTCTCCGTTCACAGGTATCTCAATCTCAAACCTCGATAGGACCAATCTGGTGAGCAACAAAAGCATCATTTACAGGTTCTCGTTGCAGTTTTGCTAACATTCTTGACCTTTGTAAAATAAAGATAAACTTACTTGGTTTCGATGAGGATGTCAGCATTAGTGGGGTCCAGGACTGCATTGCAGATGAGCTCCTGTGTCACAGGGATGGACTTTTGCATGGACACACAAAGATCTGAGAGGTAGTCCAAGAACCTGGGTACAAACATTAAACATTGAAACTTCTACCAACATGTTACACATCCTCTCTTAAACTGTGACCAATAAGAACTTCTCATTTTAAGGTTTTGGATTAGGCTGATATTCATATCATTTATCATTGCCAGCCCTATACAGAACTTAATCACCACTCAAGGACATATCCACGGCTCAAATAATTCCTGTCATTACATTTCCAATGAGCTTTTAAACAAAGATGGACACGGTTTCACAGTTTTTTGCCATCAAATGCACAGTTTAATGCTTTTTCCTTCCCACAAGCCTTACCTGGGCTCTCTGTTCTTCCTCACTAGAGTAACAAATGTGTCTATCTCAGCAGCGGTGATGTGTTTTTCCAGTAACTTCCGGTTGTTGTGGAGCAGTGCTGTTATTGTGTCTTCTGCCAGGACATCGTATCCTATCTGCTTCTGCATGAAGCGGAACTGTTTGGCGATGTATTCCTGAAGACAGAAGGAATAATTGGATTTTAATTCCATGGATGGAGACATAAGATCAGGGGTCAAAAAGGAGTTGCTGTGCCCACCCACCTGATTCTTCCTGTAATCCTGCTGGGAATGGCGTAACACTCTGTAGCAAAGCCTGCAAATATGTCTAAAAGGTGCATGACGCTGGTCTCCAAGCTCCTCCAGCCGCAGCATTGGACCATCACCGCTGTCTGTGAAAGGGGCTTGGAGAAGTTTGAAAATCTGAAATGAAATGAAGAAGCTTAATACCCACAAAAGTGCTCATTGGAAAACTGCTCTGCAGTGCAGAAAAAGTTTGAGGTGTCCGACCAACCTGCTTCAGGATGTTCTGCTCTCTCATGAGTTTCTGTCTTTCCCTGTTTGGTTTGTTGACCATGATCTCCAGAACATCCTGCCCACTGTTGGGGATGTCCACCACAAAGAAAACTAGATCTTCCAGGAGCTTGGTCACAAATCTGAAAAGATATACACATCAGTAAAAAAGTCAAAGACAAACAAAAAGCATGACCAAGGTCTCCTTGGTTTCATTTCATCTCTTCTGGACAAATAAAAGCCTATGGACTCCACTTCAGGCTGGCTCAGGCTTGTGCCAGCTCTCAGGGCTGATATAGGCTCAGACTGCAGAGGAACTAGCACACTAAGACCCTGTCAACTTCATCAGTCTACATGTCTCTGACTTCAAGTCTTCATGTCCCATTTGAGTTCCTTATCACGCATGCCCTGTCTCAGAGGTGTCTCTGTCTCAGTGCTACAGACTACCAGACATCCACAGCTACAGTCTCACAGTTACTGATCTCACCGTTATGATACAACTGTTAATCTTGAAGCTTTTTGCTTAAATTAACAGTATCATTCCTACCCCTATCATGATCATCACCGTCATTTCAATACTAATACTGAACCTGCTGATTCTGTCATTGATATTAGGATGAGTCCATTGGCGTTAACTTGCTATTCAGAGCACATACTTTGAGTTTTCCTCACTAGTGTTACTTATTGGATGATGCAAGGTGCTGTAATCATGGTGGATTAAGTTATTCTTTTATGATATGATGAGACTGCATCTTTTCTTGATGTTGGGTCTTTGCCATCAGTGTGAAAAAGTATCTTAATTTCACCATAAATATTTGTTTGAATTAGGGCAGTATATATAAATATTCACCAATGGGGAGAAACATAGTAACATCACATACATCATACCTTATGATTTAGCTAACATACCTTCTTTCATTTTGTGTAATGGTGCCCTTTTCAAGTTTTCCAGCAATGGATGCTAACACTTTGCTAGCATCATTGGCAAAGTCTAAATCTCGCACTTCTGCTGGAGGAACGGGCACAATGGCAAAAGCTTCCTTGTCTTCTTTCACTGCAGAGGTTCCAATCTGGAAAAAAAATTACTGTTTTTAGTTTATCTGATCAGAAAACACCAGCTGTGTTATTGTTTTTGACCTCAACCGCTCACCCGTAACATGACAGGTTTCTCTTCTTCCTTGTCAATGGGGTTGTTGGTGCTGTGAACCCACGTGTTGGTGCACAGATGTCGTAGCCTCACATATGAGCTCCTGGAGGTGGCAGAAAACATTTCCCAGAAAGATTAATTTTATATTGATCAGATCAACAGAATCACACAAGGTGTCATTGTGCTACAAACGGTGACATTTCTTATCAAAGTGGCTGCTTACACGTTACACTACATGACCTTTAACAACTACTTATC
The DNA here is from genome assembly GCF_033239565.1 of Halichoeres trimaculatus. Lineage (NCBI taxonomy): Eukaryota > Metazoa > Chordata > Actinopteri > Labriformes > Labridae > Halichoeres > Halichoeres trimaculatus. Next base: position 15,375,038 of record NW_027437179.1, on the reverse strand, counting down.
CTATGAAATATTAAACGTATCTTCTGATGAACAGAAATAAACATGAGCACAGAAGACGACTCAATCTATCAGAACAATATAGAACAACAAAAAATAAAAACGCTGAGATAGACTTGGGGTTGTCAGAGACACAGGGATGTCTTTTTGTCTCACATATAATTGCAAGATAATATTCAAATCCCTATCCTAGAAGAGAGCTGGATAGCACAACAGTAAAACACCTACAGTTTCCGAAGGCCTCATAAATGTTGATAACAAATTCATAAAGCAATGCTTTCCTGAAACAGTGCCAATGTAAAAGGAAGATCACGTGCATGCAGAGATAAGGTTATTGCATGTTGCATTAGACAGTTATAACAAAATGAGAAGTGATCAATATGTGCAAACAAGACGACAGGAAGATCATGTTGTTTACAACTTCCTCAGTCGAGTGTATGGCATTACATGTTGGCCATTACCCAACAAGACAGTGTTATCTGTCCATCAGCACTGCACCTTTACACCAAGTAAAGTCTAAGCCAACTTCATCTTTCCTGTCCTCTTCACGTGTGCAACAGGGTGTGCGTGTGTGTGTGTGTCTGTGTGGCTGGTCAGTCCTTGCACACAGACAGGAGACTGTAGCTGTATTCTTGGCAGGTGTTACGTAAAGGCCTACTGAAGCTAACAAGCTTACCTTTGTGTACCGGTTCTCCTGGGCATTAATAATTAGTCCCCTGGCTACAGTTAGAGGGACGGGGTTATTTCAGGTAGCATGGGAGGTGCCTGCAGTGATAGCATGCAGCATGAAAGCACACACCTGACCATGGGACACAATGGAGGCTTCAGAAACGTGAAGAGCCTGTTTTAATCTCATGTGCAGCTGACAGGGACAGATGTACTTTGGTAATTTTAGAAGTATATCCTCTTACCAAATACTACCCAAAAAGTATAGGAAAAAAAACAGGGGCTCTGAGGTGACATATAGAAAATCTAAAAATGACAGGTCACAGGTTGGCAAACATATCATGACACAGCTTGATTGAACCTGCTTTTATCAACAGGTCATGTCATAATTTTGAAAAAGTCTAAATCACTTAATTATCAGTGTGATATGCTTCTCTCCTGCTATTACACTATTCACACCAAGTGTCTGCTGGATTTTTGTGTCATGCTGGGATTTAACTCTCTGTCTTTACAGAGGGGACCAGTAAGTTGAAATTTAAAAAACGTGCAGAAACATGCACACAAAGCATAAACAACAGGTATTTTTAGAGCTGTATCCTTCCCTTGACTAAGCCTGACTCCACGCTCATCCTCACCTTTCCACCTGTCAACCTTTTCTCAACTTTAACCTCAAGCTTACAACTAGGCAGAGATTAGTTTTTACATTACTTGTTTCCGACTGTGTGCTACACAAAGTGTGCTTGCCTTTCTCTTTCTCTTTCTGTGTGTGCGCTCGCATGTGTTTGTGTGTCAGTAACCGCCTGCATTACAGAGCAGGGGAGAAACTTAAATGCATGGACATGAGGCAAAAGTAACACCCTGTCATGTAAATTAGATAAATAACAACAGGCTGTTTAGTCTTTTAAATAAAATAAGGTAAAGAACTGATCTATAAGAAAAATTGCATTGCTGCTTCAATTTCTCCTCCAGTTAAAGTTGTGAATGAGTAAACACCACCAGAAGACAACTCACTCAGCAGCTTTTCTTTTTAAGAATGATAAATAACACAAGACTGTTTAGTCTGTTTGATAAGATAATAAGGTATGGACCTGGTCTATGACAGAGGAAAGGCATTAGTGCTTTAATTTGCCTTCATCTCAAATCATGAATGAGGAAACTGTGACTAAAAATGGACGACTGGCCCAGCAGCTTTCCTTTTCATCAGTGACTGTTTCTCACACTCATCGTTGGTCACTGTAGCCCGGCCTCTGGCCCCCTATGTAGTCGGTGCTTTGTTGGTGCTCAGTTCTGGCCCAGCAAAGAGTTGGTCCTTGCCAAGCACCAGTTTTAAGCATCTGGAACCAGTTGTTTGTTGGTGGGAACACAAAGAACCAGTGCTTAGCCATGCACTGGCCTGGAACTAGCACCAGCACCAGTTAGGTGGAAAAAGGGTATGAGCGCACAGAATATCCCCAAGCATCTGATCTTGACCTAAATATTGTGAAAATAGGTGCCAAAAACCTCTCTACACAGGCAGTATCTTCTTCTGCTATGTGATTCAAAGACTGGACAGAGGACATCTGAACAACAAGTAACAGAAAAAAACAGCTCATACCCAGAAATACTTAACTGCATGAAACAAAACAGTCTTTGACTATTGCAGAAACCAAGCAAACGCTCAAAACATTAAGGAATACCTCAAATGTAATGCTCTAAGTAATGCTTTAAATCAAATGAGAGTAAAAAGTTAAACATTAATAGTCTTGACATCTCTTGGGTAAACCTGATGAAGTAAATTCGTTTTTCGGTCTTAATCAATCTGCTTACAAACATCTGGATTCTCTGAAACAATGGAAATGTGTCCACTGAATGGATCTCAATCCAGAGGACCAGTGTCCTTGGCATTTAGTGTCACTTCTTAGTTTCTAATAATTATCATTAGAAGTTAAAATGTTTTATATCTTCAGTGTTTCAAGTTCAACTTTAGTCAATATGTGTTTATTTTTAACTCTGAATATGTAGGAAATAATGCAGATTCTTGTGTTTGTTGACAGCTATGATTGTTGCATAAGTCTGTGGTTGTTACGCCCTTCAAACAGTTTCTATCAATTGAAAAATGAACTGTCAGGTAGTTGTGTGAGTGGAGTGTATAATTTTATTTAATCTACTGTATACCTGGGCACCATGGAGTCACCTCCTCTTAGTGTGGTGGGATCCAGCTCAAAGATGGAGGATATATCCATGCCATCAGGAACTGGCACCAAAGTGTACATGATCTTCTCCTGCGGCGCTCGCAGACGACCTCGTAAAGCTTCATTATCCCCGTCAAGCTGAGGCGAGAACACATGTAGTGAGAGGAAGCACAGCACCAGCTAAAATATGCATCAAAGTTCACAAAATTAAAGAGCCACTGATTCCAAAGTAAGATGAGGCTGGAAGAATAGCAGAATGGCTCTTACTTCAGATTGAAAATATACTACACTCTTTTCTACACAAAAACTACAGGTGCAAACAAATTCATGATAGGATGATATACGTGTGTACAACACTGCCATCCAATGGTTCTTTGGTTATAATAAAGATGACAAGCAGCCCTGTGACAGGCTGATGACCTGTCCAGATTGTATCCTGCCTTTCCCCAAATAACAGGCAGCATAGCCTCTAGCTTCCTGTGACCCCAAAAAGGAAAAGCTTTTAAGATAATGAAAGGATGAACGGGTAACTTATCACCCAGTGTAAGTCGGCTCCTAGCAACATGAGAGTACCCAGCCAAAGACTGTCAGGGAAGTTTGACAACCAGATGCAGAGAATGATCGCATGAAGGTATGACAGAAGTTTTCACAAGCCAAGTAAAGATTGTAGAAAAGTACCTGAAAATTAAAAGGTGTAAAGTCCACCACCTGGAGCAGAGAGCAAAGATGCAGCACAGAATTGAAGAGATTAGATCAATAGCAGTTCAGCATAAAGCATTAACTTACTAAGCACTCAGAATGAGAGACCAGGTCTTACCGAGGACCGCTGCTCAGCACTCTCCTCCTCAAAGTCTTGATTAACCTGGAAAAACATGTGCATGTCAAAATCCTCTACATCATCAGGAGCCAGGTTATTAACTCTATTAATTTCACTAATGGTCATAGGTCAAACCATGTCAGAGTATTTCAGTGATCAAACTTTCTGATACTTTTCAAGATAACCTTGGTATGAAAAGTGATATCTAAAGAATCAAAACACTTTAAAAAGGAAGGAGTTGACACAGACCTCACCCATCTCAGCAGCCATGTAACACCCTGTGGCCAAGTGTTTGAACCTGAACAGACTGTTCCAGTAGCCTGCACCTCCCCTGCATGGATCATGATGGACCACCTGGTAGTGATTAAAAAAATGACACAATAAAAGTATGAATAAATCAGTAATAACTTACACTTAACTCTTAGTTTGAATATTTAGCGCTTTGACAAACTCTCTTCCATGTCTAGGATATTGTGCTATTATCCACCAATGACTTACACAACGGCAGATAGACATCAAATATATAATTAGCTTCTATTTAAGGATATGTTTTTCTAACCTCTATTTCCCACAGTGCTTTGCTGCTGGTTGCAGAGGTGGCAGATTGGCGGCCTGTTGTTCTCAGAAAAACATGCTGCTTCTTTCTGTGGTCGTCACAGGTGAGAAACTTTTCCTGTTCGGCATGGAACAGCCGCACGACATCACCCTGCAAACACACACACACACGCACACACACACACACACACCTCACATTTCATTGTTTTCTCATTCTTTTCATATCCATACAGCTGATCTTGTGTTATCAATACTGAAGCAAACCAGGTTTAATATGTTTTGAAGTTGATTATAAATTTGTGCTACATTCAAGAAAACAACTAACACCACTGATTTTGTGCAAAGGGAAAGAGCACTCACCCCCTTGAGTATTGTCTCCTTGTTGTCACTCCATTTCATAAACAGAACAACTTTCCAACTTGTGTTGCAATTTACAGAGTTCACCTGAAATGCAACGTAGGAAAGACTTTAGACAAAATAGACAAATTGAAAGAAAGATGAAATAATCAATATATATAAAGAGTTGAGACCCAAGATTAACGTCACATTTTATTATGTAAAACACTGAGTGTGTGTCTTGTGCCCTTCACAACCTGGGAAGGACACAAATGTTTGTTTACCTCATTGCATCCGGGGTTGTCGACGAGCTGGTGGCTGCTGGCATGAAGAGGCTGTCCAGCATTCACAGGGTTAAGGACCACTTTGTCTCCAATCACCACCTTTAGGATCAACATAGATGAGACACAAAGATTAACATTTTAAAATAATGCTTTAAAGAATTCAGAAGAAAAATGTGTCTCTAAGGTTATTCAGTAGCCATGACAGGACATGTCCCACAAATGCATCACAGAGAGGGATGAAGAGGTCTAAAATCAGAAGTGTGTCAGGTCCCATGATATCAGCAATCATTCTTCAGCGCTGTAATTTCCTCTCCTCACTAACCCAGAGGTATGACGGATAGCCAACAGATTAGAATGCTAGTCTTCAAATGAGCACTAGAGGGAGTCGTGGACCGTATTATGTCTAAGAGGACGGGATCAGACTGAGCTCTTCAGGTGTTTCTGTGACCTAGGCCATTACTGACACCACTGACCTGCCTTCAAATTAATCAGTACGTATCTGGGAAATACAACTTTTGATTGAGTATGGTTTTTAAGTGAACACTTTCATCTCAAATTGGATTTTAATTCACTTAAGTGACCTAAAAATATAATTTGTATACGTGGCAAAGACTTGTTTTATCTTGCACATGTCCTGTCCTTGAGATTAATGGTTGAGGTAAATCATAAATTATATTTGGGTGAAGCATTGTTGGCAAATTAGTCTTTCCAGGACTGGCAGAGACTATGCCATGATTAGCATGGTTGATTCAGTTTTGATGGGTTATGTCCTTTGCACCACATCAAACATCCTTAAGAGACAACTCTCCTGAGTTTGTGTTTAAGTCTGAGTATTTTTAGACACTTAATAGATTGCTTGAAGTATAAAAACCAAATAAGGGCAGATTCTCATTTTCATTCCAAATTTGTTTGTTACTTATCAAAACTTGTGTGGCTTTAGTTCCCAGGGTGCAGTTATGTAGCCGGTGGTTTGGTGTGAGACTCAGATTTGTCTTGTTAGCAGAGCCAATCTACTTGTTTCATGCATAAAAGCAGCAGCAACAAGAGGTTCAGGAAGCACATCCTTAGGTATATTTTTCTTTTTCAAACTTTTGCTAGATTTTCACAGAAAAGTCTGAAGTATTTTTCCTTCTGCGTCTTATGGTTAAGAAATCTGCACGCAAACAACAATGGTGCTAAAATATTCCTGGAAGCTTTTCGTATTAGGCAGGAAGTCAAATCACAATCTCAAGTATCTGAAAATACACTTTTCTAATTTTCTATCTTTATCTAAATGCAGAATGTTTTGTCACTGAGAGTACACTCTGTCTAACCAAATGTAGTGCTTAATTCTCCTTAGGTCTAATTAAAATTAATAAAATGAGCTTTTTTAAGCAGAGGCAACCAGGGCAGATACTCATAGTGGGCTACTGTTCCATCTTTGATCTATTTGATAATTATAAAAAAAAAGAAGAAAAGATATTACATCCTTCATTTCCTCGTGAGCATAATTACAATCCCACACCCGGCTCTACCCACACTGTCTCCCAGGGACCGCAGCTTGTAGAAAGGCTGGATGTAGAACCAGGAACCCTCATTCCCAGCAGAGTCCAGCGTAACTCTCATGGCATTTTTCTCCAACAGGGCAGGTAGGCGCTTGTTCACTGTCAGGTATTTATTGCTTTTCAAGTGCAGCAACTGTTGGCAAAGCAGAAAATCCGAGTTAGAAATAAATTCTCTTTAAGGCATAACCCAGGCAGTGGAAAGCATCACGGAAATGGTATAAAGATGAAAATATGTCACAGTCTGGCACATCGCGACCCATGGGAACTGCTCACTAAAAAATGTGATGCTGGTGTCCTTATTTCCTCATAAACTATTTCTGTCTTTGAGATCTCTTGCTCTTGTAAGATTCTCATGACCAAAAATAAAACGGCCTTGTAACGACCAAAATTAATCAGCTCTACTAAAATCACACGAGATAATGGTTTGGGAAACCACAAATGACAAAAGTAACTGCAGAACCAAATCCTGCAGCATGAAACAGTGTTTGGTGTTTGACTTTGTTACTTTGCATAGAATACTAAAAACAGCGGCTCAATATGCAAAATAACAAGTGCACCTCTTCCTATAAGGCAATGAAAGGTTGGCTGCAAAGACAGAGTGATGTAATTTCTATGCCTTAAACTATCTCTACTTTTTTTTTTTAATTACTAAGACCCCACATAATAAGGGGGTAATTAAGTTGTGTTCATTCTAGCATATTGCATGCTTGGTTGCTTTGCATCCTGCAGGTGATCAACTTACAAGTGCAAAGACAAGCAAAGGTTTAAATACTGCAGGTAGCATTTAAAGTAGGGCTTTGAGTGTTTACACCATCATGGGCTTGGACAAAAACCACAATAACCACACACCAAATAAAAATTCAGTCAAATGAAACTAGAGTGGAACAGGCATGTAAGCAAAATTTGTGAGCAACAGCAAAGAAATCTAAAAATAAAAAAAAGGTGTAATATGTCATTCAGTGCTGTTAATGAAACAAGAACAGTTGTAGAAATAAAGAGACAATAGCAAGAGATAAGGCGAATGAAAGGAAAAATCCCCCTTAAAAAAAAAACCTTGGCAAGTAAACACTCTGAGGGCCAGTGGAGGAGATGCCACTGACTAATAATGAGCAGTAAGTCCAGGTCACTTTCTATGATAGGCTGAAAGGTTATTGGACTAATGAGGATGACAACCTTGAGCTTATTGCAGAAGACAGTAGGTGCACAATCATACAAACTTGTTTTGAACAATCTTTTATCAAGTTTCTTTTAATTTTACAAAATAAAGAGAAATGTGGAAAACCTTCACCTGAAGTCCAACCCCACTCCACACCTCAAATCAGCCCAAATCAACAGTCTCTGTCCAACCAAACAAAGCAGCCTTCATTTCTCAAAGACTTATTTTCATATGCTGTATCATAGAGGAGGTGCAAGCTATATTCCCTGTGGTAAAGGTACTCAGGTAGGACATTCAGACTGCTGTTGGGCACCCCAGACAGCTGGTCAGCATTTTATCTGCTCTGAGAAAAATCCTGGAAAAAAGGATCAAAGATTGGGTAAGAGCTGCCTTCCATGTCCAACTTAAGCCCAGTGATCATTCTCCTTCTCCATTTTCATGGCACCAGTGACTCCAAATCACAGGGTTTCACCATGTTTTCACTGTACAGCAGACAACCACAATCTGGGCCACTTTTATCTGAGCTGTATAGCTGTCCAGTGCTAACAGTTGAACAGACTGCTCAGTATGCTAAGGGTGTGCCTCACGATGTTGCTCAGGCTGCCTTGTATCTAGTCTGTCCCTCAGTGGTCAGGTGAAGTACAGACGTCAGAGGGAAGGTTTTTATGCAGTACGTGCTATCACCTGAAAAACACAGAGAATATTAACTGATTCGACATGCCTGCTGCGGTTTTCTTCAATTCAAGGATTTATCTGACAAGGAATGGGTGGGTAATGTAACTTACTCACCTAAAACCCAGCCATCTCTATAATCACCATCTCACAATTGGAAAAAATAGATTTAATGAGTTGTGTCAAGACCCAGATATTTAATCTCAACATTCGTTATGACACGTTAAGAACTACAGATAACCTCCACTTTAATGAAAGTGGGTGCTTGCAGCCCCAGTACACACACTCTGTGTTCAAACAGGAAATGTTTCAGATGAGGTCAGGCTATCACTCTTGTTTCTTTGGGAAAATAAACAGCAGCAGCAAAAAAGCCATGCTAAGTTTCATTGAAGCTGTCCCAAGCGTATGGAAACCTTATATACCAGCCCATCCTGTGTGACAAAGCATAGCAGGACCTGGAAAACACACCTGAAAAACTGCTCTGGGGATGCCAGTAGAAACAGATTCAGTATGCTGGAGTGACCCAGTGACATTCAGTGAAAGGCTCAAACATGGCGTGCCTTGATAGGCAATATGTTTGACATTTATTTTTTTTGTTTCTGTCATCCCCGACGTTTCAATATGTGAGGAAAGAAATGTGTTCTGTGTGCTGTCTTTTATTTTGCCTCCTTTTCTTTTTCCCTACAACAGAAGCTGTCCGTGCGTGTACAATACTGGGCACCTTTCTTTTAAAGGAATTAAATACAGTCAAAGTAACAGATTTTCAGGCTTGGTGTAACGAAAAGTGTGTGCAAAATTAATCTATTACACTTTTTACTTACTCATCTTCCGGCTGTGTAAGATTCATGATTCTGTTTTGTCAAACAAAAATAAAAAAAAAAGCTTGATGCAATTACTTTCACTAATATGAGCGATGTCAGAGGCAGGCTGGCTGATCACAGGTCAACTCAATCCATAGAAAGAGTTCAAAGAGTTTAGCGTCTGCCTGTTGGCATCACAGATCACAAGGTGAGGTAAAACAGTTAGTTTCCATGAGCATGATAATTTAGCATACCACACAAGAGATAATTTCATACCAGATCCTCTCCAGCAATCCTAGCAAAAGCAGGGGAGCTTTAGAGAGTAATTTCAGGTTTAAAATTACTAAAAAGAAAACTAAACTATGCGCAGTGGGAATGACAGAAGCAGGGTTCAAAGGTGTGATATTTTATTTATTTATAAATGTGTGTCAACCACAGAGCTCAGATTAAAACAGAGCTGACCGAGGACGGTTTAATGATAATTTGACCACATGAAGCTGATAAGAATCCATCACCGCGGAGCGCTACCTGCCAGGGGATCATGAGAACTGTTTTCTTTAAAACTGTACACATAAATCCATTTAGATTAATAAAATAATCTTGTCATTGGTGTTTCTTGCCAATGTGTTTGTATCCTCAATAAGTTGCAAGTTAACATGCTGGATGATGTATAGAAAGCAGGCAGTTCTCATAACTACACGCTGGACACACATTATCCATTACCTGTTTGCAAGTTACTCAGTATTTTGCAACCATTGATGCAAACACTTTACAGATCAGATTTATTGAGGCAAATCTACTAAAAAGACTTACTCAAGGGGTAACATCTAGTCTTTAAAACTGAAGCCAGGTAGAAATACAAAAATGAACATGTTAAGACTGGTCAAAATGAACTATTCATCCTAAGTTAGACTGACTCAGAATTTCCAACATGGCAACTTCCAACAGACAGCTCCAAAGCTTTTCTTTAAAAGCCAATGGGTGACATCAGAGACACTGTCTTTGTATTGTATATTGTCTTTGTATATTCCCTCACAGGTTTGAAAGAAGCAGTACTCAGTGTGAGAGTTGGTAAATCAGCTTGCTTGCTTGTTTGTATGTGATCTTAACCCCTTACTGCCTGAATTAATCATAAAATCAGATTGTTCTAAGTGTTTTTTCATTCTTAAAGATATTAAATTAAGGGGAGAGTACGCATAGTTTATTGTTCAGTGTTGATCTTGTACTTATTTGTCTTAGAGCGTGGTCACACTGGCCATCCAAACCGTGCTGTACTTGAGCAGAGTTGCCCCCCCCCCCCCCCCCCCCCCCCCCCCGCAGCGCTGTTCCCCAGCTGGAGAGTATGGCCAGTGGTCACACTACCCCAATATGAACCAGACTTTAGCGGGTATCACACATGCGCACAGCCCGCCTACGTCATCGTGAGGCGTGTGTTTACATGAAGCGCGATCTCGTCAGAGTCAGCACAATGAGACACAGAGAGCACTGCTACAACTTTAGAGACTTTTGGACTTATAGAAAATCGTTTTCTCCCGACACAGCCCTCTAACACCCCTGCTTTGTTAAAATTGATTGTCGAAAGATGCGCTTGCGGTGATAATACGTAATGGATTGCACGCGCTGTCCGCGTGCAATCCAATTACTTCATGCATGTGCTCATGCATGAAGTAAACCGTGCCAAAGCCCACCTCTCCTAAGCGTGCCAAAGCACAGAGGCGAATCATGCTTGAGCACGGCACAGTTGAGGTCACACTGGCCTTTCCAAACGTGCTTTACGGCTGAAGCGAGCTTAGGCATGGCACGATTGGCCAGTGTGACAGCGTCCTTAATGTAAATATGTAAATAGTAATATTTTCTATTATATTATTATATTTTCTACTTGTGTATATTCCTTTAAATTTCTAATTTCATATTCTTCTTATTATTCTATTCCTTATTGTTGTTGCATTTATTGCATTTTTATGTGAGCTGCTGTGACACAAAAAAAAATCCCCATGAGGAACAATAACAGAATATTGTATTCTATTCTATTCTAAATTTGAGTATAGTACACACAATAGTTATAACTAAGTTATAGTTTATCCCCTGACAAATATATTGTGACATACTGGATAGGATACGATCTTTGGTTTGTGTAGAATATGAATCAACTGGTAATAATGAGATACAAAGGTAATTTCGGCTGCATCAAGACCTGACAGGGTATGTCGCAAATTTGCAACAACAGGCATCAAGGGGTTAAGTTTATACAAGTTTTTAAACATGCAAACCTTCAGTGAATCAGGCCTTATGACGTACTCTTTCTAAGACAAGAGTGAAGGTTTTGTTAAAGACAGAAAACATCACGCTGTATGTACGGAGCAAGGCTAAGGTACTTGCTATATACCAGGTGCAAACCATTTCTTAGTCATGAGAAGTCAGTTGAGGCATTACAACGGTTGGTTTCATAGATCTCTTACATGCAAAGCACTTATTCAAAACTTTTTCTAAGATGAAAACTTAATGGTACAAAATTATCCAGCACACAAGTGTCACACACAGTAATGCCATGCTATCACCGAACACCTTATCTCACTTGAACACACCTGAATGACATTTCCATATTGGATGACTGTTCCCAGCAGCTTGCGATTCTCAGACTCGTTCTGCTTCTTCTCCAGGTCAGCAGCGTGCTAAAACAGAGAGGGGATAGGTAAAGGTGGGCTGAAATAAATACTACACTTAGACAGAATATTCACACATTATTACAGGTTTGCAGCTTTTCAGTCATCCGGGTTAAGGTACTTCAAAGTTTCACAAAGACGTAACTGGACCTGGTTTAAGTCTTTTTTATATTCTACCAAGTGAATGCTTCATAAATGTTCACATCGGCCATGGGGCAATAATAAAAGTATAGAGAAAACTTACATGGAGTTTGTTGAGGAGGACTGTGTCAGTGGTGCTGTTGCCTCCAGGTTTCGCTGCCTTCCAGAACTGTTTCTGTGCCGAGTATCTGTTCATGGGACACAATCTGAAAAGGCAGTCTGGTAAAAGAGAAAAAAGAGGAAAAGACGAGAAAAGTCAAGAAAAGTCAAGAGCTGAAACCTAACATTAGGTATAACATCCTCCGATCTCAACCTTAAAAGACTACAGCAGACTTACGATTCAAGTCAAAAACACAGAAAATGAAACACTGAAGAAGTCAGACTGAGTTTTGCAGCATTCAGCACACCATATCCACTTTCAGCCATTTAGTCGCACAATCCCAAATCAAGAATGGTATGATGTCTGAATCCAAAAATATGCTTTTAACTATTTGCAACAACATATTATATATGTGCTTAAATGTGTGGTTTGCATTTCTGTTGGTGTCATAGTATTTTATAAGACATTTCTACCATTTCAAACCAATTAAAAAATCTGTCCCATTGAACTGTCAAATGGTGTAACCACAGGAGCATGACAAGTGCCAAATGATTCCTTCCTGAAAAAAAAAACTATGCAAGTGTATGATGAAATGAGTTATTTGTTATGAAATATCATCTCAAAGTGCAATTAAAGTATTAAATTTCTAAACTTAGATTATATGGATTTTCATTGCACTGAAATGTCAGTATGCTGTAGACATCAATGTTTTCTCTAGTATTGGTTTAGTTTGTCTAAAATTATTTTTTAAGCCAGATTTTTAGCTAAAATCATTTTTATGGCAACTTTTTCTGTGCAGTATCACATTTTTATGAGAAACATTGGTTACACCAACTGACAATCAGTTACACAGCCTACCCACACCTTCACTCTATTAAATTGTCAGTAACGAGAAGACGTGTGTTTGATCCCAACCATTACCAAAAGTGGCACCGTACTATCACAACAGAAGCTGGCATTTCAAACTTTGACTCAGTTTGGTAGTTTTTCTTGGCAGGACAGAGTAATCCATATGCCTTGTTTTTGCTTGAAGATACTAAACTTGAGCTGCTTGATACCATTTGCACAATTTGTGCCAGAGATTAGTTTTCCTGTGGTTCTACAAATATGTCATACTTACTTGTATAAATCAAATCAATATTACGGTTAGAAATCTAAAAAATATTTTTAGGAGTGAGTCTATATTTGCAGCACAGTGCAGTGACATTACACTAATATGTGTTGCATTTAAACTGGTGCACCAGATCTTTTTTAATCCAGTGTTTAGTGGTGATATCTCCATAAATGCAGATAACTTTTACATCTTAAAGGTATATAGGTTCATCAGTGGTTCCCACTAAACGGGAGAGTGTCTGAAATTGTGTACATCAAGGACTATGGCAAGAAAAAAAATTGGGCAAATATGAGAATGAATCTATTTATAAAATTCAAGTGGATATGCAAAAATAATTTTGAAAATTTGTGATGATTTTTTTCACTGCATATAAAAATGGTGTTAACTTGTTACAACAAAGAATAAAAACTAAATGACAAACTGTGCTGAGGTTTACTTCCTTCAGGAAAGGTCTTTAACTTTCATATCCCTGTGAGGTCTCCTCTATGACCATCAAAGGGCAGAGAAGCCTGGTCACAGACCAGAAGTGGGTAACTGGTTCTGGCCATTTGGGGAATTTCATACTAACAGGTTTTCTGTTACTAACCAGTCAGTTTTTACATGAGTGAACTATTTCCCTTCTTCTAAAAAAAAAAAAAAAAAATTAACACTGTTAATGAATTCAAAGTGTTTGGCCTAAATCAGAACAAACTTAATGCCTAAACTTTGTACCTCATAACACACATACACATTGGTTTTAATAAAAGAGAATCAGTAAATACATGTAAGCTTTAAAAAACTGAACTGTTGTTTAAATCATTGTTTGTGTTTGCTTCTACTTGATGTAGCAAAACAATGTTTCTGGGAAAGCATGCCATCTTAAGTAGAACTATTTAAAGAAAAAAAGACACTCAAAATTTGACTTTTATTAAACAAGATACTTGATAAGTTTTTTTTTTTCATTTCTCCTATCAATGTTTGACCACTTTAAATGTTATCCAGTACAGGGGAATGGGTGATTTATCAGTGTGGTAAAAATAGATTCACAGCAACCTCTATTAGAAATACAGCAAACCCACCTGCCACCTGGGATTACACACAGGCTGCCAGGGGTTGGAGGGGAGGAGAAAAGGAGGAGACAAGGCCAAGGACAAATACAGGAAAATAGGGCACTGGGAGAAAGTCTGTCTGCCGGGAGTCAATAGTGAGGGTTATGGAGAAAGAGTGTTGAATTCACAGGCTGGGAGGCATTTGGCAAAAGGCTGCAGAATGGTGGAAAGCTTGAATGTGATGAGAGAGGAATGCAAAAACCAAACTAAAAAAACAACTCAGAGGAAAAAAAACATTGCAATGCAAAACAAAGTCTGTAAATTGAAATATTTAAGGAGACTTTAAGCATTGATTTCATGCTACTGTTGCACAGCTGAAATCATAAATCTTTGTCTTTCAACTTAGTTTTTGCTGGGATTATTTTACAGCCTTTTAACTTCATTTGAACTGAGGGACAAGCTTACCTTTCCAGTACTAATCAACCACAAAATGCTGAAGTCATTACACACGCTCAATTATGCAGCTAAGAAGCGAACTGAGATGTCGGTGAAATCAATCTTCAGTTCACATAATGTATTAACTACATTTACTGCCATCCTGAATTGATGCTCTTTAAAGGCACAGGAAACAATGGCTGCCATGAAGAGACGTTTGAGGCATTTGAACAACTTTTTGCAACGAGTAATAAAAAAGAATTTTGAACTGAAATTTCCCCTATTACTGTATCAGTGCCACCCAAAGCATAAACATTTTTTAATACTCAACCCTGCTCCTCAAGTCAACAAAAGTCAAGAAAAGAAGATGGTGCAAAACAAATATATTTATCTAGGGATGCACGATATTATCGGCACAATATCGGTATCGGCAGATATGAAAATTTCTGCCAATATGCACAGCCGATAAGGTGCTATTTTAGTTAGGATTATTATTATTTTCCATCTGAAAAATAAGCTCCTTAAATAAAATGTAGCACTTCATTTATTTGCACTGCAGAGCTCTGTGTCTGTCACCAGGTCGTTACAGTAGCTCTAAAATAATCAAATGCAACTTGGTTATGTTTAAAAATGCATTGTACATTTAATTGAAATTATTTTTCTGTATTTCAATACTGAATGTCTTGAGTTTGAAAAAATAATACATTTCTTATTCATGGTAAAATCAAATGTTTTTTGTCTTGTTTTATGTGTGTTTCTTAAACAAATAAGACAGTCACAATAAGAGTAACATATAAATGCCAGTACAGGATAGACTTAGCTTTCTTTACAGTGAAAAAACAAACAAACTTCTGATTATCGGTATCGGCCAAAAGGGGTTTCGATATATCGGCATATCGGGTATCGGCAAAAATCCAATATCGTGCATCCCTATATTTATCCTAATGTGAAAATGTGCTTCATAAACATTAAGCAGTTCAAAAACACATCAGAGGACAGAAGACCTGGTCAAGGGGATGAAACGATGCAGGGAGACAAAAAAGATGCATAGAAATAAGATAAGATAGAAAATGTTTTGGCCAAAATGTCTGCGGGTCAAAAAGCCTTAAAAACATTCTGAAAAAGAATCCTGATAAAGTCCAGATCCTGATCCTGACATTAAAAAAAAAAGTCCTGACAAATTTTCCCCATATCGCCCACTAATGGGAAACATTTTCCTTAAGAAGAAGCAGAGTTTGCTCATGTTTACGCACCACGTAACACTACAGAAAACTGACCACTCATCACCTGGTATCAAGAGGTGAGGACAGCTGAATTTTGATGTCATAAGTCTGTTATAATGGTACACTTGTGTCTGAACAGACTTAGTGACCGATTTTTAAAGAAATCACTAAAAGAAATAGTTAAACATAGAGAATCCATATGTTTGTTAATACTTTCAGTGATTAATAAATAAGTCACTATGAGCCCTTGGTTATTTTCACAATATGCGGCCCTTTTTATAAAAAACGTAACACACTCATAATAAACAGTCGTGATACAACAAGCTGAAGTTAGTTGCTCACCTGTCCTGCATGCATAATCATAAATCGACCTGTTAACTGGCAGCAGCCTGCCCATCGACGGTTTAGACTTAGTTTAAATACAAAGCCGTGTGTTTTAAATTTCAATAACACAGTGTTAACATTGTAGTACTTCTGATTGACTTCTCATTGGATCAATCTATGGTCTCTCCAGAGCCAACATCAACCCAGAGTGGGACACTGCGTTCTTACTTCAGTAGCTACATACAAGTTACAGTTACAATAATTTTAACAGCTTAAGTTAAAATTTCAGAGTGTTATCTTCACAGATAGACTAGGTTTTTGGATGTACTCCAAAGGGTACAAGAACAACACCTGATTTAATTTGGGTATGCTTTTTGTAGGTATTTTGTCATTTTAGAGGAAGGTTAAGAGGCCTAATTTGTTGAAGATATCCTGAAAAATGAAGTATACTTATGACTTCTGTTTTAACATTCAAAGCAAAGCTTCAGCTCACTTTGATTGTTGGCTAGAGCTACCAAAGTGTCCATAATCAATTCATGTTAGTCCATGCACAACTAACTACTAACTGCTGCTGCTACTACTACTACTACTACTACTTCTACTACTACTACTGATACTACAGTAAAGTTTAAGATAATTCTTTTTTTTAACCCAGCCCTTAATTCACCATTTAAGCAGGTAGGTGTCTCTTATTGTTGACATGAAAAAGCAGCAGACTTTTCCTACTGTGCCAGTGACATGATTCAGAGCACAGTGCATGATATAGAAATGTATATATGAACATGACCTTAACTGATCTGACAAACCTTAAAAGAACATGTGAAACACAGAAAATATGTTAGCTCTTTTGTAACATTGCAAGAGCATGTAGTCTCTTGCTGTTCACACATACACACACGTTTCATCTAAACTTTCACCCATACCAGAGAAAAAAAGCTAAGGTTTAAATTTCTGTGTTACAGCTCCCTGCAGCACAGACTTTAAAATAGCTTAAGTGTGCTATAAATACTCAACAGGACAGTGGGACGTGGACCTGGTACTGTACTACTTGCTTCAGGTAACACTGGCCTCAATAAATGCATTGAAACAGCAAACCCCGTCCACAAAACATGAAAACCTTTTCAACAACAACAAATAGCTAAATAAATGAGTTCATTCCTCATGCTCCATTATGTCACTGTGTTATGGAATAAATGAGTGTTTCACAGAAGAAGAAACAGTCAAAAATGTCCCGACTCATGCATTTCTAATAACCTGACGACTGAGGAGGTAAAACTCTTCTGTTGTTTGGAATAATATGTGCAATGTAGCCTTTAGCATGACAACTTTGCTGCTGCCTTGTTTCAAGGAGATAACCAGGAGCTTTGAATATGATTTGAATAGCTCAGTTAGAAACAGACAAGCCCAGCTGTTCATTACACAGTCAATAAAATGACTGTACCTTCTTCAAACTCATATCTCTCTGTTACTGTTCTGTAACTTTCTGTAATAACTGGATAAAATCCTGTCCATCAACTAAACAAAGGATTGTTTAACCTGTAACACTTTATTTGGAAAATGTTTATTTGCATATGAGAATCTGTTTTGTGAAAAGGCTGCTTATGTTACACTTCAATAAATAAAGCATACAGTTGATTTGAGTTTGGTTTACATGTTAACACATTCGTTTCCTCATTTTGTTAAAGGTCATTTATTTTAAATGGCCTGTGGTCACTGACCTGGGAGCATCTATGTGTGTGAGAGATTTGTCTTTATTCAAGAAAGGTGCCAAAAACCACAAATATGCAACACTAAATCAGACCCAAATGAAAAAAATAAACTTTCTATTATTAATATTATTATTAAATTTGTTAAGGACAGGGTATCTTATAGTATTTTAATTATAATGTCATGACAATTGCTGTTTTAAAAAAAAAAACAGTCTTATAGACATTTTTCAGCAATTTCTAAAAAATGTTATGATGTGAATAAAAAAAGAGCTGACTGAAGTTGATCAGTAATGGTAATATTCTTAAACATCTTTTTTGCCTGTAAAGAGTCTGCAGGGTTAAGTAACACATGAAAATAAAGGCCAAGTTGCCTAAAATTGAAATGTTTGTCAAATACACTTTTCAAAACACACACTTTCTGTCATGTGTGACGTTTAGTTAACTTTTTATCATGCCAAATCAGATCCAAATGTCATCTCTCATAGAAGTTTGGTTTGAATTAGTAATTTAACTTCAAGAAGAGCAAACCTGAGATTGACAGCTCTGTTAACATATGCAGACTTCCCCAGCCTTTTATATCAGATTATCAGAGCAGAGGCAGAAAAGGGTGTAAAATCTCATCAACACAAGAGTCAACATAAGTGTCTGCTTTATACCAGTGCATGAATCTGCTCTTCTGTGGACTGTACTCACCTCTGGCACCTTTGATATTTTATCTGTATGTGTAATGCATGTTTAATTAGCATTGCAGGTGCAATGTCAGTCCAGCAAAACTACCAATTAGAACACTTCTGTGCATGATTTGGTAGCACCGACTCACACGGGGCAGCAGTTAAGGCATAATGCCTTTTCCAGTGAACACAGTGATGTCCAATGATCTGGACATCTTAATATAACCTGCCACCTGTCAACACATCTTTTGTTTTGATGACCACAGATCACACTTTCTGCATTGAGGTTGTGGTATGTTCATCAAACAGCAAGTGAGCTACTTCATCTCCGTCACCTGCTTGGTTCACTGAAATGTGCTGAAGTGTAAGATCAGTGGACTACAAAGCAAAGAAGAACGCCTGAGTAAAGACAACTTTTTTTTTTCAAATGTTTATGAATGGTCACATTGTACCATGATCTTATCAGAATCACTCAAACTGTTGAACCTTATGACCAAGCACATCCTGACAGAAAGTGCAACCCCACTAAAATGTGTTTTTTTTCCAGCTGTCAGCAGAAGGATCAGAAAACAACTGCACTCAGACCCCAATAAGTTAACTCAGATGTTAAAGGCATTTGAAGTGAAACTATGATGGCAGGTAACTGGACTTCTTAAGTATAATATGCATGTTCAGCTTTAAGTTAGTGTAGTAAAAACAGCTGTTTGGTCTGGTCTGTGCAGAACATGGCATAAAATTCAAAAGTTTATCAATGACTCTGCTGTGGACAGAGACAAGAACCTGCATGACTTCTTGTGTAAAAAAAAAAGATTGATTAATTTACAGAAACCAAATGATTTCAAGGACATCAAAAATTGGAACTTTCAGTTTAGCACTTCACTCTTTTTTGATTTCATTAAGAAACCTGTACAAATATCTAGCACTGCATTTGGTTTCCAATGACTTAGTTCAAATATAAATGCACCAATAATAACATCAGCTCACTCTCCATTAGGTAGAGGGATATTCAACATTTGACATCACTTGCATTGGACATTAGAGTTATGAGCCCCATCCAAAGAAATTTTTTTTTCACTTTTCCAAAAAAAACTTTTCTTGAGAAAATTTTAGACTTTTTACCACTAATGAATAAAAATACAAGCTCCTGCCACGATGGTCAGATAATATCTGTAGTTACTAACGCTTATGTCAGAGGTTGCAGGACAAACATGCACAAGTTTACCATATATCAGTGTCAATAACTGCAACCAAAGTATATCAAACCACCACTATTTAAGATGGTTTACAGACACAAACAACACAACAAACAAACACACCCATAAGGAAACAATATTTCTGAGCTTCAAACTACTGAAATTCAAAATAAAAAATAATGTGTCATCACAAATGTTCATTACAATAAATTGAAATTCATCTTAAAATGCCTAAATGGCAAGTGGGAACCAAGTGTTTCTGAAGCCTTACCTCTGAATTTCTTGGGTGGGTTGTTAAGGTCACCTGTGTCTGGCTGTACCACACAGCGGTCATCCACAAGCCTGAGGACATAAACACCAGATGATGAGTCAGTCACTCGAGGCACACGCGATAATCTTAAGTACACTTCTCACATATAAACAGCCACTAAGAGCTTCTCCGCCTCAGATCAACAGTTACTATAACAGCTAGCTCATTTTAAAGAAAATCTCTGACAGTTAGATTAGTGATGTTTGGTAGTAAAAAATGTCACCCTCTTTTTAAGTTTATGTGTACAAAACATGAATTAGTTAGGAGAAACACCAACAGAGAGATACTATTGCAATAACACGTCAAATTAAGCATATACCGGGATCAATAAGACACTTTTACAACTTTCAGACTTGTCATATTAGGACATTTTGTATCACATTACTATTTAATTTAAACAGAAGTCAAAACTCTAGTTTTATTAATTACTGTTCATACAAGCCACAAGCATTTCATGTTGTGAGGGAGCTGAAAAAGCTAAATTCCGCCACTTTACTTACTTTTTGAGTGTAAATTTCACCATTTTCACTCAAAAAGACAATTAATAAAAAAAAAAAAAAAAGACTTAAAAATAAAAAAGAAAATAAAAAAAAATATGTATCTATGAAAGTCAACCCCTTGGCTCTTCTACCTTTGAAAGAACACCAAAAGGTACCTCTAGAAAAAGGGCGAACAATTCAATTCACAAATTCACGTTGTTTGTCCTGTGCATGTACTTAGAGAGGTGGCAGCAGCCCTCCCTGTCAGTGGTGTTATGATAGTCCACAGATACACAGGCAACTTCAGTGATAGATGATAGATATAAATAATGCTGAAAAGTTAACAGAGCTTCAACAATGTGAGTTTTTGTAAGCACTACTATAGCTAATAGCAACCTGTGTTTCAGTGTAAGAGAACATCCAAAGAGATGAAGAGAGAAAATGTTCACTGTTATCAGACAATAAATCATTTGTTATGAAATGTAACACAAAGTAATAGAAATTTCTCTGTATTGACATCAAGAATCAGATTAACAGGGAGGCTGTCAGTCCACCAGAATTCTGCAGCTACCAGAATGACCATAGCAATCTTTATGACTGCTCTGATATCCTTTGCATACAAATTGGGTGATCAATAGAAAGATCCAAGAATAAACTGATGAAACAGGCAAATAACACATCAAGACACAAAATGAAAATTATAGTTAAAGAGGTTTTTATCAGACAACGAGATAGACTTTCTTCCAAACATGAAGAGACAACACTCTCTGAACCTCCTCCTCCACTGCATCTTCCTCGTCAAGGCTCTGAAGCATGGCTAAAGCCTCTTTATCTGACAGTCTCCTTCTAGATGTCATTTTTGCCTTTCTTGGGTTTTGAGTGAGGCTTTAGCTAGACAGAGTCTTAACTTTAAACACAAAAGCAGGGCATCTGGCTCAGGCTAGCTAGTGTTATCAAATTACTTTCAAAGCTGCAAAGAAATGATGACACGTACACTTTAAAGGCAATTTGCTAAGTGGTTTTGTATTAGATACCTCGATGATTCTCCTTATTTCATTGTCAGACACTTCAGGGAACTCCAGCAAACACCTTGTCTGCCATTATAACACCGTCTACTACTTGATAATGTTTCTATTGGTAACCGGAAAAGCCCACTGAAGCCAATGCGAATGTGATCTGTGCAGGAGATATACACTCACCGGCCATTTTATTAGGTACATCTTGCTAGTACCGGGTTGGACCCCCTTTTGCCTTCAGAACTGCCTTAACCCTTCATGGCATAGATTCAACAAGGTACTGGAAACATTCCTCAGAGAGTTTGGTCCATATTGACATGACAGAATCACATAGTTGCTGCAGATTTGTCATCTGAACATCCATGATGAGAATCTCCCGTTCCACCACATCCCAAAGGTGCTCTATTGGATTGAGATCTGGGGACTGTGGAGGACATTTGAGTACAGGGAACTCATTGTCATGTTGAGATGATTCCAGCTTTATGACATGGCGCATTATCCTAAAGGCCCCAAAGTGAGCCAAGAAAATATCCCCCACACCATTACACCACCAGCAGCAGCCTGAACCGTTGATACAAGATACAGGATGGATCCATGCTTTCATGTTGTTGACGCCAAATTCTGACCCTACCATCTGAATGTGGAGCAGAAATCCAGACTCATCAGACCAGACAATGTTTTTCCAATCTTCTATTGTCCAGTTTTGGTGAGCCTGTGTGAATTTTAGCCTCAGTTTCCTGTTCTTAGCTGACAGGAGTGGCACCTGGTGTGGTCTTCTGCTGCTGTAGCACATTCTGCAGACCTCGGTTGTAACCAGCGGTTATTTGAGTTACTGTTGCCTTTCTATCAGCTCCAACCAGTCTGTCCATTCTCCTCTGACCTCTGGCATCAACAATGCATTTTCACCCACAGAACTGACGCTCACTAGATATTTTCTCTTTTTGGGACCGTTCTCGGTAAACCCTAGAGATGGTTGTACTTGAAAATCCAAGTAGATCAGCAGTTTCTGAAATACTCAGACCATCTGGCACCAACAACCATGCCATGTTCAAAGTCACTTAAATCACCTTTCTTTCCCATTCTGATGCCCGGTTTGAACTGCAGCAGATCGTCTTAACGATGTCTACATGCCTAAATGCATTGAGTTGCTGCCATGTGATTGGCTGATTAGAAGTTTGGGTTAACGAGCAGTTGGACAGGTGTGCCTAATAAAGTGGCCGGTGAGTGTATGTATCTGAATAGAATGTGAATACTCAAATCTCTTTTGTGTTATGGGATTTTAATGCTAAAACGATGTCAGAACAAAATATACGCATATAAGAAAAGTCAAGGTCCTATTGGTTTGTAAGTTTTTTTTTTAAATGTTATGATGTTCCAAGTTTTAAAAGTAGTCAAAATAACTGCCTTAGGAGTTCAATTGTTAAACTCAGAGTTGACAGGGGCTGAGTACAGTGTCTCAGCTGTAGCACAGCCACGCACCATTAGCTAGCGCTGTAGATTCAGCAAATGGTACAATCAACTATCAGAATGTAAAGAAGTGCAGATGACAGGGTATTGTACTATAGCAGTGCCTTTTGATAATAAAGCTAAAGTTTTCCTCAAGCTGTGTCTGATTTTCCACAGACGTGTTGACTTTAACCTGCAGAGAAGGCAAAAGGATGCTGCTGGTAGCTCTGCTAGCATTAGCTGCACTGAGCAAATCATTTGACCGTGTCGATTGCTGTAAATGAAGTGCATTTCTGACTGCTTCAAGTTTGCGTTCTTATCTTAAGTGGAAATTATCCACGTCCGAACATTCCTGGTTACAACATGCAGGATCACCTTGGACTTTCACATGACCTGAACCTAAAACAGGGTTTAGGATATCACTATAGGCCTGCAGCACTGGAAACTCAATTTAACCCTGAAAAGTAACATAATCAATCTTTTCTTTCTGATTCTACTAGATAGCCCCAGTGCATGGGGAAACCCTCAGGAATACTCTTGGAGAGTTGAGTAGCACAAATACAACACTTTAGTGGGATGCTCTTGCTGTTCCAGTCAGTTACATCTTTTTATAGCTCCTGCAGTGCACACTGCAACAAAGGACCAGTGTGATGATGAAGGAAAATGTAACATGTAGAGAGAATGTTTGCCTCATGGTATAAAACACACATAGCTTTGATTTTACACTGAAGGATAGAAATGAACAGCAGTTTAAAGGGTCATCTGTGTCTTCACTCAAAAGTGAAAACCCGCAACAGCATCCTGAGCTGGTGCTACATATCAGCATCTCAGTCTGAAGCATAAAGATGTTGGTCCAGCATTATTCAAGGTGGTTGCAGCTGTCTCTCAGGGGTCACATTCAGCATGCTGGCAGCAAAAGCAACACTTCTCACAAAAGTGCTATTTATAGTAACAGCAACAGAGGAGTGTGTGTGTGTGTGTGTGTGTGTGTGTGTGTGTGTGTGTGTGTGTACAGTGTGTACAGTGTGTACAGTGTGTGTGTGCGTGTGATGGTGGCTGATTACTAGGCATGACTGTACGAGATGAGAAATTTGACAAACGAGCTCTGTCATGGTTGCTGTCTTTAAAGCTCTGCACACATTTGTTGCTATGGTGGATGACGCATAACACTAAACTGTGAAAGAGCGATTTTTCTAAGAGCTGGCAAGCGGGGCAGAGCGGCCTGTAGTAAGTGGCAATACAATAAGGGTGGTGTGGCAAGAGAGGCCAAGATTGCAGCACTTTGTGTTGCCATTAAAAAAGACTGAACAAAGCAGATGTGTTGCTCATCTTAGCATGGACTGGAAAAAAGAGAAAAAAATACAGCAATAAAAGAACGTCTGGAGGGGGGTAAGACAAATCTATGATACAATTAATGTTGCAAAAATGAACAGTTTCATGTTTTTTAGTGAATACACACTGTGATTACAACAGTCAGTTTCAATGAACATTAAATTCCTGATAGAAAAAAGAGGATTTGGACCACCTGCTTCTTTTTGGAATAACACCAAATACAATATTCATTTAGATGATATACTGCTGCTAATTAAGAACCTGGAAAATTAAGCAGGACTTGTCAGATGGATAACATTAGCTGGACAGGGAAATTAATGTGAATGATCCGCTCCTCTCTCATTAAGTCTTTTTTGAGCCTTGCTATTCTGTGACTATCAATTGTGTGTAAAGGCTTGGTCAGATGGTTCATAGTGGTACACACTTTTAACTGAAAGCCTATGATTAGAGAGGAGGAAAGACATCAAGTGCTTGAACAAATGGTGCCAAGCAATTAGCAGAAGACACATCTTGAGGCCAGAGAGTCAATTTAGCACAAAAGACAAAACAATACCGAGAAGAATTCATTCAAAGAATTTTCCAAACAATGTTACAACATGTTTAAGGCAAAAAAAAAAGGAAATCAAAAAAAGGGATCAGTGGCGTCAACCTCGAGACTCACTTTTTCAACAATCCTATCTTTTTCAACTCTTTTTAAACTATTAGCTTGATCTCAGCACAGTTAAAAATGGTTCCAACAACTGTTTTCCTTCTTTTGGCAGGAAAAAAAATCACTTATTGTACATTGTGCCCCGACAAACGCACAACCATACAGCAGACAAATCTCTTCCTTGTACTCTAATATGAATGCACCACAATAGTTTTGTTGGCTTCAACACAAAATCCTGTGGATCATTTAATTAGCTGCAGGTTTTATTTTGTGGAGTTACAGGTGTAACTTTCTGGTCACTTGGACAGTGTTGTCCATCCATCTAGTGATCCTGAGGTATAATATGACAGGATGAAAAGACAGCAAAGGGTATTGAGAGTCACACTCACCCTAAAGTGCTGATAAATCCACTGGTGGAACCCTCTGCATACAGGGAACAAATGTCCCCAATATGGAGGAAACTGGACATCTTGTCTGACATGGTTCCTCAGGCTTTAAAACACCTGAAAGAGATGGATGATTACATAAATTCATACACAGGAAATCGTTATTAAATATTTCTATCAAACACGTCTTTTACATCTCTTCTAAAACCCACTTCTACAGACTTGCTTTTATGTTACCTTATTATAGAATTTTTTATTTCTCTATTCTATTATAATTATTATTTTTGTTTATGTATTTTATTTTACTTTACTATTATTATTTTTTGAAAATATATATTTATATTTACTGATTTCATTAGTAGATGTTAGTGTATGTGTACGTATATAGGAGTACACACATTATTTTCATTTTTGTACTTTTAATCATTTGCTTAGTTGATAAATGTTTTTATTCTTTTTTCTCTCCCTCAGAACCTTTTTCCTTTTCTCTCCTGATGTAGTGTCGTCGTCACCACCTTTGTTTTTTTTCTGTTTCTCTTTTATTCTTTTATTTTGTTGCCTGTACAATATCTCACCCCCCTCGGCCTGATGTTCTTTTCTCTGATTCTGTGCCATGTTTTTTATGTGTCAAAGCACTTTGTAAACTATTTGTTTCTAAAGGTACTCTATAAATAATGTTTTTTATTATTATTTCATCATTTTATTTTTTCCAAAATTTAAAAAGACAAATTCAAATCTTAATTAGCCATATGAGTCATCTATCAAGTAAAACGTATGATAAACTATTAATGTTCCATCAGCAGACGTGGCTATAAGAGGAGAGACCTCATTTTATTTTCAACAGTTTCTTTGCTCAGTTACACACTGCAAGAGTTTGTGCTTGTTTTAGTCCAGATCATCTCAATTTCTTTGATTTGTGCTTGCTGCAGCACTTACACTAAGATTATCAGTAAGAATTGTAGAGGATTGCTGATACATTGAACGTATTTACATTTTAAATAAAATAAAAAATTTAGTCATTTAGTTCCTTCTTGTCCTTTGAGTTAAGGTACAGTGTATTTGTAAGGATTGAATCTGTACTTTTGCATGGGACATACTCCTGCAAAGTTTGAAATTCAACAGATGATTTAACAGATTCAAATCCCCCAAACGAGTGTTAAAATGCTCTGCTCAAAGCAATCCAACAAGTAGACTTACATGAAGAGTTGATAAAGTTTTTGTGTGCTTCAGCTTTTGGATAGTTGTGGTATGAGAATTCAACTAGATATTGGAAATAGGGCAACATTCCTTGCACAGATCGAAGAGGCACTCAAAGGAGGTATTTAATCAATACTGTCTCTATTTTTTAAGCTAGGATAGACCAGTGAAACTATTCCATTTTTCAATATACTAGCTCATTTTTTTTGCCAAAATGACTTCCAAAGCACTACAAGGAGCAGTGTTTTGCAAGAGAAACGCAAATACTAATTGTTTTCTTGAAAAATCCGATCAATTTCTGCAGGACTACTTTTCCGTTTGAAGACAAAACCCCCAAATTAACGGACAGCTCCTTTGAGATGGGACAAATACAACGCTAGTTCTGACCCACATCACATTTTCTTTACGACTTGTGGCAGCACTGGTGCCAAATGTGACAGGAACTTCTATTCCAGCTGAAATCAGTTTCGTGTCGCCTCGCTTCTTCCTCGCACGAGCTACAGCAAAAACAACAGCAACAAATGAGCGCGTGGGCTACTTCCTTGACAGGGATGCTTGCAGCTCAGTGGCAAAATGAACAATACCCCCAGTGAAAACTACGAATAGAGATGGATTTTACCTGACAGAATTGAAAGGAGGCGTCAAAGCCAGAAAGAGAAACGTGTGAAGAAGTGGGTCAGCAAGGGATCATTTCCACAGCGCTATCCTCGGTTAAGTCCATGTTAGTGAAACTCCAGGTAAGGGCAGGCTGTGCGGTGTTATCACTGACAGCTGAATGCGTCCTCGGCAACAATCCGCTTCTAACCTCCTCCACATGTCACTGCAGGGACCGCCTCTTTCGTTACTATTTATACTGAAGCAGAGACCTCTGGGTAATGTAGTTCTTAGTGTATTCAAGCCATATCATGAGCACTGCTCGGTGGTTTGCTTGTTTAGATGCATTTTCATCGTAGTGAAGACAAAGTTGACGTCCTGCCCGAATGTGTCACTATAATGAGCAGCGTTAGAGCATACAGCACGATGAAACATAGGGCTATATGATGAGATAAAATATGTAGACGTCTTTAGCATATACTCTTTCCATTTTGTCAACCTTACAGGCTGTTTAATGGCCATGACAATCTAACAGCAGGTTCTTATTGGTTTACTATTTCAGCTATTGACTTGGGTTGGGGTTACGCAATCGAGAGTCAGATTGGTACAACAGCTTGACTGCACTTTTCATCGGCATTTTATTAACACTACCACTCCAGCAGTTAATGATCACTGTGAAGTTCTCATGTCTCGGATGCTTTATTTTGCAAAGAAGCCTTTACCTATAGAGTAGCTATTTCTGAAATTTGTTTTCACACTAACCTCATAACCACGGTGTATGCACAATTTTCTTTACGAAGTCGATTCTACTCCATTCCAACTGTGATTGGCGAGAAACAGGTACCACAAAGTTTGGCTTTAGGGCTTTCTCGCAAATTAAGGCCTTAGACATACGGGCACTGCTGTGTGAGTCCCGTGGAATAAGACCAAAAAGTGGTCATAGTTTCTAAAATAAGAAAAAAAAAAGGACCAAATAGTTTTGGTAGCTTCCTCTGTGAATGCAATGTGTTTATTCTTTTGGCTCCTCTCATCTGTTAAAGTCCAGAAAGGCATGGCTAAGCAGAGAACAACGGGTAAATCTTATATGGGATCGCCACATGATTCAAAGAAGTGCACAAAAAACTTGCAAAGCATCAGAAAAAAAAAGACTGCAGAAGAAAAGAAATCTAAATTTGCAGCCCTTCATTAGGGATCCCTATTGTCAACAAATGATGATTGTGACAACTCATTATGTCACATGGTGTGGACTGTTTTGAGCATGCTTCTAAGTGATAAATCTAACATGAACTAAGGTTCTTGTGAATGTCTTCATTATTTCATGTATGTAATGTCAGAAACAGAGGCACACTCCACCTTACAAAGACAGGGTCATGCTGTGAAGGCCGGCGTGAAAGGACATGAGAGAAAGACATCAGTTGTGTGTGTTGTCTCCTGTCAGAAACACTGATTCAGCTGCTGGCACTAAAATTCTCTGGTATGCAATAAGATCTGTTTAGGGTCGCAGTTGTATGAGCGGTTCCTGCATGTTTAACCTCTTTACTATTTTTTTTAATTCTGCATAAAGAATTTAATTTACTGAAGGGATTTTACAGGAAAGCCCATGCACAGAGAGACTGCTGCTTGTAGTGTTTCTGCTTGATGTTATTCTTGTTTGGAACACACAGTAAAGACGTCAGAGCCACCAGCTCAGTGGGATCTGATATCTTTGCAAATGACCCATGAAAAGCATACTGACAGTTCCAATGACTGAAATTGGAACAGAGTCTTGTGCTAAAATAAACCAAAGCATTGTGCTGTGAGGAGCTCAAATAATTTGCCCTGGTAGTAAAATATAGTAGGAGTAGGCTGACCTGACTAAAAAGTAATCCTTTTAAAACTTTGAAGACGCACACCACTGATATCTCAATGAGCTGTGTGAGGACTGTCTCTGATCTCATCACAGATTTGTGTTTGATCATCCATAATGATTTCTTAGCACAGAATGAATGAATGATGGGAAAACAAACAAAAACCAAACAAAGAATAAATAGATTCTATTTAATATAACCTTTTCTATCCTCTAGGTTCCTACATTTTGAGGTCCCTGTACATGTTTTGGGACCAACCTGAGGCTATGTCTGCTTCTACCAAGCTTTATTTGAACACAGCGTACTGTCTTAACCAAACTACTGATTGAGGTAATAGACATGATTTGCTTTCCAACATACTGTGGGGTTTGACTGCAAATTTCCTTTAAGTCATGGGTCTGATTTATCACAGACGGCAAAGACAACATTTGTATTTTTGGAAAGCTCGAGAGACTGAAGAGTGACAAACTATCATGTGTGTGGGTGCACAGATTGTGAGATTCATCAGTATGCATGTAATAGGTGGGTTATTCTGCAGACGTAGGCCTTCTCTCGGCATCACAGAAGCATGAGTGGGTACAATGGCTGGGTAGTTTTCCTGTCTGAGGCTCTGTTAGCCTGCTGTGTGGGCTATGCCTGCAAACCAATCCCCACATTCACCAGGAATGCCAGAGCAGCTCTTTAACACTCTACTATTGATAGAAGAAGAAGTTTCAAAATTTCTTGTTTTAAT
Organism: Halichoeres trimaculatus; assembly: GCF_033239565.1. Lineage (NCBI taxonomy): Eukaryota > Metazoa > Chordata > Actinopteri > Labriformes > Labridae > Halichoeres > Halichoeres trimaculatus. Next base: position 15,345,450 of record NW_027437179.1, on the reverse strand, counting down.
TTAAAGAAAGAAAGAAAGAAAGAAAGAAAGAAAGAAAGAAAGAAAGAAAAAGAAAGAAAGAAAGAAAAAGAAAAACTTGAGGCCTCCTAGTTACCGTTTTGTAAACATGTGGGACATCCAACTGCTGTTAGGATCTAGGACAGTGAATCACTGAACACTGCTGTCACTTGAAGCAAGAACAATACATTAGGGATGAAGTGCTTTCAAACTAAATGTGAACTAATGGAAGAACTTCTTCAGTTACCGCACAAACAGCACTGTAAACCCCACACACATAACCGCCTCATCTTCTTGTAAGGACTCTGTGACTTTGAGGCTTTTTGAGGATAAGTATTTAACATGTGGAATTAGATTTACTTTTATCTAATCATCGTGCCTGATGCGAGTGGCTGTATGGAATCACTTAGTGAACGCAGCACTGCCTGGTGTAGTCCTGTAAACAGTCCACTTAACAGTCTCTCCCTGGCCTCTGTAGGTCTTTTCAGACTGAGTCAGCAGCACTGTCAAAGTTTGAGGTTTGATATATCCAAGTTAGCTCAGGACCCCCACAGGAGTAAGACATGGACAAGTGCAGTGCTGCGGTATGAAAATCTATGCTTCCTCCTTTTATGAACCGTGGGTTGTTTATCTCTATATTCCTTTCAGGATGTCATCACTTGTTTAGCAACATATAGGAAAATACAACTTAAAGATGCTATGAGGAGGATCTGTTTTGACTGCACTCCCTCGCCACCTTGTGGCCTGGAGTCTCTGCACACTGTCGTAAATTACTTTTAGCGTGGTATGTGTTTGTTTTGGAATTAAATGGAGATCGGATTGAAACAAATTTTCTTTGTTCAAGACAACTTTTCCTGGATATATCGTGCCAAGGTAAGGTATTAAGTAGCGCTGCGGTTTGAAACGCAACATCAAGCAAACGTTGTAGCAGTCAGCTATATGTTAGCGACATAGGTAGCTCGGTGCTCCTACGTATCTATAGGCTAACGTGACAACCAGTAAACACTGTCAGTTTGAAATTAGTTTAGTAGCCGTTTATATTTAGAGCAGCAGACAGCCGGTGGGCTAAGAGATGTCTTAAGCTATGTCCTGCCAGTCATCTACCATGTAGAGCTAACTTGACCTCTCTTCATTTTATTGATAGACTCTCAAGTTTCAACAGACTACTGCATACTGTGAGTTGAAATGAACATTGGTACAAACAGCGTTTGTGTTTGTCTGTAACACGTGTTACAGAGTGATACAGCCCAAGCTAAAGGCTAATTAGCCTTTAGCTTGGGCCATATCACTTCTCTGTTTAGCTTTCTTCTGCTCTTCTGTCCTTTTTCTGTCTGACAGTTAGGCTCCTGTGTCCACCATCACTACAAAATTAATCACAGAAATTGTTTTCAGCAGAGAAAAACACAGATCTCTGTGTTTCATCTCTTCTCACTCCTAAACTTAGTGTTGTCATAGAGACCTAGGCGTGCTGTAAATCAATCAGGTCCTGATCAGGAAGCTAAGAAGTAGCAATTTAAAATAACCTGTAACCAGCAATATTGGTGCTGATAATCTAATTTTAAAGTGTGGATTATGGTCGTGCATATATCTAGAGGGGGAATTTTTTTCAAGATCACTTTCAAACTCCTCACAGCCCCTTTAACATTATACAATATACATATAACACATATGTTGTAGCCCTTAAGGCTTTACTCGTACTGATACATTGCTGGAGTAGAGAGCTTACCTCCTATTTTTCTTGCAAGACAACAGGTTTCGATACTCAAACTAATAAAAGGTAGAGATACCTCACTAAAAATAAAAGACAATTATGCTGGTATAATGGCCTGCACACTCCCAATGGAAATAATCTGATTAGGACAGCTGTAGAAATATGGTAAGTAGGCCCTGTGATTTTGAGTCTTTACTTGATAATACATGTAGGAAAAATGTTTTGGATTCAAACAGACCCTTGAATGTAAGTCTGTGTGGGGAAAAACATACATTTTATGTGCATGTTTTCAGGTATCGCATTCTATCCAGGCTCAAAGACTGAGCAGTGTGAAGCAGAAAAAAATGATTTAGTATTCAGTCAGAGTCACGGGTCTTTTCCACTCAGAGGAGAGGATCACTACACCTTATCCCCTTGGTTACAGTATAATCAATAAGCCAGATAAGTGCCACACTGTATGCCAGAAAATGATCCACCATGTGTCTGAAATGTGCAGAAGAGCAGGGTTTTAGCACACCGTTGAAATGACACTGTTGGAGCTAATCTTACTGAGGGAGAGTAATACCCAATCAGAGAGGTGGTCAGAACTTACCTGTCTAACCTACAGGACATGTTCTGTAAGCAGCTTTAACTGCAGGTAATCCACTGAAATCATTAGGGGACGGAGGACTCCTCACTTCACTTTTCACAACATATTGTAACATGTAACTTGACTTTTCAAGATAAACAATCATTTAAAATAAATAAATAAAAACATGAAAACTACATATTCTGACTTTGGTTCTCAAAAACGTCCCTCTTTCTAAAAATGTGAGAGATCAATTATGTTTTGTAGTAAAATAATAAAATCTGCTGCCTTGTGTACCAAATATTGCAAACAACAAAGTCTATGTTTCTATAATGCACTGAAAAGACGAAGCTCAGCTTAATGAGGCAAAGGTAAAACGGGACTGGTAATGGGATTATCAGTGGTTAGCTTGCTCAGAAACCCTTGGAATAGACTCTTTGTCAGTGTTGTTACAAAAGGTTTACAATTCCTCAGGTGTGATGTCTCACTTATAATTAGTTTAGCCTGACAGACACCATTACCAGGTGTTACTGTTCCCCACAAAACGTTAAGTCTCAGTGGGCTCACCTGAGGTAACACTAATAATATGAGATCCAAAACAAGAGAGCTGTCTCGAGTGTTTGGTTTGTTGAGGTGACATTGTGATGGCAGAAAGGCAAAATGATTTTATTGAAGTCATATCTGGATGACCATAAAACGTGCTCTATTAATTTTGATTATTCACAAGATTTAAATATTTCTTTTCAGTCTCACATAGTCACTTTTAAGCACACAGGCAGCTCGGAGCAAAAAAAAAACCTCATAAGAGAAGCTCTTTTAAAGAGTCAGTGTGACTGAAATGTGTATATGTAGATGTATGTTGTATCAGTGGTGAGAGCAGCTGTGACAGCTTGAGCTGCTCGGGCTCCGGCACTTCCTGCTGTGCATGCTGCAGGTGTTCTGGGACAAATTTATCTTTAGTTCCACTTCACATCTGTGATGGGAGGAGCCACATATGAAAACACCATTGACATCTTCTTTGTCTCCCACCAAAACAGCTGTGGTCTGACGATACAAAGGTATTTTATGTTACTGAGAAACAGTAAAGTACATTCAGTAAGCTTTTTCAGATAAAGCTTTAAGGACACACTGCTCCCTTTACTGACAGATCCAGTCAGACGGTGAGGCAGCTTGAGTATTTTCTGGCACCTTGGAATATAATGACCTATAGATTCAGCATCTGCTGAAGACATGGAGTTTGTTTGTGGCTGATATCTAGTCTGGATAACATACACATGGAACTAGGAAGTTAAAAAAAAAAAAGAAGGGAGATTTGATTTTCTATCCATTGGGTGTAGGATTCAAGACAAGGACATCTCATCCTTCTATTCACATGATTATTCAGCCTGAAATTATACATTTTATCTGTCACCAGGGCTAACAAACAAAAATCTAATACCTAATAAGAATTAAAACGAAACTCTTCAGACAATGAGCACAATATGAATCAGCATTAATAAGAAAAACTATAATGTAAGGAACCATATTTGAGAAAAAAAAGTCGCTTGTGTTTTAGTTTGATAGTTCGATCCTCTGTCATATGTATCAGGAGGGAGATTGGGTTTATGACCTATTCTCCAGTCAGTCAGCAGAGGGAGCTCTAAATCTTTTGGCACCATGGCCCATTAATGCTAATGGTGCCCATTCTAATTTACAGAGTAAAGTAAATATGGTGCTATAAGAGTGTTTTTTTTTAACCACTTTCAATTCCCACATTCTCAGACATGCCTGTTGTCTGCCTGTGTTTCCACCACATGCCACAGACCCAGGGAGATCGTACAAATCAGGCCCGTGCCACAATGTGAAAAAAAAAAATACAGCACATAGGGGGCAGTCAGACAAAGACCAAGGCCACTCAGCAAAAATGACACCTCTGAAGGAGAAGACAGGCCGGGATCATTATGTGGAGCAACACATTTAGCCTGTTAGCAGGGAGGAGATTCAGCCTGTGCTGGTTTTGATCTCGCTTGATTGCACTGTGGATGGATTTACTGACACTTGAAAGGAGACAGGCAACAGTGACAAAGCTATCGCTGGTTTGTGCCATTGAAAAAAAAAGCCTGAAACAGCTTCAAATGGTGTTTCGCCAGTCGAACAACAGATTTCTGCCTCCTAAAAATCATGCAAGAGCCGGTTGTTTAATACTTCCAGCAGTGTACATTTTTCTTAAATAGTTTTAGATCATCAGGGTAGACTTACCTGATGAGAACATTTGCACACATAAACAAAACTATGTATAAAACCAAACTAGGACTTCTTCTGAGTTTTACATCTGTTAAACTGTGATACCAGGAACTGACAGAGACACATTCACACTATCAGGCTGAAAGACGACCATTGTTTAGGGGTTATCAAACCAAGTCAATCACAGATGTGTGCGATCTTACTGTGGAAAAAGGTGACTGAATAAAAACTCTGCCAGAGGTAGATTTAGACCATAGTTCCTCTTTGTCAACTTTTTGTCATCGTGAAGTGTTTTCTTTTTACACATGTGAAGGTGGCGTGTTTCTCACCTTGTGGACGGATATTTCTAAGTCTTTTCAAAGGTATTCATGTAAACTATTTATTATTTCTTTGTCACAAAGTTCCTGCATCTATGAGAGTGAGGGGAGTCCTCACAGTCTGTCTTTTAGCTGATCCATCCACCTTGATGAAGGGTGCTCCACTCAGCTGTAGTGACTTCAAACAGGGGGAGGGACAAGCTCTGTAGAGTGCAGGGATCAGATGGCAAATCTACTGATGAAAGATGACCTGCTCTGACACTGACTCAAGACACCTGTGACACAATTAATTTTGGTTTCACAACATAATAAGGAAAAACCCAATAACTACAAGGACTCTGTCTCAGGTATGCAGAGGTAAGCCCACATAAGCTATTTCATTTATTTCCTCCCAAGAAGTTTCTGAGATACAAAAACCCTACAACACACCATCATACTAGGCTAGTTAATATCAAGCAACACTCAACATGTTTGTTTTGTGAGGGGTGAGTGGCGGTGTTGGTGTTGGTGGAGGGGGGGTCATCTCATGTGATTAACTGGTAGTTGCTAGGTGACAGTCCTGAAAAGAGCCACTCATTTTCAGCCCTGGACTTCAGCCAGCAGGATTTGAGGACAGCCTTCCTGCACCTCCGAACCAAAACACTGCCGTCCATATCACCTCTCGTAGATGGAGCTGGTTGCCATAGGGATTCCAGGGACGTCTGACTCAAGAATGACATGAGTCATCTATTTAGAGAGGGGTACATTTTTCTTATGCTCGTAGTAGATTTTCCTGAAAGGACAGAGGAATCTCGTTTATCACAATGGTTTAACAGAGAGGACCTCGAATCGAGAGGACTAAGGGCTTCTTACTGTACTGTAAATAAAACCTGTTACACCAATTTACAACACTCATGATTTAGCTGACAGGAAGCCTTGACCCAAAACTTTTTATACAATTCCTTTGGTTTGAGCGATGCCTGGAGTTTTTTCTTTCTCTACATAATCACTGTCCTAATTTTCCTCAAGGTCACGGCCACAGCAGACATCCAGCAGTGATTCTCTACATGGCAGTTTAGTGTTTTTCATGATAAACCCTACCTTTGTACGTTACATGTTGTCCATGTGTTGCACAGCAGCTATCCATCACAACCCTCACCTTGATTTGGTCTATTTCTTGGTTTCTGTAACCACCCTTAACTGATTTTTGATCAGTTTTTAGCACCCTTATTTTGCAGAATAATAAGCTTTTTGTTGTTTTGCACCCAGTAATATGAAGTCTAATACCACAGCTGTGTATGACTAACACATAGCATCTAGTTAGTACAGGTTAGCATAAAAACAAAGAGAGTTGAGCTAATTCTATCTCTGGTTGATATCTTAACTTGATAAAAAGGCTGTCAAATATTTTTTTCTCATTTTATTGAGTTCAAAATATTAATTAACATAACTGAGTCAAAAATTAGTGAATGAACACCTTTTCAGCAGTAATGGTTCCTAATTATTAAGCCTGGGTTTCATGAAAATAAAACAGATGCAACATTTACTTCTCATCTGGGTGACACAAAAACCAGGCAGCTTGACAGTAGTCTCCAATCAGCAGAGGGCTCACATCTCCCCCCCCCCACACCATTTAGTCTCTCTCAGCCCCTGTGTGGCTGTAGAGCAGTTCCTATTTCTAGATGAAAAACGGTCTCCATCCTAATTAACCCAGATGTGGATATTAATAAGATGAAAGCAGGTCTAGACTAGAAAGGGGTCAGATTGAAAAGGGAAGGTCCTGATTTCGGAATGGTCACACTAAACTGGGACACCTTCACTCCTCCTCTGACAGGGGAAAAAAGTCTCTTTCTATATAAGAAAATACCCCCTGGCCCTTTTTAATTGGTCCCACCCCCCCTGTGGTTTGAGTGCGATGAGGAAATGATCTCTGGTGGGTGATGTGTGAAGACAGAGAAATGTCAAGTTGATGGAAACACATGACAGCTGTAACTTCAACTAAGATTTCTGTTGTTTTTTTACTGATACAACTTTAAAAATTTGGCAATTAAGAGCATAAAGATACATTTGTCTACCTCTGAACTCATTTTTTCCCTCATTTTTTCTTCTAAATGATGCTTCTGCTCCTTAAACTCATGAATCATGGAATAACAAGGATTCTTTTGTACCAGAACAAAATAATATTTGAAGGACTGTTGATGGCAGAATAAGCATCCTCTTATGTATAAAATGTAACGCTCAAAGAAAACTGAGTCCCCAACTACAAAACTACTTGGGGAAAAAAAAAGATATTCCTGGTTTTCTTTTGGCATGAGGGTTTAGCTTTTATTATGATATCCCAAAACAGAGTGGGAAACATTTGAAGGTCAGGTGACCACAGGAAGAAAAAAACAGGAAACAATGAAGGGCAAAGACGTGACTCACCCAGCTTATTGTTTTTATGGGCAGGTCACCAGTTCAGATGTCTTGTTCCAACAAGAGGGTGAGTTAACCAAGGTTTTAGGAATACTAAAAGTAGACCAAGACATGACAATGAAGACCTTTCAAAATAAAATCTACAATGGCAACTAGCTTGACAGAAATTGTTCCTCCATAACTAACAGATACAATATTCTCTTGTTTATTTTTTCTGGTGAAAACAAATGGGAATAGAATGAAGCTTTTTCAGTTGAGAATAGATAAATCCAGTGGAAGGAACTGCAAACAGTTTTTGGCCCCACAGTGACACTTCTTTCTCTGAAGTCCGTTAATCTTGTTGAACTGTACTGTGTTAGTATCGTGTGAGAAAGGAACCCCTAAAGGCGGCTGGTTGGCGTATCCTCCTGAGTAGTCAAACATCAGTTCCTCCATTACATCAATGTCCCGGCCAGCGAACAGCGCCAGTCTAGGTACCACAGAGTGCACACGGACTGGCTGCATGAAAAGGTTGGGCTGGCAGGAGTGGTTAAGAAACCGACCCACATTTCCCACCATTGCTGGGTCCAGAAACGTCTCAGTGATGGAGCCGGTACCAGCATGCTCCCTCACTGAAATAATGTAGTTGTTTTCCTCTGACTTCTGAGCAAGCTGTCTGCGTCTGGCCTCCTCAAAGCTGATCACCTCTCCTGCATACTCACAAACAAAAGTCCCCGTTGGAATTGGCTCTAGAGTCCGTACTCCCCAGCCTCTGTTCCCAGTGCAGTACACCTCTAACCGAAGCGTTAACCCCCTCTGAACCACACGGTTGGAGCACAGATCACTGCAGCTGCAGAGAGCATTACACTCAAACACAGGTGAGCAGTAGTCTGAGTCAGTGCTGTTCAGATTCAGCAGTGAACCTGTGCTGCTGTACGCCTGTCCATGAGTCTGGAGACAGGAGCAGCTCGCAGTCAAGCAGGAACGGGAAAGACAGGAACATCCTGGAAGGGTGACTTCACTGGGGTCAGAAGTGCATCCTGGTCCTTGAATATTGTCTGGCGAGTACTGGAAAAAATAAAATCCAAATTAAACTCTTTAACCAAATTACAACACTAATTATACTACTAGGTTATTGCTATTATCTAATTTACAGCTTAAACAACTTACAGGTTGACCTAATTATGTATTATCCATAGGTTTTGCTATAGGATCCTATTCACCAGCGCTTTTAGCAGGCAGCGTGTGTTACTTAGAAGCTTCAGACATAAGCACATATATTATTACCAATATTACTATTATGACTTCTAATTTGATTTTTTAATAACATATATATATATATATATATATATATATATATATATATATATATATATATATATATATATATATATATATATATATATATATATACATACATATATATATAATAACATACTGAACAGCCCTCTTCAGCAACATGGGTGCAAAAAGTGTTCACCAAAGCACTATTTTTACAGTGCATACAGCCTGTGCTGTTCACTGTCCTATTAAATGTTATGATGTGCTGCCATCTGCTGTTTATTAAACTGCAGATGATTATTACAGCATCAGTAAGGCATCATTAGCCTCATAAACAGAGAGCATCTCATGCTGACTTAGTGTTTTTTTTTAGCAGTGTGTCTCTTGAAACAAAATAAGTAATGTACAGTTTCTCTGACAATAGCTGTGCTATGCATGAAAACAGGAACAAAAAAAAAAGACACATGTAGCGTGTTACTTTTGCAAGTTCGAACAAGCCTTGTGTAGGTTATATATCAGAGCCGTAGAATCGAAGTACAGATGAAACCAGAAATGTACATATGCTGCAAAAAGATCAACAGCATTGTTTTATTCTTCAACATTAAATCATATTTTTTTTCTCTTTTTAAGTCAGTTAGGCTTACCTAAGTTACTTCTATTTGCAAAATTCTGGCAAACTATTGTGAGGAGTTTGTGGAAGGATACCAAAAACGTTTAACTCCAGCCATACGGTTTAGAGGAAATGCAACTAAACATTAAGGGAATTAATGTGACCTCTTAAATTTAGAGAAAAGTAATAAATAATTGAAAATCTGTAATAATTTTTCTCTAAAATTATTCTGGCACTTTGCAAATAAAAATAATTTTGGTAATCATAACTGACCTAAAACAAGAAAAGGTTAGTGTGATTTAATGTTCGACAGTAAAAAAAGAAAGAGATTATGTGTATTTTTATCATATTTACCAGCATATGAAACTCGTTGCAAATTTTTCTACTAGCCTGGTGCAGTAAACAACTTTGGTCCCTGTAGTTTATTTTCATATTCATGACAACCTTCAAGATTAATTCATTTTAATCATGCTAAGCTTTATGGTCATCTTTAGTGCAAGCTTTTTGCTTTAAGTCACATCTGCTAACTGTCATGTATGTATTTGTCCTCTTCTAAAGTTTTTCTTTAAAGCCTTCAATCCACAAATGCTCTGGCTCCTTCAGGAACAGTCTCTGGAGAGTTATTAATAACTTTTGCCCCATGTTCGTTTTTGTTGGCACCTTTATTGTTGTTCGAGGTCAGCCTAGCTTTTGAAAATAGACACAGCACAGCACTTCCGTTAACTCGCGTAGCATGAACCACAGGACACTTCTTTACCACGTTTAATAGTAACCATTAAATCCCGTGAACTGAAGAGATGCCTGCTCATTGCTTCATTTACCTATGTGATGACATGGGACTCACTGGTTGTAAAAACATACCAAGCAACGTTACCTCAAATTTAGGAAGGGTTGCTGAACTCCCCTCGAAAGAAACGGGGACGTTTTCGAGACCGTTGCTCAGATCCAAAGTCATTTTTCAGCACTCATGTCCAAAGACTGTATGAAACAGCTCATGTCACAAGTTTTTAACTACAGTAATGTTTTCATCAGCTGGGTAAAGACTCAACTGTTCAAACTGCAACATCCGGTTTGTTCTCAGAGGAGAGCTCCCTCTAGCGATACATTGTGGTATGACTCTTCTTTACTTAGGGACCATTTGGACTATATAGTAAACATAAAAATACGTTTGATTGGTAAAGTAGCTATTAAAATTATGCAAATAAGGTAAATTCAGTTAAATTGTCACAGCTTGAGGAAACAAGTGTTTCTACTTTGAAATGCAAAATTAAAAGTAGCTAATGCAGACGTCCTACTTTGAGAGTGGGCGACCAAAATCACGTGTAAAGATGGTGAAATATTACTTGCCAGGGTCAAGTATCAAGCTCGAAGTTGCAGCAAAAAAAATACAAGGTAAAAGAAATCTATATTCTTCGTCATGATTTTGATGTAAGGGTATTACTCTTAAATGCATAATACATTGACAATAAAAGTTGTATATAATTATGGATGATGTTTAAGTGTAACAAATTAAACAACAATATTTTTAAGGTGTTTATGTTTTACAACTTAGGGTATTCTCTTGGTGTCTCAAATTACCAAACATTGGTTTTAATTTGACAGGTCTTTCATTGTAGGCCATTTTTTAGCATTTTTATTATTATTATTATTATTTTATTTTGCCCCATTTCAACTTTTTTAAAAGGTGTCACTGCCACCAAATTCAGAACAGGAAAATATTTTGTGAGAAACGGTGAAATGTCTTACCCTAAACATCTGATCCGTTGTCCATATCCTACTCTTAACAAAATGTGAGTTAATGAGAGGTGAAAGCCTGGACTTCTTTGGACTTAGAGGCGGTAACTGGTTGTTCCGCAATCTCTATGTTATCATATGACCTGGTAACCTGTCTGTTAAAGAGACAGTGAGCCCACCAGGTCTTTGTCACATTTCTCTCCAGCTTTCTTCAAGCCTTTTTTTCACTCCTAATGAGCCTTCCTGCCTCTGATGCTCCTGCTTCATTGTATTGGTGAAATCACCACATCTATCTGTTCCTTAACCTTAAGTTTTGCTTCTGCATCCCTGGGTTTTTTCTTACTCTACTTTGGACAGTGTTAGTGTTCTCACAAGTCTAGGAAGTAAGTTTTTTTTCATGCATACTTGTGGTAAAGTCCAGCTCAGGAACTTTCTAGATATTGTAAATCTGTTTCACTTGAGTACAACATTAGAGTCTGTAATCCACCTGCTGCATAAAACATTTCCAATTGCAGTGGAAGGGACTTTTTTTGAAAACATGACATGAATTTGTTTGGCTATCCCTACTAAAGATAAAAGTTAGAAGTCGTGCTGTTGTCAGCATTACTTTGGCTCACATAGGAACACTTTCACAACACCAAAGAGCAGAAACTCTGTGGTTGGACCCTATTGATTAACAAACCACCAGCATGACGGAGAATGTCCTCTGGAGAGGCTATAAACAACAGTCGCACTCCCTCTGCTACTGCGCTGATTGACTTGGTTTTAAATTGACTGTGATGCCTCTCAGAGCTTGTAAAGGAAAAGCAGACTCTCAGTGGATACAGTCGTTTGTGTGTGGAGAACTCATCTTAAAGGTTCCCTCCATCTGCCTTTGTCAGCTTCAGTTGAGATGATTGTGATGAGTTGACTCCAGCGGTTTCAAGCGGTTTTTCTGAGTGCCCCGCTAATTTATCAAAGGCAGAAAAAAACAATTCATCAGAAGACCTAAAAAGTCAGACGTGTTGTGCAGTGATGACACTACAAGCAGCAGAGTAAAGTAGTCAAACCACATTTTCAAGGAGCTGTGTCTCAGTGTTTCTGTTTTCATTTAAACCTGCTTGTCATCTTTACTGTTATGTCAATCAAACAAAGCAGGAGTATCAACACAAAATGAACTTTTCCACATTCAGTCTAAAATGGGTAACACACAGAGGTGTGATGGTAGAACAAACTTGATCTGTCTCTGATTCTTCCTCAGAGGTAATAAAACAGGGGCAGATCTAGGCAGAACAGTACTCTTTCTGTGTCCTTGCTGGTGTGTGGATATGATGTCTACTGTGTGTTTACATGTCAGACCTTTCGCACTCCAGTAATGCCATAATGTGTAAATACACAGTGAGACAACAACCTTTTTTTTTCATTTTACACAAAATTACTGCCAGTGCACCCCAACTATCCAGAGGATTTAAGGAAACTAAGATTCTTCCCACTCACTTTATGGATTATACACAAAAGTGAACAACAACAATACATAATGTACAGCAATCAATGCACAGCTCACACTAATCAGGTTTGCAGGGCATGTTCTCCATAATCATATTGAGTCAATTAAAAGGCGCCATTCTTCCAGTCCAATCAATATCCTTTGTTTCCATGTCTGTGTTTCTAATAGACGTATTAACAAGCAGTCTCTTTGTTTCAGAAGGAAAACTAGTTCTTTGGAGAGACAGCAGAGGTTTTCGCCTCAAATAATTTGTCAGAATAAATCTCTTTAAAAGACATTTTTGGTTCTGTGACCAACGGTTTATTTGAAAAACAGAAAAGTTGAGAAGGATATTAAGAGGGAAACAGAAGGAAAATGTTTTTAACTTGACTTCAGAGTTGCTGAGTTTAAACCTAAATAACACCTGTGTATTCAATAATATTCAATATCACATGTTTTATTACATATACATTTTGACTTTTATTTTAATTGAGCTTTTATTTCTTTCTTTTTTTTTTTTTTCTTTTTTTTTAATGGACTCTATTTCCCAAGAGTACAATCATCTTACAATCATGGGGCAGTTTAGAAGCAATACTTCTGTCATACCTTTACCAAAACAAATGTACTTGTACTGGCCTCAGCTCCACCAGTATTAATTGCCTGTTTGTTTGTTTTTGTTTTTTTGTTGTTGTTGTTGTTTAGTAAGACATCAACTTTATTACCTAGATCATCTTTTTACCCTTTCAGGGGCTGGGAGTGGTCTCCATGCCCTGAGCTGTCCACTTGTCCACACTGGCGTTCCTCATCTGCTCTTGATTAGCTGCCACACAGAGGCTCTGGACTTCTCTTTCCAATGCTCGATTGTTTCTGCTCATCAACTGTGCCTCCCTCCAGACCCAGCACTTCAGCACTCACTGCCCAGCCTCTGATCATCAACACTATGAGAGCCACATAGCTGCCTCAGATCACTCTGTGCTACCAATGACACATTCTCCTTGACAACCCATCAACACAGCTTCCCACTTAGACTTTGAGTCAACCCAGCTCATCAAAATTACTGTAACTACCATTTTGTTCTGTTGGGTTAACCAACTTCTCCTGCCCACATGCTTTTAGTCCTCTACCCAGTCTTTCCTGTTAGGTTTAGGGAGAATTCTATCTCATCTAAATGAATTACTTCTGAAAAGAAGAAAAGAAAATGAAATCTGCACAGACCTACAACTTGAACTGTTGATGTTGTGCGTAACATTTCTGAGTAAATGTGTTAGAGTTTAGGTGCAAGTCTTGTTTCTTTTTTTGGGGCGAATGGATGACCTTCTCTTCACACATGCGTAACTTTGTTTATTGAAAAGAAGAAGAAAAAAACCTAACGGCATTATTGGGAAAAACATGTTGAGATGTTTTCATGTGACATATAAGGTAGCACAGCCCTATCAGCCAACTAAGTGTTTATCTAATTTTAAAGGCACACCCCTGCACCAACTTCCCACACACTTTATTTACTAATCTCTGTTTCATATTTAATCAGAACCTGTTGAAACTCTTAAAAAACAAGCAGCATGGCTTTTATCCACTGAAATTTGCTTATGGTAACACAAACGTTCAGAGAGAAACAAAAATGATGTTTGTATAATGGTCCTGTTGTGTTGCCTCAAACAACTAATCAATAAGTCTTGGCAATCAATAGAGCAATAGGTAAAGGCCTCCTCCAATAGAACAGACCCATTGTTGTCCCCCTTTCATGTCACAGAAGAGAATCATCTAAAGAATTATGCTTTTGTGTTTTTTTTTCTCTTTAATTTTGTAAATTCAAACTTATGTGGATTTAAGCTGCATTATGTATTTGCTCCAAAAAATAAATAAATAAATAAATAAATAAATAAATAAATAAATAAACACCACTGTCACAGAAGGTGCTATTTAGAAATGTGGTAATGAGCTTCAAGCTCAGGTTTCAGCAGTGTGACTTAATTCCCACTGGCAGTGTGCTGCACTCAACACCCAAAGCTCTTTAATTGGTCCCCAAGAGAAAGCAGAGAAACAATCCCTCCAATGATCCATTATGCTTTAACAGATGATTAACTAAAGTGCATTATTTTTTATGAGTTTCATACGGATTCTTACCAGACTATGCCATCTTACTGTGATATCTAAATAAATGATACAAATACAGTTAGGCTTATCAAGTATTGGCAATACAGGTTATCCAGTACTACCAACCTCAGCCCTGGCGATTGTAGTCTAAATTATCCAAAGGAGAAATTAAATCTAGTTTTGTTTTCAAAAGTGATATTGTTTAAAAGTAAAGGGTGTCAAATGATCCAAGCTGTAAAGAGTATTCAACAATGAGAAGTGTCCTTGTTTTGCTGTTACATGTGGGACTCATGTCTTTCTACCCTATATTAAAAAGACTGCACATGTTGGACGATCAGGCTTGCAAAGTTTGATCTGTTTGGAGTCATTGAACTTGCCCTTTGTGCTGTGATGCATCGGTAGGTGTACTGCAGCGACTTGCCTTCAGCAAACTTCAAAACCATCTGTCACTCAGATATGAGATCTTTCAGAAATGAAACGATGGAGCCAATCGGTTCTCCTACAGAGGACAAATGACCCATTGCTAGTTTAATGTGTTCCCATCATTGTATATGAAATATTCTGAAGAGAACCTTCAACTTCATCAGCTGTGTGAGGTTATCATAGAGACACATGTCGTAAATCAATCTGGTCTGATCAGGTAGCTAAGAAGTATCATTTTGAAATAACCTATATTGGTGCAGATAATCTCATTTTAAAGTGTGGATTATGATCGGCCGCATATCTAGAAAAGGAGACTTTTTCAACATCTCTTTGAAACTCCTCACAGCCCCTTTAACCATGCATAATGTATGGTTGCAATGGAATAGAAACAAAATAATCAAACAGGTTGAAGGATTACAAGTTTTGCACAAGTAGAGGCACTGTAGCACCTCTGTCAGGCAGGGAGACCAAAAGGGAGGTTGAGTCAGCTTTTTCAACAAAGCGCCAACAATAGGCTTCAAAAGTCTGCTTTAGAAACCAGTGGATGACATCACAGGGGCCATGTCCATGTATTATACAGATCATGACTATACTGCATTCCCTAATTAAAAAAATATCAAGCATTGTGTAAGTCTTTTCTTAGCGTCTGAATCAGATTTGGAATAGTATATCTGCCAAGTCCCTTGTCTCTTGAAGCAGAGATTACGCCAAATCAGCAGTTTCTGAAGACAGATGAGTGAGCATACTCCAAGGTAACCTCGACCACACCTTAGGATGAGAGTTTGGTGATTCCCCACCTGCAGGTTTTTGAAGTTGACATTGTTCATTCAGGCTCTTGGGAATTCTCTGACTTGGCTTTAAGCATCCGATGGTGGATGGAGGTGGGGGTTGTCATGGTAACAGGCCCCTGGAATGGGACATGGTGCCGACTCGAGCACATGCTTTGAAAAGCTTTCATTGATGGCCGTTCCAATGAGCTGATTTCTGCTCTGTTACTAGGCTACCCTCTGAGACGACATAAAGGCTTGTCCGTTCAGGCACACTAAAGGACAGCGGCAGATTTTTCAGAGCAGTGGCTTCAATGTACACCTTGACAAATGTCAGATTGAGCTGACATGGATTTCCTTTGTACACATTTCCCAGCTAAATAAAGACACGGGTCCTTACCAAGCCGCTGACCATTTTCCTTATATCTCCATCCGTATACAACGAAGGGAAAGGATGAAAGAGTTTTTGAGCCATTCTATAATAAAGTTTCCTCAGTCACTGACAGTAGTGTTACATTACAGTCTAGACAGAAAATCACTGAGATCGAGATGTGCATTGTAGACAAGTTATGGACTTTGCAAAGACATTGACTGTATTGCAAATAAATTAATTTACTTCACCACAGAGAGAACTTATGTGTAGCTCATAAAGTTTTATGGGAAGAAATGAAAATATGTGGTCATATTGTTTCAGTTAAAGGTCCCATATTGTGCAAAATCACTTTAAGTCTTTTAGTGAAATTTGTGTCTTTGGCTTTCCTCCCAGCCCACAAAATGTGATATTTAAGAACAAAACCTGTACTTAGTAGTGCTTGTGAATGTAAAATCCTGACCTAACACGGGCTGTTTGGATTTTGGGGATTTGCTGACGTCAGCGAGTCCCTTTTTTGACCAATCACGAGCAAGTCTGACCTGATTGGTCAGAGAAATCTCTCCAGCAGCGGGTAGGAGAATGTTGAAGTTGAAGAGCCATCACTGCTCTGTTTTTGGCTGTAAACAGCCACATAGTTCCATGCTCAAGCTTCCTGTCTTGGAAGAAGACAAGATTAAGTGACTAGAGTTCATTTATCAAGGAAATGTGCCAGCTACACTCAGTAAAACTGTGCATGTGTGTGCTAGTCACTTCACGGCCGACTGCTTTTCCAACTTTGGACAGTACAACAGAGGGCTAGCAAATAGACTGGTCCTGAATCCAGGCGCATCACCAACCATCCGCCAACAAACCTCAAACCCTGGAAATGTGAGTATTTTAAATGCTGTGTGCTGTGGAGCAGATGTAAGAGCTTTTCCTCAGTGTCCCCCCTGTCTCTGTGTTAGCTTTAGGATGCTAACTTTAGCTGCGGTTAGCCTGTTGTTGTAGTCTGGAATGTTACGGTAAACGTGCTTCGCTGTTTTCTAAACATTGTGCACTCGAAGCTCGTGGCGCCGCTCTCAGTGACGCAGAAGAGCGGGGCGGTATCAGCGGTGGTTCATTTACATATGAAGGTCACGCCCACTAAATCAGAGCGCTCTGAACAGAGGGGCTATGAGAGCCTGGAAACAATGCTGCTGTGCTTGATTTATTGGCTTTTTGGACCAAAACATGTTACTACCATTTCATGAAGACATCAATGATCCATATTAAACTGCAGGAAAGGAGCAGAATATGGGACCTTTAAAAGGAACCTAAAATGGGTTAACGATAAATAACTGAGGGCTCAAGCTTCACAACAGTTTGTTACCACATACAGTACAATGCACTTGGAGCATTAAACTCGTAACTGGTGACAAATACCAACATTTGTCACCAACGTCATCGGTAGTGGCTGTTACTATCCATTATCTGTTCCTGTGAACTTATTAATTTCCACCAATCAGTTTTTTTTATGAGTTATACCTGAGATATTTCTGGCATCATAAAAAGGTTTTCCTGCTGATTGTTTCACCAAAGCAAATGCTCTGTTGTCCAATTTGTCTCAACACTTTTGTTTAACCTTAACACTCACAACTATGCTTATCATATTGAATAATGTACTTTGTACACAAAATGCTTTTTTTCTCTTATCAATATATTATGCTTTTCAAACTTAACTTCCTACCTGAAAAAGTGCAGAAATTATAACATAACGTGAACTTTGTGTGCTTTTCAAAGGAACGACTCAATATGAATTAACAGTTAAAAAAATATGAGGAAAGATGATTTTATTAAACTTGCTCCTCAAAACAGTATATTAAAGTGAGCAAACCATAACAAACCAGTGATTGTTTACATTATGTTGTAAAATAAGAAAATAAAAAAAGCATTACTTTTGCTTACCTAGTTAATAACATTCATATTCTATTGCTGGTTTACAGTAGCTGCTCTGCAAACGTAAAGTCTGAATCAAAAATACTGTTATTTAATGTAAAAACAAGTGGTTTAATTCATAGCTGACACAACATTACAGAGGGATAGCTAACATTATTCAATAGACAGTATATTAAGTCTAAACATACTTTGCCAGCTTATATTTGAGTTGATAGACAAATTAGTATATATATTTCAGTGCACAACAGTCAACAGTTAAACTGTTTAACAAGAGAAAACAAGATTACTGTCTCTAACAGTTTAGCCAAGAATGTGAAAAAAGATGCTTTGAGATCAGATCTCCCATTTCTCTTGTATGCTACATCTGTGACAATGCTCATGCTGTGTTAATCAAAATAAGTACTAAAGAAAGCACAGTGAATACTAAAACCAGACAGCTACACAAAGCCGTCAAATCAGGTTCCAAAGTAGAGGTAAAAAAAGGTGTATGCTAAACTAAAGATCTATAAATCTCAGCTTGTGATTTGCTTTTGAGTCTTTGAAATCCCAAGAAAGAAATGTAAACAGAAAAGAACAAATGAGTCTGTTCACTTTTACACTAAGAAGCAAGTATTTCTATTTGTGCTCCTGAAAGAATCTTGCTGCCACATCTGCCCGAGGATAGTCGCTCTCACCACATGTAGTAGCTACGTGTAGTGTCCACCTGACTTGGTTTGCTCTCCGATGAGCCTTCTTTCTCCTTTTCGGTGTCAGCTTCCCACAAGTTGATGAGAGGAGGGTAGAGCTCGTTAAGAGGTATAGATGAAGTTTTCTGCATGTACTTTTTCAGAGAGTGATGATAGTTTTTTCTCTTCAGCCTCTTAGCAATGTACACCCCCAGACAGGTCAGGCTTACGATTGTAAACGTTGTTGCCATCACTGCTGCGAGGGCAGTGTTGGTACCCTGGTCAGATATTTCGACAGTGAAGGGCAACTGCTTTGTTGTCACATTCACACACGACTTCTGCATTTGTTGATAGACATTGGAGACGGTGAGGCACACCTCGTACTCAGTTGCTGGTTGTAAATGTGTGAGGTTGTACTCATGGACATCCACGGGCACTCTGGCAGTATAAGTAATATGTGGGTTGTCTATTTTCATGGTGGCAGATGACCACTTCAGGTTAGAGGTCATTACATTGGAGTTGATTTTCCATGACACCAGTATAGAGTGAGATTCTGTTTGTTTGACATAAATCTTCATGAGCTGAGTGCTGTCTATCAGGGTACCGTTCACCTGGATAGCTATCACTCTTGTATCAGCGCCCTCTGAATTTTGGGCCACACAGGTGTATCTGCCAGATTCCTCTACTTGGATATGAAAAATGCTCAGTGTGCCTTCATTGCTGAGGCTGTATTTGTCAGATACAGTGTCCATCATCACTTTGTTGCCCATTGGTGTTACCCAGTAGATGTCAGGCTCAGGCTGGGACATGGCTCTGCAGTCTAAGACCACAGTCATGCCAATGTCAGTGTTTAGGTGGCTTGGGAAAGTATCATGAGAAATCATAGGCAGGCACATGTTTACCAGATGATTCTGCAGAACCTCCCTCACATGAATACCCCTGACCTCTGGGGGCATGGCACAAAACATGGAGAGAGGTTCCATGAAACGGACAGTGGTTCTGTTTGAGCCCATCCACTGGATGACACAGTCACAGCGCAGAGGGTTGCTGTGAATGCTGATCTCGCGTAAATTTGGAAGAGAGTCCACTGTGGACTTATAGAGGGCGTTCAAAGCGTTGCTGTTCAGCATGAGACTCTCCAGGGCTGGAACGTCATGAAACGCCTGACGGTCAATGTAGGAAAATTTGGGGTTATTGGTGGCCTCCAGCTTTGTGAGCTCAGGGAGGTTATCCAGGGCGTGTCTGTCAATAGAAACCAGCTCTCCCATGCTATTTATGCCCAGCTCCTTCAGTCTTAACATGTTCTTGAAATCTCCTTCCTGAATCTTGTGGACTGGGTTTTTGTTCAAATCCAAGAACTTGAGGTTTGGTAACTTTTGGAGGGCTGTCTGAGGAACTCGTACCAACTTATTGTCGTAGAAAGAAAGGCTCTCAAGATTGTCAAGTCCAATAAAGGCGTTTCCAGGAATTTCAGTCAAATCCATTCCAGCCAAAACCAAGCTTCTGAGGTTGCCCAGTGGCCTGAAATTAAAGTCCACTATTCCAACAACAGGATTCTCCCCAATCATGAGGATTTCTAGATTAGGTGTCGATTCAAACCACTGGCCGCTTATAGTCTTAAGCTTGTTGGAATTGAGGTGAAGCCTGAGCAGGTTGTGGAGTCCGGAAAAGGCATTGGCAGAGATGGTGTTGATCTGATTGTGGTTTATGTAGAGCTCCTGCAAGTTGCTTAGATCCTGCAAACAGTAATCAGGCATTTCAGTAATTTGGTTTTCCTCCAGATGTAGTGTGGTGAGCTGAGACATATTAGTAAGGCCAACATCCCGAATACTGCTAAAGTTGTTCTGTGACAAATCCAGCTCAGTCAGATTGAAGAGCTGCTCCAGCTCCTCACTGGTTCTGGCAATATAGTTGCTCTGTAGGAGGAGAACCTGAGTTTCACTGGAGAGGTTCCCCGGGATGCGTGTCAGGCGAAGGTCATTGCAGTCCACAGTGATGGCCTCTCTGTAGGTGGACTGTGGGGTAAACCAGGGACGGATCTCACACACACACAGCTGGGGACACTCATTGCTCTGGACAAAGGACTGTCCCACCAATAATAGTATCAGGCCAACCAACAACCGGTCCAGAGGAGAGCAGTCTAACCTCCGTCTTGCCATGCTGAAAAGGGACAGGAGGAGGGGTAGAGGACCTTGGGAGCGAGTGTGTTACAGTCATCAACCAGCTTTCCACAGATGCAGCACTTGAATTGAGAGAAATGGTTGGGACTTGAAGCAGAGGGCAGAATTTTGATCCAGATCTTGAAGCCTCAGAAAACTGGAAGAAAAGAAAAGCACAAATTTAGAAAGAATGAACAATATCAGCTGACCTTCAATAATTAAAGATAGGAGAGACTGCTGACACTGTTCAAGCTAACATCACAGGTCTAAACAACCCCATCAAATAGCTTAACAACTGTTTGATGGGTTTTTGTAATGTATTGATATTGATCATGCATTTTTCTGTGACAGTCTTTATCCTTTACACTAATGCCACCAATCAGCTCTATATTCTTTTAATCACACTTTCATTAACTCATTTACATAACTTATATTAAACTCATGGCACGAAGATCAGCATCAGGCCAAAACATTGTGACTTGATTATTTCATCCCACACATTCTTGAGTTCATACCACAATACCCTCTGAAAGTGATAACACTTTTTTGCTTAGTGTGATGAAAAACAATTTAAAAATGCTTACATTAAATCAGCATTTTACCCATGTACTGACACCTTACTGATATTCTCCCCTTCAAAGAATGACTGTACCAAGGAGCAGCTGAATACAGGTCACCAGGGGTGACTGAGGACTCCTCTTCAAATTTGTGTCATAGCTGGTTTGTTATACAATCTTTCATGTTGCTTGCAAACACATCAAGAGATTATGACCAGCAAGACTATTTTATTTGACAATGCAAGATATTATTATCAGGACAATACATGATCATTTTCTGAGTATGAAAGCATGAAATGCATCTGAATAACTGGGAAACAGATCAAATTCCATCAAGGTCTTCTGGAAATGAGATACACAAATGTACCATTCATGTAAATAAAAAAATGTAATACCACTGGCACAAGAGGAATTATTATTAAACTTGATAGATAGATAGATAGATAGA
The DNA here is from genome assembly GCF_033239565.1 of Halichoeres trimaculatus. NCBI lineage: Eukaryota > Metazoa > Chordata > Actinopteri > Labriformes > Labridae > Halichoeres > Halichoeres trimaculatus. The sequence continues at coordinate 15,323,771 of NW_027437179.1, read as the reverse complement.
TAGATAGATAGATAGATAGATAGATAGATAGATAGATAGATAGATAGATAGATAGATAGATAGATAGATAGGCTTTCAATATGTAGACATTTAAAAATCTTGTCTTGACTCTACTGTTTCAGCAGCTATTGGACTGATTGCAGGGATATCTTTTACAGACAGTTGATTATTTCCTATGGTACGGGCGTCTTGTTGAAGAGGAATCCACATTTCCTGCTCAAGCCCAAGCTTGATTCTTCCCCTTATTACATGTTTTGTCAACATGTGGTCTGTGATTATTTTTTGTACATATATCGTTAAACAGTGTTCACCTGTTTCTAAGATAGACTGTGATAGAACAGACATAAGCAAGGTCAAGAAAAAAATTCTGACCCTTTAAAAAAAACGTATGTTTTGTTTTTATGTTCTGAATCATGCCACATGTGTCTGAATATATTTTTTTCAGCATTTCACATTAAGTCATAGGACCCTGACTTTTTTCACTTTTATTGAATGTCATCTAGCTTGGAAAAAAAATTCTGTCCTAATAAACACACACATAATTTTTTATACTAGTTGATTATCCCAATCCTTTCAAAGGAACTTGCACCAGACAGCTTATGCACCTATTTCAAACTTTTTTCTTAAGATTTGATGGTCTTACGGACTAATGTTGCTGAAGCAGCACCAACACACAAAGTCACTGTGAAGTATTAATAGTCAAGTGTAAAATTGTATAATTGGCACCAACATGTAACACTAACATGTAACATGGAAATAACGTAGTATTTAAGGGATCAAATAGTATTGGAGTAAAAGTTATTGCATAGTGTGGGAATAAAGTGCTAAAAATATTCCAAGAGCTCAGATTACTTAATCAAAACATATTTCAATCACACTTTATCAACATAAATTACACAGGTTTATTGAATATAAATAGCTTGTGTTAATTTAACTCATTTGTTTAAGATGTTGCCGAAGCAAAAAAAATCTGTGCAATCAATATCTACTGTTAAATCAAGTAAATCCAACATGTACTTTTTTTCAGTGCACTAAAGAACTCTCCTGCATGTAAGAGAACTGAAAAAATATTTTTGGCCTCTACCCTTCATCTTTAACATTATCCCTTGACAGCACAGAGGGTGTGTCAGTGTAACTTGATGACTTCTCAAAATTCATGTTGGTGCAATTGTTTCCTAACAATATATATCTATGAGGCTGATCACCACTTACCACGGCTAAGTAACCAAGCTGGTTTGCTAAGATTGCTATGTCCCACAGGCTTCTCAAAGCCACAGGGGGCTCCAATATGAATTTACACTCTGCACAATGTGGATGAAGAAAATTCTTTGGTTGTCATACAATGCTTTTGATCATGACAGATTCAGTAGCAGAGCTTTTCCATCTTTAAATCTATTTTACTATGACCACCAGGCTATTGTGACCAAATCCCATTTCTCAACTCACCTAGAGTCTGGCCTTTAATTCTTGGTGTTGAAAATGATGCTACAAAATTAACCATGTATTTCACATCTCTTTGAACTCAGTGACATCAGCCATGAATCAAACCCACTGAATGACAATAATGGTTCTCAGCTAAACTTAAAAGATCCCATCACTCTGTCAGGTAAAATTGGCTCAACAAGGCACCCAACCAGCACAGAGCCATACGGCACAACCGTAGCCCCATTGCAGCTTCTTTATCACGGCACTTTATGGTCAACAGCAGCTTAAGGAGACAGCACTTAAGAGGCTTTCAAACAGGAGAGCTGACAAATTCATCTGAATACAAACTGCCTGGCAACAGCAGCTTAAGGAGACAGAAGCAGGGCTCTGCTCCTCCTATATCAGGTATTCTTTACAGAAAGAGGTGGGGCATTGATAAAGCAGGGATACCACAGTTTGTGCTCTTTCAGATGAAGCACAGGGAGTTGTAATGTTTTCTTATTTTCACAAATCAGGATTAGCAGATGGAGATTCTGCAGTGAAGATTAGCTGGGTGTTTGATTCTAGCTCAGATGAGGGGAATGGGTCACTTTACACTGATTTTTTTTTTTTTTTTTTTTAGCAGAAACTCAGAAACATCTAGCCTGGTGTAGCGGTGATAATCCCATTTGTGAATAATTTCTTGATTGTTGGTTTGCAGTTTCAATATTCGACCAAAACAATACATGACTTGTTTTAATTTATTGCATGAATCAGAGCAGAATGTATGGATTACTGCTGCTCATCAGCGATAAATGACTATGTCATAATGACTTTATGAAATTAGTTCATTGTTAATAAAGTTAGGGGATGTTTCTGTCAGTCAATTAACAGTATAAACTGCTTTTTATGCTGGATGGCTGCGGGGTGTTTCTGATGTATGTTGGGTGTATGCTTTGTTAATTCGGTTTTTATGTTATTCAAGGCTGAGTGCATTTTTTTATTGTTTCTCTGTGTCTTTATTCTAAGCACTTTGAGCTCAATTGTAATGAAACATGCTTCCAAACAAAACACACCAGTATTATTTTGTAATATTAGAGATAAATACTTGTATTGGTGCTGATAATGTTTAGCTTTAATAAAGGACTTTTCAAGAAATGGAAGTCAATCTAGTCACTATATTCAGTAGATGCCTACAGCTAACACTAAACAACCCCCCCCAAAAAAGAAAACAGGTTTTACCTGCAGCTACTTCTTAACCTTTGATACCTTACTGAAAGATTTTTCTCTCCTTAACTGTATTAACAGCAAGTTGTCATGAATTCTCTGGTTGTTTGTTTCTGTACCTGCTGCTCTTGGCATTCCTCTTTAAAAAGATTTGATATCATCCATTCTGCTCCCTTACATCAGTCTCATTCAAGCTGAAGGGGGGAAATTAGCCTGAGTGCTAAAAATAGCTCATAAGTACCAAACACATTTGATGTGAACCTTTAAAAAGATATGACAACAAATGTATCACAGGGAAAAGGCTTTTCTGGATCTCTGGTGTGTTAATATGTTATTAAAGTGATATATATGCATTTGATAACTAACGTTATGTTAACTGTACATCAATGGGCTACCCAGGAATACTCGTGTTACTGATTTAACAACAGCTTCATTGCTGCACCCAGTTCACCTTCAACCAGAGCGCACACCATCCCTCTGGACACTTTAAGAGAAGAGGATATTAATTCCCTGCCAATTGACTTTGATTTGACTTGTAGGCTGAGGGTCAATGAACAATTACTTACAAAAGGGGCAAAGAGTCAACAGAAACATCATTTTTTTCACTGTCATCAAAAATGTGGAAAAAGATAGAGAAAGGATAGATAGCCCATTGTATCCATCACTGTTGTAAAGCAGGCAGTCTGTTCGCTGTCTTTTCTAAAACCTGTCTGAGCTTGAAGGACTGTTGAGGACAGCCAACCAGGTGTGCCTCATAATGTCCCTCTCTGACACATCCAAACATGTGCTTATACAGATAGATGGCTGCACTTTTATTCATCCTGAAGTTTCTAAAAGGTAGGGTCAGCTGAACTGTAACTGTGCCTAGTGTCTGAGACTTTAAGCCCACAGAGGACAAAGGGTTAATGCCTCTGCTTTTTTTCTGAGCAAAGCTCAATACCCTAGACCCCCCTACCCCCACCCCCATGTCCCACTACCCAGCTACCCACTGCTGGTGACTGGGGGATGAGGTGGGGTGGGGCTGAAGCGCTTTGCCCCCTCTTATGAGCCCTGCTGTGCGGACACACAACACACATACATCCTTAAATGACACAAATTTACAGAAAACAGACTTCTTGAGTGTGCACTTTCATGCTTCAGTGAATTATTGTGCGGTTTGTTCACATAAGGAAGGGTCTTCCCTTTGGTAGATGAAAGTAATAAATTGAATTCTGCCCTGTTTTGCTCTTTAAGTTCACTTTGAACCAAAAGTGCTTTGTGAGACAACAGGTCAGGAGAGTCAAGCAATGAGCTGTTACATATGGTGACACTAGACTCTGGAGTATTTCATTGAACAGGCTGTTTTTAAGCCAACGATTTTAGGCACTCGCCTATGTTTGACTTGAAGGCTAAAAAAAAAAAAAAAAAAAAAAAAAAAAAACTGTCAACACTTTGCTTTCAAAGGAGGTCACAAACATTATCATAGGAGGATTGACTTAAAGCAGGATAAGCCAAGCCCAAGATCTGAATTTATATCATCATGACTTTTAAAACTGAGTCCCTCAGCCTCAAATCGAGGGATCCAGATCAGAAGTCTCCATCACAAAAGCGCAACAGCTGCAGCGACAGGAACAGCGTTTGTGGACCACAATAGACCCCCTGCCAATGCAATCCTATTCTTATCATCCTATCTTCACCCTAGAGGGTCTGTCTTTCCACTAAGCACTAAGACGACTCGGCGATTTCTTGCTCAGAACAGAGGCATCGAGACATCTGCCGACATACTTTGACATTAATATGCAAATCACATTCACACAACGTCGCGCACGTCGCACGCAGCTTCTTCTTCTTCTGGCATGGCAAGTACCACGGACGAGATCAAAGTTTCTCGTAGAATACCGCTTCAGGATGGATGCATCAAAGGAAACAATGCCTGAAGCCGAAACGTTTCATGAATTGAAATCCGAATTCACCCCGGATCGACAGTTCAACCAGGGCTGCTTAAAAAGAAGAGCCGATCATGTCCTTGAGTGTGTCTGCATCCTAAATAATTCTTAACTCTGTGTGGTCTTCTTTTTTTACAATTACAAAACTGATTTAAAAAAGGAAGCTGGAGCCTAACACTACAAATTAGACCAAATGATATGCTCAATTTGATCCAGTGTTTTGAGAGTGTGGCGATTACCCCCATCACTCTGTTTTTATTTATTAATTTATTCTAAGCATGCAGCCAAAAACAAGCTACAAGGCAACATTAGAGAGCAGTCATCTCAGTTGTGCGGGGGCTCACCTTGTTGGCATTCCAGTCCTATGTTTCCAAGCAGACAGGTCCTTTATCCAGATATCGACCCCGGCGTCAATACATAACAATAAATAAGATCAGTGTTGTGGTGCCGAGGGGAGGGGGGTATCATGGGGGGTCAGCTGGTGGCTGTTTACAGCGATTTGTCGCTTGGTATCCGATCAGCCCCAAGGCGCGTCGTAGAAAAGCATGGTGCGGTCTGCAGAGAGATCTCCAACCTGCTGCAACCCACCAACGACCGGTTTGTCGCTGCAATATTCCCTCTCTGTCACTCCCGCCACTGCCTGCTCGTCCTACAGATGGAGAAGAAGAATGATAAAAACACCTGGCGCTGTCCAGACTAGTCAGCTGATTCCCCAGCAGGCTATTGGTGGAGAGCGACTGTCTGTCACCGTCGGCCAAGCAAAGCAGAGCACCATCTGCTCCGGGCTTGTTGTGATGAGAACAAAGACAGGAGAAGGCGGAGGGGCATGGGGCGAAGGGTTGTTGGGAGATGGGGGGTGGTACACGGCATTATCGCTGAAAAAAATCTGTGCCTCCTCCGCTTCTCACAAAAATGATGATGGCATCACCAACCTCACAGTATGTGTCCTCAGAGGCTTATTCTGTTCATGCACCTTAGTGTCAGTGAACTCTCTATCCAAAAAAACAAAAAATATATTCTGGTCTTTAAAGCAACTTCTGCTGAGTTTTCTTGTACAAAGGGTCTCATTTGTCTCATTTATCTTAATCTTTTTAGGATCTGCTTTTTCTTGTTGCAGCCCTCATATAAACCCACTTTTGTTTCCTTAAAGCGTTTTTCCCTGGAGTTTTTTTTTCTTTTTAAATAAATAAATAATTTTTTGTATTTTTAAAGTTTACTCCTTCATATGATGGAGCATTGTTGTCTTCAAAACCTAAAACAAAAAAATAAATAGAAAAAATAAAAAAGGGGGAAATACTTTTTATCCATTAATATATGTGCTCATCTATAGCTTTCATGAGACTTAGGCAGACTCACATTGTACAGTTCAGAGCAAGGAGCAACAGAAGTCATCATTTAGGTCTGAATGTTCAGAAACCAAAGACTGACCAAGAACAACGCTTTAGGCCAACCTCACTGAGAAGGAGAAAGAAAGGAGTGGCTGGGCTGCATGTGGGGGTAAAGCTCTTATCTGTAAAAATCCTGTCAGTGTCTGGTTCTGGTTGAACCAGAACCAGACATCTCATGAAGAGATGAAGAAAGATGGTCCTCTGTCAGAGCAAAAGGAAGTGGATGGTGGTTATTGACTCGCACAGCGTTACACTGATGGATATCTTGTTCTCTGCACGTCACAGAACTGTAATGTCTTTTTTAAGCGGGATTACATTGTCATATCATAAGATTTTGAAAATGATCTTTGTAATAAATCTTTGTGGTTACTTAAGTAGCTTGATCATTTTCTTCAGTGAGCAGGCAGTTTGAAAATGCACCCCCAGGGGCAACTCTTCACTTTTGCTTTAGTGTTGTCTTAATCACACAATAAATGCACCAAGGGTATAAAAAAATATTACCCTGAGGTAAATCAAGATACAGAGCACAGCTTTTCTAGAGCTTAGAAATTTAGGTATTTCAATAAGACAGCAAGAAAGTGATACAGTAAGGGGGGAAAGAAAGAAAGAAAGAAAGAAAGAAAGAAAGAAAGAAAGAAAGAAAGAAAGAAAGAAAGAAAGAAGAAAGAAAGAAAGAATGAAAGAAAGAAAGAAAGAAAGAAGAAAGAAAGACAGAAAGAAAGAAAGAACAAAAGAAAAAGAAAGAAAGCAAGAAAGAAAGAAAGACAGAAAGAAAGAAAGAAGAAAGAAAGAAAGAAAGAAAGAAAGAAAGAAAGAAAGAAAGAAAGAAGAAAGAAAGACAGAAAGAAAGAAAGAACAAAAGAGAAAGAAAGAAAGAAAGAAAGAAAGAAAGAAAGACAGAAAGAAAGAAAGAAAGAAAGAAAGAAGAAAGAAAGACAGAAAGAAAGAAAGAAAGAAAGAAAGAAAGAAAGAAAGAAAGAAGAAAGAAAGACAGAAAGAAAGAAAGAAAGAAAGAAAGAAGAAAGAAAGACAGACAAAAAGAAAGAAAGAAGAAAGAAAGAAAGAAAGAAAGAAAGAAAGAAAGAAGAAAGAAAGAAAGAAAGAAAGAAAGAAGAAAGAAAGACAGAAAGAAAGAAAGAAAGAAGAAAGACAGAAAGAAAGAAAGAAGAAAGAAAGAGAAAGAAAGAGAAAGAAAGAAAGAAAGAAAGAAGAAAGAAAGAAAGAAAGAAGAAAGAAAGAAAGAAAGAAAGAAAGAAAGAAATAAAGAAGAAAGAAAGACAGAAAGAAAGAAAGAAAGAAAGAAAGAAAGAAAGAAAGAAAGAAAGAAAGAAGAAAGACAGAAAGAAAAAAGAAAGAAAGAAAGAAAGAAAGAAAGAAAGAAAGAAAGAAAGAAAGAAAGAAAGAAAGAAAGAAAGAAAGAAAGAAAAAAGAAAGAAGTCCTTCTGGTGTTTGCAGACGGTCAGCGCTGGTTCAGCACCACGGACAGCAGAGCTCACCTGTCACTTAGTTAACATAAAGCACAATGTTAAAACTAACAAGTAATGTGGCAGTAACACCTCCCTTGTCTCTCTATTCACAATCAAAGTTTATTCTTTTTCCCTGAATCACACAGTCCCTACGCAGCATACCCCACTAAATGTGTTTAACAAAACATGAAAAAACAGTCCTAAACTAATGTCATGTTATAACGACTAGTCTAAACTTGAAGTTGCCAAATTTGGAATTTGGTAGAAGCAGCTGGAACCCAGTTCCTTCAGTCATATAGATTATATCCATAGGCGACTAGTAAAAACACCACCTCAAACCCTTTGGTAAAAGAAAATCAACAGCTTTGAGTCAGCTGAAGAAGCTGCCTGTTCACCATAGAGGTTGATATAGTTTCCTGCTTTGTTCTTTGTATATTCTGTGAAGACCTGCTTTTGTTCCCACCTGAGGTTATGACACACTTATATTTTCAGTCATTGTTCAGGGAATAAGATGCTGCTATTGACTGCCTCAGTAAACTCAAGCAGGGACCACTTTGGATTACCAGGCCACATCATCTTCTTGAAAGATGTGAAAATCTGCTTCAAGTCAGGTAACCAGGTTTAGAAACCTGTGCCAGAAACAGACGAATTTCAGGGGGCTCTTGTGTGTGGCAGTTTTTAGCAGCGTGTGATCTCTCAGAAGTTGGAGAGAACAGAAGTTTATTCGCATGTTGCCAGTTGCAGTCTAATAATAGTTTTGTTCCATGACAACTCAGAGACAAGTAAGAAGATAGATCAAATAAAGAAGCACGTGTTTAATAAATGCTGGAGAGTCTGTGGAGGTGTGAAGTGGATGATGAATACAGATAATCTCCCAGCGGAGTTAGTGAAATCACTGTTGGATTTTATTTTAGAACTACAATGCAATGACAGTGACAACTCTAGATAGTGCCATCATCCATTGCGAAACTCAGAAAGAGCTATTATTAGAGGAAAAAGAACAAAAACAAACAAAAACAAAAAAACATAATTTTTCTCTAAATGTTTAGTGTGAGGTGTAAAGGTGAGGATGATGTAACCAAGGTACATGGATAAAGCAATGACTGGGAGATAAACAGCAGTGAGGGCAACCCAAGTGTGAGGTGCCATTTTTAAGACCAGCCTCTGGGAGGTCAGGCTGTCAGGACAACCGGCAGAAAACTCAGCACAAGCCAAGTGACACAGCTGGCAGGAGTCAGCTGAGTCACCCTACATACAGTAGTTGCATTATTGGCATTGCCCCATCAAATCTTTGAATACCTACAACTTTTGTTACACCCTCCACATTTTTTCACGTTTTTCACTTACAAAGATAACATTAGCTCTGCTTGGTGAGATTGGAGTTGGTAGATCAGCACTGGTAGGACATAATGAGTATTTACTAACATTACAAGTTATGGACACATAGCATTTGGCTTGAGTTCAACCTTTAGCCCATGCTCTATCGCTCACCTGTGTAGGAAATTGTTTTAGCAGGTAAAAAACACAGATCTCTATTCTCTCTTCTAAACTTTGCTGGCAGGCTAGTGTTGTCATAGAGACTTGGTGTCATAAATCAGTCAGTCTTGGACAACCCAGATAGAGGAACTGAGAAATATCTTCCAGAAATAACCAATATCTGTGCTGATAATCTCATATTAGGTTATGAATTACAAACAGGAATATATCTAGACGTGAGACTTAACCAAAAGCTCTTAGAAAGTCCGCGCAATTTCTTTTAATCAGAGATGTCAGTCAGTCTGAACCCAATCTAGACCCAATCCAGATGTCCAAGCTAAATTTAATCAGGTGTAATCCAGACGTCCGATCCTGACGTAATCCGGATGTCAGGTCTAATCTGGACCTAAACTGAAAGTCCACTCCAAACCCAATCTGGACCTATTCTGGATGTCCGGACCAGAGCAAATCTTGACCTTGTCAGAACCGAAAACCAATCCAGACCATACCTAGATGTCAGGACCGAAACCAATCCAGGCCTAGTCTGGACGTCCAGACCAAAGCTAACCAGGACCTAACCAGAACGTCTGAACCAAAACTAACCAGGACCTAATCAAGTGGTCAAGACTGAGTCCAGTCGGGACTTAATCAGAACGTTTGGACCAACCCACTCCAGACTTAATCCAGATGTCAGAATCGGGTCCAGACCTAATCAGAATTATGAGAACCCAATCTTGACCCAATTTGACTAGTCCAGACCCAATCTAGACGTCAGGTCCAAAACCCAATCCAGACATAATCTGAACATCCAGACAAAACCCAATTTGGACCTAATCCAGACCTGTAGTCCATACAAAATTCAACCTTATCTAATTATCAGGACCAAAAACAATTCAGATTTAAACTTGACATCTGGTCCTGACCCAATCAGCACTTAAACCAAATTGATGTCATAGAGACTTGGTGCCGTAAATCAATCTGCACCTATCCTATACCTACCAGATGACCAGTCCTTACCTAATCTGGACATCCAATCTGGAACTCATCTAACTCCTGATTGGGTCAAATCCTGATCTAATCTGGACATCCAGTCCAAACACAATCCAGACTTTATCTGAAAGTTCGGACCGGACCTAATCTGGACCTAATTTGGGTGTCCGAATTGGGTCCGGTCCGCACCTTATCTGGACATCCAGACGGAACCTAATCTGGGCCCAATCTGGATCTAATCCAGACATCCAGACAGGACCCAATCCAGACTTTATCTGTATGTCCTGACTGCAGCCGGCAGATGACTTCAGATTATAAGCGACATAAAGTTGAAAATACAGGTTGAGGGTGAGTAGATAAAATAAAACAATCTTCAGTAGCTCAGTGTTAAAACTGAGCGCGTCATTCAAGTTATTTAGCTGACAGTTGCTAAACAAACTGTTGTTGCCAGGCAGATTTCACAGCTTTGTTTTCAACAGTCTGATCACTTTCACACTTTTTTCTTTTTTTGGTCCTGTTCTTTTTTTTCCCTTTTCCCACCTCCTTCCCATGCAGCAGCCTTCTCCCCAAGTAGCAGAGGTGTTTCATTACTCAGTCACTTTCTTATCTGGCTTCGGTCATGCTTCCCAATGATAAGACAACCCTTTTAAACTCATCTATAAATAATAATTCAGACAAAGATCACATAAAGAAAAATAAATAAATAAAAAATAAAATTGCTCGCTTACATGCCTCCATACGGCTGCAAAGTGTCTTACTTTATCTACTTAAGGGTTTGGGGTTTTGGTTGATGAATAAGCAAACACATATTAAGAGAGTTTCTCTGTATCCTGTCAGCTGTGTGTCACAATGGCAGAGGCACGATACTGCATCTCCAAGACTTCCTATCTTATCCCATGAGAGCTTGAAGACTTTACACCACTGAAGAAGTGAATTTACACCAGAACAAGCACAGGAATCCTGTCTTTAAATATTAATAGCATCTGCCTAGTAACCAAACATGAGCTCCCCAAGCGATACAATATGCTACTGCCCACAGAGCATATCAATGGGGAGAGAGGTCAGCAGCTAAAAAGATGGATTTATGGAGTGTAAGTCATAAAGTAGAGGGATGGGAAATCCAGCATCACTGAAATTCATGTATTCATTTTTCATATATTCCCTTTCCACTTCAGCCAGGAGTGAGATTTCTGTTTGATTTAAGCCTATATTTCCTGGAACATTCTGGTTGGAATCATTTTCAGTATAAATATTCAAGTACCAGGAGCCTTTGTGGTTCAGCCTGCGGTGTTGAACTTATAACCCTAACCACAGGAACTAAAAAAGGTGGGGATATCCCACAAGGAAATATTCCAAGCTCAGTTGTTTTGGGTTGTAGAGTGATTGGTGAATTTAATGCTGAATGAAAAGTCAACCTACAACAACATTTATCAACAAAATGAGAATGACTGCGGGCACATATAAAAGCAGTGGTTCTTGGTTTAAAGACTGCAGGTAAATATAAATTAGACATTTAATGTGCAACAGAAAAAAGAGGTGGTACAGGGTTATAATGAAAGTCATATTTATAAAAGAAAGACTACATTGCTTTGAAATTCAACACATGGGCATAAGTCACATCTTTTATCATTTTCATACCTTTTTTTTGTAAAGAACAAGTCTCTCAGATTATAATTTTTTCACGGACTGATCTGGACCTGCCCACTCTCAATTTATTGGCTCATTGCCTTGCTCAGTAATCACTCTTTCTCACTCTCACTGTCAGCACTTAAGAGTAGATTAAAGGATTGCTGCTGAGGGGCTACATGACAGTGTCTTTGTTCTGCTTTTGTTGTAGCGTACTGTTTGCCAAGAACTTTTTATTTTTTCCATACATTGTTCTGTTTAACACCACAAAACTGGAATTAAATCATATACTCAAAGGGTAGTTTGCATGAAATAGTGTTTTGTGTTGCACATCTGGCATCTCGAAAGTAACCGCGAAGCAGCAAAGATTCTTAAAATAAAAACCTTTTGCTATTAGATCAGGGGTGACCAACCTGTGGATACATGTGGCTCTTTGCCTTTCAGTGTGGGGCTTTTTGATCCATTCATAAAAAAAATATTTACATGTATATTGTTATGAGTAGTGGTGTGCTAATCAATCTTAAATACTGATATATTGATGCCAACAGTGGGATAAGTATTCATCAATACTTGGGTAATGAGACTGATACTTAAGTTTCAGTTTCTCTTCTCTATATGTTCTCCTCTCTATCACTCATGCGCTCATAGATAGATAGATAGTTAGACAGATAGATAGATAGATAGATAGATAGATAGATAGATAGATAGATAGATAGATAGATAGATAGATAGATAGATAGATAGATAGATAGATGGAATTTTGTCTCTTCTGCAGTAAAAACAGAAATTTGTCTTTGACACGGCTTCAAGTACGAATTTAAACACACTTACAAACACAGTAAGTCTCGCTTTGAAAATTGGAAGTGTATTGATTTTAACTCTATGTCATTCCGTTAATGTGTGACAGGAAGTGCATTTGTACCATGGTAATTTTTGTAGCTCTTGGTCTCAGACTGGTTGGCCACCCCTTTATTAGAGCATTTGGCCATGCCAGCTGTTTTTTGTTTTTTTCTTATATGTGGCCTATTAACTTTCTCATGATGATTGGCACCTGTCAATGTCAAGGAAGAAATATGATAATGGAACCAATGTTAATGTATTTTCAGATTGTTTTATAAAACAATGCAGTCCTGTTTCAGTTTTCACAACTGACAATAGCTGTAATCAGGATTAGTTTCATGAGGGTCAGCCTCAGTAGGGTCAGGGACTATATGCAGCTTTAATTTGTATTACTATAACGGTTTCTCACAAATCGTCTCTCTGTGACCAACAAGTGGAACTGATGCCATTTTAGGTCCTTGAAAGCCAAAAAGAGCAGAGAAAGAGGATTGTGTATTTGCATTCTGCAGAGAAGCAGATGGAGTGCCTGCCATCCATATGCATGAGGCAGAAGGCTGCCAGCCTATCACCTTGACCCTTGTAATGGGGCTTGGACCTTGGACTCAAAAGAAGAGAATGGGACCAGTCTAAGCTGTGGTGTTCAGGCTTTATCCTGTTGTTCGGAGGACTGGCTGAGCAGAGTTCAGTTGAGGAATTCTGCTCAGCTCCCCGACACCAGCTTGGTCTAATGCAATTATTGTATGTAAATGATGGATGGAGGGGAGGAGACATGAGCAAATGCCCCAAAGACACCTTTGTTTTTGTAGCAGATGCCTTTGAAGAGGAACATTTTCCAGAGAGGGATGGAGAGAGCCTCGGTGTTGGTAGAAAAGGGCACAAGAATGAACCAAATTTTCTAACATTAATTATTACCAGCACTAAGGTGACTGTCTGCTCTTATTCTGGCTGTTTTTTTGTTGCACAATGCTTGAATCATCTCTGTAATATCCAAGTGAATTCAAAATTTACACAAAGTGTCATTCAGAATTTTTAGCAAACCAAGGCTTTGGAAAATGTAAGGTTATCTCAACTGTCACATTATTGTAATTTCTCTTGATATATGTTGTTTTTTATTATAATCCTGTTCTTATCTTCAAACCCTTTATAGATTAAGTCTCTGATTTGCCTATGGGTCTTGAACGGTCACATCTTTTGAAGACATAGTCTAATTGATTTCATCTATGACCATCTTTGGTCAGACTTACTGTTACTGCTGGTGAGTGATATTCACCACAGTAAGGGGGCGTTAAGTGAGTTCTTGTCTTGTTTTTGTTCAGAGTTAAGTTCCTAATGGAATGATGCCTTTGACAACTGTCGATTCCTCTGCTGTTAATATTCAGTCAGAGCCAGAGTACTCTGTTGTCTACAAAAACCATTTTGTTCTCACTGACTTCAGTTCCCTTGTTGTGTGTTTCATTGACTTGGCTGCTGAGAGGTACACTGCCGTTCAATCCCCAGTTGTTTGTGTTGGTGGTTAATGGATCTCAGGATAAGTGATCTTGATGAGGCGTTTCTCAAAGCTTCCAGATTGTCTTTTATCCTCAGCAAGCTCAGGGTTTTCAGTAAATGAACAGACTGTGATTTTTCATGTCTCTCTGTCTGAGCTTTAGGTCCTCTACTTAGCTCATTGATGCCTGTTGTCGCAAATTTGTGACATACCCTCTCAGGTCGTGATGCAGCCGAAATGGCCTTTGTATCTCATCATTACCTATTGATTCTTAGTTTACAAACACCAAAGATCATATCAGATCCACTACGTCACGATATATTGGTCAGGGGATAAACTTCTCATAATAAATGATTTAACTTAGTTATAACTATTGTGTGTACTATACTCAATTTACAACCTCCACTTAATTTAACATCTGTAAGAATGCAAAAACACATAGCAACAATCTGTTTTTTATAATTATTAACTAGAAGAGCACTCAGAAAGCGCAGACCTCCGCCAAGCATATCGTGATTGCCACCAGCACTTTAGTCCTACTTTAATGTTATACTCCCTTTCAGCAGACTGTCTGCTACAATTTGGTGTTAGTTGCAGGTTTGTATGATAATAAATTTTGTTACCTGACAGCATTGGAAATTGTGATGACCCAGTACATATTTCATACTCCAAATCTTATTATCCAGAATATTGCCAGGACCTGGATCATACTTTTACATCTGTCAAAAATTATGGTGACCTTGTCTTGTATTGTATTGCTAAGCAATCCGACCGTTGTCGTGGAGTTACATACACATTTAATGAAAACAGCCCTATCCCACGATGATAAACACCCTTTGAAAAAGTCCATGATCCAGACAGTGATTTGGATCACCTCCAAAATTTATTACTTTTTCCTTATCCCATTTTGTCCATTTCCTGAATATTTCATCGAGATCTGTTCATTAGTATTTGAGCTATGTTAATCACAGACAGACTAACAAGCATAGAGACTTACAGACAAACTCTCACGAAAACATAACCTCCTTGGCAGAGGTAATTGATTTAGGCAGTAAGGGGTTAAAACACACCCAGACACAATAAACCAATGAGCTTGTCAACCAAACCAAAGCACAAACCAATAGGTATATAAATACCTGGCTTCCCCTAAAAGCTCTTTATAAGATCATTAAATGCACAGAGTCCACAACAGTCTATGAAGACTGCTGTGTCTCCATGGAGACCAAAAGGGGACAGGCCCTGTAAATCAAAGTGAGTAAAAATGGAAGCTGATTCACATTAGTGATGGCTAATTAGCTCATAGCAATGAGGGCTAGAAGCTGTCAGCTGCTTGATGGTGCTGTTCATCTCTCAAACAGAACCACAGAGGACTCTGGGATAGATTCAACTTCTGCCTCCATTTGTCATTTCATATTTCCCTTCTGTGCACAGAAAGTGTCACACTTCTGGATCTGTTTTTCTTTGCAAAACAGATGAAATACAACAAAGTAAGAGGAGAGTACAAATGAGCGCAGGATGACCTCTAGTCGGCCTCATAAAAACTCAGGTGAGGTTTCTGTCAAACATGCAGCTAGCACGTTCAGAGAGATGCAGCTTACGATGCAGACTAGAGGCATCTTTCCAACAACCCTGTTGGCTGCTTCCTTTGCCTGCAGAGGAAGCAGCAGTCAGGAGGTCCCTCAGCGTGGATGATCCATTCTGAAGGCAGATTCATGTCAAGAGGACTTTTAGTCGGGTATAAAGGGAACATATTCTGTCAGGTCTTTGAAATTCAAATGATGTCTTCCACTTTGTGTTTCACTGAAGGCTTTGAAAGCTCTCATAAAAGGAGAGAAACAGAGATGGGACCGACAGATGCTAAAGGAGAAGAGAAAGGCAAAATCTTCCTAAAAATAGATGACAGTGCTAAATAAAAAAATGTAAAAAGACTGTGAAAAAGCCACTCAACTAAAGCCTTTCTCGGTCTTTTTATATGTATAGAAATGTGGCTATTTATAAGCTACAACTGACAGGAAATCTGCAGGAGTCTGCAACATGCCTTTTTGTGGATTTTAGGAGAAATTACTCAGTCCTAATTACAATAGCGGCATGTGATATGGCTGTCATTCTTAAAGTTTTATACAGTCAGACACCTTCTCAAAACTGTCTCAAACACAAAATTAGTTATCCTCTTCAAGGGTTATTGGTTTGAACTTGAAGGATTTGAAGAAATCTTAACAGAAAAGAGTAAATTCAGAGCAGTGTTACTTGTTTGTGATCTCATGTCATGTCCTGTTAAAAGCTGTCACGACTCTGTATGGTTGAATTCACAGCAAATCACTGCCTAAAATCAGCCAGTCAATAGTTTGTCACTACATTCACAGAACTACCCATCACAATTTAGACACAGCTTTGTAAAGCTGCATTACTGCAGTGCAGGATCTGTTTCAGTGACATGTACACACACAGTGGGGCAGAAAAGTCTTTAGTCAGCCACTGATTTTGGAAGTTCTTCTACTTAGAAAGATGAGAGAGGTCTGTAATTTTCATCAGAGTCACACTTCAACTATGAGAGACAAAATGAGAAAAATACTTCAGGAAATCACATTGACAGATTTTTAAAGAACTTATTTGTAAATTATGGTGAAAAAAAAGCATTTGGTCAATAACAAACAAGCAAAAATTCTGGCTGTCACAGACCCGTAACTTCTTCTTTAGGAAGCTCTTCTGTCCTCCACTTGTTACCTCTATTAATGGCACCTGTTTGATCTTGTTGTCGGTATCCACAGCCTCAAACTCAGCCATGGCCAAAACCAAAGAGCTGTCAAAGGACACCAGGAAGAAAACCGTAGACCTGCACCAGACTGGGAAGTGTGAACCTCAAGGCAAGCAGGTTGGCGTGAATAAATCAACTGTAGGAGCGCAAGAAAAGAAAATGGAAGACATACAAGACCATTGATAATCTCCCTTGATATGGGGCGTCATGCAAGAGCTCATCCCGTGGGGTCAAATGATCATGAGAATGGTAAGCAAAAAATCTCAGAACTACACGGAGGGACCTGATGAATGACCTGCAGAGAGCTGGAGCTAAAGTAACTCAGGCTACCATCAGTAACACACTACGCCAAGAGGGACTCAAATCCTGCAGCACCAGGCATGTGCCCCTGCTTTAGCAAGTCCATGTCCAGGCCTGTCTGAAGTTTACCAGAGAGCACATGGATGATCCAGAAGAGGATTGGGAGACTATCTTGTGGTCAGGTGGAATCAAAATAGAACTTCTTGGTAAAAACTCAACTTGTGTTTGGAGAAAGAGGAATGCTGAGCTGCATCTCAAGAACACCGTACCTACTGTGAAACATCATGCTTTGGGGATGTTTTTCTGCAACAGGGACAGGACGACTGATCCATGTTAAGGGAAGAATGAACAGGGCCATGTATCCTGAGATTTTAAGCCAAAACCTCCTTCCATCAGTGAGAGCATTGGAGATGGAACGTGGCTGGGTCTTCCAGCATGACAGTGATCCCAAACACGGTGCTTGGCAAATAAAGAAGTGACTCCGTAAAAAGCATTTCAAGGTCCTGGAGTGACCTAGCCAGTCTCCAGACCTCAACTCCAAAATTTGAGAAGGGAGTTAAAAGTCCATGTTACCCAGCAACAGCCCCAAAACATCACTGCTGTAGAGAAGATCTGAACGGAGGAATGGGCCAAAACACCAGCTACAGTGTGTGCGAACCTGGTGCAGACTTACAGGAAACATTGGACCTCTGTCATTGCTAACTAAGGTTATGCTACAAAGTATTGAGTTGAACTTTTGTTATTGACCAAACATTTATTTTCCACCATAATTTAATAAAGAGCTCTTTAAAAGTCCTACAATGCGATTTCTTTGAGTTTTTCTCATTTTGTTTGAAAATTACAAACCTCTCTCATCTTTCTAAGTAGAAGAACTTGCAACATCAGTGGCTGACTTAAGACTTTTTTGCCCCGCTGTAACAGGCAGGGTAGTGAATGCCTGCAGGATATTGGTTAATTGCAAGAAATCCACCATAACACCTCTCTATGAAGTTTCACAAGTGTCATCAAGTGAGAGTTTGAAAGGTGTGAATGAAAACATGGGTGAGAAACACAGCGCTGGCACAGCATTACATATCTCTTTAAACGACACTGACGTGCTAACATAGCCTCACACACTGTGCCTCATAAAGACACGCCCTTCAAATGAAGAACCTATAGTGAAAACACTTGTCACCGTAATGCTGGTTCAAGAATTCAGTTTTAGGAAGGAAAACCCATTCTTCCAAGAATGAAACTGATAGATCGTTGATGACCATCTGAAACACAGATGTCGCAGTGTTTTATCCAGATTTAGGGCCAATCCCAGTCGTCACTCTCACCCCTTCCCCATCTCTTGGAAACAAGACTTCACTCGTCATCACCCCCAGATGCTCACTGACTGTTATAGGCAAAGCCACTGGTTATTCACTCCCAAACACATTTTTACAAAGTGACAATAAACCAATGTCAGACTAGGTTGACAAATTCACAGCAAACAGATTTCACGTCAATGTACTGCATTGCATGAGTGATGAGACAGCTAAGCTATGAAAAGCCAATGTTATGGTTATGGTTATGATTATGGTTATGGTTTTGGAGCTGTATTAGGTAGCTTCTGTAACCATAACGTGCATTTCATTGCTAATGTAGCTGATGCAGCTCCTGAATGCAGGTTAGCTGTCTGATGCTTCATAAAAAGCAGTTCATTTTACTGAAATATGTTTGCCGTGAATTTGTCAACACAGTCTGACATCACTGTAACTATTATTATTAGCTCTAGTTGTGGCTGTCGCTGTAGCAGTGTTAGGTTGATTGTTATACCAAACAATTTAAAAATACAACCAACAATTCAAAACGTGGCTAATATTTAAACGGAATAGCAAAGGATCAGATATCTGATAAAAAAATATTCATACCTTGGGAGATTTGTCATACCCCTTGGATTCAAGTGAGGTCCTTTCGTTCAAGGGCTGTGTAACCCTTCACCTTAGCCCCTTCCATTTGAGCCTATAGAGTGTTGGGACACCCCTTCACTACATGTGTTTGTGCAAAATCAAGGGCTAAAGGTACAACTGAGATTGGCCTCTATGCTTGGAGCAACAGAAAGGAGGAAGTCAAACTGACAATATTTTGATGAGGCAGTTTGAAAAAGAGGGGTTCATTAGCTTCATGTAACAGTAAACCACCTTTCACTTCTGTATCAAATGCACTTTAATAGTTTGAAACTTTTTTTTTAGCTAGCTAAAGCCATCAGGACATATAATCTGTCATTAATCTCAACATTTGAGTCTGTTCACAGCATTTTCTGTCAGGTAGCTCATGTTCTCTGTCCAAAGCATCTTAAAATCCCACTTTAGTAAAAGTAAATATATTATGATAGAGTAAAACTTTGATTGGGAGGTAATTCACAGCAATGAGTACATAAGTAAAACTCAGAGTCTTTCAGGGTTTCTTTTTAAAGTACTAAAAAATGTGCCTCTTCAAAAAGGACATAATTTATTTCTTGGACCCCCCACCCCCAAGAAATATAGTAGTAACATCTTTGGGCAGATGATGATAATTGCTAGTTCCTTGTATGGGTCTATCCCCCTAATCAGGTGTAATTTTCAAAATATCTCCCCTTTTCTTTCTGGTCCTCCACAAAGAGTTTCAATGTGCTCCCTGCATTTTTCTACATTTGTTGGCTAAGATTTCTCTATTTCTGTCCATTGAATATTTACGTTTGGGTACCTCCAATGTAGCCGCACCATAGACTGTATATAAAGTGGACAGCGTGGCTCTGCCATTTATCATTGTACAGTTTTGACGCCAAATTTCCCCCATCACAGGCGCAGCCATTGGCAGCCATTGTGCCACCAGAGTCTGCGCAGTAGAGACAATGAGGGATTCTGGGAGAATCTGAGTGGAGCCGGGTGACAAAAATAACAATTTTTTGTTTCTTTTAAGAGTCTAATCGCTTCTTGACTCTACCCCCCGACATATTTTATGATCCCCGAAAAAAATACACAAGAACGGGGCAGCTGTCAATCATCGTTAAATATTACGTAAAACCTTGTTTTTAATCTCTTATAGCTACTCAAAACAAAACTTTCCAAAAAAAGAGGACTTGAATACAAGGCAGACAAATATCTTCAAATCAACACAACAATCGGACGTGAGAAACATTTCCACGAGGAGTATTCATTGTTTTAAGTTTGACCACAGCCCAACTGGAATGACTGGAGAGCTGCATTTTTTGACCTATACTGCAGCCAGTCAGCAGTGGGAGCAGTTGTCCTGGCGACTTCACTTGGAGTTAAGCAACATGACCATTTTTTTTTACAGTCTATGAACCGCACATCAGGGTAACTACCGAAATTGTGACGTCAGTGCAAAAAATACTGTTCTTTCAGCCTCAGCCTCAATCCAGCCTTCATCCAACTTTATGTGTAACAGCTTAGGGATCATTTTTATGCCATGTTTAAGCTGCAAGGAAATCAGGAAGGGGCGAGATTATCTGCTCGTCAGGTTCAGATGGGTTGTCATGGTAATGCTTTGGAAACTAATCTCTCAGCCATTCTTGAAAAAACTGTGAAGAAGTGTCAAATAAAGTTAACAGCAAACCTAATCTAGGTTTTGAGGAATGTTGTTTTACAACAGCTATACTGAAATCCTGGAGGTCTTTTTTTATCATGCAGATTTGCAGCAAAGATGGATACACAACATGATCACTAGAGGAGAGCAAATTTCTGCTATAATTCTTCCTCCGATCAGCTTTGTTGTGGGAAAATCCCCTGAAATGGATGACAGAGACATGTTCTCTCTGCAAATGGGTTTAAACGGAGATGACAGATGGAGACGGGGGTTGCTGGGGAAGAGAATCTCATCACTCTTCTCTCTGCGAGGATGAAAGGTGTGCGAAGGTGTCATTTTCATTTGCTCCACTCCTCACTCTTTCCCTCCACTCCCTAAGTAAATCCACAGCAGCTGTCTTTGGTCCTCTGAAACGCTGGATTTGTGTCCCAGTCTCCAAACCTGTTAAATAAGTTTGATCTATGTGGTTTCTGTACAGCAATTCTGAATAACTTCAGGATATCACATATCAGTTTGTTTATTAATGTTTTTCTGTAAGTGTTGATCTTTTAATGCCTTCAGACATCAACTTTAAGCATCATTCATCTGTTTTAAGATTTTTTTGACTTATTTTTTCTTTTCATTTAGATAGTGTGAAAGATATTACAATGGACGCTGAGCTTATGATTGAGACTGGAAAGGGAGACAATAGGTCTGTAAACGGGAAAGAACATTAATCAGCTGTT
Source organism: Halichoeres trimaculatus (assembly GCF_033239565.1). NCBI lineage: Eukaryota > Metazoa > Chordata > Actinopteri > Labriformes > Labridae > Halichoeres > Halichoeres trimaculatus. The sequence continues at coordinate 15,302,611 of NW_027437179.1, read as the reverse complement.
CTTTGTTATCATTTTTTCATTAAATCTGATGGGATAAGATGTCTTATCTTAGTGTTGTTGATAATATAACAGAGTGAGATCTAGACTCTAAGTTAACTTTTCTTTTATTAAATTGGTGCTATGTAAAAAATGATTAATTGATTAAATGTTTTAATAACAATCTGTATCAAAATAATAGTGTAAAAAAAGAACTGACATTTTTTTGCCATCTAAGATAGTGGTAGTTTAACAGTTAAAAAAGAAAAAAATATATATTATAGCAGAAGCCTGGACCCCTCTCTGTCCAGCTGTCTCCCCTTCTAACTCACCCCCTCACAAAAAAGACTGATATCTATATTTACTGCTGCAAATCCCTCCACAGGTGTTTTAGTACTTATTTACCCCGGATTCTTCTTATTTTAGATCGATTTTATCCCATCACAGGTCTGTTTTAACCTCACGATTAGATTTTAACTTGTTGATTTATCTTCATTGTGATGAGGTTTTGTTTCTCACTGTTAAAACATCTGCTGAAACAAATTCCAATCAACTACACTGACATGGAAAATAGTAATGAATCTTAAATCTTGAAGTAGAATATGTACCTCCAAAAGGAAGAAAGTTTTGCTCTGTGGCAGACCATGAGACATTAGGTAAATCCACACAGAGAACATGTTGAAGCACACGATACAGTCACTGCCAAATAATCACTACACTACACTTGGAGAGTAGAATAATCCGCCTCTGCTCAAAGCCTGCATGCTCTGTATACTGTGCACCATGAAGCTTTTTACAGTTTATCACAAGTTTTAAAGCATTGTCTCACCATTGCTTGCTCTGTTCTTGTGTAGGGTGGCCGTCCCTGTTGTCACATAGAATAAAACATTGATGTCTCTTCATTTATAATTGTGGTCTGCTTCCACCCTATCTCCTTACCTGTACTGTGTGGAAAAGTGCAGGAACTAATGGCCTTCGATCACAGGATCTTATTTTACTTTCTGTTCCCAGGGTCAAGACTAAACTTGGCAAAAAATCTTTCAAGTTTGCAGCGCCCTCTAGCTGGAACAATCTACAGAAAGACTGGAAACTTTGTGAACTGTGATATCTGGATGCTTTTAAACAAATCATTTATGATTTGGAGGCATTTTCATCTGTCTGCAAATGTCTGCAAATGAAAGATGTTTTTAATTCCTGGAGGTAGGTAGGTAGGGAGGAGGTTGTCAGTTCTACGTTGTGTTGTGTATAATGTGTATCTGTGTTTCAGCTGTCTTGGCCAGGACACTCTTGGAAAAGAGATTTTTAACCCCCATGAGTATTTTTTCTGTGTAAATAAAGGTTTAATAATAATTTTTTGAAACAATCTGGCAGCAACTGAAGTGAAGAGCAAAGCTTAGGCCTATGTTAGTTAATGTGTCATATCTGATGCACCAGTTTCAAAAACTTCTATTTCATCAACATGAGTTTCCTTAAAAACATGTTGCAGTAAGGATAACACATAAAGTGTTACTTTTTTTAAAAATAATTATTTACTACACTGAAAGAATATTTACTAAAAACTTAAGTAAGTCCATGACTAACTTTACCTTCCATCTTTGCCAAAACTGACGGTGTGTCAAATGTGATAAAATGTATGATAAACAAAATAGTACAGCAACTTTTTTCCCCTTTTTTCTGGATGTGTTAAATTGGTTAATAAACATCTCAGTTCCAAAAATATATATATATAATTTCCAGCTTATTTTTGTTTGTTGGATCAGACTTTATAGGGTTAAGTGATGGTGTCCAAACCAACAGGTGAGTGAACAGAGGGGCCCAGCACCTGGAGAACACACCTAGCCTCAGAGCAAGAAAAACAGAGCCTAAAATCTGATTTAAAAAACAAACAAACAAACAAAAACCTCTTCACAGAGATATAATAAAAATGATCAAACTAATAATCTTAAATAGATGTATTTCTTGTTAAATTTTAAAATGGCTTTAAAAAAATGCTTAACACAACCGTGACATGCACAATTGTCTGCATCTGATTCTACAAACAGGAATTTCTAATTATTTCTTGATAAAAAGATTTTCTTCATCTTTTCTATCTCCATGTGCTATGTTGTGAATTTTGCCTAATCTTCAGAGGATCAGCCCAAACAGCCTGTCTCACATCGCTCGTGAATAGTGTTGATTAATAATATACATGAAGTGGCCAGCTGCTCTCAGCCCTCTCTGCATCCATTCAAGAACTTGATTACAGTTCATCACACCGACTGGGAAAATCCTCACTTATTCGTCGTTTGACAAAGTTCTGGTAGAGTTAAAAACTGGGGCTGTGACCTTGAGCAATGTCAGCCACTGCCTCGCTGATGGCAGATGATGACGTCACTGAGGAGTGAGTGATTGATCTGGCATGAACACAGAAAGCCCTCCACTGAAACCAATACTCAGTTAACAGCCAAAGTAAAGATGAAATCCAGCATCTGGATCTTCACTGCAGTAATTTATACATGGTATTAACTTTACCAAACAGTGATCACACCTGGAAACTAAGGGTCTGACTGAGTAATTATGACTACAGAATTGTTAGTCTGTAAAAATCTGACAGGGTTTGAAGCTCAATGTTAAAATGAACTCTTCATTTGTTTATGAATCCTCACATTTTCTCTATTGTAACAAAAGTCATGAGGGTTTAATTATTTTTCTGGTCATTAAAATACATATACTGAATAAACAGACTTACTGACATGCAAAATTATTCATCATTGTGTAACAACAGTATTGCCCATGGATGATATGCACTCTATTTGATAAGATGATATTTGAGTATTTTAACTTTTTGATAAGACAAGTCATTGTTCAATTGTTTGTCAACTGCATTTGTATTGACATACAATGTCCTCTAGAGGGCACCCCCTCCATTGCGGGTTCAACTAACAGGACCTGGACAGTTGGATCACTGCACGGTTAATGGACATTAAGCACTTAACGTACAACCTCACACTAAGAAGGAGTTCTGTCTAGCTCCCTCACAATAACAATTCTTAAAAACAATTAAAATCAATTCACAATCAATCAATTTTAACTCAAATAGTACTGACTTAAAACCAAGAAACAAATAGACTTTAAACATGTGGCTGCATTGTGGAGCAACAGTTAGTGCTGCAGCCTAACACTGGCAGAACTGGTTCAGTTTTCTCCTCTGCAGCCGTCTGTTTGCCTTTTTCCTCCCCTTCAGGGGAGAAATCAATAAGCTTACAGTAAAATCATGAAATTACAAAATCCATATATTCCAAATATTTTCTTTTCTTGTTACACCTTCATCATGTTTTGTCTACTTCTATTCTTGGTGAAAATTTGGTTTGGGTTAAAGGGGATTTTGTTCTTGTTCACCGCAACGAACATGATGTTTAAGCGAACGATAATAATATAAAAACAGTGGCTGTCTCATGGCTAAGTGAAGGGCATGCACTTACTCCCAGAATACTGCTTTTAGATAATCATGTTTAGATATTAAACTTTCTGTAAAGTTAACAATTAACAGCTGAAATTTTAGGCTCATACATTGATTGAAGAGCTAAAACTTACAGTTTACATACCATAGTATTTCCACTCTGCTTGTTTCTCTCTAATTTCTCCATCAGAGCTCTTGTGGAATATTTTTGCGCACTTTTAACAATCTTAACGACCGTGTACTGCAAATTTCTGGTCTTATTCATATCCCAAACACAAAACATTCTTCTTGATATTCATGTTAGTGAAACTAGAACCTATTATAAATAAGAACCGTGTAATATTGTTGGTGTAACATTTCAAGCTCTCCAAGACTACCATCTGGTGGCAAACCTGAGGAGTAGCACAGACAGGAGGCAGGAGCAACCTTTTAACAGCAGCTACAATAACCAAACATCATGACACCAAAATGAGTTACATTTACAATCCATGTGATTGTGTTAACATGCTAAAAGTTTAAGTATCCTAATGTAGTCTTGGTTTTTTTCATCCTTAACCTGAAAACAGCTCAGTTGTTAAAGGTGATGAATACATGATCCCTGTCCTGAGGTTATTGTGACATTTTCTTTACATGGAATTCAGATCCTCTTACAGTTGTGCACAAACTCACCTAAGTACTGGGCCAGCTCCAAACTGTGCATCAGCTCCCACAGATGAGCAACATGGTCACTGGTCACCATCTTTTAGTTCCATCCAAATTATTTTTCCTGATATGGCCGACAATCTCCAGCCATTTTCCCTGATGGCGGCCACGTGTCTCTGGCTCATGGTCATCTGGTTCCAAAGCCATTCTGCTGTAAATCCTGAGGAGGAAGAACAGGGTGTGTCTTTTATGTCATAGATATAAACTTTCTTTTTTCTCTGATCTGACTAATCTTTGAGGGAAAAAAATGATTGATTCTTTTATAAAAGTAAATTAAAGATAAAGCTACTCAACCAGCGGTATCATAATATTCTCAGATAGTCTTCCTGAATTTCTAACACTGCTGACAAACCTCACTTTGTGGTTCTGCAAATCTTTATATCCTTTGAGATAGGCATATAATTTGCCATTAAGTCTTAGGAAGAGGAATAGTTTTTTTTTTGTTTTTTTTTTTAAAGTAAGGAACTTGAGGTGCAAAATACAAAAATATTTTCTTAATCCTCAAAAAACTGTCTTTATTTTCAAAACACATTGAGCATGTTCGCCACACAAATCAAACACAGGACTTGTTTTTAGTATACCAGTGTAGAGAATAAATATGTTTAAACCTAAAAACATGAAACTGATGGTTAAGTCTCTCAGTTCAGTATCTTTCTGTCAGTCTGTAGTAAGTGCTGCTTATGTGTGGCGTCTGTCTGTTTGAGCATCCATTCTTAATGTGGTCACCTAAAATTCTTATTGAGTAGCTTTCCAGAAGTAGTCATAGTAGAATAATGAATAATCGGTGTGTAAATCTGAACATGTTTTTTGGTCAAAACTATACTATTTTTTTCGCCTTTGAGCAAAGGCAAAAAAATCTTGATAGATTAAAGAGTTTTCATGAAAAACAATTCATTTCATGAAATAAAAGTAATCCTCTACCTCCGTTTTGACAGAATCTTATGTTGACAAGATTTCAGTTTGTTTTTTAAACTCAACTATTGATTTTCATTCATTGACTGCTGTCTGGACAAACGGCTTGTGAAGAAATATTTGAGAGAGTTCACCAGTGTCTTACAAAGACCACTCAACTATTTCCTAGGTGAACTGCTTTATCTGTAAATGTTGTTTGCCTCCTTTGAAAATTGAGAATCTTTCTTCAGATACTCAGTCTCCAGTATCAGAAGAAACTCTGATGCTGTCAATAGAAAAAAAATGGCTTAAGCTTGGACTTTGAACTTAATCATTTAAAAAGACGGGAATTCTAATCAGCAGAGTATCAGGGCAATATCAAGACCTAAAAGTCTTATTTCAAGGAAAAAGTCTTAAAGATATTCAGAAGTAAGTCTTAGTTCTGCAATAAAAACAAAGAAGATTAAGATGCAAGTTTACAACAATAAACTGGCACATTTCCAAAGATTAACTTTTTCATTTACAGTAGATGAATATGACATACTGTGAGAAGCAGCATGGATGGGTGGTGACAGTGGTGGTGGTTCTGGTACACCAGGGTTAACTGTTCTGGTGTTGGGAGCCCAACTTAACGAAACACCAGTGACAGAAAGTGGTTTTAGGACTTGAGGCACTGGGTAGTGGGGGACCATTTAGTACAGGTAGTCATTCTGGTAGATGGATTCTTCCCTGAGCACTCTTCTGAAAGCACAAGTATGTGTTTTGCTTAAGTTTACAATATTAAAGTATTAAATGTAGTTCAGTCGTGAATTTTTAGGAATAAAGTTGTAAACTTGTGAAAAAATGCATTGTAGGCCTTGTTCAGTCTCTCCCCCGCAGGCCTGAATATTTAAAGGTACAAAGTAGGGTGTAAAATGGAGGAAGACTCTAACTTCTGTGACTGGTGGCCCTGTTTTATTGAACAGCTTTTGTGAAATAAGCTTAAGTAAGCTTAAACAATCTTTTGTTCACTGAATTCCAGGGGATGAGAACAAAAAGAGCACAGTGAACGATAATCCCTTTGAGTCACCCATCGCATCTCACCTGCTAAACTAGTCAGTCCATCGTTGAACTGACTTAAACTCACTGGAGCTCAGCTGCATGGTGAAAAGACGCCTCCAGTTTACATGCAGTCTACTAAATAGACAATTCTGCTGCACATCTGCTAAACAACAAAACAACGTCATTTGCCAAAGGATTTAATGGCTACTTTTCTAGAAACAGCTCTGCTGAGATATAAGCTACATTACAAGTCACTAAAGCTAAACACGAAGTCCCCATTACTTCTACTGTGTCAGACATCCCAAGTAGCTCTTTTCGAGCTAAACATGCCATCACCTGAAATCATATCACCTAAAACCTTGATAAAAGTTTTCATGTACAGTTATCGCCATTAGCCATGCGTGCTTAAAGTGTTGCAGGAAGTTTCGCTCACGCTGACCAATAGCGCTCCGTTTCGTCATCTAACTGGGCGGGGTTTAAGACTCGCGTCGTTGATGACTTCTCGCGATACAACGGTTGGTTGACTGTTACAGGAGATTTTCCGTTTGCTGCTGTGTGACGGACAGATTGTCAGCCTGAGTTGCTGGGAGAAATGGCTAAAGTCGAGCTGACACCGCTCAGAGCCTGGGATGACTTCTTCCCTGGCTCGGAAAGATTCTCTAAACCAGATTTTAAAGATCTGGCGAGGTGGAACAACAGAGTTGTCAGCAACCTGCTTTACTATCAAACAAATTATTTGGCTTTGGCTGTTGTCGTCTTCCTAGTTGTGGGGTGAGTTGCATATGCTACGATATAATACCACTCTACAGTTAGCTGTGATGTGTGTCCTTATAGAAGCCGGACTTTATTCGCATCGAGTTTGTCTTCATTTGATATGGTATAGCCTTTAACGCCGTCTTGTTATAAACTGCGACATAGCCTACTTTAAGGGATTTAAATGAGGGTAGAGACAGGATATCCTGAATCTTTGTGTACAGTTCCATCAGTAACAGGAAAATAAAAGTTAAAATGCGATCACTTAATTTTACATTTACAGCAGTAAATAAATTTTTATTTTGTGTCTTTAAATTTTGTAAAAAAAAAAAAAAAAAAAAAATGTGTGTGTTGCACTAGCTCAGGGCATAATAATCACCATCATGTTGGTGTCCAACTAAAAAGCTGTTCATGGCTTTTGACTGAACAAAGCTCCTTTTTTTGCTGTGAGAAAACTCCATAAAAGGTCAGATCATTGACCAAGAGGTTTCATCTTTCATCTAAAAACCCCTGGCTTTCTTTGCACTTCGATTCAACTAAATCTCGGTTAACTAAAAATAGTCATGTCCCGTCATGGTCTGCCCATCATTGAGCTGTCTGATGACATGTTGTTGCCATGGATTCAAAGACCCCCCAAACCACAAGTCCAGTCAGCTGTTACAGCGTAAAACCGTTATGTAGTAGAATTTTTTTTTAGGAAATATTGATCATTTACCCATTATGCCTCTGAAATGAAAAATCAATCCAGTTCTGGATAGAAATTCACCTGATAATTTTTTGTTCATGTCTTTAAAAACCTTAACATGTTTTCTGTATTCAGTTTTGGAACAGTTCAAACACGCTTCTCGATATTTACCTTGTTATTTTGTAATAGCTGTAGGCACTGTGTACAGCTCCAGCCTGCGAGTCTTATTTCATTCAGTAATAGTGTCACTGGTTGTCCAGTGAACTTTTTTTTTTCTGTTGTAAAAGAAAATTATTTGCTCAAGGTAACATAAGTCAACATGACTTTTGACTCTACAATCAATGTGAAGTCTCATGAAAAGTCATTACTCAGAGGAAACGGGGCAGTGGAAGTGGAAAATGCAAAAAAGATGAGAAAAATGTAAAGAGGATGCAAAAAAAGAAAAGTTTAAGACATTTGCATAACCTTTTTCAGTGACCTAAACCACAGTGTTCTATTAGATAACCCACGCAAAGAAGTAAAACTAGAGGTTTGTTCACCATTTCCACTGATTTGATACAATGGTCTTTTTCAAGGGACAGAGCTCGTGGTAAGGGCAGGTAACTGTTCTTATTAGTTTGGACTGACAGTATTCTACAAACATTCAACAATAAGTTGCTTTTGTTTGGTATGAAAGTCATTATTACTCAAGCACAGGTCAGTTAATCCTAAAATTGCCACATTATTTCTTTAGGCTGCAAAAACTTGTTTATATGATCATTAGCTAATCCTGGATGTGAAGTGTGACTTCGGTATAACGTAGATAGGTATTTATTCTGTTAGATATAAGTGAATTTACAAATGAACATTTCGAAATGAAGTCTGACCAATATTTCCCCCAAATAATCAAATAAAATTAAATTTATTATACTTGAAGAAATACATATTTTTCTATTCATAGTTTGTCCACCAGGGGGCACCGACAAGTTAGTTTTTCTACTGTGCTGCTTGTTTCATTTTAAAACAGCAATTTTGTAAAAGATGTCCTGTGCCCAGAGGTAGAAAGTTAGCGTGGTACAAACAAAAGTCATGATGATGGCAATAACGATATTGTTGTTGTTTTCCCCTAGTGTTAACAAATTTGATTGTTTAAAAAAAAAAATAGAAGAGCCTTTTTCCTCAAGTATCTTGAAAATAATACCAGGAATTTGACTCCAATTTTAAACTATACTCTTTCTGTACAAACATGTATGAATAAACACTTATTATCACAAATAGAAACAGAAGTTAAGTAAAGAATGAAAAACTTTTGTAAAAAAACAAAAAAGACTAAAAACTTGTACACATTTAAGCTAAACAGTGCAATGAATAAGGGCGTTAAAGAAAAATGTGCAGCTTGCAATGGAAAATGAATGTGCATAGGAAAAACAGTCAAGAGGCTATAGTTGTGCATGAGGTATATGAAGTATAGTTTTATTACAGGCGCAATTGTTCATCAGTGTGATGCCCTGTGGAAAGAAACTGTTCCTGTGTCTTGATGTTTTGATGTACAGTGTCCTTTAACTTAGATGTGTAGATTTGTGAAGACTACTACTAATTACTCTCAACAGTAATCTTATTAATATATTATTTTTTAAGAAACTTAAATATTTTCTTTCTAAAATGTATTAGTGTATTATATTTCTAGAGAAGGAAAGTTATTTTAGTAAAACCGAACTTAGATGGACCTCTCTGTTCTTGTGTCTTGTGTTGCTTCCTGCAGGTTCATGAACCCTCTGGGGATGTTCACAGCCATTTTTGTGGTGTCGGGCGTTTTTCTGGGTTCAGTGTGGGCTGGAGAGAACAGGGCTGCAATCAACAACTTTAAGAGGCAGAACCCCACAGCGTTTCTGATCGCTGTTATGGTGGCCAGCTACATGGTGATCTCCATGCTGGGGAGTGTCATGGTGTTCATGACTGCGATCACTTTACCCCTGTCATGTAAGTTTAAAGATCATATGAAGTATTATAAAAAAAACTGAAGCATCAAATTTCTCATAAAACCAACAAAATGTGTTTTAATTGAATTGAATTGAATTGTTGTGCTTTGCCTTATCAGAGTTTGACCGTCTCTTTCCTTTCTGTTTTTCAGTGATTTTGGCACATTCCTCATTTCGCCTTCGCAACATGAAAAACAAACTGGAGAACAAGTTCGAAGGAGCGGGACTGAAAAGGTCACCGATGGGGCTTTTGTTGGAAGCCCTGGGTCAGCAGGAGGAGAACATTCTTAAAATCCAGAGTTATCTGGAGGGGAAACTGAAAGAGTGATTGGACTGCAAACATGCACACATCACCTGACCAAAGATCCTTGATTCATGGATGTAACACCGTTCTAAGTCTTGCCGTTTAACTCTGAGTTGTTTCAAATACAAGTGTGTGTGAGGGTGTGTGTGAGAGAATGTGTCTGTGTGTTCAAAGAAAAGAGAAATTTGTAAGGCATTTATTTTTGTATCTGTCACTCCACTCAGAACTTGTCAGGGCACTTTTCCTTAAATGGTAATGAGGGCATCGTAGCGCCTCACCTTTCTGCTATGCAATTCATTCTGTGCAATACAGCTGCAGACCTCTCCTGTATGAAGTCTGCGTCTGATGAGTCTCACAAACAGTTAACTCTCAACTCAAACTCTGGAGCAATGCAAACATTACTTTACAACAGAGACTGAAAAATGCAAACTGAACACAAACACTGCCAAAATATGTGAATATTTTCTCAACCTATATAACTCTTCTTAAGCCAAATCCTGTTTTCACTGCTGATTGACTTAGTGCTTGAAATGCATGATGCACACAAACATTGGTTGATGTTTAAAAAGAAGACACCAAAGTACTGCAGGGTCTCAACCCATGTCGATCAGTATTCCTCTGACTTAAAAGCCTCTTTAGGGGCCCCCTGATGTGGCTGTGTTTCATTTCCTCTTCAGTTAAAAGGGACATAAACCCATTTATTTCTGTATTTTTTACGTATGTTTGGATACCTGCATCCACTGGCTTTTAAAACTCAAGGGCTCATGGACACCATCTGTCCATAATCTGCTCTCTTTGTGGTGTCACAGTGAGAGTCGTCATGGTGATAATAGGTGCCCCCTTACCTGGTAGATCCATCTGCACCTTCTGAGCCACCCCTTCCTCACAGCTCATCTTCCTGTCATTGCTTTGCTCATGTTATGGCTATATGTTGTTCTAATCTGTGTGTCCCTCCCCCTGCAGATAAATCAAATGATCAGTCTATGAGGTTTTCCTGCTTTGAGGCTGCTGCCCTCAAAAGGGGAGAGACGTTACAGACTGAGCACTGCGGCCTCTCACTTTGGGATTATGTACTTCTGTTGTGGTGTTTTGTTAAGTCTTTGTTTAATACTTAAATATGATTTAGTTCATAACGTGTTTTAATAAAGCCAATGGTTTTGATTGCTGATAGTGTTTTCTGTGTTTTTCTTTGGATAGTTTTGCCTTTGTCCGTACACAAGATGACTTTCACTATTCTGCCTTCACACACTTGTCGATATCACAAAGAGTGGTTGATTTGTGGTTACCGTTTCACAGATCCCACAGAAAGTTGCATGTGCAGACGTGCCTTCAGAAGATAAACACGGAGCATGATCAGTGTCTTCAACTGGCTGTCCTGGCATGACTTCGGTTTTGCAGCTGGATAAAAATCATGAAGAAAAGAACATGGGTGAATAATTTCACAAGCTAGTTCTACTTTTAGTTTTCTTAATCTGTTACAAAAAGCCCATAGATGGAGTCACATCCCCTATCATTTGGTGCAGCAGATCTGACCCGAAATTATGCCTCATATTGTTTAGTGTGTGGCCAGGCCTGACATGGGGGCAGTGTGGCACACCAGAGCAGGGACTGGGGGTGAGAAGAAGCTCATCTGCATTTAAAGAGACATGTTCTGGAAGAGCATGGAGACCATCATGAGAACTATACCACCACCTTGTTTAAACTATTTTATCTTGGAAAAATGACAGCGTAAATTGCGGGTTTTGTAAAGAAATACATGCTTAGGGTAATGTTAATATCAAGTAAAAAAGCCATGACATAATAATGGCTTACTACAGCGAAACCTAAGGTCAAGGACTGGGTTGAAGTGATGCAGATAATTTATTCCATGGAAAAAATGAGGTACTTGCTCAGATTACAAGTGGATACATTTGAGGAACTCTGGCAAAAATGGATTGAGTAACAACTAAGTTGCATTTTTAATGCATTTTATTTATCATAGTCAGTTTCGTTGTACTTGTTACAATTAGAATAAAGTTCTATTCTATTGTATTCTATTCTATTCTTATATATTCTAATCCATTTTATTCTATTCTATTCTATTCTATTCTATTCTATTCTATTCTATTCTATTACTTAAAAGTTGGCTGTCATCCCTTTGGTTCACGCTACAAAGTCCAAATTGTGAGTGTTACTCTTATTGTTATTAAATGTTTAATTGTTATTATTGTGTTATTTTGATGAATGCCATTATTATTACAATCTAGACAGTACTTTAGGAGCTGTTTTTCATTTTAATTAAAAAAATCTGTCTGTGGATATTCATGTAAATATCATTTTTCTTAGTTGAGATTCTTAAGTTTTTATATTTATTTGTTTTATATTTTAATGATTACTATTGTTTTACTACTTTTATTATTATTTCTTCACTTATTCTTGTCTATGTATCTATTATTTTTTGTCCTTGGTCCTCTTTACAATTTATTTTAGATGTTTACCAAAAGGATATTTAGCTGAAGGTCTAAAGGAACCACATGACAGACTCCTTGACTGACAAAGAAAAAAGTATATATTTATTTTTATTTATTTATTTTTGTTTTGTATCTAATCCATGTTATGACTGTTTAAAGTAAACATAGAGGGAGAGAAAAAAGAAAATAATGTATCTAAGATGTATTGAATAAGTGTTATAATGACACAGTATTTCAACAAAAAGCAGATTTTTTTTTATTTTTTTTTTAGAAAGAGAGAGACAGGTTCTGTTAACTGGTTTCTACAGAGGTCAAAACCTCTTCTGGTGGTTGATTTACATTGCATTTTGCCAGGATGTGGTGCAGACATTTCATTTAGATAACAAGGAGATGTGTTAAATGGTTTAAAGGTGACGTGATATGTCCCCTCTAATAGGATCCTTTCTTTTTTTTAAATGATCTGGATCTAGATACAGATCATGTGACTGAATCTGGAGCATACTCCTTTTTTACTCCCTTTTCCCCCTGCATAAGACGGAAATCCACTCAGAGTATAGCTTCTCCAAATTTCACTGACTCATTTTTTTTACAGTGACTTACATTCACTCATTTGAAAACATGCTCAGTATTACGTTGAATCTTTTTTTTATGACTTCTTGCACTAGTGTCGTGTGGCTCTTCAGCCTCACTTTGGCTTGACCTGAAAAGCTTTCACCCTTCGTTCCACCGTAGTGATTTATGTCCTTTCCTGCAGCGTTTCGTCTCTCCATAACATGCAGCTTGGTGGGAAGAGCAGAGGCGCTAGTGGCAGTTAACTCGAGTTAAGTCATGTTTCTCAGCACATAGAGGAGGCCCTTGTTTATGCTGCTGCAGCTGCTGTAATGATCCTATCGACACGTGTGCTAAAGCACAGCCCACAGTTTGAATGTTTTCTACTGAATGGATGAGTTACATCAGCCATAAAACCAAATTCAAAAGTTATAAAAACTTTATTCTTTTTCTCTTTTCTTCAGTTTGAAACAGTTTCAGAGAATAATCAAAGAGGTGTATTGTGTTTCAGGTGAGGGAAAAGGAGATAAGACTCCATTGTCTCCTCAGTGAAGTGTCAGATTGAACAGCCTTTCCTAATGACTGGCTGCAGCTGGTGTTCAGCAGCAAAGGAGCACAGACTGAGGGGGACAGCTGGATACAAAGCTCCCCCTCACGCTGCATCTGGTAACGCTGAGGCACTCTAAGTGTTTGAGACCTCCCATGAGTTTGCCCAAGAAGCAAAACACTGAAAGGCAACACAAGCAAATGAAATGCTCAACTGAAACACTTCTCGCAGAAAGGGATACAAAGTGTGTGCTTACTGGTTAGAGAGAGAAGGAAAGGAGGTGAGGAGTTATTGCATGAGGGGTCATAAAGTCTGCAGGGAAGAGAGTTCAGTGTAATTAATACCGGCGTGTCGTTCCCTGGAGTGCAGAAGAACAGGTTATAGCCCACAGTGGGTGTGGCAAGTTTTAAGGACTGGTTTGGTCAGTTTATGGCTTCAGGACACAAAAAAACAAGACTAGCAACACAGCAAGGCTTTGGAGGAGTAACACAGAGCTGCACAACCCTGCAGCAGGAGAGTGTTGGTTCTAAAACAAACAGACGTTATGTATTAGTTATCAGACGTGACCTGTAAAAGTCTAACATTTGCTCTTAAAAAGCTCACAAGAAAGAACATGTAAATGGCTCCATGCCTGGTTTCATGGTTACTTATTTATCATTTGTAAATAAAACGCTGATAAGACAGTCTTAACATGGAGAGTGTGTTTGTGTGATCTCTGACACAGCTTGTTCTGAATGATGTTAGCCTGAATGTTAGAAAGAGCTGCTCCTCTTTAATTTCCTTTAAACCTCACTGAGTTACCTGAGATGGTTAAAAAGAAGACATGACCTTAATTCATGGATTTGGATTGTGATGCTGTGTCATTCATTTATTCAATGAGCAACTGAATCAGATGTTAATTTCTTTTTATTTCAAACTAATCCAATTATACAAAAGACCAAGAACTGACTCAAAAAAACAATTGTTAACTATATATTACATGCTTTTAAAATACAAACAAATGTTCTTTAAAAGACAAAACTTATGTATTTACAACAGCATCATTTACATACAGCTTCATTCTCTTTAGAGAAATTAGAGCACCGGTCCATGATTTCCAGCATGGATAAAATAAAAACTCCTGCAGTAACTTCAGGAAATGAACAAATGGAAATGGTGTGGCAGAAGTATTTGGCTCATGTTTTAGTACTGACGGTTGAATACTTTAGAAATGAATACATAAATCACAGTGGTAGCTACAAACAATGCAACCATTAAACTTGATCAGAAGACTGCAGGGGGGGTCTTTGCACGTGTTTCAACTCATCTTTTCATGAGTTTAATCCTTCATTTAGATTAAGTCTGTATAAATCTTTGCACATTCCATCGCACTGCGTTCATTTCTTTGCGCAAGTGACAGAGCGGTCATTCTTGTTCACGTTGGCTCAAAATCCTCCTACAGAGAACATGGTAGTTCTTGTTTTTTTAAGTCAGTATCTCCAGAAAAAAAAACAAAAAAAAACAGGCTGCTGGGTTTAGTCCACATTCACTTTGGTGATTCCACAGTCTGCAGCGTGTTCTTGTATAGTTTAAGTGCACAAGAACCATCATCCCATATACTCACACTCCAGGCTTGGAGACGCTCCAGTGGGGTTTTGTTTTGCTTTAAAACTGTTTGGTAATTATGAGAGTACTTTGTCCCCTTCACATGCCGAGCTCCATGAAGGTTAAGTTACTTCATTCTTTGGATACTCTTGTATGGAGAAACGAGTAAGTGCAGTTTAAGGCACAGTGACAATTTGTCAGGGTAAAAAAAATAAACAGCACAATGACAGAGGCAGCTACACTATTGTTCCTGGTTTTGAGTCTTCGTGCCAATAAATTTGGTCATCTGGCTCCAGGTTACTTCCCATTTGACTGACATCGATGTAGGCCCTGCAAGGTCACAAGAATAAAAGCCATTAGTCAGGAGAAACCTGAATCGAGCATCTTAACAGTTTCAAAATAATGTGAATGAGTTAACCCTGGGCTCTTCATAGCATGCTGCCTTTTGTTTTCTTCAGGTTTTTGGTGTAAGCAAGACCCAAACATGCACTCTTATTCTGCATTATGCTTCATACGGTTAAAGTATGTTAATACAAATCTTGTTTCAAATCAAGAAAACCCAGGATCAAACATTCACAACCAATAAAACAGCAATATGCAAACATAAAGCAAAGGCACAACCCTCAAATGTGACATACAGGTGACCATTTCCTTCCTCTGCCACACAAGAGCTCCTCCACAACCACAAAACACCCAAAGAAAGAAAGAATGCAAATTCAGGAGCGGTAATATGGGATTAGGGACTTGGAATCTGTCTGTCATGTTTATGAAAAAAAAAAACATGCACCACCATCAGCGTGAGAACCATGTGGGGGAGTTACCACTCTCTTCTCACACCCTTTCATTTGTGCGGTGACTATTTTTACTTTCCTGGTGAATAGTGACAGGATCACACTTCTCCATGGGCCCAGCAGGGCCTTGCATCCTATCAAGGCTCCCCTGCTCAAATTCTGAGCTACAGCTGCCCAAAGGAGGGGTCAAAGGACCAAGGTGTTTGGAGGGACAGGGAGCTTCAAAATGATAAAAATTAAACCAAACTTTCTGAGCAGCAGACACGCAGAGGAATCTAACCAGGAGATGGCGGTATGCTTGAGGAGCAAGCCGGGCAGGCATGTTTTCTTTTAAAAGCCATGCAGTTACCTTTTACATGACAGTCAAGCATCAGTCAAACATCCCAAAAATTCAAGCTCACTTCAAAACACTATCAAGCAGGCTATGAAGTCACGATGCAGACAAACTGAAAGCTCAAAAAGCACAGACTCCTGCTATCGCTGTTTACTTACTATGAGCTACCTTTCACAAAGGACACCTTACTGAGCCTGAGGACTCTGGAGGGTTCTGCCTGTGCAGGGCTGGAGGCCACCTGCCTGAGTGGGCAGCCAGAGGAGTGGGAGGAAGAGGGAAATGAAGAGGGAGGGAGGTGGAAGAGGAAGAACTAGCAGGTTGGAAGGCACAGTGCCTCCGGCCAACAGGGCTCTGCCAGGGGCCCTTAAAAAGCTGGGAGGTACGATACCTACAAGAAAGCAGGGCCCAGTGGAGAGTTAAGGAGGGAGCAGAACTATTCTCAAGCTTTGAGGAGGGACTCACAACTGGCCACAGATCCTTTAATCCTACAGCTGAACCAAGACGTGGCAAAGCAGATCAATTCTGTCTGGTGTTGGAACTTATGAGCACGTTTGGGGAAAAAGTAAGACTGGCTTAGCAGAAGTACACAATAGTGTCAAACAGCAGGCCATATGGCTGGTGTTTTCTGTGGCAGTCCATTTAAGGTAATTACAAACTAGTGCTTAGCTCGGGGGATAAGGCGGATCAGGGAGTGACTTATTGGATAAGGAGCTGAGTTGAAGCAAAAGGTTTTTTTTCCTCACCTGTCGTGGGTGGGGTGGCTGTGGGTTACCGTGCTGTAAGAGTAGGACTGCGACGCATGCACAGGCATGTCATACTCCGACATGCCACTGACACTCATGTTGCTGTGCCAGTTTGCACTGGAGGGCACTGGGGAAAAGGGAGGAAAAAAAAGACACTTGTCAGAATATGAACTTGCTGCTTAAAGAAAAAACAAAGCATCAGGGATCGTAGATCAAGATGCAGTGACCAACCTGTTGAGTAGGAGATGTTGCTGTTGATGCTGTATGTTGAAGGCATGGTCTGATAACCCAGGCTCTGCTGGGAGCCTCTGTCGTAGTCGTAGTTGAAGGCTGCCTGCTTGTGTACCGCGTTGCGATGGTACCAGCCTCTCAAATGTTCAGCCACCAAAGCCTTCTGGATGTTCTTGCCGATCTGTTCATTCCTGCGGGGAGCTGGGCGATTCCTCGGTGGCCTCAGAGTGGCATACAAATTCTCTGACAAGCCATCTATCTCGTCATTGCGATAGTTCGAGTGCGTGGCGTAGTTGTGATAACTTGTGTGGTAGGAGGGATTAACATTATAGTGCCCTTCCATCTCATTCTCGTACATGTAGACACCATTAGAGTAAGGCTCTGGTTCTGTGTAGCCGGGGTAGCCTGTGACGTAGTAGGCTGTGGTGGTGGGACGGGCCCGTGGCTGGTAGGTGTGGCAAGAGTTGTCTGGCTGAGCCAGGTTGGGCATGCTGCCTGTGTTGGCATACAAGTCTTTTCTGTGTCGGCCACGAGCTCTTCGTCTGTGAGTCTGGTTGCCGGGGATTGAGTACTCCACGCTGGACTGGCTCGTGTAGGAGGAGCCGTCATCGAGGACCTCAGTGCTGTTGCTGCGTCGAGCTTGGAAGAAAGTCATGGCTTGCACCTGAGGCTCTGACTGTGTCACAAACTGAGACTGGGATTCAAGGCTACCGCTGCGCTGGCGAAAATGCTGCGGGGCGTCCTCTGACCTACAAATGGAAAACACTTTATTAAAGCTGTTGTTCAGTTTGCTCATTCTAAAACACATGTTGTCTGTTCATGAAGCAGAAGTTGTTAAAATGTAAGAAATACACATTTGTTGTTCGTTCGTACCGAAGCTGGGTGCTGCTGTAGGCGTTGCGGGTGAGAATAGGAGTAGGGGGCATGCTGCGGGCATCACGAGGCTGCCTGGAGGCCACTTTAAACAGGCTGGTGTGGCTTGATAAGGCATCCCGGTGACTGGGGTGAAGCGGTCCCTGGACTTGGTTGTAATGTAGTCTGGAACACAGGTAACAGTTTTAGATGTCTTTGCCTCTTTGGGTCAGAACGTTTTGTAACAGATTAAAACATCCACTCCCTTTCACCTCCTCCTAAGACTGAGGGACAAAACAAACCTTGATGCTGCTTCCATGCAACAGTGAGCTTTATGATTGCTTCAAATAAACTTGAAGTATTTATCTGAGGGTTACCCTTGTATGTCACAAACAGAGGAGAAGTAGCAGCCTGACACATTTTTCAGTCACTTTCCTGTCTCCCCACTTAGATTTGAAGTGTTGTCTGCTCCTCCACAGGCAGCTGCATGTTCTGTTCTGTCTATTTTTAAAGCTCATGCATCGAGTTGATAAGAAATAGATTGTTGGTGAGAGAGGAAAAAGAAGGGAGGAGGTGACTGATAGGAATGCAGCTCTCGATCTACTCTACAGGTCTGCACAAGCTCTGCGTTCAGGGCCTCTAAAAAACAACTCTGACACAAATACAGGAAATCAACCCTGGCTTCGGTGGATTTAGTGTGTACCTGCTGTCTGCGTGGTGGTCATTAGCAGACGGCCTCCTGTCACAGTTATAATGGATGTCCAGAGTTTCTGCATGGTGTGGTCTTGGGGAGTATTGAACTGATCTGGATCGCTGCCTCTGGGAAACAAGCTCATCATCTGGAAGATGACAGTTATTGTAAGTTATATTAGAACTCAGATACACAGGGAAAAGGTGGAGAAAAGCATCATCGGCAGAGCTTTGCCTGGACACTAACCATCATCCAGAGTGAAGCTGTCTGATAGTGAGCTGAGATCTGAAGGGTTGACCTCATCTGATGACAAAAAACAGAAATGTGTCCTTAGAGATGTTTCTACAACATCGGTTAGTGCTTGTATTAGTAATCGAATGACAGATTATAGCGATCGATAACTTCAGGTTCACTGGTCTTGTTTGTGACACACACCTGCCAATATGAGTGAGGCTCTCTGAGTTGGTTTCTGTCCCATTTTGATCCTGTAGCTGTTAATCTCCCTCTCAATCTCCTCCAGCTTCCTCATGGCATCCAGACAGTTATTTTTCCTCTTTTTCCTCACTGTCTTGCAGAGGTCTTCTTCATTGGATAACTTCATAGCTGCTTCAACGATTTTCTGCTGCAAAGCAAACCTGCTCTCCAAATTCCTTAGATATGGGTCCTTGAATGCAACACGAAAAAACACTTAAGAGTTAACGACAGCAGCGGGCTGAATAGAAAACTAAACATTTACAAGTTCAAAGACAGACAAAAAGACATCATTTAAAAATGTTCACTACAGCATGCTCACAGATTTTTACAAAAAGACACACTGCAAGTTGATCAATGAAAATTTTGCAAATGAAGCCCCAAACTACATTTTAATCTTGAGGCTTTGTTAAAAAAGTTAAATAACACACAGACTGAAATGAACTGTAACTAACAGATAAACTCACCTCATCATAAGGGAACAGGTCATCCAGCTTGAAAGCTGTCCCAACACGACGTCTAACTTGTGGAGCTTTCTCACCTGGCACAAAGGGATACTCTTTGGGCAGTTTTCCTGTAAGTTCCTGCAAAGACAACAACAACTTAGCTAAGGGTGTGTGGGTTTTGAACAACAGGGTAAAAGAACTGAATGTGAGACACTCACAGCTTCCCTCATGCAGATCTTCTTAAGTTCCTCAAGTTTTTGTGTCAGGGTGTCTTGAAGGTTCTTCTCTTTCTTTTTCAGCTCAGCAATTTTCTCTTTTTTCTGTTCCTCACTGACTTCAAGGTCAGAATCTGGAAAAACACATGGCTGATTAACTACGAGTTCACCATTAAATATTACAACATCCGTCAATGTGATGTGGAACAGAAGCCATTAGCTGATTAGCTCTCTGCTTACCGGCTGAGATGAGGCTACCATTACTCGCCATAATTAGCTGATCTTTGCTCTCAATGTTAGAAAGTTTGCTGATCCGTGGGGCACTGATCTCTGTGAGGTCCATGGCGATGTCAACTGAACTCCTGGTTGTGGTCATTTTTGACTGGAGGGGAGAGAAGAGATGGCGATGAGACAGGAAATGAGTGAAGAACCCGCAAAACGATTACGTAATGACACTTCACTGCAGTGGAGACAGCTCAACTTGCGCGTTCTGTATTTGAAGTCCTCTGACACAAACCAGTGTGTGCTCTATTCCTAAAAAAGCTCTGATACAGTGCGTTTTTAAGAGACAGAGTGGCTAAATAACCTCATTTAACTGCAGCTTTATATACTCATCAATCTCTGTTCCACAATGCTGATCCCACACCTTTTAAAGGACACTTTTTTTTAACAACACTACAACTCTGCTACCATGCTGCTTAACTCTTCACTCAGAACAACTCCCAGATATACTTAATTTTTTCACATAAAGAATTACTGGTTTTCACTTGGTCATTCATTTGACACCCCTTTTCATGCAAAAAAAACTATGATTTCACAGTGACCAGCTTTTATTTCAATCCCATAAAGTTTGGTCTAAATTGCAAATGTTGAATTATGTGTATAAAGTAAGAACTAAATTAAGCTCTCAGTTGGTTTGTTATGAAATCAGCATGTCTGTTTGTGCTCATGACCCTGCAGTCTCATGACTTATACAGTCAGCAAAGGGACAAATGCCAGTCTGGTGTATTTTCCATAAAAAAAATAAAATGTCAACTTTCACAGGAAAAATCCTGCTAAACTGTCTCCTATGGGACCCTGTACATGTGTGTCAGTATCTTTGTCTGCCTTGAACCCTTTCCTCTGCCTGTTTGTTGATGTTTTGGTTATTTCTGGACGTTTCTGGGCAGAGACTTAGCGTGTTTATATTGGCCAATCACAGCGCACCCAGTGCACAAGTGACTTTGTGTGTTGATTAGCGAGTGTAGGAGGCTATCCTGAGTGGCTACGATAGTGGATGTAGCACAGAGAAGAAAAATACAAACAAAGTGAAAAAAAGGTCAAACAGAAACAGAAAATTCCTGCAGACCCTATCTTTAAGGTAAATGTACCCTTAGTCAGCAGCAAGGGTGTAATGTCAGTCCTGCATGTGTACCATCAAGGTCGCTTCTGTGGATGCCTCAGCTGCACCAGCCCAATGTGACTTTAGGCTTAAAACCTCAGAACAAATTGTCCATCCAATAGATGGTAAACAGCTGCAACACTTTAACAATAACTTTAATCACATTAAAGCTATAAATAAATCATTTAAATGGAGAAAAAGATCACTCTTTGTCAGACTGTCACTCAGCACTCCTGCATCTACGCCTTTTGACTGAATGACTTCACCTTCAAACACCTGACACTGAACACAAGGTGTGTCAGCCACACAGGACAAACAAAATGAGCACAGCCCTCCTCTCAATTTGAGCACAGCAGTAAAAGAAATATTTGTTTGTTTCAAACTAAACCTTTGGCAGGCGATGTGACCAAAAGAAAGCAGACACTCACTTTGCTTTGCTTCCTGTCCAGGTAGAACTGGTGCTGGCTGATGGCCATCACCCAGATGGTCTTAATCAGAGAGTGGCTTGCATACCATGTGTGAATAACAAGACCGGCCTGTCCGAAAGTTCGCTTGGTCACTGTATTTCTTCGAGAGATAAAACAAACACTCAGTACTGATGTTAGCGGCATATCAAGTCCATGACGGCATACAGAGTCGAAACACTGATGGCACTTCAACAAGGCTTTAACTGAGGTCTTAAGAAAAGGTGTTGAGCAAAAGTTTGATAACAATGGAGACAGTAGGAATATCAGACACATTTACATAGATGTGATAACAGAGCTGGGAGCCCATGCAGGGGGTAAAGGGTCTCTTTAAAACTACAGAAAATGGTTCAGGATAAGGGCAGTGAAAGACAGATGAGAGCAGCTAATATGGGAACACCTCAAAAACTGGTAATGAACCTGGCAAAATGAAAAATACTGAAGCACAGTCAAGTCCTCTCTAACCTGTGTGGGTCGTTCACCTCCACTGCAAACTTCTTCTCCCGGAAATACAAATTCTCCAACTGCTTCCAGTGAAACAACTGTGGAAACAGAAAGGGAGACAGTATGGGGGGAAAGAGGGGAGGGAAACATAAAACTCTGTTAAGTACATAGCTCACACAGGCCTGTTGATTGAATGTACACAGAATGAAAGGTCGTTTAGCTGAGGAAACATACATTTGTACCAAAATGTTCAGCAAAGCAGGAAGCCTCTCAACATTTGGATACGTGTCGCAAAGAAACAATAACAAAGCTTGAACAACTTTTTAATGCTGCAGCATAATTCAACCTGTTTTGCATCGTTTTTCTGGTCAGCTTGCAATGAGAGAAAGACAGTCTAATTGGATGGGCTGATTAGTCAGGGCTGATTAATCACAACATTTTGAAATAGCTTGCATTGGCTGATGACTAAGCTCAAAAGGCCAATCAAAAAAATGTGAACAAATGATATCTGAAGACACTGCAGGCAGTCTCATCAGCATGGCTGCAGTCGAGTCATGTTAACATCACCCTAAATGATAGCATGTTTTTCTCATCCTGAATGACAGCAATTTAAATCAAAAACAATAACTGGCCAGAGCTCAATCTGAATTTTTGTGGTGATGTAAAGAAAAATGCAGACTACTGATACTTCTGACAAAAGTCACATTTTCAAATCTCTAACTCAACTAGAAAAGCACTCAAAAAAGTGCAGACCTCCACCAAGCATATTGTGATTGTCACCAACACTTAAGTCCTACTTTAATGTTATACTCCCTTTCAGCAGACTGTCTGCTACAATTTGGTGTTAGTTGCAGGTTTGTATGATAACTTGTTACCTTACAGTGTTGAAAATTATGATGAGCCAGTTCATATTTTATATTCTGGATCTTAGTGTCCATAATATCGACAGGATCTGGATCATCTTTTTACATCTGTCAGAAATTATGGTGACCTTGTCTTGTATTGTTTTGCAAAGCAATCTGACCATTTATTGTGGAGTTATACACTCACATGGTGAAAACAGCCCTATCTCACAATGATAAAGAAGCCTTTAAAAACATCCCGGATCCAGATGGTGATCCGGATCACCTCCAAAATGAAATCATTTCTTTCTTATCCCATTTTGAACATTTCCTGAAAATTTCATCAAGATCCGTTTGTTTCTTTAGATTGTGCTGTGCATGGATGTTGCGACGACTCCTTTTTTTATTGTAAGAAATCCAAAAACAACACAATAATGTGATAACAGCATTGTATATCTGCCATCAGTCGACCTGTTTTCTAATTATTGGCATCTGATATCACTCAACCACAACTTACTACATCAGCACAGACTACAAAGCAGCGAAACCAGCAGGCCAGACATGAAAGCTAACCAAAGAGCACTTGAAATGCAGCTTTAACTGCAGGGTCCAAATTCATGACAGACTACAGACAGGATATAAAAATATTCAGCTGTGGAGGAAAACAAAGACAGGAGGACCTGAGTGGAGAGAAAAGTCTGTTGCACTACATTGACGTGATGTGAAAAACTCTTTCCTGCTGACACTTTGGGCATGCGTATAATTCTGCACAACTGAGAGGCAGATAGTTATTCTACATCTAAAAAGTTCAAATTAAACATTGTGTGCTTTAACTGTGTAATGAGGTAAAGTTTAGAATTCACAAGTTTGCACATTTAGATGTTCACCAGAAAAGCACATTTGGTGGCCGTTTGTTTTTCCGACAACAGAACAACACAGATCCTCCCAAACATTATGAGAGAGCGCCCAAGGATCACACAGAGACGATGCAACACTATGCTAAAATGAAGACGGTGGAAAAGGTAAACGAAACATTCAAAGAAGTCTATCTTTATCATTTCAACAAGTCATACAAGGCAACAATAGGCTTACCGTGTTTTTTTCCCCTTGTCTAACTCTCCTGAATTCTCCTGGGTTTATACAGAATCCTCTGACTTTGAGTTTCCCACAGGGCTACTGCTTCCTTGAACAATGCTCTCTCTTGTCTGTCTGAAGCCAGATAGGTGTTGCATGAGTTTCAGCTAAGCTGATCACGCCCCTTAAGCCCCCCCTTCTCTGACATCACAGATACCTGCTGATTTCATGGCCCTGCGCTCTCCCTCTTTCTCTCTCTCGGGTCACTTCCTTTGTAACCAGACCAGATAAGCAGGTTATGCTTAAGTATTTTCTGGGCAGTGGTTTTCCCTTGTTTGGAGGCGTTCTTTCATTGATTCAGTATCTCCTCAATGACAATAAGATCAACAATCCTGGAAGTCTCTACTTAAACCTGGGGAGTCCTCTGCTTTTTCACTTGAAAAACTCATACATAGACCTGTTGAAGCAGACTCTACTACATCAGTGTGGCCTTCTAAGAAAAACAGGTTAGGCATTTGTCACTATTGTCTAATCATTAATAGCAGGCTCTCTTTGCTTTTGTCTGTCAAGGGCACAATCAGCTTCGACATTCCCAACAAAAAATGCTACAAAGCAGCATGTTTCACACAAGGTCATTTCCTCCTGATCTTCACTGTCATATTTCTAATCTAAGTATGATAGTCCTGGATGTAATGAATCATTTTGCACAATGTCCTTCTGACCAATGCTGCAGTCTGCATCACTACCAACGTGACTCTATCGCTGACATGAAGTCAGTGCTGCTTTCTAAACAACCAGTTGGTGACCCCTCCAAATGTGCCAGCACAGAGATGACTAAAAGAGGACTCGTCTGTGACGGCTCTCACCACTCCCTAAAAATCTCAAGGATGTGACACTCCTCAGTTTCTTCATTACAGAACTGTGAGTAGATTTCTCAAAGAGGAAACACTGAAAGAATTTGTTACAGTCACAGATAAGCAGCCTGTGACTCATCATTACAGAGCCTATGAAAACAAAACAGTGTCCTAAAATTGAAACCAAGGTTATAATAGTTTTGGATTTGTCATTACAGTCTAGTTTTAGTTAGTTTTGACATTTTTTTTCTATTACAGTTTATTTTTAATTAGTTTTAGAGCAGGCATTCTAGTTTTTATTTAGTTCTGATTTTTGCAACAAGGCTAAGTTTTAGTTTAGTTTTAGTTTAGTTTCAGTTCAGTTTTAGTTTTTTTATTAACCAGGTGCAGGATTCAAAAAGGTCAGAGTAAATATTTTGTAATACTGTTTATTTTCAAGTCCAACATAGTGCTTACTGCTCAGTCAATGCTGATTCTGAACTGTTGGCTGCTGCCTTAGACACAAGGAAATAATATAAACTTAATATAAAAAATATAAACATAAATTGTGTAAAAAATAATGTTAACATTAATTAATTACAAATAATATAAACATAAATTATATTAAAAAATATAATATGAGCTTTAATAATTACAAACTTGGACGCTGTAGCAATAAAGGCAGACACAAATACAATTAAAAAGTCAGACTCACATGCAATTAAACTATTACAGATGCTCTGATTCATTGCTCCACTACGTTTCATCACAGCACAGAGCACAGCCAGTCAGTGCAGTTAACAAGCATGTCCCAGAACGTCGCTATGATGGTGCTGTACGGCACTGACAACTACCGAAAACTGTCGTAAAATTGGTTGGGAAAATGTGTCAGATTAATTTCAATCCTAAATGCTATTAACATTGTCAAAAACTAAAACTAAGGACATTTTGTCTTTAATTTTGGTTAGTTTTCGTTAGTTTTGTGAACACAAGATACAGTTTTAGTTTACTTATCATTTTTGTTTTCTTTTCTAGTTTTTATTAGTTTGAGTTAACTGCAATGTATTTTCAATTTTAGTTTTCCTTTTTAGTTTCATTTTAGTTAACTATTATAACCTTGACTGGAACACACCAACACTTCAATGATTCAAATTATAATGTGGTATTTATAACAGAACAGAACAGAACATGGACTTAAAGCTTGATTTGGCAGACAGTTTTATTAATAAAGGTGGAAATAATTCATAAATACGTGTGGTTTCAGACAAGATCAGGCAGTTCATTTCCAGCCTACACTCACAGAACACAAGGACCCCCAGGGTCAGGACTCTACACAATCATAAACAATGAAAATGTGTCAAAGCACTGACTCACACGACTGAACAGATCAAGATCTGCCCCACCCTTTGCTTTGCTTTACACGTCAAATTCAAGCTCTGGCTGGCTCTATGTGTCAATACATTAACACATGGTATAAAGTTGAAATGTGATGATGAGCAGAGGGTTCATGTTGGGCTAAACTTAACTGAATAATGGGTAACAGGTGACATAATTCAAGCTGTCATTCATTTCTATGTTGAACTTTTTCGATCTTCCAGCACTAATTGCAGTGTAAATTTAACTGAGGGTTTATTTTGGTTCTGCAGGCTCATCATTTATGTGGAATAGCATGCGGTCTTACGGAGTAGCTCATTAGCAGAGAGCCCACAAGACTCAAGAATGAGGACAAGAGACAAAACTCTTCAGGAGCCAAGTGCACCAGCTGAGCATACACATGACTGTAACCTTACATCTGGCTGAAAGTTCAGACTGACTAAAAAGTGATGCTTAAGGCACCAGTTTGTTTTATACATGAGTCTTACTTTTATGCCTAAGATGAAGCAGACATAAGTACAAAAAGTCAGATTAATGAGCTTATCTAAAGTAATAAAAGAGAAAAAGAGTCACAAAACTAAAGAAAATATGATGGTTGCTGTCTTATTTACACAACTGTTGATGAAAGGACATCATGCCACAAGAGAGAAGCATCTGTGACCAGACAATTCTCTGTACACTTTACCAAAGGTTTCATTTATGCATGAAGGTCTGTAATCATATGATCTTTGTTTGGGGGACTTGAAGAGGCAGGAAATTGACAGGGTAGAGAAGGTGAAGCACCAAACAGCTGGGGCAGAGATTTAATCCTATGCTCAGTGTATGAAGTGCTTTAGGCCCCGTATACACGACAACGTTTCACCAGAAAACAGTGAAATGCAGTGAAAAGGCAGTGAAAAAATTATGTGTTTACACGGAAACGCCAAGGGACTGAACACGCTGTAGTAAGCATGCCAGGCCTGTAGGTGGTGCTATAACTGTCTTGTCCAGAAGCCGCTTTTTAGTATTTCCACCGAAGTAGAGTTGGGCTGATCATCTCGTGTATTGGGGAATGCTAAATGCAAACATGGAATAACAGAGACACATTTTGAATGAAGATTCAGCAGATTGAGCAGCACAAGCACACCACGGTAGTTCACAGCGATTGTAAGAACGGTACCGTCGTCCTGTTGTATGCGCTCGTGCAAAGCGGAGTGTGACGTCAGCGTTTCCACAGAAAACGCCGGCTTACTGTTTACACGGCGAGAGTGTCGGCAGCATTTCAGAAAAATCCCACTCTGGAGGCCGTTTTCTAAAGTTAGCGTTTTAGGTCGGCTGAAACGCCGTTTCCGTGTTAACGCGAGGCTGGGACGCATCAAAACTTGTGTTTCACCCTAAAACCGTCGTTGTGTAAACGGCCCCTTAGCCTTTTGACATAGGGTGTGGGAGCTTAACTTCTCCCCTAAGAAAGTCCTGTTTGAATTCACCACAGCGCCCCCCCCCTCAGCTGTAGAGGGTGTCAGGATTACAGCACTGTCCTCTGCTCTGCAGGTGCTGGCTGCTTTTAGTTTTTATGTAGATTTAGCTGCTGACTCTGAGCTGTCAACACCATCCTGTTAAAGTGGCTTATTTCACAAAATGTGCTGTTTCATAACAATTTTATTTTTTTGTGCTGTTGTTCTATTTTAGTGGGAACGTTTTTTCATTCTGTTCTGTTTACAGCTATAGGTGTCTCAGCATTTCTCGCTCTTTGTAATTTCCTTTTCTTTTCAGTTGTCACCCTCACCATCTGCAGATATTCTGATGCTGCATGTCAGTGCCAACTTCCTCCTCACAGTTTCCTTCTCTATCCACTGTTTGAAAGACATAAAAGACCCCAAAAACCCTTTGTTCCCTCTACAATGTTCATACATAAAATAGTATAACGGGAGCAGTGTTTCTATAAAACAGAACAAAGCAAGGTGGAAAAGTTAGGCTGAAAAAAGTGTCTTTTAAATTAAGGAAGCACATTGTGTATTAGCTAAAAAAAATCTCTCTACAGGAATAAATGAAAAGAAGAAACACTCTCCTGATCATTAGTAAGAATACTAAACAGGTAATTAAAAAAAAACATTCTTCAAAGAAAATTCTGGAGGGATGCTTACGCTAATCCAAACTTGCAACCACTGACCTGAGTGGCTAAGGGCAAACTGTGCTCTTGGACACCTGCAGCTTCACACAGAGAGCCTCAATTACACCTTCCACCAGGACTGGGGAGAAAAACACTGACTGTGCTCGTCAGTGCCTTGGTGAAAAAACCCACTGTGTTTTGTCAACAGGCTTCCTCAGTAACTGAAAAGGATGGAACAGAAAAGCCTGAAACCCTTGTGTCATAACTCTCACAAGTCAGCACTAGAACTACTCAGCGATTAAATTAATAATTGATTTTTCATTAATCTAGGAGGCCCATTAGATGCAGTGTGTCAGCTGTAGTGCTGTGATACTGATCTGGGCCTGTCCCTCTTCAGATGTTGGCCTGATGAGTGTGTAATGTGTGTGTGATTGTTCCGAGGGTGCTTGAAGTTGTGGTGTGTGTATGTGGATCAGGAGACTCTGTTCAGCAAACATATTCTGTCTCCTCTGCTGTTTTGAAAGCAGAATTAACTCAGACTGCACGACCAGCATGAAATCAGCCAAGCAGCCTTCGCGCACCAAAACATCAAGGCTGAGCTGCGTTAGCTTTACTGTGACAGAGCTGCACAGCTCTGATCTTTCAAGAGCTTCAGCTGGTGACAGGACTACTGGCTTTTTTATTTAAGTTTCAAAAGAAAATGCTTTTGATCCCTAACACGGTCCAAATGAAGTGTCGAAAAAAAAATAAGCCAAAGACACAGAATTTTGTGATATAGTTGCTCACTTTCCTCCACTTGTAACATTAAAAGAAAAAACACAGTGCATGCTTTGAATACTATGTTCCAAAAAGCCAGACTTTGTAATCTTAATTTTAATTTTTCCATTCATAATGTTAAAGCATTAGTAATGAAACAATAACTTGCACCAGTTTGGGTAAATAATATCTAAACTTTAATCATATTTCTTACTCAAAGGGAGAGGAAGACTTTTTGTTTCTCTATATGATTTTGATCTGTTTTACTGAATCACTGTTATTTTTGTTTCAAAAGGCAGAAATAAATCGCTGAACTCAACCCAAGGTTCAAGTGATTTTATACATGAGTTATCCTATGAAAGTAATGAGAGCATAATAATCAGAATAATTGTGAATCCTCATTTTTTCCAAAGGCTGTAATTAGGGATGGGTACTGAATTAGGTACTTTTATAGCTACCGACCGAATTTTGTCAAAAGTACCGGGTAGCGGTTTATGCAAAATCAAAAGGTACCATGTTTAGGTACCTAAATGCATACTTGTGACTGTGAGAGAGTGGAAGGGTAGCCAATTTTCCATGCTGGACATGAACACAGCATTGCAAGGTTATTTCATTAAGAATAAATATGTGTAGTCAAAAAAATATGTATTTTATTACTAAACAAATTGGTATTTTTAACCACAGAAACACAAAAAAGTACCGAAAATTGGTACCGCTGAGTACCAGTACTGATTGCCAGGTACCGGGCATTGGTACCGTATCGTTTCAAAAGTGAAAGGTACCCATCCCTAGCTGTAATTGTACCATCTGACCCTT
Source organism: Halichoeres trimaculatus (assembly GCF_033239565.1). NCBI lineage: Eukaryota > Metazoa > Chordata > Actinopteri > Labriformes > Labridae > Halichoeres > Halichoeres trimaculatus. The sequence continues at coordinate 15,272,885 of NW_027437179.1, read as the reverse complement.
ACATCCCTGTGCTGGATTCACTGCGAATAGACTAAGACCTCAACTCGAAACAGTGCATCACTAACACATTTGTTTATTGTGAATGAAAATGTTTGATGTATCAAATAGCATGGCTCTTGGTTCTCTAATGTGCTTATTGTTGAAATCTAAGTGTTCTGTCAGTTTCAGGAAAGATGGGCATTGAACGCTCCAGATGTGCTTCTTTGACCCTTTAATGCCAATTTTCAGGCTGCCAAAGCACAATTCTTTTTATCATGGTGTCCCCAGCTCAGAGAAGTTTCTCTGTTTGCTCTAATGTGTTTATCCATGTCCTACATTATGTGAGTGAGGCCAGCTGAACCGTGACTGTATAAAAGAGATAGTGCTGAAAAGACTATTGTATTCAGCTGCCATGTTGATAAACTCCTCATCAAATGCACTCTGTGATTAGCATGTTTAATACATGAACTCTTTAATAAGCTGATCTCATGTTAAACACGCAATGAGGGCATGTTCGTACTCGTGTACTTTTGTTGATTTCAGTAAGCCAAAGCCAAACTGTGTTAATTCTGTAAACCTCTTGTTGACTGATTCTCAACTTTGTTTTTGAGTTTTTTTAACATACTGTTTGTGTTGACTCATATCTTTTCAATTTGCTGTCACGTTACGTGGAGGAACGTGCTATTTAATTCAGCAGCAAGGACGCAGTCTGGTAGAAACTCAAACATTGTTAAATGGGAGCAGTACAACAACTTTACTGAAAGGATACATCCATAGACACACCATGACACACAGACACACGCATTTTCAGCCTTGTTAGACCAGGCTGAAACAGTTATTTTCAACCTCTATCTACTACTTTTTCCATTCATTTAAAAACAAAGGGTTAGTGTTACACTGGCTTTGTATGAGTGAGGATTTGTGCTTTGGCACTTTGAGTTAGAAAGTCAGACTGTGCTGTTACTGTGAGGACTTGTCATTCAGCTGCTGCTGGTTTGGTATTTTATTTGCTTTTACACCTACAGCCTTGACTGCATACAACACCAACTGATAAAGGGAAATATTATTCCCATCTGTCTTCCTTTTCCTCTCAGCTGCCATGGGAATCACAGTCTTGATTCACCTATTTACAGTATGAATGGATCATTAACCAGCCAACAAGATGCAGTCTAAAGAGAGAGCTGCGTGTTGAAATACCACACTCTTCCTCCTTAAGATGACATTAAAATAACTAGCACCTAGTAATTATTGAGTATTCAATTAAATCTAATGCAACTTCCAATTAATTACTTTCATTTTGCAGGTCATCTGTAGTTGCAGAAGACTGTGTTATATGGAAAACATACATAGTCCTTATCTTTTTAACATACCTGAAGAAATCAGGTGTATATTTTGAAGCAGATGAGTTTTGTTTTCTCAAAGAATAATTAAAAACAGAAAATATAACATTAATAATCATAGTATTTTTAATCATAATAACACAACTTAATCTACACAGACTTGGTGTGAAACAAGAAGCACCTACTTTTCTTGGTTTGAGTTTATCCTGTAAATCGTACTGCCCAACGCCTTTGTTGCTGACTCCAAGCCACCACGGTATTCCTTGCTTGTCCTGGGTGAAAGAACAAACAACAGCTGCTGTTAGAGGTACTTTTAATGACAAAAAACCCCCACGCACACTAAAGAGGCCTGCTGCCAAGTAAATCACCAGGCTCACAGCAGCATCAACACATGAAGAGATCAAATACATTCAAGGCCTTTGATCTGGTCAGACTCCTTCATTAAACTGGATTTTAGCCAATAAAGTTAATGGGTGCAGTTAAAGAAAGGAAAGTTACAGGAATTAATTATTACAACTAACCACACTGCAGTAGTTTCCTGCATCTTTGATGGTGTAATTCTTTATGCAAGTGTAGTCTGGTGTGTTTCTACAGTGAAAGACTCATAATGCAGTAGCTATAGCACAGATGTTAACAGGTTAAGGAATAATAATTGAGTTTCAAACAGTGCTAAGGGAGTAAGCTTTGCTTTTGATATGTAAATTATATGCAGAGGAAGAAGTGGAGAGGGAATGGAGAAAGAGGCTTGTTGAAATTTTGACATGCTTACCTTTACTTGGTAATAATGGACTCCATATGTTGGCAGGGATTCCACCAGGGCCAGGTATCTTCAGGGAAAGATTAACACGTTAACAGGGATTCCAGCACTTTCACTTCATCACTGTCAATAGCTGTCCGTTGTACCAGAGACAGAGTGGAATTTAAGCCGCAGTTATCGAGGAGCCACAGTCAATCGCTGTGACACACTCATTGATTCTTTTCAGGGCCACAGATAGAGGGAGAGGACAATCAATGAATCAGTTCAAGGGTACAAACCTCAGAGCGTGTATTACCTAGGGCTGCTCAGAGTTACAGTACTGGGAAAACCTCAGCTGAGGATTGATATCCTCAAAAAGGAGACTGGCTGCCTATTCTCAGAAATCCCTCCCCTCCTCACCGGTCTGTGACAGCCCTCTTCTCACAACAACAGGGACTACAATACACTCTAAAGGCCTTTGCACATCCAGTCTGTTTTTTTCGTCCAAAATTTACGCACATTGAAAAATACATTTGATCCCATGCTTTGTCAATAATGTTTGTACGCTTGCTCTGAAACTTTTGTCTGTCAATATTTTTTCGGAACAGGTTTGATTTTTTGCATTTTTCACATCCACCCACTCGTTTCCTAGGTAATTTGACTATTCAGAGATGCTGTGGGCTCAAAGTTTCACATTTTCATATATTTTCTTTACACATTTCGAGCGATGTTTAGATGATAAATGAAGACTGGTGTATATGTGTGTGTGACTGTTTTTGTGCATGTGCACGCCGCACATACCTCAAACATACTGACAGCAGTTGCTCGGGATTTGGGATGGGCACCTTTCATATTTGAAATGATACAGTACCTGGCAATAGTATACTGGTACTCACAGAACCAATTTTCGGTACTTTTTGTGTTTATTTGGTAAAAAATATCAAAATGTTTAAAAGTAAAGTATAATATTTTTTCTATTTAACATATTTATTCTTCAGTTTATAACCTTGCAATGCTGCGTTCATGTCCAGCGGAAAATCGCCTACTCCCACTCCCTCACAGTCACAATGATGCATTAAGGTACCTAAACATGGTACCTTTTGATTTTACATTAAATAGTACCCGGTACTTTTGACAAAATTTGGTTGGCACTAGGGCTGCATCTATCGAATATTTTAGTATTCAAGTATTCTACTGAAAATTCCATCAATTAATCGAGTAATCAGATAAAATATATATTTGTTTAGAGCGTTAAAGAGCAGTTATTTTTCAAATGAAAATTTTTCTCTTTAAGAAATAGAATTTTCTGATACAGCATGTCAATAAGAGCCCTTGCTTTGGTAGCTCCAAAATTTGTAAACACACTTTGACACTTTTTTTTGTGCCTTGTACATCTCATCAAATGTTGTGGACCCAAATGGCACCCGTTTCGTAGAATGACCCATTAGTCTCCAAACTCCAGAAAAGAAGCTAGATTTGTTGCTAGTTGCTATTTTGTATAAGAGGTAGCTTGAGGGGTCTGAAAAAACTCTCTTAATATGTCCTCAGCTCTATTTGAAATAATACTCTTTGATCTTTTTTAAAATTAAATGATTTCTTGAGGCGGAGAAAATTACTTGAGGATTTTTTTGTAATCGAGTACCTCGAATCATTCGAGGAATCGTTTCAGCTCCAGGTGGTACCTGTTTAGGTACCTGTTTCAGTACCCACACCTACTCAGGATCAATTGCTTGATGATTCAATTTTTCTTGATGTTTAGACGATGATGAATACTTGTGTAAATGTGTGTGACAGTGTGTCTGTGTGCCTGTGAGTGTGTGTGTGTGTGCCTGCGCGCGCATACCTAAAACATACTGACAGCCACTGCCCAGGATCAGTTACTTGATCACTGCTTGATGATTCCATTTTCCTCTTACTGCAAATTTTCGCAATTAATACAAAATAAACGCATCGGAGTCAGTGTGCAAGGTGTCTGTGCGTGATGTTTTTTTCCAGATTATGGATCCAAAAGACACATCCAAAAAAAAAAAACAGACTCAGTGTGCAAAGACTTTAAATGAGGAGCACACAGAGTTGGAGCACAGGAAAAAGAAGTTATTTTGTCAGACTCTACCCAGTTTTAAGAATCAAAGAATACAAAGCTGTTTTCCAACTTACTTCACAATGGCTTGTCCTCTGGTCAGTCCCTTCAGCTGCTTGTAGTGCTCGATCACTTTGTCCTCACTGCAAATGAACATTTCATGAATGTCTCCTCAAGTGTTGCACATTCTGGCTTCAGGGGGGATTTGGAGAGGGCCTTTACTTTGATACACAGTCAGTCTGCTCATGCAGAAAATGCAATCTGGCTCACGGATGGCTCTTATCTATCTCTCCAGCATAACATTAAATGCATCCAATTCACTTCACGCTGTAATCACCTCTTTATTAGCGCAGTGAGAAAGCAATGCGGCTGAACTGACGAGAACGGGCTAAAGTGAGGGAAAAAGGTTGAATTTACTGAAACACCCCAAGACAATAATTTAGTAAGGATATACGGCTGATGTATTCACTTTAGAGGCTGCAGCATTTTTAGAGCACCATGTAGTAGGAAGAGGAGGGAAAACAGCCACGTTGATTGAGAGGACACACAGCGACACTTCAGGCGGCCCCTCCCTCTGCGTTTTTGAGGCCAATGAGAAAACTTAATTAACACTACCCTGGCATTTATTGGTCACCTCATCAAAGTCAGAAGTGTTTGCCAAGTAACTGTTAGGAATCAGGACACCTCAACTGTGTTGGAAAAATCACTGCTCAGTACGGCCGAGTGTTATTTTCCTTTGAGGCCACTTGATAGCTGATTTTTAGCGTTTGCTGCAGGAGAAGAGCTTCTGAACGGTTGGAACAACATCTGAGGGATTTGTGTGTTTATACCTAATTATGAAACTTGTTTTATGGAAGGTTTTAAGCAACTTACCAGTAATTTAGAGATGGATGCTCCCTTAACACTCTGGTGGGCAAAAGTGGGAGCTGTTTCAGGTCTGATCTTGCAGTTTCAGCACTGAAAGAAAAAATCAAAAGCAAACTTAAAAGAAAAGCATATTTATATTTTCACAATGATAAAAGAACTCTGCACACCTTAAAGCATACCATCTGTGCTAGAAGAGACACATCACAGCACCTCAGGTACAGTGATGATTGGTGAAAAACACACTGTCATGGACAAAACTCCCTGGCACGTGTAAATCTCTACATTTTGGCCACCATAGAGTAATTCAGAACAGCTTGTGTGCTTAAAAAGAAAGTAAAGCTCAACGCTGAGTACACATAATTTCAACTCCAAGTCTAAAAATGTGTTGCTGACACAGCGATAGTCTGTGTTTGCTAACCTTTAGAAAAGCTGTACTTGAGGGATATTGATTTCATCCATTTCATCTTCAAAAAAAAAAAAAGAGTTTTAGTGCTTTGCAAGATTAGACTTGAGCTTCACTCATGTCTTGCCAAACTTAATTACAAAGGTCTGTTGATGCATGAGTCTGGAAGCACATGCAGACCCTTCAGCAGTCTTTCCAGGAAGTTTTGAATCAGCAAATTCACACAGTCAACCAATCCTAAACCTTCTTTTAAAAAAACACAACTTGAGGCTATGGCAGATGTCAATAACAGCTCTGCAGATTTGACATGTGAGTCACCAAACTCACTTTTTAATACTCAAACAGTGGATGTTTTTTTTTTTACTTTGACTCTGGAAAGCACCATGCAGGCAACTGTGAAGCAAACAGCTGTGTGTTTCTAATGTGTTTAATACTTACCAGATGCTCAGTTAAAACTGTGAGTCAGCACAATCTCAAAGAGTGTTTAAACAGTGAGATAGTGATCGCTGTCTACTGTCGGTGGATTTATAACAATGACACACTAAAAAATGGCTTTTGTTATGGTGCCTCCCAGTCTCTCACAGCTGATGTGCAATGTGGTACAAAAACAAAGCGTCAAAACATTGAAACTTGCAATGCGCCTTTTGCAATAAGTGAAATCTGGCATCTTAGGCTGCACGTCCCAGCGATTCTAAGTTTGAAGGAGCTTTTTTCAAAGGCCATACGTTTTTTTTATTATTATTTTATTTGAAAGGAAGTCCATGCTACTTCACTATAAAGATGAAGTTTTTCTCTTTTACAAACTTCAGTTACAGAAAGTGTCAGAATGCTATTTTTCCCCACACAATTTGTGGTGTTTGCGACTGTCAAGGTCTGTAAGACTGAACCATGAGTCACTCTAACATCATGTAGGAGGACCTGCTCTGGAGTTACTTGCTGGACAAACAGAGATTTGGCTCGGCGCGGTGTCCACAGGAGACCTGAACAAAAGCCATTCACGAGTACTTGGCAGCCTCTCCCTGAGCTGAGATGTTCAGACTCTTGTGCCGTTACAAACAGTCTGCGGCGTCTGACACAAAACCCAGCTGTTGTATCTCAGACCCTTTATAATATAACAAACAATAACATTAACAATAACATTATTTACAAGCTGTAGCTGCGATATAATCAAAACGATGAAAGACTTGTTTAAGCCAAAGAGTCATTTGATCTTACATGACTTCCTTCGGCATCAGTGGAAGTCTTATTTTAAAAAAATCATGAAATATAAGACCTGCTGACGCGAGAGAAGAGAGGAATAAGGACACAGTTTAGTGGAACTGCCAAAAACAAGGTTAAGTGGCTGTACGGTAGAGGTGCTTGAATCACTCAACAGTAGCTCCCCTCTCTTTGGTTGACTGGGTTTTGCTGCCACGGCACTTTGCTGCATGTTTCATAGTATACACTTTATAGGAGCTGGGACTTGGTGTTGTCTGGGTGATCTACTATGCAGCAGTGCTGCTTTGTCAGCAATCTGGAATTCATTACTGTGTCTGTTATCTCCCCACAGCTTGCGGCATGGGGGCAATTCCTACACCCGGTACAGCCCAGCCCAGCCCAGTGCGGCCTACTCAGTGTGGAGGAGATAATACCCATATGTCAGCTATTCCACTGGGCTGCAACGTGGTTACCGTAAAGGGAGTACAATGAGAGAGCCTGTTGCTGTGAATGAACCACTAACTACAGGCCTACACCTGCAAATAGAACTGGTGCTGCTACTGCCCCAGTACAACATGAGGATCCAGACAGATGAGAAAAAACTAGGATGTGTTAACACTTACAGAGGTGTCAAGTAACAAATCAAAAATACTTTGCTACCTTACTTAAGTTGAAATTTTGGGTATCTATACTTTACTGGAGTAGTTATTTTTTAGCTGACTTTTTGCTTCTACTCTTAACATTTCTAGAAAAATATCTGTACTTTCTACTCCCTGCATTTTAAAAAATAACCTCATTGCTCCCATTTCATTTTGGCTTGTTTTCATTTCCAGGGTATATGCTAAAATCCTGAGGTTGATTCCAATACCTTTTTAAGACTTTTTCAAAAACCTTTAAAAAAGTTTTAAGACTTTATTGCAACTTTCATTTGTGGCTGGCATCCACTTTTTAACAGTTGTAGTTTACAGTTTTACAGAAATGATGTAAGCTAAGGAGGAATAAAGCTTGGAAGAACAAATGAAACTAAAAGCAGGTTTATCGACACTCCCACGACAAGAAACAACAGTTATTCAAGGCCAACTTGCTGAAGAAAATGAGAAATTATTTAATCATTTTTAAAATTTCAGACATGTGCCAGAGATTGTGTGATTTGCTTTAATGTTGTATTTAATTTCTCTTGATGAAACTAGAAATGACATTATTTATAGCTGGTGTTTATACCGCTCACAATCCTTATTGTTGTATTTTATTGTAACTAGAGTCTTTATGTATTTTTTTTATTCTATTCTTTTTGATTTTTGTATTTTTCTACTGACTCCATCGATTTCTGCTGTTAACACAACGATGTTCCAGTTTTTGATCAATAAAGTAACTCTATTCTTTTCTATTCTATTCTATTTTAGAACTTTATCGGCTGAATGTTGAACGTCCCAATCAGGGAACAGTTGCAAGGAGGAAAATAAATATTCATGGATATTTTTTGAGTTAAAGCTTGAATACCTATGAAACTTAATATCTCATAAAACCACAATTAAGACTTTTTAATACTTTTTAAGGCCCTTAATTTTCCCAAAATTGATTTATCACCTTTTAATACTTTTTAAGACCCCGCGAACTCCCTGATTTCAGCCTGTCATTTAAAAAAAAAAGGCCAACACAAACACACACAAAAAATAAAAAACATATCCAAATGAATTACAGCATTGGGATAGAGTGAGTTGGATTGTGGTTGGATGAGTGGTATAATCATAACACAGCCTGAGCATGAGCCAGGATAATAAGGCAGTGAAGTCCTCACTGGAACATGTATTCAATCATGGCCAGGTGAACACAATGTGCATCATGACAGTTAGTCAAGTGAAGAAGACCCAGTGCCGCGCTCTGCTGCTGACACAAAACAGGAAAAAGCACCTAAGGTGGCTTGAATGGGAAAGACATTATAAATACTTAGAAAACTATCCTCGGTAATCTTGAATTACTCATGCTTTGGTCTGGCACTAAGTAAAAAATTAAACTAATTTTACTTTCATGGGGGGAAACACTGCGAGTATTGTGATAGTGTCTAGATAAAGTAAAAAAACATTTTGTTTAGCCCCAGTTAGTTTGAAGCGATCTAGCCCGTGTTTAGTAAGGCCCCATTGATCAACACCAGCTGCTCCAAATTTTTCAACATTGTCACTAGCTTTTATCCTTAATGGTATTTGTTCCCCTTACATTACTTTTAATTGTACACTTAAAGTAGTTTTGAAACCAGTACTTTTACACTTTTACTTAAGTAGAAAGGTAGAGGTTATACTTCAACTTCTACAAAAGTCTTTTTTAATCCTTCTATCTATACCTCCACTTGAGTAATGGATGTGAATACTTTTGACACCCCTGCTTATATATTACATATAATGTGGCACTCAGATGTCAGTCACTCACTTATCATATTTCAAAATCATGGTCAAAAAATCTGATCATTACAGTTCAGGGTAGGGCTGAACGATTTTGGAAAATAATGTAATTGCAATTTTTTGCACCATAATTGCGATTGCAATTTAGCATGCATTTTTTACATTTATTTAAGTAATTTAATTTATTTATTTAATATATTTATTTATCTATTTATTTTGGGGGGGGGCATTTATCTTCTGCATTATTCACTAAACACAAGCTATAAGTCATTCTATAGTAAGACCAACACGACAAAGAATACTGTCAACTTTGAACAAGTCTTTCCAGCACTTTCTAATTGAAAAAGAAAAAAGGAACACTGAAATTTACTGACTTCCAGTTGTCAGTTAGAGTCACAAACCATACAGAGTAAAGTAAATAAGGTGTATGGCTCTGCCAGCCACGATCATTCTACTGTATGGATCTCTGTAGCTAACAGGGTTTTTGACAGAAAACCAGCATATTGATTTTTGCTGGTTTTAAGGAAGAATGAGTACAAGTTACTAAATCCTCTCCAGGTACATGATTTTTTTTTTCTAATTGCAGCCTTTGCGATTTGAAAATCGCATTCTGTTACATTGCAATGTCGGTTTCAAATCAATTAATTGTTCAGCCCTAGTTCAGGGGCACTTATTTCATGACTTTCCATGTTTCCCTTACATTAGCCCCAGAGGGGAGCCATGAATCAGTGAAGTGAGCTTTAGTTGTACCTGACGCTGGTGATAAAAAGCAATAATGTTGGAATACGTCTTGGGAGAGCAAGATGCAATATATGCGATGCAGTTAATAGAAAGAGGCTTCCTGTCCAAGCAGAATATAAGACCTAATGATTGTGCATTAATTCAATGGACAGCAGGGGGTTGGCCAACAGCTCCATAATACCGTCTCTACAGTGAGTCCTCCTGATGCCAAGTTGTCTGCCATTGGACAGTCTGTCAGGCTCATCCCTCTTAAGGCAGCTGCCTGTAGTAGAAGGCGTACTCCCTAACTCATCCATGGCTAATCTCACTGCTCCAGAGGCCTTTGTTGAAACCGTTTGTAGAAGAAACATCCATGTCGTGCAGTTTGCAGACAGAAAGGACAGAATAAGTACTACATATAGTCATTTCAAACACTTCTTATTAGAGGAATATTCATAATCTGCTTTTTTTCTCCTCTTAACTACACCAAAAATAACATCCCATATGTAAAGTTGAAACCTATAATAGAAAAAGCAAAGTCTGCAAATAAAGGAAAGTAACAGTCCAACACCACACTCCCTGCTGATTGTATCATACTTATTGGCTGATCGTCTTTTATTGTGCTTTTCAGAGTCAGGACAAAGTACAGCCCATCCCCACACCCACGAAAACACTCCTCAGCCTGCACTCTTACCCTCCAGGGTATAAAATCAAAGCACTGATGAAAAAAAAAAATGTACTGAAGCTTGAACAAATTATTATTCACTTTCACAGGTCTTTTACTCCTGTAAAAAGTGTTGTGTCTAATAAGCACAAGCAGACATTGCAAGGGTATTTTCTGTTTTTAGAAAGAACAAAGGGGGTTTTCTGACACTGGGTCCAGCATTGAGCATTTTTGTTGTGCTATTCAAAACCATACACAGACAAATCTATGAGTCCTCATAATAGACAGGGAGGCCCCTAAGAGGCAATGAACCAGGATAACAAACATGTTGTGCTGCTCAGCCACTCACTTAAACAGAGCAGTGTTTACCAATAAGAGCAAAATAGCTTTACTTCCACTTCTAGCAAAAACAACCCATCTTATCAGGCAGTCAAGCCAGAGGTCATAAATAACCTTATTGCATTGTGTGAGCACCCATGGTAATTCTAGACAACCTGTTGAATGTTTAGGCAAAAGAGCCAAAAAGACTTATTTATCAGGGTGTGCAATCCCAGCACGCCAAATAAAACTATGAAAACTTTGTAATGTTGGGTTTTAAATCGTGAAAATAAAGACTTTACATCACAGCATGACACAAACCTCTGTTATTTTGACTCAAGTTAAAGTTGTGTGTACAAGGCTGCTCAACACAAGGGGTCCTGTTCAATGTCTGACAAACAAAATTAAGATAATTATTAACTGAAGGATGTTGGAAAAAAATCAGATCTGAGTGAGTTCAGTTGAATATTAACTAACCACAAAAGGTTTCCCCTATACATTAAGCACTGAGAGAACAACCTGATAAACATAAGGTTCCTTGTCTAGAGTATATATGAAAACACTTTGATCGTTTGGGCTTAGATTTAACTGGATACACCAGTTACAATCTTTAAAATCTTACAATTACATTTATGAATAAGACACGTTTAAAATGTGAGGCCAAACCCCAATAATATTTCTCTTTTAATGGAACTTTCGTGTTGTAATTTTAAAAACGTCTCACCTGGTGTAGTCCCCTTTGGCTTCCTTCAAAAGAAAAAAAAAAAAAACAGGACAACTATTAGAAGAAGAAGAAACTGACATACCACACTGCCCTGTATGCTATTGTTTGCTTCGTGCACTATCTGCACACGGGCAATGTCACACCATTCAATGTAAACAATGTTAACTTCCCCCCAAATGACCACGTTTTACTCTTGCGTCAAACGTGCAACTGTTTTAATGGACACTATCTCTAAGAAGGTCGGTCTGTTTACGAAAGGGACGACCAGAGGAACCTCACAACTGTTCTTAAATGTTGCGTACTCGACCCCACTTCATTCACACACGGAGGTAGGTGACACATTTCAGTTTAAAAGTCTGCGACAAACTCTTTCTTACCTGCAATGCGAATGCGGCTAATTTGAAAACATTTCCACTTTCCACCTCGATGCTCTCCTGTTGTAATGCAAAGCAAAATAAGCATCGGTTTTCGAAAAAAGCTCCCACGTACACACAAAGTGCAGGCTGTCCCAACACTTGACTTCAGAGTGAGGGAGAGAAATCCTCCCGTCCCGTGCCCGGTCCCACCGTTACCGACTGAACCACTAATAACACTGAGGCGAAACCGAATTTGTATCTGCCCGTGGAGTGTCTGTAATACTTAATTAAAAGTGCCTCAGTTATCGCCAAATTCTCTACGTAACTCACACAGTGTTCGGCAGAGGGCCCAGTTGAAGGTCCTTCATAAGGCTACAACCCCCATCGGTGTAGTGGTACGGTCCATAAGCAGGTTCAACTGTCTCCCATGGTGACCAATCTGCTGCCCCCGCGAAAAACTGCACCGCTGCGTCTGATCACATGGTGCCTTCAAGTGTTCCTCGTACATACTCGTTTAAGGAACCTTGTTCCAAGTTTTACATTCCTGGAACTCCACTTTATATTTTCGTTGTTTTTGTTTCGAGCACAGATATTGACAAAGCAGTCTCCTAGATTTTAATCTTTGGTAAACTAGTCCATGGGGGTTGAATGTAAAAATAATTGCATCAAATTGTTATGAATGATTCACAGAAGAAAATGATTGAGATTACTTTAACTATACTCCACAGCTCGACTACCCTTCACTAAAATACGAAATATTACTCGGTGGAAACAGCTGCTGCAAAACACACTAGTCTTACTGAATCTGTTTGTGACTAAGTGCTTCTGAGTCAAGCTAAAAACACCTGCTTAATCATCTCCTTTGATATAGGACATACCGTATATTTCTATTTTTATGTGTTTATGTGTATGTGTGTGTGGCTAGATGTGTAAGTTGAGCTATAGGTATGTGATCATGTGATTAATGTATGTATCTGCGAGTACATGCGTGTTTCTGCCAATACCAGGATGGTGGGGGAATGGGGTTGGGAGGGCATCTCTGTCATTTATTTACTTGTTTTTTTTTAATTGACCAATCAACTAGCTGATATATACTTTTTTTGTTTGTCTGTTTTTCAAAAATGCTAAGGCGTTGATGTCTGCTAATATTTTCAACCGTCTGGCATTTCTCACATTGACCTTGCCATTAATTTTATCATTTAAGACACAGATTCACAACATACAGGCCATACCACATCATTTAAACTCAGGTTTAACAACGGCTTGAACCTTTTAATACTTACAAAGTTGTTCTATTTGAAAAGAAATTCTAAACCATTGTATCATAATTGCATTGAATTGAGTCATAAACTTTGGCAAATTTAGGTTTTTATCAACAGCACCTGAAGGCAGCATGTTGAATCACTAAGACAATATTTAAGAGAGATAACATTGTTAGCACAAAGTGTTTCAGAGGTATTATTGAGACAGGTGCTCTTTAAAAAAACAACAGAGAACTGAGTCACGGCACTCAGGTTTCAATGAATATCTTGGCAAAAGTGCCACAAAACACATCATTGATCATCCAGGCTAACCATGACTATAACTTTTAGGAATTACTGATGAAAGATAAGTTTTCAACTCACATGAGAATAAGTTATTATGTACAGTGACAAAGGCAGACTGTTTGAGGAGGGAGATAAAAAAAAGAGAAGCTTTAAAAAATCTTTAAGAAAAACTTACATTAAACACCAAAGATTTGGCATTCAAGAAGAACAGCTCCACTGTTGAGTTCTCTTTCAAGAAGGTGATCCTTTCAATGTAAAACCTGTAATGAACAATTCTGGTGAGCCAGTTTCACTGAAAATAAAGGCTATTGTAAGAGCATTTTTCCAGTCTCAGAGGGTGAGACTTCATGTTCTGTAAGCGTTCACTGCAATACTTAAGTAACACTGCCATCTGCTGGTAGGATAAGAATTGTAGACTGCAGCTCACCAAACACTGACTTGCCCACAAACTTTGGCCCCATTTAAAAAATTAGTAAATCCAATACTTGAACAGCTCACTGGTGTCATATATTGTGCAAGTTTTTGACAACCAAATCACTCACCTCACAAGGAACTTGAGTTCCAGAGGACCAAAAGTCTTGGAGAAGTCATGATCAAGGACTTTACGATCCATCTTTAGCCAGTTATTCTGGCCACTGAGCAGAAAAGAAAGAACTGGATTGAAATGGCATCATTGTATATTCTTCTTTATTACGTTTTTCTTAGCAAGGATTAATACAAAATAAACCGACTGGTTTGAAATAAAAAAAATCACACATACACATACACAGACAGTCTTCAACTTGACTATTACATGAAGAAATGTACGTACGTGTCATCTATGAAGCACAATCCAAAGTATTCTTTCTCCTTCAGGTTGAAATGGGATGACACCAAATCTAACAGCTCAAGTGACAACAACTTGGGCTGTAAAGTTCAGAGAACAATGTAGAATTTAACTTTGATAATTTCAGTGCTAACTCAAAAGCACATCTAAAGGCAATGGAAATTCAATAAACTCAAACTGGGGTTCATCCCGGGCATGGAGAAAATCAGTTCATTTCAAAGTAAGCAGGAAGGGTTTACCTGAACCAGCAGCTCCAGCTTCCTGCCATCTAAGAGGAGTACCTGACACTGACGTCCCTCTGTCATCTGCAGGAAAGACAAATAAAATAAGATATGACAACAACTGAGAGACAACATGGCATCTTAAAAAACACCTCCATTTGGGCCCCTTAAGTCAAGAAGTGTCCTTAGTCTGAGTTAAATAGAGAAGCCCTGAACAGCTCTCAGTGTATTTTTGTTTTTCCTGCTAAAAGGTAAGAGACAATACAGGCTTTTCTATTTTGGAACCACACGCCAGAGCATTAGTCAAAAAAAAATTACCACATTTAAGCGTAAAACTCAGAGTCCAGCAGTGATCATGAAAAGCCTCGAATCGGCTCTACAGAAGTGCACAATAAATCCTTATCAACATCTGATTTTCTTATTGTAATTAAGCAACAGTAGTCTCTTCCACCCACATACTCATATTCTGCCTGTATAGGAGTCTAAAGGAAACCTCTAAGACATTAGCATTTTCTCTGCTGTAAAGACACATAAACCAGAAGACAATGAAGCCCTGCTCCATGGTTTAATTAAATTCCAAGTGTATTGTTAAGGAAGAATGGGTTTTGTAACCATTCTGCCATCACCAGCAGAAAAGCCTTTCAGTACAGGCATGATAGAAATGATCATGTGATGATAAATTAATACAATTAGAGTGATAATTTGGAGTGATGAAATTTGCATTTTTTTGTCAAGTTAAATTTGATTCCATGAAATACTCTTGCTCGCTTTGTACAAATTCTGACCTAATGTTTAGAACACATTGGATATCTGGTGATACTCCAAATAACTTCTATCTCAAAAATGTAGATGTTATAAAGCAACTGAGTATGGTGCAATGAATTGCTGAAGGAATGATTTTTGTTAAACTGTCTTAAAAATTAGTTTCTGTCACAATAAGACAGTCTTGTTGTCAAGTATGCTTAGCACAGAACCTGAGAGTAAAAATGAAACTCTTACAAATACAGAAATAAAGATGCTCTCATATACCGTTGTTATACTCTCTTAAATGTCTGTTTAACAATTGTTATAAAAATGGCAGATCTTAATTACAATAACAATGTGCTCCTGTATGGATGATGCATTTCTGCCCAAGGAATAAACTAGTATCCTTCTTGTGTTGAAGACTAAATTGGAAAATCTTGGTACTCAACCTCTTGGCCTGTGTACTGGAAAGTTAAAGTCATTGTGAAGGCATTGTGGCCGTAAGGGTGGAAGACACTTTGTAGTGTGCTAGTAAACTTCAGCCTACCAAACCAAACTATGTGTTCTTCACACCACAACAGAGCTGTCACTTCACTGTTAAACTGAATGAGCTTCTTTTGTCATTTAATACTCTAAACCTCAGTGAGATACGCTCTATTCCTTTATATAGGTTTTTCCAGTCACATCTTTTTTATTTACTAATAATGATACCTGTTTATTAACTGAATACTTTTACTGGATACTGACACGTTTGTATTTAGGACCCAGAAGCAAGTAGTTGGTGATAAACAATGAACAGTCTTTATTGGCAGAAACTTAAAGGCACAGTTCAGAGCAGGGTTTGAATCCGCACACTTAGGAATGAAGGGTGAGTGTCTCTTCAGTAGAGTCACACAGGAGACATTTGGGACAAAGGCTCAGACAGTCTTTGAATGCAGGGAGTTGCGGCTTGAGCGGGGATCGAACCCGCGACCACAGGATCTCTAGACGAGCGTTCTCCTGACTGAGCCACACAGGAGACGTACAGGCAAAGGCTCACGTAGTAGAAGGCCGGCGGGGGTTCAGTAACCAGGCAGACCAGCACGGAGAAGGATTCAGGCGATACTCAGAGTCGAAGACAGGCAGGGATCAGGTACCAGGTAGACCAACACGGATCAGGACAGGCAGAACTCGGCGTCCGAGGCAGAAGCAGGATCGACAGCCGGGGACTCAGGCAGACAGGTGAGTGACGAACAGAAGCTTTAGTCGATACCTTGTAGTCAGGCCGAGGGTCAGGCGTAACAGGCAGAAACTGGGACGAAACTTGTAGGCAACAGGTAAGCAGTCCGAAGACAGGTCTGAAGTTCTCAGCGTGATTGCGAAGACAGTCTGACAATGACTGTGTGTGGAGCTGGGGTTTATATAGGTGGCCTGATGGCAGCAGATGAGGTTCAGGTGTGAGCAGGAGCACAGGTGAGTGGAGTCAGGCTGATTAGGCTGGAGACAGAGGCTGAGGCTGAGACTGAGGCTAAGACTGTGACAGAACCCCCCCCTCAAGGGACGGCTCCCGACGTCCAACACATCAACAGGGGCGGGGTGGGTGGGAAGAGTACCTCAGTACTCTTCCGAGGCGGAGTCCTCACGGACATCAGGTGGAATCCCCTCCTCCTCTTCATCCTCTTGGGAATCCCCTGGTGACGGAGGATCAACAGGGGTGACGAGAGAAGGTTGCTGTGATGGGCGTCCTTGCCTCCTCAGGGACGGCTGCTCCGGGTGGTCCTCGTGGAATTGTTTAATGAGGTCCTTATCAAAGATGTCCCGGGAAGGCACCCATGACCTCTCCTCAGGACCGTATCCCTCCCAATCCACGAGGTACTGCAGGCCTCTCCCTCGCCGACGGGAACGGAGCAGACGGCAGATGGTGAAGGCAGGACCCCCGTCGATAAACCGTGGAGGAGGAGGAGGAGGAACATCAGGAGACAGGGGACTCTCATGGACAGGTTTGATCCGAGAGACATGAAAGGTGGGATGAACCCTCATGGACCGGGGAAGCGTCAACCTCACCGCCGTCGGATTGATGATTCTCTGGATGGGGAAAGGACCCACAAACTTAGGTGCAAGCTTCCTGCTCTCAACTCTAACAGGTAGGTCTCTGGTAGATAACCAAACTTTCTGACCCACCTGATAGGTTGGAGCAGGAGTTCGACGGCGGTTGGCTGAAGAGGAGTAACGGTGGACGGCCTTCTGTAGTGCAGCCCTGGCTCGGGCCCAAGTCCGACGGCAGCGTCTGGCGAAGGCAAGGGCGGACGGGCAGGAGACGTCATTGTCCAGAGCCGGAAACAACGGGGGCTGGTAGCCGTACACACACTGGAATGGGGACAAGCCGGTGGAGGAGGAGACCAAGGAGTTATGGGCGTATTCGACCCATAGGAGCTGCTGGGACCAGGTGGATGGGTTCTGGGATACTGTGCACCGAAGAGCCGTCTCCATCTCCTGGTTCATCCGTTCAGTTTGCCCGTTGGATTGAGGGTGGAAGCCAGAAGATAAGCTGGCAGTTGCTCCCAGGAGACGGCAGAATTCTCTCCAGAAAGCAGATGAGAACTGAGGCCCACGGTCTGACACCACGTCCACCGGAAGGCCATGGATGCGGAAGACGTGATGGAGGACCAGTTGTGCCGTTTCCTTGGCGGACGGGAGCTTCTGCAGGGGAATGAAGTGGACCATCTTGGAAAACCGGTCTACCACAGTGAGGATGGCCGTATGTCCCTCGGAGGTAGGTAGACCGGTGACGAAGTCCAAGGATATGTGGGACCATGGACGATGTGGGATGGGCAGAGGTTGGAGGAGACCGGCAGGAGCCTGACGGGAGGACTTGTGTTGACTGCAGATCTGACAGGCTTTGACGAAGTCCCGAGTGTCCTCCTCCAGCGTGGGCCACCAGAACCTCTGAAGGAGAACTTCCTGTGTACGTCGTGATCCGGGGTGACAGGTCAGGTTGGATGAGTGGGCCCACTGCAGAACCTCCGACCGTAGAGCCTCAGGAACAAAAAGACAGCGAGGGGGACAGGAACTGGGACCAGCTTGACCTTGGGTTGCAGCTTTGACTCTCTCCTCGATATCCCAAGTGAGAATGGCGACGACACAAGGAGGAGGTAGGATGGGAGCATCCCTCTCTGGGCTGTCCTCATCTCGGAGGTATTGGCGGGAAAGGGCATCCGGTTTGGTGTTGCGGGAACCAGGACGGTAGGACAGAGTGAAATTAAACCTGGAGAAAAACAGGGACCACCGGGCTTGACGGGCGTTGAGTCTCTTAGCAGTCTTGATGTATTCCAAGTTCTTGTGGTCAGTCCACACAAGAAACGGCTCCTTAGTTCCCTCCAGCCAGTGCCTCCATTCCTCCAATGCAAGCTTTACCGCCAGAAGCTCGCGGTTGCCGATGTCATAATTCCTCTCAGCGGGGGTCAGTCGACGAGAGAAAAAGGCACATGGATGGAGCTTGTGGTCTGAAGGGGAACGCTGGGATAAGACACCTCCTACTCCAACATCAGAGGCGTCTACCTCCACCAAGAACTGGAGGTCTGGATCAGGCATCTGGAGAATAGGGGCAGTGGTGAACCTCTCTTTCAGGGTACGGAAGGCAGTGTCTGCATCAGGTGACCAGAGGTAGGTTCTCTTGCTGCTTGTTAGAGTGGTGAGAGGAGCAGCGACCGTGCTGTAGTTTCGGATAAACCTGCGGTAGAAGTTGGCAAAGCCCAGGAATCTTTGGAGCTGCTTGCGGGACTCAGGAACAGGCCAGGAGGTGACAGCAGAAACTTTGGATGGCTCCATTTGGATGTGGCCCTTAGACACGATGAAGCCCAGGAAGGAGACTGTGGGAGCGTGAAACTCACACTTCTCAGCCTTGACGAAGAGTGAGTTTTCTAAAAGTCTCTGGAGAACAGACTGGACATGATGCACGTGGTCACTGAGGTTCTTGGAGAAGATGAGGATGTCGTCGAGGTACACAAAGACGAACTGGTTCAACATGTCCCGGAGAACATCGTTGACAAGTGCTTGAAAGACGGCTGGGGCATTAGTCAGTCCGAATGGCATTACGAGGTACTCATAATGTCCGATGGGTGTATTGAACGCCGTCTTCCATTCGTCTCCCTCCCTAATGCGGACGAGGTGGTAGGCGTTGCGAAGATCCAGCTTTGTGAAGACCGTAGCTCCCTGTAGTAGCTCGAAGGCAGAAGAGATGAGAGGCAGGGGGTAGCGGTTCTTCACAGTGATGTCGTTCAGCCCTCGATAATCAATACAAGGCCTCAGGGAGCGATCCTTCTTCTCCACGAAGAAGAATCCTGCACCAGCAGGTGAGGAAGAAGGACGGATGATGCCCACAGACAGGGAATTATTAATGTAGTCCTCCATGGCCTTCCGTTCTGGTGCAGAGAGGGAATACAATCTTCCCTTGGGGGGAGTGGTGCCCGGGAGAAGGTCAATGGCACAATCATAGGGTCGATGTGGTGGCAGAGATGTGGCGTTGGCCTTGCTAAACACAGCACTGAAATCGTGATACTCAGGGGGCACCCTTGAGAGTTCAGGCTGGACCTTGGTGCAGACAGGGGGGTGCGGAGACATGGCATCTTTCAGGCAGGTGAGATGACATGCAGTTCCCCAACCACGGATGGAGCCAGTGGACCAGTCTATGACAGGGTTATGTCGTCGAAGCCAGGGGTAGCCGAGGACCAGCGGCATGTCAGGATGCTCGAGGACGTGAAACTGGATAGTCTCTTTATGGTTGCCTGAGATGAGCATGGTAACAGGAGCTGTCTGATGAGTGATAAGTCCCATCAGATGGCCATCCAGAGCTTTGGCTGGAATTGGTTGATGGAGAGGAACCAGACTCAGTCCAAGTTGCTCTACGACTCTCTTGCTGATGAGACTGGAGTCTGAACCAGAGTCGATGAGGGTGGCCAGGGTCTGGGGTCCGTCAGGCAGGAGCAGGCGTGCAGAAGGGGAAGGACGAAGAACCTGAGGAGTCTGGAGGGAAGAGCTCACCCGTATCTCCTCTCTTACGAGTGAGCTCTGTCTTTTAACGGGCAGTCTTTTACAAAGTGTCCTTGCCCACCACAATACAAGCAGAGCTGCGAGGAGATCCGTCGTCCTCTTTCAGCAGGGGTAAGGGAGGTGCGACCCAGCTGCATAGGTTCGGGGTCCCCTGCCATCATAGAGGAAGACTGTCGGAGTAGATTCTTGGGTTGCGGACTGGAAGTGGGCAGATGAGTCGGTGTCTGACTCTTTGCTCCTCTTCTGGCCCTGATGCGGAGGTCAATCCGAGTGGCAAGGTCAATGATGCCGTCCAGGGATGAAGGGAGTTCATACGGGACCAGTCCATCTTTAATGTAGTCTGCCAATCCATGAACAAAGGCATCAATCTGGGCCTGAGAGTTCCACCCACTGCGGCTGGCTTGGGTGCGGAAGTCGATGGAGTAGTCTGCCACTGACCGTCGACCCTGTTGGTGCCTCAGGAGACCTGCCGCTACCCCGGCTCTGTCTGGATTCTGGCCAAACACCTTCCGAAGTTCAGTGGTGAAGGTGAGGAAACTGGAACAGGCAGGAGAGTGACGATCCCACTCAGCAGTTCCCCCAAAGCCTTGCACGCCCCGTCAGATGATTGATGGTAAAGGCTACTTTGGCAGCTTCAGAGGAGAACGTGCGAGGCTGGAGAGCGAAGAGCAGGGTGCAGTTTGTAATGAAGGCAGCACAGGTCTCCGGATCTCCATCATAACGTTCAGGAGATCCCACTTGTGGTTCAGGAGTGTCCGGCAGGGCAGGAGGTTGAGTGATCGGCGCAGGATCTGAAGCTGGTGGTGGAGCATGAAGTCGTGAAGCAAGCTCAGTAACTGTCTGGGTGAGGGTATCCACAGCACCCTGAAGGTGGCTGACAGAAGTGGTGATCAACCCTTCCTGATGAGCCAACACTTCTTCAACTCTTTCCAATCTGTCCATTGCCGAGGGTGTGCTACTCGCTGGGTCCATCCTCTGGTCAGACTGTACTGACACGTTTGTATTTAGGACCCAGAAGCAAGTAGTTGGTGATAAACAATGAACAGTCTTTATTGGCAGAAACTTAAAGGCACAGTTCAGAGCAGGGTTTGAATCCGCACACTTAGGAATGAAGGGTGAGTGTCTCTTCAGTAGAGTCACACAGGAGACATTTGGGACAAAGGCTCAGACAGTCTTTGAATGCAGGGAGTTGCGGCTTGAGCGGGGATCGAACCCGCGACCACAGGATCTCTAGACGAGCGTTCTCCTGACTGAGCCACACAGGAGACGTACAGGCAAAGGCTCACGTAGTAGAAGGCCGGCGGGGGTTCAGTAACCAGGCAGACCAGCACGGAGAAGGATTCAGGCGATACTCAGAGTCGAAGACAGGCAGGGATCAGGTACCAGGTAGACCAACACGGATCAGGACAGGCAGAACTCGGCGTCCGAGGCAGAAGCAGGATCGACAGCCGGGGACTCAGGCAGACAGGTGAGTGACGAACAGAAGCTTTAGTCGATACCTTGTAGTCAGGCCGAGGGTCAGGCGTAACAGGCAGAAACTGGGACGAAACTTGTAGGCAACAGGTAAGCAGTCCGAAGACAGGTCTGAAGTTCTCAGCGTGATTGCGAAGACAGTCTGACAATGACTGTGTGTGGAGCTGGGGTTTATATAGGTGGCCTGATGGCAGCAGATGAGGTGCAGGTGTGAGCAGGAGCACAGGTGAGTGGAGTCAGGCTGATTAGGCTGGAGACAGAGGCTGAGGCTGAGACTGAGGCTAAGACTGTGACAGATACGTAGAATACTTGTTTATTGACTGATAAGAATACTGATAAGAATAAATAAAGCTGATTGGATTGGATAAGAATACACAAAGGACATCACTTTACTTCAATGAAATTGTGAAGCACACTTGTTTTAATGTCCTGACAGGGAAAATAACTGTGACAGTTAATAAACTGTTTCAAGTTCAATCTAGCATTAAAAACAATATCCCTTTCAAGCATTGTTGTGTCTTTGTGACGAGGGCACAATCCTTTCAGTGGCTAATCCATCAGCGCAGTATTGTTTCAGGGCAGTGACATCAAACGCTGAAGAATTAACAAAGGCCTTCAGTTTCTGATTTCAAGGTCAGAGCCAGCCAACAAATCCCAGATTTATCTTCAAACCAAAGTTTTTGTCCTAAGTCTAAGTCATCTGTTTCTTTTAGGGATACAGTAAAGTACAACATGAAACAATTTGTTAGAAAATCAAGATGGACTGTATTACAACCTTCAGTTCAAGCTAACACCAAGCAGTGTAGCAGCTCCTCAGCTACAGGTGACAGTCATACTTTTTTGTTTATCATCCATCTGTCAATGCTGGAGCTTAGTAATGACTTCCAATCATATATGTTAACATTTTTGAAGGACATGAAACTGAACCTTTGACAATCATAAAATGTACACATGAGACCAGCCAATGTGACCCGCTCAGGCTTAACTGGGTCATCCTGTTTTTACTATCCTCACAATTTACCATCGCCATCAACAACTCACCATTTTAGGAAAGCATGATTGTATCTGCCATTGTAGAGAGTATTTAATCATTTTCTTCATGGTGCCATTAAGTACTTTTACTTACTTAATTTTTAAATTATTCATTCTTTAAGACTGTTGCATTTATTCAACAGTATAAAAAGAAAACATGATATATGTAAAAAAAAAAAAAAATGCATCTCACTGGTTAAAATGTGCACAAAGCAGTTACAAGTGGCTCCTCCTTAAATAAAAACACTTATGTAGAATTCACATTAATACACCCCGAATTACAGTACTTTGAAACTAATTAAAGTATTTGTTTTGGAAATACCTAATTATAATTTGAAGAAGTTAATAAATTGAAGACTTTGCCTTATAAGATAATATTTTTATGCAGTAATAATGCTACTTACAAATTTTTCAAGCAATAACTTGTGTACCTCTTTAACATCTGTTCATGTAGCTAATGCAGAAATCATTCCAGTAGATGGACTCTAAAATACCTAGAGGATGGTTCAAAGACTGTTTGGGTTTTTACTTACATTTAAAGGAGAAACAGAATAACTTTTGTATAAGCATAAATAAGGATTAGAAAAGGCCATAATCATTTTTTTTACACTTGCTTTGTGTGCAAGCAAGGAGATAAAATTCAAACCAGAGCACTTCACACAAGCCGGATATGTGTTAACCACCACTCAGACAGTCTCCACACACGTCAGCTTGACTACAAAGCATTAAAAAAGTCAGACATTCTCCTCTTCAGCCTCCACAGGGTGATCAAGAAGCTGGTCATGCTGCTTTATGACTGCCACATGTGCCAAACCCTTGTTAGAAACAGTCTGCTACTAAGGAGTAGCCTTTGCTTTCTCACATTCACAGACAAAGACAGATTCATATGTTAATGAGCAAGATGAAAAATAATTACTCACATCACTCCAAATTTAAAGGAGACATACAGTCATAAAACTGGTACCTAAATAATCCAACCAACACTCCTGTTTCTCTTAAAGCAATCCTTCAAACCTGCAACCATTACACTCCTCTTTCTTTTTACCATCATTATGCACACTACCTGTGCTTTGAGAGCTGTCATACCTGGTAGCATTTTCCAATTCGGAGCCAGGCTTCTAGAAAGCTTCTGCACGGCACCAGCCTATTATTGTACCACCTCCTCAAGGTCTGATGCGCCAGGCTCCAGATGAGCTGACTGCCTGATGCCACCAGGTCCTCCATACCTCGAATGATTTGCACAGCCATCATTAGGTGCCTTTTCTTGCTGTCAGTCAAGCTCTGCCCCTAATGCTGATGACGCCTTGCTTGTTTTAGTGCCAGGAGAAAAGATGGTCTGCAGACCACTTAGTTTTCCTTTAAAGCAACAAGCTGTATAAGGAATCCACACGCTACACACATAGGTCACTATGCCTCTACAGCTGATGTGATGTCAGTGAGAGTCAGTGCTCTGGAGAGGCTGGAGTGGGGCAGCTTGCCTCAGTCTTGGTCCTGGGCCCCAGTCCAAAACACATGTCTCATTGAGTGCAGGGGGAAGACAAAGCAGAAACACAAGGCCTCTGCCTCAGGAACTCACTGTCCCCTCAAAATAAAATCACTTAAACAAAATAACAGCACACATGAAAACAAAATCTGAACAGCCTTTGATGCTCCATTCTCATAAAGATGACCAAATGAAGTTGTTTCTGTATAATTCAGCGTCAAAGCAAATAACTTTTCCCTATAAATTTGTACTTAATTTTAGCATGTGTTTCAATTTTATTGCCTTAGTTGGCTGTGGAAATGTCCTGACACTTGTCTGGGAGCTATTTCCTGAACATCCACCCAGTATATCCTGCAGGAGCCCTGCAGGATATACTGGGTGATGTGTAACAGCTCTCTGCTGTGTCTGTGGACATCATGTATTGTTTCACTGAAATGACTGACAAAAAATGTCACAGCCTGCACCATTACCTACAGCAAACAAGAAGGACATGGACTTAAGGTTTCAGACAATTCACAATTTTCCTGTGATAATTCTAAAAAAAAAAAAAGTAAAAAAAAAAAAGATTCAAGAAGTTTTAATACCTAGGATTCATGGGCTAAAGAAATGAGCAACAGAAATAATTCTTACAAGGTTACAACATACATCAAACCACGTGCTTGTATAGTTTTTTATTCTCAAAATATTGATAGCAGAAGCTTAAAATGTTTTCTTTGAAACTCAAAGAACCTGAACACTAAAAGTCCCTTAAATGTGAAGCTAAACAATGAAAAGTTTGAACATTTAACATACCCTGTTTATCAGATGGGTCAGCTGAATTGACACAACAGTGTAATGTCATTTTGTACACAATCACTGCTGCCACAGTGTCTCTGTATCCATGGCTGATGTCTCTGTCCTGGCACCATGGCAGTAACACCATGACCTCACACCACAGACTGTCACCCTCCCTGATGCAACTATCAAATCACTCCATTTCCCTAAGCAGGTCATGTGCTGCACACAGCACTAGGAGCGCTTAAGGGCTCTTTCTTTCCAGGCTATTGTGATACCCTAAACCTCCCAACCCAGCCCTCTGGTGGAATACAATCAATTGTTGTGCAAATGTAGCAGTGTTGTGACCAAGACTTCCAGGCTGTAGTATGTGTCACAGCCAGCAGGTGGAGAAATTGAGTTACACACAATCCCTACATGTGCCAACTACTCTAAACTGCAAGTTATTAAGCTTGTCTGAAGGGTTTCTCTATTGTCTTCAACCAGTGGCCAAATTGTGGCCCCAGCAACTGGGCCTTCAGTTGGACCATGGGACCACACGTGGCAATAAACAATCAAACATAGAAATAAAAACAATAGCCAGAATCATGTGACATGGAAGTTCAGTATATTGATAGTTTTGTGGGATTACAAATTTATCATGTGCATGAACACTGCAATACCTAACACAACTTCAAACAATTAAAAAATCAAGATATAAAATTGAAAAAATCAACTTGAAATCAATCACTATGCTCACAATGGGCCTCATTCACCAACAGTGTGTACGCACAAATTTGTGCTTAAATCATACATACCTTTAGTGATATACAGTATACTCCCTCGGTGTCTAAATATGGGAAATAACAGGTACATCCAGAGTAACATACATTTATTTTCTCTCTTTTTTAAATAGTGATTTCTGTGATTGTTTATTGCATTAAAATGTGCCTGACACTTTGGAAACCTGCCTCTGAGGCGTGCACTCATGTGCGCTTGTCACTAAGTTACAGCTGTGGAGGGTGCACTCCGCCCTGCGCCGAGGTTAGACCAGGTTGGAGCTGGCGTGCTTTCAGCGCAATTTCAAGCTTTTCTTGAAAAGACAGCCTTGAAAACGGAGTTTCAAGTAATCCAGCAACCACACAGTCTTATCCGTTACTTTCCGCCATTTCTCTTCACGTTCTGCCAACTAGATCTTCTCTTTTCTACTCACTCACTCACAACTACAGTTAGGCACTTATCCATTAAGTATTCACAAATCCCCGGAAGATGACAGGAAATGATCCCGCCCACAACTTAACAAAACATGATTGGCTAAGACAGCTGTCATTGTCAAATTGTGTCCACATTCGCTTGAGTTACACAGGAATTCGTTGAAGTTACTGAAGGCCCTGCCTGCCAGAATGTGTTGCTGATCTACCCAGATACCATCAAAAGGAAAATTGTGATTGGTCCATTTTCCATTTAGTTATATTAACCCATTGTTTGCCAGGACAAGTTTATAAAAATAATATAAAACTCAGTGCTATGATTTCAGTGAGTAAAATAAATAAATAAAAACTTAATCTGTTGAGAATATAACAAAGGTATAAATATAAAGATTTGGACATCCCTGCGCCAAAATCATCCTTACTTTGTACAGTAGGAAGTAGACAATTGTCTGAAAGGGGGAGGCCAATGAGTGAACACAACAGAGGCAGAGATGCAGGGCCATGAAACAGCTGTCAAGCACAAGGGCCTACAGCTGACAGGCTTTGCCACATACTGAGACTGCAGCTGACAGGATGAATAGAGCACATACTGTGCAGTGTGTCTGACACACTGCATAATGCACGCACACATGAAGGACTTTTCAGCTCACTTATAATTTTCTTTACCTGCATTCTTTCCTACTCAATGGGCGAATGATTGTCATACATTAAACATGAATAGTTTAAGTTCATAAAACATGAAAGAGGGCTATATCTGACCAAAGCTTTCTCCATTTCGTGTTTTATCCTCTGAGCGTCACACATGCCCTTTACATGCCCTATGTACATATATTATTTTGAATCAATAAACTACCAGTAAGTGAGTTGCCACGATTAATAATCACAAAAGAAGTTTTCACTTCAAACATATTTCAAGACAAAGAAGCTTTGTGCATGTGTTCAAGTGGCAAAGTGAAGTCCAGCATTATGTGACCTAGCAGGAGGTTGAAAATGAAAAAAAGCTAAGCAATGAGGCAAGGACCCAAGAGCTCCAGGCTTTCCCTGTCCACCTATCAGCTTGTCTGCTGTGTCTGGGGATTTGGGGCCAGCTTCTCTGCTGTGTGGGATGGCGCCTCCAGGGGATCACTGGAGGCCACGGGCCCTGATAAACCAAGTGTCTGCATACAACAGATGTTAAGAAGGAAGAGGTCAGGGGGAAGCGGTGTGGGGCAGCAGAGTTTGAGTTGTCAGTAAGCAGCCCAGTCTCTGCTGCGACAAATTGCTGCCCTGGGGGACTGTGAAGCCCAGATTTGCTCAGACATTTCTAAAAGAAGCGTTAAGAGCCTGTGTCATTAGCTTTCAATATCACGGACAAGTAATGAAAATATGAAAGCCCACAGGCTGACATGTCCATAGGCATCTGTTTGAAACAAAGTGAGTGTTATAAAAACATGGCAAGCAGGGTTTCATAAATATCATGAAAGTATATTTCTACAATAAATTTTACTGAAATAGTGCTTTTCTGACCATTCAGAGTATTTTTTTATTTCTATGTAACAGAAGACTTCAAAGTAATGGCACGCTCTCATATATGTCGGTAAGTCACAGAGTTCATAAAGATGGGAAAAAAGAAAAGACTAAGGACCCTTATTAAATCAAATCCTCCTAAAGTGTCTCTTAAAGTTATGAATCTCATCTACAAAACTCAGTGGGTTTAGGGGCACTGGTAAGTTTTGGCCCTCCTCGTCTACAGAAGCTATACAGTCTAGCAGCAGTGGCTTTAAATGACTCCCAACATCCCCACCCTTTCCTGTCTGTCAGTTTTAAATTCACACTACCCACATTTTCTGTACTTCTGCAGGATTACTACCTAATAAGCCAAGAATTCAGAAAATAACAATGGCTTTGGTTAGTCTACAGTTGATGTCTCACAGGAAAACAGGAAATGTTTGCCAAATATGGGGACAAAATGTCCTTTACTTCATGAAAACAAAAGAGAAGAAGAACTACTGGGTTCTTAATCATAAGAAAAAGAAAACTATCCCTGTCCTTCAAAAACACTTTGAGGGAA
The DNA here is from genome assembly GCF_033239565.1 of Halichoeres trimaculatus. Taxonomy (NCBI): domain Eukaryota; kingdom Metazoa; phylum Chordata; class Actinopteri; order Labriformes; family Labridae; genus Halichoeres; species Halichoeres trimaculatus. The sequence goes on along the minus strand of NW_027437179.1, from coordinate 15,244,737 downwards.
ACAGTAGTTCTGGCGTTGAATTAATGAGAGCCACAAGGAAAAATAGCCTTCTAAAAGCTGTTACTGCTGTTTCTACTCTGGTTGGGATTACAGTCATCAGCAATGAACTACTGCCGGTTAACATCATGCCACATTTTGTTGGTGTTGTGATTTTGATAAAGACTTCAGCACAATAGTTATGTTGATATTTGTGTGACCGCAAGGCTAGGGATGGGTACCTTTCACTTTTGAAATGATGCAGTACCAAAGCCCAGTGCCTGGCAATTGGTATTGGTACTTAACGGTCCCAATTTTCGGTACTTTTGTGTGTGTTAATATGGTAATCAATGTTAATTTGTTTAATAACAAAATCTCAAAGTTTTTCTAATTTAACATATTTATTTCTCTATAAATAAACTTGCAATGCTGTGTTCATTTCCAGTCACAATGATGCTTTTGGGTATCAAAACATTTGATTTTACATGAATTGGTGCCCGGTTCTACGGATGGAATTTGGTTGGTACCTATGACAGTACCTAATTTGGTACCCATCACTACTCAAGATTTAGCAACTTTGGACCCATTTGCACCATTTCCAGCTCCACTGCCATGGATTGTGAAAATGACCAATTTTGTCAACAAGCAGATGTGAAAGGTGATTTTTTTGATATGACACATAATGTGACTGTCCCTAGCACTGCTATAAAACAATTAAATCAATTAACTTTCTGTTATGACCCCCCCCCCCAAAATAAATAAATAAATAAATAAATAAATAAATAATAATAATAAAAATTTAATAAAATAAAATAAATATATAAATACATAAATAAATAAAAATGTAAAGAGATGTAATGTAAACTGGTAGACTGGTTCCATAATCTGATCAAACTTTACACCCTGGTAAATCACTGCTACTCATGGCATGTTATAAATGAGGTCTAATAGCAGCAGTATTGAAAGTCTTATTCACTCTTTGTCCAGATCACTCTTGAACAGTAACCAGAAGCACTCTATAAGTTCTTTGTGGGCATATTTGGTGTAATCAGACTTTATTCTGGTATTTCTCATCCATAGACCAACTGGTTGGTATGATAATCTACATACAGTTCAAGGAATATGCCATACAAAAACATTAAAGAGGAAAAACATTACATCCAGTTGGTGAGTTTGAGATTCATTTAAGGAAGACTGGGAAAAAAATAGAAAAATTAAAGGCAATCCGGATGGTTAAAAAAACTGCATGAATCTTGGACTATAATTTTTTAACAGCCATAGTAATTTGTAACATAGAGGGGCAATCCATTATGTTTGCATGCCAGTAGAACACGATTACACACACAACAAGATGTTACGTAATTTTCAATGGATCTTCTTTCCAATGAGTTTACCTGCTGTCACATAAATATTTTATAACCTGTCTGTTTTTTTTAACTCTATGCCATTGTTCCATTCAACTGTAAACTTCCTTCCCCTGAAGATACAGTGTTAATATCTGTGAGGGCCTGACACCTGTTACAACTAAGCTCTGAAGATTGACTCCATATCAACTTTCTTACCAACCCCATACACTACAACTCTAAACACTGTGCTAATTATTTTCACCCCTGGTGTATGAGCAACAAAATAATCCCGGGGCTAGGTTGTTGTCATGAAGTGACACGCTTCTTGTGACAAGTTTAGCTGCATTACATGTATGATGCTGTAACATAAAGTACAGTGCAGCAAGGGAGACATATGTAATACTATCTAAATGTTCAAAAGATGATCGCGAAAAGATCCAAGAAAGACTTGGTGATATATTAAGTTCACATAAATATATATAACTTTAATTTTGTTGCATTACAGTACGTTCCTTTTTTGAAGCAGCTGGTTTGCCTGTTTCTTTTATCACCTTCTGTTCCTCTTCACCCAGCCCCATCTATCTGCCTCCAAGCAAAACTGAAACTATAAACCCCAAGCCAAACCCTGCTAACTCAAAACAACAGTTCCTGTATGCACTGACATCACTGAGATAGATAAAGGAAGAGAGCAATGTTGCATTAGAGGGTTGGTGAAATACAGCCAAATACTGTGAGAAAAAAAATGAAGAAGGACAATTTAACCAGAGCTGTGGTTAAACATGTTACTTAAGGTATGCTACCTGGAGCAGGACAGCTTTGTACAGCCACCAACAACCATCGACCTAGGGTACCAGTTTCCAAGTTGCAATTACTTTACAAGAGAAGCACAGTACTGCCAAAAGCCTACAAGCCTACAGTGGTGACCAAAACTTTTGAGGAAAATTTATGTTTTCACAAAGGTCATTTATCATGGCAGGGAATGAGTTTACACAGTTTGTTGCAAGACCACTCTTCACAAACTAGAGTTACTACAAATTTCCACCAGGGAAACCAAGCCAGCTAAGTTTGTGAAAAACAAAATTTGTGCCATTCGCAAAACTTTTGGCCACAACTGTAAAGCTTTAAAGCTCACAAAAGTGTCTGAAGACAAGAAGTTTCTGTCTCCAAACCAGCAAGTTTTTCTCACTGAGATGCTCCCTCACAAGTTGGAAACCCAGCCCAGCGGCACTGGTTTTATAACAACAAACAACATGAGTAATGCTGTGAGAGAGTTACATCCAAACATGTGGTAAAGGATACAGTGTACTGAAAACAGACATGGTGAATAAATGAATGGACTGATTGATGAAAATATTTAGAGATCATGGGTAAAACTGAGTAAAATATTGTTTACAGAATAAGACATTTAAAGTTATATGTTTGGTGATGACAACAATAACTATTTGTAAGGTTAGGACTAAATGGGGAAATTTTCTTTATAAAAACAATCACGATATAATTATTGGTCCATATTGCCCAGCTCAGCAGTAGATCCAACACATATTTTTTTAATTAAATACCTATCCCTACTTACATTTTCCTACTATGTTGTTGTTTAAAAGGCAAATATTGCCCCACGGTTCTGCAAGCCCCTCTCTGAGCTCATAGCAGCAGCCTGTCTGAAAGACCAAGCGGGATACTCGGTTATGGTTCACAGGGCAGTGATAATAACTTCTCCTCCCCCTCCTACAGGCTCAGATATGGAGGTGACTGCAGCTGGATGATATTGCTCTTCATCACCTGCCCAAGGCTGAGCAGCATCTGGGACCAATACCCACCCACAGAGTAGGTGGGTATTGGTCTAGGTGGGGTTTTGGTTTCCATTATTAGCCCTGTAACACAGAGGCTCACATAACACCATGTTAAAGATGAAACAAGCGGCTCCCATTCAGCCATCATTTCTTTTGTCTACAACACCACACCCACAAAAATCCCCAACTATAAATCCACTGAATAATATACAAGCCAAACAAAAGTGACTTATTAAGTCAAGGCTTGAAAAATGAAAAACCAAGCACAATCCAACAGGAAATGACTGTTGGGGGTTGTCAAACTCAGAGCATCATATATTCACAGAAGTCTCCAGTGTTTCTCCTCACTATGCCTCTATCCCCTCTGGCACAAAACCTTTGAAACACTCACTTGGGGTTTAAAGTGTTGAACACTATCGATCACTGAGGATGTAATGCTGTTGGGTATGTCTGCTGTTTGAGCATGCTTGATTTTTTTTTTTTTTGTACAGACTTAAGACAACACACCTTTCCATTTGCGCCTGAGAGGAAAAGAATAGCAGCTCAGACCCTTTCAGACCCCTCTTTATTTATCTTAGGCGCACTCAGGGTGTACTCAGTCTCTCTGCGACAATTACCATCCAGGTTTCCAAACACTGCGATCTCACAGCTCTCCCAAAGGGTCCATGTGTGTAAGAGTGCACATGATCTGTAAAGTGCTTTAGAGAAAACTAGGAAAAAAATGGAGGGAAATCACAAAGGATGCATGGATGGAAAACAGAGATGTGCATAAGCAGCATGATTACTGGGAGTAACGAGCCCCCATCCCTCCATCTAAAGCCTCATAGGTCAGCTCACAGCAGAACAGAAAGGCTTTGCTTTGTTCTAAATTTTCATTATCTCAGCCTCAATGCAATTTTACCCAAGTCTGCTGAGAGTGTAAGGAGGAGGAGGAAAGGAAAAGGAAAACAAAAACAAAACAAAAGGGCCGGTGGTGGGAAATGTGTGTGAGTGTGTTGCAGTCTTGGCTTCCTCCACTGCCCCAGGTTGTAGTTGAACTCACCAGGAAGCAGGTCACCTACAACATCTACATCACACATCCCCATCTGTGCAGCAGCAAGAATGTCAGTTTAGTATTTCGATTTGCTGTGAAAGGATATACGAGTACTAGTACGAGTATACCGTACATATTGGGATAAAATAATGCATCCTTTCAGAAAGCGCCCCTTCAAACAAAGTCAAAGTGACGTACTCCAATACACCTGTCAAGGAAAAGGCTAGTCATCAAATAATCACTGTTTCAACCCAAGTTAACAAAACAATTTAGAATACAATCATATTTTGCAATGAAAACACACAGTTCACATAGCATTTTTCCAATATGGAAAAAAAAAGTCAAACAGCTTTAGCTCACTTATCTATCTATCTCAAAGTTGTTACAATTTTATGAAACTCCAATGTGTTTTCCCTGATGTTTTTTTGGGAGGAAGTAATTCTCTAAGAGAATCTCTGATTGGTTCTTGTATCTTTTTGGTTAAAGGTCTAGTCAACAGAGAAAATGACCTTGGAAACAACCCCATTCATGCCGGTTTTGGATGAACATTGCTCTTGTTGATTAATATGCTCCATCTCTTTATAAGACAATTCAGACTTCGATCAGTTTCAAAACTAACAGTATGTCACAGCCTGAAGAATTGATGCTAATGCTAATCATAGAAAAGTTTCATAATCCTGTTTCTTTTTCAGAGTGTTTTACATTGCAACAGGATCAATAAAATATGTTGCGTCAGGTTCAGCTTTCATTGACACATGCAGCTTAATCATTAAAGCTTAGATTAACTTGATTATCGATGACATGACATGTAGAGAAAACTGACTGCTCCAAGTATCAAACTAAAAGCTCCAGGTCAGGTTTTGGCACAAGCTTGCCTTTTGGGCTTAGGCATACCTCAAGCGGCAACCTCCAATCTAAAAATATAAGAAAGTACTAAGTTGCCGTTTCTCCAATGTCCCCTTGAGGCTGGCTCTGAAAGTACCAGAAGTCACATACACACTAAGCAAAAAAACTGTACAGGGGGATAATGAAAGATATTAAGATTGTAAGTTCGGCCAATCAGAGCCACAGCTCAGCTCACGTGACTGATGGGCGCCCTATAGCTGTGGATACCCAAAGTCTGGCCTACTTCCAAAAGCAGTTCCAGCCAATTTGCTTCAAAAATCCTTTTTAGAAACAAATGAGTGATGTCAGAGACTACATCCATTTATTGTACAGTCTAAGACACACCTTGATAAAGTAGTTATTGCAAAATAATCATCCCTTTAATTTCCCTCATACTGCTGTTGTTTCCATGCTTAAATAACAATGAACTGTGCACCAAAAAGCTACTGTTTTACCATACAGTCATACCAGCATCTATCCCAGACTGTAGGATTTGCAGTTCTACAAGTTCCCCAAGAAACTGGCTTTTTCCACTTAAATGCTAACCATGGATAGTTTTATGAATCCCACCTTATGTTCTTTTTCTTTAATTATTCACAGGCAGTTGGTTTAAAGCTCTTTATTTTATGGCATCTCTGTCCTCAAACTGGCAAGTGTCAAATCAACAGACAGGGCCTGCTGCTGATAAATCCTGTTCATTTTAGACAAAAGGAAACTAGATCCCAGGAGAAATAAAACTGGTTGAAAAGCCAATCACTATGACTGATCCTAGTGTGTTCTACTGTTTTCCAAGGGACACATACAAAAAACTATCCCTGAATATCATCAGTCCCTGCAGTTAAGCATACCAAGACCCCTCAGACACTTACAAAATTGTAGCTTTATAACATATTTCATGTTTACTTTATGTATGCAAGTAATTAAAAAATGAAACACAAAATAAGAGCAGGGTCTTTTACAGTAATTGTGTTTTGCTCCTGAGACGAAGGGTCGAGCTCTTCATAGTTCTTGTTTCCATTGAACTGTAGACTCCTACTCCAGCTAATGTTCCATAAACATTACGGTCAGTGTATTATAACTAACTTGCTGTTCCTGTAAACAACATTATTGGCACCGTTACCAAAAATCTGTCATCTTTGTTTCTCCAGTCCAATCCAACAACAGCCTCAGCAGATAAGTCAACTTGCTTAATGTTGAAAGTATCTATTTGTGGTGGATACTAAGAAATGGTTGAACGTTACCTTGTCCTGATAATAGGTAAATAATGTAAACAGTTTCACTACTGAGCTAATTTTGTGGCCAGAGTCCTGTTAATGCAACTTTACCCAGAATGCATTACTTTAGACAGAGTGCTAAAAGCATTGAGGACATTTACAGCCAAAAGGGGGGAATTCAGACAGTTGAGAGAAATGTTTTGGACTTAATGGATTCACTGGAAATACCCATCAAACAAACATCAAACAAGCTCCTTCACTCAGACGTCCCCTTTGCAATGGGGGCTATGTGAATTGATTTCCACTGCAAAGCCTGTAGATTAGTGTTGACCCACAAAAACATTAACTAGAAATCTGTCCACCGCCTGACCTCACATACTGCCTCAAGTCACAAGCCTGCTTACATAGAAAGCCAATAATCAACAGCACCCATGTTTTTCACATTCAGTAACAGCTAAGCACTTTCAAATCTGGTGTTTGAGCATATATCCCTTCAACAGTTTCTTGATTTAAAACATTTTCTAAAGTTTCTTCACTCTTAAATCATACTGTTAAAAGTACTACAAGTGTATATACCCAAGAACAGAGTTGAGTTTATAGATTGTTTACTGCATTCATGTGAGATCACATGCATGTAGAGAGTGATAAGGTGCTGTCAGATGATGGCAGATACTTTGGGCAATTATTAATATAGGGCCAGTGTATTCAGTACTTTTAGCACCAACACATTCTGACTGAAGGTAACTGACGACTACTAAAACATGATTGGTTCACAATACTTCCAATACAAAGTAGGCATAAATTGCAACAACCAAAGATCCAATTATCACTGAAGTAAAAGTCACTGATGTGGACACAGTAATGTATTCTCATTATAAAAGAAGCAGCCTTTGTTTACTCAGTCTGAATTAATGTGAAAATCATTTAAATGGCAAATGCTTCTATCATCAGCCTTAAACAAACTGTTTGACAATGTTGGATTGCTGATTTTTACTTCTGTTGCTTTACATTTTCCACCATTTATCACAGATACTGCATTCATCAGATACCTTCTCCAGTCGTCACATAATTTGCTCGTCCTGAAGTGAGCTGTCTCTCTCTCTGTCCCTTCCTGAAACCTCTTTGTAGTTGTAGTGACTCACATGCATGACATGCACTGATGAAAAAAGCAATGAATGAACTGTCATTTCCAATGAAGTTTCAACAGGCCTGATGGGATGACAGCGATAATGACAAAACCATCTTTTCCTCTATGATGCAAACACAAAAAAGTGGGATCCAGCAGAAACAGTAAATATGTTTGTGAAACTATTGGGTTCATATTTTAAAACTGTCCAAACTCTTCATTGATATCTACATAAATCTTGCTTCCACATACAAAACCTTTGTTTTGCACACACATTTTTTTTTCTTTTCAACGTTGGTCATAGTCATATCTTAATCAGTTTTGTAGATCAGGCTCTGTTTACTTATCATGTTATCTCAGCCTGTGAAAACAGCTAAATAATGTCCACTGTGTGATGTGATGGAAAGAGAAAGCTCCAAAGAGGACAAAAAAGAAGAAAGAGACGACAAACCGGTTTGGCAGTAACCCTGTTTTCTAGCAGAAGTGGGAATAGTGTGAACCTGTGTGACAACATCATCAAACAGCTCAGATGACAAAGGCTAATTTCTGGACAGAGACACAGAAAAAAATAGAAGCGTGAGAAAAAAACAAAAAAAGGCTGATGTAGAACTTTTAACACAAAGGTGGGAACACATTAGCTGCTCATTTCACACTTTCCAGGTTGACTGGATGTGCTGTTTCATTGTTTTTACCCCTCAAAGACCAACAAATATGGGTATATGGATAAAGCTGCAGATGGATCCTTGCAGGCAAATCGAACCTGTCCGTGCCAGGCCGTGCTGTCGAATATTCTCTGACGGTTTATAGCTGTACTGAATTGGAAGCACTGACCCCCCAGCAGCTGAATATCCTAGACTGAAGTCAACACAAAGCAGTGCTGCCTGTGCAGTTTGTCTGCATGTGTCAGAAAGAAAGGGGCAGCACATGTTGGCCCCATGAGACATTAATTCAACATAAAACAGGACTTTTAAGTCCTGTGCCTTTGTTTTGATCCACTTGAGTGTCTTATGTTTCCATTTTCCCTTGTACTCATTGTGCTGTGTCAGAACTAATGCTTACCAACTGCCTTAAATATTCAGAAACACATTTGTTGAGCATAATGCATATTTTCTGAAGCGCTGTGTGAAATTACACATATTGTTCCTAACTAACCCAAGCGCTAAGCCTGTTTTTATGGTTTACTGTGACAAAAAAAAAAACCCATACAGGATATCATATGCCTTCCATGCTGGCCTGCCCATTGTTTGTTTTGTGCAGGAAACAGGATATTCGCACAGAGGAAAGCAGACCAGCTGACCACAGTCTGGAGACAGTAAAAAAAAAGGGTTGGAGATTTATTTAACAAAACACAAAACAAAGAACTGTTTAACTCTACCTTCAATGCAAAGTGTTCCCAGGAATTAAAATGGTGCCCACAATTACCTCTCATTGTTTTCCTGTTGTACATGTAACAAGTTACTCAGCAGTGTATTACTTTTATTTCAATTTCAACTGCGCCAACACCAATTTTACCAGAGGAAAGACACAGACCTGTAGGCTATGCGAGTTCACAGGTGTGGATGTATTTACACCTAAACAGAGCAGGGCTAAACGTGGTTTGGGTGGATACTGTGAGTATTCAGAGTAAAATAGATTTTTCTAAGAGGAAACAGCGTGTTTGATGCCACATTTAAAGCTTTAGTTAATTGAAACTGATTCTGAAGTCACAGAGCTAAGTTCATGTAACATAAATAATACAGCATATCCATCCGTGCGGCCCCTGCATAAAGCGTGTCACTGGAGGTTACTGTCAAATATCTTTCAAGGGTTGAATGGAAAGCTGTAAAAGTGCTTACTTTAAAGGTATGTGCTTAGAAAAAGAAGTATTTCTTACCTTGTGTCTTCCGCCGTGATCTAATCGCTGTCAGTTATTGTCTTTGCCCCAAGCGTCTCAGCCGGCCGGCAGCGCTCAGCCAAATTAATCTACCTCTTTCTTTTAGAGGAAAACAATGACTGACGACAAATACGAGAGTTCACAGAATGGTGATCAGTGGAGAGAGGTCATGAAACATCAGGCAGTAAAGTCCAGTAATGGATGCGGTTGCCTGTTTGGTAAAATAACCTTACCCCCAACTGTCCACAAAGACAGCCCCATCTATCCACACTCCCCGCCTCCTCCTCTGCTCTACCTTCCACAGATTCAGGATGGGACACAACAATCCTCCTCGTGCACTGCCACAGCGCGCGACTGGTGGGAAATGTAACAGCGCCCTCCTCTGCCTCAACGTGCAATGACAATTAAAAAAGACAAAGTTCTTTTCAAAAGAGCATTGTCCCTCTTACGTTTCCCTTTGTTTGACGTGACGAGGACGAGGTGAGTGTTGAAGGTTCTTATTCTTGACGGGCAACTATATTTAGTGCTACAGTGGAATAGCACAACATTTTTCCAAGCACACAGTTGCTATCAATTATCATTTTGGTTTCTCTCTTATATCTATATAATTACAAAAGAAGGTGGCCAGGAAGTGCAACAAACGACCACATTTTATTTTTAAAGATAACAAAATAAGAAAAAGCAAACACAAACACAAAACAGAAAAAAACAAACAAATAAACAAACTTAAAAATAAAATAAAAAAATAGAAAAAAAAAAGAAGGAGAGAAAATGAGGCCCTTGTGAATGGAATAGCTCAGATGGCTTAGTGGCTCCTATGAGAGGAGGAAATATTAAATAATGAGTCAACTCACCTCAGGAACAGAGCCAGGATTTCAGTTCTGGGTGCACCAGCAAACTTTGTCTGGGCCTTACTTTGCAAAAGTTTGTAGACCATTAACTAAATTAATAAAAATGACTGATAATCTACCACTGTTACTATATGTGGTTTTAAAGCAGATTTTTTTTTGCTGTTTTCACTTTAATTTGCATTTTTTGCATTAAAAGCTGTAAGAGCAAGGACATTAACCATGGTTAAATAGAATGTGAAAAGAAATCTACTGTCTTACCCAAGATAATGTCTGGATCCTGACCATATGAAGATCAATGTTTCATATTTTTATTTTATTTTATTTTTTCCTGCAGGCAAAAAAACATGGCTCATTTTACAAAGACAGAGCATGTAACAGTAACAATAGAAACACAAAGCAACGGAATTTTGCCAATGCTCTTTTTAAACAAGTTGAAAAATATAAAAACAATGAGAGAAGTTTAAGGTGGCCCGGGACCTTTGTACCCCCCCCCTCCCCCCAATGACGCCACCCCTGACTCGCCTGACATGAGATGATGATGAGTCATGATGACGTGATCTGGATGCATGTGTGGCCAGTCACCTGTAACATCAGCCTACATGGTGATAATTGCAGTTCTCTTGAGTGGCTGTGTGTGTGTGTGACTGTGCTTTTGTTTAGGGCAGACAAAGTATTTGCACCAGGGCCTATCACTCTGATGTTACGCTACTGCATAGAGCCCACTGTACATCAGGAGCACTGACATTTTCCAGTGGCCTCAGGATGTGTTTGGCCTGCCATGAGCAGTAAGTGTGAATAGCAGGACTGAATGAAGTCTGTGGATGTACCTGTCATCTTCACTTCAGGCAGAAGTGTTAAAAGCATCACCATGAGACTGGCTGCAGAAGCACCAGAAACCACATACACACACATTCAAAAAGCTGATCTTTGCAGCAAAAACAAACATGTCAACAGTCCGGTTCTAAAACAGTCTCCATTTCAGTGGCTCATTTCTCCAGCAGCTCACTGTTTTAATTTCACATAACTCCTTCTTTTCAGACCTTAAACTTATGAGTTTTGTCTAGATGAAGATAGACTGTCTTGAATGACACAATTGGAAACTCTGCTTAAGAAACAAATGAGTGAACTTGTGGAGACCTTGTCTATGTTTTAAACATTCTTTGATCATCCAATTTTAGTTTATGGTGCTCAGCCACATGCTGTACTGCAAATATGCCACTTTGGCTTTCTTCTCATTGTACATAACAACTGACTAGTGGCTTCTCAGCTGGCATATGATAACATTATTATTATAAGTGTTAAATGAAAGGAGAAAAAAGCAAAGGTGGTGAAAGAAGGAAAAAAACAGAAAATGAAAGACAGCAAACTTCAAACTGTCCGACCTCTGAGAGACAACGACTCTCACACTGAGCCACAGCCGCCCTACTACTTATAGGTGACATGCATACCAGAAAAGGACCAGGTGAGTGTAAATCATGTTTCATTATGAATGAGAGATATACACTCACTGGCCACTTTATTATGTACACCTTTCTAGCTAGGTTGGACCCCCTTATGCCTCCAGAACTGCCTTAACCCTTCGTGGCATAGATTCAACAAGGTACTGGAAACATTCCTCAGAGAGTTTGGTCCATATTGACATCATAGTATTAGTATAGTTGCTGCAGATTTGTCGGCTGAACATCCATGATGAGAATCTCCCGTTCCACCACATCCCAAAGGTGCTCTATTGGATTGAGATCTGTGGACTGTGGAGGACATTTGAGTACAGGGAACTCATTATCATGTTGAAGAAACCAGTCTGAGATGATTCCAGCTTTATGACATGGAGCGTTATCCTGCTGGAAGTAGCCATCAGAAGATGGGTACACTGTGGTCATAAAGGGATGGACATGGTCAGCAACAATACTCAGGTAGGCTGTGGACTTTAAACCATGCCCAGTTGGTACTAAGAGGCCCAAAGTGTGCCAAGAAAATATCCCCCACACCATTACACCACCACCACCAGCCTGAACCGTTGATACAAGGCAGGATGGATCCATGCTTTCATGTTGTTGACGCCAAATTCTGACCCTACCATCCGAATGTCGTAACAGAAATCCAGACTCATCAGACCAGGCAACGTTTTTCCAATCTTCTATTGTCCAATTTTGGTGAGCCTGTGTGAATTGTAGCGTCAGTTTCCTGTTCTTAGCTGACAGGAGGGTCACCCGGTGTGGTCTTCTGCTGCTGTAGCCCATCTGCCTCAAGGTTGGACGTGTTGTGTGTTCAGAGATGCTCTTCTGCAGACCTCGGTTGTAACCAGTGGTTATTTGAGTTGCTGTTGCCTTTCTCTCAACTTGAACCAGTCTGTCCATTCTCCTCTGACCTCTGGCATCAACAAAACATTTTCACCCACAGAACTGCTGCTCACTGGATATTTTCTCTTTTTGGGACCATTCTCTGTAAACCCTAAAAATGGTTGTGCGTGAAAATCCCAGTAGATCAGCAGTTTCTGAAATACTCAGACCAGCCTGTCTGGCACCAACAACCATGCCACGTTCAAAGTCTCTTAAATCACCTTTCTTTCTCATTCTGATGCTTGGTTTGAACTGCATCTGATCGCCTCGATCATGTCTACATGCCTAAATGCATTGAGTTGCTGCCATGTGATTGGCTGAATAGAAATTTGCTTTGACGATCAGTTGGTTAGGTGTGCCTAATAAAGTGGCCGGTGAGTGCATGATAAACATAATAAATAATGGTGTGTTTGAATATCGCTCTCCAGAGGAATTAATTTATAGAAATAATAACTGCAACAAGGCAATCAAGGCACTTTCTCTCCTTGGTTTTCACACTCAACACTTTTAACAGGATCATTTTGAACTGAAGGCAGCTGTTTTTCTTGCGATGAGAAAACAGTGACAAACATCTCATAGAAACATCACACAGAAACAAACAAATACAATTTGCTTGTTTGTTTGTTTCTTTGTGATGTTTAGTTCTCTCCTGCATCACACATCTATTTATAAATAGATGGCTAAAGCAGGAGAGAACAATAAAAAAAATTATAACAGGATTCTTCTTCATGATTGTGTGAAGCTTAACTGTGTTACACGCAAAATACTTTCTTTGAAATCTAAATGAGTCACCCTTGAGACAGCTCCCATCCCCCTTCCCCATTTTAATGACTTCAAGCTAGTGATTAGTCTAACCCTGGGTGCCATGTGTGCCCAGAGCCCCCCTTTCCCCTTACACAGACACACGCACACTAATTCTCTGCTTGGCCTCGCTTCTGTTTAGATCAGCACACTCTCTATTGTTCTAATGACACTTCATAAAAAAGCTCTAAAAACACTGAATTTGAAGCCGAGTTTTAAAGTTCAGGGGGGTTGTGTCACTGGTGGAAAAAATGTTACATGGAGAGGTCTGCCCGCCTGAGAGCAGCCCCCGACTCCTATACTGTCCCTCAGTTAGACATGGTCTTTTGTCAATGTGCATTCTGTCTTGTGAGTCTTTCGTTGGAGCTTGTCCCCACCCCCCTTCAGGATAGATTAACTATGGCCCCCCTGCTATCCGCCTTGACCTTGATGGACTGGTAATGCCATGCTCTTTTGTGCCCTGACAGACATTCACTTCATGCTTCTCTTTAAATTTAACTGTATGCATTAGTGAGTAGCTTGAGATAAAGAAAAGATGGCTGACAAGAAGTCATTATTAACAAAAAGTGAGCACTGACCCCTCCTACCCCTGTCACCCTCCTATTAGACATCTAAACAGGTCATCTGTTGTGTTGTGTTGTTCTCCTTGTGCCACTATGCTCTTCATTCTTCATGATAGCCTGGTCATAGTAGCATGTCTAAAATATCCTCTGGGTCAGGGTGAATAAATGAAGTAGGTCTTTAGTACTCTCCAACATCTTGATGTAAAAACTATGATCATGATCTTTAAAAGTAGAGGTAGACATCTGCACGCACATCAGCTACCGTGAATCTGGGTCACTGCTGCAGCAGTCACTGAAGGTCAAAATATTGTTTAAAACTTTTGTTTCAATATGAATGATTAGTAGGGGCACTTCACATTTTTGGTTGTCACATATCCCTATACTAAAGCACATTTAAGCAAAAGACCTAGCACAGTTGTCTGCAACTTTCCCAGACAGTTGTTGTGTTGTGTTACTCGAATAAATGATAATGAAAAATGTGTTAAAAAAAGTACTAATAATGAAAATACTGATAATTTATTTATGTTATTCTGGAAACAGCTAAATCTGAAACACTAGAAAAATTCTGTACTTCTAAACAGGTTAAAAAGACAGCAGGCTAGCTTTTTGCATTTATCATTATTCTCTTCCCTTATTTCCCCCTTTTTTGAAGAAACAATCAAACAATCAAAAATAAATAAATAAATAAGTAAATAGATAAATAAAAATCAATCAATCAATCAATCAATCAATCAATCAATCAATCAATCAATCAATCAATCAATAAATAAATGTGCACAGTTTCTCTGCTAATTTTAGTGTGTGTTTTGGCAATGGAAAAAAAAGAAACATTTCTTATGTCAATTAATGTTCCCTCACTCATCTAATCTTAGATAATCTATAAGCAAAGAAATAAAATAAAAAATAAAAATAAAAAAAATAAAGGAGGCGTAAAGTAAAGGAAAAAAATATAGAAAAAGCAAGCAGAAAAAAGGGGTTCTGTTATTTCCAAAGCTGGTCCTTGTCACTGTATCAGACCTAGCTGTTAAAGTGGGCCTTAGGTCTGTGTCCTCCAGTGTCCTGAGTCTTCTCATGTTTTTGTCTAATTACCTCATTATGCAATGAGATCTTACAGCCTGACTAGAAGACGCCAGCAAAATATGGTGTCTATTTTTATTTAACTCAGTCCAGTGACTTTTTAAATGCTTACGCAAATACAGTCTGTGATCACACTGTGAAAACCAAAACCTTTTTATGTCATGAAATTATAAACTAAAACTACAGTAAACAGATCCTGGAGGCTGAGTCAGGACACATGGCCTGGATGTTATGTTCAACTTATTGTTCGACCTTGATGTTCTGTTTCTCTCACCAGGGCATTGAAGCAGCTCACGTTAAAATGGTTTTAAAAGCTGTAAGAGTGCCACCAAGTGGAGAAAACTGAATGTGCATCTGGGACTGCAGAGTGGAGAGCTTTTGCTCATCACTCAAACCCTCCACTGAGGTTTATTTACTTTTTTTTTATTATTATTATTCAGATTATCCTTTATTTGACTCCTTCAAAACATACTGATTCAGGAAATTAAGGAACAAACACCCATCTTATACATTCTGAACATGGGTGAAAGGACAAAGAGGAAGTGCCTTTTTGGCTCTCATATTATTATCCAAGAAGCTTCTTCTGAAAAACAGTGCGATGAAGAAAAACAAACTAAACTTAACACAAAAAAAAAAAAAGAAAAAAGTTTACATTTGTATTTGACGCCCTCCTGCAAACAACTATGGTTTTGGAAAAGCAAAGTGAAAATCAGTCCTAGAAAATTACAGCAACTGAACTCAAAGCTAAATTTATATCTCTTAGTGGCTGAGTATTTTTTTGTTGTTGTTTGTATCACCCTGAGCAGGCAGCGAAATAAAGCCTTTAAAAGGTCCACAATGTTCAAGAAGCTCCTTAGAATTCCTGGCTTTGACTTTTTTGGAACAGGACTTTTCATTTTAATCATAACCATCACTTACTTTTCATTTTTGTCACTTTTAATGATTGTTTCAGCCCGCCATCATAACAGTAAACATTTTCTCAGGGAAACTAGGATGAGGGGAAACATTAAGAATGGAACAAAACAGTCCAGTGTCACTGAATGTATATACAGCAAGGTTCTTCAGGGAGACAGAGTTTTTCAACATCCACCCATCTGTTATCTTTAACGCTTGTTCTTCTCAGGGTCACGGGGGTTAGGGCCTCTCACATCTGCTGTATGGTGAAAAGTAGGGAATAGGTTGCCAGCTTATCACAGGAATATTTTTGAACATGACAAGAAAGGAAATCAACACCTTATCTTTTTATGTCACAACACTCAGTACGCCTTGAGTAAGACAAAAACAACCTTTGGCACAGAAACGGATCAGCATCTCACACTGTGGAGTAGGGTGTTGCAAATTCAATACATTTGCAAACTGTGACCAACAAGTGTTTTTTGAATGGTTTGATTTTCACCAGTGGATAAAAATTGTGCAATGTTTAAAACTGAGCTCTAATGTGGTGCCCTATTTCTGCACTTACACTTCCTTTTTTGAGTGAATGAGTGTGTTTATACTGACAGTATAGAAAAACTTAGTGCCCTTTAAATTTTCAGCTGGCGCACTCAAAATGGTCTTAAAGTAGAGTGAGGAACACTGGACACTTCTCACACTTAATGATCACCATATTGGCTACGTAGAGGGAAAGAATAGGAATCAAACAATAGTTGATGGTTGTAATCAGTGAAAAGCAGAAAAAACACCTGTGAATGGTTTTGAGTTGTGGTCATAGTTTCTGGTAAGTAAAGTGAAGTGAAGTGAAGCCGCAGTGTTTGATTTGGGACAACAGTTTACTGACAAAAGTACAATATGAGACACAGCATCAGAGACTAACTCTTATCACAGTGGTTGAACAGGTAAATATATTGAGCAGTATTAGGTATTGTGTTAGAAAGTACAATCTCTCTGAGAGTGATTCAACCCAAACATCAATCAACATATGTGAAGGATTACACAATGCATTTTTGAACTGATATGTAAATGGTATAAAAGTGTATTGCTGCCATGCCAGAAAAAAAACAAAAATAAATATATCAGTATTACTTTATAACATGATGCTGAATTATGATGTTATCACGTGATAGTTTTTGGTGTCACGTCATTTGTTGAAGGACTGGGGTCCTAACATTTAGGACATGCGGCTTAAGTTGGACTTGTGCACTGATGACTCGGACTGCAGCTACAGATGCATTAGGAATTAAGGGAATCAGGCTTATTTATAAATGAATGCTTTGTTTATTTTTATTATTTATTCTGGTATAAAGTCCTGGTAACAGGTCAGCTGTCAGGCCACAGCTGGCATAAGTGTTTGTTTACCTGCGTACACATTCATGTTCAACAACAGTGTGTGGCAAGATTTACAGCTAACATTGGAAAATGCAGAACAACATGTTTGCTATGTTAAAAAAAAAAAAAACAGAAACAGAAACAACAACAAAAAAACATCAAGAAGGATGCACACAAAGAAGTGAGTAGATAGTGATGCTAATATTATTTTGACTGATGATAAGATTGTCAGGGCTGCACGGTGGTGCGACGATTAGCGCTGCAGCCTCACAGCAAGAACGTCACAGAGTCAAATCCCCACCTCGGCCGGTGGGCCTTTCTGTGTGGAGTTTGCATGTTCCCTCTGGGTACTTCGGCTTCCTCCCATAGTCAAAAAAACATGCTCACCAGGTTAATTGAGCACTCTAAATTGTCCGTAGGTGTGAGAGTGAATGGTTGTCTGTCTATGTGTCAGCCCTGCAATTGACTGGTGAACAGTCCAGGGTGTACCCCGCCTCTTGCCCAATGACAGCTGGGAGAGGCTCCAGTCACCTGTGACCCTGAACAGGATGAGCAGTATAGAAAATGGATGGATGGATAATGTCATAGTTAGCTGCTAAATAACAAGAATATGAGCCTCTTAAGTTCCTTAAACAATAGTTACAAAATGTTTGGTCAAACTGTGGTATGTTTTTAACTTCACAAACTTGCTCCGTTGAAGAGATAAGTTAAGTAACGTTACATGAACAAATTGTGACTGCAGGTCAGGCTGTTCTGCATAAAAAGAATATTCTCACAATTAGGATAAAGTGTGCCTAAATTAAGCACTTATTGTTTGTATTATACTCACAGTCTATGAAATCAAGCCAAGGTTTCTTGAAGAGACTTTTTACTTTACTGTCACACTATAAAATTCAGAGCCTGTGTGCATGTTGAGGTATAAGTGATGAAAACGAGCTGTGTGTACTAATGGTGAAAATAAAAATAAAAAAATGAGTAGCGATATGCATGTGCCAGGTAAATGCTTGAACAGAGCATCACATTAGTGGTACATAGAACACTCTACCATTACAGTTGCTAACAGCAGGATAACTTGTTCAATATTTAGGGGTAAATAATCCTTTGGAAAAGTATGGCTATGAGGAGCTGTATAGCACATTAAGATTTAGTATACGCGACACCAATGAGATAAGGGGGGCAATCTAAGTCTAAAACTGGCAAGGCTCATTGCCTTCAGTTTTGCAAGTTCTTCACTTTTATGCGTCAGGGTCCTTCCAAGGTGTGTGTGGTGAAATGTTGGGGTTCATTAGACAACTGGTTGTAAAGATATTCATCCAGTACTGCACTCTAAAACATTGCAGCCTTGTTTAGTTAAGTCCACTTGATACCTCTATTTCACACAAAGACCTTTTACAAGTTTCAGATTTTAGACTCAACTTTACAAGTTTTACAAAGTTAAACTTACATTTATTCATTGTTTTGATTATTTGAGAATTTTGTCAGATTTTTATTTGTTGATTTAACTTGGGTTTGTAAGTCATATTTTAAAAAAAGAGAGAGGAAAGGGAGGGAAAGTTAAAACTTACAGTTTCTCATTAAGTTGACTACTTTTTGACTGACTGAACTTGAGTTTGTAAGTCATCAGTTGGGGGCAAAAAGGAGGAAAAAGTCTTAACCGTTACTTTTGGTGGCATTTTATTTAAAATGTCTTAACCAAGGCTCCGTTTAATAGAAACTCATGTCTTAAAGTCGCAAAGATGTTTCCTTTAGTTGCGTTTTCAAATTCTTCTGCGTCGTACGAGACGAGTTAATCCGCTGTAGTGTGCTTGCCGGTTCAGTAGATGGCGGTGTAGGTCTGCAGAGAGGCAGCGCTGCTACAATAAAGCACGAAGAAGAAAAACCTTCACAAACAACAATGGCGAATAGATGGACAGAGACGCAGGAGTTTCTTTTCTGGACAACATATCAGTTCGGACATTAAATCTGTCTGGATAATTTTGACTGGATAACAAACCGAGCAACGGCATGAGGCTCACACGTTACTCTGCAGACGGAGCAGCCTTCATGTAAAAGAGCACTGCGCATGCGGTGACGTCAGCGTTGGGACGCTCTGATACCGGTGTACATGGAGCTGCATGGAGAGCGGATTTAAACTTACTGACTCAAAAGTTTCCGTTTTCGGGCAAAACGTAACGCGAAGGCAAGGTTGAAGCATGGAAGTAATCATTTAAACACTGCAGACAGGTCACACGTCGAAAGCCATTGCTGTTAACAAGAGAGGACTACTTCCACCGTCGGAACGAGACTGTTTCGCTGTCAACGTCCTGTCAAGGCAGGCGGAGCAATACAACACTGACTTGACTGCACTCGACACCGAAGAAGGCGGCCAGGCGGACTGAACAGAAAAAGGTGAGTTCAGAAATGTCTAATTAACTATTTTATCGTTAACCGTGGATGTGGTAATATAAAGACATTGACTATGTAAGCTGTGATTTTTAATAGCTTGAAAAAGCTAAATTCGTAGCATTGGCATTTATAAACTAACAATAACATCCCCTGCACCACTACAGTGGGCACATTAAAT
The DNA here is from genome assembly GCF_033239565.1 of Halichoeres trimaculatus. Lineage (NCBI taxonomy): Eukaryota > Metazoa > Chordata > Actinopteri > Labriformes > Labridae > Halichoeres > Halichoeres trimaculatus. Next base: position 15,225,035 of record NW_027437179.1, on the reverse strand, counting down.
CGGCCACAATTCTGTTATAACGTTTAAATGGTAAATATCTAACCGACTGGTGTATTATTTGAATGTAACCGTAATATTCGTTGTTTATTTCATGAGCCACTGAGGGTTTTTCACCGAGTTTCCCACCCTTCAAGCCGAAAATAAGTTAGCTAGTAAGCTAATGTTAGCCAATTTGTGTCCAAGCATAACGGCGGCGGTGACATCCCGCCTTTCCGAATGATTAGCAATGGCGAGGTTTCTCTTTGTAAAACAAAAAAAGTCCCTGCAATTCCGAAAAGCACGGTGGTCGGCGGTTTGCATATTCAAAACACTTTGCATAAGAAAAAATAATGAAAAGTGAAAGGCTATTGGGAAACTCTCCACCTCGAGGTGCTTTAGACCGATGCAAAGGAATAAACGTCTTGAAGTGAAACGGGAGGGCTTCAGCTCGCGCGCGATTCTATCCCTGGCTGCATACGCAGGGTGTTGTCAGTAAAGATGTGAAAATGTTCTCCGTGCTCTTTAATCTGCTGACTCTGATAAAGACCACGTTTTGTAAACAGATGTAAGCGTGCTGAAGCCTGGTTCATGTTGTACAGTGCGACCGCTGCCATACTGTCCTAGGGTAAGCCGGGGGGGGGGGGGCAGAGGGGCAGCGGGCACGGATAGCCAACTTTTCTTCATCTCTTCTGCTTTTTTTTTAAACGTGTGTTGCAAAATTACTATATCCCTGTTTGCAAGTGCAACCATTGTCACATTTTGGAAACTTAAACATTTGAAGAGTTTAGGAACTAGCTTTAAAAGTGCTTTGGTTTCATTTTTTTGAATATGCAGTTCATTTTTGATTTTTTTCTGTTCACAGAAGTCACCAAGGGTGTACAGTTCATGAAGTGGAAATGTAAGTTTTGTGAGTTCTCCTCCAATGGACAAGGAAGAATACTGCAGCATTACAAAGAGCGTCACGGACATTATTGGAGGTGTTCTGGCCTTACCTGTATTTATGAAGACTGTCTGAACACATTTCAAACCCAAGCTGAACTCAAAAACCATTTGAAAGAACATGTACAAAAACATCACAAAATTGTGACCAAGGTATGCTGTGATTTGTGTACATTCTTCGAGCCTAGTAACATTAACAAGTACTTTTCTCATCTCAAGATTCATTTGAGGAACAAGGAAACAGTTAAATGTCCATTTGCAGATTGCCCTTTCAAGTCCAGTGTACTGTCAACATTTACTGCTCATAGAAGCCGCTATCACAGGCTTTCCACCCTTGATAATTTTAGAGCAGAGCTTGTTGGACACCATATACTTAAAAATACAGTTCTAGAAGAGGGATTTCTATATGATACTGAGGCATCAGCTTCACATGATTCAATAGCTGAGCCTGAACATGAGCCTGACCATGGCATTGAAAATGGTGAGGCAATTAAACGTCAGTTGGCGTCTTTATTTCTTCGTATGCAAACAGTCCTACATGTTTCAAATTCTGCACTGCAGGAAGTAATTGATGAGTTATTTGACATTGGAGACTTTGCTTATAAAAATATCAAGAATATTATAGAGAATGTTTTGAAGGAAAATAATTGTGCAGCTGATGCCTCTGTTGTAACATCATTGTCTGATGAATTTCAGTCTTTGAACCCACTCAAATTTCTGTCAAGGGCAGGGTGTTTGGGCACAGAGCGTAAAAGGCAGTCATTTTACAGAAAGAACTTTACTGTTGTTGAACCGGTTGAGTATGTGCTAAATGCTGAAGAAAAAAATCATTCATTTGTGTATGTCCCTATTTTAGATTTGTTAAGTAAGTTGTTGGAAAGGAGTGAGATTCTTGAAACATTACAGAGAGTCGAACAGGAAGGTCATTATCGTTCATTTCAAGATAGCGAACACTTTAAAGAAAACAAGCTTCTCTCTGAAGAATCAGGCATAGCTCTTGGCTTATACATTGATGACTTTGAAATTTGTAATCCTTTGGGGACTTCAAAAAAGAAGCACAAAGTCTGTGGTATATATTGGGTGATAGTCAACTTACCCATAAGACTTAGGTCAACATTGTCATCAATTTATCTAGCTGCATTGTGCAAAACTGTTCATGTAAAACAATACGGTTACAGCAAAGTTTTGGAGCCTCTGATTAGAGATCTGCAGCATTTAGAGAAAACGGGTGTATTTGTTAAGAGACTTGGGTCTTATATCAAAGGTACTGTGATATATGTCTCAGCAGATAACTTGGGAGCACACTCCCTAGCAGGTTTCCAAGAGTCTTTTAGTGTTGAGAAATTTTGTAGATTTTGTTTGGCTAGCCTTAAGGATATTCAGCAGCATGATGTAAGAAGTGGGGCATTTATTTTGAGAACACCAGAACTGTTTGATGAAGCCATTAATTTACTTAACACAACTGATGCCTCATGTGTTGATGGCTTGAAGAGAGACTGCCCTTTAAACAGACTTACTCACTTTCATCCCGCAAAAGGGTTTCCACCTGATTTTTTGCATGATGTATTGGAGGGAATTGTACCCGTAGAACTCTGTTTGTGTCTTTCAGATTTGATCGCTAAAAAGTATTTCACATTGAATTACCTTAATGATAGAATAGCATCATTTCCTTTTCAGTTTTCTGACAAAACTAACAGACCTCAGACACTACAAACAAACTTCTCAAAAAAAGGAACTATCGGTGGAAACGGACATGAAAACTGGGCCCTTCTGAGATTTCTTCCACTCTTGGTTGGCCACCATATTCCAGAGAGTGAAAAGACTTGGTCTGTGGTCCTTGAACTGAAAGACATTGTGGAACTGTTATCAAGCCCATCCTTCACAACGGAAACCCTGTGCTACCTTCAAGCCAAAATCTCTGATCACAGACAGTTGCTTTTAGAAGTGTTTCCTGGTACTAAATTACGTCCAAAACATCATTATCTTGAACATTACCCCATTCTTATCAAGAAATTTGGACCATTATTTGAGTTTTGGACCATACGATTCGAGGCCAAGCATTCATTCTTTAAAAAAGTGGTACACAACATCGGCAACTTCAAAAATATTCTTCTAACTTTGGCCACAAGACATCAACTTATGCTCTCATATTATTTGGAGATGCCAACTATTTTCAAGCCAAACATTGAGACTGGACGAGTATCAGTTGTGTCTGTGGGCATCTTAGATGCTGCCATCAGAGAAGCTATATGGAATAAGTTTGAGGGTCTGGACTCTGTTTCACTCACCCCCATTGCCTATGTAAAGGGGACAAAGTACTCTAAAGGAATGGTGCTCTCAGTTGGGCACACATGTGGACTACCTGATTTTGGGCGAGTATTGGAGATCTGTGTGGTGGATGGCTGCATCTCATTCATTATGGAACTATTCGCAGCAAGCTTCCTGGAGCATCTAAGGTGTTACCAACTTGGCCAAAGGGACCCTGCAGCAACTTTGGTTGTTGATCTCGACGAACTGAATGACTACACCCCCCTTGCTGCATACCCTGTTGAAGGAAAGCTACTCATCACTCCAAGGACATTCATGTTACAGTAAGGTAATGTCAAACTTACACTCATTCTTCAGACCTTGTAACAGGATAGAAACTGTTTGAGCAGTGTAATGACATATACTTAAAAGGTCATATATACATATGCACTTGATGTCTAAAAAACAATTTAATATGTCACTCTCTCCAGCTGAGTCACAAGTTGGGTTCGGGGGACTTGCAAGGTTTTCTTTTTGTCTGTTTTTACAAATTTATAGAGAAAAAGTACGGTGACCCTGAGATCTCACAGCACAATTACGAAAACACATGTAAAAAGACAAAACACAAGTAAATCATGAAAACATCTCTATCAATTTGACAACACATGCAGCATTTAGAAAAACGCGCTGCAAAGAGCACAACAAATGAATTTCCAAAGGACACTTAAGAGTGATACACACGTCCAGACACTAGGGCTGGGGATCAATTCAGGTTTTCTGATGTGAGCTGTCAGTGATGTGTGAGGTTAGTGATGTGTGATGTCAGTGATATGTGACGTGTCTACTGTTACAATTTTTGTCTCCAAATTCCTTTGGATTAAGTGTTTCTACTTTTTTTGAATTGTTTTTCTTGTTTGTGCTCTGTGTTGCAGTTACTGGTGACACATCAGCGATGCTTCTCCGAGTCATTGTGTCACCTCAGGAAATAAGGCGTGTTACCCTACAGGATGTCCCCTTATCTGTAGATGAGCTATGTTCAGTACTTCGCAACACTCTGGGCCTCCGAGGGAACTTCCTTTTGCAGTTTGAAGATCCAGACTTTGGGAATGAGCTCTGCAATTTAACAGACATCAAGGACCTACCAACCGAACGAGCTACACTGAAAGTTCTGTTCACATTCTCTGAACCACTCTCTGATTCGACATTAGATACTGCAAGCCTTAGTTCCCAGAGTCCACGCAGCAGTACTACTGCTAATCCCAGTCCAGGCAGTAGTGGTGATTCAACAGATTGGCCAGATCCATTTGTTATTCCAGGATTCTCCCATGATGTTGAGTTTCAGCTGAGAGCAGCAAATGATGCCTATGCCAATGATGGCACTGTTATGGTTATCTCAAAGAGTGTGAAGAGTGAAATACTAGACAGACTGGCTGATTGCATAACCAAAATCACTCCCTATCCAACTAAAGTCAACCTGGAAAGTGTAGCCAAAGCTCTTGTTGTCAAGCACCCTTGCCTCCGGGAGCCAGGGTCGGGTCAAGGATGGTATTCCTGGAAATTCAGCTTGGTATTCAAGATGGGCAATTATCGCCAGAGGATGATGGCAGCTGGATTTCCTGAAGTTCTTGTAAATAAAAGAAAAAGAGGGCAAGGAAATGCCAAGCCAGTCAAGAAGTCAAAAAAGGGAGAGATCCATTACTTACCACAGCCACCTGAGGGACAAACTGCAGTTAAAACAGAGAAGGATTGCGAGACCATGCTTCTAGAGGTGCAGAAGAGAGATCCAGATCTACAGGTCTTGGATGAATTAATGACTGCAACATTCTCAAAGAGAAGACAAGAGATAATTGGGGATGAACCGCTCATCTCTGCTGTCATGGACAGATGGCCTGCCTTGTTTACTGAGCGACAGGTAACTCTTCACTGAGTACAGCATAGTATTCCTATATTTTATTTGAGAACTGATGAAGTGATAAAGCATGTACTCTTTGTACAAATATTTATTTCTTTGTGTTTCTGTTCATAATGCACTATAGTGCTCTTATTTTTCCCTAACTCGTGCCCTCTTCTCTGTATACTTTTGTTTTCCATTTGCTTCAGGTAATTGCAGAGTTTCGCAGAATAGTGGCCAAAGACCTGCTGGAGTCCTTTCTGGGTGGCCTTGATGCCTTTGTGCCCAGTCTTTTACAACTGTACAGATCAGCTGCTGCATCGGGGAGGAAGCTGGCCCTGAGCAGCATTCTGGATAGCCTTCAAAAAGAGGTAGGTACTGTAAAGATAAATATTTTCAAAGAATACTATGACTAGGATTCTTATGTATTGCATTCATCTTCTTATCCTGGTTTTGTAGGACACAAACCAAAACTAACGAAAAGCTGCCCTACTTGGCCTCCCGTACTACATTTCAGATGATCCCTCCGATGTCATCAGAATGTGTGATGTAAGAGACTGCATTTACATAATACACTCTTGAGATATAGTTTGAATTGCGAGTAAGGCAACATTCTTCATGGTCATGAGAAGAAAAAAACTGACAAAAACAAACATTATCAAATTCTTAAAACATGAACAACACTGTCAGGCAGTATTATGCTTTTGGAAATTTATTGTTGGATCATACAGGTATTGTCAGGACATTTTATCACATTATTGGGTTTATTATTTTTTACTCACTCTTACTACATGTCTCTTACTACAATCTCTTTTATTACATGTTTCATTACATTTGGGGGATTTTTTATAAGGCTCTGGTATCATTGATTGATACCACAACCTTCAGTCCCATTATTTGCTCACTCTGTTCAAAGACATTTATAGTTTTTATCAGAATGACAGTAATGTTTTGAACTGGTTAACTTGACACGTCAGTTAACATGTGCATGTCTTTATATGTCTTAGGTTCATGGGGAAACCCTCGATGTGTTAATGGCAGGGATGGAAGTTGGATTGCTGATCGGACATGAAGGCCCCCTGCAGGATGCATTTCCTTTGGAAGTCTTTAATGTGGCTGTGGTAGTAGAAGAGAAGATCATCCTACACAACATCAGAGATGTGCCCACTGGCTTTGCAATGCTACTGGGCATCATCTACTGCCTTAATCTTGAGTACGCGCGAAATATGAAGTACACCTTTGAGTTCCTTCAGAGGGTCATCATGAGCATTCAACCAGAGCAATGCTCAGCAAAAGTCCATGGACTAAGAAATAAACTGCTTAGGTATCGCAAGTAAAGAAAAAACAGATCTGAAAGTGTTCACTTAACTCAAACTTTTTTTTTTTTGGTGTTCACACTGTAGACTTTTCTCAGTATTGAGGTTTTGATGAGCCTGTTATCCTAGAGTCAGTTTGTATAATGAAGCTCTTTCTCTCTGCATTTTGCCCAACCCATTGTGTGTGCAGTTAACAGTGTTTTTGGGTACACAATATTTAGCATTTTTCTTCATATTCAGGTTTTGATGAACCAGTTATCTGAGTGTCATTGTATAACATCCTCTCTCTCTCTCTCACACTCACTCTCTCTCTCTCACACTCTCTCACTCTCTGCATACTGACCCGTTGTGTGTTCAGTTAACACACGTTATTTTTGGTGTTCATACGTTTGATGAGCCTGTTACCTTCAGTCAGTGTAGAAGATGAAGCTCTTTCTCTCTGCATTTTGCGCCACCCACTGTGTGTGCAGTTAACAGTGTTTTTGGATAGACAATATTTAGCTCTCTCTTATATTTGTTATATTTGTGTTATTGTTTGAGACCCCCCCTTTCTCCTTAACAGCTAGTTGTGCTGCATGTTAATGTACAAGAACCCAATGTTTGAGCTCCAGACACTTATTCAAGTAAATGTGGATTTTGGACAAGTGAGAATTCTGTGTTTTATTTCACTTACTATTAGTCAAGGCAGATTTTAAATCTAAGTCCTTTTAACTTGAAATAGTAAGGTGTCTTAACTCAAAACAGTGAGTTACAATAATGCTGAAATATGTGTTCTTTCAACTAGTTAAGAAAAGTAGTTGTACTGGTGATATTTAATATTTATTTGTTTTAACTTGCCTTTTTAAGTTGAAACAACAAGTAATTAACCGTTTTCTTATATTGATAATGTGTAAAGACTTTTTGATTGAACTCAAAGTTTTAAGTTGAAACAGCAAGCCACAAAAAGTTAAATCAACTTTGCCAACTTCAAAACCACAGTTGGGTCAACTATAACAATGTAGTACAATCAACCTTTCAAACTTTAATTTCTGAGTTTAAACAAAGACAAAACTCTTGTTGGGTTAAATTGCATTTTTAAGGCAGCAGGTGAACTTTCATTTGCAAGTTTAAGTGACTTGAAATGTTTTAGAGTGTGGGGCATAGCTGGGGTGCTTGTTCCACACAGCAGCTTTCATATTGCTTATTTTTATTTCTGAGGTCCCCTGCTGTGCACTCAGAAACACCACATATTCACCCTGTTCAAGATATTTAGCCATCATGATTGACTTGCTGATAACAGTTGTTTGTTCCTTCTATATTCTTACCATAAAATGTCCATTTCTCCCGCTAAATCTTTTTTTCTTGATCTTCTCTCGATCTTTGTTTATGACTAGAAGGCATATGCAATGAAAATCTGTTAGATAGGGATTTCTAAATTATGATGTCCTGCTCGTGCCTTGCTTTCATGGTGCAATAAGTTAATTGCCTGATTATTTGTGCAGCTCACACCACAGCCAAATGGGCCGTTCTATAATGGTCCTATCCCATTTGACTGGACTGTACATACAGGCCCATAACAGCAGACACTGAACTGAGTGTTTTAAACACTTTTTTTCTGACATCTATTCAGTGCACTATTTTTCAGTTTTAATTGCATATATATTTTTTATTTTACTCTGTAAAAAGTTCTTGATTTAAATTTGTAATTATTATTATTTTTCCTCCTAAATGAGCTCAACTTTTTTTTTTTTTTTTTAATATTTAGTGTTTCTCTTAGTGTCTTTCTATTCACAACAATTGTACCGAGAGAGTGCAGTTTAAACTAGAGTCAAACTCCTTGTTTTCTTGAAAATACTTGGCGAATAAGGTGATACTAACTCTGATTCTGATACTGAAGTCAATCCATTGAATGTGTTTCCTTCAAATCAAAAATTTCCAATACGGTCTGTCCAGGTTTACACAGCCAGTAATCTGGAGTCTAACAGTAGCATTACTTATGCTGAACTCAATCTTGGCAATACCCATAACATTCATATTTAATATTTCAAAATATTTTAATATTTTATATTCTTAAAGTTAGATACTTAAAGTCCCACTGGGTGAGTTTCTTGTATCCTGCCTCCAGAGGGTTAGTCTGAATATTCCTTCTGTAGCATTTATTACCCCAGGCTCACACTGAATCTGGTGCGGGTCCAGTGCGGCTTCCGTATGTAATCCGTATCATTAAAATCACTGTTGTAGGCTCACATTAGCCCCACACGGTGCGAGTCTGGTTGCGGGAGCTGTACGGCACTACGGAAAGAATCCGCAAGAAGTCTTTCTTTTCTGGACGCCGGAGAGGGTCTGATTCAAGCTGAATGAAATATGATGAGCTATACATGAAATGGATTGCCGGGTGGCGTGAAGATCCGTTGTTTTTTTATAAATAAAATCATTGTACAAACAAATGTAACTTCACTCTTCTTTGACAGCACAGTCGGGCTAGTAGTAAATGTAAACATTACATCACACCCGGCGACACGAAGTCGCATTTTGAGAACAAGGGACGACGAGAGACTCATCCTTGAAGTGGAAAGTCATCCCATTTTATATGACACATCCCATACTATTATAAGAATAATTAAAGAAAAGAAAAAAGAAACGTTATTAAAAATAATAAACATTAGAGGAATAAAGCTCTCGCAAAAGTCCAGACAAGAACGTGAACCCACGTGAGCTCCTCGTCTCGCGAGTGCCCTTTCAGTACCTGGCACCGGAGCCAGCCGCAACCTCTATCTGGAGCTGATGTGAGTGGCAGCTTGCGGAAAATCCGCACGGTATCTTGACTGTAACCGTACCGGAGCCAATGTGAGCAAGGCGTTAGTAGACTTTGATCAAATCATCTAAGTGAGCCATATTCTTTGAGTTACCTGTTTTTGATACAGTTTCCCCATTGAAACACAATCAGTATAAGTGATCATGTTATAAAGTGATAATTCAGTACACTCCCATAGAATTGCCATTAGGAAAACAGAATAGGTTTTTGTTTAAAAAATGTGATTTTCTGCACCCTTTTATTTTCAATTTACTGTGGGAATAAGAGAAAAAAAGCATTCATGATTTGTGTGTCAACTACCGCGAAAACATTTCTAGAGATGACTTCAAAACAGTAAATCTCACTCTGTATTGAAATTATTGGCCTTAGGCATTATAAGAGCACATAAAACAGCTGTATCACACTTTTTCCCACAGTCTTTGTGTTTATACAGAATTTAGTGAAGATGTCTTTTAACAGAAGAGCAAGGATAACTGAGTTTCCCAGCAATACTATTTATGAAGTTAGAGCTGAAGACTGGAGCAAAATTAGATGTGCACGTCTAATGAGTATGATTAGACGTGCACGTCTAATTTTGCTGAGAGAATTTGAAATGGTTTCATCAAAAGGATCATTTGTTCAGGGAACGCTTCATCCTGACAGCAAATGCACCACCAGATCCATTCGGGTTTGGGATGTGCATGCACTGTCTACTCAGCTACTACTGATGTGAAAGAATCAGTTTATGGATGAGAGAAGTGTAGTGGAAGCACCACCCTGAGCCTTTCTTCTTTGGCTCATTGTGCATGAGAAAAGCCATGAAATGTTTGCTGGGCTGTTGTGTTTTGCAATAGGCACGGTCAGTGCTTCAAGTCTGAGATGAGGCCAGTTGTAGGCACACCCAACATCATACCATGAGCTGGCAGAGACAGTGGATCAAATTAAGGCTCTTACAACCTAATACAATTGATCTGGCAGCAGCTGTTGGGCAAGTTAAGAGATGACTGTTAATATAGTGTCTGAATTCAACTTGGGCTTTGTCTTTTGTTCCTTAAAGAGAATCAGTTTTTTTGAACCATAGAGCTGCTGTAATCGATATCTTTTGTCATTAACTGTGGTTGGGCTTTGATATGCATGTGTGAGTTGACACAGTGATGTCAATTGATCTATGTGGTGAAGTAAGGAGGTTAATATCGTAAACATTTAGATTTTCTGAACTGGATTACACATCCTGCGTGTCTTGGAATCACAAACTCAACATGATCAAGGACTTAGGCTGTAGAAATTCCTACATCTTCGTCAGCTGCTGAGACTCAGTGCAAATCCTGATGGAGGATTATCTCTTGACAGATTTCCATTTCCTGGGAATTTGGCACATAACAAGTTTTACCATATTTGCTTTAGGATATGGGCACATTTTCATACATTTCATAACTGGTTAGATCAAACTGACCCCAAAAAATCGAAAATAGACTTCCGCCTTTTTTTTCTAATGAGAAGGTATGCTGCATTTTTCCAGAAGTAACTAGCTTCACAATATTTGAATATTAATCTGCATAAAGTAAAGGCAGTTTCTAAGAGACCCATTTATTTTAGCCGTTTTTTTGTTCTTGGAAATACCACCCTAAGTGGAAGTGTCCCCAGGGTGTTCTGTTCATAGTGCTTCTTTACTTTGTCTGATCCAGCTACTTTCAGAGTAAACAGTCCAGACGAACTTCCCCAATTCTTTCCAGAAAGCCTTTTTAAGTTTGGAAGCCTTTTCGTCAAGCCCCCATTAGGGTCTAACAGGCCTGAAAAATTAGCTACAAAACACAAGACAGCCCTGCAGAACATACATGTGAAGATATAGAGCATATGAGGTAATCAGAAAATCTGAAGGAAGGCCGTTCTTTAGTCAGGGTACCTCCAAACCACTCAGAAACAAGTTCAAGGAGAAATCCAAATACCGTCAGTGTTTCTTTAAACGTCTGCTTCAACTTAGCAATAATGCTCATCTGAGGTAGACTTTGAGCTCATAAAATTATAATAACAACAGCTTTTTAAAAGAGCTAAAAGAGTAAATGGTCAACTTGAAAATTCCCTGCAGACCATCAACCTCAGTTCAGTTTGGTTTTTCTCTGTATGGCATGCATTTTGTAGTGTTTCAACTGACTAATCCTGGGACAGAATTCACAAATAACTGCGACCTAATGTCCCACTTTCTGGGACCCCTCTGTTGGGGTGCCAGACTAAACTCATCCAATCCCACAAGGTGGAGCTACAACACTGCTGACTGTTGATTGGTTGAAAGAATTGTCACTTACCGTGCCCTGTATTTCTCCTGGTGGCACACAGTTTTCTCTGGAAGAAAAAAAAAAAAAGCTTGATTGTGCTTTGTAACAAAGAGCCACATGAAAAAACAAAAAAAACAAAACATAAATTGCTGGATTTCTTCCATTGTTGCTCTTTTTTTTACGGTGTCGCATTTTTCGTCTTCGTCAGATTTATTAGCAGGGTAGATGGCGCCACACTATATAACTGTCACAGCTATTAGTGCCTTCCATATATATCCAAACTGGGAAGTGGGGAGTGGGAGTGGGATTGACAATGATGTCATCTCTGAGTTAAAAGTGTTTCAGTTGCCAAGTTGGAAAAACGTGCCATAACAGCAATATTTCTGTTAACATTGAACAATACTACCTATACGGTGATTATACGAGTGAGACAAATACTGATCAGAAATTATCAAATAAACAGAATATTACAGAGAGAAATATTACAGGAGCTTAAATATTACAGGAGCTTAATTACTTGCCATCTTTGAATGTAAACTCTGTGGTGGTGTGGGTCTACTGACTTATCTGTATGAAATTCAAACCTCGGGGCAGCTCCAGTTGAAATTTCCCACTTGGAACTCATAAATCCTGACTTCTGAGTACAAGTAGAATGCACCATATCTGCATCCAGCTTACACACAACCTACCAAGGAGGGGCATGGTGGGCTGTGGAAACGCCAACAGAATCAGGCTTTACTGGTCCGACCCGTACCAAACCGTACTGATCTAAACCAGACTTCTTGGTTGAAATGGGGCTTCATAGTTACGGCCAAGGCTGACGACCATCCCCAACATCAGAAACTCCCCCAAGGCAAACTATGTGCCTCAGGATCATTTACAGGTTGATCATGCTGATACTCAGGGGCTGTTTACATGACAACGGTTTTAAGGTGAAATGCAAAAGTTTTGTTGCATTTCAGCCTCCCATTTACATGGAAATGGCGTTTCAGCCGACCCAAAATGAAAACTTTTGAAAACAGCCTCCAGAATGGAATTTTTCTGAAACGCTGCCGACACCGTTACAATGTAAGTGGGTACGGCATTTTCAGTGGAAACGCTGACTTCATGCTGTGCTTCGCGTGAGCACATACAACAGTACAACAGTACCACTGTTAGGATTGTCCTGGACTAGCATGTTGTACTTGTGCTGTTGTGTCTGCTGAATGTCTACATATAAAATGTGCATCTGTTGCTCCACTTCTGCACTTAACATTCCCCAATACACCAGATGATCTGCTTAACTCTACTTCTGTGGAAATCTACCAAAAGCGGCTTCTGGACAAGATAGTTATAGCACCACTTACATGCCTTGCATGCTTACTACAGTGTTTTCAGTCCCTCAGCGTTCCTGTAAAAACAGATTTTGTGCACTGTTTTTTCACTGCAGTTTAGCGTTTTCAGATGAAACGTTGTGTAAACGTAGCCTTGGACTAAGAGGACGTTGCTCCTTTTAAGAAGCTTAATAATTGATGTGTTTGGTGTTTTTTGTACACCAAAGCATCATTTTAAATGCCGTCTATGAAAAAATATGTACTGGTGGGCTCATATAGCTTCATTAGCCTCTATCTGCCACAGCAGATTGAGATTTGTTGCTTTTGGAACTAGATCAAACTGGGCCTGCATCAGCATCAAACAGGCCCTGAAATATTTGTACTGGACAAAACAAAGTGAGAGCACAATAATCAAAGCCTGTTGTGCAAAGGGAAAGTATTTCTTACCTGCAGGTGGCGCCTGAGGAAAAAGAAAATGCAATATTTGTTTGTAAATTTCTAACGAAGGGAACATAAACAAACATGACCAGTTTGGGCCCCTTAAGTTTGAATCACACCAAACTCACTATGAAAGAGATTTCAAAGTCATAGACAGATCAACTAAAGTTTGAACACACTTATGAGAGTTTTGCTAATGCTTGGGCATGCTTCCTCCAATGCTTGAAATGGTTTGGAGTGTTTAATAGGCATCAAACTCCTTCAGGGTGATAAAATCAAACATATAAAATGAGTCATAAAAGTTTGAATATTTATGGTGAGACACTGCTGACAAAAACAAAATTTGCCACACCCCACGGTCCTTACTAGAAAAAAAACTCACAGGACCTGATTTTTTCTACACCTAGCTCATCTCAGACTTATGGGCTGCATTAGGCCTGAGGTCGAGTCAATCATCAACATTAGTCGTCCACACAGTAGACTCTGATGGCTTACAGTTAAATAGTTCATTTATAATACCAAGTCAGCTCTGTGAGACCATCCCTCTGCTGTGTTTTTTATCCCCAAATACTAAAGTTAGAGGCAAGTTGCTTCACCATGTGTAAAATATACATTATTCTAAAGATGGTGGTCATCTACAATGTGTGCACTCAGCTGTGCTCTAGCTGGAAAACACTGAGTCTGACAAACACATTTGAGCTGTAACTTTGAGAAGAACCTTGATTGTGAGACTAACGTGTTATTTCCCAAGCTGGTCTGTGTCTGGCTGGCAGTAAGGGTGAATTTATAGATATTAAGATGGAGGTCGCGCTGCTCCTGGAAAATCTAAAGACCTTAGGCTTCACTTAGTTTTTCACACTTTAAATTTTCCTCACAGGGCTTAAGATTTCGGGGAACATAAATATATAATTGTTATACAGTATGACAGCTCCAGAGAGTGTGAAAGTCTCTCTGCACTGACTCTCTATCAGTCTGTTTGTTTTTCAAAAATGTTTAAAGTTTCATTAAAAAGTTAAAACAATCTTCAACACAGTCTTCTCAAACATTCCAGTTTTATTTTCTTCCATTTAATTTACTCTGCCCTGAGAAAAATACTTACATATTTCACAAAAAAACAAAACTACCGGGGTCAAAATCAGTAGCCCCCTGAAGAATCAATCTTTTTATTGAGCCAAAGCTCAAACATCACTGTGTTCTAATCATATGTCTTAAATTTGTAACACTTACAGCTTGTATTCATCAATCAATCAATCAATCAATCAATCAATCAATCAATCAATCAATCAATCAATCAATCAATCAATCAATCAATCAATCAATCAATCAATCAATCAATCAATGCAGTTCTCACTGAGGCTTGTCCTACACTTCACACACCGTATAAAAACCTAATCTCAGGCTTTTTGAGCTGTCAGTTGAAAAAAATTGTGCCAAAATGGAAAAAAATCAGTTTAGACTCCAGAAAAAGAATTGTTGATGCTCACAAAGCAGGAGAAGGCTATAAAATGTCATTGCAGTGTGTCCAAGTGTCAAAAAGTGGAGCAAGACATCATCATCATCAAGAAAGTCGAAGAGCAAGAGCAGAACAAGTCTGGCAAAGAGAGGAAGTCAAAGGTTTTAAACTGGACTCTGGAAAGATAACCAGTGAGAGATGTTGAGCCTCGAACGACTACCATGCTACATGAGGTAATGACTCAGCCCAGTCAGGAACAGTCAAATTGTCACCAGAGCCTTGATGTCATAGAAATGGACCGCTGTGGAGGATGCAAGCCAAGAAAAACTCCTCTACTATAGAAGGGAGAACGAGACACCTTCAAGCTGGACTGAAGTATGCTAAGATGGATTCTGCAAGACTGGAAGCAGCATGTCCTTTGGTCAGATGAGACCAAACTAGAGCTCTTAAGAGAATCATGTCACGTTTTCACCAAGCAGTCCAGTTCGGTTTGTCTCGGTACGGCACACACTTTGTGGCGTTTCTACCGTAGACTGTATAGAACATGGACGTAGTCTCCCAACGTCACCCATCTGTTTCTGAAATTGAAAATGAAGCACATCAGCTCTAGCGGCCATATTGGTAGTGGCAAGGGCTTCGCGTACAGCTATAGAGTGTCTGTCGTACATGTGAACCTGAGCTGTGCCTCTGATTGGGTGAGCTGGCGATCTTAATTTCCTCAGAACGGCCTAGTTAGGAAACACCCCCCCCAGAGTGTGTGAATAGTAAAAATTAGCAACTCAGACAGGAGACATTTTTGGAACCAGGCTGTAAATTGGTTAATTTCTGCTTTGAAAACTGCTTTTTTTGGCTTGGTGTGTATGTGACTTCCAGTTCTTCCAGAGCCAGCCTCAAGCAAACACTTGAGAAACAGAAGATTTTGGCACATCTGCACTGCCACGTATTCTTAGACCGGAGGTGGCCGCTTGGTTTCCACTGACTTATCCTGGGACAGATCCCCAAATAACTGAGACGAGCCGTCCCACTTTTTGGGACCCTTTCATATGAGTGCAAGACTGAACTGATTTGCTCTCAGAAGGTGGAGCTACAACACTGCAGACCGTTGGTTGGCAGGTACAATTGCCACTTACCGTGCGACAGCGGCTGCCTTTTTCCTGGAGGCACATAGTCTCCTCTGAAACAAAGTGTTTCTTCTTCGTTGGATTTATTGGTGGGGTACACTGTGTCACGTTGCTATGGTGTCACACTACATGCGGCTGTTGGCATCTAGCTTATACGCAACTTACCACAAGGGGGGCATGGTTGGTTGTGGAAACACAAGCGAGACCAAGCTTAACCGTGCCAACCCATTCCAAACCATACTGATCTGAACTGGACTACTTGGTGAAAACGGGGCTAAAGAGACAATGCTCATGTTTTGAGAAGAGAGCGTCGTATAACCCAAAGAACGCCATTCCCACAATGAAACAAAGTGGTGGGTCCAGTCTTGAACTTTGTCTCTGATTTTTTTTCAAGGATGAAGCAAAAATGAGGAAAAAGGGATATGTGTAAAATATGAAAGAAAACCTCAAGCAGTCAGCAGAAAAACTGCATATGAGTCATCGTTTTGTCTTCCAACATGACAATGAGTGAAACCATACATGGCTCCTGTTGAAAAACAAGCTCCTGAAAACAAAAGTGAACGCTATTTAATAAAGAGGAAGTGAGGAAAGCACAGTGGGGCCAGCAGGAATGATATCCAGTACAATCTTCCCATCTCTGGAGACCTGAGTGGAGGCATGATGCTGTCAAACAGGGCCCCAACCCTGGCCTCCCAAGGTGGAGACAAAATGTTGAATGACCCCTAACACTTCTTTGCCCTAACCATTGTCAGAGCCCTGGTCAAACATGTAGCTTTTCCATCTAAACAAATGTATTTCAAGCATGCTTGCTTTGTGCTACACATGGCACATTGTTGCATTTCTTTTAGACTCATGCATAATGTCTTTGAGTTTGAGTAGCTGCAGCCCTCCTTTCCTTAAGACGAATCCTCTTCCAATGCAGCCTGCTCATTTTGACCCTAGTAAATCCATTAGTTATGCAGGAAAGTACATGTCCAGTGAAATCAGTGGTTGAGGCCCCGTTTACATGACGCCAAAAACAGTCGATACCGCAAACATTTCGTTGCGTTTTGGCCTTCTGTTTAGACGAGACCACGTTGCGTTTTCAGTGAAAACGCAAACTTTTGAAAACGCTCCCCAGAGTGGAAAGATCTGAATCCGCTCCTCCATCCAGCTTCGTGTAAACACAGAGCGGAGCGTCTCAGGGTGAAACGCTGACGTCACCGCATGTGCACTCGCAGTTTCAGGTGAAGGCTCCGCGCTCAGCCACATTTCCAGTTGAGCCAGTAGGTGGCGGTAATGCGCGTTATGGTTGGATTACCGACCGTCTCACACAACAAAACAGCAGAAAAAGAAAGAACAGAAGAAGTGACTTGTCCTTCTGGAGTCATATGAACGCGGGTCGTTTTCACGCCGTCCTCATGTAAACGCGGGTGGCTTTTGAAAACGCAAAGGAAGAATCGTTGCGGGAGTCTCCGTGTAAACGGGGCCTTAGTGTTGAATAACTGTGAGGAAGTCTCCCCGTCACCAGCTGAGCACTCCTAAAAAAAATCTATTCCCTAAATCAGCCACGGTATAAAATAAAATCAGTCTTAAATGAAGCTTTGAATTATTTAAACAATAGGATCAAAGACATACTTCTGTGAAAGTTCACAAGCGCTTTGACTTTTAAAAATCATCGGATTCATCTCCACGTGCAGACATTTGTGGTTAGCTCTGACCTTTTCTTCCAACTGCAGGCGCATTAAGCTGAATAATGCTACATCTTTGTGCTCGCTGATTTTCAGGGCATACTCTGAGGTCTCAAAGTCAGTGGAGGCCAAGCTAAGAGGGCCTTTTGTTCACTGAACACATAAGAGTACACCTAGAGGTCTGTTCTCTTTTCTTGTTGTGAGTAGATTTTTCTGGATAACAATTTTAAAGGACAAGTTTGTACTAGTACCAGACTACATCAAGACTTGTTGGCATCCGGTTATTTTTTCTTTCTTAGTTTTTGATTTGAGTTAGAGTGTGACTACTTTTGAACTAATGGCATAAAACTCTACCACCACTCTGCAGTAGCTTGCCAAAACTCCACACTAACAATGCAAACTGGTTTTGTGTGTCACAGCTAAATTAAGATTCTTGTTTGTCAGTTCAGAAAATGCTTTTTTCTCTCTTCCTGCAGAAACTTGACAGGGTGTCTTATTCTTGGAAGAGGATGGTAAATTCTTGCTAATATTACCCTCTATAGCCAATGGGTACAGCAAAGAAAAGACATCCCTTTGTCCCATGTTCCTCCTCTTGAAGAAACGGCCTGTCTCTGTTGTTACTGCTATTTGTAATACAGAGCTGTTACTTGGAGCTTGGGGCAAGGAAAATTTACTTCCTGGATAGTCATCAAACATCCGATATAATCACATACCCTTTGGCACGTGTGGGCAACCGTCTCATGGATCAGCCTCCTAACTCCTCATCCCTTTAATTCTCCACCCTTCATCTGTTTTGGGGTTCATAAACATAATTAAAGTTCTGATGAACACAAACTGACACAAGAGTCAATTTAGCACTTATTTAGATAGTTTTGCATTTTCTTGGTTTCCTTATTTATAACCCAGATTCAGTGAGTGTTTGAACAACTGGACAGTGGATTCTTCAACTGTGATTTAAAGGAAATATTGGATATTCATTTCTCAATTCTATGAAAGTAAAAGTAAAAAAAAAAAATCAGCGAAATTTTAATTCAACAAAACACACCTTCTTTATTCTGATTGAATGTTACCGGCCCTTTGAGTGTAGCTTCATAGCTAAAATCATCAGGATTCTTTACAAAAATTCCAAGAACTAAAAAAAAAATCCCCCAAGGATATTTCAGGTCTGACCTCTTCCTGTTATGTTGGATGGTGAAACAGTGAAACATGTGAAACCTGAAAGAGAAGTCTGCCTCTTTATGTGAAAGATCATTTTACAGTTTTTTGGCATGTTCTCTGAAAGGTAATTACAGGACAGAAAAAAATCAACAATAAGCATGTCTCCTATTCAAGTTAACAGCAGAGGTATTTCTCATTATCCTTCAAGTTTAAGCCTATGCACAGTATAGACTACAATAAAGCATCTCTGTACACTATCAACAGTGGGATACACTCAATATTCAGTTGAAATCAAGGGCGTAGGTTTGCATAGGGACGGTAGGGACATAACACTACCAACTTTTCAGGAGGCACAAATTGTCCCCACCAATTTTTAAGCAACTTTTTGCATAATATAATGAGTTCAGTTGTATAGGGAATTTAGATTATCTTCCCATATGTTGTAAGGATAGAATTGACCCTACCGTTATTAAGTGAACTATTTTCATAATGTTCAGACTTAAATTTACCCCTTTTCACTCGCTGAATGAGCTGGTCCATTTTTTTTTCCTCAAACGCACGTTAGATTGGCTAATGACTCCCCCCATCGACACACACACACGCACACACACACTCACTCAGCCCCGACAGAAATACGTGTCGACAACATGCCGCCTCCTTCGCAGAGGAGGGATATTAAAAGTTTTTTTCGGCCAGCAGCAGCCACTGTAAGTAATGTAAAAAGACGTCAATGTTGTGGAGGTGGGGAACACACCACTAAATTTGATACTGAAAGTCCGACCTGCATCAGTTAGCAAACTGCGCATGCGCAGTACTCTCTAGAGAGCTGATTGCTTTCTTTGCGGGGCAAGCATAAACAAAGTCTTCGTCAGTTCAGAGGTCATTACAGCCACACAGCGCTGTCTGGAGTGACACAGACTTCAGCAGATCATCGATATCTAACCCGGAGCGGACTATGATGGAATGTTGGTGAAAAACACGAGTTTTTGAACGAGTAATGCAGTTCTAGGAGCGGTGCTGTCTATGAGTTTGGCTGTGCTTGTGGACAAAAGCAGTAGTGTTTTACCTGAAGGAAGGCTCCATTTTTATCTATTTTTGTTATTCTCTAAGACGTTTTTTCAGTTATATTTAATTTATTTATAGGACAGACAATGTTGAGTGGTCTTAAGACAAATGTTATTTTTTGCATTCAGTTAAGAGATTATTAACAAGTTTGTACTGTGTATGTTAATATAATTTAACATTGTGTTCAAATATTGCAATTTAGATTCAATTAATTAGGTACATATTTGTGAGAAATGTAGCCCTGACCCCCGTTCACCCAATCTGTTTGGTCTTATTGATGTCCCTTCCCCAGCAAAAAGTGTACATGCAGGTTATGCTGTTATATTGTCCCTACCAATGTTGAGACCAAACCTACGCCCTTGGTTGAGATACTATTCCTAGACCTCCATCAAACTAAGTAGGTTTAATAAAATCCAATTCATCCCAGTAAGATTGTCCTGATACAATGTGATTCTCCAATGTGAAGAAATGATGCTACCTGTTATGAAGTCTTGTTTAAGTTTTCACTGTTTGTCTCAAATTTACCAGGGGATGGATTATCAACCCTGAAAGTCAGAGATATGACAGAATCTCAGGTGGGGGATAGATCTGTAAAGCAAATTAATCCCTCCAAAAATACCTCCCTCCCTGATTTGAGAATAAATTGAAATAGGATTGTCAGGAATCCACAGGAAAAACAAGGAGGAAGAGGACCCAGTTGCAGAAAACAAAATATTAGTAAACCAAAAATCCAAAAACTCAAAAAACTCTACAAAAGATAAAACTGAAAAAGTCACCGAAAACCAAGAATCTTGAGGAAGCACAAGGACACGAGGGGGGACAGCAAAAACAGACAATGAACCGACAAAGGAACTCAAGAAACAGAGAGACACTAGCTGTGTCCTGATTCAGGGTCTGCAGCCCACAAAGGCTGCAGTCTTCGGAGGACCTGGCCTTTGCAGCCTGTGTAGACCACAAGGGTTGGACTGAAGGGACTGAATTGAGCCGGTCTTCCTGTTTGTCACTCTCATCATCATGCAGCGCCACCCTCACCTGTCGGGCTTCAAACAGTAATGTCACATCATCTTGATATGGCAAACTTTTCAAAAAAGTAAAATTACATTTAAGAAAGGATGGGTTATTACTATTACTTTTATTTTTACTGTTTTACTTTGTAAAATAATGTTTTTTGATGTTTTTGAAAGAGTACAGAACCACAATCATGTCATAAAACAGAGTAAAGCAAAACCGTACATTTTTAAAATTTAAACAAGAGTCATGGGCTTTGTTAGATCAATTACAAAAAACTATATAAGAGCCAGCTGTTTTAGTTTAACATCTTCTATTTTTTCAAAGTACTGAATTTATTAAATGTATTGTTTGAATTCCCTCTTCAAAAAATAAAAATAAAATATTTAAAAAAAAAATATCTATCAATCAAACGAGTTTTATTTCCAGAGAATTTATATTTATGAACAGAATTTTGCCATAATAGGAAAATTTGTAAAGAAAGTGTTTCTCCTTTGTAAATTACTTAAAAGGAACCCAAACAACACATTTTTTCCACAGTAAAATAAGATCTTTGTCAATGCTTTCAGAAATAAAATCATAGTTGTTGCCAGAAATCCTTTACAACTGGATGTCTACAGATTCAGCCTTCATAGGCTGCAGCCCCTGGATTGGGACACAGCTCATATAGGCCTTGTCCACACATAGCCGGGTATTTTCAAAAATGAATACCCCTCCCTTGTTCATTTTTTAAAAATACTTTCATCCACACGCAATGAGCAAATCCACCAAACCCATAATGGGCAAACCCCTGCCATTCAATCAAAATGAGCCCCCATCATTCAGCTGTAACGTTTGAGAGCCAAAAACTCAGTTTACCGGTGTATACACAAAATCATGAAACTGGAGTTTTCCAAAATCTTCACTTTAGTCAGAGTTTTAAAAAAAACATTGTTTTAGGTAACGTAAAGCTGTGGTTTTGTGTGGATGACAGGCCTAAACGTATCAAATATAAACGGTTTCCCAAATACCCGGCTATGTGTGGACATGGCCATAAAGCAGTGTTACCCAATCCTGGTCCTGGGGACCCCCTGCCCTGCATGTTTTTTATGTTCCTGACTCCAACACACCTGATTCAAATGATCATTTCGTTATCAAGCTCTGCTCGAGCCTGATAACGAGCCATTCATTTGAATCAGGTGTGCTGGAGTGGGGTAACATCTAAAACATGCAGGGCAGGGAGTCCCCATGACCAGGATTGGGAAACACTGCCATAGAGGGAGGGGTAATCAAACACAGGTGTGATATGAGTCACAGGTGAAACACATGAGGGGCAATCAGACAGGAGGGAAACACAAGAAGAACTAAACCAAACACAAGGAGCAACAAAGGGACTAGAAAACTCAAGGAATAACTAAGATCTGTGCAGGAAACACAGAAAAACCAGATAAGAATCACTAAGAATAAACATAAAGGAACTTAAGATACACATGAACACAGATGAGAAAAGAAACCCCAAAATACACAAACACACACCAAAAACACAAACCATGACAAGGATCTATTTTAAAACACTGCTTTTCTTTGTTCAAGACAACTTTTTTGGGATACAATGCAACAAGGTATTTTATTTATTAACAGTGCTGTTGTTTGAAAGTGACAACAAGCAAACTTTAGTAGTATATCTTTATATAGTTTATAAATTCTTCATTTTATTGATAGACTCTCAAGTCTGAACGAACCACTGCAGAATAACTGCTGACTGTGGGTTGGAATAAACTTTGTCACAAATAGCTTAGTCCTTGTTTTAGCCTTTAGCTTGTGTTTCCTCTCAATTATTCTCCTGTTTGGCTTCCTCCTGCTCTTCTGTCTTTTCTTTTTGCCCATTCAGCTCCACTAACCACCATTAATACAAAATCAAACCAAAACCTTTTTATTTTTTTTGCAGAAAAAAAGCTCTCTCTTCTTGCTACTGACCTTTGTCAGCCGACGTGGTGTTGTCATAGAGACTTTGACGTGCCCTAAATCAATCCTGTCCTGGGCCCTGTTCTACGAAGCAGGATTACTGCCTAGCGAGGTAGCTTTGAGGATAGGTTTCAGATTCCCTGTTCTATGACACGGGATCACTCCTCAGCGAGGCGAGTCTCCATGGCAACGTACGCTGAACTGCTAACCTGCTCCGGGGCAGGTTAAGTTCTAGATTGAACCCGCGGACTATTAAAACCCCACCCACTGACCAATGAGCTGTCACGAAAAAATGGCTTGTGCGTTCTTAGAGGATCCCGTGGATATCGGAGCTCGACCCACTCTCTTTTTCGGATGACCACCTTTATAAAAGGTACAGGTTTTCCAGGGAGGGGTTGGTAGTATATGACACTTTCTACGGGTAGTTAAAGGGAATGAAGAACTCTCATTGCCATAATAAGATCTTCAATGCCAACACTTCTGTTCCATGACAATATTTTATTGCCCGTATTAAATTTGTGACAGGAATTCATGTAGGGCTCATGTGGGCTACATGTCTCACAAAAAATGTAAACACGATAGGAATGAACAAATGAATAAATTCATCTAAGAAGTATGTTGCATGTTACAGTAAAAGTGCATGGTAACAGTAACAGTGCTATTTCAGGATGACAATGGCACAAAAAACTTTTTTTTTGCACTACACCACTACACTTGCGCATTTGTCAGCAATTTTCTGCCAGCACTCCTTCCGTGCTTTAGCAGCGGCGACTGTGTTGCTTTTATCATTAATTACATGTTTCACCTCTTCATGCTTCCTCATGATCACCTCCTGCTCCTCCTGTGTGAAGTATGCGGTCCTTCTCTCTCCAGCCTGCTCTAACGCTCCAGACTGCTCCATGTTCGTGATTGGTCAGATGCAGCGGGCTCCGCCTTACATTTGTGCACGCGCTCATTGCCTAGCTGGATCCACTTATGAGGTTGATAACCAGGGTCGTAAAACCGTGTAGCGAGACCGCCAGCTACCGCACTCAGTTCAGCGAGGTAGCTCCAAGACTGAACTCGCTTCGTAGAACAGGGCCCTGTCAGACCCAGTAGGGAATTTAGGAAATAGCATTTAGATTTATCCTATTTAGGTGATGATAACCTCATATTAAATTGTGGGTTATGATCAGGCTTATACATATAGAGAAGTGAGACTTTTTCAAGGTTCCTTAGAGAGCCCACATAGTCCCTTTAGATATTAACATTAAGTTGAAGTTCCTGCTAATAGTTCTGTTTTTATTTATGTGGTTGTTGTTTCAACTGTTGCTGTTTGCCTCTCTCCTGTTAATTTAAGGAGACATCTGTCCAACATGAGTCAAGCTCTGCCTCTGGTTTTTGTCTGCTGAAAGGAAGTTATTTATCGTCACTGTAACTTGGTTAATGTTCCAAAGTCTTTTGTTCACGGTGAATTAAGATGAGATAAGAATGAGTCTTGCCTGTAGTATGAGACTGGATCTTATCTTGTCTTGATGTTGGGTTTTTTTTTTATAATATAATATACAGAATGTGCTACTTATCCTACATCCATCCACTGAACTGCTATTGACGTGATTCCCGGGCTCAACCTTCTTCCTGAATTCTAGTGCACATTAGGTCTTCAGCCTCTTCGTTTGACAAAATGCCTCCAACTGTGGCTGACTGCCAATGATGCACAACACAGAAAAGAACTGGTTGAGACATGAATGGATCTGTTTCATTTCAAGGGTCAAGGAGTGACGAGTTTCTCTCTAAATGTTACTGGTCCTGAAGGCATATGTACAACATAGACCCATGTGCTCCCCTTGAGAAGGTAATAAACCTCTGTCTCCCAAAGTGTCTCTAAATGAACTGGTTGGCTAGCAGTGCGGATAAATGAAAAACATCCTTTGTTAAAAGTTCCTTCTCCCAACCCAGCCCAACCCAAAAGTTTGGTTTAAGGAAAAAGGGCATACTGCGGAGGGGAGACAAATGAATGCTCCACTATAAACCTACAAAGAATGCTTTCTCTTATTTATTGTACAGGAGCCTGTCCAGCCAGGGGGCCTTCCCCTGTGTTTGTGTTCTCCTCTCCAGCTCTTGGAAAGTTGTTCTTACTCTGTGTTCAAGCAGCATTACAGCCATGACTGTAGTAGGTATTGAGTAAAGACACTGCACCAGTTGCAGGGTCCCTCTTGACAATAATCTACTTTTAATATAATGACAAAAAAAAGCTTTCAATGCAGTGAACCCTGGTTGTGCTGTTTGCCTTTATAAAAAGAGAAAAGTTTGTGGTTCTTGATTTTTACTGAATTGACAGAAAAGTTAGGCTGTAAAATATACAAAGTACTGCCTGGGTATAGAGGGTTGGGAAGACCTTTTTCACACCTGACAGCTTTTGTGTGATATCTACCGTGGTTGATGGGTGTCTGCCAATTTGCAAAAGCAACAACACAAATGCAAATGCAACAACTCGAATGCAAACACCTCAACATGAATGCAAAAGTGACAACTCAATGAAAGTACAGTCACAACAGAAGTCACGAGGACAGTTTTCCCAACGGACACAGAAAACTTCTGAAGGTAAGTTAATGATTGTTTTTTTTATAACATAAATATAGCTTTAATTCTAATGTAAATAAAATAATATATTTAGTATGAAGGATATCACAGGGTGACACCCCCTATGAAGCTTTATTTATCATAGCTGAAGTTAATCATTTAATTACTTTTGCATCCATGTTTTTGCACTTGGATTCGTGTTGGCAACCAGCCACTGTAGATATCAAAGTCATGTCAAACGAAACAAACTTTATCATCATTAGCTGTACAAACAATGGCAGTACAATCACGTGTTAAATGGACTGACAGTATGTAAGGTAGTGGAGTGCAAGGTTGTAATAGTTAACTAAAACGAAACTAAAAACGAAACTAAAATTTAAAACAATATTAACAGCCTTTAGGATTTAAATTAATCCGACACATTTTCCCGACCAATTTTAGACAGTTTTCGGCAGTTGTTAGTGCCACACGGCACCATCAAAGCGGCGTATAGGGACGAGCTTGTTTACTGCACTGACTGGCTGTGTGCTGTGCTGAGACGAAACGTAGTGGAGCAATGAATCAGAGCATCTGTAATAGTTTAATTGTTACAGAGTCCAAGTTTTTATTGTATTTGAGTCTGCCTTTATTGTTACAGAGTCCAAGTTTTTATTTATTGAAGCTCATATTATATATATATTTTTTTTAAATTTATGTTAATAATATTTTTATGTAATTTATGTCAACATTATTTCATATAATTGATGCTTATATTTTTATATACTAAGTTTTTATTATTTTCATGTGTTTAAGGCAGCAGCCAACATTTCAGTATCAGCATTGACTGAGCAGTGAGCACTATGTTGGACTGGAAAATAAACAGTATGACAAAAATATTTACTCTTACCTTTTTGAATCCTGCACCTGGTTAATAAGGTATGAAAAACTAAACTAAAACTAAGCCTTGTTGCAAAAATCCAAACTAAATAAAAACTACAATGCCTGCTCTAAAACTAAATAAAACTAAACTGTAATGGAAAATAAAATGTCAAAACTAACTAAAACTAAACTATAATGACAAATCCAAAACTATTAGAACCTTGGTGGAGTGTATCTCATACTTTTGCATGTTTCCTGCAATAACAGGGACATTTGGAGGATCTAATGCATACATAGAGATGGGGTCCGGAGCTTGGACATCCGGGAGAGGCTTGGAGTAGAGCCACTGCTCCTCCACATTGAGAGGAACCAGATGAGGTGGTTTGGGCATTTGGTGAGGATGACTCCTGTGGAGGGTATATCTCTTGACTGACCTGAGAACTCCTTGATATCTCCTCAGAGGAGCTGGTGGAAATGGCCGGGGACAGGGGCCACTGGTCTTAGGCCCCGTTTACATGACGCCGAAAACGGTCGATTCCGCAAACATTTCGTTGCGTTTTGGCCTTCCGTTTAGTCGAGACCACGTTGCATTTTCAGTGAAAACGCAATCTTTTGAAAACGCTCCACAGAGTGGAAAGATCTGCTCCTCCATCCAGCTTCCTGTAAACACAGAGCAAAGCGTCTCAGGGTGAAACGCTGACGTTACCGCATGCGCACTCGCAGTTTCAGGTGAAGGCTCCGCGCTCAGCCACATTTCCAGTTGAGCCAGTAGGTGGCGGTAATGTGCGTTATGGTTGGATTGCCAACTGTCTCACACAACAAAACGGCAGAAAAAGAAAGAACAGAAGAAGTGACTTCTCCTCCTGGAGTCGGATGAACGCGGATCGTTTTCACGCCGTCCTCATATAAACGCGGGTGGCTTTTGAAAACGCAAAGGAAGAATCGTTGCGGGAGTCTCCGTGTAAACGGGGCCTTAGCTGATGGCACTGCTGCCCCTGCCAACCAGGACCTGGACCTGGATAAGCGGTGGAAGATGACATGACATGGCATAATGCATACAGCATTTAACTGAATTTTTGAACAAACAGCCTGTGTTACCCTGACATTTTTTTAAACACACATTCCAATGAGTTGTTTACATCTTGAAGGACTGGTGTCTGCTGAGGTTAGGGCCACAACAACTGGTTTACAAAAAAATCCTTCCAAGAGAAACTTTTACCGCTTCTATCAATAACATAATTATTTAATGACTTTCTTGCCTTGCCACAAATAGAGCAGATCAAGGGTGGACAAAAGGCTTTCCTAATAGTCCTTTAAGGGTCCCTGCAACCCTGAAACTCTATTTTTCTGGATAATTATCAATCAGGTTACCCTCTTTGCCCTCTAAATTTTAATGCACAAAAATTGACATTTAGATGTAATTAACCTCTAAATACCCCACCCCCACCCTGAAAAGAAAAAAAAAAATCTTTGAGTTGATAAGTTGATAAACACCATATATTCAGGTTTTCTTATGGCTAGTTTTTAACAAAACAGTGGTTTATTGTGTTCCCTGAGCTCAGAACAAATAATGTTTTATGCTAGATGAGCAGAACTAAAGATTAAACGATGGTTGGCCTTAAGCAAGCTTCAGTTCGCAGACTTTTGGTCAACAAATAAAAAGACTTCTTTGTGAGCCAGAGGTGGTGACGTCAATGGGGATCCATAAAGAAATAAATTCATAGTTGAGCTGGTACAAGACAACAGTAGAAGGATGAGTCTCAGAGTCCTCCTCCATTTCTTAACTTGCATAACTAATGAGCTTTGAGCCCCAGATACATTTTGTGAGACTAGTAACTTCCCTTTAGATGTACTCACTGGCTGCAGCAAACGCTATCGAGATAAAGGGATTATGAACAGTTTGTAGGTACTTCTAAAAAGTAATTACTTACATAACATGTTGGAGATGCTTGAATACAGCCACTACCAGGTAAGATGGATTTTTATGTCTTTAATCAAATAAGACAGACACAGAGTTGAAATGGAGTAGGATAAGGTCGATATGTTATTAACTTCTAATTGAAATATGTTTTTTTTTTAAAACACTATAAGCCTATTGCATGTCAGAACTATGTCAATGCATTTAATGGTTTATAATGATTTAACTCAAAGCTGCAGATGTAGAATCTGAGTTAAATACTATATAGAAGCTAAAAGGAAACAATTTTATCTGCTATGGTGTTGATTTTGGTGTTGGATGAAACAGACTGAACCAAACTTCTTGGTTGTTTCTGTGGAGGTCTTATGTCTCAAGTTAACAGAACGGGCCTATGAAAGTTTCCATTGTGCTGGAAAATAGTCCACTCTGAGCAACTGCGATCATGTTTGCCTTCCCATTTTTCTCCTCTTCTAATATCAATAAATGATAGTTTTGATCAAATGGAAAAGTTTTGTACTAAATGAAATTGAACAACTTGCATAATGACGGAGGGGTTGCAATGCAAGATCAGCTGCTCAGCTTCTCGAGCTACACTTTTTACTTAAACTATTATAACACATCGTCTACTTTTATTTATTTTTGCAAAGTTTCTCGCTTGAATTAAAAACAGGAGCAAAAAAGATGCTATTTTTTCTCAAATATTTTTAGATCTAAATGTTTATTTTAGGATTTTGTTCTCATTAGAACACACAAAGCCTTCCTTTGATTTAAAACTAGCTGTTTTTCTCTAGGCCTTTCTAGTACCATTAACTGGGTTTTGTGGTCAGTGGTGCTTTTCTACTGTACACAAAATACAAACTAGACTTGGACGAAGAATGGATCTTTGTAATATTTAGAAAGATTTGTACTCACATAGGTGCAGTCCCACCTAGATAATCCCACAAAGTACCACATCCAGCAGGCTCAGAGGCAGCAGATGAGGCACTATCTGACCACCACGCTGGGTGGGAAAGCTGGCAGCCAGTGCCCCAGCCAGCCCCCTGAGCACGGCATGCCACCGGGGCCTGACAGCAGCGCCCCAAACAGCCCCATGGCCCTGCTCACTCTCAGCTCCAACTGTGAGAAAGAGGTTTGTCTGATCATTACCACTTCCCTTTTTTAAACTTTCATTGCATTCAAAAACACAAATAAACAGTCATTTTTTAACCAACATGTCATGCTGTTGCACAGATGGATGATGTAATTGATGATATTATCAGCTTGGAGTCAAGTTATAATGAAGATGTTCTTGGACTTATGGACCCAGGAATTCAGATGAACAACCCGGTAATCCAATAAAGCTGTAGAGCACAATTTGTTAATATAACAAAGAAAAGTGGTTCTTATTTTCATGATATTTATTCCTCAGATCCCTGTGCCTGGTCACCTCCTTGATGTGTACAGCAACCAAGGACTCCCACTCCAGGGCCTCGGCATTAGTAACTCCTGCCCACCCAACATCAAGAGAGAATACACAGGTAAACGTCCAGTAACATCTTCCCAAACTTATCTTAGGCTAAAGCTGATTTATTCTGTGCATTTCTTGTCTATTTTGATGCTCTTGTGTATATGATTTGTTACGGGAGCCGTGGACATTTCTGAACAAAATGAATATGAAATGAGGGTGATGCCATTTCACTGTTGAATCTGTTAACTTTTCTGTGACTGTGATGCTTTTCTTGGCTCTTGATAATGATGGTATGACTGGAATAAAGTTAGTCAGGTACATTTACTTCAGATCAGTGATTATTGTGATAGAATCCCATCTTATTATGGTTGAAATGGGAAAACCATGCAAATGTCAATATTGTGTGCAATTTGGGAATGCACAAGATACTATTAAGCCAAATATTTGCCAAACAATTACTCCAGCTCCAGGCATGAAGCAAGTACTGGACAAGACTGGATCCTGTGGCCAATATGAAAACTTTCACAGGCCAGAGGGCATTCCAGTAGGTAAGCAAAAACAAACAATGATGTTTTTGAAGTTATTTTCAGTTTGAGCTCACCAGAAATTATAAATGACACATTTTGTGTATTACTAAATTTGCACACAATGAATCATTCATTACCGCAGAAACTGAGAATGACATATTTTAATGTTCACCCGTGTCCACAAACCAACCCATGAAATATTTGCTTTATTTGCTGTGTGAATTAAACATTAAAGGTCAAATTGAAAGATTCCCCATGTACTATGAAAAACAGAGAGTAGATGTATTTATCACTTTTTAAAGCTAAAAAATATTCTGGCGTGTTTTTTGCTTTGCAGAAGCTGAGGTACGTGCTCTTGCCAAAGAGAGACAGAAGAAAGACAACCACAACTTAAGTGAGTGAAATGTTTTCAAGTATTCCACAAAATCTTGTGCAATTTACACATAGTTTTACCTGTTTTTTGAATGTGTTACTCCTCATGTAGTTCAGTGTCACCTCACATTTTAGCAGACTTAAGAGGTTTTACAAGAAATACAAAAACAACCTAAATTTTATATCAATTAAAAAAAATGTTACAAGTCAATTTTAAGATCACTTTCTCGATATTTTTAGCTTTCACATTGTCATTGTACTGTTACATGAATAAGGTAGCACAGGTCACTTAAAGATTAAATTTGAATTGTTTAAGTGTTTCTTTTTTTCTGGTTTATTGAAGTAATAAATGTCTGTAAATAAATAAATAAATAAATAAATGTCTTGATATTCATAATTTAGGCTCTGCAAATGCTGATTATCACTCTAAATATATATATATATTTCTTAATTTAGTTGAAAGAAGACGGAGATTCAACATCAATGACCGCATCAAAGAACTAGGAACCCTGATACCCAAGTCAAATGATCCGTAAGGTTTCTTTTATTTGTTTGGTAAAAAACTTTGGTTCCTCATCTACACTTTTTTGACTCTAATTCTAACATCTTCCTCATTTTTTGGCCTTTCATTGTCCTTAAAATGAAATGGTATACTGGTTTAGTGGGGTTGTAAAGACTGTGTTTTCCTGGTCAGCTGGTCAGCTGACTCTGACTGCACCCTTTGTCTACTGTATACCCCAGAGACATGCGCTGGAATAAGGGCACCATTCTAAAGGCCTCGGTGGACTATATCAGGAGGCTTCAGCGGGACCAGCAGAGGGCCAAGGAGCTGGAGTGCCGGCAGCGGAAGCTGGAGCATGCTAACCGCCATCTCATGCTTCGTATACAGGTAGGTTATTGTCTCTGTTTCTTTTTTTTTTTTTTTTTTTACTTTTTTTCCCAAGTCAAATGTCAGGGCTGTTGAATGGAAAGCTTTTCAACACAATGCAACATAACATTCTCCTGCCTCCATCAACCCAGAACAGCCTACACAATTCTTAAACCCACAAGAAAACTAAATTACATGTGGAAAGCAAAAAAAGAAAAAACATACAACACAGATTTACTTGACTATAATATAAATAAAATCCTAGGTTAAGAAATCCTTTCTTTGTTTTCAAAATCAGAGAGCAAATCCTGGCTCCTGATGACCACTCTGACAAGGCTGAGATGTCTGCAAAAACCATCTACTTATTGACGGACTATTTCAAAATGCTATCAATCATCCGGGTAAATCAACCTGACTAGTCTTTTGCTGCTCTGCTAAGTGATACAGAAGGTCAGAGGTGCCGGTCATCGTATTGTGCACAGTGTGTGTACACATTTAAACTATACAAATGTCATTAAAAACACAGAACAATTCACTGTTTATTGTTACCTCGGTCAATGAGGTTATGTTTTTGGGAGAGTTTGTCTGTGAACAACATAACTTAAAAAGTAACAACCGGATCTTGATGAAATTTTCAGGAAATGTTCAAAATGGGATAAGAAAGAAGTGATTAAATTTTGGAGGTGATCCGAATCACCTCCTGGATCCAGGACTTATTTAAAAGATTCTCTATCATTGTGAGATAGGGCTGTTTTCACCATTTGTGTATATAACTCCACGATAAATGGTCGGATTGCTTTGCAAAACAATACAAGACAAGGTCACCATAACTTCTGACAGATGTAAAAGTACGATCCAGATCCTGGCAATATTCTGGATACTAAGATCCTGATTATGAAATATGCACTGGGTCGTCATAATGTCCAACACTGTCAGGTAACAAATTATTGCACAAACCTGCAACTAACACCAAACTGTAGCAGACAGTCTGCTGAAAGGGAGTATAACATTAAAGTAGGACTAAAGTGTTGAATGACAATTACAAAATGCCTGGTGGAGGTCTGTGATCTCCTAGTACTTTTCTAGTTGTATTTTTGTTTCGCTTGCTCATTTGTTACTTTTCCTTTTAATTTGAAAATCTGGACCCCTGAGCGCATTAATGTCCCTGACTTACATCTACCACCCAAATCGTCAGCGGCATTATGACTTTTTATTGCTATCAAGTATAAGACTTTTTTATACTTATGATACCAATTAGGTGATATGTTTTTGGGGCATGTGGATTGGCTCAGTATGGCTGACTTGAGTATCAACTGTATACATTACATTTCATTTCCTTGTCTCTTGTTACCAATCTTTATCTCTTCTTTTCTGTATACTCATTAAGGAGTTAGAAATCCAGGCCCGAGCCCATGGACTCACAGTGGTGTCTTCCCAGTCTGTTTGCACATCAGATTTAATGGCCAGAGCCATTAAACAGG
The DNA here is from genome assembly GCF_033239565.1 of Halichoeres trimaculatus. Taxonomy (NCBI): domain Eukaryota; kingdom Metazoa; phylum Chordata; class Actinopteri; order Labriformes; family Labridae; genus Halichoeres; species Halichoeres trimaculatus. Next base: position 15,192,414 of record NW_027437179.1, on the reverse strand, counting down.
AGCCTCTCCTTGGTGACTGCCCCTCAGATCTCTACCAGCACAACACCGCCCCTGACATGTCTCCACCGACAACACTTGACCTGAACAATGGAACAATCACATTCGACCAGATTCCCACGGATACTGGGGACCCTGGCTCTTATGGAAATTCTAGGACCTGCAAAATGAAGGAACTGGTACGGGAAAACACCCTGTCACCAATTTCTCCAAGTGATCCTCTGCTGTCTGCGATGTCCCCTGGTGGCAACAGCAGTCAGCATAGTTCCAGCTCTGGTGTGGATGAGCGGGAGCAATGCTGTTAGCATCTTTTAAAGGGATAGTCTGGTATTTTTGAAGTGGGGTAGTGTGAGTTTGTTGTCAATAATATAAGCTCTGCCCCCTTATTATTGAGAAACTGGCCAGAATACCGACAATGAAGGTAGGTGAACAGCTGCTTCAGGGGTCAGCTGTACCATGGAGCCATGCCAATGTCACAAAGTCCAACCCACCACTGTATCAATGTGAGTGTGAGGTGGGAGTCTCAAAAAGAAAAAAAGTCAAACACGAGTGGCAAATACAAATCATTAATTACTCAAATTACTATCAAAACACACTTAAGTCGATGTTCTCTGATTCAGTCCTGAAATACTAATGTTAGCATGTCCCTTGCAAACAATATTAGCTGTGTGAGTTTATGGACAGCACTGGGTTCCTGGTGAGGTTACGTGAATCACATTCTTCTGTGCCCTGCCTTATGAGGGGTCTATAAATAAGACACAAAAAGCAATTTAAATTTTTTTAAACATATATAAAAAACAGTGTTTGACACTGACTTCTTTAATGAAAAAGAAAACATTCAAAGTTGGTGGTACAGTTGACATATTGGTTTACAGACCTGTCTCTCAATAAAGGGGATAATGTACCCACATTTTCCAGACATGGTAACTTTGGGTACTGGGTAATTCTTTTAATCTTATTTGTATTCCACATTTTGTTTCTAACTATATCCCTTTTTTGTAAAGAAAAATGTTGATGTGCCGTTTATTTCTTCTCCTTTGTTATTTCAAGGTGTGTACATTGTTCAATTTAGAATTTCATATCTGATATACATGAGTATGTAAGGTTAATTTTATATCGAGACATGAGTTGAATAAGCAGCGTACATTTTCTCCATGGGCCAGGAAGGATTCCAGCAAGAGACTCAGACCAGGGAGCTGAGTCTGACTCAAGTCATTATTTTGAGGACTTGTGAATTGACTGAAGCACTGATGACACTGGCTTGTGCACTGAATCCACCTATATACAAGCTATCGGATCAAACCAACACACTTTAAAAATGGGTGCAGAATAGATTAATATTAATACATTAATAGCACCTATATGAAACTTTAAAAACTTGCACCAACATTTTTTTTAATACTAGAAATTTGTTTTCAACACGTCCATGAGGTCCCACATGGTCATTTCACTCAGTTAGTAGTTTTTAGTTACATCTGCCCTCATTGTAATCAAACAAGAACTATGGGAACTGAACCTGGAGTCAGATTCAGAGCACAGGGACTCAAATTGGATTCTCCAATGGACTATCAAGAGACTGGGCTTGGCCTGCAACATTGGCTCGATGTAGGGTAACTGAAATTGACAGTTTCTTTCATCAATTATATAATTATCATGATGATAGCAAAAAAAACTTAGAAAATATTAAAATTGCCTCCAAAAGTTCAAGAAGACATCCTCAGATGTCTCTTCTTGTAGTAATAACAATCTGAATCCTTAAAATCTCATAAAAAAACTTTAATAAATGACAAAGGAAAGCAACAAATCATTTCAATTAGTTACAACCACTGAACATCTGAAGTTTTCCTGAGAAATTGTTTTTGGCTAGACTGAAAGATTGATCAACTCATCTTTGTTGTGGTTCTATGTGCCCCTTTTTCACTTTAACCACCTGCATAGGCCTGTGCTCCAGTGAGGATTGATGGACAGGCAGTGGGAACTTAGCAAGAGTACAAGCACTTTGGCACCAACAACGTAAAAAAAAAGAAGAAAAAAAGATTTTCACAGTGTGCCAACTGCTGATAGCCTTTAACCAGCCGTGATTTTTATTCATGATGTTTGTGTTGCCCGTTCAATGTGGTGTGTTGTTATCCTTTTCTATTGACTGTGAGATGGTTGTACTTCTGCTTCTGAAACAAATGTATATAGCAATATTTATGAATAAACATGAGACAAAAGGTGATTTAGAACAAGTGAAAGTGTAAGCTGCACTAACAACATATTGCTCAAATCCCTGCAACAGGATGTGACAGTGATTTCTATCAAATGATGCTCCAAGCTTGGGATTGAAAATAGAAAATCTTTATTGTCCACAAAGGGCAATTTACAACAGAAGTCCCTCCAAGAATCTCGTACAACACACAATAAACATCACAACAGATTCAATTAAACACACAATACAAACACAGAGCTCCCATCAATCATTTTTGTGCAGTCAATTTAAAGAGTTTATCTAAAAAATTTAACAGCTGATGGAAGAAATGATCCCAAATATTTGAGCCAATTTTCACATGCAGCGTCGGCGGTTAACACTACTGATGAAGAAGAGATTGCAAGAATATATGCTGGGCTGAAGCTTGCAGAAACTTGCTATGGCTTTGCCAACAACAGTCTACATCAGCATAAAGCAACAATACAGTATGTGAATGCATTCAACTTTAATTCTAAAAATTATACAATGAAGATTTGTGGTACAATTCATTTATTTTCTTTCTTTCACCTTTGAAAAATAGGTAGCTGTAGCATTAGTATTAGCATGTCAATCGTCTTGGTTGTCAGATGAGACCCCCAAGTCATGGCACCATTTTTCATAAGCCCTGTGCAGGACCTCACTTGTTGTGTTGTTGAAAATCTCTGCATTGAAAAACAAAAGCAAAGACACCATGCTTTAGTTATGCGGCACATTTGTTAAATAATTGTTAAATACATGTAGATATTTTCATGTAAATGCTCTCACACCGTCCTTGATTGCAAAAACTGAAATCCAAGCAAGTTTTTCTTGTGATTTTAGAAAAAAATGTACATTACACTTAGTATAAGCCTCATTTGCCTGACGAGTCAAAAATTATGTCTTCTTTGAAGGTGTTACAAAACAAAAATGATGTCTAATTAGCTTCTGAAGAATAAAAACATCTGTCAACGGGGTCTGGAAAAGTTTCTCAAAATACTTTTTTTTAAATTCTCATTTGCGGATCTTTTTACCTCAACCAATTCAGGCATCACTTTTGTCTTTTAATGTTCTTGAAATAAGACATTTCTCTGGACTTGGTGAATGTAAATCATATCAAGACGAGTAAGACTTTTTTTTGCAAAGAACATGCTGGAAACACTTGCTTAGATTTTATTTTGCTGTTTCCTCATCCAAAAAGCTATTAAATATTATATATATGTATAAATATTGAAACAAAGTAGCAGTATTATTATGTATTTAGATATATATTTATACTTTTTAAAATTTGTCTGGGTTTTTTTTTTTTTTGTGATGAAAGTTTTACTGTAATGATTCTTACCGGCTTTTCCGAGACCAACAGGCAATGGCATTCTGACCAGACCTCCAGAGTGTTTCAGCCTGTCCTGCAGGGACTTCTGTATGAGCTCCATGGTACAGGCCTCGTGCCAGACGGGCAGCTCCAGGTCCACCATGCATCTAATGATCCTCTGCTTTTCTTCTTCTGACAGTAGACCACTCTCTTTGGACACATAAACCATGTACGACATATCAATGTTCACTGCCTCTCCATGCAGCAGAGATGGGAGAACTTTCTGTACGAAAAAAAAGAAAAAAAAAAGAAACATTTTTAAACTTAGGGAAGTGAGATAAAAAAATTACAATCTACGCAAAATCCTTAATTTTGAAAAGATATTGACAAAAACAGAAAAAAATCAACAACATTATGATATTGCCTGCTAGTTGAGAAAAGTTAACCAGGTACAGCCAGTGCTAAAAACACAATCAATCTCTTTTTAAAGATCTCATTCCAAATATACAACTCAAGAACCATTTGATGTTATTTGCAGAAAGTTTCATTAAAAAAAATATTATATTTGATCCACTTTAACCACTTAACCCATGTGATCAGGGAGCAATTACCATCTCTAATGCAGGGCTGATTAAATGACCAAAGTCCACCAGTCTGTTGAGATCATCCTCCCAAAGGTTTGGAGCAAGTTCCTCCAACATGACGGTGATGGCTATATATGTTGCTTGCGATGCAGCCTGTAAGCCGTTGTGTCCACATACACTGCTATCAGCTTGGAATTTAGTATCCAACAGCATACGGCCTTGTTTCTCCAGGAGCTCAAAGAGGCCTCTGTGTTTCATCAAGGCCATCTAAAAAGAAACACATGGGAAAAACTCTGATGAGTAAGTTTCTTTTGATATAATCTGACTTTTGAACTTTTATTTCTGTAATGCTTAAAGTCATGCCGGTGAAGCTTAAGATCATGAGGCTTTTATTATCATATAACAGCCTCAACTAGATATTCCCAAACCTGACCTAAAGTACCTTCAGCATCTCTGCCAGACCATTAGAGATGTGTCGTCGAGGGTTCGTTTGTATGAAGGTCAGGTCGAGAAAGGCAGCAACAGGTGGAATGTAGGCACCCAGCTTGTTCTTGCACTGTGCAAAATTAACCCCAGTCTTCGCCCCCAGACTTGCATCGATGTAGGACAGCAGAGTGGTGGGGACCCTGATGTAAGGGGTACGTCTCCTGTAAAGTGAGGCAGCCAGGCCAACTATGTCCAGGCATACCCCTCCACCAATAGCAATGATTGGCTCTGTGCGACGGTCAAGAGAGAAGTCGTTTACCTCTTCAAGTATTTTCAAAACCATTTCCATGGATTTGTTTTCCTCAGTGGTGGGCAGTGCTAACAGCTTGTACTGGACATTGTTGGCTTTTAGGTATTCAGTCAGCTTGGGACCGTAGATTTGGTAGACGTCTTGGTCAACAACCACAAAGCGTTTAATTGGTTTGAGGGATTTTTTAAATTCCTCTAAATGCTGCGGGTCAGTGATGTGGCCAAGTAGGAGTGTGTCGTTGCTCGGGTCCAACAGGCTTTGACTTTCAGTTACTGTGTATGTAAACACAATGGGGCTCTGGACTGTCCAAGTTGTCCCATTTGCGGTGTTTCTCTCAAATCTGCCAAAAACAACAACAAAAGAAAACAAAATAAAAAGAATAAAGAGTTGTTGTAATGAAATGAGAAGCAATCATTTTAAAAACATGTTTCAGGCTGTAAAAGAAACAAGAACTGTGTCAACATTATGTCACGTATAACTTGTTAAAACTGAGTCATTAACCATGTATGCATGGACCCAAATGTTCCACTTCCATTCTGTTTAATTGCTCAAACAGAAAGAATTTAACCTTTGTATACACCTCATTCCAAAAAAAAAGTGCCAATCCTAATAGATATTTAATCGGTTTCACAGGGGTGGAATATTCCTTTCCCCAAAGCGATTGAGGTATCGTGAATGCACTCAAATGGAAAGTTCTCAGGGTGCATTCTTTCAGGGCATGCTCAGATATGAATTAGATGCAACTAGAGACATACCTTAGTTTGTTTACGTTTGTTTCCGCATGCCCAATTAACTATTCTGTTTAAATACAGCGGCGCATGTAGACCAAAGATTGGAATATTCCTTTCCATGTATACTACTGTTTTCAGAAAAGTCATTCAGAAAGATTCTATTGGGAAGACGAAAAACGGTGGCTACTGAGATGAATCAGGGGCGTAGATTCTTCTGAACTGGCTGAGCAGTGACACGTGTGCTAGTCTTCGAGTTTTTTTTTTGTCTGTTGTTATCATGTGCTTCATGCTGAGGTGTTTTTTTTTCCTGATCTCAAACTACGGCCCCTCTGGGACATAGTCTGGAATTGACTTTTTTTTTTTTTTTCCCTCTTAGCTCCCAATGTTGTCATTTCTTATCTGTTGCAATGGGGTGCTGGGTACCTGGCAGCTCGTAGGTACATCTCATTTCTGTATTTTACCCACGTTTGTTTTCTTATATGTCTTGAAAGGGATGTAACTGAAATGAAATTTCCCCCTCAGGATTCAATAAAGGTATTCTGATTCTGATTCTGAACAAGTGGATCTTATTTGTTTTAAAATTTGATCATTCAGATTCAATTTGAGAACAATTCACGAAAGAACTTTTGACTTGATTTTTGCTTCAATATAGAATTATCACCAATATAGAATTTTTCATAATATATTTTTTTCATACATATATATATATATATATATATATATATATATATATATATATATATATATATATATATATATATATATATACATATATATATATATATACATATATATATATATATATATATATATATATATATATATATATATATATATATATATATATATATATACACACACATATATATATATATATATATATATATATATATATATATATATATAAAGTTCATCCTCTGTGACTGAGCATCATGTAGTATACAAATCATCAGGCATTAGTGGGATACAAATTAATTTCAGCTGCATCAAGACCTGATGGGGTTTGTCACATATTTGCAGCAACAGGCATCAGTGGGTTGAATAGTAGACTGGAACAAACAATATAAGACAAAGCTACTTTTTTTATACATTAGGTTAGCAATGCTTTTGTTGGTATTAAAATGATAAAAACAGCTCAGTTTAGTCTTGAGCAGATGCACCTACTGTACTATACTGTACAGTATGCCCTAGAAAGCGCACAGGCAGGCATGCTTTTGCTGAATCCCCTGAGGAAACCCTACTTCTCACTTAAGCATTTTTTTCCTCCCTGAGATTGGCACATGATTCATACACGTGACAACTTTCCTTAAGTGCTGCTACTTGCGGTTTGATTTATCGTCCTTTTGAGTGTCTCTTTGTTACATGTGTGTGTCTTTACTTTATTTGTAAGTTTATCTCTGATTGTACTCAATTATATCATTAAGGTTGAAAAAACTGTCAAAAATTATTTTCTGTCTATGTAAGCAATGAAATAATTTATTTTAGCTAAAACATTGTTATGTAAACACTCATTACATCCTTTCTGATTCCTTCCGTCATGAATTTCTTTAATCAAAAAATTTTTCATACTGTGTTTGAACAGGAATAATTGTCACATCTAATGTCCATGGGTTGAGGTGCTGTAAGATACAGGTCCTTGACAAATTAGTCAATCTTTTTTTTTTCTTTTTCCAGCCCAAAGTATTAAAAGAAATCATTCATCTATTTTTTTTTAACATGCACCATCCTTTTTAAAAATACAACTTAATACAGAACTTAAATCTCTTTAACCAAATAACATTTTTACTTACATTTTTGCAGGAGAGACACAGTCAACTGCATCCCTTTTGATCTTTGTCCCTTGTTTGCACTTCCATGTATCTTTTACACGCACCAAACTAAACTCTCTTTTCTTTTTTTTTAAATCTTTGTCCTGCAGATGAACCTTTCCCATTCTTGCAGCGATAAGGTTAAGAAAGGGAAGTCAAAGCAGCTTACCCAAGTCAGACTATAGAAACCTCCCTCCAGTAGTGTTTATATAGTAATTGCCTTCAAGGCGAGGAGGAGCATCTCTTTCCAGTATTCTTTTCATGTAGAGACATGCCAAGCTCTCTCGTGATATAAGTTTTTGTGTAACTTGTGAGGTAACACAAGATTTGACAGCTTTGTCAGTTTGATTACTCACATAGTTTCAGGGCTCTGATATGACAGGCTGACAGCTTGTTACACCAAAGATTTATCTATAAGCTTGACACACATGTACAAAAGTGATTTCAACTGATGGGTTTATTTCATTTCAAACATGAAAACTAAGATGTAATAAAAAAAATGGCAATGAGAAATGTATAAATATATGTTGTTTAACAATAATGTGATCCTGTCAGCGGGGTCTGGGGCCGCTGCCAAGTTGTCAATGGGTACACCCTATGCCAGCCTATTGCAGGGCTGACATGTGGAGACAGAAAATTCATCCACACCCACACTCAGGCACACAAGCAATCTAATGTCATCAAACAACCTGAAGAGCATCCTTTTTTTTTTGACCAGATGGCTTTTTAGCCAGGGATTTGAGCCAACCAGGAACCTCCTGGCAGCCAGGCAACAGCTCTAACCCCTGTACCTCCTTGCAGCCTTGAAGAGGCTGACATCAATTTCATAATCATTATATTATTTTTAGCTTTATATTCTTTAGGTGCACATACACTCACCTGCCACTTTATTAGGTACACCTGTCCAACTTGCAAATTTCTAATCGACCAATCACATGGCAGCAACTCAATGCATTTAGGCATGTAGGCATAGTCAAGTAGATCTGTTGCAGTTCAAAGCGAGCATCAGAATGGGAAAGAAAGGTGATTTAAGAGACTTTGAACGTGGCATGGTTGTTGGTGCCAGACGGGCTGGTCTGAGTATTTCACAAACTGCTGATCTACTGGGATTTTAACCAACAACCATCTCTAGGGTTTACAGAGAATGGTCCCAAAAAGAGAAAATATCCAGTGAGCAGCAGTTCTGTGGGTGAAAATGCCTTGTTGATGCCAGAGGTCAGAGGAGAATGGACAGACTGGTTGGAGCTGGTAGAAAGGCAACAGTAACTCAAATGACCACTGGTTACAACCGAGGTCTGCAGAAGAGCATCTCTGAACGCACAACACGTCCAACCTTGAGGCAGATGGGCTACAGCAGCAGAAGACCACCAGAATTTTGCGTCAACATCATGAAAGCATGGATCCATCCTGCCTTGTATCAACGGTTCAGGCTGCTGCTGGTGGTGTAATGGTGTGGGGGATATTTTCTTGGCTCACTTTGGACCCCTTAGTACCAACTGAGTATGGTTTAAAGTCCACAGCCTACCTGAGTATTGTTGCTGACCATGTCCATCCCTTTATGAGCACAGTGTACCCATCTTCTGATGGCTACTTCCAGCAGGATAACGCTCCATGTCATAAAGCTGGATTCATCTCAGACTGGTTTCTTGAACATGACAATAAGTTCACTGTACTCAAATGTCCTCCACAGTCCCCAGATCTCAATCCAATAGAGCAGTGTTCTCAACCCTGGTCCTGGGGACCCCCTGCCCTGCATGTTTCTTATGTTCCCGACTCCAACACATCTGATTCAAATGATCAGCTCGTCATCAAGCTCTGCTCAAACCTGATAACGAGCCATTCATTTGAATCAGGTGTGCTGGAGTGGGGTAACATCTAAAACATGCAGGGCAGGGGGTCCCCAAGACCAGGACTGAGAAACACTGCAATAGAGCACCTTTGGGATGTGGTGGAACAGGAGATTCTCATCATGGATGTTCAGCCGACAAATCTGCAGCAACTGTGTGATGCTACCATGTCAATATGGACCAAACTCTCTGAGGAATGTTTCCAGTACCTTGTTGAATCTATGCCACGAAGGATTGAGGCAGTTCTGAAGGCAAAAGGGGGTCTACCTAATAAAGTGGCCGGTGAGTGTAGTCAGGACAACTGTGTGACCTCAGTTAGCCTTGACTTACGAATAAAGTAAACATTAAATGTCACAGTTTTCATATTTTTATGTGGATGTTTTTGTCCAAAGCAATATATGGAGGGTAAAAAAGCCAGGAGACAGCTGATTCTTTTTCTTTTTTCTTATCTCTTTGTCATCATCAACATGAGCATCAACACTTCCACAATCATGGATTTCATTTTCAAAAAAGGCAATTCATTCACTTATGTATTTATTTTACATTTATGGTAACTGAAGAAAAAGTCTGTCTTTGCTTTGAGAGTATGTCTTAGTTTACATTCAGTTGTCCTCAGGTGCTCTGCTGTGAAAGACACTCCCTCAAGAGTACAGTTCATTTGAGGTGTTGTGTTTATGTAGCACCTTCATGGTGTTATAAGTCGTTATTAAAACTGTTACAAAGGTCAACTAAAACAGATCCAAGGAAAGCATTTAAAAACTCATGTTAATAACACAACAAGGTTCAAGAAAGAAACAAAGTAGCATGAACGGAAGATTAAAATACAGTTAGACGGACTTAAAAATAGAATCATAACAGTGAGTTGTATGAGGAAAAGAACACAACTTGCAAATAAAAGTGGAAAAAAATTGCATTAAAACATTCAAATGAATACAGCTATAAAAGAGGAGAGCTCAACCTGGATCAACAAGATCTGAGAGCTTCAGCTGGCCTGATATTTTCAGGGAGTTTGCACCAGATATTTGGAGCATAAAAACTGAATACTGTGACTCCATGTTGGTTCTGATTCTGGGACAGAAAGTAGACTAGTCCTAGAAGACATGAGCGTTCTGGATGGTTTTTTGCATCTCTCTTTGTTCATTTCATGATAAATGTGGATTTTTTTTTTTTAAATCTACCTGTGTTCAGCTTTTTTACACTCTCTTTGTTTCCTTTACGATTTCATTGTTGCGATCTTTTCATACCAAAGCAAACCATCATCATGCTAGAGAGAGCAATGGAATTCAACACTTGAGAACTTAAACCAAAAATTATCCACTAAATCAGTAACTGTGCCCCAGGACCAGCGGGGGGTTGAAGGGAAACCTGGTTAAAGATTTCACTGATGTTTTCACTAATGACCCTTTTTGTATAATTTCTGTTTAAATATTTGTGTGTACTGACATTAAACTGGCAGACAACACACAGGAATAATCAGGCAAAGTAAAACACAAAATCATAACATCGTCAAAAGTAATACAGGTCATAGACAACAGTTTGTGTAGGCTACCAATACTTTGGTGGTCCATAAATATTCAAAAAGATGACTTGAGGAGAGGGCTTCAGCAGAAGTGTCTCAACATGCGTAATCTTAAAACTTGAAGCTGAAGGAGTTAAATCGACAACAGCTGCACTTGTATTTCCATCCAAACAACCACTTTCAGTTAAAAACAAAAAAATCAAGTTTGTGCCCATTAATAAATTTATTGATTAAAAATGTTTTGCTTGGCAAAGACTTGATGTTTAATAAATTAAGCTTTAGTGACTTTGGATCCTCTTTGGAATATTTGAGACAGGCTGTGACTCACAAGGAACTGACACCAAATTTCATAAATCATGAATTTATTTATGTTCTTCCTGTTTCACAGCGTATTCCTAATTCTTCTTTCCCAAAACCTCTCAGGACAAACATTTTGGATACTACTGACACACCAGGTCTGTCTCAGCCTGGAAAAAGTCACGCGTGACGTTGTCCTTGCAGCCAGAACTTGCCATATCAGTTTGAGTTTGGTACAGTTTGAACATGAGCAGCCTTTTCCTTATCAGATTGTAGATGTATTTATGTTCTTCCTGTTTCACAGCAGACGCCTCATTCTTATTTTTAAAACCTCTCAGGTCAGGATTTTTGGATCCTACTGACACAACAAGCCACATCTTATCCTGGAAAAAGTCATGAGTGCCGTTGCCCTTGCAGCCATAACTTGCCATATCAGTTTGAGCTTGGTACAGTTTGCACATGAGCAGCCTTTTCCTTATCAGACTAAGGAGACATAGCCTGATGAAACTGAGGGGGACAGGTGGGGCTGGGGGTATTGGCTCAGACGTCTGTGTCTGGCCTGGTGGAGAAGGATGCCAGAGAAAATGGAATGGAAGAAGAAGAAGAAGAAGAAAGCTGTGTTCCAATTCAGGGGCTGCAGCCTATGACGGCTGAATTTGAAGACGAGATACGTCACAGCGGTGCATCAAAGGCTGTCCCATTTCAAAGGCTTTTCCAAGGCTTTTTGGGATCAGACCGAATTTCAGCTCAATTGTGTGTCGTGCTTCGTGTAGTATACGTGGGGTAACGACAAGAGATTGATGTCTCACGACGTTTACCCGATCACAACTCGGTGATCGCAAGAAAATCAAACTTGTTTGAAATCCTGGTCACTCCTCGTGAAGGTATCGCACAGCAGAAGCAGTGCTACTTGCCGACTTGCCTCAACCTCTCAAACAGAGCATGCGCAATGCACATTTGAAGGAGGAAGTAGTGTAAAAAGTTATGTGTAGGTAGTATTGGTCTAAAGTGCTATGTAGCTGTCGCTGCTTACCTCCAGTTCCTGCTGAAGAATTGACAGACTGTACTGCCCACATCTGCCCAGCCAGTTTTTTATCCATATATGTTTTCTTCTCTTTTTTTTTTTGTGGTCGTCTCTGCGCACAGAATGGCAAAAATTGCCCAGGCAAAGTGTTTTTGTTGTTGTTGCGCATCTTCCATATGCGTCTCCCACTTCCGGGTGCATCTTCATCTTCTCCTGCCTAAGTTTGACGGTGGGGTCAAAACACCATAGAAGAAGAATGATACAGAGTACGACGTGTGGTATGTGGATGTATTGTATGAGCTGTGAAATCGCATCAGAGCATCTGGTTGCGTAGTGTGAGAACATGATTCATGGGCTGCAAACTTTTGAACTTTGCAATCTAGTCGTGCAGTTAGAGATGGAGCTGTGTCAAACGATTTAAAATATCGCACGGTGTATGCCCGGCTTTACTAGGGTGCCACGAAGGACAGCTTAGATGAATCCTTCGTAGCCTCACGTATCCCAAGGTCCATTGCATTTGAATGCTAAAGATGATGGACACAGCTGAACTCCATAAGAAGTCCTGATTTATCTAAATGTGAAGGATGTCTGGCAACAACTATGTGATTGTATTTCTAAAACATCAAAGAATATTTTTTTACTGTTTAAAATGTGTTGTTTGGGCTCTTTTCAAGTAATGAACTAAGGAAAAACAGTTCCTAATACATTTTCTCATTATTATATAAAAATATGTTCATAAATGTAAATTCTCTGGGAAAAAAGACTTACTTGGCATTTTTTTTTCTATTCATTATTTTTTTACAGGGAATTTAAAAAAGACATTAAATCATTTCAGCAGCTCCTATTTTATACTTTTTAAAATCTATTATCCCCCCAGCACTTGTTCAAATGTTGAAAATGTGCATTGTTGCCTTACTCTAATGTAAATGGTGGTTCTTTACTCTATAAATAAAGAAAATAATGAAAATAATCAAATCATAATCATAATAATAATGATGCAAAGTTAAAAAAAAAAAAAAAATAGGGCGGCACTGCGTGACGTCGAGGGTGACAAATAGAAAATGCTTTGTAGACCAGACCTTTTCAATTCAGTTCAGCCTTTGCAGTCTACGCAGGTTACGAAGGCTGGGTCCTCCAAAGGCTAAAGCCTACGGAGGCTGTAGCCCCTGAATTGAGACACAGCCATAGACGAAGAAGAAGAAGTAGAAGAAGAAGAAGAAGAAGAAGCACCATAGTAGCAGCAGTGCTAAGTGCCTCTTAGAGACTTTGTTGCTATATTTAGTGACTTTTCTGCCCCTCTTGCAACATTTCCAAAAAAGAGACAATTGACAAATTCATTGACTTTTCTGGAGTTTGGAGATTCTGACATGATGTATCGATCGGCAGCAACCTCTGTTTCTCATCGAGCAGCGGGTGCTGGGCCCTCCTCCATCCCAAACACACACAGATGGACAAGCCCTTCTCACCCACAGCTGCTGCCAGAGCAGACAACTGCATGCAATCACGCTTATGCTTGTCTTTTAATGCCTGTCTTTTATGCTTGTCCCAAGCCAAGGAGCAACATCTGGTTTCAAAAATGGCGCCTGTGCAGAAGTGCTTAAAGTTGCTGTTCATCAAGAATATGCTGGAGGCTGGCTGCAGAAAGACCGAGGACCACGTACACAACAAGTCCAAAAAATGGACATCACAGCATTAAAAAGCATATTTACAGCCTGGTTCAAAAATGACTTGGGTCTGGAACTCTAATTTCATTATCAGCACACACTGTACAGTGGATGATTTTTTTTTTAACTTAGCTGTTTAGAAGATATCAGGGTCGTTTGACTGTACAATCAGAGACACTGCTCAGCTCAGGCGCCCTATAGCTGTTAGAAGGGAAGTTCAAGCCGAGTCGTATCCAATGCGGCTGTGGCTGTAGGTTGGCTTCATCTCACTGTATCAGGAACGGATGGGTGATGTTGCAGGGACTACGTCCATATTTTATACAGTCTATGTCCCAACATAATGGAGGAGGGTGGATATTTTGCCATTAAAAACAAGAATCGACAGTAGAAAGTTCATTTATAGTTATCTACATGTTTGCAGTGTTTTTTGCACACTTTATGAATGTCCCACAATGTTATTCCTAGGGATGGGTACCGAATTAGGCACTTTTATAGGAACCGACCGAATTCTGTCAAAAGTACCAGGTATGGATTCATGTAAAACCAAAAGGTACCATGTTTAGGTACCTAAATACATCCTTGTGACTGTGAGGGAGTGGAAGAGTAGGTGATTTTCCATGCTGGACATGAACATAGCATTGCAAAGTTATATATTGAAGAATACATTTGTTAAATTGCATTTTTTTTATATTTCATTATTAAACAAATTGATGTTTTTTACCACATAAACACAAAAAGTACCGAAACTTGGTACCGTTGAGTACCGGTACTGATTGCCAGGTATCGGGCACCGGTACCGTATCGTTTCAAATGTGAAAGGTACCCATCCCTAGTTATTCCCCTTCCCTACAGCATTCATGACAGTTGCCTTAATATGCAAATAAGGAAATGTTTGCTACATTTTTATCCATACTCGATTCGCGTTGCTTGGTCAAATGTAATTAAAAAAAGACTAATATGATATTTGAATAACAATGATAATAATAACATGTTGGGTTTTTGCATGCTCATTGTTTTGGGCCTAGACAAAGTCCAGGGCTGTTTTTAATCCCAGTCTGTCCCTGGGAGTGCACACTGTACTTCTTCATGATACCCATCATGTGATGCTATGTCTCTTCTCCGTGTGGATATCTATTGTCTCCTGACAAGTAATGTTAAATAGGTTGGAGGTGAACAATATTACAACAGACTTTGAAAAAAAAAAAGTTTATCTGCATTTAAAAGATGTCTATAGTCTATGAACTGCACTTAACAGGCATATCCCTGCTGCTTTTTAAACCGGTGGTTTTAAACATGTCTGCATCCAGAGAGCTTACAGTCTGTAACAGACCTGTTGCAATGCCTCAGATTGTTGTTTAGCAATATGATTGATAGTATTTACAGTCAGCTCTTCAGCAGATGTGCATGATTCTGTCAGCGAAGTCAAAGATCTTATGAGGACAGCGCTGTGGTGGTTTTAACTCACAGTCTTTGCACATCTGTTACAGCAATGCCGCCCGCACTCAGAGAGTGAGGCGTTCCGTGTAGACTCTATTACCATATTTGATTTACATAATTATATGTGTGGTTCCGTAAGGTGTTGTTCTGTCCTACTTTACTTTCTCACCTGTTTTCAAGGATACACGAACCCGGTGCCACTGGGAAAGCACGTGTTGATTCGCCTGTTGTGCAAGCTCCCAGTCACGCCCCTCCCTCAGGTTTAACAGACGTTTCACCACAGCGTCGCAAAACAGCGTCTCTTTGCCACAGCCGACCATCAAACCGGGAAAACAAAAAAATGCAGGCAGAAAAGGGTAAGAAAACCGTAACCAGTAACTGTTTTATATGTCTGTCATGAGGTCTCAACGCATTGCCAAACTTTGAGAGATCTGTGTTGGAGTCTATGTTGTTTGCATTGTACGTTAGGTTGCACACAGCCTGCAGAGTGGAGGATGTGTGAGGGTGAAGAGAGTCAAAGAACAGATTCATCTCAGAAGTTTGAAGCGTTAATGTCGTGTGCACAAGCTGACATGACAGAAGTATTGTTTACAAAATTGACAGAAAATGTGCTTTTTTAAAAGCAAACTTGTTGCATGCGTTCTCACTGTGCATGTGTCTGCTGAATTGTAGTATATCCCTTTGATTTTAAAATGGAATCCTGCTAAATAATACCTGTTTTATCAAATATACTGGTAATCTGATTACATATTTTTTTCTCTACTGTTTTTTCTCTACTACTCTCTACTGTTTTGTATCCTGATTTTGTAACGATATTACATGTAATCTGCCCCCCCAAGCCTGGTGTCAAACATGAATGCCACTATCAAAGGTGAATGTTATGATGGTTATTTGTCATAAATTTTGATAAAAGTAATTTAAAGTAATTAAAGAAAAACAAGAGCCTCATCTGCCTCTGTTGTAGTTAATGCTTGATGTCAAGGGGCTGTTTGGATGTAGTTGTGTAGGACAAATCAAGAATAAAGCTATCATATTCTGCCTGTGAGCAGCTTTAAACACATTCTTCAGTATTTTATATCAGATAATTATTTCATCAAACACCCAAATGATACAATAAGAAAAACATTCAGGGCAGCTTTTCATCCCATGTAAAGGTGCTGAACAAAGTGAAATGAGATGTTAATCACTTTACTGACTTTCTGTATGTCATATATTGTAGCTCCTGACACCCCCGTGGAAATTCTTGTGGATCTTCTATCAAAAGCAAACGAGATAGCTACCAAAGATGATAATGTGCCAGAAAAATTGACGCATTACCTGCAGAAAGCTTTGGACATAGCTTCTGGGCTGGATGTGTACCTAGAAAAGATGTCTACACCTGAGAGCGAACCTCTGGCAGAACTCTATAAGTATGGCTTGGCTTCCTTCCCACAATGTGAAGTAAACAGTTTAACCCCGTAAGGCAAACGTGTCCTTAAATTTATGATTACTCAATTTCAGAAAAACAATGTGTCATGACTGGGAACGAGTGCACGAGGAAGGCAAGACCATGTTTAAACTTCCCAAGGAGTGCATCACTGGACAAGTTGAAGGTTTGACATTTTCATTGACCGTTATCTGCAACTAACCTCACTTATCGAACATGGTGCTATTTTGTCTTTGATTTTCTTTACTTTGGCAGGGCAGACCCTGAAGATGCTGGTTCACATTACTCAAGCAAAGAGAGTTCTTGAGATTGGAATGTTTACTGGCTACGGTGCCCTCTCGATGGCGGAGGGGCTTCCTGAAGATGGTCGCTTGGTTGCTTGTGAGTTGGAGCCATACCTTAAAGACTTTGCTCAGCCCATCTTTGACAAGTCTCCACATGGAAAGAAAATACATGTTTGTACTGGCTCTGCCATGGACACCCTAAAGGTGAGAGAATAGCGTCAGTTTTAAGAAGTGTTAAATAAGCCAGTGGGTTCTGTGATTGAATAAATGTAGCATGAGGAGATTCACCCTCATACCTCAATGGTTTAAAGGTTTTGTAGACCACGTGCTGAAGTGTCTTTGGGCAAAAGACTCAGTGCTGATGGGCCTGTATTAACAGCCCCTGCCACCAGTGTGAGAATTGTGGTAGAGATGGTAAATGTGACCTGAAAGCTTGTGTTTTATTGATTTTTTTATGCTTTTCAGGAGTTGGCTGCTGCAGGTGAACAGTTTGACATGGTCTTCATCGATGCTGACAAGATTAACTACATCAACTATTATAACTTTATTCTGGACAACAACCTGCTTAGATTGCAAGGTGTCATATGTGTCGATAACTCTCTGTACAAATCCAAAGTTTATCTGAAAGACACCACGGACAGTAATGGACTGGCTCTCAGAGAGTTTAACCAGTTTGTCTCCAACGATCCCCGTGTGGAACAGGTAATCTTAAAACCTCTACAAGAAACTGAATGTTTGACAGGAGTGTCGTCTTTATGCTAATGATGTCTCTCTTGTCTTGAAGGTCATACTCCCCCTTAGAGATGGGATCAGTGTAATACGCCGATCATCTGCAGCTTTTGAGGGCCCACTGACCCAGGTAGTGTTTGGAGCTCTCAAGGAGCGAGTGCTCGCATGGAATTGAACAGCTGTCATAGTACATTTATTTGAGAGTTTTCTCTATTTATATTGTCATTATCACTGACATGAAGCCTGTTTTTTATTCATTAAAGACTGAGATAAAAGATGATGAAGTTTTCCGTGGGGTCAAAGGTCGCCCCATCCTTGATCGCATGCGTCTTGATGGAAAGGTGGCCTACGTGACAGGTGCTGGTCAAGGTATAGGTCGAGCATTTGCTCATGCCCTCGGTGAGGCTGGTGCAAAGGTGGCCATCGTGGACCTTGACAAAGAGAAAGCTGATACAGTGACTAAAGAGCTCTTTCTTAAGGGTAAGGACTGCTGTTAAAAACTGCTCTTTCTCTACTTTTTTTACCACTCAAAGCACTTTTTTTTTTCAAATGCAAGCCACATTCACCTTCATGGCAGACGCTACTGAACAAAATGCCATTAGTATCAACTGATCCCATTCTCGCACTGACCACACAGCACCAGGGGCACTTCAGGGTTTAGGGGCTATTAACATGACAACGGCTTTCGGTTGAAATGCAAAAGTGTTGTTGTGCTTCGGCCCCCCATTTACGCGAAAACTGAGTTTTAGCGAACCTAAAAAGCAAACTTTTGAAAAAAACCTCCAGAGTGGATTTTTCTCTGAGACACTGCTGACCATAGATATATATAAAGGCTAGATAGCTTACACACGCTGTGAGCCAATGAGGGCTGACGTCGCTACGCGGCGGCCATCTTACCTAGGGGCTGCTGGCTCACTGATAACATTAATGCCTATGGAGCATGTACTATTGAATTAACTATAACTTGCTCAATTTTCATCCGATTTTTAAACGGTTTGATTTGTTTTAAACGTCAGAGATGTAGTTATGCTACTGCATATTTACGGATGTTTATAACCATGAACTCTCATATTAAATTAAAAAAGTAGATAGTAGAGCATTACCTGCCATAGCTGTACACATACACACAGTGAAATTAAACGTCAGTGTTTATGTTAAACATTAAATAATTTGATATTTCATATTTCTAATTAATACATTTATTAAATATAAAGGGGTAAGTTGACCCACATGATATTTTAAACTTAAACTGAAGAAATAATGTATGGACATTATATGTGATTCATATTGGTTCAATTTACCCCAAGGATTTTGGTTCATCTTGCCCCATGACCATCATTTTGATAAAACCTAATTCATTTAATGATTCAGAATGATCTTTCGCTAAATGATTCACATAGTTCTATACGTTGAATATCAGTAACATGCTTAATGTATAACTTTAGACCTGGGTCTATTTGCTTTAGCCTCAAAATAATCATACCACAAAAGTCAAAGAATTCTACAGCCAGTTGGAAATAATGTTTATGTTCTTATTCTAGGGTCTCGTGACAACTCGTGACAACTCATGTGTAAAGTTTTAAAGATCAAGAGGATGGTTCATTCATCTTACCTGTTCTCCCCTACATATATTTTATTATACATTTTAAATAAACACATTCAGTAACATGACATCAAGGTTTCTTTAATTAACAGGTGTGCACAATTACAAAACAATTCAACTGTTTTTCTTTGCCCTCCTCTCCCTCGCCAAGGCATTGCTCTTCTCCCGCTGCAGTTTCCGCACTATTGCCAAGGCTGCATCGAGTTTGGTCTTTATAGCCTTGGGGCAGGAAGGCAATGCATACAGGTGGTCAGGGGCCTTCCTCTTCAGGCTCTTTCTCCTCTCTCCAGTGGCTGTCTGAGGTTTTGGAAAAATATAATAATAATAATGAGGACAGTAATAACAGTAACTTTTTAACAATTTATGTTCACCTGTCAGTGCTGTGTTCAATACTAAGTTATGTTCTTTAAATCTACAAAATAAAACCCAAATCAGTGTTCTTTTAATACATTGATTTAAATAGATTGTCTTGGCTAAAGGCGAAGTTAATTTTTGGGTCTCTCGACAAAAATGTCAGATTTGATTGTACAGGTTCCCTACACCTTGTTGTAGTTTGCACATGCTTATTCATAAAAGTGTATGAGTGACATGAGCAAGTGACAGCCTGTGGTTCTCAATCCTTTTACACATATTACCACCTTCTAGAGGCAGCAGTGCTTCTTGTTGCTACCGGCTAAAATATACAGTTACATATTAAAATGTCCTTAATGCACAACACTTAATGTATTCCTAAACTTGCAAAAATCATGACAACACGTATAGCACATATTCTTGTTGGCAATTGATACACATACCCTTTGGAGATGAGCAGGGAAGTTGAAAATGGCTGGCACAACAACAGCCTTAAGCCAGACAGTCTGCCCTGTCCTGTCAAAATCCTCACTCCTGAAATGTTTGCTGCACAGTTTGCAGTTTTTTCATGCAACAAAACCGTTTCTCTTAGAGCAAGTTCCCATTGTCTCCTCTTCTCTGCGTTTTGGGGAAACCTTAAAAACATGAGAAGATACCAAGATATATAAATTATTGACAACATTTTACACCCTTCTAACCTTTAACATTAATGGTAAGAACAAAAATACAGAGCTAAATTATGAAATTGTTGGGGTAATTCGTGTAGCCTATGCTTGAATGCCATTATGAAACCTTAAATAACAGTAACATGTTAAAAGAAATGTGAAAAAGAAATATTCAATGATAATTATGTAAACAAATGGTAGAAACATTTCTAAAACGTCAGGGTCAAAATAACTTGTATTTTACAAGTACAAATCCACTAAGTTAGCAACAATTATCCTAAATATGTCCCTTAAGTCATTTCTTGTGAAAGGTGATTCCACGGGCTCTGGTTTTGGAGGAACATTCGTTTGAGCATCCCTATGCTGCACAAAAGTGTGCCATCTTGTACTGTAGGGGGGTATTTTTGCAAACAGAAAGCCAGCCAGTTACTGTATCACAATGAATCTAAATCTAGGATATATTTCACTAATGAAACAGCTTGTCATGTTAAAATAACATAATTAACATTAACATAACCATGTTAAAACGAATGAGTAATGCCTTTCCCATGTGTATAGAATTAAGTCAGGTTACTTTGTGATAGTCCAAGTGGCTCACACGTCTCATTTACAACCTCGTTTCTTTGCTAGCTAATACCCAACTGCATCCACACAAATTGTCATTAAGACAAAATGTGTTGTTGTCAATAAATTATTATTGGTCTCACAGAAACCCGTATAATAATTGAAACTCACAGATTGCAGCCCTGCTAATAGCTGTAACAAACACACAACTGTGCAGCGATTTTCGAAAAGAAAACGGCAATTTCAACAGGTCTGCACGGCTTGAATTATAGCCACGCTAAAAAGGTTTTTAATAAACCAAACCGTTTGCAAATCTGTCAAGAATTCAGCAAGTTAAGTGTATTTTGTTTGTGTAAGTCGCTCACCTTCCATCCACTACTGTAGAGCGCTCCGGAGAGGTCCCCCTAGGTAAGATGGCCGAGCAGTGACGACGCCGGAGGAAGTCCCATGAGCCATCTAGCCTTTATATATATCTATGCTGCTGACACCGCTGACTCCGCTGCCGTGTTAATAGCAAGCTGGCATTTTCAGTGGAAACGCTGATGTCACGCTCTGCTTGCATACAACAGTACAGCAATACTGTTTTTACAAACATCCCTTGATCTGCTGACTGTCTTTCAACAAAATGTGCATCTGTTGCTCCACTTCTGCACTTAGCCAATACTCAAGATGTTCGACCAACTCTACTTCGATGGAGATCTACCAAAAGTGGTTTCTGGACAAGACGGTTATAGCGCCACCTACAGGCCTGGCATGATTACTACAGCGTTTTCAGTCTCTCAGCGATTCCTTGTAAATGCAGATTTTTATTCACTTTTAGCGCTGTCAGATGAAAAGTTGTCGTGAAAACAGGGCCTTAATGTGTTGTCTAAGAACACTTTGGTCAGCAGGATCTGGGACTGAACACCTGACCACATGATTGTGAAACAACCAATTGTATCACTTAACCACAGCCACACCAATAAAGCCCTTGTTTTGCTGCAAAGCCTCATCACATCTCTGAACTGACTCCTGAAGTTCCAGGGTGATGGGAATCACAGCAAAGTGGTTTTCAAAATATATAGTCCTTTGATTAGGATACAACTGGTTTTGACTTGGTATTGCTGCTCTTTTCCCCCCTTGTCTTGTTTATCAAATAAAAAACAACAACAACATAAACATGCATAAACTAGAAAAGCACTCAGAGAGCACAGGCCTCCACCAAGCAATTTGTGATCATGACGCAACACTTTAGTCCTACTTTAATGTTATACTCTCTTTCAGCAGACTGTCTGCTCCAATTGGTGTTAGTTGCAGGTTTGTACCATAGTTTGTTACCTGACAGTGTTGAAAATTATGATGACCCAGTACATATTTCATATTCCAGATCTTAGTATCCAGAATATTGGCAGGATCTGGATCATACTTTAACATCTGACAGAAATTATGGTGACCTTGTCTTGTGTTGTTTTGCAAAGTAATCCGACCATTTATCGTGGAGTTATATAAACATATGGTGAAAACAGCCCTATCTCACAGTGATAAAGAATCCTTTAAAAGAAAACCTTGATCCAGACGGTGACCTGGATCAGCTCCAAAATTTAATCACTTCTTCCCTATTCCATTTTGAACATTTCCTGAAAATTTCATTAAGATCTTTTTGAGTTACGTTGTTCACAGACAAACTCTCCCAAAACATAACCTCCTTTGCGAAGGTGTAAATCTCAAAGATCAGCCAACATCAATCTGAAACCAGATGGTATTCATTTTCTATTTTTTGTCAGCAGCATAAAGCTGAAAATTCCCACAATTCATGTTTGAACTGTATGATTTTCTGCTTTTTATTGTACACAAACTCAAAACTGGATAGGTGTGGCACAGTGGTGGAGTCTCAGGCAATAGGAAGTTTGGCAGGTTCAATCTCATGTCATCCTGCCCTCATGTGGAAGTTTCCATTGGCAAAACACCTTACTCAAGAAACTCCCCCAGTGGTTGTGCCAGCAGTGTGTGAATAGAAATACGTAGAGCTTCACATAGTGTCTGTCTGCCATCAGTGTAAGTGGATTATCAAGACATATAATCAAAGCAGTGTTGTGTTAGACAACAAGAGAATGCAAGATATACAATGTATAATTGAGAATTTTTATTTGTTTCTATCCAATGAAAAGTTGATACTTGTGTGTGTGTCAAAATTTAAGTCTTACAATCCATTTTTCAATGTATAAAGTCAGCTTAGTCAGACTCGAACGCTGAGCACTAAGTTTCCTGACAACTAGTTTTTTAAATGGATTTTCACACACAGCACTGTTGTCAAAGAAACAAATGAAAGCTATCAGCTGAAGAGAAGAGATGAGAACGTGTCATATTTTAGGTCACTTCACCAGTGACAAAATGAGATGACTTCAATGAGGCATGCTTTAACAGATGGTGTTTTTGTTTATTGTTAGTACTGGACACTTTCTTATTTCAACCAGCAGATGGCAGCAGGCTAAAAGATAAGATACACTGTGTCAGGACACATGGTCCTCAGATCTCAAGACTACGCTTTTGTCTTTCTCAGAGCGCTGAAATATCTACATATTTACCAAAGTGTAGCAGATTTCTTTCTTAAGTTAAAGTTTTCCAATTTTATTTTCTTTTGTGCTCCAACAATATTCAACACAGCAGTTGCCTAAACTGTGTTAGAGTATGGGGGGTTTTAATGCATGGTGTTACCTAATCCACAAAGTGTTTTAACAGAAAACCGTTTTCTCTCGGCACAGGTATTAATGCCATTTCCATCACCGCTGACATAAGCAAACCAGTCGATGTCCAGAGAATGATTCAAGAAGTTGTGTCCAAATGGGGGACGGTGCATATTGCCTGTAACAATGCAGGTATCAACTTAAACTCAGCAAGTGAGGACACCAGTCTAGAGGAGTGGGACCAAACCTTTAGTGTTAACCTGAGAGGGACTTTCATGTGCTGTCAGGTTAGTTTCACCTGTGTGTGTGTGTGTGTGTGTGTGTGTGTGTGTGTGTGTGTGTGTGTGTGTGTGTGTGTGTGTGTGTGTGTGTGTCTTCATTCATATGTGCAAATGTGCTTAGGAGCCACCTCAAAACTGTCAAACCAAATTAATCTTTTAATTTATGAAATATTATTAAAATTAGAATCAACATCAAATATTCTCTAAATAAAACTTAGAAGTCACACTATGTGCAACGACAAAGTGATTTGATCAAATCAACTGTTAATTGAGTGATATATTTTGTCCAGAGTTTTGCCCCAGTAATGGAAAATTAAACTTTTATTTGTTTGTCATTTAACTAAAGTTGAGGAAAGAGTTTGTACATATTTGCTTATTAATTCAGCTATGATATTTGTTTTAAATCAGAAATCAGATTTTGTTTACAGGCTATGACAGATTTCCATCTATCTTGCAGCACCACTTTTTTATTTTATTTGAATAACTTAAAGCAAACATTTTTATAATTTTTTGGTTTGTTGTATTTAGAAAAAAAAAACATTGTAGTATGGGCACATTCAAGGAACAATGCAACAATAACAACATTTTCTGGGATGTGAATAGAATTAAATCAAACATTAAAAAATTAACATTTTTGAATACTTTTGGTATTTTGTCTTTAACTTTCAATTGAAGCTAATAAT
This sequence comes from Halichoeres trimaculatus, assembly GCF_033239565.1. Taxonomy (NCBI): domain Eukaryota; kingdom Metazoa; phylum Chordata; class Actinopteri; order Labriformes; family Labridae; genus Halichoeres; species Halichoeres trimaculatus. The sequence continues at coordinate 15,168,003 of NW_027437179.1, read as the reverse complement.
TTCATGACAAAATGGGGTTTGAATTATCATTCACAGATTCATCTTTGTAAAAGCAGGGGAGAATAACTGGTAATTAATTTGGCTTCAGCCTTAAATTAGTACTAAATAATTCAAATATCTCTACCAACCCTTATGAGTCTTTTAATTTGTTAAGATTTCTCAAATTATGTCAAACCTCCTTTTCTATCTAATGAATCACTTTATTTTTGGATTATTTGTGTTGAAGTGTAGGATGTGTAAAAACAGTTATGTGTAATAATGATTGATTCCCCTGTATTCTTACCTGAAGGAGGCTGGTCGAGTGATGTTGAAGCAAGGTTATGGTAAGATCATCAACACAGCTTCCATGGCCAGCCTGATAGGTAAGTGATGACCCCGACACCCCCCACCATAGATTCTCTATTGAGCTTATTGAGCCATACATGGCTTTTTAATCTCAGCATTTTGTGTGGATGTCTCTGTTATTCAGCTATATACAATACAGAGACTTAAGTCTTATTTAAGGGAGGACAATTTCGCTGGTGAAGTTAAACGACTTGTTTTCCTGTTTGTGAGGAACTTAAGATAAACTTGTTCATTCAAAGCCGGATTATGCTGCTTTTGTACTTTGCAGCTGTTATCCCACTTAAACTGTCCTGTGGAGACTCATCCACCCCAGCAAACAGTAAGCTTTGCTGTGTTGTCGTTGCATCTTTCTGAAGCTCTTTTGCATCATAACAAACATCCCCTCTCTGCGGAGCTGTCTGGAGGATGTAAAGGCAACTCAAGGCACAACATGGGAAAGGGGGGGTTCCTGTGCCACGGCAAAACCCAAGCCTGTGCCAACAGCGTTGTCTGAACAACGGAAGACACTTTGAGACTTTAGTGAGTGTGCAGTAAAAGGCTTGTAATTCGCGGCACTGGTGTATTGTTCCTCCTACAACAGGTTCCTCCAGGGGAACAGCAGTACTTAATCAGCAGTATAGTCAAACAGCCAGTAAACCACTGTGCCATATGGGCCACAGTCCTGTCTGCAGGGGCAATCTGTAAAACAGGAGCATGCTGGTATATAGAGGCCAGAATTTAAAAAATGATCAATTACTCACATTACATGCAGTCCTTCAGGAATTTACTTTATTGGTCTGGACATCTGTTATAATATTGTCATAATGTGTAATCAGATGGGACCTGTTATAGCCAAGTGGAAGGCAAAAAAGCAGCAGTAAATGCCCAATTAAAATGCCCAATGACAGCTTTTTGTCCATCTGCTAAATGGTGTGTGTGTGTGTGTGACCACCAACACCCCCTTCCACACACACACACACACACACACACTCACACATACTTAACACTGTCCTGACCATCAGCCACAGTTTTTTCCCTGTGTAACAGCAGATTGAAGACTCCCAGACAGGAAATATTCGACTTAATAAAGCCACATTCAGCTTTTTGGCAGAAGACTTTAAAACAGGCTATGTGGCTCTCACACTTACACTTTTAGACATCTGCTGCATAGCAATTCAGCACAGCCATTCTGGGAGGAGTGCATCATGAACTCAGAAGAATCCTAAATGTATAGGTATGCCTGATCATAGGCATGTTCCCCTCCACTGAAATGGACAACAAGTAACAAGGTGAATGCTAAAGATGGCTTTGAAGAACGCTCTCCTGCTAACTCCCTTCTCCCTCCTCTGAGGATTAGTGCTCTTTAAGACGGCGAAAACATCAATGCTGGTTTGCTTAAAGGATGAAGGCATTTTCTGAATGGTATTTCGGGGCCGTATCATCAGGTCTTGAGCAAGGATTAGTGCTGTTAGGCATTTTGAGCTGTGTTTCCTGTCCTGATAAGTCGGATTTCACCTTCAATCTGCGTGTAAGCCCTGAGCTCTGCTCCTCCTCGCCTGCTCCTCTGAGGTCATAGCCTATCTTTATCCAGCCCAGCCCAAACCGAACATTACCTTCATCTGTTATCTCTACACAATCCCACTCAACCACACTCTCAACTACACTTCTGCTGTCTTTACATCTTATTTCTCGCCCACTTTTCAGCATTTACCCCTGTCCCATTAATATATCTCCTTTATCTGAGCTATGTATGCTGAATGCTCCAGCCCTGTCTCCCAAGGACCAGTCTTTGCCTCTCTGCAGCTGGCTAGTATTCATCATCCCTGTCTCACACTGAAGCTGTTTGGCATTCAGATCGACGGGTGCTGGGGTTAACTACAAAAGTTGTATGTAACTTGGAGCTTTTCTTGTGATGATTAATCAACCAGCAGAAAATGAGCCCCCGTCCCGGCATCCCATGCAGTGTGCAGCATCTGGGATGGTCAGGGCAAACAAATGACTACCTGTCTCTGTTGCTGAGGACATAGCATAACTGGACATTATAAGCAATTAATTTTGCATGGCTTCATCCGCTGGGGCCCCAGTAGCTGATGAAGCGCTCTGATGTAGCATCCAGAAAGAAACTGCGTGAGCCACTATATGAAATGTACAACAGAAAAGTAATACACTGCCTAGGTATAAAATTAACTTAAAACAATTGCGCATTGAGTCTTCTGAGTTTTTCCATCCTTGTCTTTGCAGTCCCACACCCTCAGAAACAGCTCTCCTACAACACATCAAAGGCTGGAGTGGTCAAACTGACACAGACCCTGGGCGCTGAATGGATCGAAAGAGGAGTGTGTGTCAACTGCATCTCACCGTGAGTGCTGTCTGCCCTCAGCCTTCTTATCCCTCTGTGTTTGCCAAAACATTTGAAGGGATTGAGCTGCCAAAGGAAGTGGTGATTAGTGTGTTTGCTTTCATATGAAGAGCCTCATTTAGGAATGATGCAGTAATTTAAGTCCTCAAACAATACATCAGTGCTTAATTAGATGGCGTCTTGAGGGATGAATCAACCAAACACTTGCTCTAATTGTTCTTTTCAATTAGGGAATCAAATTTGCCACCTCACTCCAAGTGTCGGAACAACAATAGCGCCTTGTTTGTACCTATTTGTCTGTGAAGCTGAGCAGGGGAAAGAAAAAAGAACAGTGGGTTAGTGTGGAGGAGGAGGAGAAGGAGGAGGAGGAGGAGGAGGTGTTTAGTGAAGCATCCCTTAGCCCCAGCCATCCCTGAGCAAATCCGTCCGGTAGCAACGCAGCCAGGCCCAGTCATAGCCTCAGAACAAAGCCCTCACACACGCTTGTCGCTCAGCTTCATTTATCGGCAGCTTGTTTGCTAATTTTAATTTGCAGAGAAGCATTAGTCTCTCCCCTTGCTTACCAGGTCCCTCAATGGGCTGTTGATTTCTTTGAAGTGACAGCCAGTAAATATGCATCAAAAGGGACACAATTAGTGCTCACAAGGTTGACTGGAGCCTGATTCCATTGGCAACTTTAGCCGTGGCTGTGATAAGCTGCATTATCTAGAAAATTGGCTAAGGGGAAACAGTGCCTCTGATTGCCAGCAAAGGTTCCAGATAACAGAGCAGCTGAAGAGAAATATAATTAAGGTGGAATATGTTAACCATGGTGTCTCATAGTCCTTGGAAGTGCTAATTTATCCAGTGCTGAAATTCCATATTAAGGCAACAGAATACAGACATGGAACAATGATTTAGACCACGAGGCTTTCAGGTACTATCCTGTCGATTGTGTAGAATGACAAACATCATTTGTACAAGAAGCGGGTGGCTATTTTGACATATTTATTTAAATGTAAGCGCTGTAATGTTTTCCATTAACTCCAGAAAGTGGAGGTACATAGCTGCTTTTGTTATGACTGATAGTGTTGCTGCGCTATCAGATACCAGAGAAATAACAAAACCCTCAACTACAGTTTCTATTAAGTTGAACTGGAATTGACAATTTCAAATAGGTTTGGATAAAATGTATGAAAGAGCTCTATAGCATGAGTATTTAACCAAAGCCCATGAGTAAATGTAACCAGATGCCCCTTTACACCAAGGGCTCTCCATGAGATGTAAACTTTGGTGCCACCAGTAAAATCATTAATTTGACATGCCCTTTCCACGTGGAGTAATTGGGTTTATTTTTGTCACCAAAGTGGTGGCTCTTAAACAATGCTGTCACTCCTGGCTTTGAACTGTGATGCCTTCTGATTTCTGGTTCCATTTTGCACGCTCCCCCCTCCCTCCACCTTTTTTTTTTTCCTCCCCTCACTTTCTTTGTCTCTCTTTCCAGGGGGATTGTTGACACCCCTCTCATCCATTCGGAGAGTTTGAGGCCTCTTGTGCAGCGCTGGCTGTCAGACATCCCTGCTGGTAGACTGGCTCAAGTGACAGACCTGCAAGCTGCAGTGGTCTTTTTGGCATCTGATGCCTCTGACTACATGACAGGGCATAACTTAGTCATAGAGGGTGGGCAAAGTCTGTGGTAGAAGGGGTTGATGAAGAGATGAAAACTTTGTCCCATCCATCTCCCTGGTTCAAGTTTCTGAAACAAATGTTTTATTTAGTATAAAATCTATTTTTCCAACATTCTATAACACTTTTAATTTAACTCTAAGGGAATATTAACTTAGTCAGGTAACATTTGTTTGATGACATAACTTGAAGCTTTTGTCCTCTGTGTCCTGTAGTTTGCTGTGCTCTGAGTGTAGCACTATTATTTTCAGCAATTAAATTTTTTAATTTTTCATGTTAAAATCTAAACAGAGTAACTTAATTTCCAATCTTTGTTTGTAACAGCAGAAATTCGCTATGTCTCGATACGACGATATCCTTTTCTCCTGATTTGATTCTTTAACGATTTTTGGGGAGCTGATTTGATTCTTTAATAGTTCCCAATTTTGCAATTTTTAGTTTGATTATATCACACCAGCCCAAGAGAAATTATTGAATGATGATGATGATGATGATGATGATGATGATGATGATGATGATGTCTATAAACTACATCAGGAGCTGTATTTTCACAAAAAAAGGCACATGACATGTGAATCAGTTTTTTAAATTTATTCAGGGAATCTGACACCTCAACCTTTTTCTAATCCAGTTTATAAACAAAGACTAAAATGAAGTACTTCAGTTTGAAAAAAAAATCGATTTTTGAATTTTTTTTTTTTTTAACAAAATTACAATTTAAAATTGTTTAAAAAATTCGGATACTACAATACACCATTTTTTCTCCCACCCCTATCATTATACTACTGTAGAACAAAACAATTTTGAAACACAAAGCTGAGTTTAATTATTGTCTGATATGGCAGTTTAACATTGTCTGTCCCTATCCTGGACATTGTGTCACTCTCTTAGCCCACTATCCCCCAAAGTAAATATCTTGTTAAAAGGGTTGAATCATTTTAATTGAGTAGAGAAAATGTTGAAATATGTTCATAGTAGATCCCAATGTCCACGTTCAAACCACAGAAATATACCACTGACCTGTGTACGCTGCCTGCACCTTGACTTATCACCATCTCTGGTTCAAGACTCTTGTGTACCATATGCAGGAGTACAGCATCCCAGTCTGCCTCTCTCCAGCACTTTCTTGCCAAATGGCCCTCAGAAGTGGTGCTCGCCAGGGCCTTCTTAATTGCTCCATTAACTGTTTGTATGCTGAAAAACAATACTTAAAGGAGAGGTTAGCTGAGGACATGACCCTGGTTGCTGCAATTATATGAAAAGTAGTGTCCAATTAGCACTCTCTGTAATGTGACACTGTTAGTGTTTATGTGAGCAACTTCAAGTTCTCACTGTTAGTGACTGTTCCCTGATTTACATAATTGGGGTGTTGGTCATTAATAGGAATGGCATGTTAGAGGATCCCATTAAGATATGGAGTGAGATCTGATCTTCTCCATCCCTCTCTGCTATTTATCTCCAGCTGCAATGGCACATTAGAAGTTATTGGGATTCTTATCCTTGTATTTTATGGTAAAATATGAAAGTTTTCCACAGCGTGTGAACACAAGGTCTTGGAGAATTTGTTCACGCGGAGGCCACTTTTTCTCTTTTCAGCCATTTCCTGTCTTGCCACTAAAGGGCAGTATGGAGACAGGCATTTGCAGCTATTATGCCTGGAAAGTTGCAAGAACAGTTTGTCACATCATTTGGTAATAACAATGAGCCCTGGATTCTGTCTGTGAGATAAAATTAAAACAACTCCTCCAATTTAGGTCTGCACACAGCTTGACATGTTTTACAATTAAAGACATGTAGAATAAATACATTTGATTTAAATATGGTTTGTTTAGTAGACAGTTAAAATTCAAATGCATTGAAATGATGCTCTATTTGTTTAGTTTGATTTCAAACTACCTCCATCTGAGTGTAATATCCACTTTGCATTCAAAGAGTAAATGTTTTCTGAAGAAATCACTAATAATCAGTAAATGTTGTAGCTCCAGGTCTACAAAATAAAAATAAAAAATGTCACTGATGATCAAAGCTCTTTGAACTCCACCTTTTTTTTTTTCTAGCTACTCACCGTCACACCACAAAAGCAGCATCTAAACCACTGTTTTGTTTTGCACTGTATTAAACTCTTAAAAACCCTCTCTGAAAGGTCTTGTTTTCCTTTCAAACTGCAGTCAATGGAGCCAAAACTATAATTTGAGCAGCAAAATGGATATCCTTTGAATGCCTTAGCCTGTTCATGCCGTGTAAGTGATCTTGAATCCATTATTTCTGACCTTCTTTTGCTACCATTACACTGAAGAGTGGGTCCCCATTGTACATAGCGCTGTTTTGCTAAACAGTTTTTCAGCAGAAAAAGGCACTTGCGTGCCCTCACACTAAAAGTCTACTTTGATTAATACTCAGCTCTGTCATGGCAGCAACATTTTATAGCAGCAGCCTTTCAGAGGGAGACACTGGTGAATGGCGAACAATACAATGAGGCAATGTGTGTTGCTGGGCAGGTTGTGTCCTGGTGACGAGGGGACCCAAGGGTTTATGTATGACATATTAACATTTGACAGTATCAAGACACCTTTATTGATAGATTACAGCGTCCTGTTACATACCCACTCAGTGAGGTGTTTGAGGATGACATGTAACCTATTATAAATTGAGTCGAACCCCTGATGCTATCATTAGATGTAGGACTGTGTAACGGCAAAAGGAAAATGCCAACATTTATCTTCAAATAAAAAAGACCTGCGAGTGCAATGTGAGCTGCATACTCAAGGACCAAGACCATTTCATTCATAGCTGGAGTAAAATCTGATCCGTGTTATCGCCAAATATTGTCATTTTAATTCAATGTGTGTCATACGTTGCTCTAAATGTTAATAAAAACAGGGAAAAATGCTAAAAAAAAAGTATGATGAAATTGTGCTTTTTTTTTTCTTTTTTTTTTGAGAAACACTCTATAAATGAGAAGTTAACGACTTCTCATTTGATGCATGAAGAGCCTGCCATCTTTCACATTTTGTTTTTAGTAATTATAACCCCAAATTAGTCTTTTTGAACTGAAAGACATGATTTAGACACTTACCCAATGGTGGAGCAGCTTCACGTCTAAACCAAACACACGAGTATTGTTCCACTCGTGTATTTCTTGCAAGAAAAGAGGAGCAGAGCTTGGTGGACAAAAAAAACATGCTTTTGAAGTGTTTTTCCTTATAGTGATGTTTTATTACTGCATGAAGCACTAACTACTGAGCGCCACTCTATTTTGATGATCACACTTCACATTAACTTTTACATGACTTTGGTGTTGTCGGGTCATTCTGCATGTTTGTGTGTTGGGAGGAAAAAAGAGAAGGAGATCTTGCATGTGTTTCACTTGGCTTTGTGAAGGCATTGGATCATTGTCTACCAGTGTTGGTCATCTCATGTGTTATTCATTGAAAAGCTGTTTTTTTGTTTGCTCTCCTCGTGCGCTTTGCTGACTCTCCGTGGTGTGACTTGATCAGGTTTTGTGACTGATTAGATGACCTGTCAATACAGTGTAAGGACTCTTTGTAAAGCTGAAATATTCAAAGTTTTTTTGTTTGAATTCTTACACAGTGAATCTTTGTTTGTTTTTTAACAAAAATTTGTTTACATGCATTATTCTCGCTCTTATTTTCTTTCTCCTAAGTCAGCAGGATTTCAATTTTTTACAGTTTATTTTTCACTTTCTCACAAAAAAATCATTTTTTCCCTGTATTTCACAATTTTGCATGACTGCGATAATGCAGTCGTGTTTTTGTTTTTCCTTCTGTCACTGTATGCTTTCTTTACGTAATGTGCTCCCATTTTTTGTATTTGTTTGTTTTTCTAATCCAATAAGTACATCATTCTTAGCAAATGATCCAGAGAGAGGTGTTCTGAAATGTTTTCTTCTGTCTCTTTTCTGTATCTCCGCTGTAAATCTAAAGGGCTTTTACTGAACATTAATACTGGGCTTGGGAAACATTGAACTTGCAGTTCTCTAATTACAATGCAGCTAATGTGTTATTTCCTTCCCAAGTGGGATTACTTTCATCTTTCCTATTAAGATGCACATTTTGTTAGGATACTCAAATTACAAACCCAATATTAAATTTGACTGTGCAAAAGGCATTGATCATAGCCCTGATAGCTGCACTCCAACTTTGATTTAATTTGCACTTCCATTAATATCTATGAGACGTCCGATTGTCGTCTTGGGCATATTGATGGTATTGTAAGCCCTGCCTTCATATAATGTTCCCCAGCGGCAAAGAAGAAATGTTACAGAGAATTAGGCCGAGAAGTAGGCTCAGTGGAACTGGCACTGCAGTCAGAAATTCATTACCCTAATAAATAGGGGGTGGGGGGGGTCTTAAGAGAAATTTCTCTCTCCTTCCCCTCTCACTCTCACAACAAAAAAAAAATACAAAAAGCCCTCACTTTGGCCTTTAGAGTGGATGACTAACTTAGACATATCTTATTATTGCTGCCAGTATACCCAAGGGTCTTCTTAAGACTCAAGAAGTCTTTTCAATGTGCCTGATGATTCAATACAAAGCAGTCACTTACTGCCTGTCCATCATGAAGCTTTATGTCTACATACTGAGCTATTTGGTTATATGTGACCTCAGCTCCAGTTTATTTCACCTAATTCAGCCTTCTTAACAAAACTGGAGAAAAACACAGTGTAGTGGATTCAATGTGAAGCAGTAAAGTGTCAAAGCATGCTGATTTTTTATGTTGATTAATGAAGTGCCAAGTGAGAATATGTACTCTTGCCTTCCTTTGTTGCAGCCTTGACATCATGTTTCCTATAGGGAAAACACTACTGGAGCCAAGAGACACGCGTTGTGCTGTAATTAATCCCATCATAGTGATGAAAATAGCTGTTGTTGTACATAAAAATTACATAAACCGAGATGGAGGGAAATCCATTGTTAGGTGACTGTGTTCAAACACTGCTGTCCTCTCAGTCATAGCAGCAGTGTGTCTTTCAATAAGGTTTCTGCATGCTCATCACACTATACAAGCTTTTTGGGAGGATGGCAACATTTCGTCTTTTGTTTTCAAAAAAGGGGGTGGGCTGTGGTTATGATCCTCGCCATCCTGCAATGATTCATTTGCTGGTCATTAAAAAACTCGTCTTTTGAAAGCATTGGCCTGCTCAGGTGGCAGAGCCACTGCAAAAGAGAAATGTCGTAAATAAAGGGAGCTACATTTCAAGTGCAATAAATAGGGGACACATAAGGACCTTGCATGATTGCAGACATCTAATCATTTAATTTATGTGTCGAAAGAAGCCTTCATTAACATTCAAGTAGCACTCATCTGTCTAGCAGGATCATTCTGAAGGCTGCATCACTCTCAGATGGAAGATATCTATTTAAACAGCACAGCATGGCTGCGTACTGTACAGGCACCTTCTTGCTTTCCTCATCAATGTCACATAGACACAGTGTGTAACTCTCATAAGGTAAAAAGAGTGATTTGTGATCCAGTTATTGTGTTACTGGTAATCTGCAGAACCTTTGACAGAGTTAAAGTCACATTCTCCGGGTCACAGCGGGATACAGCGTTAAACTAGCGCTCCTGACTGTGTCGCAGCAATTCATTTAACCTTCTATCAAAGCAGTCTGGGATAAGGTGCCTCTTGGACTGTAGCCCTTTTGAAGATGATCACCAGCAGGCTTTTGATGAGGACAAGCCGGGCCTGTGATGTTTATTTTTCAAAAATTGTCTAGTCTAGTCTTTGTTGGCACTGTAGTCCTGTAACACACCTCGTTGTCTGAACAGCAGATAAATGCGTGACAGAAACTCAATAATAATTGGCGTGGATTGCTTTTGACACGTGCTGGTTGCTGACAGCCTCTTTGTTCTTCAGTCAGATGTCATATTTAACACATCAAAGGGCTGGGATACTTCGCACGCTGCTAAGGACTGATGGCAAGCCTGACACTTAACTGTAAGGAGGAGAGAGCGCTGGGTATCTCTGGAAGAGAATAAAGTCAAGTTATATTAAGTGTTCATCTTTTTCAAGTCCGTACATGATAGATGGAGTAATACGTCGATTATCTACAGAGAAAACCTGGAGGTATTGTTAGCAGAGAACTCATATAGTCTTTTTATTATTATCATTAATTCAAAAAGAGGCATTTTATGTGTGTGCCTTGCATGGGTAGTTTGGATGTAAATACCAAAACTAAAAAAAAAAAAAAAACATTAAAAAATTCACTGGAGGTGGTATTGTTTTGGTATCTGAAAAATAAACAAGTAGAGGATTCTTGAAGAACTGCACATGAAAATGCACTTTTGCATTAGGGCTCCAGTGTGTAGCAATCATATTCAAATAGCCATGTGAGAGGAGCCCTATAACAACAATGGCAGACTACTGAGCTGTATTTGCGTTGCTGACTGCACTAAGTCTGTTCGCTAAAGTTAGAGGTTTTCACGTATTCATTTAGGTTAATAAGTCATGATAAGTTTAAGAAAAACACCTGGTCTGACATCCAGGGTTTTGAGTAACTTTTCTGTTTTCACGTGATACCATTTTTTTTTTCCTATTTTTTATTTTTAAATACAAGTGTAACACTTATGTGTCATTGAGCTTTAGGTTTCATTAGAAACAAAGCCTTAGGATTCTTAATAATGCTGTTGTGCTATATTTCTGCAGCAATAATAACTGGAAATGAAAGAGTTTAGGGTGTAATGTCTTTTTTTTTTTATCTTTATCCAAAATGGCTTTAGGTAAGCAGGTTGTTCAACTTAAGAGCTGTAAAGACCTTTCAAGTCGTTAGGTTGAAATTTCATAAATTTAATCTCAATTTAGAAAAATTACAGTGAAACTGGGACACCACAGCCAAAAGCGTTCACGAATAAATGGTGAAACGTGTTTTCGTCAAGAGGCAACATCTGGTTTAGTAAAAGGAAGCCTATGTGGAAGATTTTATAATATTAAAAAACCTACTTACAGCCTGGTTCAGAAAATGTCTTGGGTCTGAAAAGTTAATAGCGCTATCGGTACACACTGTACAGAGATTAACTTTTTTCAAACTCGACGGTTTAGAAGATATTAGGATTGTTGGATTGTCCAATCAATAACACAGCTCAGCTTACTTGACTGATGGACGCCCTATAGCTTCATATCTAATGTGGCTGCGTCTGCAGCTTGGCTTCCTTTCACATCCTGGAGACTACATACATGTTTTATACAGTCTATGGTTTTCGTAGTAATTTATTATACAATAACAACTACACTGCAATCATATTATTACAAACATTATGGGATATGTAGCTTATGCTCTCAGTGTTTAAGCACCAGTATAAAAAATCAAATACTTGCAATGAAAATAAAAGTGTCAGCGGATGAAGTCGATGAAGATTGACTGTGAAAGCACGCAGTCAGTTAAAACTCGCATATTTTCAGTTCTGCTTTTGTGACCAGGCTGGAGCTGTGTCACTGCAGCACCTGTTATGTTAAAATATGAACCCAGGGTGCCGGAAGGAAAGTGGGAAACCAGCGTTATGAGAAGTCTCCATACTCGCCAGAAGACCTGCAATGCTTCTACTTAACAAGGTAAATTAACCCAGGGTTTGAGTCTTTAAATAGCTCTTTCTTTAAAAAAAAGAAAAACACATTTTAACTATTACACCTGGAGTGAGAGAAGCATGCTCCTCTCTGTAGTGGGTATCAGCAGCATTTTGATGTCTCTAACAAGAACACAATAAATTGTTCCTCATTATTCAGTAATTAACTCCAATGCACTAGGTCCCCATCCCCCTGCGCCACGGTCTAATCACCACCCTCCTCCCCTTTTCTCCTCTTGCTACACAGCTCTTTAATTTCCTCTATGCTGTGGGGGGTGGGGGCAAGAGTGGGTGGAAGGGGGGCAAGCACACAGCTTGATGCACTTCATCATCCCCTTGCCACCCTCTTGCTACCCCTTCACCCTATCCAAGCCACACCTTTCCTGCCTTTCCTTCCTTTCCTCACGTTCCCTTGCCAGCTCCTCATCCAGTGTGTACACTAACCCTGCAGGGCGCCACCAGATTAAAGGAGGTAGAGGTCACCTCACCTGTGACTACAGGCTCCAGTCACATTTGACATGAAAGCTTTGCACTACTAATGCAACTAAACCTGCTTCCAGGTCCTATTCAGTCTGTCTTAGCTGGGCTTTCCCCTTCCTCCTCTTCTCTTAATTGCTCAAATGAGGTCATTAATTGGAGACTGAGTCAAATCACCTGTTATTTCAGCTGGGAGTTATCCGCTGATTGAAAGGTATTATAAAAACCTGCTCAGGGCCTGTTTTTTTTCCTGTGCCTGCTGGGAGATCCCTGTGTGCCTTTACAATCTTTGCCCATGGGCACACAACTCTCTTTACTTTCTCTTGTGGAGATTAGACGGGTAGTTTTGGGTGACACACATCCACACATGTGGCCCAAATATAGATTCAAGAGAGTCAGTAGTGTCAGGCGCAATTCCTGGAGGATGTTGTGGGGAGTGTTCATGTTCCTCTGTACTGTTAATGCCCCTGACCTAATTAAGGATAATACTCACACACACCACTTCCCTGTATGGAAGTGAGGTCAGGTTCATTTTAGGGTGTAATTGTAATTGTGAGTTTAAATGGCATGTAAACTAGGACAATAGAACAAATGACAAAAAATGAGGACAGTTGACAAATTCCTTGATGAGGTTTTAATAAATTTAGACACACACTCTGCCGCCTTTACAGCTGAAGTGGACAAGCAAAAGAACTGACATGAAGCAGTTTGTCTCTCCAACTGCTAATTTTTCCAAAGATGATGCTCTGACAGCACACACAGTCACATCATGTAACTATAATTGATGCTTTAAAGAAATACCTGCATACAGTTTTGCAGAAAAAAAAAACACAAATGCACCCAAACATTTTTCACTCGGTGACAGTTAGATTTTATTACTTTACAAGTTCAGAGCAGCTTTTCTTTCAGACCTGCTTTGTTCATTTCAGAAAATATCAAAGTTAAGGCTGAAAATTTAAGCAGAAACACCATTTCAGAAACCAGCCTGATTTATTCTGAGGGCATGAAGCTTCAGAAGTCCATTTTCCTCATGGACTTAGTCTTGGGGAACATAAGATGCTGACAAACTGTTTGAAATAAAAACCCTCTAAACACATAGCATTAATATTTAATGGTGTTGCTTCCTCAGGAGGCCATTCTGGGCTGGGGCGCTGTGTCTGAAGGGAGATAGTATTAGTGCTGTGTACTCTGGAGGAAGAGCAGACTCACACTAATGAAGCAATCAGGGCCTGAACTCTGAAGAAACCTCATATCCGATTTGTGTGCAGAGATGCATGTGCACATGGCAAAGCCGCACGCAAATAAATTGCCTTGTTAATGTTATTCTTGTTCCACTTAACAGCAGTGGAGTGGCGTGCAGCATTATAAGTGTTTTGATGGAACACATTTCACATGTAAAAATTTTAATGTTAGACTGTTTTCTTGACCTTTCACAAGTGTTTTGAAATAAGCCACAAACTAGAGGAGAAGTAGCAATGCTAACGGGCTAGCACTATCCTCTGAGCGACCATTAACAGGCATGGGTTGTGCAGCAATGAAAACACCTGACCTTGTTCACATATGCTTGGCTGCTATGCAGCAACATTTTGACTTGGCCAGTAAAGGACAGACCATTTGGATGTTATTAAAAAACACTGGAGTTCCTGAAGGCCATGCTACTCCCAAAGCCATCAGGTAATTTGACTGAGATCCAGTGAGTTTAGGATGTGCAGATGTTTTTGCTTTAAAACTGGCATCTGTTTATGCAGACGCATTTTATGTTTAAAAACCACAAAGGACCTCCAATAGGTTTTATGGAGTACTTTCTGCCAGAGCACTCAGCTTTGTAATTGGGCTGCACCAGGTAATGAGAAAATTGGTCACAAGCAGTGTTCCCAGTAGATGTAACCTGCAACATGCAATTTTGCTCAGCATGTGCAGTATCTACATTTTTATCTGGCCTGTGTGGTCCAGGCTGCTGCTTTAAGGACGTGTACGTGGTCACAGACAGAGACATATCCTAACACTGTCAAAGGATTTAGTTCCATCAAAAAGTTAATACACTATAATAAACGGTGTTCATTTAGATTCCAACAACACCAATAAAACTGAACTTGCAGTTTGAAGAAAGTTCACTTCCTCTTATAGTATTAATGGTAAAATGAAATGAATAATGCTCAAAGGACCTGCATCAGTTTTGCAACTAGAATTATGCGTGTTTTTTTTTTCAACCTTTATACTAGATTTAGCTTTGTTGGAGGAAATACTAACAATCTAAATAAATGAAATGAAAACTGGTTTTGGTCATATACACGACTAGCATGAATACAGAGTGTAATGATTAAAATCAGTATGGCTATTTTTGATCAAAAACTTAAGTGTAGAAAAAAGAGGTGTCAGAAGAAACTACTCACATTCAGTAAAATAGTTCATTTTATTAACAGTTTCAAACAGCTAACAGCATTTTCATGTTACAGACACAGTTCCAAGTATGTTCCAGATTTCCACCGATAAAGTTTGATAAAACATAAAGAAATGGTCTTTTTTTCTGTGTGAAACATGCTTTTTATTTGAACAGGACACGATGTGAATAAATGCCTTTATGTTACTTCAGCAAAGGGTGGCATAGTAAGCCTTTCGTGCTTCTATAACTATTCCTGAGGCATAAAGAGATATTTCAGTTTAATTAAATTAAACTGAATTTAATGAGTTAAAATACATTACTTATAAACACCAGGGACATTAAAATAATGAGGAATTATTCCAAGTGCTGTGCCTACTCCTCTGCTGCAGTGGATCACAATCCTTATTTTTTTGAGTGACATTTCATTTTACGTTAAGTCATTCAGAGGAAAATATAAAACAGGGGGGACACAAAGACAGAAAGCCCCCTATCCAATCCAAACCATTTAAAGAATGGACTGTGGGAGAAAGCGTACCCGGAACCCACCCGTGCACAGAAGAACATGCAAACTCCAGAAAGGTTTCTGCACAGCTGGGGGCTCAAGCCAGGACCCTTCTTGCTGTGGGGCTACAGAGCTAACCACTGTGCAGCTTTAGGGCCTTTCTAATACAGCATCACAGTGAAATAAACTACAGGAGAACTCCCTTATGAAGCTGCACTGTTCTGGTCTCTTGGTCTGTGGAGTGGGGTTACTCTGTTGGTCTTTAGTGAATAACTGGTAGGAAGAGGTTGTTTTGTAAACTGTACTTACACTGACACAGAAACCACATATCTGTGTTCATTTCCCGTTATGTGACAAGGGCATATTTAAGACTGAAGAGATTCAAACAGTCTGAACCACTTCACAGAACTGTCTTTGAGGTCAAGGGGATTGTCAAGCACCTTGATGTCACACACACCATATACACAGTTTATATATCCCCACAGAAACAGGCAGCATCATGAGTGGATACACTTTTTATTTTTTGTTAAACCTCGAAAAGACTGTCATGTTGAAGCTGAAGTGCTTCCAAGTGTGTCTGTGTATACCAATACAGCGGTGCTGGCATTTCCAGGCCCAAAGGAGAGTGTAATGTTTGTTGTGATAGTGCTCTAAAGGGATTTGGTAGAGTGGGTTTAAAACTCACACGTTGCACTAGTCAGGGGGATCTTGTTCATGTATTTCCCACAAATAGGTTTTTAATATCAGTGTTTTCCAAACAAAGTCAAATCAGATAAGGTAAGGAATCAATAAATGTCTATATTGTATGAATCAATTCACAAGCAGCAAAATCATGTTCAAACACAACAATGTCAGACATTCAAACATGACATCAGATTAATTCACTGAAGAATAACAGTTTTTTTTGTTTCAATAAAACCATTTGATCATGAACTATAATTTTATGATTATCATCATCATCATTATTATCATTATAATTTTGGGGCTGTGGTTGACATTAGACAACAATCTGCAATGTCCAGAATGAAGACAACAATCAGCGCCTCCCACAGGCCAGGAGCACTTACAATTGCATAGGTCAATTGGGATCACTATTTTCCTTAGCAGATGCTTTAAGATTTTTTCAGTTTCTTGAGTCGCTGCAGATTGTTTGCCCTTATCGGCCACTGTAGTTGATGCTTTGACCGTTGTAAATCCCCAGTGTCCAATGGGATCCTGCTTCCATTCTTGCTACTTTTTCTTATCTGCATTGATTTTTTTACAAAGGGGGACATGAGCAACACCAAAACCAAATACGTCCCTCTTGCATCCCTGTGACTTGCTGTAAATCTCTTTGAATCCTTGTCCTACCTCTACTAGCTCACAGTCTTCTGATTACCCATCCGTTTTTCATTCCATCAGGTAATTATTATGCTTCACCCTCTAGTGATAGCATAATTCTGAAATTTCCATAGCCAGTTCCAGGCAGTCACCTGCATCATGACAGGGACTGAGCAGGCCGCAGTCCACACAGGAGTCCTCGTTACTGCTGGAAGTGGTCTCTGATGTGGGGCTGACTTGTTTATAGCTGGGGCAGCAGTGATTAGCAGCTCTCTCGCAGGAAGACGGTAGCATCAGCATCATATCATAGAACCGGCAGAAGAGGCAATTCAGGACAAAGCCTGCACAGTCAACTGAGGAAGACACACAGAATTTAGAGGAGCATCCTGACTGTGGATTTACTGAATGTTACATAGAAGCATGCTGAATGAAATAACCTCTTTGAAATGCTGTAATTTATTCAGGCCAAGCCTTAAATCGTACTACCACCAAAGTTGCTTAAAATGTTTTGATGCCCCCTTTCCTTTTTCAGACATGCCTAATTTGTCTTGATAAAGACAGCTGTTGGAGATAAAGCCCATTAAACAATTTCCTTCCGTCAACCTTGTAAAGAGAAATTCTAAGTTGTGGTGTTTCAGGTAAAAAAAAAAAAAGCCACTTTTCTTCACCGTCGCCTTTGCTGAAGGGTTTCCCAATGGGTGCTACAAGACATGAATCATCAGATGACAGCAACAATAAACAGCCAGTTAATCACCTAAGACACTTTGAGAGAAGTCCCAAAGGAGACTCAAGTTAAGTTTTTTTTCCTTAGGTTTTAGATCTCCATAAGAATCAGTACCATAACAGCGCATCCAATAAGAATTGCTTAAATAAAGAGAACTTCTTTTATGAAATGGATCATGTCTTCATTGTCCTTAATCGGGGACCAATGAGTGAGATGACCAGATTATCAGATGCTTGTTGCTGCAGAGTCTAAAAGTTCCTGGCAGAGGCAGACTGGGACTGAAAAACAGCCTGGGACCTTGACTTGGCCCAGCCCACAACAACAGGACACGCATCGGCAGCAACCCCCCCACTCCCCGACAGTTACACCCACCCGCCAGCATCGGCCGTCGGCAGACTGGCGCCACCGGCCGTTCTGGTATTCTCCAGATTTAAAAAAAAAATAAAAAAAATAGAATGCTCCGACCACCAGACGGTTAGGGTCTGGAATAGACCGGCCGTTCAGGAAAAGTCCAAAATTTCCAGATGGCCAGCCTACCCCTGGTTCCAGGTTATTCTCTCAACTTTACTGTCATCATTAGTACACTGAAACAAAAGGGTAAAGTACTCTGAATTTTTCTGTAGGTTGACAGGAAAATGTTTTTATGTGGAAGAGTAAGTAATCAGAGCCATCTCTCAAGCAATGGTCTGTTCCCCCTAGAAAAAGTCAGTTAGATATAAAAAGTAGACTGTTGCCATGAATTATTGCTGTGTAATGATGACCAATCAGAATCATTAATACAACTGTGTCATTTGTTATTGTACTTAATTTGATTGGTTGGTTGGTTGGTTGGTTGGTTGGTTGGTTAACCATTTTAAAAACCTTTCTCTAAAAAAAAAAAAAAAAAAAAAAAAAAGCTTTCCCTGAAGGCATTTAACCTTTTTGTAATCTTGTTTTGTTTTTAACCTTGCTTTACTATCGCACTTTGAGATCACATTGATGAAAAGTGCTTTACAAATAAAATGTACTATTATTATTATCATTTATGGAAAAAATAAATAACTGAATAAAGTGTGTGTTCACACATACCAACCACGAATTCTTTATTAAAATTCAGTTATGAATGCCAGAATTAGTAATAAATGAAGAGCTGTTTGGACCGTCATGGCAAGCCAGCAACTAAATTTGGTGTGCAATGCCAGAGACATGTGATGTGTGGGTCAGAGCAACTTGTGGAGGCTTCTTGACTGAACTGCTGTTTGCATAATAACGTTTAACTCCCAGGTGGCAGCCAGAGCAGGAGCTGTGGATAAAGATGTTCTTCCTCAAGACATAAAGGATTCTTATTTTGTCTTTGACCAACAATGTATACAGTATATGAGACAACAGATTAGATTACTAACTTGAAGATGAACGCTTCCAGGGGAATTAAACAGTTTTAGGTCAGTACATTTCTTACATTAC
This sequence comes from Halichoeres trimaculatus, assembly GCF_033239565.1. NCBI lineage: Eukaryota > Metazoa > Chordata > Actinopteri > Labriformes > Labridae > Halichoeres > Halichoeres trimaculatus. The sequence continues at coordinate 15,149,225 of NW_027437179.1, read as the reverse complement.
TTAATACTGATCTATGACCACTTCCTGACTCTAGCTGTATGTTAAAAGTAAAAAGGGATGATTCACAGCAAGCTATAAATCTGTGCTTGTGATAATACTCACATATTTATTTCATCAGCTGTTTGGAGCAGTTTTTTTAATGATTGAGATTTTCTAACAGTGATTCTGATGTGTGGATATCTTAAATGCCTGTACTGCTGTGTTTGGGCAGTTTGACCACTGACCTCCAATGTTGCTCTGCTGAGTCGGAGACAAAGAGTCCGAGGAGGAAGATGCTGCAGAGAACGATCTCCTCAAATACATTTTCAGAGAAAACAAAGGAGAATGAGAGCTGTCACACTCTTTGGGTTGTTGAGCATCAGTGTCTGTACTGGTCTCCCCAAGCTCAGTTTGGGCCGAGATGTTGAGGCTGACTTTTGCTTCATTTTGTGTCCTTTCTGTCCAAGGGGAAAAATGAATTCAGTAAATACAGACACATCAAAAACATATGTGAACAATTTGAAAATTCAACCAGATAGAGCATGAAAGGGAAGTGTACAAGACTGGCTAGAGAGGCTGAGCTCTTCCTGAAAACTACTTGGACTTCCTGTCTTCACTGTCATTTTCAAAGTTTTCTGCTACATTCCAAACCACTGAGTTTTCTTTATCTTTCAGTTCTTTTTTTTCCCAAATAAAAGTTAGAGTTAACTAAAACATTTGCAGAAATGTAAAACTTTTGGATGCATTTCTGCAGCAACAGAGAAAATAAACAATAATGTGTTCCCTACAGTTTTATAACTTCTGTAACAACTACGTAATAACTTCCTGTGAATTATTTCAGCATATATATGAAGGCATGCCCATTATATCACAAAACCCAGGCCTTAAAAACTGAGCTGTATAGATGGCAAAGACATTTTTCACCAGACATATTGCATATGGAGTTTGGGAGAGGAACCTCTGCAGCAGTAGACCTATTAGTTAAATCTGATTTAAATTGATATTAATGAATCATCACGTTGGCTGCAGACTGTTTACTTTTTCACCACCTATTCGAAATGAATTATTCATCATTCCTTTCTCTGTTTTCTTTAACTTTTAATGTCTAATGATTTATTTACAGCATGGACACATTTTTGAAAGCCAAATAAACCATATTTGTCTTAGCTAAATTGTTTGAAGAGAGACACAAACGGACATCGCTCAGGGCTGTGTTGGCCATTTTAAAGATTTCATTAGCTGTCTTTTTTTTGTATGGATGAAATAACAAAGATAAGTGTTGCCTTTCATATCATCACCTTTCATAAGCTTGAGGTGTCCTCTAATATTTTATTACTTTTGTCTTTTGTCTGTCATGAAGAAAGCAGATATCCGTACTTGAAGAGGTTAAAAACAGCTTCAGTGCTGCCCTGCATTTGTGTTTATGGTGAGAAGCAGCGTGATGCTCTTGGGTTCTCTAATAAATTAAGTAAAAAGGAAAGCTGCTCCATGCCCATGACCATTAGCTGATAGAGAAATAAGGCCTGCAGGCATACTATGCATTTTTAAGGATTTGTTCTTGCATTTCATTGAGGTGCACTCACTCATTAGATAGAAGAGTTGCTCAGAGCGGTGGTTCTGACGATAATTTCACATCTCTTTTTTATTACCCAAATAAAATATCCAGCGAGACACTAGCGTTAAAAAAAAACGTTAAGTGTTACGTTCTTTAGTGGATTACATGATCAGAAACGATGACACTGACTTTATCTTCACAACAGAGATTTGATAGAAACTGGTGCTCAATTTTTTTTTGTTTGTTTTTCCCACAGATCCATGAGACAGTCACTTACCTCCTCTCACCCACGTCGAGCACTCCTCAGCAGCACATGCTTCTTTGTCTTTCACATCAGTTGTCAAAGTAATTTCATCTGCCATCTGGTCCATTGCATCACAGACTAAAAAAAAAAAGCTAAAAATGACAAACCTGAAAAACCTTGAAATAAAAAAAATATGGGGCTGTGCACAACTGAGGTCAATGTGAGCTAATGCCTGACCCAGTGTGGCCACTGTTTTTGAATAGGTTGTCTCTCAGCAGGCTAAGACATAGTCTTCTCCTCCTTGCTGTGGAGGCAGATGTGTACCTCGACAAAGTAGAGAGCTTCCAGTACAAATTATCCTTTACATTGCACTGGGTCCATTTGGCCCGCTGCCTACTGTACTGTAAGCCTCTCCAATGTTCCCATGACGTTGGCAAAAAATACTGGGGATCTGCTTCTATAGAGGCATCACCAGGATCAGCAACTCTTTATTAGTTTGAGTTAGTTTTCTCTTTGTATAAGTAAGTATGAATGGAGACAACTACGAGTGCTAGGCTTAAAATCATTCAAGGTTATGGACAAGTTAAAGTTTTGATGCCTGTTTTTCAGAGTATTTATGGTAAAGCAATCAAAGCACACTTTCAGTTACAGAAGAATTATAGCACCATAGGATGGAAGATTGAATATTTTGATTAAAAAGAAAAGCCAGGGATCTGGATAAGAGCTTACATGGGTCTTGTGTCTTGCAAAATAAAAGAATGACTTGTTGCCAGTGCAGGAAAGAGACCTCATAGATTCATACTGCTGTGTTGAAAAAAAATCTGTTCAAAGCTGTGATTGAACATGTGCAGCCAGCTCTGGTTTGTTTGTCAGAGCAAACACACGGTAAAACAAGGACAGTGAGCTGCATTCAAATTCCACCGATTACAAGCCAACCAATTTACTCTAATTAGGCTCAACACTGCAGTTGCATTTTAATTGATGCCCTGCTGTGTTTGCATATGTTTAGAGTACAAGAGCCATGCTAATTGAAAAATTAAGATGTAAGAGTATTTGTCTGCTGAGATTCCATTATGCTGCACACAATGAAGCATGCACTTTGTGTGAAGAAAACTTAACCACGCTGTTCCTTCTGCTCTCTCTTCATGCACCTCCTCTGGTTTTCTTCCTCATATGATAGTTTCTCAGAATGTTGTAGAAAATACAAATTGACACTGTGCTCCTGTGTCCCTCAGGAGTCGGTCAGGAAAGGTGTGGCTAAACCATGTTGGACTGTTTGTTGTTTCTCCCTGACGCAGCAGGTTTTCTTTTATTAGTCACCATGACTTACATTGACTCATAGGACTGTGTTGCTCCTTTGGGTCCCATGAAAATGTTTTTTCTCTAAAATGAACTGTAAACCAATTCTTGCAGAACAATTAAGGCGGTTGGACACAGGGTATATCAAAGTGAAACCTTTCTGTCCTAAAATGAATGTGCCTTGCTTACTGTCTTGGTTTATAATTCTGAGCTTTAATATTGGAACATGAAGAGTACAACTGCAAAACAGACTCAAACTTAAGTATAGCCAGCCTTGCTTGGCAAGGATTTTTTTTAACTGTGGACATGAAAAGCATCGCCTACAGTAATGTCTGTACCCCAACAGCCTTAAGGCTGCATTAATGAAAATTCTACTTGAAGCATTAACTTGCAAACATCTTGCATTTGTGCTTACACGATACCATTGAATGCTCAAGATATCAGCATGCTCCTCGTCACTGATAGTGTTTGTGGTTTAAACAGAATCATGGGGCCCAGCCAAGGGGTCTTTAGTTTTAAGGCCTCAGAATTTCAGCTCTTCTGTTTGCAGATGATGTGTTTCGGTTGGCTTCTTCAGGCCAGGACCTCCAGCAGGCATTGAGACAGTTTGCAGAGTGTAAAGAAGCTGGGACAAGAGTCAGCTACTTCTAGTCTGAGGCCATGGTTCCCTGTCAGGAAACAGTGAATATAAGTAAATAAATAAATAACAACAACAACAACAACAACAACAATAGTAATAATAATAATAATAATATATATATATATATATATATATATATATATATATATATATATATATATATATATATATATATATATATATATATATATATATATATATATATATATATATGGGCTGAAAAGCTCATAGCTTGACCACAAATGAGTTATACCATAGTAATAAAACTTGGCATGCATTAAATTGAAAATTTTCTGACACTTCAGCACGGCAGATGTTTTCTTGGGTTGTTGCTGTGGCAGAATGTCCAGACCTTGGTTCATCTTTAAGGCTCTCCCTACCCCATTTGGATTCAGCTGCCCACTTTTTCACAGTTGATAAAGCTGGAGCATCATCCCCTTATGTAGCAACCATGTCAGTGTGAATGTCCTTGGGAGTAAACCTCTTTTTCTGCAGATATTATTAGAAATCACAGTGCCAAAATTTATCCATATTCACAAAAGTCTTTGGTTCTACTTTTTAACACCCTCAAACCGTACATCACCATCAGTTAATCCGAAAATAAACCATGCTGTAAGTGTCAGAAAATGTTGACAGTGTTGAAAAAGTTATGTATAAAGTTATATATATATATATATATATATATATATATATATATATATATATATATATATATATATATATATATATATATATATACATATATGTATGCCTCATGTATATGGCAGATGAGCTTTTAGATGTGAATGTTTACTCAATGTGTTGCCCCAGGTACCAGAAGTGTCAGGGAAGAACAGGCTAAGAATATCAGAGCTTTGTTTACAAGTGAGAGTTAAGTGGAAATTAATAGATAAATCTGTGCTAATCAGCAAATCAGCAATAATAGAGGCGTAAGTGGGAGCTTAACAAGAAGGCAAAGTTCTCAATTTACCAGTTAGTCTACAATCTGACCCTAACCTGTGGTCTTGACCTGTTGGTTCTGACTGAAAGGATGAGGTCACACAAGCAAGTGGCTTAATTAAGTTTCCTCTGAAGGTGGCTGGACTCACCGTCAGAGTGAGGCTCAGGAGGTTGGGCACCTGGAGGGAGTTCGTTAGGGTGTTTTGGGCACTTGGTACGGATGCCTCGATAGCGCCTCCTTTTACAGTTGTTTAGACATGTGCAACTGGGAGGGGGCCCCAGGTAGACTAATAAGTTGTTGGAGAAATTATATACCAAATCTGGACTGAGAAGACCTCAGGTTAAGCAGGAACGCATTGTACAGTGGAGAGGTGTCTCAGTCAGTTCAGTTGGGATGCTGCCCCTGATAATGGATAGACCAGTTATAAAAAACAAACACTGGTATAAGGTGTAATATGAGATATTCATAGTCAGATTATAAAATGTGGAGGGTTACACTACCTGTGTACTAGTAAATAATGCTGTATAGATCAGATCAGCAGGGAGTCAAAGCAGAGCTAGAGTCTGTGTGAACTGGAAGCTGTAGTGACTGCTCTTGTGAGCAGGGAAAGAATGGAGGTGGGGGTGGGGGGGTCTAATGGCTGTGGGCACAAAGGGCCCCCTGAAGTGCTCAGTTCTGCACATGTGAGGGATGAAGCGTTGGCTAAGCGACCTGTACCTCTGCCACAGCTTGTCATGGAGAGGGTGAGAGGAGTTACTGAAGCAGGTTTGAATTTGTCCCTTCATTGTCAACTCAGGCACTAACTTCAGACTGCCCGGCTGTAGTACAACCATAAAGCAGACCTTCCTCACTTGCCAAAGTCTGCAGAAGCAGTTTTTATTGGAGTAACGAGACCCCACTACATCACAGCCTGGAACTGGAACCTGGCCATCACAGACCAGTAGAGGAAACCCTGCTGTAGACTTTGAGGACTTCAAGCATCCCAAGGAAGAACAGACCTATTGATTTGGTCCCCGAGGTAGTTACATGAGTATGTGCCAGTTCACCTTCTCACGCCTGAAGATGACTGAGACAGAAGGCTACCAACTGCTTGGTCTAATGGTGAGCTCCTCATCATCATGGAGGGTGTTACTGAAGAAGATATACAGGGTTGGTTAAGTTTTGAAGGTAGTATTTAGGATCTTATAAGAACAGCCATTTGTCAGGATGGAACATCGGTTTTCTTCTTAAACTAACACAGTTTCTGTAATTTGTTATTGCACTTTTTATCAATACATGTCTGGTATGATGGTTGTCAAAGCAAAAGAAACATTTTCCCTTTTAGATTCTTTTTCTTTTTTGTTTTAATGAAGTGTACTTCTTTTTTTTATTCAAGAGGCAAAATTAAGTTAAAAAACACTGGAGCCCATGCCTAAATGCTAAAAGCCACAGTTCATTGATTGTCTGGTTAAGAGTGGCTGCAAAGACCAGAAACCACAAACACACCAAACCCCCAAAATCTGACTTTTTTATCATCAAAAAACAATTTTATAGCCTGGTTCAAAAATACCTTTGGTCCAAACAGCTAATTTCTGTATCTACACTCACTGTAGAGGGGTGATTTTTTTTCAACCAAACAGTTTAAAAGATATTACCCTGTAGCTGTTAGTTCGGAGGCTTAAATCCACCCCTTGAGTCGGCAGTTGCAGTTTGGCCCCTGTCAACAAATTGGCTTCATTACTCTGTCCAGAAACAGACTGATTATCTAATGGAGACTGTGTGTATATTATACTGTCTATGGCCAGAATACATGAAATAGCTTTTAAACATGGCAGATTTTTGTCAAAATTTTCTCAAAAATAAAGTGTCCCCAACAAGTTAACAAAACCAAAAGCAAAGGAAGACAGAAAAACAAAAAGCTTTAACACTTAATTATCTTCTTGTTGATACCCAGGTTTTTTTATTTCCAATTATCAGAAAGTACAAAAGTCTTGTTTTCAATCAGCCAAAATGATTTAATTCTTACTTGCATGAGCAAAGCCAGGGTCAACCAGATCACACAAGTCAAATCCGCAGAAAAAGACTCACACATTTATTCCTCATGGCATTGTGGAAAACATGTAACTTCATAATAACATTGGTCTGCAACATTGAAGAAGTAACTGACCAATCAACAACAGAGAAAATGAGTCAAAAAGATGAATTAATGTGCAGGAACTAGCAAGAGAAGTTGAGAAACACCAGAGGCCAAGTGAAAGAGAAAATGACTAAACTTAAAAAAATAAAAATAAAATCAAAAATCAAAAACAAGAATACCATAATACCAACCATAAACGTGAGCATGGAGTGGACTTTGGGAGAGTTACAGGAATAGTTGAGTAATAAAAAAACAAAAAAAACCCCGGCGCAAAGTCACAATGAATGGGACCTCATAGCATAGGTTTAACTTTAATTTTCCTGCATCTGTTTATGAAAAACTGTTAGAAATGGATAAATAAATAAATAAATAAATAAATAAATAAATAAATAAATAAATAAATAAATAAATAAATAAATAAATAAATAAATTAAAAAGATAAATAAATAAGTAAATGAAAAAATAAAAGAATAATAAACAAATAAGTAAATAAATAAATAAATAAATCTTGAATTCTGAGCGAATAAAAATGTTAGGCTGATGTTCATTTGACCTACAGATTGACACCTTTGTTGTGGAATCGAAAAGCCAGAATCAGTGGACATGACTACAGCATCATCCTCAAATCAATCGAGTCAACTTGTTTGTGTAATAATAGTGTAATAGTACCAAGCTGGGTGATGTATAATGAGCGGGTTGTTGAGTATAAATCCATTAATCCTCACACAACGTTCAGAAATAAAGCTTGTGTTACATTTCTGCGGCAGAGGGAAACCTTGGAGGTTGTTGCCTTCTGTGAAAACATAAATTTGGTAAATAAATTATATTGCCTTTAGTTTGCCTTGTCCAGGTCACCTTGGAGGGGCAGTTAGTTGACAGTAACATGCCGGTGTTTGTGCGTGTGTGTGCGTGTGTCGAGGTAAATGTCTTACTTTGTTTAACATGCTGCCGCTGCAGTGGTCCCCTTTGCCTCTTAATAAGTTCCACAGAGAATAAGTGTCATAGTGTGCCCTGGTGATGAGACCAGACTCCCATGTCACCTTGAGGCTGAATAATACAAAGAGAAGACGACAGCTGATACCATATTCACTCTCTTCTTTCACACATGGTTCACCCTGGTGGGCTGTTTATTGTTGAGGGAGACTTTGTTGTGTTCTCATAGATTAAATGTAAAATATTAGGGAGACTGGATGTTTTCTGAGTTGCTCGGTGAAGAAGAAGAAGAAGAAGAAGAAGAAGAAGAAGAAGAAGAAGAAGAAGATAGAAAATTATTTCTGTCTGATGAATTAGTATATGATTTTTATTTGGCAGTTTCTCATGTTCTTCATTAACACAGTCTTATATGGAGCATTTTTTTTCAGTCTGCTCGAAGTGAAGTACATATGAAATAGAGTTCACCCTCTGTGCACTATAGGGAGTGTGTCTACTCAACCAATTAAGAGCACAATAATTCATTTCAAGAACAGTTTGCTCTTATTGATCATGTATGTCTTCTCTTTTTTTAATCTTTAAAGCACCTGCCTACCTTTATGTCAGATGAGAACAGGTCTTGTCACTAAGGGAAGAAATCACAGCCTCCAAATTAAGACTGCAGATGGATGACCTTACGTAGCAAAAGAAATCAAAGAAGTATGGGAATGGAGTAAATTGGATTCTTTGGCGTCTAACAGTATATGACTTAAACCATCAGGGGATTCTTTCCACAGTGGAGAGTTTCCTGAGTTTCCTGAGGCAACAGTCCCACCTGGGACCTTCTGATGATCCATGGGGTGTTCGTGAAAAGCCTTGAAGTTATTCAACCCACAAAAAGGCTAAATAGATTTTTTCTATTAACATTAAGGCTGTATTGTTCCGGCTGGGCCTCTTTTCTGGTTTCCGGCAATCTATTTAATTTTACACAGTCAATACAGTCCGTACTGATTATTAAGCTTAGAATAATCTGTGTAACTCTGAAGAATAATGCATCTCTCAGTTGGAGGGTTCAGTGTTTGTATTAACTGTTTCCAAAAATATGGCTTCTCTGTTGATCTATTGTTCTAACCCTCTCGTTGAATATACAGATAACAAATACCTATATATTTGAATCAGAAATCAGAATGATATTAAAAAATAAAATCCTTAACGTATGCTCACATAAGTGGAACAGGAGAGAGAAAGGAGTGTGTAATTAAAACAAACATAATCTATAAATCGTTGCAACATTTCACAAGATGAGTGCTCCTTGCAGCTTTACACAGACGCTATGACAAATACCCATTATTACAGACCAATTTGCTTCTTCAGATAATCAATGCTGGCTATGACTCAAGCTTTGCTCCACAGGCTAAATGCTTGAAGTGATCATTGATGCCTTTTCACCGATAAGCAGTTTGAAATGACTAATTGGGTAGGCTTAGAGTAGCCCAGGCTTTTGCTATTAGTGTAATGATGATATGACATCAGACGTTTTGTGTAAAGCATTGTCTTGTTGTTATTGGGCAAGACAGATTATGATTGGGTTTGGTCAGTGCACATTATGAGATGCTCCTTAAGTAGCATACATAAAGCAAAGCTCCTTGCTGTGTCAAAGTGATAATGAGGGTTGTGATTCATCTGTATTTCAGCAGACAAGGTGAGCACTTTGTTAGACCTGTATTTTATTGTATTTGTCCTTGCTATTGGAGAATGGAGTTGGTGCTTCCTTTGTCCCTTTTTTGCATCAGACAGAAATATTTTGCAAGTCACCAGTATGCCAGGTCTGTTTCTACCAAATGTCATTTATCTTTGTCATTGCAGTCATTAACACGGGCTGGGATATATCTTATTGGAAGGGTAAGTGAGACAAAAAGATTAAAAAAAAAAGGCCCACTGCCTTTTGAGTTTGATGTCGAATAAATAACTTAAAAAAAAGTAAAATAACTTTATTGACACCAGTTTTTAATATACCATGATACTAACTAGCCTCAGTAACTGTGTTTTTCTGTAAGGTACTTTTAAAAGAAAGTATACATTGTCTCTGAAAGCTGGATGCACATTTCTTTAAATTAGTCTTTAAATGAGTTAATAATCTGGCCCCTGAATCCCAATCCAAATTTGATTAAAGGCAGAGCAGCAGCAGAATAAAAAGAAGCACAGTGAAAGGAAACTGTACAATCCAGAAAAAGGTAGGTCAACATTTGGACAGTCAGCCCTCTCAGTTACAGTCGTTAAAATCTGGAATTCTTTACCAACTGAAATCAAACTAACCAAAGTTTTAAAATCTTTTATTACCATAAAGTCAAGAGCTGGCTGAAAGCAAACCAGAGCTGTGACCATCTTAGTCTACCTGGTTTTTTTACTTCAACATACTTCATAGAATTGTTGCTTTTTTATGTTGATATGTTTTTTTTTTTTTTTTTTTTTTTTTTACTGAACTGTTTTTCTATGAACTCTTTTGCCAATTCGTTACTGGTGAACATAGCTTTTTTTTATCTGGTTAAACTGCAAAAAACTGAAATCTTATTGAGTGATTTTTGTCTTATTTTTAGTAGAAAGTGTCTTTTTAGACTTAATATGAGCCACATTCACCTAAACAGTAAAAAAAAAAAAATGCCTTGTTTCAAGTTATTTTAAGACAAAAATGCAATCTGACTTGCTTGTAACAGGAAAAAAAAATCTTGTAATTGAACAAGTGAAAAGTGACTTGTATTTCAAGCAAATTTTTCTTGTTCCATTGGCAGATTTTTTTTTACTCGTTACAATTCAGACCAATTTTGTCCTTAAACAACTTAAAGCAAGACATTTTTTTCTGGATTGATCAGTCAAATTTTGCTCAAATTGAGTATAATTGGACAATTTTTACTTAGAATCAGACAAAAACACTTGATAAGATTAAAGTTTTTTTTTTTTTTTTTACAGTATATTCGTAGGTTAAACTAGGGACCTGAGTTGTAAAAGTAGCAGTTGCTATAAACTCTGAGCAGCACATCAGATTCATGCTTTGTTATCAAACTATGTGAAACTGCATCGCCCCCATCAAATAAATACATTCAAATTCAAACATTTAGACACCAAAAGTCTCTGTTGCACATAAACATTTTGAAATGACAATGCATTTAAACACAGCTTAACTTGAATGGTGCAGAAAGGCAATTTTAAAATCTGTGCCTGCACTCACGCTTCAGTGTTGAGTACGCTCCAACGTCTAACTCTTTATTTTCATCTGGCCCTCTTTTCAGTCTTCCCTGTCAGAGCCCCATGAAGTTCTTTCCATTTACAACATAGTTTCTCAGCCAAATGTTGACTTTGGGATCTGATTATTAAGCAATTTCTACAAAACTTCAAATTACTATCTGAACAATTATTTTAAAGACGTTATAACACCCAGAAGAGCCCCAAGGTCTTAAAACTGATTATGCAAAGAGATAATTGCTATGAAGATTTAAAAAGAATGAAATTGGTTTGACAAACCTATAAGTTGTTAACTACTGCTCAGTGCAAAAGAATACATTTGCTGACAATGCCACAAAGAGCCAGAGTGGGGTAGGTTTTTCCCATGTGCTCAGGTGGGCGGGAGGTATCCCTCTCTTTATTATACCAGTTAATGGCATACCAGATCTCCCCTCAATTACACAGGATTAGATGAACTATTAATTAATAAGTCCTCTGATAGATAAATTGTGCCACGTTCAGCAGATGTGAACTTCTCAGGGATGAAAAGACACAGAAACGGAGGCTATTGACCAACAATGGCCACATTCTGTGTCTGCCTTTATATATGTGTGAGCTTTATCTCAGCGTGACACGCTGCTATGCTCCCTGTCCCCCTGCTCTGCCTTACCATCAGCAAGAATCTACATTCCCCTGATTTACAGTGCGTAAAGCCAATATTGCATAATTTGTGTTTTAAGAAAAGATATTAATCTTTCATTATATTGCAGAATATTTTTCCTCCCCAGGTTTAACATGCACTGTTTGAGAAATGACACATACTCAGAGTACTTTTTCGCAAAGGCTGAGTTGTATAATTTTCCCATAAGCTTAGAGCATTTATGTGTAGAAAGGAGGAATTATATGGCTATGAATGGCTTTCTTAATAGCGATATCACTTCCTAGAACAAAAGGAGGTGGCTCCACAACGAGCCGGGGAGTGCGGATGTAAGCTCGATTGGCCATTTCCATGGTTTCCATTAAGGTCATGCACTGCACCATTGTGCCTGAGAGTGCATGAGTGACAACACAGCCAAGATGAATGGAGCACTTTCCCACAAACCTTGTTAAGACTGAAATCACAGAAAAAATAATAGTTATTAAATTAATTGCAGTCATAATCTCATAAAATATGTGTCAAAAAATTATATGCAGTTCGATTAACACATAACATGGGTGTCAAATCTGTAATAAAACCCTGATCAATAAAATAATAACCATGTTGTTAAAAGCAGTCATTGAAAAGTGTTGCTGGCAGTGGGCTCTGGAGGTGAGCAACCCTTTTAATATAAAGGGATTTCATCTTTCCACTGTGTCACCTAAATCACCTCAATGTTTGTGTATACAATTAAAATAAGATAATAAATTGCAGCAATGGATGGACTACGAACGTTCCCTTTGACCTCATACATCAGGCCTTGTCAGTGGCCCAGAAAATGCATGTCTAACAATCTGTTGATTACAATGTGGTGTGGGCTGAGGCCCCACCAGGGGAGGGTGATGACTGTTGCAGGATACATTATTTTAACATATTGTTATGTTTAAATCGATAAGTTTTGAACGAGCATTAACGACTGCCATTAATTAAACTTCTAGAATCTTTTATTAGAAAAGTTACCACTTGTGCGCTTGATTTACTGAATGGTTTATAATTTCATTTTGTTGGCCCCAACCATTATGCCTAAACGACTGGTCTTTTATCTTTAAAAGAAATGAGGCAAGTCATAGTTTATTTGCACTGCAGACAGGATGATAATGCGCTCAGCTGAAGGGCATATTTGTTAGAGAAAATCCATGGAGGAGTCACCACAGCTTTTTCTTTATACAGTTTCCTGGCCCCGGACTGGACTGACATGATCCCAGCCACCACCTTCCTCTTGGGCTTTTAAATTGTATCATTATATTTATCTTTATTTACATTATTAATTAAGAGATGATGTCATCTTAGAAATGAAAATTGCAGAAGAATCAGTCAGATTTGAAATGTATGGGACTGCAAAGCAAAAAATTTGTGTCCAAGTATCTGAAAGAAGTTAATCAAAATGCCTCTTTCTGGAGGAGTGTATTCAAAGGGAAGTTGGTGTGTGTGGTGTGAGTGTGTGTTGTGGGGGAATTCCATTACTGAGCACAGATAAACTGCCTTTTGTCGTACAGCTACAGGAAGCTTTTAGCTCACAAGCTTCCATTGACAAAACATGTCCTCCATTGTGCCGAAGTAAAAAAAAAAAAAAGTGGTTTATCGGCTCGTGTTGGGAGTCGACAAGTTAAGAGTTACAATTACCACCAGACACAACACTCTGTTTGTGTGCTTATGATTAATGCGCTGGATCGCTGTGGGCTGTTTCTACCAAACAGAAGGATTTGTGTGGGATATTTCTTCCCCTCTTCTCCTTTCTTTTCTCCACACATACTGTGAGCAGCTAAATTGAATGATCAGTGGAGGAATTTTCCTACTCTCTGGATTTTTTTCTCTCTCAGGTTTGTAGATTTAACCTCAGGTTTAGAATTTGCTCAAACTGTTTAAGTGTTCATCCAGCAACACCTTGAAGTTTGTTTAAGGAGAAGTAGTGTTGGCTTTTTTCTTTGATGTGTCTGTTTCCTACTGTTGCCTTTACTATAAGACAAATCATGAACACCTGTTTAGGTGTCGTAGGGGAATTTCTGTAAGAAAATTAACAGAAAAAACAACAACAAATCAAATAAAAGGTTTATTTTTTTAAGATAAATCAAAGTCCAAAAACATAAAGGGATCCAAAAATCTAAATCTACAAAAACACTAGAAAAAATTAATACAAGAAGGTAGCACAGGAAACACAACAGGCCAAGAGGAAGAACTAAACTGAACACACAGGAATACTTCAGACAGAGAGGAGATAAACTCTAAATACTGAAACACTACGAATAAACATAAATAAAAGCCTAAGCATGAATGAAAAAAAAAACAGAACCACAACAAACTACAACTATAGACCAAAAGAGAAGCACAGGGAAACATAAGACAAGAATCATGAAAAATTACCACAAAGAAACTCAAGATATAAAAGTAAATCCAAACCCCAACACAAAACACAAATCCAAAATCAAACCATGAAAATATCCTTTTAAAAACCAGGAGATAAGATTTAATATAAGATAGGGGAAAAAATGATATGTGCCTTTGATTTGCAAAGGTTGATTGTGGTTTTATTTCACTGTGATATGTTAGGAAGGGTTGGATCAGTAACATTTTGAGAACTCTTTATCTGTACAGAAAAAATGACTTGGTCACAAACAGTTAACGGGAAGAGGTAGAAAACAGTTTATTTCAGTTATACGGGCAACTGAGTATTTATTTATTTATTAATAAACAAGGCCCCCCCCCCCAAAAAAAAAAAAAAAAACAAAAAACAAAAAAACATAAATAAATAAGTAAATAAATAAATAAATAAATAAATAAATAAATAAATAAATAAAATTAAAAAATGAAGATGTGAAGCTTTTGAACAGTCAGGGAATTAAATGAAAATTTTCATTTTTCATTTTTCAAAATGTCTGTGTCTCGTTTTTCCAAAGTAACTTGATCACTCCAGGTGAAATACCACTCCTTCTGTGCAACCACCCTAGCAGTGTCTTCATAACACACTGAATAAAATTGTGTGTCTTCCCAACTTAACCCATCATCCAGAATTTTTTAAACATAACCCAGCAGTCTCTGTGTAAATAACACCAGAGCTATACTCCAAACAAACCATCCTACACGTGTTTGCACAATAAAGCTTAATATAAGCCATGAAAAAAAAGTTATGAAATAAAAGCTAATTCATTTGATACACCACAGGGGTGTAAGATGTGACTTGAACATGAGTAAAACTGAACTAACACGGATATAACTGTCATTACAATCATCTTCCCCCTGCAGCTTCAAAAACAAGAGCTGTAAACAGTGTTGTGAGACTGTTGTGATTAATCACACTTATCCCTGATCTGTGGTGTCATATCTTACTGGGTCACCTGTAATATGTTTACTCTGGAGAGTTCAGCACAGTGGATTCACCTGAAATGTTTCCTAAGAAAAGCTAAAGGACAGCGACAGACTCACAGAGCAAACAGGTTTTTTCTCCTCTTGTTTGTCTGATACATATGTGTGAGATTAAAACGTGTTTTATTTCATTTGCGGCTCATTTTCATTTCATTACACAATCAAATGTTTGAATCAATTCTGAAATTGGCTTCATTAAATTACATATGTCTCCTGTTTTTTCTTGCCTTAAATTCTTGTTTATGATGGCAGGGGAGTACAACACACAGGGGTCAAGCACAGGAGGATGGCAGAGATATGTCTGTACCACTTGAACTAACTGCCCCTCGTCCAAGTCCGCTTGCTTAGCTGTAGACAACAGCAAACAGCAGACTCTTAACTTTGCAAAGAACAGAGTTTTCTCTCAAAGTTGTGTAGCTCGGGCCAAGGATTTTCCTTAACCTCTTTTGAGAAATGGACCGCAGGGTGAATTCATAAAAGAGCAGTCTGTTGGACAATTTGTCTTTTGACAGAAGGGAACATTGGAAGCCACCAGAGGGTGGTCAGTGGTGAGTGGCACAGGCATGCCTGAGGCAGTACCTGCAGGCAATTCTTCCTCATGATTTGTCCTGGATCAGGAAGAGGAGGGAGCGCCAGCGTGGGCTGCCATCTGGCCCCGGCCAGGGAGTTGGGTGTTGAGGTGGGTGCACGATTGGTGTCAGTATGGCTCCATCAGGGCTGTTTGCGAACAGATGTTCTGTGGTGTGTTTGTACTAGCATGGCTCAGGAGGGAAGACTTGTCTAGCAGTGGCTAGAGGCTTTCGGGAGAGCAGTAGACGTTGACCTTGAGGCTGCTGCTTGTCAATCCCTGTCTTCTAAAGTCATGAAAATCTACTAAACATGGCCATATTCACGCTGGAAACCATAGAGAAACAATACATTTGAAGAGGCATTGAAAGAAATTAGTCAAAATACTTTTAATTTTCTGCAATTTTAAGAACAATTTTACTCTTTTATGTTTTCATTTGGAAGCTGGGACAGCGTCTGGAGAAGGGACCTGGGAAGGTAGACTGGGCTGGATTTGGACCCTTGTATCTTTAAGTCTTCATTTTAATCCTGAATCCTTAAAACATTGATCAATTAAGTTACCAGTATCTTTTTTTTAACTTTAGTCTGTCAAATACAAGGTGAAGTGGATCCATTTCTTCTTTATCTATCATCTGGATTCCAGCAATCAATAAGTGTTTAATCAGTCAGTTATATGCCCCTAATTTAACAGCCTGTGAGCAGAGCCACCCCCGAACACTTCTTCCATGAAACACAGGTTATAGGAACTTTATCTCTCGGAAAATGTCAGAGCAGAAAATTACATTTTCAGAGAAAGGAATATGAAAGTCCACATCAGAGTGTTACTGTTAGGGAATTAAAAAAGGACAAACCAGAGAGCTGCACTTTATGGGTTAAAGGATTTACAGGATTAAAGCAAAACTACATACAGAATGAGTATCTATGTGCAGCTTAGAGTAACCAAAGCATTCTTAAAGATGCACAGGGCAAAGGTTAACTCATAGTTGATGGTCAACAAATGTCATAAACTGCAAGACAATGAAATTCTGTGAAGTATTTCAAAGGAGGCTATGAGAAACTACATTTTCAGAGCATTGAAATGTTGTGAAATGTTGTGTTTGTTAGTTCAATGAAGACTTCTGTTGTATTTACAAGTGTTATAGTTTCAATGTGACTGCGTTCTGTCAATATTTGATTTGAGGAGCAAATTCTGTGCCGTCCAGCTCCTGTCTCACTTATAAAAACTAACATCTGTTGAAGCATACATTAAGTTTAAAAATAACTGTACAGAGATCACCCGGTAAAGTACAGTCAACCAGATGTCGTTGTAAAAGTGCCAGATGGAACAATGAAAGCGGGATTGGAAATTAGAAAGCACTGTGAAAGGTCAGATCAATTAAGAAAGCTGTGTTGGCTCCATATGACAATTAAGGCAAGTTTAAAGCACTTGAGCTAACAGAGTGAGTGGCTGTCACAGTGAGGAACTTCTTGGGGGCATAAAAACGCGTGCATGCAGGATGGGGGAGCTTCCTGGACTGAAGTGCATTTACACCAGGTCAAGGTTAATGACCCGCACAGATATACCTGATAGAACGCCTCGCAGCACTGCTCATGACCTTTGTCCATCAGTATTAAGCAGCCAATAAATTACAGCTGTGACTTTAAGTGACATTGGAATTGACTCTGCTGTAATGAAAAAAAGAAAGAGAAAGAGAGACAGCAAAGAGGCTCAGGTTGATAATGACGGGGTGAGAATTCAGTGCAGGAACCTGAGATTTGGTTGCAGAAGAAATCATAATATTTCTGAAACAGTGTTCAGTGACAACAAACTTTAAACTCCTGCTTTCTTCTGATGTCCCTCATGATAATAACATTACATTACGAAATAAACCTGCTCTGCAGCCTCAAGCTTTATTTTATGACTTGAAACCAGCCTTACAAAGGAGCTTCTTATTTGCAGTCCCAGATGGCTGCCAGCTTTCCCAAAACTCATGAGTGTGCATATACCACAAGGGGGCAATAGTTGCATTGTTTGTTTGCACCCTCCAAAACACACACTGATTAACATTCATAGTCTACATTTCCACATTTAGGCTTAATGCAGTTTATGTGTTCATTTACATTACAACATGTAACCAAATACAGCAATAAGCTTCTTTATTTGTAGCAACAATAGCCCAAAGTAGAAATAACAAACTCTTTGTGTTACTGTTTGCAAGCTGCAGTAATTTAGACTTAAACAAAAGCGTCTGTTTTTTTTTCAGAGCTTTCCTCACTTTATAAAATCTGACCCACGTCTGTTGTCATGACTGCTTAAGCTTCTGTCAGGATGTTGATTAAAAAGCTGTTAAATACAGAGTCAAAGTTGCAGCTTTGTACAAAAGTCTTTGAGAAAGAAAGAAAGATCTGTTTCACACCAAAGCACCCAGAACAAGAGCATTTAGGAGTGTCTTACACAATTTGTTCTCTTGATTTTTTTTTTTATCCAAAGTTCTTCAGTAAGCACTTTTGTAGTGTGCAAACAGAATTATTCATTGCATTAATGATAACATAAGTGCAGCGGCAACAGATTTTAATGTTCCCGTGGAGATAACCTTTATTTACTCATGAATAAAAATACATTGAACTACTTTCCCAAAGTGGGATCTCTATAAAATGACTCCTTCGTTTGGTTATAATCACTGCTGATACACTTTGCACTTGGCTCTGACTGGACTCATCTCCCTGTGTTTTCCCTCCATTGATTGTTGGGCCACTCCGCTCAAATGTTGGAATTAATTAGACAATTTGTATAATGGACTGCGACACATAAAGACATGCAGGACCCAACCAAGTGGTGGCATCCTGCAGCTCCCGTTGTCCTTGAGGAACTCTCATCCAGATGTTCAAGCTGATTGGAGGCTGACCTCTCACCTGCTCCTAATTATCATCTGAATGACAACATGGCCCAGATCAATAGTTCCCCGTAGTTTGAAGATCACAGATAAGAGGCCACCATGTTGTTAGTGAGTAAAATGCTAATGCAATTTATAATCACTAACACAGTGGCAGATGATCTGTGTGTGGACATTAATGTTGGTGTTTACTCTAAACAGACAGAAAAAGGCACACTGACGTGGCAGACTGACGTCTAAACCAACTGAAGCAAACAAGCAGCTGTTCACGGTGCCCAGCAGAGACGATGTAATGCAGAGGACACTTCCTGGGGAAGGTTTGGTGTGGTGAGGTCAGTAGAACAAACTGCACTGTAACTCTATCACTGTCCTCTTCCTGCTGTCCCCACGGTGCATCTATGTGGTCAGTTACTTCAGATACACACTGCAGGTACCTGTGCTGATATTTCAGACTCATCTTGAATCTGGACTTTTTGATAAAAATGCAAGAAATATCTCATAAAACATTTGTTTTCCTTAACATTATTTAGTATGATAAGACTAACTTTTGAAGATTCAGCTTTTTCCCTTTTTCCACTGAGACTCACTGAACCTTTAAAAGTGTGAGAGACACATAACAAATACTGAATGATCCTGAAGTGGATCTTGAAACGTAATTTGTGATAGATTTATCGACACAATAGAAGCACAATTCTGATTTTAGATCAGATGATTTATGCTCTAGCAAAACAAAATATTAAAAAACAAAAAACAAAAACATGCCTGGTAATCCTTACAAATAAGCATCTCGTGAATTATGGTGAATTAAACCCA
Source organism: Halichoeres trimaculatus (assembly GCF_033239565.1). NCBI lineage: Eukaryota > Metazoa > Chordata > Actinopteri > Labriformes > Labridae > Halichoeres > Halichoeres trimaculatus. Next base: position 15,130,014 of record NW_027437179.1, on the reverse strand, counting down.
TTAACAGCACTGCAAAATCGGGCTGAATGAATTTGAAAAATAATCCAATTGCGATTTTTTTGGACCAGTATTGCGAGTTTTTGGGGGGGTGAGTTTTCTCTTCTATGTTATTTACTGAATACAAGCAATAAATCATTCTATAGTATGACCAACACAACAAAGGATACCGTCAACACATGAACAACTCTTTCCTGTAGGCCAGGCCTACATGTAATGTTGAAATCAGATAAATTGATGCATGAATTGATGAAAATAACATATTTTTATTTAACTATTACAATCACAGTAGAATATTTACTGACTGATTTAACTTCAAGTCTTGTAGACATGTAATATTTTTGCCAGAAAAAACAGCATACTGGCTTTTGCTGGGTTTAAGGAAGAATGAGAACAAGTTACTGTATTCCCTCCAGGTCTTTGTACATTTAAATATTTTTAAATTCTATTTTTTTAAACTACAGTCTTTGCAATTTGTTAATTGCGCTCTATTACATTGCGATGTTGGTTTTAATTTGATTAGTTGTTCAGCCTTACTGAATAAAAAAGTAAAATCTTATTTAGTGTTTTTGTGTTGTTTTCAGTAGAACATGTACTTTTAGACTTAATGTTAGCCACATTCACCTTTTTAAAACATTTAAAGACAAAAATGAGACAAAATAAGAGAAAAGTTACTGGTATTAAGATGTTATTCTGGTGTTAAGTAATTTTTTCTTGTCACATCAACAGATTTATTTCAACTTGTTTCAAGCAACGCAGACCTCATTTTGGTACTACACTTGGAACAAGACATTTTTCTGTACTGGAAAGTTGGATGTGGCTCATATCAAATATGATAAGACAGTTTTTACTTAAGATAAGACAAAACACTTGGTCATATCCCATTTTTTTTGAGTGAGAAAATCTACTCTTAATCTAAGAAAAGTAAAGATTGTGTTTATTGTATTTTTTTTTTATTTCAGGTATTTGTATTAACAGCCTGTGTAAATACTTTTTAAACTTTATGCTCACCAGCCAGAGGGCAGTAGTTTCATTTTTAACATTTTTATATATACACAAAGGGGTTGGTGTACATTTTGCGTGTATCTACTTGTTGTCCAAAGTTTAAAATTGTTTCCAGAGTCATAGCACAATCAAATATTAAAGTAAGAATAGAATAGAATAGAATAGAATAGAATAGAATAGAATAGAATAGAATAGAATAGAATAGAATAGAATAGGATTTCCTTTATTATCATCATACCATGTATAACAGAATCAGAGGGAGCTGCTTCCCTCACAGTGCTAAGAATACATGTAAAAATCAAGATACAAAAAAGTTCAATGCAAAGTGCTATATGCAAGAGAGTCACAGTGCAAAGATGGATTATTTGGATGAAAAAGAATCACAAAAAATAATGTTCTGAAAGACATTGTAATCTTACATAATGTTTTTTTTTCTATTTTCCTTTATCTGCCTGCCACTGACTTACTCACTGCATGGATAACTTTTATCTACATCGTGTTTAAAAACTGATTGTTTCTTCTCAAGGTGATGTAAGCGTGATATGTTCAGATAAATAAAGCAAGTATTGTCTTAGCCTTTGTAAAACTGTGACATGCACTCTCAGTTTATCAATCTGCAAAAGTCAGCATGAAGTGTGTTTCTAAAATTGTTGCACAATCTCACTGTACATCTCGTGCAGGATTGCCCTAAAATGCTTGAATAAAGAAATAAATGTTATATCGTCTGTATTTATTCACGGTTAGAAGCTCACAAACCAAACTGATATCATATTTACACGTTATCAGTCAAAAGGGCTGCTTATTTATTTGTAAATCTGCTTGATTCAAACACGCTGATCCAAATTTTATTTCATTTATAAAATGAAAAAAATGTCATCCATTAAGGTAAGCCAACAACTTTCATCAGTTCAAACAAATATTAACCTAAAATTTGCAAAGAGAGCAAATCAGTGTGACAGGCGACCCACGTCTTTGTAATGAGTTCATCTCACTGAAATCATCCATTTGGAGCTGTAAGCAGAACGTTTTCCTCTACAGCCGCAGTTTCAAATCACAATGCAATAATATTTTCCAGCTTAATCTGAAATGATGTTGAAGAAAAAAATGCTGAAGCAGAAGAGCAGAGGATGTTAGTGATTGTCAGTTATTGCTTATGCTCTCATGGATTACTTAATTATCAGCCCATGCCGACGTTCTGCTCTGTTAATGGTTGGCAATATGGCTTTTGCCTCACTTAAGGAATAAACTGTATTGCTCCATATCTCTCCATCTTGTTAAGAACACATCCTCCCATCCTCCAATGTACATAAATATCCTTTACCTTCTCTCATCACTGCTCATATAGATCATTTACAATGGGAGAGTCAGAGTTAACGAAGCAAAGTCCTGATGAGATCCAGTGCTGTTTAAAAATAACAGTTTATTTGATGTGTAATCTTTCCCTGCTTCCCTGCCACCTGCTTTATTCACCTCTGCAAAAATTTGGGATATTGACACACTTTGTGATTTTATTTTGTAAGAAATGCAATGTGTGAAAAGCATTGCCGCTGCTGCGGTGAAAGAAAATGAGTATATGAAGATTTAAGGCACTGTGAAGTGTTTTTGGCTGATTTGGGAGCAGCGTCTTTGACGCCTCTGAATAACCTACAAACAAGAAAATTAGCGGCAGGATTAACCAATCTCGGTTCTAAGTGCTTGAGCTCAGGTTGAATTTCCTACTATAAAAAGACGAGTTGATCCATGGCGCTCATCCAGACATAGTGATGTTCAGAAAAAGTTTTTTAGTCAGAAGTTGTTTGTGAGCAGGAGGGCAGTTTTTCCCCAAACAGCTTTCCTTTTTGCATTTTCTTTTGTACTAATAGCTGGTACAGCAGCAGGTTGAGCAAAGGACACATGTCTTCTGTTGAAGTTTTTTTTTAAGCCAGAGCTTTGGTAGAAAAGCAAAATGTGTATCAACAGGACCAAATGTTTTTGTCTGCATGTGAATGAGTCACTACTCTTAGAGAACAGATGCATTTAACCATCTGCATCATTTAAAGAAAATGATGTGAGCTAACCTTTCGAAATAAATAAGAGTTTACAAAGTTTTGTCACTGATACTTATACCCCATCACACTGCAAAAAAAGTGTCTTTAACAAGAAAAGCTAAGAACTAAAAAGGATGTTTTTTCTTTCCATTTGTTTCCTTTCTTCATGATGGTGGTCAGTGCTGTACATGGGAGGAGACACTCTCATCCCAGGTAAACATGTCTGAATTCATCTAAAAGGAAAACCAGAATCAACATAATCAATTCATTCCTCATAATGCCTTTAATCTTCAAACTTCACATAAATCTAAATTTTGCATAAAAGCAAAACTCATCTTCCTGTGGCTTCATCAAATGACACCATTGTTTGTGATGTTGTTTAGTTTAAAACTTTCAGTAACAGTAAATACTTACTCTACATTTCTATCTTTCACTGAAAACACAATTTTTCCACTAACTTTGCTTTTAAATATTTACTTCCTCAAACCCAATTTAATGAGATCCCAGGATAAATTTGGTGCATTGTATTTATATAAATATTAAATTTGCAGTGTTTTTCAGTTTACAGTTTTACACTTATGAACACTATAACATCAATTTTTAACTATGTAGCAACATGTCATTTGAATAAATCATGTAGGGCCTTTTAACATCTCCTAATCCTGTGCCACACCAGAGACTGTACTTTGGCACTCTTGTTTTAAACATGCCAATAAGTTAATATTATCTTCATTAAAAGGTTTTGTCTTGATAAAAACATGATCTCCTATGGCTGCATAATTCCTGATACTGTGCGCACAGGCAACAGATTTTAGAACGTGTTGAAAGATGATTCATGCTGTTACCATGCTTTACTTATGGTTTGTCTTTAGTGTCCTTGCTTTAAGATGAAAAATAAGTCAACTTCTCTCCCCGTGTTTTATCACGTTTGTCTGGTCACCGTTGAAATATTTATCCAGATTGCAATTTACAACAATCTACAACTTACAGCAGCAGTCTGTATCATCCGTCTCCTTGCTTGTCCAAATGCATTTTCATTGTCTCTTAAAAGAAATTGAATCATAGGAGGTTTAGGACAAGAATCTTCACTTTTTTTTTCCTTGCTTCCTTACAAACGCTAACATTTTAATCCTTGCCTTCATCCCTCAAGACTGAAAATACAATTTCATGATCACATCACTGTGAGAGCCATGTTTAATAATTCCCAATTATGCAGCCAGGCACCTTGTCCTCAGTGTGAGCCCCACCATCCAGCCGGAGCAGGAGCATGCTTGCTGCTGTGTGTGTGTGTGTTCATTCACCTTGATATCATCGATGAGCATGTTCCCCCATCTTAGCGGGACTTCTGCTGTTGTTTTAATAATACAGCACGGTATTGTCCTGTTGGGAATTTACTTTATGCTTTTGGTACCACCCTTTATTCTCCAATTTGTTACGCAGTTTACCCAAACATGGATTGTGCGCGGTTTCAGGCTGTGCGTGTGGTGTATGCTTGGGGACAGCCTGCACTTATTGTGGAAGGAAAAAGAACACTACACGAAAAGTGAGAGTACAATAAAGAACTGCTGCGTACACTTATTTTTTCTATCATTGATGAATACACTGACAGACCTGAACACTTGTTCATATTTACCAGCATTTCTTTTTAATGTTGGACTCGTGTCATCTCAAAATATTTTACACAGCAGAGAATTAGACTCTAGGCTGAAGGGGATAAAATAAAGACAAAAATAAATGAAACTATACTTTGTATTCAGAAAAATAAGTTACAGTTATGACTGGAAATGTAAAAAAGTATTTTAAACAACATTAGCTTTTGCTGAATCCAGTAAAGTGACCATGAATGTTTCACAGTGACTGTTTTATAATGCAGGATGGTTTGACTGGCACTTCCCTGACGTAGCTACAGCAGGTGTTGGACTTCAATTTTCTTTAAAACTGCTCCACAGTTTATTCTACAAGAGAGAAAATTTTTTTGACATGATCATCTCAACTCTGTGAATGGATGTCAAAAAGAAAAGAGACACTTGCCTAATGAAAGAATTCAATTTGCAGCTTGGTAATTACAAATACATTGATTTAATTAGACTACAATTTTTCCTCCTTAATGTTGCAGGGGAAAAGCTGTGCCATCATCTAAAAAGTTTTGTGTTAAATGTCTGGAACTTGTAGTTGAGTATGACCCTCACAACATTTCATTACAACTTCTAAAGAGTAGGGATGAGTTCAGAATAAGGTACTTTAATAGGTACTGACCAAATTCTGTCTGAAGTACCGAGTACCGATTCACTTAAAAACAGACGGTACCATGTTTAGGTACCTAAACCCATCCTTATGACTGTGAGGGAGTGAAAAAATACAGGATTTTCCATGCTGGACATGAACACAGCATTACAAGTTTATACATTGAGGAATATATATGTTAAATTTAAAAACTTTGAGATTTATTATTAAAGAAATGAATATTTATTACCACATAAACACTCAAAAGTACCAAAAATTTGTACCATGGAGTACTGATACCAATTGCCAGGAACCAGGCATTGGTACCGTATCATTTCAAATGTGAAAGGTGACCATCCCTACTAAAGAGTCAAATCAAATGAATGAGGTTGGAAAGGTATTCCTTTAAAGACAATAATCAACAGTGGATATTGGTTTTTAACATGTTAGCAATATGCAGCTAACATACTAATTCATGTGTGTTTTGTGATACACAAAGGAATGTTTTTTTTCGCTCAACTTGTTTCCTCAGTCGCCGGGTCTAATATATTTCAATTTGCTCTGTCACTGTATGTCTGATGCTTTGGCTTGGACTCTTGTCTCAGAATAACTATTCTATTTCTTCTTTGTTTTGTTGTATGATTTATATTAAATATTGTTGGGGTTTTTTGTGTGTGTCTCTGCTTTTCTTCACTCCTGATTAGTTTGATCTTACTCTTCATATATTATTACAAATGGATGGGAGAAACCCACTGGCATGCAGAGAGACTCACAAGCACACACACATGTACACATACACACACAGTAATGATATTTAGGATTGAAAGTTCCTGCCAGTTACGACACAAAACAGTGCTCAGCATTTTATTCTGTCCTTTTCATGAAAGCTGCAGTTCCTTTCCACAGGAGGGGAAGAAAACCTGATAATAGTGATTTCAGGTTGTGTAGAGGTCATCTGTGCTTTTAAAGCGAAAAATCTTTGCATTGACCGATCGTAATGCTCTAGGAAAGCATACCTCACTGCCTGTTTTGCTTTAAAAAACAAAGACAAACATTTACTCATGCACCAAGAGTGTTGTGCACAAGGTATGAGATGAAATTTTGAACACACCTGAGGGTGCTTCTTCTTTTTCTTCTTCTTCTTCTTCTTTTTTTTAAAATACAGTACTTTGAAGAAGTTTCATCTTTTACCTCCCTCATTTACCACATCATTGTGTCTTGTGAATAGTGGGATCCTTTCCTATAATTTTGCTTATCAAAACCCAATTTTTCATCACATTAAGCAGCAGGAGTTTAATGACATTTTTTATTTAGTATGTCATTTAATTTATAATTCCTTGAACATTCAAAAATATAAACCAAAAGTTTGTTTCTCAAGAGCTCATGCTCAGTATGCGTGACCTGAGCAGGAAACAGAAGGGTGTAAATTTGTGTATATGTATGTGTGTATGTGTATGTTTGAGGTCAGTGGTGTGAGTCTGTCTAAGCATGTGTCGGCGCTCTGGATCCTCATCCTTGTTGTGTACCCTGGGCTTTGCGGGCCTCTTTAAAGCCGTCTCTCTCCATATGGCGTGAGTGCTGTGAATGGGTCAACTTGCAGCACAGGTCTGGAGAGGAGGAGTTTCGCTCTTACCATTGTCTCCCCACAGAGCCTGCGGAGAGTGCCTGCCGCTTACAGGGCAAGACGGCCATCTCCTAATATGGCAAATGAATGCATGAGCGAGTACAGAGGTGAATAACTGAATGAATAACCAAAGAGAATTTACATAATTGCACGTAGGGTATGTATTCTCTCATGTTTCAGCAGCTATTTGCATATTTGCACTATATAGAAATTATTCAGTCAATACTGTAGATCTGTCATGTAAATAAAACTCCTTTGAGTTCACTGAAAAAAGAGAGGAAAAAAAAGAACTCAAACAATAACAGTGTTAATGATGTTTCATGCCCTGAGGAAAGATCTCCTCCCAGTCTCGAGGCAATTGCTGTCAGAATAAAAAGTGTAATACCATAAATTCAGATATGACATGTTTGCTTAGGAGGTAAATAGCACCAGGTGAAAAGTGTTCACCGTGTTGTCTGCTTTTTTCTCTGTATTCTTTTTGTCATTGCCTAAAGCATTGATCTGAACTCAAACAAACCATCCATTTCATTCATCTAAAATGTCAAGGGGTCTTTATTTCACACGTGTGATCACAGTTTGCAGAACCTTGCAGCAAATTGTCGCCACTGTCTTATTGCATCATTTGAAGTGCTATTTTCCCTCATGTCACCCTCATCTGTTATCAAGATAGACACTGCGTTTATGTGCATCGACATCTTTTGAACTATTCCAAAGCACCGGCATCACTCCGCGTTTCTTTTGTTGTTGTTTTAGGTAGGATAAAAGGTTAACCTTCACATCTCTTGCTTGAGATGAATACAGGTTTGTTAGTGTTGGTGGTGATGGTGGTGGGAAGGAGCAGGTTAAAGTGAAGAGAGTGGCAGATGAAGGATGAGATGAGGAAAAGGTGGGTAGAAAAGTGTGTATGTGTGCGTGTGTGTGCATGTGTGTGTGTGTGTGTTGACCTGGCTACCCTTCACCTTTTGTCTCACTGTGTGGGGCTATTGTGAGTGCTGGAGGAGGGCATTTGAAGAGCTGGACTCTGGCTAGCAGAAACGCTCCCCTGCCTCAGTTTTTACCCCCCTCCATGCGCCTTGCTGGCAAGCAGCTAAAGACACACATTTTCTCTCTTGGTGGGGGTTTATGTTAGAAGGGTACCAACCAAACAAATCTAAAGCCTATCGCTGGAGTTTGGATCAGGTCAGTCAGTGTTTCCATGTCTCATGCTAGCCAGTAAAGCCCCCTTTTTATTGTTTTACTTAAATTGTGTTTGTTTGCCATCATTCAGCATCTTATAACCTTAAAAAACTCTTTTCTTTAGAGGTTTAACCTGTGCAGAATTCCACTTGGCTGAAATGGCACTGAGACATACACTGGTACATTTTGGGTGGATACTGCAGGCTTGCAGTGCTCTGTCTAGGGACGTGGGGAATGTAAATGAGATGGCCTGCAGCTGTGGGGGGGTGGGTTAGGGGGGATCATGATCATTGTCCAGCACATTAGTGCCACTCATTCCCTCCTGTTCACATGTACAATCATCTCATCATATGCAAAACACCAGCTTTTCAGGCTGAAAAACAACAACAGCTTCAGTAATGAAACATTCACTTCCAATGTGCCTTAGGGTGGCTGGGTGTAGAGATGGAGAGTCGTCTTCTTAAAAATTTAAAATGAACGTCATTAAAAGGGAAACTTGGTGAACATTACGCAGTGTATTGTACAGTTTCTCTTAAGATTTTTGTGCTCTGTTGCAAGTGAAAGGCTCATTTTGTCAGTTTAGGTCTTCTTCTCATGAACCTGACCATTAATTATAGCTCAAAAAGCACTGCAGTTATAAGTGATTGCTGGTTATAACAAAATGTGACTGTCTGGGCTCAATCAAAACAAGTCTTACAGTTGTTAACTTAAAAATTAAACATTTAACAAAACTCCTGGGTTAAAACAGAATTGATTGGAGACGTGTTAAAGATGAAAGTGGCTTCTGTGTCCGCAAAAAAAAAAAGAAACCCAAGAGAGTCACTTATAGTCCAACAGGCACATTGGTTTGTTTGTTTGTGGACTAACATTAATGCTAAGGTCTCCAAAAGTAAATATAACTTTGATATCTATCTATCTATCTATCTATCTATCTATCTATCTATCTATCTATCTATCTATCTATCTATTTATGTGTGTGTGTATTTATACATACAAATATGTGCTTATACAAACATATATATATATATATATATATATATATATATATATATATATATATATATATATATATATATAAACCATTTTAGTGTTTTTCTTTTTTCTTTTTGTTTTGCATTAGGGTTTGGATTTTTACCATTATTTGAATGTGGAAGAACAGCTGAAGCAAGAAGAACCATACCTAGGCAGGGAAAAAAAAAACCCAAACTTACTAATAAATAAATAAATAAATCACTGAAATTGCAAAGATGTGTATGTTTAATCCAGAGAATAGTGAAAACTCTGTTATTGTCGTTTTTTGTTGTTTTTTTTGTCACTGAAAATGATAAACAGTATGAAAGGATAGAAGTAATTCTCACTTATCACCTGTTAGGAATCGTATATCTTGAAGAATCACGGAGTCACCGCCGAAGTTTATTGCTGACAATAGAGATTGTCTGTGCAGGTTTGTCAACAGAATTATTGGCGTTTGGTCACTGGTGCAGTCAATAAGTCAACAAACAGGATTTTGACCTTGCAGAGATCCCTTAGTGTCTCATAATGACTAACAGATTTTAACAATGCTGCAGACTACAACAACATATTAATATTCCATATTGGCTTTGTCTACTCCACTCAGACTGCCTCTTTTACTCAGATTCGCCAACTAACGCCCAACAAACACAGGCCTCTGGGGTTATTACACCAGTTGCAGGTTCTGCAAGGGTTAACACATTTGTACTCCCTGAATGCTTCATTTATTTAAGTGTGTTAGCACAATTTGTTCACTTGACAACATTGTTACCTATTTGTTCATTTATATGACAGGGTAGAGCTTCCTGTCAGGAGTGGTTTTGTTCTCTCTTAGCATGCTCCCAGCATTTAAATTTGCTGAACACACAGAGCACACCAGGGCAGTAGAGGAAGAGAACGGAAGGAGAGTAAGCTGACTGGAGTAAACAACGTTTTGACTCTTTAAATAAATCATTTGTTTGTGATTGAGGCTTTGTGATGTGAACAGCATGACCTGTTTTACAGGGAATCTCCAAACACTCAGCCCGTCACCCTCACAGAAACAGATCCCATCACTTTACTAACAGACTCATAGCCCATTTATATTGCATGAGAACAAATTTTTTTGACAACTTGAGTGATAGATTTGAACAAAGCCCAAATGTTTTCTTTTCCTGCACAGGCCACTGCCTGAGTGGCAAAAACTGGTGTTAATAAAAATTTTAACAATACATGGCAAATATGCTTCTCTGCTAACATGGTTGAGTCAAGAGCAAATGGTGCTTGTTGAGGGGTTCAGGGGAATAGTGGTGCTGCCTGAGTCAACAGTTAAAGCAAGAAGGGTGGGGGCAAGAAAGTATAAAGTGTTTTATTGTGTGTAATAATGTGAACAAAGAAATTAACAAATGACAAGAGAGTTGAGGATGTTGTTGGCCGAGCAATTTGCACGTACCCCATGAATAGAGGCTATGTTCCTCATTGCAGCTGTCATTTGCTGCATGTCTTCTCCCACTGTCTGATCAAGTAGAGGCAAAAAAAACTGAAAAAAAAAAACCCAACCATACAAAGAGGAAAATAATGCAAATGCCATATTTTCTTAAATTACACTCCACACAAACGTATATTCAAGAGTGGCGCATGCATGACTGAAAAATGTAGGTTCACTCAGGTCTTAGGCCTGAACCACACATATATGGATATTTTTTATATAGATATCTTTGTCCTCGTTTACAAAAAAATGTCCATCCACACCACAGAAATATCGCTGTCCATACCAAGAGGCCAAACTGAAAACGATCGTCTCTGAAGCCTGCAATGCCATGCCTGGCCGATAAGTGGCAGATTAGCAAAATGTGAAAACCATAGAAGAAGAACGTTATGAGCATGCGCAGTCAAACACAGTGGCTGTTTTCGAATTCGCCTACTACATACTACTTTCATAAGCAGTATGTAGTATGACTGTTCAGTTGGGTTAATTTTTGTAGTATGCTACGCTGGTCTTCAGTTCGACGAGAACAGAAGTTGGCTACAGCTGACTTTTTTTCCAAAAAAAACTTTAGTGAAAATGTACAAAATTAACAAACCACAGGTAACTTATCTGCAAATATATTGCCAGAGAGAGCATTTTATCTCAACTTTCCGTGGTGGAGATGATGAGGATTTAAAGATAAAAAAGAAAAGGCTCTTCCATTTAAATTCCTCTGCTACTCTGGTTGTTGTTGCTCCACTCTCTGCCATTTTCACTTCTGATATGGGACCAGGCGCGTTGCATTGTGGGTAACAGTAGGCGAAGCAGACTGGTTCGATGCATACTGTGGATTTTTCACGATTCAGTACGTCATCCGGGTGTTTTTCTCATACTACAACTCTGACATTTGTTCGCATACTGCATACTGCTTACTACATTTTGGTTGAATCAGTAGGCACTGCTAGTATCGAATGCAAATTCGAAAACGGGCATAGACTTGTTGCTTTGCGCTTGACATCATCGTGTCAACACCAGCTCCGTTTAACACCGCTACACAGATCCACTCAACCGGATATTTTTTTATTTCCTCACTTTTTTATCCGTTTTTAAAAATCTCCGTTTATGTGGGTGAAATTGCCGTGTTCGTGTGGTTGAGAGGCCAAATTGGACAGAAAAATATGCGTTTAGGAATATATCCATATACATGTGGTTCAGGCCTTAGACCTGTTTTAGGGGTGAGGGTGAAAAGTATTAAGTCAACAGTCTGTCATGCTCAGTCTATTCCTTTTCAAGTATACTGTATTCAAATCACAACATACCAGAATCAACTGTTTGATGTTCATAAGTAGAGCTGAGGGACCAATTACACAACAACAGTTTTAGGAGAAAATAAAAATACTGTTGAGTTCCAGCCTCTCGTTTACACGAAAATGACGTGTAGGCCAGTCTAGCATGGAAACTTTTGAAAATGTCCCTCAGAGTAGATTTTTCTTTAAGTCTGCTGCCAATGCCGTGTTAACAGCAAGCTGGAGTTTTGAGTGGAAACATTGACGTCACGCTCTGCTTTGCTCATTACACTTTCATTGTGGCAACTTAAAATTGACATGCCCGAACCAAACAACAACAGCAGTAACGACTGTGTCTTTTGTGCTGCTAAATCTGAGGAGTGCCTTCCGACTGATTTTTGAAGCAAATAGGCTGGTACAGCCATATTGGAAGTGACGTGGGCTTTGAGTGTCCTTACTAATAGCTATATGGTGCCCGTTAGTCATGCGAGTTAATCTGTGCCTTTGATGTAGCTGACTTGAGATAATAATATCTTTTAAACTGCTGAATTAGAAAAAAAATCACATTCTCATTTGCACACTTCTTGTCATGTTAGCCTATAGATACGTTGGTGCACTGGGCTAACATAGCCGGCTGCTACAATGTTTGCTTGATGTCACATTTCAAACTGTATCACTACGTAGCCGTACTGATAAATACCTTACCTCTGCGCATCATATCCAGTAAAAATTCTGTTGAAGAAAGGAAATTTGTTTTGATCTGATCTCCATTTAATTCCAAAATAAACACACGCCTCACTAAAAGTACGACATTTATGACAGTGTGAGGAGAGAGTCTTTTAGCATGGCACACTTGTGGTCACACTGGCTAAACAAGCTGGGCTTTAGGGTTGAAGCCTGCTTAAGCACGGTACGGTTTGCCAGTGTGACCGTGTCCTCAAATACCACTTGCTGGCCAAGCATACAGGTGCTGCAGAGAGATACATTGTGTTAGATAATTTTTTCAAGTGTGAAGTGTCCAGGGAATCATCTTTGTTTTTCTGGCCAAAAGTACTTGTTGGACAACACGTCTGTTGTTGTGATGCTTGAACTCTGTCAGTTTGTTTTGAGCTGCCGTAAAAAAAAAACAGGCTGTTTAGTTTAAAAACTTGAAAATTATCTGTCTGACTTTCTTTGACTTTGAATCTTTGACTTTCTGTTGCTAGCTGCTGCCGAATTAGCTGCCTGTTGCAGTAGCTCTCTCGTTTTTGTCCATTTCTTGTAATTTTTTTTCATCTCTTTTTCGTAATCTTTGTATTTGGAGTGGATCATCACTTTGTATGGTTCATTGTTGGTCATGGACACCACATTTTTTGTGGCTTCAGCTATATTTTTACTTCTTTTCTCCTGTGTTTGTCTGGAGATCCTACATGTAACCATCGCTGCATTGTTTACATGTGAAATTAGCTGTTAGCAGCCTGTAGCATGTCAATGCTAACTGGTGTAGGGCTTGATGATTTCCCTCGAGGTGAGGAGGAGGAGGTGAGGACGACGTGCTGGTTCTCTGGTGTGAGCTGGGAGGTGACGACGTGGACCTGTCCTTCCATCCATCGTTGTTTGGAACGTGGGATCTATCTCCGGTGGGATGGACGAGCTAGCTGTGCTAGCCCAGTGGCAACGTGCTGTTCACGGACGGAGCTGACGGAGCTGACATTGGACGCTGGCGCTACATTGGAGGAGCTTCGCCTGCTGTGGGCAGACAGGATCCAGGAGACAGAGACTGAACAGACTGCTGGGGAGGCTCAGTCCTGGACCCTGTGGAGGTGGAGACTGGCTGGGCTGGAGAGTGGTGGATGGGCTGTCGTCATCTATTTTCTTGTGGACCTTTTTGCACTTTCTATACACTTTCTTACTTTTGTTTTCTTGATTGCTGCTGTGACTCCTGAATTTCCCCTCTGGGATAAATAAAGTATTTTTCTATTCTATTCTATTCTATTCTATTCTATTCTATTCTATTCTATTCTTAGGTACATTTAGAAAAGTTTTTTAAAAAGTGCAATCAATTTAAGATTAATCGCCAGTTAACGATTGGACAATTATATGATTAATCGCAACAAAATATTGCAAGCACTTAAAAACCAAGCTCAGAGTAAGTTGATCCTAAATTGAAAACCCTTCTCTCACATCGATCACTTTTCATTAGCTAACTTGTGATGTTTATGAGCCCCCTTTGTGTAAGTGATATGTAAAGAAATCCTCAAAATCCTGTTGTCCTAACTCATGTCAACAGCTGACAGTTTTTAGAAGCACTGGTCATCTTTTCTTTAAAGATTAATGATGTTTGTGTTTCAAAAAGAATATTTCATACACAAAAACAGCCATATATATATTTATAATGTTAATATGTTGAATCGAAAGCCTCCCTTTATTTGATGATCAAAAGGGTAAGCAGAAAAAATAACTCTGAAAGAACAAGGTTGGTATTGGCATTTTTTACCACAGTGGATGCTGGTTGCAAACAACACATACAGTTCTGTTATTGTTGTATTCTTCAGATCAAAGGGGGCTTTAATAAGGCCATTATAAATACATCTGAAAAATCACTCTGATATTCAGCAAACAAATCAATACAGGATGTGCAGTGTTCATAGGTCTTTTATTACAGCACTGTGGGCCATCTCTGAGGTACTACAGCATAATGAAGAAAAACCACGCAGAGCTTTGGCCTCCCCGCTGTGTTCAAAGTTAGTCATATCCAGTTAAACCTTATAATTGAAATAAAGTTAATGTCTCCATTCCTTTGAGCTGCAACTTACATTCTTTTGTTGTTGACTGCTACAAACATGATGAGCTGCTGGTAGCTTACTGATCAAAAACAAGGTGAGCAATGAGCACTCTGAGCGTGGAGCATTATTTGATGTACAGACCTAACACACTGTAAATTTCTCTGGGATCTACAACCAACCCTATATCTTCTCATTATTTATTAAACAGCTATAGTAAAGTGTATCTCTAAACCTTAATCCCTGTGACTCTTCCCTTTTTGAGAACACTGATGGTTATTTAGGCCTCAGTGCTCTAGTCCTACACCGCTAGCCTACTTCCTTTCTTTGCAATATTGATGGGTTCCAGTCCCTCAGAGGATGGTCTCAAAGCCCCCATTTTAATGCTAGGCCTTGAAGGGTGACTCCAGAGGGGGTATATGATCCCATGGGCCCATTTTCATTGGTTTACTTACATTTGCTATCTGTTTGATCTGAATACTCACTCTAGTGATTTCAGTATTTTTGAGTTGTATTTACTAAAATAAAAGAAATATTGACTGTGTCTCATGCACTATAAACAGGAGTGAGCTGGTACAATACAGGATTGTTCATTTCTGCAAAATCTGTGGGTATACTGAGGTAACTGTAACTTTATTTATTTATCTATCTATTGCTAATATAGCACAACCCTGGGCAGATGATGCAAAAAAGCAGCAGCTCAACTTTTGCTTGTTGCTTGCTCATCAAACTAAACATGGCTACTGTCAACAGATACCAGAGGACACAGCTTTTTCATGAATGCTATTGATGATATTTAAGGATCTCATTGGTGTTGGCTAGGGCATTCACAATACCAATGATTTTGATGTTAAAGGCCTGTGATGTGTAATGTTAAATATGATGATAAAGAAAAAAAAAAATAAACACATATCCATGCATGGAGGTACTCGAAGCCTTCAACTTCAGTGGCCTACCAATCTTCTCAATCAGAATTTCAAGGCTTCCAAGGCAAAATATTTAACCCAGAAATTGCCCTCAGTGGCTGGACTTTTGGTGTATGAATTGAAATAGTTAATACTGGTTGTCTGTTTGCAGACAGATGCCTCTGTCATCAGTGTATCGATGTGATTGGTACGTGAACAGTAAAACGTGAAAACACTTTGACTTGTCAAAAGACTTGAGAAAGTGCTCCATAAACACAGGCCATTTGTCTTGGTTAGAGGGAGTGCTGTAGCTGATATTTGAGTGAAGAGACTCTCACCCTCAGGTTACTCAGATTATGGTGCCCACGAGGAAAACCCAAAGCAATCACCTGGGCCTTCCATAAGATACCTGCCAATACTGCTGGAGACATAAATAATCATGCAAGTCACCTGCCAGGTGGAGAAATTGAATTTTGAAATCTCCTTACATATGCAACTTGGGAGGGAACCAGAGTGAAAATGTAACACAGAGATTTAAGATGGTCATAAGGCAATGAAGCATGTGTACAGTTGCAGATTTTATGAGACAACTTGAAAATAAACACATGATCTTGTTTACAAACTTTTAGAGTTATAAATGTATTTCATCCTTCTTTTAAATCTAACAATTAAAAACTTTGATTTCTTGTGGTTAATGAAATGGCTTTGCTGCCAAATCTTTGATTGCAAAGATCTCTTTCTTCTTTGTTTTGCGCTTTTTTTTTTATTATAATAGAACATGCTCTGGGCTGCACAGTGGTGCAGTGCATACTGGAGTTGCCTCAGCAAGAAGTGCCTTGTTACACCACACAGCTGTCTGGACGACAGCTTCTGAAGAAGACGGCAGGTTGCACGTCGAAACATGTCAAGGTAAAAAAAATACCTTTTTTGTCTTTAAAAAGAACACTAGAAGAGTTAAGATTGCTCAGAGGACAAGATGAATCTAATCAGTAACTTAAAGAAGTGCCTTGATTGGCTCCCTGGCTGGGTAGGTGTTGCGTGGGATCAGGTGAACTGGTCACGCTAAGTGGCCTGTAAGGTAAAGGCTCCAGCCACCCAGCCACCTGGAAAGGGAAAAGCGGAAAAGTTAATGGATGGAAGGATATGTTTTTTGGGACCTGAGTTTTCTTGTTTATCATTCTTTGGTATTTGCATTTGCTTGACGGGTTTCTTTTTTTGGGTTATTTGCAATAATGTCTTCAAGATATATATATATTTTTTTGTCCTAGTTTTCTTTCTTTCTTTCTTTCTTTCTTTCTTTCTTTCTTTCTTTCTTTCTTTCTTTCTTTCCCCCTTTTCTTTTTCGTTAAAAAGAATGGAATGATAATGCCTCTTAGACCTGTTATTCCTGATCCTGGATAAATGATAGAGCTAAATTTTGGGATCATTATTTGTCTCTGATGACTGTTTCCCTCTTGAAATCTTCAGTGTCTTTTACCAATGCAGTTGGGTCAGAGTAGGAGTATTACCAACATCCTGTAGAATGAGCCTTTTTTTAAAAAAATGCAGTATTCGAAAAGATTCTCATGGCGTGTAACATAAGGAAGTTAAAAGACAGCAGGAGGATATTTTTCAATATGGAAAACTAATTACACAGCGTCAAGACTACAAAAAGATAAGAGGTAAAGCCTTGTCCACAGGGTGCCAGAATTGACTCAAGTAGAAAGTTCCACAGAAAAGCTTTAAATATATGATATTAAACTCAATTCACACACTAAACCTTCTGAATGCATATGATTCTCAAATCTGAATTGCCTTTTTATACATGAGAAATAAAGAATGGTGTGGAGCAGCATTTAACTAGCTGCTGGGACACTTGCAGGGAAGGAGAATAAGGCACAGCCTGTGTGTTTGTGTCAAAGGGGGCCTCGGGTCTTTCCAAGTATCTTAACAGTTCTGAGAGCTGCACTCTTCTGGACAGAGATCTCACACCCTATTCTTAGTATCTGCTGGAGCCACTCCCCTAGTTTGAGGGTCACAGCCATAGACTGTAAAAAACATGGACGTAGTTTCCCCGACATCATCTGTCTGTTTCTGATACTGTGAAATAAAGCCAAGCCGTGGCCCAGCCACATTTGGTATGACGTCGGCTTTGAACTTCCTTTCTAACAGCTATAGGGCACCTGTCAGTGACTTGAGCTGAGCTGTGTCTCTGATTGGACAATCAAACAATCCTAATATCCTCTAAACTGCGGAGTTAGCAAAAAGTTCACCCCAAGTACACTGTGTGCTGATAGCGAAATTAACATTTCAGACCCAAGCTGTTTTCTTGAACCAGGCCATAAATAAGTTTTTTAATGCCTCTCCCATGTTGATAATATCTATTAGCAAAGAAAATTATACAATACATTAAAAAAACTTAAGTTGCAACACATTCACACCATGGCATGCTTGGCGTATATTATTGGCTTTGGAGAGACCATAAGTTGACCCAGTTGGTCAAATGAGGTGTCATTCAAAAGGACCATAATGTTGACACTGTAGTGTTGATACCTGAAACACTTCACAGAGTCTACAAAGCTCTGTATTCAAGTCAAAGTCAAAACAGCCTACAGGCAGGCAGGCTGCTGTAAGTTAAGGTGGTCCAAGATGTCACCCAACTTTACCCTGGGGCTTTTAGCCACAACCTGGTACAGATGTATTTGGTACATTGTACCAACCACATAAGCACCACGTAGGTCTTACCGGATGATGTGCTGCGCATTTTCAAGGGCATCCTTGCAAGGTCTTCACCTTGGGATTCTGTTTTGTCTAGTGGACCCTGACCTTGGAGTGTGGTCCCACTGGCCATCCATGTGATGCCCAAGCATACTTCAACCCTGAAGTCCAGTTTGTTTGGCCAGTGGAACCGCAAGTGTACCATGCTCAGGCAAAGTACACATCTCTGCTTTGGCACACTTTGGAGAGGTGTGCTTTGGACCAGTACACTTCATGCATGACATCAAGCAGATGTACACAGCAGGGGAATGACATATATTCCATGAAGTTTAACTGCTCCTCTCTAAAAAAAATAAAAAAAATAACGGGGTGTCAGAGGGCTGTGCCAGACCGAAATGACTTGTGTGCCTTAAGTTTGGTAAATATTGGAGTAGTATGACTGCAGGTCATACTGGCTAGCTGGGGACTGGCACGGAGAGGGGCCAATCGTGCTTGGGTACAGCACAGTTCGAATGGCTAGTGTGACCATGTCCTTAGTTAATCTTGTGCTTGGGACCTATTCTTTTGCAACTATGATCATTGCCTTTTTTGGCCACTTCTTGTATGTTTCCTTGATATCAGCCACTTCCTCTGTCTGCTGCTGGTACTTGCCTTGCAGTGGCTTGTCCCTCCATGATGGTCCCTTTTCCAATTCTTCCCCCTCACTTGGTTTCTAATAGTAGGTCATCCCTGGGTCCATCGTTCTAATGAATTCCTGGAGCTTTGTGGTTTCATCCTGCTTAGGGTGCTGGATTTGGGGTGAAGCCCTCCATGTCCTCCTTGTCTTGATATCACATCTGTGTCTCTCCATTTTGGCCAGGTTACCTTACCTTCCTTTTTGTGGATTGTACGTCAGTGAGTCAATGGCTCACTCATTCTTGTCTTGCAGTGAGATGTCATCCATATAAAGGAGGTGGCTAATAGTTGCCCAACTCAAAGCTCACTGAGTGGGTTTAGCACTATATTTAACAGCATTTCCTTAGTAAATGCAGCAGTTGATGCTAAATTCTGCAGTTGGCCTCTGTCCGTCCCATTGAGTTCTTGATGAAGGCTCTTGGTTTCCTGTTGCTTTGATGCCTCACAACAGTTTTCATGTTGTGCTGAAGTATGTTAAAATACTTCCAGTAGTTGGAAGTATTTGTTCCCTCCGTGGGTCCTTCAGTCACTCTGGGTTAGCCCCCTCCATTGGCAGCTGGTTCATTTCTCCTACCAAGCCTTCATGTAGTGTAAAAAGCTTTTTAGCCTGTTGGTACAGTTCATATCAGGCTAATATTTGGTTCTTGGTATGAATAGTAGAATTTGGCATGGGGGATATTTTCTTGGCACACTTTTGGCCCTTTGATCATGCTATTGTGTCAATTATGGAGCAAAATCTCAGTGGAATGTTTCCAACATCCTATTGAATCTATGCCATGGAGAATTAAGGCAGTTCTGAGGGCAAAAGGATGTTAAATCAAGGTGTCCCTCAAAGAGAGGTCACTGGGTGTTTTCCTTAAGTCAACAAGTGTGTGAGATGAAAAGAGGAGGTCAGGGGGAAAGGTTGGTTGGGGCAGGATTTGATTGTTATTGGTTCATTTCTCCTTTGCTGCAAAGTTTCTAAAACATCATCATCAACAACAACAACAACAACAACAACAACAACAACAACAACAACAACAACATTTGTTCCCAAACAATCAATCCATCCTCCTCTTTGCAAAAATCTTTACTTTGACCCATTTGTGAACAGAAAATTTGCTGTTTTTTGCTATTTCTTTGTTACTCTATTGTCAGAGCAATATCTACAATACACAAAGCAGTAAACGTGTCAAACACACGGTGGGTCATGACAAGAGTTGTTCATTTTGCTTGAGCACAACGGCACCAGAGATATTTAAGAGAAAGAGAAAAGAAGTTGTAATGAAGGTGCTTTCCTTATATTTCCTAAACATACACTAAAAAATAACTGAAAAAAAAATCATTACAAGATGGTCAAAAAAAAAAAAATGAGTACACAAAGAATAGAGGTGATAGGAGAGGAGGTTGAAATACGGCCTAAAAGAGTGTATCAGATGCCATCTGATGGAGACTTTAAGCCAAAATGAGTATTTTGGGCACGTCTGCAGCTCCTGGCACTGTGACGGTATGACTGTATACAGAGCAGTGAGCTATTAAAGGATGCACTTGAAGCATGTGACATTTAGCAGCACACGGTAAATTTGTACCAGACAGAATATTCATGCCTTTTTCCTCTGGCCGCACAAAATGCATTTTAGTCTGAGATAGTGAAGCCCTGTATTTACTTTCAGCAGGGTGAGAAGAGAGCTATAATAACTGATTGAAATGTAAATGTAGGCTAGCTAAATGAAGTATAAGGGCCAGCAAGCATGCAGAGTGGAGATATGAATTATAATCCGCCCAACGTTTTTTTCATGTCGGACATTATGTAAATGGAGGTACAAGTGACTAGTAGTATTTGGAACAAAAATTGATGCAGTAGGCGATAAGTGAGAGTGGTTGACAGAGAGGTTCTGGATTTCCAGAGATGTTTTAAATTCAGGGATGATAATTTGATCATGCAAAGTATATTCATTACATAAGGGACCCTGCATGATAGAAGTAGACTGCATTCTATAAAGTTAATACTGACTGGAGTCAAGGATTTCAAACTTAATGTTCTCACCAGAACATTTTCTTATAAATCTATCCCTGGACTTCAATTTAAATTCAGTGTTTAGAAGAAATCAATATGATTGTGTTTTGAATTTTTATAAAGATAAATACTTTTTCTCTCTTATTATGGTTTTCTCTCTCTCTTTCTTTTTTTCTTCTTTTTTTTATAAAATGAGCAAACTTGATAGGAGGAGTGTGTGTGGGGGGGATTAATCAGGGTGGACTGGCCTGGTCTGCACCCATCCCCGTTTCCCTCTGTAAACAATAGGGGTGTGTATTAGTTTAGAAACAATGTGTTTATTTGAAAAGCCCACTTCCTGTATGGACTCAGCAAGTCTCCCATTAATTATATTTGCGGTGGCTCCAGTTCTGAAAATCATTGTTCAGAGGGGTAAAAAAAACAAAACATGCAGGGCAAAAAGGAACACTTTGCATCAGCACTTGGTTCCTGTGTGATAGGATGACAGCAGTAATAGAATTTGTGGTAGCTTTTTGTGTTTTTTTTTTAATCATGTGGAGCAATCTTACAGTAGGTTAACAGGAAAAAATCAAGTGAGGGAACACTTCAATGTTTTTGTTGAGTCTGCTTTAAGAAGAGTTTGCTGCTGTGTGCCCTTTGTGCAGAGAGCTGAATTTCATGAAAAATAAAAGCCCAAACAGGTTTTTTTTAATTAGTCTATACTGCCATGAGCTGTTTACAGAATCTGCCAGCAGGAACAAAGATTCAGCTGTGGGCTTGAGGCTGCGGAGCCCAGAAGCAACGCCCACCATCCCTGACTGCCCAAAGCCATATCCTGTCCAAAACCACAAGACTTGCACTTTCTCTGTAGGTGGAACACACGCGTTGATGTGATCATGAAGCAGTCCTACAGCAGCAGCAGTCACCCCTCACAGTTCAGGATATCCTGCAGTGCACATGCTCCTCACTTTTGTTTTCCTGATTCTGTGAAATGTTTCAGAGCAGGAAACAAACAAAAATCCTCATATACCATCGAACCAAGCCTAGTTTTCAGTGCTTAAAACCCCCGGTGGAGTTATTGAGTCAAATTTAAGTCATTGACTCACATATGTGATATGATGTTGATGAAAAGACATTGAGAATAAGAAGCACAGCCTTTGCCTGTGCAGACGCATGCTCCGAGGCCACAGAGTAACAGGTAAACTCTTGGGAGGGTGGTTAAGCCCTAGTTAGGCATGTAAATCCCACCCTTTATAGGAAAAGCGCTCCAGTAGATCCCTGTCAATTTCCCGCAGCTGTGCTTGGGCAGATTTACATGAATACTTTCTGTCACTTGCGCTTAGCCTCCTGTGTTATACATTTACTCATTTTTGGGAGGGTTTTGAAATTGGTTATTTAACTTTCTTGTCTTCTGCAAAGAGTGAATGGTTTTATTTACAAGCCACAGGGCAGGGCTCCCTTTGTAAATTGATTCCTCAGTTTTGTCCACTGGCTAGGCACAAGAAGGTTAGCTGCCTGTTTCCTGATAAGCTGGCAGAACATATCAACCCCCACATGAAGATAGTTCTCCGTATTTCTGTCATGCTTTATCATCAGCTGGTGTGAAACTAAACCGGTGTTAAGCGAGAGTAGAGGGACCATTTCCTCGGATTACAGGCGTCAACTTTAATTTCAAAGACCAATGGTGTATCCAGGGAAGGTGCAGGCTTCACTTGCCACAGATTGGCAGAGAGCTCCTGATAAGACCCCGGTAGTGTTGTTTGTATTCACCACAGGGGCCTATTGATCTCACCGCCCCTGGTTCATTTCATAAAATACAAGGCAAATGGTGTTGGTGCAGGAGTTTAACTCCCTATTCACCAGGCACACAGAGCCCTGTGCCAAGCTAGCATGGGTTACAGTCGAGACCTTCTCTTACAGCGCATTGAGATGACATCTGATGTGAAGTGGGCCTATAAATAAAGACTGGATGATTGATTGATTGAAGTTATCTCTTCCCTGTGCTGTGTTGAACAGGAAACACACTCTGAGAGCACAGAGCAGTAATCACACCGTTTGATTCGAAGCATTTTCATGTCATCGTCATCGTTGCAGCTGGCATTAAACAACTTTCAGTCAAGAATTCTTTTCTCACGCGCAGTTATGATGATAGCTTTTCAATGCCGTGATTCACCAAGACCAACTTAGAGTGATTCGAGTGAGGCTCTGGGAAATGAAATGGGTCCCCAATGAAATTTGTGTTTCTTGAAAATCTCTTATAATTAGCACATACAGCCAGGTGTGTTGAAAAATGTACCTAAATACAAAAGAATGACTTAATATCCCATATTTTTATTTAAAAGAATAAAAAAAAAAGTTAAAAAAAAGAACAGTATTTGGTCTGTGTTTTTGCAGGGATTTTTTTTTTAAAACTCTAGGTTTCACTCATTGATAAGGAAGATTTTGAAGAATCTTTAAATCAAATCCAGCAAAAGTAAATAAATAAATTAAATTAATAAATAAATGAAGGAAAGAAAGGAAAAAAGAAAAGAAAAATAAACAAAAAACTTAATATAAAATTGTTTCTGTTTTAAATTTACATGACTATGTTGACTTTGTTTTCATTCATTTTGAGTATACAGACCATAAAAACGTATTAATATACGTTTAAATATATACAGATAGTATACTAGATAAATACAGATACTGATAGTGACATTTTTTATTGTGCATTGTTTATATGAATCATTAACAAAGAGAAAAATATGATTAAAGTTTTGTCAATTTTGCTTCAAAAATGAAATAGCTTTTTTTTCAACTTGGAGGGTCCATTTGTTTTCCTCAGCTTTGTTTTCCCAAACTTTTACCGCAAATCTGTGCAGAAACAAGCTGGCAGACTAAAACCAAAACAGGCCTCGTCTTTACCACCTCATCTGAATATGACCTTTGAGACACTGAACACACACTGAGAGCACTCTAAAAAAAGGGGGGGCCCTTGGTGCCGAGGTTTCCTGTAACACTTTGTACTTCTTGGGAACAACAGAAAGTTTGATAGACTAACATAGCAAAGATTAATCCATGATCAGCTCTGCCACTCTGGTTTTAGAAATTCACTGACTCAAACCAAATAACTAATGAAGGGTGACAAAAATTTTACCTTTGTGCTGTGGGGCTCTACACCTCTGCTTGGACAAAAAAAGTTTACTGCTTCCTTTCAGAATTTAATGTATCATTGCTTTGTGAAAGCAACATCATTACATGCAAGGTTATAGTAGTTAACTAAAACAAAACTAAAAAGGAAAACTAAAATTTGAAATACATTACAGTAAAACTAAAACTAAGTAAACTAAAACTGTATCTTGTGTTCACAAAACTAACTGAAACTAACCAAAATTAAAGACAAAATGTCCTTAGTTATAGTTTCTGACAATATTAATAGCCTTTAGGATTTAAATTAACCCAACATATTTTCCCAACCAATTTTACGACAGTTTTCGGCAGTTGTCAGCGCCGCACAGCACCATCATAGCGGCGTATAGGGACGTGCTTGTTTACTGCACTGACTGGCTGTGCGCTATGCTGCGACAAAACGTAGAGCAGCAATGAATCAGAGCATCTTTAACAGTTTAATTTCATGTGAGTCTGACTTTATTGTTACAGAGTCCAAGTTTCTAATTATTAAAGCTCATATTATATTATTTCATATAATTTATGTTTTTATCATTTTTATTAAGTTTATGCTAGCATTATTTTTACATAATTTATGTTTTAATTTTTTATATTAAGTTTATATTATTTTCTTGTGTTTAAGGCAGCAGCCAACTGTTCGGTATCAGCATTGACTGAGCAGTGAGAACTATGTTGGACTTGAAAATGAACAGTATTACAAAATATTTACTCTGACTTTTTTGAATCCAGCACCTGGTTAATAAGGTATAAAAAACTAAAACTAAACTGAAACTAAACTAAAACTAAGCCTTGTTTCAAAAATCAAAATTAAATAAAAACTAGAATGCCTGCTCTAAAACTAATTAAAACTAATTGTAACGGAAAAAAAAGGTCAAAACTAACCAAAACTAAACTATGATGACAAATACCAAACTATTATAACCTTGATTACATGCAACTAAAATACTTTCCCTGTCTGATTACTACTGCAGCATAGATCTATTAATCCATCCATATTCATCAGGAACGTCTTTTTTTACAAAAGTGAAGAAAACTTAAAATTTGCTTTTTTCCTCCAAAGGTTGCATCATTCATTCCCTACACATTCCTGGCCATCAGCTGATCTTAACACTTATTGTTGTTTGCAAAACAGCACTGAATTTTACTTAAAATCTTGGTCTTGGCTGCCCTTGCCAGCTGATATCCGTTTAAAGAGATGCATAAAGTGCACCCTGCCTGCTTTTGCTCCCCACATAGACTGTTTTTCCAGCACACACCAAAGCCTGCTGATAGCAGCTGGTCAGTACTACTTGAACTCCTGAACACTTCTGAAAATCCAGACACTTTTACAGATAGCCTCTGTAGAGACTATCGCTGCTCATGATGAGATGCTCTAACTGGTACCTGAGTTGAAAGCAGAGATAAAATTATAGCACCTAAGAGTAAAATTCATATTAACATACCGAGCACTCGTGCATTTTGAAATGTCTCCCTTATTTTTTCAAAACCAAATTTATGAAAAGCTTAATATCAGCATGAGGACACTCTTATTTTATTATCAGTGGGTGATATTATTAGAAAACCATTTCAAATGATATGTCACATGGGAACAAATATCATTTACAAAACACTAATGACTTGCAAACACTCCTCTAGCCTCCGGTGCAGAATGACGCCTTCTCACAGTGTGTGCTCTGCTCGCCTCTCTACAGGAAGGTGCAGCAGTCAGACGCTGGATGCTTTATAGAATACAGAATAAACAAGAAGATTTTTTTTTTTTTTTGAGTATCGGCCAGACTGGCAACAACACATTAATTCTTTAAAAATCCAGCCCATTTAAAGCTGACAGTACCACAGCCTCCTAATGGTTTGAAGGTGTGTGTTTGTTGCAAAAATTCAAATGAGCCACTAAAACATGTACATATTCTCTGCAGAGATGGATTAGGTTTGGGATATTAATAATTAAGAAGGCATTATTATTATAACACTTTGCATCTTCTGGGTGGATCAAACTCACCTCACTGCTGGACTGCTAATAATGAGCCATCAATAAAACATTGTCATAATGCCAGGAAGACAAGTGTACGTATGTATGGTCTAATTTTACACAGGCTGGCATGGTCATCGGTTCACTTTAGCGTAAATGCAAAACACAGAAGAGGCAACAGAAGTGGCCTGATGTATCCTGACAGTCGGTGCATCATGCAGCTTCTTCATTAATGTTAATCAGAAATTTTGAATCACTAAATCATTGCGCATCTATGCAAATGTCTGAAGCGTTTCACTTTTGTTCATTTTGGCTTTTCTAGCTTCTGTTTCATTTGTTTATTGACAGTTGCTTTTAAGTAGAGTAGCTTTAACCTCTGACTGACCAGCATGGACACTGACAGTCATCCTTTCATGAGCTAAGTTAAGGATAGATAAAATCAGACAAGGATATAAACTATGGCACACAGACAGAAAAGAAAATAACTTTGTTAAAAGTTTCCTTCTTCAAGTCAGGGATAAGGCAGGTTGTTAAACCGCCTTCAACTTTCCAAAATTTCACAAAGCTAAAATGAGAAACTAAGAAAAGCAAAGACCAGAGGGAGAGAGCTGTCTTTATTGCCACCCAGACATAATAACTTAATGCAAATTGTAACTAGTTAAGCACAGCAAAATAATATGATACTATTGTCTGCAGCAGATTGATATCATAATGTTATCACTTGCAAGTAATCACATTTTCTCCCAGATACAATTACATTATTTGTTATGGTTGTATCATACACCAATAAAAGCAAACATCATATTAGAATTCATGGCTCTTTTCGCATTGTGTTATCAATATGTGGAAATAATTGTCTTCTGAGAGGTTAAATTACATTATTGTGTATCTTTTTCATGCCTAATAAATAATGATGGATGGCTCTTATTTTCATCACCACCTGCAACCATTTTGTCTTCTTCTCCCTGCAAGTTAAAAATGAGCGAATAAATAAAGAAATAAAAGGGGATAGTTAAGAACCCGTGGCAATACAACCCCCTGTCACTGAAGTTTCACCGTCTGAGAAAAGAGAAACTACAAATAGGAGTCAGTTAGACACCCTCAACAGGTCAGCATGCCTGTGTTTATTCACTGAAACATCCTCTGGCAAGAAAACAGGAAGATATAAGGAATAACTCATTGACAGGTAAAAAGCTGCGGAAAGGGTCTTAATGTAATCATCACTTTATCAAGTGTTGTTTCTTCAAACTGCATTTTTCTAAGCAGTTGAAGATGCAAGTGGAAACCTGAGGAAACATGAAACAATCAAATGTTTTGGGTCCTTTTTCTGTACAAAATACCTGATACTTCTGAGCAATTTTCAGCAATAAATTCTTAACTGGAAAGTATTTTTTTTTCGTTACAGTTTATCTAACCAACTTCAGTTAGATAAAATGTATCATTAAATCAAAAATCAAAAATCAAGAAATTGGGACATCACTGTTTCAGGCCTACTTAAAATAGTTGTGAATTAAAAATACCAAAAAGAGAAAAACCAAAACAAGGTCTTAAAAATACTTGGGTTCTTCTCCTTGTTGCTTATTTATAGACAGAAGTTTTACATGGAGCACTGTTCACTACAGTACTGTTACGCTGCCTTCCACATTTAGCTCCTGCCATTTCAAGCGATGTGATTGAGCCTCTCTCTTGTCGATGAGCTCAATCACGCTGCTGTTAATCCTCTGACATGGAGAAGCCAGGGTAACTCACACATAAAGCTTTGACTATATTCCTACATTGAATTGACACCATAGGTGGAAGACCGAGCCATTTGGTCTGGTTAAATTATTCCATGAAGGTTGACAGTAAATACAAACTTAATACAAAAAGTCAGGAAATAAGCAGCAGAGCTGAGTATGTAGAAGCATAGAAAATTGCCAAATCCTCTCTGCCAAAGCCCCCCCCAAAAAATTGAGCCTCGTTTTCAGCTTCTGGTAACCCTGGGTGCTGAAAATCATTTGTGTAACACCACATTATGTAATAATGTTATAAATGTTTACTTCACTATGTAATAACCCTGCATTTTTTAATAATCTGCTGCATTTTGTAATAAAATTCTTGAATGCAATATGTAATAAACTTTGTCGCATTATGTCATAAGTTACAAAGTGTGGCAGATTGCTACAGAATAGAATAGAATAGAATAGAATAGAATAGAATAAAACTTTATTGTGATTGTAACAAGTACAACAAAATTGAAGTCACAGCAGCAATCAAGAAAACAAAAGTAAGAAAGTGTACAGAAAGTGCAAAAAGCTCCATAAGAAAATAGATGATGACAGCTTGTCCATCATTCTCCAGTTCAGCCAGTCTCCACCTCCACAGGGTCCAGGACTGTGCTTCTTCAGAAGTCTGTTCAGTCTCTGTCTCCTCTGGTATTCCCTCTGTTGCTGGGTTAGCACAGCTAGCTCGTCCATCTTATAGAAGACAGATATTACGTTCCTTATAACGATGGATTGAAGGACAGGTCGATGTTGTCACTTCTTAGCACACACCTGAGAACCAGCACGTCATCCTCACCTCCTTCTCCTCACCTTGTGGGAAGACATCAGGGCCTACACCAGTTAGCATTGATATGCTACAGGCTGCTAACAGCTGAGTTCACATGTAAACAATGCAGCCATGGTTACATGTAGGATCCCCAGACAAACACAGGAGAAAAAGTAGTAAAAATATCACTGAAGCCACAAAAAGTTTGGTGTCCATGGCCAAAAAATGAGCCATACAAAGTAATGATCCACTCCAAATACAAAGATAACAAAAAAGAGACGAAAAAATTACAAGAAACGGACAAAGACGAGAGAGCTGCTGTAAAAGGCAGCCACAGCCTACAGGGCGGTGCCTAGCAACCCAACCAACCAAATGCAGCGTTGTTACATAATGAAGTGAAAATTTATTACATTACATATTGGGGCGTTACAAGCTACCTGATTGCCGTGGTGTGTGTCTCAAGAAGATGACGCCTGAAGAAGACCATTCCCTCAACCCTTCAGCACTTAGGAACCTTCAACAGATTTGCAGCCAGTATTTACCAGCCAATTCAATACAGACTACATGACTGCCAGTCTCCAGTCTTACAGGTCTGCAGGAGGCTCGCTATGACTACCGTTTACCCACAGGCCTGTTAGCCTGATCTTGACAGCCACAATTTGGTTGGAACCTTAACATTAAGAGAAACTTTGTGTTCAGTGATGAGCCCAGATTCTGCTGATGGCAGATTGCAGAGAAACTGTGGAGAGCTGGAGAGTTGGCATGTGTGACCTGGCTGGTGACCAACACAGGGAGGAGGAGTAAGGCTGTTGTGGCTGTGTATGGTTCTCCCCACTAAGGCTCATCCCTACATTAAATAAGCTTACCAAATGAATTAATCGTTTAATTGCCAATAAGTCTTGTGTTTCAAGACTTCAATCAATCAGTCAAACATCACCAAACAACAAAATAAGATGTTTGGCATTGACAGAGAAGACCTGGCAAAATGTTCATGGGTGCTTACCACAGACTCAGCTCTGCTGCTCACCCCACAAATGCATCTTCTTCACAAATGTTGCTCCATTTTGAATTGAAATAAACAATTTCCAACTTGTTGAGACCTTTTGCAGAGAAGCATTGTTACAACAAAGAAATAATCTACCAAACACTGATTTACTTACTTTGTTCACATCGCCAGGTTAAGTGTTTTTTTACTTTTCTCCCCATGTATCTTGTCTTGTTTATTGTTTTGTTCTCACTCTTGTTTCTTGTTTAAGGTCTTGTGACTTCCTGCCCTCCTGTGTCACCACGCCCCTGGTTACCTTAAAGTGTTACACCTGTGTCTTGTTATCTGCTCTCTCCCCTTGTGTATTTTTACCCAGTCTAGCCTCCCTTCTGTGCCAGTTCATCTTGTTCCTTTAGTCAGTTTGTTAAAGCTTTTTACCTTATGTTGCTTTGGTATGTTTTGGATCTCTGCCTGCCTTTTTACCAAGTCTTAGTTGAGCGATTTGGATACCTCTGCATGTTCTTTGCTTACCCGTGTACTGACCTTTTGGACTAATTAAACCGTTTTTTTAACTCTCTGCCTGTCTCTGGAGTCCTGCATTTTTGGATTCTGTTCTGGTGTGTCACAACTTTTTTTGCTGAGTTAGATAGAATCAGGATTCTGTTTTAGTGACGTGAAAGCTAAGCACAGCAGTGAAGGCATTTCAAAATACATCATAAAAATCAACATTTAAATATACACAGACAATAAATTAGCTATAATCATCATGATTATCACTATTATTATCACCATTCATTAGTAGTATTCGTAGTAGTGATAGTAATACTAGCCAGGTGGTTCCTTTGCCATAACAGGGTTTGACCAGTACTTGGATGGTAAAACGTCAGGCATTGTAAATAAATTGGGCAGCTCATCACTCCACTGGAAGGTCAATCCTAGATTGATCTCACTGTCCATTTACAGAAGTGTTTGTAAGCAAGACACTTAACTCCAAGTTGCCCCTGGTGCTGTGCCATAGGTGTTTAAATTAATCAAGTTAATACTATTTGTGTTTAACAACTGCTGAACTGATTAGTAAGCCCAAAAGTACCACAGATTAGCGCAATGCCATGTTATACATCAATTCCAAATAGTAATGATAATAATAATAATAATAATAATAATAATAATAATAATAATAATAAAAATAATAATAATAAAAATAATAATAATAATAATAATAATAATAATAATAATAATAATAATAATAATACTTGTAAACTGTATGACCGTACTTACTTATGTTTATCAGTCATGTGTTAGCAAAGTAATGAATCTGAACATTTATGAGCAAAAAAAAAAAAAAAAAAAAGACTATTGATTGGAACTGACTTGGCTAGTTTGATTTCCAGATATGAGTGGTATAGAGTTGAAAAGCAAAACTTTTAAGGTGAAAGAAAAGTCACAGGTCATTTTGATGTTGATTCCAGGATTAAATAAAAACTGTTTAGCTTTTCGAAGTCAAAAACCACTTTGTCTAAATCTATGTGCTTAGAATTTCTCTTTCTGAAATTCCCAAATATTCATTTATCTGCATTTCATTCCTTAACGTTCCCCAAAGCTTCACATCTTATTGGAATTTCAGGAAACTACAACACATTTTTACAACCGAGGCACAGCTGTATGATCAAATTATTCTATTGCTCACATAAAGGAACAGGTATTTCAACTCCTGACAAATGTCTGTACGTGTTACTGCTACACCCAGCTGTGTTGCTCATTAACAGTTTGTCGTCTCTTTTTCCTGTTTCGTATGCTGACCTTAATTTTAATCAGTGAATTTGCACTTTGCTTCAGGGCAGGGGGTCAGGTTGTAACTGAAGGGATTTTCACTATTGAGAAGGTTTTAGGCTTCTACCTTTTTTCTACACTGCTGAAATCTTACATAACAACACCTGAAACTGAAGTACAGCATTTGTTGTCCAACTATTTTGCTGCAACAGAACAAGGTAGGAACATTTAAGCCCCCCACCCTCCCCCGAGTTAATTGGCATCAGAGAAAGCAATTCTGTTATAACTTCACAACGTCTTAAGTCATGCCTTGTGCCCAGCTAGACATACAGAGTTATAAAAATTTACATTTTAATGAAATATTTGAATAAGTACTTGAAATTCACTGTACCAGGTCTCCTGGTTCTTAAACCAACATTTCATGTTTGTGTTTTGAATGGCAGCGTCAGAAAAATTAACATGCCGGTCATAAAGATTAAAAGGGAATCAGTGTAAAGTCACAGGCTTTCTCATTCAAGGCTCACTGCAGTTAAACACTAACCATGACATGTTTTAATGATAGGGTTTCTTCTTTTTCCCCCCTTTTTTTAACAAAGGGGAAGAAACGTTTAGATTAAAACGGTAGGAGAAAAAAAAACATCTAGGTATATCAGGGAATCCAAGAGTGAATAGGAATTGAGTCTGTTGGCAGTGAACGTCATGTATATTTCAGTGAATCCTCTTCTTTGTTACCACAATGATCGCAGAATAATAAAAAAAAGAAGAAGTAGAAAACACAATATGATGTGTGTGGTGCTTTTAAATCAGTCTAAATGAAGTTCATGCTGATATTTTTGTCTTAAAACATGATGATACTCGCTGATACAAAGAGATGTTAGTAAATCTATAGCCTCCTGTTTCTGTCGCTCAACATGAGGCTTCTGTCAGAAGCTGTACTCTCTATCTCTTTCTTTCCCACTAACCCAATAGAAAAACCTGCAACTGTTGGAATGGTATTGATCTTTTTATCCACTAATCATCCCTACATTAAATAAGCTTACCTCCTATTTTGAGCTATCTACTGTAAGTCTTTTTAATGCACTTTACCCAATTTGAACCGTCATAGCCTCTTAAAATCATTTCCACCAGAGCAATTCCTCTGTTAATTTACCTTGACATGAAGCTTAAGAGCAGGACCTTATTATTATTGATGTTGTCTGCATATCTTTAATTATTCAAAAAGAGAAAAACAACAATAATCCGAGGGTAGCGCTTAATTTTGGCATAAAGGCCTAACAATGAGGGATGCAGTGCAGCTCATGTGTGACTGTGTTTGCCATGGACCAGGATCAACCCGGCACCTGTTCCAGCTAATCAGCTTCATTATAGCCCTACTGATAATTAGCAGGCTGCCGCCAAGATCTGAAGCTGTTTTGAACGCTATAAAAAAGAAAGATATTTGTCTTCAGGTTTCATTTCTGGACATTTAATTTCTTGATTTGATCTTTTTTTGTAATATAGATTTTTAATAAATGTTTGTTTTCTTTTTTACATTATGATAAATGAAGACATATTTATGGTCAGTGGACATTGTAAATGATTTCACTGCCAGCATTGGAAAAAGGGTACCAAAACTCTTAAACTACTCATATTTTTATTTGAAGGTATCATATAAAATTTCAAGCAACACCTTTAACTTTCTATGTGGCTCTTAATGAATCATTTAACACAACACAGGCATAGTAAAAAAAAAAAAACTGAGAGAAAAAGAAGGAGATATTTAGAGATATTGGAATGACAACAGACCATATCTGAAACCAGCAGCTAAGCTTTAATCGTAACAAGTAGTGTGCATTACTAGTTGTCTCCAGGCGTGAAACCCATTGGTGGATCCAACGACTCCCTGAACCTGAGAATGAGGCATCTGGACATCTCAGATATCTACTTTGTGAGTGTATTTACTCACTCGTTCAGGGCCTGCCAGCCCATGTTGTCGGTTCCTGTAAAACTTCATAAGTCCCTTTTAAAGTGTGGACCCTCTTTGAAATGTAACTGTGCCTTCTAATAAAGAAGGAATGTGTCCCAGATGCAGGTAACTGATTGTTTTGTCAGAGCTAGAGCTGATAGAAACAGGCCTTGTGCTATTGTTGTGTTTGTACACGTGTGTGTGTGTGTTTGTGTGTGTGCAAGGGTTGGGGGCAGCGAGGCATGCCTTTTGAACAGCAGGTGGTAATTGAAACAAAACAAGTGCTGATTAGGGAAGCGTCTGGCAACTCGTGATCCAAACAGTGAGTCACTGAGGAGCCCCAAACACAAGAGCACTGGAATAAAGTGGTCATCATCTAATTAACAGAACACATTTTAATTACCGGGTAAACCAAGCAGTACAGTGTGTCAATTTAACTGATGTGCTAAGTGCCAGTTTACAATATCAGGAACAGACAAATAATTGGAAACTAATTACAAGCAGGTCTATCGCACAGCCGTGCCTGGAGTGCATCTTAATAAACAAATTTCTACATCAAATCGTGAATAACATACACTACGGGACTGCCAATTATCTCACTGCAATGTTGGGAATGTGCCAGTCCTGACGATTTGACTGAAGTGCTTTTGTGAATGGATGAGGTTGTGTCACGCTTTAACTAGGATGAAGCAGAAAGCAAATATCTGCTTGTTTTTGCTTTGTAAAGGGAGTAAAACAACAGTTGATGATTAATCTGATCATGTCATGGGGTAAGACCACAGAAAACATCAGATATCACTGCTAAAACCTTGACAGACTGGAGATGAAAAAAGTGTAGGTTGTTCTTTTTACTCTGTACAAACTAAGAGGAAGCCCAGCTCTTATAGCACTACACAAATGTGGAGCTATCATCTCAAAATGAGACAAAATGAATTGTTCAATGATTTTTAGAAAACATGGATGTATCTCACACTCTTCTAACAAGCTACAGTGTCTGTGCTTTCACCAGGCTGAGCACCTGAGACACATTTTAAAGGTTGTAGCGATTCTAAAATGTGGTCACATTCTCTGTTTCTCTCCTTAATTATGGCATTTAAGAAAAAAAAAATAAAGAACATGTTTTTTGGAGAAGTGTCTCAAATCATCTATAAATTTCAGGATTATTCCAGGGATTAGGCTATCATGACTTTTTTTTTTTTCCTAAAAAATATATTCCAAGAAACCACTGGGACATTGAAATTAGACGCATTAGTCAGGGCATTGCTGCCACCATCCCATTTATTCCATGTGTCATCAACCCGCTTTGAACAAGAAAGAAAGAAAGAAAGAAAGAAAGAAAGAAAGAAAGAAAGAAAGAAAGAAAGAAAACGACCGTCCCTTTATCAATTTTGTTATTGATAAGGACGGTTATTTTCAAATTAAGTTTTCAAACAATCCAGTTCAAATCTCAGTGGTTGTGGAGAAAGATGGAAAAAGGTTGTAACATTCAAATCATAAAGTGGATAAACTCATTATATTTGCTTATAAAAAAAAAACATTTTCTGTGCGTTTTTTAAAATATGCTATCCCTGATTTCAACTTAAAGTACATTTTCTTCGTAATGAATACACTAAAAGTTTAGATTAGGGGCAGCCCAAGCTGAGGCGTAAGTCTCTAAACCTGGGCTAATAAACAATCAAACTTTCTGTGCATTGTAAGAATCATGGAACACAGAAGAGATTTTTTTTTTTTTATTTACTTTTTAATCCAAATAAACATGATAATTATTAAGGAGTAAATTGAGAAAAATGAACAATGAGGCAGCAGATTAAAAAATTATTACGTTTCTGATATCTATTTCATCGCATACTTTTCTCTTTTTTTCACCTATTACTGCCAAACAGACCCTCTGATCCCAAAATGTTTCATTGAACTTCTGGACTATAAAATGTTAGGCCTGTTTTCATAATAACTGTGCTCCATGTTCACTTTACCTCTATGTTTTCTAAACCAGTTTGTGATCAGTGTCATAAAATATCACAGATCTGCATGACCATACAGTGAAATACTGCTTACCCAAAGACTGCTTGTGATTTTATACCATTCCCATTAAATCTTGTCTTTCAAAGACATTATTAATAACACACTTGACATTTATGTTTTCTAGCAATAAGCTCCGCAAGAAACGATTTATGCCACCTAAAGCTTTTTAACAAATCAATGCAAGTATTTGTAATTGCTTGTTTCACAAGATTAAAAGTGCTTAGACTTGAACTCTGTCTCCCGTTTAGTGGCCGTCATGACCTGCAACAATGTCGTAAAAATTGTCAGCGTTAGCTCCTGTCACCAAGTCCATATCACTAATATTTCTGGAAATTTAATGGTGTTAAAATTTATGGCTTGTCAAACGCAGTTACCTAAATTGAATTTATAATTATGGGAGAATTTAATGTTGAGATAAGAGTCCTGGAAGAAATGACAAACACATCCCTGTAACACTCATAAATGTTGAGGAAAACAACACAGGGTGGGGTGGGGGGCTGTCTTGTTTTGGGTAATGCATCTGCTCTTCTGATTTTGTATTACTCTGAACTGTTCCTCCTAAAATTTAATGCATTGGGTGACTTTACATCAGATAAGTTCAGGATTTAAGTCTAGAAAAAGAGTCTTTGATGTCAAAATAAAAGTATTCTCATGTGTACATGAAAAAAACTCTACTCTACTTTAAATTGTGTCAGACAAAGTGATCGTATAAAAGTGTGAATCTCTGTGTAGCCACACAGCACAGAGAGGAGAATGAGTGACTTGGAAGAGATTATCTCAGCAACCAGGATTTTATTGCATGTTCAGAATGCTCAAGTCGGTCATTACCAGCGACTACAACAGAGTCTGCATCGGATGAAGGGAAGGACGAAGAGGTTACAGTCTGATGGGAGTGATGGGCATTTTTAGATCTCTTCAGAAAAAAAAAAAAAGAAATGGGAGGGAGAAACTTGAGACTACATCTTAATGGGAAAAGAAGAGAAAACTGCTGCAGGATGACATAACCCTGACAGCTTTTGGTTTGCTTCACCAAACAGATAAAACAAAGAAGTCTCAGCTCTGCCTGAGCTAATGTTGAGGAATAAGATGCCACAAAGTCGCAGGTTGTAAAATGCAAGTTATCAGCACCACCTAACCTGCTACCTGCTTGCTGTACTTGGTTTGAGTCGTTGATATTGACCATTTAAATAAAAATGTTAATAATTTAAAGGCGAAGAATAGTAATAAACTAGATGACATAGGTGAGAGGGACACATCTTTGATGCATGGGTGTAATTAATTTATTAAAAAGAAAAAAAAAACAATTTGAAATATTCTTTACATCTTGGCACTTTTTCCGTATTAATTCCATATAAAATATCATTACATCGATAAACCCTTTTATAACTGACCACCTTAGCCGTAGCGACCCGCAAGCCCTATATCTCTTTAACCCTGGGATTAGCCATGCACAGTATCTCCATCTTGTTCAGGAAAATACCAGTGTGCCCTTTTCTTAGAGCAGTAATCTCTAACATACAGCCAAAGAAGGCAGTGATAACATGAAAACAAGTATCAAAAAACAGATTAACACAAAGTCAGAAAAAATCTGTACAAAATGCTTCGGTCAATGATAACAGAGAAAAGTCTGTTTTCTATATTACAGTGAAAATCCTAAAGAAGGGATTGTCTCCCCTCCCCCTCGCCTGCCTCTGCCCAGCTCACCCAAACGTCTGCGTTGATGAGAAGATTTTTTTTTTCTCTTTTTAAGGATTTCTGAGTAAAACTGATTTGTGACATAGTTTGCGAAACCAATACAGCAGTTTTTCCTCATAGCTATTTCATACAAAGCAGTCAATACAAAGCAGATGTGATTCAGCAAACACAAATGCGTATTTTTATCTTAAAGAGGAAGAGAGAGTGAAAGAGAGAGTGGGGAGTGAAGAAGAAAGAGGAGGGAGGAACGCAAGAAAGGCAAGAAAATACAGGGACTAAACTGACATGTATGTACAGCCTAACATTAAAAAAAAAACATCCTTTACATCAGAAGACAGGCGGACGGGACAAATAGTGCCACACACAGCCGGGTGATATTCTACTGGACATCAGGCCTGAGGTTTGTATTGGTTTAGCAAAAATGGCAAAACAAAAAAAACAAACAAAAAAAAAAAACTTGAAAACAAGCTCTGATCTCATTTACTATTTGTATAACTGTCTCTCTTAAGTATCAGAATACACATGCAAGACATACAACTATGTGCAGCTGAGTGAAACAGTTTATTTTTTTTCCTCATTTTATTCATTCATTCCCTTTCAGTTTGAACTGAGGTATGCATTAAAATGGTTTTCTCATGCGGTTATCTTTAATAATTTCAAGCTATGCATGCTGAGAAAATGTTCTAATCCCACCAGAACTTTTCCTTCACTTGGATTACCAAAAAGAAGCCACATGACTGGGAGAGGGGGGTGTCTGTGGAAGTGTGTGGGCCCTATTCTCATGATCCCTTAACTTGCTTTAACTTAACTGTCCCACAGCTGCATGAATATTTAGAGCATCCTCTGTTTGCTCAACATTTACCACCCTTTTTAATGTTGGTCAATTTTAGCTGTGAGCACAACAATAATGATAACAAAAGTAATACCTGACATAAAGTACCTTTTGCCCAGCTCATTAGTTCACAGGAGTGTCTTTTAATAAAAATAACAATGACAGACACTGAACTCAGACATCAAGTCTTGCAGATCTAAACAAAGACAAAAATCTGGAAAAAGTGGGAAACAATAGTGTAAAAAAGGACATAAATAAATAAGGGACAACACATAAGTCACGATTATGTATAAACCAATAAGTGTAGAATCTGTTCTCTGAAATTTCATTTTGATTTCCTCAGTTATTCCTCTTTTGGATCCTTTTTGGTCAAATATGCCAGAGATCAATTACCTCCCTTTTCCATCCTTTACAGTATCAATAGATTTTTTTTCCTGAAATTTTCCACCTTTATTTCAGAATTTTGGTGGCTTCTGAATTAGTTTTGGTCACAACAGGCATCATAGTTGCCCTGCTCAAGACACCCCCTTTGGTTTGAAATGAATGAAAACACCACTTTGAGGATTTTTTTTTTTTTTTTTCGAGCCAATCTGCCACCGGCTTGACACCAGCTGCTTCGATTTTGGGAAAGTGGGGAAATAAAGGAGATATTTGGCCTCATCTGCTATTGCATTGAACCCATGACATTGACAAAGTAGTTTCTCTTTGGTAGTTACAGAACAAGATATTACAAAACACCATTTAACTCAACAAAAGTCTGATAAAACAAATTTAACAATCATGATAAAACAAGTGAAAAATAAAACATCAGAAGTGGTTGATTGCAGTCTTACTGACTCATGTTTTTTCCCCTAAGTTGACCTCCACCAAAGATGGATGTTTTTCTTGTCTTTGCTTCCTCCCAGATCTGTTTGGTCCCCCCTTGTTGTGGCTCTCCGCGCTAGCGAAAATTATCCAGACCACTCAAATGGCATGTGTAATAATCAAATCTTGGGACTTTTTCACTTAAAAAAAGGATGAGAATTTGTTCGTTATAAAATTATCAAAACTGAGTCAGAACTTGAAACCAGGTATCTCTATAACACACATGAAACAGAGATTGCACATGCCAAATGAATGAATGGTGCGGAAAAGCAGAAGCGTCAGATTAACAATGGCAGTCATGTTCAGAAATGAAAATTATTTTGTCTGAAACATTATCTCACGGGCGCACACCTGACATATTATTTTCCTTGAAAAGAAAGAGCTAGTTAGTGATCTGAAATTGTGCTGCGAGGGGCTGTTTTATGGTATAATTTCATAAAAAGATAAATCATAACCTGCATGATTTCTCTGTCATTCATTCCCATCTTAAATTAAACTTCATTGATGCATGGAGAGAGCCTCCGTGATGATTAGTGCATTTCTAATAGACTTCATATGCAGGGGGAAGACGGCTAAGAAAAAAAGTGAGTTGCAGTCGGCTATACATCAGACCGGTGACCTTTTTTCAACACAATGGAGTAAGTGACAGAAAAACTTGTTATCAGATATTCTGCTTCATGTTTTTTGGAATTTATGTGGAAAAAAAAAAGATAAACATTCACCATTAAGTGCTGTCCAAACATAATCGACACAAGGTCTGAGCAGTAAAAAAAAAATAAGAGCATTAAATATATTAAAACAAAACATTTTGTATTGTTTTATATTATAACATCTTAACAAAAAATACATCCAAATGAAAATACCATCCATCTCAATGTGTAAGAAATCAAAGTAGTGTTGACGACAGTGGCTATTAACAGACTTCCACACACACTCTCTTCCTCTCTCACATACACACACACACATACACAACATGCAGGAGGAGTAAATAAAAGTCACTTTCTCTTTCTCTCTCTGTTAAGGACGTGGTCATCTTTTTGTCTGAGAGGAGGACAGAGGAAAAATGAAATTGGGTAGAGGAGGAGAGAGGTTGGGTCGGGACAATACACCTTTCGCAGTCTGCTGTGTAGGACTTGAGGGTCTCCCCGTACCAAAACAAGTCTAACCAACACATGGCTAGAAATAAAGCTGAAGATTTGAAGCTTTTCTTGAATCAAAAATAAAAAGTAATCAGCATAAAAAAATTAATGAGGAACTGTTTATTGTGTATGTTCTATCTTTGTATTGTAATGGCACTAAAAAGTCAATGTGGAGACATTTCAGAACTGTCAACTGTGGCTGAGACCTCAAGTCTGCATCTGTTATCTGCTGAGGGTTTCTGTCTCCCAGATGACCCAGACTGCCTCTGCTTCTAAAACTGGAGAGGGGGTGGTGCTAGTTTTACAGCATGTCGTTGTGGCCCTGGTTGTCATCGTAATCGTGGTGATCGAAATCTGGACTGTGATCGGCAGTCGTGACCAGGGAAAGAGGTCCCTCGTGGTCTTCAGGGTCCAGAGGTTCCTCCTTAACACTGATGTGATGCCTGGTGGAAGAGGAAAAAACACTTAAAATGTAACTTCACTTTTCAATATCAGAAAAATTACAGACCATGGCACGAAATAATCTCAATGCAGACCTTTGTAGATCCTGTTTAGGAAAAAAAAAAGAAACAGGGGAACAAAAACAAATGTTGGGTCTCACTGGTGCTGATGATAATTAAAGCTTTCTTTTAAGGTTTTGAAATTGTGGCAAAGCTGCAGGCTTTTTATTTCATGGCAACTGCCAACAGGGCATTCACTTAGAACTGATAAATGAGGAAGATTAACAATGTGAGACGAGCAGAGAAGAGAATGGACTGTTGGGAGTAAGTGGGCTGCTGTTGTCAGCCTCCTGGTGGCGAATGATCACCGGCACGCTGTGTGTTCTCCTTCCTGCTCGTTAACATGCACAACCTGCAAGGCGGGTCTCCAGAGGACGACCCTGAGCTGGCTTCTATCATTAATCAACTTCAAGCAAACACAGCAACCAGACACTGCTATACAGGCTTTAAACTCCAGAATTAATGCATATTTTCAACCACGTGTCAATAAGGGAAGAAAAGCTCTGGCAGAAAAGGCGCACGAGGAGAGCAGCGGCGGCACACTCGGCAAAACACTACGATAAGAAACAGAGCCCTTCAGAGAATAATAACTCTGTCACTTGTAAACAAGGCAAAAACATGAGCCCCCAGCTCACAGCCTGGGCAAAAGAGCCACTAAAGAGATGAGATCTGCCAAATTTCCTATTACAGGAATAGAGCAGGAATAAAGCACAGGGGTGTGTGTGTGTGGGGGGGAGATGAGGGGGATCCTGGCTGTGGTAAAGAGGAGGAAAAGATAGAAAAAAAAAACTTCAATAGCAGATGCAGGGGACCTGCCACTTTGCCAGTGGTGGCAGGCTGCTGAAGTGAAGGTAGAGAGGTGTCAGGATGAGGCACTAGGCTCATTTACTACAAGAACAAAGGACAACTGGCAGATCCTTCACCACCAAAGCCTGCATTTGATTTATTCACACCAGGATGTCTTGTGTGATTTGCAACTATTGTGATAAAGACACTGATATGCAAATTAACTGACATATTTTTGTGTAAATTATAAAACGGTAAAAGTAAACCCAGCTTTTTTCTTTTTTTAACATTTTCACATCAAAGCAATTCCACAAGTGCCGTTGCCTCAGGTCTGTCTCTGTGGCTGCAGGGCAGACATGAAATTGTTATCATTACGCTACTTAACTGCAGGCTGATTTACACTTTGCTTATAATTAGTTATCTTTAGCTACTTGATTTTAGATTGGCTGTTTCTACAGAGAAATGCCCCTATTTCTCCACACTGTTACAAATGTATTCTTTAAACTATTACTTTCATTTAGATGTGTAGAAAACACAGTACATACTCAAGACTTCTGGTGAACTTGAGCTTGAACCGACATAGTACAT
The DNA here is from genome assembly GCF_033239565.1 of Halichoeres trimaculatus. Taxonomy (NCBI): domain Eukaryota; kingdom Metazoa; phylum Chordata; class Actinopteri; order Labriformes; family Labridae; genus Halichoeres; species Halichoeres trimaculatus. Next base: position 15,088,415 of record NW_027437179.1, on the reverse strand, counting down.
GTCAGAACATGCAGTGTTGGTTTATTACTCCTTACCTCAGTGGTCGAAGACCTTAAGGGATTATGCTACTTTACGTTAAATGTAGTACCCAGTCCATCGTCATAAATGACCTGGTAAATGTCTCGAGGAGAAAGGGGTTCTTTGAAAGGTTATGATAACAGGTAGAGCTTGTTTTGTGCCTGAATAAAGCTCATACACAGAGTTACAGAGAACGATTCAGAGCTTCATCAACCTAAAGATAGAAAGCAAAGGGGTACAGGGAGAAGTAGGCAGCCTCTAGGCCAACACACCCATCCTGTCTCTGCCTTTCCTGTTCCACAGCCACGCTCAGAGCTATGTTCACAGTGATTAGGGATGGCACTTTCCTTCATTTTGGCCAGGAGCTCATTACTGAACATTTATTGTTTTCAGGCAGAATTTCCCCCTAGCTCAGACATTTCAGGAGGGCATCCCTGGGTCTACTGGAGCTGGTGGTCTGCCTCCACATCTGGAAACTATGCAGTGCGTTGTATTGTTTTAGGCTTCAAGCAACTCTGCAGACTCTCCTTTATAGGAAGTGAAAGGGGGCCTTTGGATTCAAGGTCAATAAAATATTCAAACATGATCATTTATAAGAAGATGACTTAATCATCCTCATTTTTAATTTTGTTTTAATTTTCTCTGAAGGGTTGGAAAAATGTCTAAAAGTGTCTAGCGCTGTGTTGTAGTGTTCAGACAGTATTTAACAAATTGTGGAGCTGATTATGAGGTGGGGGGCGGCTCGGATAGACAGCACAACACTTGCAGGAAAGTTCATAAACTTGCTGTTAGAATAACAGAGTGGCTCCGGTCTTTTCTTTATTCAAAAAGGTGGAGTTTCCTTTTCTGCACGGAGGCCAGCCACAGCCCCGGCCGTGACCCCACATACAACTCTCCATCCTCTCTCAGCTTGACGTATTGTCTTCTCAGCACTGCTTCTGTTTCATCTAAATCCATGCATTAGGTTGGTTCAGACCTCTTTTGAGCAGGCACTGGGTGACTTTTTGTCTACATATACCAAGTATGTTGCTGTCACGGGGAAGTAGGCAGCTGAAACTTTTGATTTCTTACACAGACTTTGGTGGAGACAGAAAGTGCAAATGCCACTCACATAGCTGGCAGGGGCGAGCGTCCCGGGCTACTGTCACTGCCGTTGCTGTTTCCATGGTCCATTGATCCATTCATCTCCTCACGGATGGCGTTGGCAAGGGAGTTAAGAGTGGGACTTCCAATGGAAGCAGTAGTGTATAGAGGTATGTTGTTTTCTGCCATTGAAGCCTGAAAAGCAAAAACCGCAGCATAAAATATGAAGTGGAGGAGAGTTGTCAGCACTTTCTCACTTTCATCACTTATTTCATACCAATGCCACCTCTTTGAAACAAAAATCTGTGGCAGGGCAGAAGAGATGCAGAGTTTTTTTTAACAGTAACTGTCCTTTGCAGTTCTGCTTAGTATCTGCTTGTTTTTTTTATTATTATTTTTACCTGGAAGGCAGCAGAGAGGGTTGGACCATAGCCCAGGCTGGTTTGGATGTTCTTTACTAAGACTGGACTCCTGCAAATCATAAGAAAATCCAATTACAACCTTAGAGTCATGTCTCACATAACATGCATCTGAGCTTTAGTATTGTATTTCATAAGTGAAAGTAATGCACTTTGTATAAGAACTTAAAACATTTGCTGGTATGAGGATGTTAAGGCCCAGTCCTTATGATGCTCCCCTTAAGATGCTCTACCTCTAGACATTGTAGCACAAATACCCCAATCATTTTGTATTAAATGAAAAAAACAAAATAGAGTAAATTTCACAGAAGCATGGGTGATTGCAAGCAAAACACAAAAAGCATCATAGCGATTACAGAAAAAGACTGGAGGTTGGGAGACTTAGTGGGTAAAGTCTGCAGGGCAGGTGGAGGGGCTTACTGTACAAACAGCTTCCCTGTGTTAGCTCTTTATTTCTAAGGGTGGCCTTGGACAATGGACAACCAGACTTAAACCCAGCATAATCAGCCCAAAAGGACCTCAACTTATCTTTCTACTTTGACAGAGCACTAGTACAGGACAAGGCTGGTGCAAATGACATGAAAAAGCAATTCAGTAGAAGGTAGGGACAGCTGGATGCAGATGCAGTGATCAACAGGACAGATGTGGCAAGGACATGGACGAAACACAAAGGGGACAGTAGAAGGTGATGATTACAATCAGATAAGCTATTACTGATATGATGAATTCTCAAAAATGTCATGAAATATGAAGAGGGGCAAGCAAAAGCAGACAAGGACTCAAGACATGGTGGCACAGACACAATGAGAATGAGTTGCTGCAGGCTCTCTCTAAATATGAACTGTGACACAGACACTGGTCAGTGTTCAAAAGTCTGAACCTACCCACTGATCTTTTGAGGCCTTCTCTTTTGGAATTCAATTTCGTCGACTGTCCACACTGCCCCTTTTACGTTTTCTACTCGCACAAAACACTTGTGAAGGCTAAGATTATGCCGGACTGCATTCTGCAGTTGGTGCAAAAACAAAGAGAGACAGGAATCAGCAGAGTTAACACAACTGCATAGGGAAAAAAATCCTTTGAAAGACTTTAAACTTTTACGGGCACTGGAAAGTTAAGATAAAAAAAACAACAATAGGCTTATTGGCAATTACGTTTCACATTCTCAAACAACACATAAACGTTTCTAGGTTTCCAAGGAAAGAGTCTGAGATTCAGTACAAATTTCATTAGAGAGACAGAGTTTAGTTTTTCAGAGTGGAACATCATGTGACAAATATTATTTAAGACATATTTAAGGAGGTATGCTCAGGTGTCATGTGTCTGAGTGTGTAGTATGTGTTGTAGGGACAGACCGATTATCGGTCCGGCCGGTTATCGGGGCCGATATTTGGCATTTTGAGGCATATTGGTATCAGCCTTTTTTTAAATCCGATCAGAGCCGATAAGAGACAAATTTCAAACTGCGTTGTTGCGGCTCTGATGCAGCTGCGCCACTGTCTGAAGTCACTACTCAGTCCCCAGCACTGTCCCACCCACAGTACCATTTGATTGGTTACAAGCAGGGCCATGGCTTGGGAAACAGCCAATCAGCAGTGCAGTTATTACAGTTAATGCAGTTACATAGAAATTTTGGAAAACTTCATTTACTGTAGAAAACTTTAGCTATTTATTATTTTATGTTTTCATTTAACTTTATAGAACATGCTGCTGAGCCTGGGAGCTGTTTAATAAACTCATGCTTGAAGGTATTTGAATGTGGTTAAGAGTTGAAGTTTGTATTGTTCAAAATTTTGACACTAATATTTTCACTTTGACTGCAAGTTAATATCGGCTTCAGATATCGGTTATCAGCCTCCTTGACTACAAATAATCGGTATCTGTATCAGCCCCCCAAAAATCTACATCGTTCAATGCCTAATGTGCTGTGGTTGTGTCTTCACAATCTGATATTCATAGCACCAGTACACCCTTATGAGGGACAGGAGATAGTGTGTTGGTGTGTCTCCATACACACCGTGTTTCTTTTAAAGGTGAGTGATAGTGGCACAGATAAAAGCAATTTACAAAAAACTGCTTTGTTAAACTTATGCCACCTATTACCAGAGCATACATTCATGTAAAGCCAGTCTTTGGATCTTGCCTCTCTCTCCCCTAATTCTTTCATTTATTTTTACAAGAGTGCACAAGTAGCTGATTTTTCAGTGTGGCTCTTACAGTTGTTAAAGGACAGGTTGTTGTGAACTGGCTGATTTGATGTTATTTAGCACTCAATAGTATCTAGTTCTTAAAACAAAGCCTCCTCATGGTTTAAAAATGTCAGAAAGAACAATAAGTTACCTTCCATGTTGCTGCATTGCGCCTAAAATATGCAAACATGCGTGTGAACCAGTTGTAGATTTCATTTAGAGTTAGCTGCTTTTCTGGAGATTCGAGGATTGCCTGGATGAGGAATAGTGACAGAAACAAACATTTACAACTTTGTCTCCCTCAAAGAGTGATCAATAATTCACAGAGGCATGTGGGTGAGTGTGTGTTCTCTGGAGAAAAGAAGAAAAACAGACAACAGCATAGAAACTGTCTATGTGTAGTTTTCTCCCTTTTCCTTTCTCCCTGTTCATACAAGTCTTCTGCACTTTTCAGGCAAAAGGGTAGATTTGAATATATTTTCTTCGTAAGTAAAACGAAGGGCAAGCAAAATATTCTTCAAGCAGATTACAGGGCAGCAATTATGGCTGGCTCAGATTAATTCCTGAGATCCAAGATTACTGTGGCTGGGCTGTAATTGACTGGCCACCTTAAGGCAGGTTCATCCTTACTGTTGTGTGAAATTAATTTAGTAATAATCTCAGAAACTGAAATGCTCAATCGAATTCAGTTGTCATATGTCGCTGTTTGTTGGATCAGGAACACAGTCTTCATTCACTCAGAGGTGATCCACTCTAATTAGTTTGGTTTTTTGATTTTTTTTTAAGAAAGGAAAAGAGAAATAAGTTTAACAAATGCAGTTTGGGATCTTTAAGGTTGGTGAGTGTACGGCTGCTGCCTAAAACTAAAAAAGAAAAACAATGTGTATATATACATGTATATTTTTTTGTTTGTGTTTGTGTGTGTGTGTGTGTGTGTGTGTGTGTGTGTGTGTGTGTGTGTGTGTGTGTACAGTGCTAAACAAATTTATTAGACTAACTCTCAAAAAAAAAGAGAAAATCAACCAGCATCATGTTTTAACTCTGACTTCGTTTTTGAAGATATTAATAAATCTTCACAGAAACATAAAAAGTGTTTTGGTAGTCAACTGCATACTGCTCATTTAGTGGTGGTCTAATTCATTTGTTAAGCACTGTAAATATACATGTTCAGGGGTTAACAATTCTTTAGACCACCACTGAGTGTGAGGTGTTCGTCACTGCTGCCCTAAATTAACAGTATAACGCTATTTACCAAAAATGTTGTTTGTTGTTGTTAAATTTCTATATTATTTGATTTATCAATTTACAAATTAAACAAAATCTTATATTTAATGTTGAAATATAACTTCTGTTCTTATCTGTAAATTTTCAAATGTACTCAAGTAGAAATAAGTAAAGCACATAATTGCTTTTGGTAATAATTAGTTATTTACTTTTTTTGATCCAGGAAACAGAGAAATGTGTTAAAGGGGTTGTGTGTTATTTTTGATTAATTGCAGAGTTTGTAGAGAATTTAAATTTACAAGCTTAAGTTGTGGTATAAAAAATTAAATACTAATTAAAGAGTTAAAGCATGTCATGATGCTGCATGATTTTATCATTTAAATAACAGCTGGTCTAATAAATATGTTAGGCACTGTGCATATTAATATAAACACATGTGTTAGAGGAGTGTGTGATTGTGTGTGTGTGTGTGTGTGTGTGTGTGCGTGTGTCAGATTTCTTACCTGTCTTATTAATGAGGCATATGTGAATGGTGGTCTAACGTCCGTGTTCATGTAAAACTCTTTGTTCTGACTGAGGTCTGAAAACAGGGAATTAACACAAATAGTGGTGAAAATTAATGATCAGATCTCAACAGTGATGCACAATCACTGGCAAACACACACTAGATTATAGTGTAATATAGTCATGTGTTCACACAGATGCACATTCTTCATGTGAAAAGTTTAATAATTAATATACATGTCAGTGTGTGTTCCTCATGCGTTACCTGGAGAGATGGGCATGTTATACTTTTCTGAGTAGCGCCGTCGCATCGGACCTATGCTGTGTATGCTGTTGGCTGTGATGACGGAGTGGGTCTGGGAGAGGGGTGTTAGAGGCGCTGTGGGTGTGGTTGGGGTCTGGGGCAAGCTCAAAGGGGGAGAGGACTCTGGGACTGACTTGGACAATGTGACGTTGGACACAAGGTTGAGCTGAAAAGAAAACCAAACAAAGAGACACAGTTAGCTGCTGCAGCAGCCCAGTGTCAGCGCACTGAGCGCTGGGATCATTCAGACAGACTTCCTTGCATTTTGCAAAAACAAACCATGCAGCATTTCTCCTCTAACCCATTTTTCTTCCTAATTCACTCCCCTCCTTTTCTGAGGGCGTGTCAGGCCCGGGGTTAAATCTTTTGTCCCACTTGTCCTGTTGGGACAACACCCCCCCACTCTCACACACACACAGCGTTCACCCTGTGGGTCTGCTGCATAGTAAGTATTAAGGTTTGTGTTGAGCCTGAAGGAGAGGTGGTCATAACACCTCTGAGAAGTGTAAGCCAGTTTGTGCAACATAAAAAAATCTTATTGTGTTGAGAGGAATTATGAGCTTCTTTTGTAGGTGACCTGATGATTAATTACTCTCTGTGACTAACCGCCAACTGGGCCACAATGGTCACAATAAAGATTGCCTCACAGTATTTCATGGACAGCCTTTGTAGATACCAATTTGCTGTAGCACCGAGGCCTGCATGGCTAAGGAGAAGGACGAATCTAAGTAATAATGTCCACAAGCTAAGTATATTATTGCAAATGCTCCAAAGGTATAGCCTGTCTCTCAGCAGCTGTAGCGGCTCAGAGCCAAGTGCCAAGCTACCATAATGGAGCAGCAGTCAAGTGGAAAATTTTAGCCTGGCCCCCTGCTAGAGCTAGTAATTGGCAGGAAAACTATTGACACAGATACATATTCCTACAAAATTGTTCTAATTGCTAATTTGCCAAAGGAGGACAGTTTCCATATTAAACATGACTTCAGACTATGAAATAAGACAAGGAAAAATACAGAGAGCAAAACAGAGAGCTAAATATGGCAGCAGAGTTGGTGAGACACAAATCATCTTCAACATAATTTGTTCACATTTTGTTGACTGGATGAGTCATATTTTTGATTTCTTGAAGAAAACAGCGGGGAGGCAAAGAAAGGTCTGACAACAGGAACAAATGAAAAGGAAGAATTATGCTTGATATCAATATCATTCACTGTTTAGATTTACAAAAAATAACCCCATTTAGTGATGAAGTTGCTGTCTACTTTCACCAGAAATCATCAGATTCTTATTTTTTTCCTCTTCACAAGTATTTGTCAAAGGGCAAATTGTGGCTTTGGGGCTGGATTTGCCCATATAACTTGGATTACTGCTGGGGTGTAAAATTGTTGACTACATCCTCACCATTAGCAGAAGAAGATGTGTTATTCTAAATCATGAGCAAAATAATTCACGCTTGGGTATGCATGTTTCTCACACAACGCTATCAATAGAATGGTGCTGGGGTGTTGACTTCTCTTTCTGTGGATTAGCAGGCTTTGTTTCATGTTTCATCCATATTCCATGGCAATATACGCAGAGAGGCTTCAACAATAGACCAGACAGGCTGGTAATAGCCTTGCCTTTGTTTGCCTCACCATTTGGGCTCACTCCAGTGCCTAGACAAAATGAGACTTCAGACTGAAATTAATTAAATGGTAATTGGTGATCTAATTATGCTGGCTTTGACTCGGCAAGCTGCTACAGAAAATAAACAAAAAGTCCCTCCTTAATTATGTATGGCGTAAAAGGTCAGATTTCTGACAAGAATGCTTAGTGACACTGAGTGCAGACACCCACCCACATACTCATAGGCAAATACAAACACTCTGGCAAACAAGCCTTTCTAATGTGCCACATTTGTTTTTTATCTATTTCTGCCCCATCCACCTCACTCAAATAACATAAAACCAATTTATTGTGCTGGCATTTTCCTCGCACAGTATCAGTTTGACTGTCTTTAATTGTAATTAAATGTAAAGCAGAGACTCCAGCAGAGCTCCTTTGTTATAATGTTCAGTTATAAATACATGCCTTTATTAAATACAGCAACTCTTAAAGGTTTATTTTTCAAGTGGCTCCAAAATAGTCCAGTAGACTTATCAAACTTTAAGTTGGGCCATGGACCTGCAAGTCAAATATCACAAACTAACTTTGCTTGATTGTTGTAGCATTAGTGGCATATGGCAAGCTGGGTTAGAAATTAAATTTCTTGAAATACAAATAAATCTTTGAAGGTGATCATGCAAAGCTGTGTCACAGCCATCGACAGGCCTGAAAGGAGATGAAAGGAGGGAAAGAGAAGATGCTATAATCTGTCTCTGCTACTTCTCATACACAACTGTCCTGTGACAAAGCCCTTGTTCTGAATCTTGATAATCAGGGTGTGACACATGCCCAGCTTTAACACATGCTGTCTACTGTCCAGTGTCAGAAGCTATATGATGAGAGGCGCACTGTGTGGAGCGCGCATACGCAGACCCTTTCCTCCAAGACTGTAAATGAATGATCTAATGATCACTCTAAATGAGTTTAAATTTTAAATAACGTCGAGTAGATCATTTTGATGAACCGTGTATACGTGTATGTGACTTGGATCAATGACCTGATGTAAAATGATCTGTCGACCTAGGCTTGCTAAATGTATTGGCATTATTAAGAGCGTAAATGAAATGGTGCTGAGGCTGCTTACTAAACATGAAAACAAGCAGAAACACTTCAGTGTAATTTGGAAAGGACTATCCCCCACAGAATAGAGAAAGATCAGTTTGCATTGAAAGCATTACATCAGAAATCTGTAGGAAAGATGAACATTGTTCAATAATTCTCAGCTTCTGTAGATCACCTGCAAGCAATTTGAGTAAAGCACCAGTAAAAACCCTTTTTTCTGTTCATTTAGTGCCGTTTTTCAGTGTTAATAAATAAGTTTGTTTACTTTCATTCCTGTGCTCTGACACAAAGCCCAAGGAATAAAATCAAATAAAAAATCCTTCTTTCCTTGAGTTTGTTTATTTCCTTTTTTTTTTTTTGCATAAAATACATTCCAACAAGTTGTCTTGTTGTGTATGAAAATAATTTAATTTTAGTGACACAATATGAAAAATTGACTTCAAAAATGTATGTCCTGTTATAAGACAGAAAGCAGTAAATTATTATTATTATTATTCCTATTATTATTTTATACCCTATAGTATTATCATTGTTTTTTCCAATTTGTTAAACTTTGAACATCCTCGAAGAGATGTCCGAACAATATGACCAAACTGAGAACAGCCTTTTTATTTTAGAAGAAAAATTCAAAGAGGAGGTGGAGGTCAAAGACTGCATGAGTGTCAGCTAAGACAAACAAATGGAGGAGAAGAGAAAAGAAAGAGATGTGTGTCAGGGCACGAGCTTACCGGCTGCGGGGCGGCTTTTGGCTCTGTGGACTTGACATGGAGATGCGTCATCATCGCTTGCAGACGTTCTCTGTCTTTTGATAGCTGAAATGAAAAAACAAACTTTTTATTTTGAAGGGAAAAAACAATGTTAAAAATCTATGTTATTATTCACAACAGTAACTGTGCAGTTCAAACACATTTTATATCAATGTTGTTGAGAAAGAAATCTGAGAATTATCCTATTTTCTTTTTTTTAAATGTCTGCATAGGCTGTCAGAAAGAAATTCTGCACTACAAAATGTTTAACTACCAGTGCCTCCATCAAAAGGTTAAAAGTTAGTGTCTTACTGCCAATAAAAATCTAAGGCTTGTTCTGAAACTCAGCACTGTCTCAGCTCCCAGCTTAAATCACAGCGATAACCTGCATGCAGAGGAAGTCTGAGTGTGATCAACCCTTGCATCATCTCTCAGGGTAATGCGCTACGAGAGCAGAAATAATAGGACGGTGAAAGGTTTAATGCTTTAGTAACCCAGTACTCTGTTCAAGTTTAACAATGTTTAATCCACAACCTTTTTTTTAAATAAGTGTAATCAGTGTTTTTTTGTGGGGTTCATATGAAATTTTTATGAAGATCACTGCAAAAAATTATAATACATTATATTTTAGCCTTGCTGTAATTTCTTTGCAGCTGTAACATCTGCTGCTTAATAAAAACTAGCAGTTATCAACCCACATTAACCCACATGACAGACTGACCGTGGTAACACACCCTCAGCAGTAAGACAGTAATCTGAGGGTGCAGTTTTCATCTGCACAAAATTGTGGATCCATACACATGCTGCTGAGTCATTTCACAGATTATCATCGCTGCTGAAAACTATTCTACATCATGAAAAGCTGAAACAGCAAGCAAAATTAAAAATGTAATTATCCTCTTTAACTCACTGCTCCTTTTTATACCCTTTTATTTGCTGTCAAGCAAGCATTACACATTTTTAATGACTGATTATTTGCAAATGCTTAAAATGTTTAATTCTGCCCCCTCCCACACACAGTCCTTTCCTGAGTGACCCCATGATTGATAACAGATGAACAAGGAGGGGTGCAGCAGACACAGAGTAGATGTCGGGAGAGAAAGACATATAAATACTCATGCCAAAACAGACCTAGAGACAATACCTGCAGCTCCAGCTGTTGTACGACCTGCATTTGCACCCGACACTGGGCCGTGCTCCTGTCATCCAGGGCATGCTCATTGTTAAGATGCCTGGAAAACCAAAGGGATAAAAAATAATGGGTGGAACTGAATAAATAGAGAGTTCATGGAAACATTTAGCCAAACGTTACGCAGAGCTTCCAGATAAAGTGACATACTTATTTTGCCACACAAGACTGATGCTCAGTGTTTCATTAGAGTCCAGTGTGCTCAAACTACAGATCCCAGATAAAAGAAGTGATCGAAGAATTTCTGCATCAGCATTATTACTTATTCTGTTAGTTTTGTCATTAGAAATAAGATAATTTTGATGGAGTTGGGGTGAACGCTGAGAACAACAGGGGGGGAAAAGATGGGATCTGTCACAAGCGGGAGTTACGGATATAATTGTGTGGTTATTTTATACATGGGAGATGTTCTCTTTTCCTCTACATTTACAACTAATCTGAATAAGTAGCTCACTGGGAAGCAGACAGGCTTTTTTTCTGTGATATATATAAAATGGCGGAGATAAGGTTCACCAGTGAGAGAAATATGATTGGAGGAATTTTATCAGCAGCCACATGAATTACTGTTTGAAAATGCTTATGCAGGGGCATTTCATTAATCATTTAATCATATTCCGAGCAGGATGTTTGAACTGATTTCACAAATACCCTTTCATTTCACTACTTCATTATGCTCGCTAATGGATCCAATATATTATATATATCATAAATTATATCACATCTCCATTGACCATGTAGGTCACTGTCGCAAGGCATGTCTGTGTGCACACAGTAAGATGGAGGAGAGCGGCTTTTCCTTTTAAAATGCACTTTTTCTGTCACTCATTGCAAACCGCAAAAAATTGCCAAAGTCGGCCCGCAAAGACAAAGTGATGGCATCTGAGCCGAGATGGACCATCAAATTTAATACAGTCACTTTATGCAAGTGATAAATATACTTTTACCTATATAGTGCTTTTCTAGTCATTCTGACCACTCAAGACAAGGATTATGCCACTCATCTCATTCACCCATTTATACCACTATCATGCCCTGACGGCAGCGGATGCTGTAGTAAAGAACGATCGGTATTAGCAAATACGCAGCAGATCCACTCACAGACATCCGACTGTGTCTTCGGGCTTCAGTGTCTTGCTCAAGGGCATGTCAATGCACGAGCTGCAATCAAACTGCCAACCTTCCAATTAAGAGGAAACCAACTCAACCACTGAGCCATGTCTGCCAAACACATTACACACGCATTTAGCACCACACACACACACATTGTAGAGGAAAAATGCGTCCTCTGCTTGTCCAACTGTGAGGCTTTCTGCTAAGCTGTCCTATTTTCAATTTGGAGGTGACTAATTTAAAACTTTACCAGACACATGGTAAATCTATTGTGCTTTGATTTTACACTTTTCAAAATGAACGTGACACTGAATCTGTACCTTGAGTTAATTGTCATAACTTAAGAAATAAAAAGCATAGTTTATTTCAAAGAAGAAGAATTAAAAAAAAAACCTTTAAATCTAAAATTAATTCCCTCTATTTCTCTGAGTTCATCTTTAGTTTAATCAAGTTTAATTAAGAAGGTTAAAAAATTAAAATGGTAAACATTTCAGAGCGTCTTTGTGAGTTTAAAGAAGAAAATAAGAGATAAAGACGTTTAGACTTCAATGTAAATGGCACTGAGCGTATTTTTAATGAAGGCTGGACTACGTGAGCTGCTTTGGAATTTCCATGTTCATAGGAGACATGTGCCCTGTTTCTTTTCATTCTTTGTTACATTCCACTTTAGTTTTTTTAATGACATGAGAGTCACAGTGCATAATTAATAGGAAATTAAATATTCAAATGGTCTTAATGGAGCCTCGTGGAGAGTGTGGACACACACAGGAGCAGTGGAAACAGGGAATTGACACAGATAGAGGCTATGAATGTTGGCATGTGTCACTTTCTAGACTTCAAATGAAACCACTTTTAAAAGCTCTCTGGCAGGATGACAGCCCTGATGTAAATTGCCACAATAAAACAAGTTAAACAGACACTCAGGCAGTGGCTTTTTACATCTCATTTACCTTTCCTGGTTCTTTTGGCCCTGATTATTTCCAATGATGTAACTGGAACCGGTGCTTCGTTCTGTCATGTTTACTATTTCTTCTTTTAGATCTAAACAAAACCTCCCAATTAAATTCCAAATCTTAACAGTTGGATCAAAATTTCAAATGGATTTTGACTATCATTGAACACTTAAACACTACTATGTCATGAAAACAATATTTAACATATAGAACTGAGGACTTATTTAGATGCTGCTCTGTTTTCTATGATCAAGTTTGCTCAGTTTGAAGTTTCCAAAGGTTAAAAACACACAGAACAAATGCCAGTATGATATATTGAAGTAGGAGAAAACACTCTAAAATGGTTTAGGCAGACAGTCAATGCAACACTAGAGGGCACTGCATTGTTTCACTGGCTCTGACCTCCTCTGACTGGACACTGAAGAGATGGGTCCTGACCCTCATAAAAACACCAGGCCCCAATGTAAACCCAACCCAACCCTCTTGTGTGCTGAACCTGAAAACAGGAACAGGGATTTAATGTCTTATATTTATCAAGCTAGAGCATGAAGGTATGTAATGTTTTCTTTGAAAGATAAAATAAATACACACATGGTTTAAAACAACATCACAGTCCTGTGTCTGTTGTTAATGTTGGCATGTGGAGCTGAAATCTGGTTGACGTTAGAGCCCTCTTCACCTCTGTCTCGTCTGGTACGCGGTGCACTGTGTTCTGCTGACTTCATGCAGTGACACACACACACACACACACCTACACAAACACCTTACACTCTCATTAAAAGTTTAACATTTCTCACAACCGTTAAAAACTTTTATGACAAGCAATAAGCAGCTTAGTGTTAAACCTACTCTTTATTTCTCTATCTGTTTTGTGTTTTCTTTTCTTTTCTTCCTCCTCTTTTTTCTCTGAGGCCCAAAGGATCAGTTGCTGAGTTTCATGTGGAAGTGCTTAAGGGTTTCAGAGTTTACACCTTGGTGAGCTGCTTGCACTCTTGCCTGCTGTTAAACAAAGGCAGCTTTGTGCAGAGTCCCCTTGAATGTTTTCTTAACATGTTCCAAGCAGTTTGGGCAGGCAACTAAAGTAAACAAGATGTTGCCATGATAACAGAAAAAAAAACACTTGTAAAAACATAGCAGACTGCACTTACTGACTTCTGAATACAGAGCTGTAGTGTGCTTTCTGAACTGAGCTTCCCTTTTTCCGAGGAACAAAGGGTGAGGTAACGTCAGAGCATGATAAAAAAGGTCACTGCTAATTTTTTTTGTCTATTTATGAGTTGTGTATAATTTTGTTAATGTATTTTATTAAAGGATTTTTATTTACTATGAAAAAGAGACCTTGATTTTTTTTTTTTTTATTTATTAATTTTCTGAAAAACTTTAATTTACTGGCATGAAATTGAATGCCCACATTTCTCTAATATTTTTTTAGAAAAAGAAAAACTATAAAGGACAAATTTTCACAAGACAGACATGAATTTGTTCTGTCTGGGATGAGATGATGCCTCTCAGGTATGAAGAACCTACTGTACCTCTTCTGCATCTGTGATGAAACAGTGCGTTCACTGAATGCTGATATAATTGTGTCATATCTTGTTTAGGCGACTAATCCTGAGTGACAGTGAGTAATTGATCTGCTGCCACAGTGCAGATGTTTTCATTCTCTCTGCAACCACGGCACTGTTATGTGCTGGATAACCTAAAGCGGTGAGCGCGTACACAGGGCTGATGGTAAACCAGCGGTCTGAAACAGACTGAGGAGCATAATTTGAAACAAAGACTTGTGTCAGTCATTGGGTGAGACCTGGCACACACTTAAAACTAGAAACAAAGCAAGTGATCCTGACAAGGGTGGAGTCCTACCCTGCTGATCTGACCTCAACTTAGAAATAAGTTGAAGAAACTAAGGGGAGGCTCTGCTGTCTGTATTCATTTACTTACTGTATGTACTTGTGTTTTCTTTGTATATTATTTACTATTTTGGTGCTCCTTTTTGTTTGTGATATGAGGCTGCGCTTTATGTTTTATTTGTTTTGTTCAGCAACCATGATTCTTTCTGAGATCAGATAATCCATAAACTAAAAGACACAAAAAAAACAAGAAATAAAGAAACAGAGAGAGGAGAGAAAACAATCAACCACTGAGAAAAAGATAAGACACACACACACCAACCGCTTTGTCCAGTGACAAGGGCAAACATGCAGAGTGCCCTGAGCTCAGGCTGCCACAATAAACATCCTACTGTTGTTTGTTTGGGAAAAATGGCCCCTGTCACCATGGGAACTACACTTATCACAGGAATTAGAGATCCATGCCGTTCTTGCAAGGAGACCCCTCCTCAGTGCCTTTTTGTTTTTTCAAGGGAGCGCCAACCCAGGTATCCACGCTCAGGAACAACAAACAGCCGCACCTGTAGTGCCTCTGAGTCACTGGGGGGTCATGAATCATGTAATCGACCCAACAAGAGGCCAAATAAACTCTGGCAGAAACACACCTGCTAGTAAAGGTTATACTTACTCTAGAAATGACTGGAAATCTTCAAACACAGCCTCACATCCTGGCCACTTGCAAACACCATGACCATAGAGAGGGTGACTGTGGGGGGGCAGCTCTTCTACTGTTGATCTAAAAGGGAAATTCACAGAGGCATGTGGGTTAGATAAACAGTCTGGAATACTAACACAGTTTCAGGCCTATGCCACTACTATACGAAGGGTTTTAGAGGAGGAGGAGGAGGGAAGAAAGATGGAGGGAAAATTGCTAAAAGGGGCTTCCCTGTGAGAACTGTATTTTTTCTGTGTAACAACACTGACTTGGAACTCAGGCTTGGTTATTGTGGAATCAGTGTACCTGTGTGACCACTCTTTGTGCTTATCTAAAAGGGTTTGGGGTTTAAAATCTAGGGATGCAAAAAAGATCAGTATTGATATCGTTAACGGCCGATGTTGGACATTTTTTTAACATATCAGTATTGGCCGATATTTACTCATCAGCTGCAGGCCATTTTCAGAGCTTCTTGAATGATCTTTCAAGACCCAAATAATGGTGTTTTCTATTACTATGTAAACACCAAAACTTCAGAAGAAGAGTGAACCCTTTTCTTTTATGTCTCTCTTCCTGTTTTTGATCCAAAAAACAGACAAAAAGTACTTTTTTGATCACATTCATCTTGGGTGCTCCATCCTTTGATCGTCGCCATGGTCATCTTTTCTCACGATAGTGCCACTCTCTCTCTCTAAACTACCTTGACACATCATCTGTGTTACCAATATATATATATATATATATATATATATATATATATATATATATATATATATATATATATATATATATATATATATATATATATATATATATATATACCAACAATATATACCAATATCGATATAGGTAAATATCGGTTACAGCAATATTAGTATCAGATATCGGTATCGGTCAAAAGTTTCATATCGGTGCATCCCTATTAAAATTCCTTTGCAGAATGTGTCTGAGTAGCAAAGATATCCCTCAAAAAAAGGTGTGGAAGTACACCGAACCAAAACCAGTGCAGGGAGGAAGATGCCTGTGTGTAGGTTGTGTCTGCTAAAAGTGTGAGACAGGCAGCCATATGGAAACAGCCACTATACAAGGTAGACAACTTACAGCAACAAGAGCCTGGGGGACTGGCCTATATCGCTACCACCTGTGCTCTTGGCAGTTTGTGTGCACAACATGGATGCTTCCCCTCTAATGTGAGTCCTGTTCTCTAGACTACAGGCCAGTTGCAGAGATACATTGCATCAAAACTCTACTGGTGCCATGTGGTCATAATCTCATCACTATTTAGTATTTCCTACAAAATTTGATGTATTAAAGACGTGGAGTGATTGAAATGCATCACGTTGTTTATAATACATAATGTCATCTGCAAATTCTATCATTAGGTCAGTTTATTTATTAACTATAAGGTACAAGTGCTGCGATTTATGGCCTGGCTGATTATCAGTGAGTGGCCAATATTTGGCTGATTATCTGTTTTGGTATTTCATTTTAATGATTGGCTATAGGTATTTCTTTCCGTCTAGGTCTGTTTTCCCTCACCACTCAACATCTACTGCTACTTTTCCTTCAATGGAAAATCATTGCTCTTGTACTTATGTAATACATACATGGGTTGTAAAAGGTTTAAAAGCTCACCTTAATTGCTGCTGCACACAATCACCTACAGCTAGTATAAAAAAACAGCCTAGCAATATGAATGACCCTCCAAAAGCTGTATTTGGTGTGACTGCAGAGCAATCAGCTGCGCATGTCTTATAGCAGTCTGAGAAGTTTCATATCTTGACACTTAAATCAGGAAAATAACAGGGAGGCTGTTCAAGCATGTGTCAGGTGTTGCAGGTGATCAAACATGAGGGATAGAGAGCAACAAGAAAATGCCCAGTTCATTGATCACAGAAGGTGATGTATATATGGACGGAAATATATAAACAAGGAAGACAAAATATATCTAGACAGCCGGCCCGGGTGTACGTGTTGAAAACAGTACAATAGAGTCATCATATTCACTTGATAAGTAATATGCAACATTCAGTACTACTACTTCGGGGGACCTTTTTTAGCAAACTATAGCAAAAACTGAATAAGACATTTTACAATACTTAGCCTGATATCTGGCTGATGGGATTTTTTTTTTTAACTGAAAAGACTTTCTACAAAAGACAATCGTCCAATAGATTGTTTTTGGGATTAATCAATCTGATATTTAAATCAAAACCATACTCATATCAATCTTAGTAAAGCTGTAGGTTCACATTGTTCAATATCCGCAAGCCGTGTTTGAGTTTCTGCATTATAACACTGAGATGAAGAGTGTGTTTGGTAATCAGAGAGAACAAAGCACTATAAGGGTCCGATGGCATAACAACTATTTACAAAAGTGGCAAACTTAAAAGAATGACAGAGCTAATTCAAGTGATCTACATCAGTGTAAGAGAAGAAAAGAGAAAGATTTGTGGGGTTTTCACCCTTTTTGACAAAATGTTGGGAGGGGGAAAGAGGAAATGTCTTTGTTTCCTGTCTTGCGTTGAATTTGACTTGTGCCTGCAAAGGCCTTTCAGAATGTTATTATATCAGGTAGCCAGGGGGGATGAACACCCTAATGACAGCGAAGAGGAAAACTGTGTCATCAGCTTCCTTTAGAGGAGAAGGAACATTAAAGTGTCAATAGGCCTGAACAGAAAGTGGGCCGACCTTACAAATGTTGCACTGCCTTATGGGACTACAGACGACAGGCAGAGAGTGTGGAGCCAGTCACAACCCTGTCCTACACTGTCCACATTCATGTAATGTAACAAAGTAAATAGTAAGTAAGTACCGGTAGTAGGTTTTATCCCACTAACCCCCCCCCCCCCCCAAAAAATAAAATAAAATAAAATAATAATAATAATAATAATAATAATAATAATAATAATAATAATAATAATAATAATAATAATAAAATAATAAAAATAAATAAATAAATAAATAAAAAATTTTAAAAAATTACAAATAAATAAATAAATAATTACATTAAATTAAATTAAAAATTAAAAATAAATAAAATAAATAAAGTACAGCTTTAAGAAAAAGGTTACAAATTGTAGGGGGTCAGTAGTAAGAAAAAAACAGGTGAACTTTGATTTCATAAAAAACTTACAGAAGAAAAGAGAATAAGATTGATCTCCTATTCCACAATTTTGCTCAATACAGCATCACTTTGTAAATGATAATCCTTATACTTAACCCTTAACCCAAACTACAGCAGAAGGAGAAATGGTGCAGTGGTTCATTTGTAAAAATTACATTAATCAGTTTCTTGTTTCGAAATAGTTAAGGCTATTTCCTGATTTCACTCATCCAAAAAATCTCGTCTTAAATCCTTCAATTGATGAAAAAAAGTTTGCTTTGTTTGTAAATATATGGCCACAGATTAACTGTTAACTGAGATACTGACTACAAATATCTCATCAGTGAATTATTGACTATCCGTGGGTTAAAACGCCATCTAATTGAAAAAAGCACGATTCATAAAAAAGAATAACATTGAATATTTATATCTGGTAAGTTGCAACAAGCCTAAAGAGAACATTTTTTATGGAAACAGATATATTTAGCTGTTTCAGTGCATGCTGTTTGCTGTGTCTCCTCCAGCTCTCTGCTCCTCATGTTTCCCCACATCTCTCTTCAGCTGTCCTAACCAGTAAAGGCAGAAGCACATTAAAATATGCCTTAAAAACTATTGATTTTATTTATTTATTTTTCATTAAAAGGTCTTAACAGATATAATATAATACAGACAAAGAAATAACTCAAAAAATATATATCATTTTCTGGTGTGACAGTTTCAGTGGGGACATGTCCATCTAATGCTCTTTCAGTATTGGTTTTATCATATAGGGAAATGTATCATATTGCATTTTTCGTTAACACACATCTGACAGTGCAAACTAATAACATATTTATCACTATCAGTCCTGTGTTAAAAATATTGTATGAGTGCCTTAAAAAGCTTATTTGTTCTAACTGACTTATGTTCGCATTAGACATCCAAAAGGTGAAAGACAATACATACAAATAAATAAATGACACCATGAAGAGTGTTGAATTTCAAAAGTTATTTTTTGGACTCACTGCTTTCGGGTCTAAAATTGTCATCCTCTGGTGTGACAGCCATATTTTTACTCAAGCAAAAGGTTTCAGGTTAATCATTCAGCACTAGCTGGATCCAATTTTACACTGTGTCTTTCAAGAAATCTTCCTGTGAAACCAAACACCCTCCTCCTTTCTCCAGCTCCTCCTCTCCTGACTTCTCTTAGCCACTGCATAGTGCGCACTGATGATTTGTGTGTGTATGTGTGAGTGTGTTGTGTGACACATGAAAGACAAGAGAAATGGGAATGCTGTGCTAAATCTGATAATTTATCTTCTTCACTGATCGCTGTGTTACAGTCCCAGAGCTGCAGTTACTAATGGTTGTTCGGGAGTAAAGTGGGCCAAGTATTTTGTGAGGACACTTACACTTACAGAGCTGATGCAGTACTGTATTGGGAATTTGAGTTGGATACAGATCAGACACATTTCATTTAAACAAGCAAATCATTGAATAAGAGTGACCTTGCTCACAGGGGTATATTCTTAACTATGCACAACAGTTTCTGAGCTGGAAAACAGCACAAGTTGACAGATCCAGAGACCCAGGCCTTAGTCATATCAAGGATGCTGCTCAGACAAACAGAAATTCAGCCTGCTGTGCCAGAATGATCTTGGAGACGAGTTAAGACAGGCACACGTGCCTTGTCTTTGTTGTGTCAAGCCGGCAGTGATTGAATTTCTCCTCTTTCCTTAAGACGGAAGTGCAAAGCCGGTGAGTGATTCCTGTGGATGCACTTAAGGTTTTAGTTGCAGGCGTCGTTGCGCCTGGGCAGATTTTATATGACACATGAAACTAACTACATGGTACTTAGGGTCTGCTG
Organism: Halichoeres trimaculatus; assembly: GCF_033239565.1. Taxonomy (NCBI): domain Eukaryota; kingdom Metazoa; phylum Chordata; class Actinopteri; order Labriformes; family Labridae; genus Halichoeres; species Halichoeres trimaculatus. The sequence continues at coordinate 15,068,474 of NW_027437179.1, read as the reverse complement.
TAAACCAATCTGAAGTCAGTCGGGGAAACAGGCCCATCAGCAGAGAGGCTTGTTTCTGGTGCATGACAAAAGGTTTGCAAAACAGCATCAATTAAAAGTTCATTAAGTTCAGCACCAAGAGGATGACTGGATGTTCTCCATTTACACCGGCTAGCCCAATCCATTATCTTTAACCTGATTATTCAAATCCCTGGATTATAACAGCCGTCTTCTCAGAGCCTTGCTTGGAATAATTATACTTCATAATGTTTCATTTTCTTCCCATGGAGTCTGATTGGAATTGAGTCAGCATCATCAAAAAAGAGGAACCATGCTCTTGATAGATGCAGAGTTTCAGATTTCCAGATTTCACACAAAGGTTGTCATTTTGACATTTGTATTTAAAGAGAAATGTTTATTTTAATCTGCTACATCCCAACTTGTATGTTTGTAGGTATGCATGTGTTTATATTAAGCTGTTAAAAGAGAGAAAATTCAGCTTTTGGTGTAGATAAACTAGCAAATGTGCAAAACCGATGTTGTTTTTATGTTTTGTTCCTGAGATGACACAGGATGAGTGTGTTAGTAAAGTTGAGTACACAAGAATGATTAGGTTACCTACTTAAAAAATTGTAACTAAAGTCATAGCTGTGCTGTCCAACTAAAATAATAGCAATGACTGGTAAATACTGCTCACTTATTCATGCTGATCCAATTTTATTCTGTGTACATTTCTCCAACTCACTGTATTCAGTCCAGGTGTTTCTATCACAGCTGCATCCAAAACCAATGACATAATGATGAAGATGGTTTAAATTAAACTGGTTACAATCACTGTAAATCCAATGGGGACATGTCCATCTAATGCTCACTGTCAGCTCTGTGTTAAAAATAACATATGAGTGTGTTACAGGCTTGTTTGTTATCGCTGACTTACATTCTCATTGTGAGGGCATGCAAAAGATGCAAGATACTTCAAACAGCTATATAAACCAGACCATGAAGAGAGTTAGAGAGACACTCACGCTTCTTTCTTGTGACTCATGTACTGTCCGTTTGTGGAGGCATGCTGGTTGAGGAGTGGGTTCTTTGGCAGTGCTGGGGATGACAAGTCAAGGCCCCGGTGGCCGTTGCTGCTGCTATTGTTGTGCTCCTCCTTCACATGAGCATTTGTCACCTCCTTCCACAATTGCTGTAGCTCTGCTGGAATCATGCCTGAAACAAACAAATTGGCTAATTAGATCATTTAGCAGCTAATCAAACTCTTTTTTTTTCAGCTCTAAATTGAATCAGAGTGACTGTAAACAAAGCGGGGCATTTATCAGAAAACATTCCACTAAGTGACATTAAACAGAAGCTCAGGCCCTATCTCCTCCATACCCGCCACCTTAGTCTCTGCCATCTGTTTTCTCCTGTTATCTGGAGAGTGTTTGCTAACATGAAACCCTCGTATTTGCATAGATTCAAAGCTCAGAGTCAGTAATTCAAACAAGGCATACACCACAAAGAAGTTTATGACAGCAACATGAGAAAATATTCCAACTCCACCTCTTTGAGAAAAAGGACCCCGGGGTTAGAGACTCAAAGTTCATTGATGTGCACCGCCTACAGTTGACACTGACTACTTATACCTCATTTTACAAGACAAGCACACTGCAGCTTACGCAGCTTTAAAAAAAAATCCTTTCAAGACCGAAGATGCTTTCAGTGTGCTGGAGAGCCATTTACAGACTGTATGCATATTCTCTGCCTCTGAGCGACAGCTATCCTACTCTACAGGGCCAGTCTGTTCCAACCAACCATACATATCTTAGGGAAGACAACCTCTGGATCATACATTTTTGTGTCCATCTATGGTCTGTTACTACGCTTTAGACAGTGCTGCCTTTCTCACATTAGACCATGGCTTATGTATGCTAAATCTGTGGGTTTTCACTCAGTAACCATGATTTTAATAGCATTCTGACAGATAAAACAAGGGACTTTGTTTGGATTTGAAATGACTCTTCAAATATGTGCTTAAACAAGCCACATCATTTAAAAAAAAGTCCAATGGATAGTGAAGACCATGCGTTTAACATTACAATTAATTAATTCCACTATCAAATGCAGCACTGGCAAATGAATGATTTGCACATGCTTATCTACTTGGGGTTATACTCTCCAGTCTCCCCCCCAACATTTCTCATCACCAGCTTAATAGATATCAGAAGTGTCCCTTTCAAGCACCAGATTGTATTACATTGTGTGCAAAATGCTTAGTCTTCATTTATTCATGTTGTGGAAAATAACTATGAGGTGGAGACCTCAATGTGATCAGCAAAATATATATATAAATATATTTTTCTTTATTTGATAAGCTACTAAAGATTTTAATTATACTGGTAATGGAGAACATTGGCCTAATGAGGCACAGGACACCAGAGAGTTGCAGGGGCTAAGAACTGTGAAATGAGTCTGATAGGATTGCTGTAAATTCACACTAGATAGTTTGCATATCAAAGAGCAGGAAATGATTGCAGTACAAATCAATAACCTCTACACGTTCCAAGCAGTGTCTTTTCATCATTAGAATATTTTAACACTATCGCTCTATTCTTTTTGCCTGTATTCACCCCTTTTCTTTCCAATGCCTTGATGTGCCCTAATCAGAGTGTACACCTCTGCCTGGCTAAACATTCTTCATATTTCCAGCTGGATGATAATCCAGTGCTTGCAAATTTACAGTTGCCGTATCAAAGGGTATTGTGTTTAGATATTTTACAATGACTTTTAAGTCTCCGTCTGTTCTGTGTGAAGGCTAGTTTACAACACGAAGGTCACTGGTAATTTCAGTGTCCTGTGCTCCAACAGCGGGGACAATCATTTCCCCCCACTTGGTGCCCATTGACAGTGGGGGATGTATTTTTAGCCGATGTACTTGACAGACTGGTCCGCTCTGGCTCAATTACCCAGCAGTCCTGGTGACCCCAACACCACTGTTTACTCTGATACAACAGCAGAGGATAGTGTGGTCTGAAAGGAGAGGTAACTGGGTGGGACAAAGCCGTCTTTTTCTGGGGCTAGTTGGGTTTTATTGCACCATTTTAAGCCTATTTCTTCAGAAGATGGATCATAAGTCCAAATGACCATAAAATATTATTACACAAATATTTTATTTGTTTAAGTTTTCTATATATTTTTTTCTCTTTGGACACATTTCATTGGCTCCCTCTCCATCTGATTATTTTATGACAGCTAATGACAAAGATCTGTAAATCCTCTTACCACAGTCCCCAGTTTGTCCATCCCTTAAATGCCGGATTAGTTTATCTTTCCTCTTTCCATTTTTCAACACAACTATTTCACTCATTATAACTGGGAAATACGGACAAGCACTCTAAAAAATGTATGTTGTTGGGACACTTGATTGATCACCAGCTTCCCAACTCAATTTTATCTCCGCAGGTAGCTCTGGCACCCAGACAGGCCGAGCTCTTCAACCTTTTCCTGTCCTTGTCCCTCTGTACCCAGGTGACCATGTTCAAGCAAGCAGAAAGTTGATTTAAGGTTTATAATGGCATCAGTTTCAGGCCATCATCCCCCAAATAAAAAATGGCCCCTGGGCTCTATAAACCGAGCTGTTACTTCTAACACACAGAGCTGGTGCCATGCGGCGGCTGTGACATCGCTATTAGTTTATTGTTCTGTCAGGCTGGGACCTTTACTGCACCCCTGTTTATGTTGCTGTGATCACTGGCCTGCTAATATGCACCCCTTAGGCCTGAAATATGTCCTGTCCTAATGGTAAAGGAACTACCACCGGTTACCCACTGCTGGATGTATCCATCACTGACAGGTCAGCTGCATTACCCACTGCTGTCTCTGATGTGCTGCCTTTCTGTGAGCACTTCATGGTCTGCCACGTTCTTTGATTTCTCAATATCACCAAATTTGTCATGTAACTGTCCCTCTGGTCTCTCCTCTGCAGCATGAATTATGCTGTGTGGCAACAAAAACTCACCCTCTTTCTAAAGAAAAAAGATGAGCATTGTTTTAGAGAGGATTTTCAGACACGCACACTTCTTTGCTATTTCAAACAAGCAAAACACAAACACACATATAAAGAAATTCTGCAATTCTCGTCCCAGCCAGTAACATAACTAAGCCTAAGACAAAGCACTAAGCACTAACATCAAAACTACTGAAAATATAAGTTCTGATGAGTAGAAACAAACCCCAACATTGCTCCATAAACACTGAAAGCCAAACAAGTATTGCAGATAAGATCTTGGCACCTCAGACCCAGAAACTGATGCATAAAAAAAGCAAAATGGAAATCAGAGAGACCATCAATGACTTTCATTGGCCCAGCAGGTCAATGTGTAGATAAAGGAAGAAAACTGGTGGCCCGACACATGAACCTGAGTCCTGTAACAGCTGTCAGAGGCTCATAGCTCAGCTTTGGTGGATTGCAAGAGCAAACTAACAGGGCTAAACTTGTCATAACAGACTGAAACAGAGTACACTTTCTTATTTTGATTTAAATGCCTACAACGTGGATTTTGTAAATTTACAATTCACTGTTGTTGACAGAATTCACTTGTTAAATTTCATTTTCACGCAAAAAGCAAAAAGACATGCTGTGTCTCTGACGGCTCCTTTTGTTGCTGTTAACAAGTACAACATCATCAAACATCGAGGAATTTTAAAAACTGAAAAACATGAACTCAATTAATTCAAAAAAATGCCTTTGGGGAAGGTAAAAACACTGTGACACCAGGATGTCAAGGGACTGTTATGAAATCCATCATGCCTTGGGCTCCTAGTCATACCACCTATATAATGCTTTACTCAAGGGGCGTGTGTTCGTTTGCAAGACACCTGACACAAAGCAATGCAGCTAAGCACACTCACAACAGTACCGCCTGTGCCCGTGGTAATCGTCTGTGAGTGGGTGAGTGATGCCATACCCCGTCCAAACAATGAAGCCACTGTACAGACCATGTCTGTTTTTACTGCCCTTATCTTGTTGTTTCAAAAATGTTTGTTTTGGCTGTGACTGTTTCAAAACCACACAAAACAAAAACTATTGACTTTCGCAATTTGCACTTTCGAAATGACAAGTTCACCAGCAGTTCTCTGGTAAAGCGTTCAGGTTATTACAAACAGACTTATATGTTTGGGCTAGATAAAAAATACAGGACAAAGAAAATCTGTGTGTGGTGTTTGTCATAAAACTGTTGAATAATTAACTCCTGTTGGACAATTTCCATCTCCCAAAACTGGTACTACCAGTGTCACATACTATCTGACACTTGAATTTCAAACAAAAGCCGTTTGACACAGGGTTTCAAAAAAGGTTTCCTGCATGTGTTTTTAACAGATTATTAACAGCCTCTTACAAACTGCTAAAAGTTGCCAATTTTACACTGATGGCTTCATTTAGAATCAGAATTAAGAGATTTTTAGAAAACAACCAGAGCTTAACAAATACAAATTATTTTTTTAAACAGTGCCTTAACCCAGACACATATAATATATGGTTATCAAGTATTAGTCAGAGTGGTGATGCTTGTACTGGCTACACTGTCTCAGTTTAAAATGATGAGATGATGGACAGATTTGGGACAGTGCTGCAGGTTAGTGGCTCCGTACGTTTCAGTGATAAGTGGTACTGACCCTGAGTGAGCGAATGCAGTGGTAGGCCCGTCTGTCCAGGTTGTATTGTGAGCAGCCCTTGCCTCTGAAGGTTTAACAGATGCTGCTGCTGGACCTGCTGGACCTGCAGGAGCTGCTGCTGGAAAGCCAACTGCTGTGCTGACACCTGCTGCTGATGGCACACACACACACAAGTACACACATGTAAGACAGAGAGGCACACCAACTGTGAACAATGTTTCAGTGAAGTAATAAACACTTGGACAAATACATTAAGCTGAGTTTCTGATTTTTACATCATTCACATATGTCTGTATGAAGAAAACCATCTAAGCTCCACAGAATTAATATCTCAGTTCATAAAATCTAACACTTGAGGATAAAATACTCATTCATTTGAAAAGTTACTGGATTTAGAGTGTGTAAACAGACAACAGCACAGTTTCATTTTCAGTCATTTAGCTCCTGTTATGGGTTTGTCTGTGCCCACTGAAGACAGGTTGAGTATACATCTCTTTCTCTCTCTTAATTAACAAGGAGTCGGGACGCAAATGACAAACAGTGAAACAGCATAGTTAATCATTCATAATAAGAGGCACACCATTTTTAATTACAGCCATTCATAATTCAGCAAACAACGTGTGACTAAATCAAAGTGCTTAATAACCACCCGAGTCTCACATTTCTCCCAGGCACAGTGCAGAGCACAGGGATATCCCCTTTCCTAAAACAGCGCAGCAATGTTTGTTCAATCACAGGCTGTAAACTGACTGAGAGGTAGCTGCGTCGTTGATCAAAGTGTGCTCCAAGATAATACAAAAAAAGACAAAGTAAGCGGGAATTGTAGGATATTTTTCTTGTTTACACTTGTGTGGAAATAAAAGTGATATAAGAGAATATGAAATAAAAGGTGTAAAAAAAAAAAAAGATGGGTGTTGATTTACAAATAAATGATAGATAGATAGATAGATAGATAGATAGATAGATAGATAGATAGATAGATAGATAGATAGATAGATAGATAGATAGATAGATAGATAGATAGATAGATAGATAGATAGAGAGATAGATAGAGAGAGAGAGAGAGAGAGAGAGACAAAAAAAGCCAACTTCTCCCTTTTAGTTCTGCTCAAAGAATTTAAAAGAGAAACTAAATGCTACAAATCAGTTTAACTCTCCCCCTTTACTTTTTTTCCATTTTGTTCCTGTCAGATGACAATAGTTCCTGTGAGCTCCCAGCATGCAGACACAGTAAAAACCTTTGACCCAATAGACCAAATAAGTAGTTAACTAGAAGTGGCAAGAGGGAGAGAAAATACAGTTGCCGACAAATGATAAAGAGTGGCACTGGCAGGCCTTTATTGTCAAGCATCAAATATAAAGTTAAAAATCTTTGAAAGACTAAATTTTGATGCCTTTAAAATAAAAGAGGCACAAAGCAACAACAGGGGGTTATTGTCTGGGAGCCACAGGGGAGTCACTGCATAATTCTTATTCTTTCTTGTGATGGCTGCTGGAAATGTGACTGGAAAAAAAAGAGGGAGCAATGCTGAAAGAAAGAAAACACTGGCAGAGAGAGGGAGCCTCTCGAGGCTGCATCCATTTCCTGTGATCATACATAATATGCTTCAAAAGTAGTTTTTTCTTTTATTCTCATACTGCATTCAACTGATCAATTGCAACTCCTTGCTTCTCCCATCACCATCCCCCCTCTTTTCTCCTTTGCTCCCCTAGTATTTACATCAGATACGACTGGTGACAGGCCCTATCTGAGGCTGCCAAGCTCTGCTGTCATGTTGATTTATGGGAGCATCATGCAACAACTTGTCCAAACTGAAGCCCACAGTTCATTAATTAAGGAGCAAAGACTTTGAAGTTGGGAGCTTGGACAGCACATGGACGTGTATGAGTGTGAGCATGTGTAGAGATGTGTATGTGTGTGCATGCTATTAACATTTTTACATGTTCTGTGCTCCTCCACATCACCAGAGATGGAAACCAATTGGGACAAGAGAAAAAAAATCCCCAGTTTGTCTTTGAACTTCTCCTGACTGGACAATGATAATTTTCTTTTCCCACAGTGATGTCTGTAGCCTCCAGTCATTAACACGTATTAAGCTGCTGCCTATGAGCAACCCCTGCTGACTGAAAGGGGCGAAGTCGAGACTCTGAAAAGATGGAGAGGAAGAAAAAAATCTAAACCCAAACGATGAAGCTCAGAGCGGTTCTTGCACTGATATCTCACAATAACATGGCTTTTCCTCCTCTGTCGTTTTCATGTTAATTACTGAGAGCCCCTTCGGTTTATGTTTTGAGTTATTGCTTTTCGCCCTTTCTCCTTTCACTATGTCCGACACATGGCTCACAGAGACAGCAATTTTTTTTTTATTCAATACCTGTTTCCTTCAAAAAATCTTGAACACAGACAAAAGGCCTTGGTCTAATCATAACTTCAAAGAAAAACAGACACCATCATCTTAGCTAATCAATTAGCTAATTGATTTTCTCCTCTTCCTTTTGCTTTAACCAAAACTCTGGAAGCAGATGCACTTGGGGGAGGGCGCTCCCAGTCTTCCATGATTTGTCTGGCCTACAGGCTTCTCAATGGTAGGTAGCTGAAGTGATGCCCGCCTACCTCTTTACTCAGCTTGCTGCCTGCATGCTGCTGCTGCTGCTGTAAAAGCTGGAGATGGAGCTGTTCCTGCTGCTTCTTGTAGAACTCTTGGAGTTGCTGCTGCAGAAGAGACAGTGCCATGTGTGAGGAAAGTCGTGTAAGCTAAGCAGTGGGTAAACTGAAACAGTTTGAAGCAGCTTGGAGATGATAGAAAAAAACTACACAAAAAGAAGTAAAAGTACTTTACCTGTTGTAACATTAGGGCCTGTTGCTGCTGGAGAAGAACCTGGAGCTGCTGAGGGCTCAGGACTTGCTGCTGAAGGATTTGCTGCATCTGCTGTGGAGTTATCACTTGAGGTGTCATCATAGCCACTGAAAAAGGACCCTGCACCTACACAGACAGAAGGAGAAATTATAAGTTCAGCAGAACATTACAAGTCAAGACAAGAAACATTTAAAAACAGCTTTCTAACACTTTCTTCAACCTCTCACAGCTGCCAGTCAAATAAAGAAATAAAGAAATTAACACATTTCAACCCCCCTGACCATGATAAGATAACACTAGCCTAAAGTGGGTTCAACAAGCCACAGACAGGAGTGGATCAAACCCATCGATAAAATTATATCCCACACACCTGCATCTTTCCTTTGCAGACAAAATCCCTGATGTTTCTCAAAACAGGCCTTCTCTACAACAGTGTAAGCATGCTGTACCTGAGGACATGAGAGACTGCTTGAAAAAAGCCACGCTACGCTCATCGCACAACATGTCATGTGAGAACATTTCATTAGAGACACTGTCAAATACGATATGTTACTGTGTAGATAAAGAGTGCCTGGGGGAGGAGCCACAGCGAATAACAGGCAGGCCTAAAACTTACCCCTTGTAGAAAGGTGTGAGTGCCTGACTCAAAACAAGTGATTTGTTGTGACATTGAAAGAGCACCCACAGTTGCCAGGGTGCCTTAATTGCTCCAGCGGTGTAGCAGACTCTGAGTGGGCCTGGATGCTGTCACTTACTGCTTCGATGTGTGATACCATGAAAATCTCTTTCTTTGACATTTAGATGACAAACAGGAAATAAGATGTTTTATAGCACTTACATGTAGTTAACATGTTTGATGGCTCCTTTGCGTACACAGTGCTTCACATAAGTATACATGCATGTGTTAATTTTTTTTTTCTGTTGCCTTTTTCAAAGGCCAGTGTTATTAGCTGAAAGAGCGGGCATAATGGGTGACAGTCTTTTCTTCACCAAGGTTACCCAAATTGTGTGACCGCCTTATGTCTAATGACAGCCTTTGAATTTTTCATATATTTCTGAGCCTGATTTTGCTGTTTAAAATGTCCTCTGTTAGCTAAAAGGTGCTTTCTTGTCACACACTGCATGCATATCACTTCATTCTCCCCTCAGTAACATAAAACAACAACAAAGCGCTGCTATAATGAAGAGCCTGCACTAAAAATAAAGAGAGGAAAGGGCAGTGATATCAAATAGGACCAGCTCTGGTGCTCTGATGCTGGAGCTCTGCTCCTCCACACTGAGCCGTGTTATTCCAGCCACAAGAGAAAGACAGAGGCTCAGACCTATCCAGGGCTAAAACACAATTTACATTTCTCATCTCGAACACGAAATGGAGTGTGAATCCCCATCTAATGTTCTGATGTTAAAATTATTTTGACTTTTGCAAAATCACATGCTGTAATCATTAAAAGCCATGCACTCAGCGTCCACATTTATATTGTTTGCCACTCTCATCATACTGTCATACCTTAACCACACATTAAAAACTGCAGTTTTGTGATTTCTTTTTCATAATTTCTTTATATTACACCATATCATAGATATCATGGTGTAGAAAAGGGGACTACAATCTCAAGTTAACAAAGACATATTAAGAAATTTAAGTCTTCAACAGCAGACAATTTAATTTAAAATAAACTGCTCATGATTTAAACTCTTTTCTGTCTTTACACCTTCCCTTGCCATGAACGTCTTGTTCACAGTAACCACTGCTAGAGCAGCCTCCTATGTGCAGAGCCAAGACACTATTACAGACCCCAATTTTATTACCCATTACTCCATTAGTACTGAGGTCATTTGTAGCAAGAAGGATTGTCTGCTTCTTAACCTATTGATCAATGAAACTACTACCATTTAATCCTGTGTTGAAGGAGTGAAAATCTGCCTAAGACTGGATCCCATTGAGGGGAAGGGTGGGAGGGAGCACTTTAACTGAAAAATATTACCCTGGCCACTGTATCATGCCCATTAAACCCACACCCAGGACGCCAGTCACCATTTAAAGCACTTCCTTATCCCTGATCCACAAAAATATATCACCATCCAAAGATAGTCTAAAAGAAGGCCCATACAAGGCTAATAACTAGAGGGATCCACTGACCTAGCTCTAATCTTCTATATGAACACAAGGGTGTGAAAAAGGGACATTCCAAGGATGCCAGAAATATCTGACATTTATGAATTTTACGATGTGAGGTGCTCTCCAGGTGCCTCACATGCATAAACACTCAAACCTCGTACACTCTCACACATCTGCAAAAGAGACAAGAGGCAATGCATTGTACCACCACAGGCCTGCTGGCAAAACACACACATTGACAAATCTTAACTTCGGTGAGTTAATTTTACCAACCACATACATACATACTGTATTTCAAGGGTAAAACCAGGTTTAAAGGCAGATTACAAAAGTGCCTGTACAATACAAAAATGAACAGGGAGTAAAGAATTGTTTGGTTTTTTTAACTTGACAGATTAAAAAATTATTTTGTTTTTTCTTTCCACTGTAGTTGTCAAAATTAATTTAGGCTTAAATAGGGACAGCTCATTTATGTTTTTTTACTGTCTGCAACGCCTCGAGTCAAAGACAGACAAACGGGTGCTCACGTAAAATAAGCCGCTGATATCAAAGGAAACCTATGGAGGGCTAAATTCTTTTCATCGCTTTCAAAAATGTTTGTAAAGTTAAGGGAATATGAACATCTTAAAATATAATAGAGCCAATGATGTGGAGTAAACTGAGACCCTATAACGCCTCCATCTCTCACAATTCAGAGGTCAGAGTCTACTGAGAGGCTTTGATGCATTTTTTTTTTCAAAAGTAAAAAGTTATGGGGAGCAAGAAGGAAATATAAAGACTGGTCAATGAATTACACCTGCCGCTTAGGTAAGGACTTGCTGAAGGAAAAAAAAAAACATGAAGAAAAGAAAAGAAAAGAAAATGCTTTATCTTTACAGTTGCCCTCTGGGGTCATCTTGTTTAGTTTGTCAAAGCATTAAGCTAAATGGAAAACTACAGAAGAAATCAGAAGTCCTGGAAAAAATTACTATGTCTAGTTTGTTTGACACTTTTGCTTTTTTGGCTTTTAGTTATGCAAGGAAACTACATTAAATTTGAATTTAAGTGTTTTTGGATGAAAATTTTGACAAAATTCAGATTTTTTTAATCTTTGTTTTGTACAAAAAGTGATGGGTCAACCGAGCAAGCTGATAGGAAAAAATAAAATACTGACCATGAAAAAACCCTGACATAATAATGATAACAATGACAACTATAATAATAATAATAATTATTATTATTATAGGACACTACTATAAACCAAAAAGCTTGGTTGGGATTAGCTAATGTGCAAAGGCCTCTACTGATCCCTCCTTGCCATCCACAACTGAGCTGATATAAAATAAATAATTTACATCATCACTATCACTTCCCCTATTTTGTCATTTCAGAATGAAGTGTGTTCTGGAGCCCAAAAATATATGGAGCATCTACAAAAACAAATCCTAAGATTTTGTTTAAATTTACATTTCTACAAACAAACAGGTTTTTGACTGAGCTTTTCCAGAGTCAGGTTCAAGCAAACAAGCTGCAGGCTGAAATAAGTACGCTCTGGCCCCAACAATAACAGCTGAGCAGCAAGTTTAAGGTTTTTCTCTAATTGTTAGCACCCATCACTGCAGGCAAGCCCCCCCCCCAATAAACTCACATACAAGGACATGCTCTCTCTCTTACACACACACACACACACACACACACACACACACACACACACACAAACACACACACATTCAACACAAGCATAAATATCACTACTTGCATTACTTTTATTCGATGACAAAAAACACTTTAAAAATGCAAAAACTGGACAGAGAGATCATTTTCAAGCAAAACCACGAGGTCAGGACAACAGAGGGAATTCTCTGACAACTGATGAAACAATACCAATTTATTCATTTGGGTATATTTGCTTTGTCGCACACAGCTTAAAGTTATATTCATTTAAAATATTTTATTTCAATAGCTAAACATGTGACTTAATTCACTTAAGCTCATTTTGACTTTTAAAGAATAAACTTCAAACAAAAAAGAATATGGCATCTGAAACCTTATCTAAAAAAAATCAAGATGACAGCCACATGCCAACATACAATAGGTAGCTCTTCTGCTTTTGTCAGTTTCTAACCTCCAGTGTGGATTACTCTGCATGCCTGTGATCTGTGGTATATCAGCGCTCTTTGCAATACCGAATGTTACTCAGTTATATTACTTAACCACAAAAAGATCTTGTTAAATGACTCAAACCACTAAAAAATAAACTGAAACTACAGTCAAAAAACAAAGTCGAACACAGCAGGATGTTTCTATTTTGTGCTCGCCATCAACACACAACAAATTCTTTTTCTCGGACAAGATTCAAAATTTTTAATCACACCTGTGATCTTACTCTGTGCACATAAAGTTTATGTAGGGATAACAAATAAAAGGAGAAAAAGACAGATCAACAGCATCAACTGAAAATCAGATCATCCAAACTGTGTTTGTCCATCCACAACACTCGTCAATGCTATTTTGTACTTCAGTGTTTTAAAGACATAAAAAGATGAGAGGTGAAAACAAATAACTTCACCACACACTGCAATCTTATCTTCATGTTATCAGCCCCTTGGAACGCAAGTTTTGAGTAAATATCCTGATTTGAAATATAGTTATCAGCACTGAAAATCTTTTTTGAAAGAATGAATGAAAGCCTTTCCTAAGTAAAATGATCCTTCACTCTAAAAGTCTTGGGATAACAACAGAGGATGGTGTCTCACTGTATCACAGCTAGAGAATTGTGCCGTCTGCCCGCTCCACTACAAAGTAAAGACCATCACTGTAAAGGATATCCCAGCAAGGGTGAGGCACTTGCCGCTACCCCTTGTTTCTCCTCTACGCATGAACAGCTAATATCTGGTTGCCTATGTCATGGTTTAAAAATGACAGGTGCTGGCAGCCCCCTTGCCTTGACAGGCCACTGCACAAATAACACCCCTGCTTGAAAGGGCTAATGCACGACTAATGAACAATAAATCAACTTTGATTACAAACTGCCAACCCAATCAGCACGCACCCAAGCTCTCCCAAACTGTGAATGTCGGCACAGCTGTGCGGCATTACAGAGCACACTGTCCTGTTTAGGCTTCTTCTATCTTCCTCTAAATGATCACATTTTCTCCAATGCTGATGATTTCCCTTTCCCTCCTTACTTCCAGACATACTTTTTTTAAGCTCTGATACATTTAGCTAAAATAAGATCTTTCAAAGTTGTATTAGTGTATAACTGAAATTTCTTTCACAGAAAAAAACATTTGATTGTCTAATAAAAAAGTTGAAAGTTGTCTTCTGTATGAAACCTCTTTTTTTAGGACTGTATACAGCTGACCTGAAAAAAAGGAAACTACAACTTCTCCTTCCTGACAGTCTGTATTCTCTTTGTTGCAACAATTATCGCACACAAGCACGGAGGCATATCCACAATCTAACTTTTCCAGCAGACATGAGCAATTATTTTGAATTTTAAAAGTGTCTGTAAAACTGTAAAGCTGTGCCTTTCATTCTTAATTTTTTGTGACACCATGAGAAAAGTACGGATGAGTCCAGGCCACAGTGAAGAGCTAATAAAAAAAAAAGTCTAACCTGCACCCCTTTTGTCAGATGATGTTTTAGAAAATTAGAAACCAGCAAAACCACCACAGGCACATTTTTTAGAAAACTTACCTTGGAAGTATTCAAGACAATAAAGCAAGAATAAATTATTTTCCAGAGAAAAACAACAGTGAAAAGTGACAAATATGTCTTCTGTTTTTCTTAGAAATGCCCATAATTCAAACTACATGCAGCACAGAACAGATCCTGCTTAACTGGTTGGCTCACTAACAGAAAAGTAAACAAAACTAAACAAACAGTTGGAAATGACACTCAGATAGTATCCCAAACAGTCAGGAATGTAATAGTGTAACTTAGAAACAAGAAAGTGAAAATACAATTTCATCCCATCAGTGAAACCAGAAAGAAGTAAACACCAAAGCATCCATGTCTCAGAATGTACAGCATACACAACACTCTGATGTAAATCTAAAAAGTACATGCCACCTGCCTCCCGTGTTGTCCCTATCAGTACAATCCTCCCCACTGCCAGGGTGCCAGCGCCAAAGTAGACCTTGGATAACCCCTTCTCTCATACAAACTGCTAAATAAAACTATAAACACAGTGTAGCACAGAAGCGACAAAACAAACCGGCTTTCCTTCTCCTTCTTCCCGTGTCAAAATGAGTCGTCAAGTTTTTAACACAAGAAAGCTGGCAAAATCAAGAAAATCAATCATATTGACAAACCTGACAAACTCCATTTAGCTGGCAGGGTAAACAGAGTGCTGGGCCACGCGGTGTGGAGTGAAGCAGAGCGAGGAGCTGGGCAGAGAGGGGAAGAGAGGGAGAGACGGACAGCCAGAGCAGCAGAGAGGGAGAGGGGGAGAGGGTGTGAGAGCGAGTGGGAGGAAGGCTGGGAGAGATAGAGGCACACAGGCGAGCAGGCAGGGACGCCGAGAACTACCGCTGTTGTGTTGTGGTGTCTCAAACCTTCCTCGGGATACAGACAGTTAGCACATGCAGGGTTGCTCCTTGGCTGACAAGATACAAAACTATCCAATCAACCACGCCCTTCTCCACCAATCACAACGAGCCCTCTAAACATAATCAATTCAAACGGGGCCGCACAATAGGAAGCCGCGGGCTGAGCTGCAGGTGAACTCGTGCCATTGTGTGAAGGCCCCTTTAAAAGAAAAAAAAAAAAACAGTTGACGGCTGTTAACCCTTTGACCTTTCCGGGACTCTGGCCATGGTTTTGAAACAATGGGAGCCTAAAGAAAAGAGGCCCTTTAATTAAACAACAGATAAGTAAACAAAGCTATCCAGTGGGAGGAAAGACAACTGGCCCAGCTATCAGCCCTTCATTGTTCTGTTTAATGGAATGTTTACAGTGCACGAACAAAGACACAACTCATTTCACTAGCTGAAATCAACAAATGCTCATGATTTTACATTCACAAAGCTGAGACTTTAACAAAACTCTTTAATAATAAAAAGAATATCTTCAACACAGTTTTCTTTAGCTTTCACCTCCTCCACTCTTCAGTAGCAGTCACAGTGCACTTGAGAACTAGTTTGTGTGTATTTGTTTTAAAGAGATTTGAAACAGGTTGAACATTCCCATTTTTGCCTTTAGAAAACTTCCAGGGAGATGTGAAACCACTTTTCGACATAGCAAATCCATTTTCAATAATAGAGAACATTATACAACCTTTTAAGCAATTCATCCAAGTCCATCCAAACAAGAGCAGTTAGCTGTCATAATATCATCTCAGTCTTTAACACCCATATGCACTTGGTAAATGGAAAAGACAGGCATTTAAAACAGGACCCTGCCACCTACTGGAGATTCCTCTGAACTCATCAGGGAAAGGAGAAGGCAGGAAAAGGAACTCTGGCTCATACAGTGTATTCAGCTTGTACCTGACCCACATGAATCTTAAGCGTTATTTCTTTGAAGCCATCCAGAACTATAGCTCAGCAATGCATTGTACAGAAAAAAAGCACAACTCAATGGAATAAGCTGCTAATCAGAACTACTTAATGTAACAGCAATATAATCTAGCTCACTAACTTGTGCAATCCACTCAGGCAAAGAAGAGGAGGAAAAGCATGAAGCTAGATTATCACCTCACTTTGTTAATTGTAATGACAACAAACACAGAGCTGCATAACAGAG
The DNA here is from genome assembly GCF_033239565.1 of Halichoeres trimaculatus. Classification (NCBI taxonomy): domain Eukaryota; kingdom Metazoa; phylum Chordata; class Actinopteri; order Labriformes; family Labridae; genus Halichoeres; species Halichoeres trimaculatus. The sequence goes on along the minus strand of NW_027437179.1, from coordinate 15,052,130 downwards.
TTCCCAAACACCCTTTATATCAACATTTATAAATCCTTGGCCAAGGATGAAGGAATGTTCACGGGATGGATTCCAGTCTGCAAACACACTGGTAAAATAAACAGAGCGACTGCATAACAAGTCACTGCTCTCGTCCGCTAATAACTAACAAAGAGCTCTTCTAAGCTGGCCTGACCTATATAAATTATTGACTTTGGCACCTCAAGTATTAAAAGTGACAATTACAATACGTAACATGGTGAATAATTAAAAGGGAAGAAAAGGACACTTATTTTCTTTCTGAAATCATCAAGACAGCTCACACAAAAGTCACAGACACACAGACATGCTCTTATAACTGCATGCACGCACACTGAACACACACGCACAAACACACACATGCACAAAATGGTCTACAGTAGTCACACTCTTCTCCCTGGCGTCCTCCCTGAAGTGGTATGTCCGCATATTTTCAATAAAACACCTTCTTAGCAGTAATAGGCCACTGTTCTCATTTCAACGCTCCCAAAGGCCTCATGATAAATTTAGCAGACACACAGTTCAAGCTCCCTCTTTTACACACTGTCTTTCTACTCCGATGCCTCTGTTCCTGTGCAATAGAAAATAATTACACATGTGCTGATGTGATACAAATGCTACATAGATTCCTTTTTCCTGTGCAAAGAAAAATATCATTATCCTTAAGTCGTCAATGGACATCCCTCGTGATAGTTTCCAAAGAGTACAGAGCTATTGTTTTCATGACAGAGTGGGTGACATTATAAAATACTCCCATTTCCTGCTTGGGTAAGAGTGAAAGTATGAGTTAATGTCTGGCCTGGCTGGGCTTTGTTCAACACATCTCTGGCTAGAGATAACAACTCAGCTCCAATTACAAAGCCTCCCAAAAACACCACCAGTGAGTAATCTGCTCCCGCTTACAACCCCAGAATCTTACTCCTTATGCAAAAAGAGAAGGATAAAACACAGGAAGAAGTAGAGAAATTTGCAAAGGTATACTCATTATTTTCCTTGAAAAGCTGTGCAAACATGGAGCATTGTCATGAAAAGACAAACATAGTCTTTTGCACTGTATAAAGTAAATAATTATGTACTGACAGTGCGAGTCAGCAGGGCAGGTGTGGGACCCAAATATAAATAACAGCTGCTCTATATAATGTCCCAAGGGAAACAACAGATATGTAAGAGGTTTCTTCTTATTTTATTGTTTTCAACACTTACCTCTGAAAAGAAGGAATGGACAAAAACCATATTGTCAAATAAACTATAAACACCACCCATCTCTATTGAAAATTGACTGAGTAAAAGTTTCGCTCATTGTATTTTGCTGAGATAATCAGAGCAACACATACTTCCCTTACCCTGATTTCTTTTTTTCTTCCCTTCTTCTTTCTGTCTTTACTGAATCCCATATTGTAGTGTGCACAAAAACTAAGCAAACTTGGCATATAAATCAAGCCTTGCCAAAAACACATTTCACAAGCTTTGCAAACAATTTTGCACAAAACTGGTTGAATAGCATCCCATAAAACTTTAAAAATGCATCCCTTCAACTCTAACCAGCATTCATGGAGCTCACCTGCACACAGTGCACGTGATTAAAACAAGAAGTATTCAGTCCTGTATACAACTTTTGGTTAACTTTTACCTCCAAGACCCTGAGTACACATATGAAGACATTACATTTCTGCCTCCCAGACCCATGATACTTCATTTTTTTAAACTTTGGCCCAGTAGCCACATTCAGAGACACTGCCCACTTCATCTTTTAGTGATATTTCAACATTACACCCATTTTATTGAAACAAGTAGGCAGGGATATAAGCAAAACTTCTTTGGTAGAACAAAGCTCCCATAGGAAAACAGAGAAAGGAAACAAATAAAATCCAAATTTTCAAAATAAAATCAGTTATTATACTTAATAGGTCTTACTTATCCCAGGTCTCAGGAGATTAAGTCTTAGTTCATTGATTAAAGCATTTTGATGATCTTTCTCAAAGATTATAACTCTGTCAAAGTCATAGTCCCCCCTACTTTAAATGACACAGCTACATAGCTAGCTCTGTGGTGTACATAAACTAGTTCAGTAGAGGCCCATTCAGCTTTGCATGTTGTGGTTACAGCAAGCTGTAACATGCAAAAAGGTTGAGAGCAAATTTATCAACCCTAACAACTTAAATTTCTTGATTTCTAATCGTCCTTGATATCATTACTAAAATGGTTTATGTCTTGTTTAGAGTAAGTGTCTTAGGGTGAGAGTTTTTCACTCAAGAGAGCAGGCACTTTATAAACAGTAGCTACACTCCTTGATTTAGGTTTAGCTCCCAGCCTAAGCCTTTTGAGGGTCCCCTCTCTTCTATCCATATATCTCATCTCTTAAGTTGTCTTATTAATTAAGGTGGAATAAAAAAGTTACAAGAATTGTTTCTTCTTTTTTTAAAAAAAAAATAATAATTACACTTAATTACCATAAAGTATCATACAATAAGCTTTTAACATCCATAACCTACCAGAACTAACACAAATACTTTTGATGAGTCATATTCAGACTGAAAGAGGTTATCAGCTGCAAAATGGAGTTACAGTAATATAAGCCAGTGGTACAACTTCCCCATAGTCTGTTGTTTAAGTGTTTGTCTTTACTTTCATTAGAAGCACATATAGTTAATCAGCACATAGACTCTCAGCATGAGAAAAGTATAACCCTACATTGAACTGAGAAATTTTGGGCCCTATTTTAAAACAGGTTTAAAGTGAGCATCATGTCCAGCTATCTTTTGCAGGTTAAGCTAGGAACAGTCAGGGAAATGAGTTAGAGATGTTGCTCCCATTGTGCACCTCAGGGAAGATAATCTGCAGGATCTTTTGAGTAACAACATGCAATGTATTCTTTATTTACTTAGTTTTATGACTGGATTACATGGCCGCACCACATTTATAATGAGTACTGTTCAGTCTTATTATCATATTTGTGGATCTGATAGTCAGAGGCACCAATTGTCATGTTTGTGAACTGTAAGAAACCCCCTAGTTGTGTGTGGGCATCTGTGTAAGATCATGTGTCTGTTTCTGTGTGTGTTCAGGAGTGAGCGCACATGATGCTGTCATCTCCAGTCTAAGATGGTGTCATTGCAGAATGGAGTTTTTGTTGGAGGTCTGTTCAGTCCTGAGTGAAGTAGGTGTGATAGAAGTAAGGGTGTCTTCATCCTCTGACAACCCTGGATCTGCTACATACTAAGAACAATGTTGTGCTGCAGAAAAATGGGCAAAGTATTTACATTTTTTTTTATTTTGTTTGTTTGTTTTGTTTTGTTTTACCATATATGGTTTTTACATTGTCATTTCAGTCTGTGCATTAAGTCAATATAATGGTTTTCAACATATTTCTCGTACTACAATTGATCTGTTCATGCTCATGCTCTAGATGACATGTGCAATATCATTCTTTCCTTGTGTATTCCTAATAAGGGATTTTGTTTGTTTGTTTTTTAATTGAACACTGCCTGTTAGCATTGGTAATTCTGCAAATTTGTATCCTACTGTGTGCCTTATCTTATCATATCTTATCTTGTCTTATCTTAATGCATTCAGCATTACAAAATTCTGACTAAGCAGCTTTGATTTGGAACACACTCTCATCAAAGACGAGACAAGCCACCTTATTCCATAAACTTAAAAAGCAGCAATTTTAGTTTTTGGTAGTTTTTGATTTATTTATTTATTTGTTTGTTTATTAAATTTATTATTATTATTATTATTATTATTATTATTATTATTATTATCATTATTATTATTATTATTATTAATAATAATAATAATAATAATAATAATAATAATAATAATAATTTTTTGGAAGGGGGGGGGGGCTGTTGATTAAATTCAACTACAATTAGATGTTCCCTTAAGAATACTGAAGCTGCTTTTATTTTTTGAATTATCTTATCTCTTTGAATATTTGCTCCTATTTGCTTTCACTTACTGTTTTAATTTTCATTTGTCATTAATTTTTTTCAAAATAAAATTACTCCCAGCAGCATTAGATTTTTTGTACAATATAAATAATAATAATAATAACAGTAATAATAACAGTAATAATAACAGTAATAATAATAATATTTATTATTATTATCATTATTGTTGTTACTATTATTATTATTATTATTATTATTATTATTATTATTATTATTATTATTATCATTGCTGAAAAAAAACTCCTCAATAACCTTAAACAACAAAGCTTTATAACAAGAAATACTGTATGTATACATGCATGAGCATGTGCGTGTGTGTGTGCATGTGCATGTGCATGTGTGTGTGTGTGTGTGTGTGTGTGTGTGTGTGTGTGTGTGTGTGTGTGTGTGTGTGTGTGTGTGTGTGTGTGTGTGTGTATGGGTAAATGACAAAGTGGGATGGAGGGTTAAGAGGGTTCATAGCTGGAAGGGAAACATCATCAACTCAAATGCTAGCATGCCCTGGGAATGGTAGGGTGCACCCGGCGCTGTGGTTGAGTCAAACTGACAGTCATCGTTTTGGCTGTGATGGCACACCTAACACAGCAGCCTTCCAGATCTCAGCTTGGCTGCTGAAATGGGACATATGACTTTATTCTGACGGGATCATTCCAAACCCAATTCTATAATATACACAAATCATAATACATTTTCACTAAATGACAAGGAAACAGGCAAAGATTCAGCTTGATCCTGGGGTTTTATGCAAGGCCTGACCTTGGTGTTGAGATGATCACTCCTGACAGAGTGAACCACCTCAAAGGCACATGTGTCAGAATGGGGTTTCATTACAACATCACCTTGAGACTTTTACAAAAACAAACTGATGAACTCCTTCTGAGGATTGTACACTGAACTGATGAATTGTCTGTTTGTGACATTTTGCAGACTGAATGGCATTTAACTATTTCTTCCTAGGATACTGACGGAAACACAACACCCTAGAGGTAAAGATCCAAATAGCATGTAAATAAATCTACTTCTAGTTTAAGCCTTGAGAATAAGGTCTGAAGACTGCTGAGTCCTTGCTCTTGTAAGGTCTATTCAGTTTGACATTAAAGCAGCCAGGTGCTTAGCTTTGTTTAACCTTTATATTAAAAACCAAAAAGGGGAGGGAAAAAAGATAGCTCTGCTTCTTCAACTGGGAAAAAAAACCAATACCTCCTCTAGAGTACACAACAACATCCTCTATCTTCTTTGTTAAGTCAACTCTAATGTTCTGAGTATAAACAACAAACAATATGGTTTTACTCCATCTGGTTTAGCTGGTTGTCTGACTAGATAACACTCAAAGGCAGCAGGTTTCCCACTACTTTGAGCCTTACTGCTAAGCTAAGTGATCTGCTGACTGTAAAGTCTCACCTCCCCACCCTAATCTACCAAAATCTCCATCTCTTTCTGCACGCCTACCTCCCCCAAAACACTTTTCCCATCCAATATTTCCTATGTCTTCAGCTGTCTGGCTGGATAAAAGAGGCTCCCTCAAAAAGGTAAGGAAGTAACAGAGTGTGAATACCTCACCTGGCAGTATGAGTAAAAAATCACTATATATTAATTGAGTCACTTCCTTTGTGAGTCTAAAAAGATTCACATTTGATTTGGCTGAGTCATTTTTGCAAGCTTGGAGTAATGTCAACATGATTTGAATGAAATGTTATACTTTTGTTTTCAGATATATTAAAACCAAATACAAGGAGTGACTCCTGATGCCTTGTCCAGGTCTTTTTTTTTTTGAGTAATATTTGTGATGCTGATTATTGTCTCATACCAAAACCATTTGCTTTTGGGCTACCACTTCCATGCATCCCTGTGCCATTTAAGGACCATGTTCTGAGAACACCTCAGTGTCACATCATATAACTGGGCCAGAACTGATTGAGCTCAAGCTTAAAGACTACAGCCCAGTGTTCCAATCGCCAACTGGAGCACTATAGTAACCATATGTTGTTATCATGCAATGGGTCTTCCTGCAAAATAAGTGGGTTGGTCAGATTTTTTTTAAAGAATTGTTTAGCTTCAGTCTGGATCATTCAGGGGCCGTTTACATGACAAAACTTTTGTTTCGTTTCAGCCTTGCGTTTACACGGAAACAGCGTTTCAGCCGACCTAAAATGCAAACTTTTGAAATTTTTTTTAAACCCTGCCGACACTGTTGCCGTGTTAACAGTAAGCTGGTGTTTTCAGTGGAAACACTGACGTCCCCACGAGTGCATACAACAGTAAAACAGTACCGTTGTTGCAATTGTCTCAAACTACCGTGCTGTGCTTGTGCTGCTACAAAATATGCATCTGTTGCTCCACTTTTGCACTTGGTATTCGCCAATACACCAGATGATCGGCTCAACTCTACTTAGGTAGAAATCAAGAAAACAAGACAGTGATAGTGCCGACTACAGGCCGGGCATGCTTACTACAGCGTTTTCAGTCTCAGCGTGTCCGTGTAAATGCAGATTCTTTTCATGGCGTTTTCACCGAGTTTCAGCCTTTCCAGATGAAATGTTGTCGTACAAACTGGGCCTAGACCTGATTCCTGGGTTCAGTCACATCATGATTTACCCCTATAGAAACCACAAATGTAAGTGCAAGCAAAAGTGGGGGAGGAGCGTGCACTGGAGAGGTGCTCTACAACTTTAAAGGTTAACTGAACATATACCTCATCTTGAGACGGAGATGGCCATAGTTGGCTGCGCATAATGAAACCCTAAAATAAGGGGGTTATTCAAAGGGAAGAAACAGAGAGACATGGGGGGGGGGTACCTCAAAGGGGTGACGATGGTTTCAACTACTAATGGTGCCCATAAGAATAGCTCCTGCTGTGCTTGCATGGATTTCAAACATTATTAGAAGTCGGTCCTCTGTTTGACAATAGTGATAAGTGGAACTGATAGAAAAATAAAGGCAACCTTTCAAGTAACACAAATATTTCTGCTTTAATTTTCTATATGGAAACTTTACATTCAAAGCATCATGAAAGCTGCCACTACAAGTCTACCATCATGTGCCCTATCTGAAAAACAGTCCATCCCTTTCAAAGAGACCCTTTTTAGCCTCTTGACCATCATAGATTTCATGTCTTCCATTTCTTCCTACTATTTCTGTATTCTTTTTACAATGACTGCAGATAAAGACAGAAGCCACAAACAGTACACGTCATTGTCATTGTCATTGAAGTCCCTGTGCCACACATGGACCGTGCTCTCTGCTCACCTGCTGTGATTAATGAAGCCTTGTCTCAGGTACGATTTTAAAAGTGAAACAAGCTTAATCTGAGCATTACACTGGTAGCAAAGACACCTTGGTGAAATAATACAAAATCAGCGAAATATTCCTCTGAATGCCAGGGAATAGGAGGTGAGTACCTCTAAAGGCTCTTTTGCAGTAAAGTGTAGTTTAACCAACTACGCTTGTGTCCAAGGCCACAAACGAGCCTCATTTCCTTCTCCTCCCACCCTTGTGCTGGTGGACTATCAGCAAGGGTCCGACAGTGTTGTTCCTAATTACCTATCTCTCCACTCCTGATCCTGTGGCTGGCATAATTAGTTACCTGGGGCTGCAATCCAATTTGAAGTGATGACAAGAAAGTGATCCATGAAAAAGTAATAAGTTAAATCCAATTTCAGACTGCTTCTAATTAAATGCACATGGAACTAATGAGTCAAACCCCACCATTTCACAGATAATGGTAATTAGCGGGGTGGGAGTTGCTGGCACTCTGTTGTGCCACTGTAGGTGTGAAGCGCAAAAGGTAATAGCAGCATGGATTCTTTTAATCACACGTGTCATTTTGTCTCTGTAATTTACCTGCTTTTTGACCAGTCAAGTTTGTTAAGCTTCTTTCAAGCCTGCCTGGCAGATGTTTGTATACCTGCTCTGATTAAAGTGCCTCCGTGCTGCTGAGCATACAACAGAGGCATCTTTATCAAGAGCGGGAGTTGGTGATGTAGAGGTGAGGAGGGATGTGTGTGTGTGTGAGGTGAGTTTGTGTGTAAGGGTGGGTGGTTGGTTGGGGGACTGCTGTTAGAGATATAAAACAAAAGAGCCATCTAATGTGGATCAAGGATCCTGAGGCTTGTTTGACTCACATTTTTTTCCCTTTTACTACTCTTTGCAGATTTTTCTTCTGATGTTCTTTGTATAGCGTGCTTCATTATTTTTGACTTGAACAAGAATGGATTGGAAAGTGAGTCACATCTCCAAATGAGGAAAGTCTGTCTTCACATCTCCTCACGCCTAATGGGAAAACTGTTGTGATGAATGGAGCCTCGTCCGCAGATCAGATGCTTTGATGGGTGTCAGCTTACTACATAGTATGCTGATACCTATAATTGGACCGTGTCTTTTGATGACCCAGTCCACTTCAGCATGGAATCATATCATAATCTCACAAAATATGTTTGTGAGGGAGAAAGACATACTCAGAAAGAAAAAAAAGAAGAAAAACAGGAAAAATCTGTTCCCAGAAAAATAATACCATGAGAGATAAAAAGGGCGATATGAAAACATTCTATACACAACAACAGCAGAGTTTGCTTTTACATAAAAGCAAGTGGGTAAATGCAGTTAGTATATACCTGTGGCAAGCAAAAAAAAAAAAAGTAACTAACAGGTTAGAGAGCTCAGAATTTTTCCGTCTTCTCTGATTACTACAGCAAGCCAAAAATCCAGTATAAAGGAGGGAATAAGAAGCAGGGGGAAGCACCGAATCTCTTTTCAATGGCTGAGTGACAGCTTGGCCAAGCTCTCTGTATACATAAATAAATTAGAATTGTAATTTCTCCTTTGTCTGTAGAAGATGGTCGAGCACTTAAAACAGCTGGCTATACGCTGGAATCTGCTGTTGTTGTCTCCCGTGTTGACCTCTGCTTCAAAATCCTCTGCAAGGCCAGGAAAACTGTAAAGTTTGATCCTTCAGCTAATTTGAAAGCTGACCCATATACACACATCTGGAAGGTCATCAGTCATTTATAAACCTCTGGAGCTGTGTCAAAGACATCTTCACAACAAAGACACTCTTAAAGTAATAAAGCTGCTACAACAGCCCGCTTCCTCACAGATTCCCCCACTCATGGGCTGCTCTGTAGCATCTCTTGATGTTAATGGTAGGATTCTGACTTATTTTGACTGAGGGGACAGTTAAAGTGAGGGGTTTCCTCCGCACAACCAGACTTACTTCTCTATGGAAGAATAGAAAGTCTCTCAGTTCCTCTCTTTTTACTCAAAACTAAGCTGTGCATGTGTTTGGCTGATAGAGCTGTTACATCAGGATGCACACAGATTTGCAAATGTTGCAAATGTTGCATTGTGACTTTCATTTCCTGTTTGTGAACTTTGACTGGTGCTTTGCTCCTTTTCACACACTGTGTTCTGAAGCTACATGAATAACTTCATCATTTTTTGTTTGATCACACACAAAATAATACGACTTTCAGTGTCTTGACAAATTTTCAGAGTATCCTCTGCAGGTTGCGGTTTTGAGGGGTATGCAGGCAGACTGCTGAAGGACAGTATCTGCTTAGCCATATGGAAAGTCTAATGCTGGTGTTTACACCAAACACCAATAAAATCACTTATGCAACTGATTATCATTTAAGTCAATGTAAAGATGTCATTAGTTGCAAGTTCTTCTCCAGCAGCCAATAATGCAAATTATGCGACACCAATTGCTGATATCATGCAAATGAAGTCAATTTTACATATTCACACTTACAGTTAGTCCAGAACTCTGCAGCACAATTTTCAACAGGGACCAGATAACTTTTAATTTTAGCATTGATTCTGAGATTTTCTTCTTTGTTTTGTTAAGTCAAGAATGGAACAGCCTCACAGTACATCTCAGTGTGATGATTTGGTTTTGGTTTATGTTGTGTATTTCAGAGGGTTTGGATTTTCTAGTATATCTTGAGTTATTTGTTTTTTCTTTTGTGTTTCTGGTTTTATGCTTTTTATGTTAATCTTAGTCATTCTTATGTTAATCTTAGTTATTCTTGTGTGTTTTCTGTGTTTCCTGTTTTTGTCTAGTTCTTGTTCCTTGTGGTTCTGGTTTAGTTCTTGTCATGTGTAGGTCTTTTCTGTTAGTGTTTCTGTGTTTTGGATTTATCTGGTCTGTCTTGAGTTTCCTTGTGTTGGCTTAGGTGGGCTTTACATGAGTACGAATTTCTACGACTCCGGTAAAAATAACTATCGATCCGGTGATATTGACACACGGAGACGCGTATTTGTCCATGACTGCGCATCTTTTTTGAAAACGGGTCTGCAGGTGGATATCTGCGTATTCGTCTTCATGCCGTACCTGGTATAAACAGATAAGTCCGGAAACGACGGTGACCTCATAGTACCCCTCCTACTCCCCGCCCCCCCTACCCACGTTGTCACACAACAACAACAACAACAATGGCGGCAGGCGGACTGACTCTGATATTGTACCAGCAGCTACAAATATTGCTTCGACTATTATATCAACATTTTCTCAGAGAACATGAACAACACCAGCTACGGCAACAACAACAACAACACGTGCTCATGCAGAGACGCAGCATGTTACGCGTGCATGAGCACTTGTTGACGTGGAACCCGCCTCAGAGCAGAACCAGACGGGCAACCCGACCACAGTTTTGCGTTGTCATGTAAATGCACAAGCCTTTGTACATTACGATGTGTAAACAGCGGTACCTGTTTTGATGCCGACGCCAAGACGATACGGGGTCGTCCTCGTGTGAGGAGGGCCTTACTTCTCCTTGTGTTTCCCTCCAGGTTGATTGCCACTCATGTGTGTCACCTGTGTCTTGTTTCTCACCTGTGTTTGATTACTCCCCAGTCTTTAAAGTCTCAGTGTTTCTTGTGTTCTCTGGGAGTTCATTGTTTGCTGTTTCCCGATCCTTTGGTGAGTTCTCTAGTGTTTTGAATTTTCAGTTTGATTTAAACAAAATGTTTCTTCATTAATCTGCATTTGGGTCCACCTCCTTTTGGTTTCCTGTGTTTCTGGAGTTTATGACAATCAGACCTCATCCAAATTTATACATGCCCTGAGGTTTGAGTGCCAGATCCAGCTTGTGGTGCCAAAGACTGGACTTAAAAGAAAGGGGGGGCTGGCATTTTCTGTGGTTGGACCTGAACTCTGAAACACTCTGAAACACTCTGTCCCCTTACTCTTTGGCCTAACAGCCCCCATAACGCTGTGTTTTAAGTCTCATCACAAGGCCCATTTTTATTCTTTAACTTTCAACACTGTTAGTTGTGTGGTCGACTTGTGTCTTTTTTTTAAATTATTTTATTTCTTCTGTTGTTTCTAGTATTTACATGTATTGCTTTTTGGGTATCATTTACTGTTTTGGTTTATTTTCTTGGTGTTATTATTTTTTGGTTACATAATTATTTCTTTCCTATTGATGTTTTGTGCAGCACTTTGGGAACTTTCAGTTTATAAAATGAAAGCACCTTGCTCGCTCCCAAAGTGGATTGGAATTACACGCGTGGATTTGTGGCGTATTCTTTGGTTTACTTTTGTGAATTTGGAGAATATTCACATTTTCATGTGTCTAATATATATTGTAAGAAATAATCCAATTTCTTTATAGGACATATACATGACAGCTGGTGATAAATCTTATGGGACCACATCAATGCCTTTGTGGGTTGATGATTTAAAAAAAAATAATGAATTTCTAGTGGCATCACTCAGTGGTTTCCAATGCTGTGGTTTGTAGCCTGTTGACTGAGTATGCCTGTTAGGAAAGCTTTCTCAACTTCACTTTTCAAATTCTATGGAATGGGTATGTATATGTGATTTCCAGTGCTCCAGGAGTTAGCCCCAGGTGAACACTTGAGGAAATTCACTGTTAAGGGCTTTAATTCTCAAGGCTGGAGGTTTCCTCTTGGTCATGTTCAAAGGAAAGCAGGGCTCTTATCCTTCTCTTGCTCTTCATGCAACAGGCCCACCCACATCACTTCAACCTTCTTGCTACAGCTATGGTAGCTGTAGGAACATTATTTGACTAAAAAAAATCTTTCATCCAAAGAACTGTTGGCTTGGCTGTGGATTCCTTGGTTGAACTTAAAGATCTGTGGATAACTGCAGTCACCACAGATGGGAAGCATGAAGTTCTCCTCTTGCTCTCACACGTACATAGATGCAGCCTAATATGCATGTATGCTTCTCATAGCGAGCTTACACCCCTGAGCTTTAATTCCTCATATTAAAGCAGGTCATTTTGTGTGTGATAGAGAGCTTGGATTCACTGTGTAATTTCCTCTCTGGGGAGCTGCAGCACTGGCTTAAACTAGAAGACGCTGATGATTTGCTTTGCTTCACCTCTGCCTTTTCATCCTGAACACCTTGTTCAGCTGCCTTGCTTGGCTGCTCGGCCTGGCTGCTCTGCACCCATGCTTTGTCTAGTTGCTTTGCTTTGTCTGCATTGCCTTGCTGTGCTTGTTGCTGTGCCTTTACTGCTGAATTTGCCATGTGGGTGGATGGGTCTCAACTCAAAGTTTATTTTAATGCTGTCTTGTTTGGCCTTTTAAGCATAGACCAAATGTGATTTTTGGGTTAAACCTCATCTTTTTCCCCACTGAGTGAAGGTTGTTGACCTAGCTGGCTTTAATCTTTATGTCTTGGCTGTGTTATTTGAACTATATGCCATTCTTGCCACTCGATTCCGTTACGATTTTTTGGGATGCCGATTTAATTCAAATTTTGATTCTTCGATATATATGATATTTGAGACTTTTAGTTTGCTTTTTTAACACCAAATCATGTGAAAAAGTTAAATGATGATGATGATATCAACAGACTCCATCAGGAGCCATATTTTCCCATAAAATGCACATCACATGATTGAGAGAGAAATGTTTCACCCTCTGCTGGAGAAAAGTGGTAACTTTTTTTTCCCAGTCCAGTTTATTAACACAAACTGAAATTAAGAATTTTAAATCGGAAAAAATTAAAACATTTTGACAAAGAACCCAAATATATCATTTTTTTTTGTTTTTTTTACTCCCACCCCTATTAAATATTAGTTAATCAAACCTAATTTCCATACCTGCATCAATTTAATTATCCTTTTATTGATGCTTTAACTTAGTGTACATAATTAAAACTTTGATTTGAATGAACTTTCAAAATGAAATAATGTCAATGTCCCATCTCCATCTTCACGTCATCCAGTTGAGGATGTGGAGCACACGCATCAGTGTCCGAGATTAAAGATTCACTTTGCTGGAATTCTCCAGAAATACGTGTACCATCAAGAACAAATGGTTTACGGACATTAACACAAATTAATTTGTCATTAAGCTCTGATTTAACTAATCCAACACATATGTTGACTTTTTTAAGTACAGCTAGTTGATTATTGTGAGAAACAGAACTAGTCTGTCCACCAGAGGGAGGTTTAATCTGCACAACCACCAGCTCACATTTACCAATTTATTACCTGCTTCCAACAAAAGATCTAAACATAAGTGATGAAAAATAATTGTATTGATTTATATCAGTTTTATTACTGGTCCACCTGACTTTCTACTTTCCATTTTCATTCATGTAATGTCTATGGGCTGTTTCATATGCTGTCAGGTAAACTGTCTTGTGGTATGTATGCATGAGGGATTTTGCCTCATAGAACAGCTGGACTAAGACGGGAAGTTTGGGGAGTAGAGGGAAGATTTGCAGCAAATGATCAAGCTCTGGAGTTGAACCACCAAATGTTGCAACCAGGACCACAGCCTCTGTATACGGTGCATGCTTTTAAGCTACTTGACCATCAATAACCCAGGGCTTTTACATGTAATACACATGAAGTGTATTAAGCCGTTTCAGATCAATGTCACAACTGAGTTATTGACAGTTAAAGCGTCTGAAGTACAGAGAACAGAATTTCTGAGCATTCTTCAAAATTCAGAATGATAGGAAAAATGCTATCTATCTATCTATCTATCTATCTATCTATCTATCTATCTATCTATCTATCTATCTATCTATCTATCTATCTATCTATCTATCTATTTTTTTTTTAATTACACTGCACATTTTAGTGAAAGATTGGAGTAACTCTGGCCTATGGGCTGTATGTTTATGGCTGAATTTAATTTAGGTTACAGAATTGTTTATAACAAAGCAATGCTTTAAGTGCCACATCAAACTTTTTAATATCCAAAAACAAGAAAACAAAGAACTCTTTTGCCTCTTCCTTTGCTGCCATACTTTTGTATATATTTTCTTTCATGTGAGTGAATAGGAGCAGGAGTTTTGGTGTGTCTGAGCTATCAGTCTGTCATGAGGGAGCAGCTCAGTACTGGAGGTCTTTATGTGCTGTGTGCACATCGGATGTATTTACAAGCTTTGGGGTTTCCTGCTGCTAAAGCCAGCTCTGTGCGTCTTACTAATTCCTTCTTAAAGCCTTGTCAAAAAGTCAGGTCTGCTCTCTCCTGTATCCTTCCACCACCTTCTTGCCACTGTATTAAAATGACATACCACAGGTTTTACTATAGTTCCCTTTTTATGAAACTGAAGAGATGTATAGTATTCAACAAAAAGAGTACAAACAGGCCAGATCAAACAGGGTATGAAAGACATTCAACATGTAAACACATTTTTATTTGAGAATAATGAACACAGAGACTTGTACTTTTTTAACCTGCATTCACAATGATTACGAGACGTCATAAACTGAAGAGGACAAAAATAATTTATATTCAATAAATGTTAAGAGGGAAGTTGAAGGGATTAAGAAGTTTTTTTCCGGGAGGTGTTTTTGTTCATCCCCAAAAGACACAAAAAGGCCTTGCTGGTAATTCTTTGCTTCACATGTTCCTCATTACAACACCTTTCAGTTCCCAGCTACTCCATGCTGTATGTAACCCAATGTTTCATTCTCATTTTTGAAGTTATTATCCTAGTTTGTGTTTACACGATGATGTAGGACTTACACATATGAGAAAATGTGGGTTAATAGATACCCAATTATGGCTGTAAAGCACATCTCCCCATGTTAGTCCTTTCCTTAACAGGAAATGCAGGGTCCTTAGCAGGGTTTTTGGATAAAAAATGTTGTCTCCTAGAGAAATAAGACGGAAGCAAATTAATTTACTGTGAATGGAGAGAGAAGACAGGGGGCTTTGGAGAGCTGTAATTGGAGGGAGTAGAGGGAAACGTGTGTGTGTGTGTGTGTGTGTGTGTGTGTGTGTGTGTGTGTGTGTGTGCATGTGTGTGAAGAGTATGAAGCGTAGAGGAGAGAGGCAAAAGGGGGAATGCAGGAGAGGGGAGAAAAGAATGTTGGAGGAGGGAGGTGGAGATTGGAGGAGTTGCAGAGGAGAGGGTAAACAGTGCCCCAACCAGCCAGTTCAGATGCTTGGAGCCTGGTACAGAGGGGTAAACCCCCCACCCACATCCCCATTTCCATCACCCAATTCAGCGAGGTCAGCTCAGCTATGCAGGCCTGACAGTTTTGGTTTGCTGTGTGCCCTGTGTTTGTTTGGATTCTTCAGCCTTGCTTAGCAAGCAGCTTTACAACAGATGGCCAAAGAAGGCCACTGTTTAGAACAGTCTGCAGCATGAAATCACACCGAGGAACGCACACAAGCTGCAGACAAAATACACAGAGACATCACAAGTACACATGCAAATCACACAGATTCCCATAGTTGTTTGCAGCAAACAGTTATTCCCATTGACAGCAACAATGACACACAGTGATGAGACACGGGGAACACATGCGAGCAAACAGATGAAAGAGATAGTGTTGTCTCATACCAAACAACTTTTGTAATGCTCTCAAAACTGAGCAGTCTTGTATAAAATCATTGTCATTCCCAAACATTATTTAAGAACATTGTGTTTATTGTAGCTTAAATGTGATGTAAACTCATAAACACCCTCCCAGAGTACAAGAGGAACAGCCAACTAATATTGTTTCTCTCACGAGTTGGGCTTCTACCTCAATTAGGCCTTTCAACTTCAGAGGCTCAGTATGATTAAGTGGCAGTTAAAATCAGTCACATTAATACACCATTGTGCATCTGCTGCTTAAGGTAATTAAAGAAGTAAATGACTCATAAGAATGAACATATTAGCCGCAAAGTGAAAGGCAACTAGGCTGCCTCATGAAAATATGTACCATTAAGATACTGCATTTTTATATTGGGGTAATCAGCTCCACCAGCCTGATACTGATTTAATCCACTCCAGTGGAAAGTCTATTGGCGTGCAGCCGCGTGTCACTGTCTTTCTTACATCTACCCGCTGATAGCTAGGCATTTAATTTAAGCATAACCTTTGAAATGCAGTAGTAAAGCGCTGAGGTATCATGCAGGCAAATCATTCAGAGGAGCAATGCGTTAGTGTCATTTGGAGGCAGATGGGTAGCAAGAGAAAAAATTAACAAGAAGAGGATAAAATCAGCTACAAAGACAAAAAAAGGCAAGAGCAATCTGGGAACAATGCAGCAGGCAGATCTCAGCATCCCCTCTCTTCTTGACCTCAACTTTTTCTTCTGAGCATATGATGCCTCAGGATGCCCACCACAGAATACAGCAATAAAATCTGTCAAGCTGATAAAGGGGGAGGAAGAGAGCAGAGGCATGCCAACTGTGCAGGGTACTTAGATGGAGTGTTAGAAAACACGTGCTTCCCAATTGCATCTCTGCTGGAAGTGTTGCATCACTTTGTATCAAGGAGCGGTGTGCTTGGGAAAATGGGCGCTACCAAAAGCCCAGCTTGATACCCAGAATACTGTGAGCAGATTTTATCATGCATGAATGATATTGTTTAGAATGGGAAGATCTATCTGCCCTGCTCTCATAGACAGGAGACTCAACATTTTTGATATACTTGAGACCTCTGGGATAAAACCAGTAGAACCCTTTATCTTCCAATTTAGTGGAGTGGAATATAAATAAATAAGTCATTTAAACATCTCTGAAATCAGAAACTGCCCTTGAAGTGGAGGTCAATGATCAGTTAGTGGTGGTTTCTGGAGCATTTCCACAGGGTACGAGGATTAACTCATTTTCAGAATGAAAGCAATGAAACACTAAATCAGTAAAATGTAAATATACACAACACTTTGAATGATTATTTGTATGAACCATTGGAAAATGGTATTATGTGAACCAAAAAACCAAATCAATGTAGTAAACTCTTTTTTTTAATGTACATAACTGTAGCACAATATTTGTGGCAGGAAACCTTTATTTATAAATTACATGATAAATAAATAAATAATCCCTGCCTTACCATCATCACCAACACTACCCTGGGCATATTTATTTATATATATATATATATATATATATATATATATATATATATATATATATATATATATATATATATATATATATATATATATATATATATATATATATATATATATTTTACCATTATTGTCGTGTAAGTAATTCATAAGAATTGTGGAACAATTAACATTGACACGTGAGCAGTCTCTTCACATAATATTACTGCTACTCCTATTATTATTGTTAGTGAAAAGGGATCTGTGCAATTTTGTTCAAGAAGTTTGAATCAAACAAGTAGCTCTTTGTACCACTCGTTTCCCTCGAGGAAGCCCTCAGTCTCAAAAGGTTAGTGAACTTTATGTAAAGCCTAACCCATATTATGACACATTGGACAGTTTTGTCAACTTTTTAAGTAAAGTTTTTAGTAAATGTGCATCCTTTCAATGCAGACACTACATTTTCAAAAAAAATAATAAAGTGAAAATTTTAATATTACTCTTAATGCAAATTCTTAAAAATTAAAAAAGATATTCCTGAAAAAAAGTATATGACTGATTTCATGATAACAGCCATTTGGTAGTCAGATGATAAACCTCAAGGGGGTGGAGGACTTTTTTTTCCGAACAGGTTTTTAAGGAAACTGTTATGTTGATGACATAGATGTCATTTGAACTAATTGATCAAATATGATTCCTTTGGCAATAAAGGGTTAAGACTCCATGCTGCTTTGGGATAATCCCATGTATGAATATATGACGTGGGAACTCCTGTGCAGGAACCACAGGCCTGCACAATTAGCTTTGGATTGAGTTGCAGCAGAGTGAGAATGCTACCTATGAATAGCACTGTCTGTGTTGAAGTCATTCAGAGATGAGTAATATGATCAAATGCCACCAGGAACAGTCAAGAGCAGATAACAGGAAAAGAGTGGATTGCCTTGTCCACAGGAAAACAACAAAAAAAAAAGTAATCTCTTGTGGGGTCAGGCACATCACCCCTTATACTGGACTGTAATATGTTATGGTCTCAAAGGCAAATGATGTGATACATGGTGGACCATGCTTTTGGGAGGTACAAGACATAATTCATTTTTTTCTTTTTGAAATTGTGTCATCATTTTTTTTCCTCTTACCTTTGGGGGTTTATGGAAGTAAAGGGGGGTTTTCATCTCTCATCTTTAACTTCAGTCTCTCTTCTCATGTTGCCAGTCAGGCTGTAAACAATGCATAGAAAAGGGAAGTTTGCAGGTTTGTTTGGGCATGGTAACATGCAAAATCAGCGTTTATGAGACTGCGTAACTTTGAGCCGACAGTTTATTTTCAGTTTGTTTGTGTTTTAAATTAATTCCTTGTCTTTTACTGGTCTCTATGGTTAGTTTGGCAGATCAGCTAACAGCAGACAATTAAAAAAGGAGGGAAAATCTGCTTTAAAAAATGAACAGGTTTTAATGTCACTTCAATGCAGATAAATGAGAGCAACTGAGTGAATAATTTGCCCAGATGTTGTGTTTTTATTGTAAGCTGAACATTGCTATTAAACAATAAATCATCACCCAAAGAATTTTCACACAATAGTTCTTGTAATTATTGGGGTGAAAATGAATTAAAAGTGAAATGCAGGTGGCAGAAGTAGCCCAAACAACAAGCACTGCAGGAACCAAGGGCATGTGGGCTATAGAGCTGTAGGGTAGTGGGCGGGGGGATGACAGACTGCTGTTCAAGTCCATTAGCTGCTATGTGAGATGGGTGCATCTAGCAGCACACGACCTGTGAAGAATCTCAGATCTCACTCTTTCTTGAAATGAGGATTGCTGCATTAATTCTAGGAAACTATAATCTCTCAACCAAATCAAATTACTCTCATTAAGCCCTGGTAGAAAACTGCTTCTGTTATATGTATATATAAAAAGTATTTATTACCAATAATCACCTATATAGCATGAGCAGGCTCACAATGGCTTTTATTTTTGCTGATTAAGTTTAAAAACGGGGAAACAAGGGCACATGCTCATGGGTGCATATACTTGGCACTAAGCATAAACACACACACACACACACACACACACACACACACACACACACACACACACACACACACACACACACACACACACACACACACACACACACACACCCATCTCATAGAGTTTATGAGAGTGGCTGATGCAGTGATTAAAGGGGAGGAAAGAGGGATACAGTGCTCGGGGGCCTTGGAGAGGACATGCCTCACCTAGTCATAAAAACACACCTCTGTCTTTAAACCAGTACCAGAATTGCTATTAGTGGGTTCACTTGGAGGTGAACTGCAGAAGAATTTACATGCAAAGTAGCACGTCATCACTTAGACAGTGTGCTCGCACACATGGTGTTGCCTGTTACACGGCACACACTTACTGACCACCACATGTTTGCAACACTGAGTGGGTCGATGGTCTGATGCATGGCAGGCGTTCTACACAATGCTCTAGCTGCTGCATATTTTGTCACCTTTTTTCAGAAAATTACCATCTAGTTTAACATTTTAAATCAAAGTTGGGTGAAGAAGCTGCTGTAAATTTATTGAGGTTTATGTCAAGTATTAAGATAAATTAGTATCATTATGTTCATTAAGTAAGAATATTAATTGTAATCAACATTTTTACCACATTGTCAACAGGCTGAGGTGAAATTTGTCCAATTCTGTTCTGAAAATTGTTAATGTGTAATGGGATCAGTCTGGATAAATAAAATTGGTCGCAGATAAAGTATTTGCTCATCTACCAGTGTATGACATCATTTCACAAAGCAGGAGCAGGTATCATAAAGGCCTCGGCTGTATAATAGGAGAGACGGATATACCCTCTATCCATGTGTCTAGTGTTTTTTTTCTTCACATTACTAATTAATTACATCTAAAAGAAAATGTTAACAAAAACACATAAAAATGGGTGACAAAAATAATTTTCATCCATAAATTCAATTAGGACTGGGAGTCAGTGGGTCATTCATTGACTGGTTCAGCGTAATTACCTGTTTTTACTTTCCCTAATTTACTTCTCTATTCATCTGAGACACTAATGCCCCTGCAAACACACACACACACACACACACACACACACACACACACACACACACACACACACACAAAACACACTTTTCTGTGATCATTCAAATTAAGCATTGATTCCCGAGAGAAAATCTTTGTCAAACTACAATGCAGCAAACGCTAATGTGCTCTAAAAACAAATTCCCCTGAAGTCATATTAGGTAATTCTATTAGAAGTCAACCTACATACGGTCAATTTTAATACTTTAATCGAATAAGCTTAATGAAATAATGGATAAACAAAAATAAGAAAAAAAGGAGAACTTAATCAACCTACAACACACAATGTAGAGCATGAGTTAGGATAAAAAATATACTCTTGAATCCCAATCCTCTGCTTTATCTGACCTGGGTGCATAGAAAGAGGACTAGTCAGAGGCGCATGAATGGCAGGTTAACTAATTATACCATGAGAGCATGGCAGGTGCAGTACGTTATATGGGAGCCTCCTGGACAATCCCAATCCAACAAATTAAAAATTTACATGCCTTTTACGCATTAACGGCAATAAACATGGCAAGTAGCGGCGATGTCTCTGAGAGAAGATCAATACAGACATTTTTACAACCACAAAGTGGAAAACCCCAAAATTAAAACAAGCATTATGACAGTTGGTTTGCAGAGCAAGCACCGCAGCAATGTCCCAGTAACTTGATGAATAACTCTACAAGCAGTTGTTTGGTGAACTGTGAAATGTTTCACCACACACAGCTCCAAAGGACCCAGACGCATAAAGGTGATGAGCAAAGCAAACTTGCAAAACTGACGCCAGGGAGCCTTGCCGGTTTGAGTCTTGTTTACTAAAAAATGTTAAGTTTACTAAATCTATATATGCTGTATAGGTCCACATTATCATACTGACTAACTTACTTCGATCCCTAAATATCTGTTTCCTTTATAAGCACCACCCTTAACACAGCTGAACAGGTGTGGGATTCCTTCAATTAATGAGTTTTTTCTTTGCTGTTTGATATAGCAGGAAAAAAAATCCCACACTGCACCAGGAAACGATCCATTACTCAGTTGCTAAAGAGGCTTTTGGGGTGAACAGGAACGTAAGACTTAAGTGTGAGTATCTGATTAGTTCTGGGCAAGTGGGGCTTTAGAGGCATTTCTACTGGAAAATAAAACATTTTCTTAGTTTTAAATCCCCTTTTCTTTCATTTCTTATACTTGTTTATTTTTTTTATTATTTTTGAACTTTTGGGGCAGGATAAAGAGGGGATGCAGAGAGGAAAAGAAAATGTGGTAATTGAATGATGAGTTGGTACCTTTGGGTCCCCCGTGTTACCTCTGAATCCCAGAGGTTTGGTTTTCGTATTAACACTAGATTTGAACAAGTTTCACTCCATGTTAGGCTAAGACACTTCTTTGACACTTTTACATGGGAAGACAATCTTAATCTCTACAGATTAAGACCTTCTCTCTGCTTCATTCTCTCCCATGCTCTGTGGAAAGAAGAAGGCAAGCGGCCTTTCGTAGCAGCCAGCCCAAGTTAAGTCATGGCAACTAAGTAAATCACTTCATCAGTTAATTGTCATCCATTCACACCAGAAAAGTTTGAATCTAGACTTTTTTTTTTCCTTTAAATCAGGCGGCCAAACTGGGATTCTGATTCTTGCAGCACAGATACTGAATATGTACGGTACACACATATGAAAACCTTTTTGATCCAGTCTATCCATGTCTGTTTCATTTATTATAACAACTAACGCTCATGTAAAATGCAGATATTTTATTTTTGTGTTGTTGTTTTTTCAAATTAAGAAGTAACAGCAAAAAATAGTTTACATTTTCTTGGCAAAAATCTTTACTACAGTTGCAGACAAAGGCAAACATTCTTCAATGGCCTGTGTTATCTCTATTAGGGGGAGTGAACTGCCCGTGCAAAAACAATGCATTTTTACAAACAAATGCAAAAGTTAAAAGCAAACACACCGGCAGAAACACTCAGCAAATAAGAAAACAACTGCATTGACAAAATGGTCTTCATATATACTAATAACACAAAATACACACAAAATCATAAAACATCTGCAAAAGGAATAAACTGCATCAAATTTAGGTTTCAAAGCAAAAGTGCCCCAGGCCTGGATACCAGAGCTGTACTATTGACTGGACAGTGAAACAATTAAGGATGAAGTCACTGAATTTCTGTTATTGAACTACAAAAAGGTGATATAATGAGCTGAGAGCATCTGTCAACCATAGCTTAAAGTTTCTCCTAAAACCTATTTACACTCATAAAAAGTAAGGTATGGCTTTGATTCAGTAACCACTGCTTAGTGTATTTTCTGTTTTAGTTTACTGATAGCGGCCAGCCAGGTGCTTCAAACTGCTGAGGGTCTGAATTGAAGGCCTGGTGCATGAAGCGTTACTTGGGAAAGTGGTGAAGTTTAACCAAAGGTGGAGTTGTTAAAGTTTCTGTATCCCAGAGTTTTACAGCGCCGGACAGAAGGATCAACAGAGCACTGTTTCACTGGAGGAAGAGTGAGTGTGGGGAGGTCAGTGTAAGCAGCCTGAGTGTGCAGTCACACTGGCAAACTGTACCGTGCTTGAGAACACTTCAACCCTTAAGCCCAGCTCATTTGACCAGTGTGAACACAAGTGTGCCATGCTTGAGCACAATCCACTTCTCTGCTTTGGAACGCTTCAGCACGGTTCACTTCAGCACGGTTCACTTCATGCACAAGCACAAGCATTGAGTACGGCACAGTTCAAATGGCCAGTGTGACTGCGCCCTGAGACACCTGGAGCCAAACCCAGAAAGATGTTGCTAACTATGGGCTGAGAGTTATGGAAGCTTATCAAGCACCTCAGTTAGCCGAGTAAATTCAAAGATCTTCTGCATGTGGACTATAAGTAGGCAGGACAATTCAAACCAGACCCTATATTTCCTAGGTGGAGGTGTCAGCTGGGCCAAATCTGATCAATGAAAACAGTTTCCACAGATAAAAGAGATAATAGCTGGAAGTGACAAAAGAGTTACAGCACAGGAAGAGTAAGGACATCCTCTAAAAGCTTTCTTTTAAAATGAAATGATACTATTTATTAGATTTCACCATGTAACCACAACTCTCCCTCTACCTGATCAAAAGGATGCAACATTTTGTGGTAGATGATAGTCTTGCAATTATTTATCCCCAAAGCTTTAAAAATAAGAGTTGGTTGTCAAGTACACTCAGTAACTCTCCTATTGATTCTTTCAGGAAATTAGTGAAATTTCTATGTTTTTCTTAAGTAAAAGAAATTTGCATTTAGAAAAGAGGAAAAATAAATACAGTGATGAGTGTGCAGTAAGGGCTGAGTAATTAGGAGTAGACACTACTGTGGTGGAAAACATTTGAGGAATTAACTTAGACTGGTTTGCTTCTCTTTTTTTTTGCTGCCCCACAGATATTTTACATTATTCAATCCACAATACCATATTTCTGATTCTAACATTTCTCTGGCATTTTAATGTTTAATAGCAGCCCTCGGCTGTCTATGGGCACAATTATTAGATTTCCGCAGAGAGAAATTGAAAAATTAATCATACTCTAAATTTTGTGCTTTTCTTATCCATTAGAAATGGCTCTGAGAGCTGTGACTTGAAGCTTGGTCTAAATACTGTTAATTTGCTGCCTCAGACGGGTTGTTTCTGCCACAGAGAACATTGCCTTTGTGTAAACATTATCTGATTGTTTATTTTCAGGAACTCATCTGATGAACAAAAAAGCTGTGGCCACTACAGATATGGTCTCCTAGAGCTGATGTGGGAGTGTGTTGTCCAAATATTAAACCCAGGAGCACATTAGAGATTTATTACAAGGTGCTGTTTAAAAAAGAGCAGTGGAAGTGTTTCTCTATTGGCCCTCGGCACCAAGCATCAACTGGCTGAAACATTCTCAATTACAGCTCAATTATAGCACCATATTTGGTAAAACTCCAAAACATACAGGACATTTATCTATAGTATATCTGGACTCAGGAGATGTTCTACCGTCCAGGCCTTTACTGTAGATTTGTTCCACTACCATGACATGTTTTGAGTGGGATTTCAAGCTTTTCTACATGTACAACTCTTAAATGCAGCAGTTTAAATTTCATGTTCTGAACTGTTATTTCAGCTATTTAAACCTATAATCATCTCCAGGGATTGCATGTATAGAGTCTTGTCAAGCTATTCCATGTCTGACTAAGGTACAGTGTGGTGTATTAATGTAATTGCTACCAACAGGGGAAAAAAATACAAAACACTAGGAGAGAGGAATGAAAGACTGTCGTATTTTCTGTGCCATTTATTGGCCGCTACACTCACAACAGCCCCATTACATCATGTCAAAGATTGTAAACAAGCAAATACCAACAGTGCACAAGAGACCAGTAAGAGAGAGCGGCACTCGCTGTCCTGCTCCAGAGGTTTCTTTGCCTCCACTGAAGCAGAAAAAAACATTTGTTTTACTGTCAATTTAAATTATATATCTCTTTTTTTGTACAGAGGGAAAGGTTGCATTGGGATTTATTGGAACATTGTCTCTGGCCAGGCTAAGCATTTATGGCACATGCCATTCACAGGGTGTGGAGGCACCATCACTATTATTTATGACAAGACATCCCATTATGGCCTATCATTTCTTAAATGGTACACAGCTATTCACCAGTGAATACTCACCTGTGCCATTTCTCTCCTGAATAAAGGCCATGTCAGTGCTGAACATAGACAGATTGTTATTAATGACTGACACCGTTTTTGATGGGTAAAAATGTGGCCACATGTACACAGACGACCTAAACATGGTGTGGCTCTCTATGAGAATTTGCTTCAATGAAAACACATTTGATGATCCTAATTGATGATCTGACAACCCCTTAAAAAGAGCTGTCGTTTTTTTTTCTGCATCACAGAAAAAGGATGTAAACAGAACAGTAGTGTTGTAATGAGTAAAATTCAATTTCAGATTTGTGTACATCATTTTTTCATCACTTTTATCATACTGTTATAATATTAAACATGCAATAGTGCACATGGCATGAGTAACCTGAACATTTGGATGGCAACATTAATGGTAACAGATGAATGCACTTTGATATGCAACATATGTTGTCAGGTGGACAACACATTTTTTTGCTGTAGGTTCTCTGCTTTTTTCAGCGACAGGATAGTCATAGTAGCTTCAAATAAGTATGTTTTTTAACTCATCATTAAGTGTCTGCACACAGTGAATTTTCTGTACTAAATCATGTTCCCCAAGTCCTTCTACCTTAAGACATGGTGCTAACATAAAGTAAACAAACTGCATGAGTACATTTTCAAGGGGTGTCATTTTGGCTTTGTGGTGCCACTTGTGATCTTTGATGCTGACTATCAGCATTCAAACAACCTGTAACCCTTTGCCCCATGTCATTAAAAAGCCTTGCTTGACATTTTACAGGAGGACGACAAAGGATTAAAGGGGACATAACATGCTGATCCCTGATTTAATACTTACATATAATATAATAAATTTGAAAACAAGACCTTTCACCCCCTGAATTTTCAAAAAATGAGATATTGTATTTTTTCTGATATCCTAGAAAGAGATTTGATGCCTCTGAAAATGGGTCATTGACATTTGGCTTCGAGATTTCGACCTTCATGACGACACGAGGATCCTTTCTTTTTATTGGAGTAATCTGATAAAGCAGCTCCTCCTCTGTGATGTCAGTTAGTCACACAACCGCCACCGAGGAATACACCCACCAAGAGCTGAGTATAAATAAAGCTCCCTACTAGCTCTGGCTATCTTGACTGAGTGCTAACATAGTGACGAACTGACGGTAGAGGCGATCTTTAGACTACACTTTCAGCATGATGGATAAAACAGACAGAGAAAAGTGAAGGAGCAGGATGGAGCCCTGTTATAGAAATAGTTTGTTGGTGAAGTCTGCCTATATTTCCACGTATAAACTATACATGTTACAGTACCGGTTTGACTCACCACACTGAAGTGTCCTGAGATGATCTATGTTGAGGTGGATTTTCTTCCTCCTGAGCTGCAGAACCGTCCTGGTCTGACTCGGGGTCCAATACAAAAGGACGTATCCTACACTCTGCCATTTTATTAGTGCTATCAATGCCTTACGGTGAAGTTTTGGCAAACAGCAAACTCGCTCGGTCTGCTCCATTCAATATGGCGATTTTGTAAATACTGCCATGCTGCAAAAACCGCCCCCTGGCTCTACTCCCTCCGCCCCTCTGATAGAACTGACCAATCAGAGCACAAAGGGCTGTGACGTTGCGAGGTTACTGGAGGTCATTCTCGAAACAGAGCGTTTCAACAAGATCTTCAGAATGGCCAAAAATGAGGATATTGACATTAACATTACATGCATCCACTGTCTCCGAAGTTATAACTATGTAACCCAAACAGCATCTTCCACTTGCATCGTAGCCTTTCCCACCATAGGGCAATGCTGGGGTGAAAGAGAAGGAAGACACAATGATCTCCCAATCTCTGCAGAACTGTGTGGGGACCTGAGCTGCTTGGATTTTAACCAAGCAAGAATTTCGCTGCTCTGCTTCCTGGAGCTTTTTCTGGCAACTTGCTGGAACCTAACTGCTAAGCTAGAAATATTTGCCCAGTGTTAGCCTTGCTAGAATCCATATGTGTGGACTACCAAACTCCTGATTTGGTGGCTGCGCTGTGTGAGGCTCCAAAAATTTAGATATGATTTTTTACAAAGTCATGTTAGATGTTCCTGTTGAGCATACCAGGTAGCATCATATAACTATTGCTCTGCTCTTCTGGGAAAAGGAAAAGGGGGATGCGGAAATGAGAACGAAAAATATGCCTGCCATCCCTCTCACTTCTCTTCTTCCCCCATATACCTTTGCCATATCTGGTGACAGAATCCACTTCAGCATCTCCTGGCTTAAGTTATTACATGCAAATGCTTGATATTATGTTTTTCTGCAAGTCCATGTCTGCAATAAATTCAGATGTATACAGATTAATCATCAGCTTTAATGCTAACTTGAGGGAGAATGGAGAATTTTTCGTTAATATAATTAAAAACTTCATTCAGCCTTATTTTGTTACCACCACATGGATATCAGTTTATGAATAGATGACTTTTTAAGGTTACAATCTATAAACAAAGCACTAAGTGTTAGATCCTCCCCAATGCCCACTGACGCATTCTTCTCAAAACTGCATTAAAACTCTCATTCTGAAAACAGTTTTTAAATAGGAAATTAATTTATTTATTCATTATTTTTATACATTGTTTTAATTTATCAATTTATTTTCCTGATATTCTTGACATTTGGTTTCCTAAATTAAAAAAAAAAAACTATATTTTATAGTATTAATGGGGGTTTTTGTGTGTGTTTTTTTATTTTTATTTTTTGTTTGTTTTTTTCCCCCTTCATTGTTTGCACAGGGTCTCATCTCTGAAGTTCAGATTAAGATGTGATTAAAATTTTATTCTCCCTTCAGCAATCAAAGAACGAGTTAGCCCCTTGAAAACTGGTTAAAAAAAAAAAAGTTACAAATTCTGCCTATCCTTTAAAGTTAGCTCACCTTGTAAATCTATTCTTTTTTAACACTGAGCCATCGTGGAAACTATTTTTTTAGGTTGCTGTGAGAAGCACTATCTAGCATTTACGTCCCAAACATGCAGCACGTGTCTTTCATCAGTTGGAACAACAGCACTTTCCCCCAAATCAGGGCCTGCAGGCTGATGCCAAGAATACTGCTGTCTGTTTCCAACACTGTAAGGAGCTAGTATAAATAAGACATAAGGTCCAGCTCACTACAGAGTTTTCACATTAGTCTGTCTGTGTAGGTGATGTCCTCTGCCCTTGAGTGTGAAGTGTGTAACTGTAAAGTGTATACTACGCTTGCATGTGTGTTGACCATCTTTTGCGAGCTGCTTCCAGATAATCTCCCAGGTAAATTTACCTTTGTAGCAATTGAGAAAAACAACGTAGGATTATCAACAATCAGGATTAAGGCTTTATGGAAACAAATAAGTGTTTTATGAAGAGACAGTCCTAGTTTTAATTTCAATGGCTCATTTAACCCTTATCTGTCCAAATCCTTTGGGTCCATTCTATGTTAATTGGATCTACATTGCACAAGCATTGAGGGTGTTAACAAGCACAGCCTATGAATATTAATTACCCTGAAGTTTTTTGCACAAGGAAGACTTCACTAGTACATATTAATTCTGAAGTTTTTAAAGTATTGCTCTCATTAAAAATGAATAGGCCTTGTGTTTGAATGTTTCCCCAGGAGGAAAACATGCATCCTTTCTTAATAAACTGGGTCAGATTAGCTAAGAATGGCTTTTCTGTGAAAAAGCATCATTTTTAGATGAAAACATTTAGGTTATGTGTTTTTGATGTGACTGACTTTTGACAAAGGCTCCTGTGACTTTTACTTGTAAATTTTTGAGCATGCAGTATTTGTGTGCAGTCCCTCGAGGCTCTGTTAAACTGCTACGTATTTGCAGCTCTAAACACTCAAGTTGTTTAGCTAAATAGTACAAAATTATACTGTCTCCCCTTGTATTTGTATGTGTGCGCATGACTGTGTGATTACTTGAGTGTGGGACTTTGTGTGTAGTATTCTCAAGCAGTTGTTGGCACTATAAATAAAACATTGAGGATGCATTAGGCCTTCTGCTAGCTCAGGTCTCAGTCAGCCATTTAACACTGAACTGACACAGACATGCTTTCCTGTCTGCCTCTGGATAAATACGGGGAACGTCTGCTTGAGTTCAGAGATGTTCTGGCTTTTCATCCTTTTTGTGTAAGCACAAAATGTTCAACATGACAGAATAACAGTAATTGAGATGTTTTCTAATAAACTAGGGTAAGAAAAAGGTTTCTAAAATTAACGTTTTGTTCTTTACATTTTTTAACTGAATGCAAAGTTAAAGGTCCCATATTGTGCAAAAACCACTTTATTAAGCCTTTTAGTGAAATTTGTGGGTCTTTGGCTTTCCTCCCAGACCACAAACTGTGACATTTAATGACAAAACCTGTACTTAGAAGTGCTTGTGAATGTAAAATCCTGACCTAAAATGAGCTGTTTGGATTTTGGGGATTTGCCAGCTATTCCCTTTTTTGACCAATCAGGAGCAAGTCTGACCTGATTGGTCCACCAGAGCAGATACCCCAAAACCCCATCCCCCGCGGAGGAGAATACCAAAGTTGAAGAGCCATCACTGCTTTGTTTTTGGCTGTAAACAGCCACATAGTTCCATGCTCAAGCTTCCCATCTCGGAATAAGACAAGACTAAGTGGCTAGAGTTCATTTATCAAGGAAATGTGCCAGCTACACTCAGTAAAACTGTGCATGTGTGTGCTAGTTACTTCACGGCCGACTGCTTTTCCAACTTTGGACAGTACAACAGAGGGCTAGCGAAAAGACTGGTCCTGAATCCAGGCGTATTACCAACCATCCACCAACAAACCTCTGACCCTGGAAATGTGAGTATTTTAAATGCTGTGTGCTGTGGAGCACATGTAAGAGCTTTTCCTCAGTGTCCCCCTTGTCTCTGTGTTAGCTTCAGGATGCTAACTTTAGCTGCGGTCAGCCTGTTGTTTTAGCCTGTAATGTTACGGTAAACAAGCTTCGCTGTTTTCTAAACATTGTGCACTCGGAGCTCGTGGCGCTGCTCTCTGTGACGTGGAAGAGTGGGGCTGTATTAGTGGTGGCTCATTTACATATGAAGGTCACGCCCACTAAATCAGACCGTTCTGAACAGAGGGGCTATGAGAGCCTGGAAACAATGCTGCTGTGCTTGATTTATTGGCTTTTTGGACCAAAACATGTTACTACCATTTCATGAAGACATCAATGATCCATATTAAACTGCAGAAAAGGAGCAGAATATGGGACCTTTAAAATAAATTAATTAATTAATTAATAAAACACCCTGCAGTCTGAATAAATTTATGACCCCAGTATTGTGTTTTAGGTAAAATAGGAGTGGATTAGAAGAGGGAAAACATGCGTACAATAAAATGTGGGCTAATTGGGGCCCAGATTCCCAACCCAATGCCCTATCATTCACCTTGGCAAAGCATCCTTGTATGAATTGCAAGTACCACTGACACTTTTTACCAGATGCAATTCTCATTTTTATGCCATTTTTTATTTTATCACCCACTCTGTTTGTACCAAATTATTCAACTGATGTCAGTGTAAGTCTCATTGGGCAGGCTGTCACAAAATCCAGTCTTGCTTTGCTGTCTTGGGGACGGAGAGAGCATCTGCACTAAGGACAAAATAACCTGGTCCCAAGCTTTACTCAAAAAATCTAAAGGTCAAGGTCTAAAACTCATGGTGAATTAACACATCTGACCACATTTTGCTGATTACCTGAAGCACAGCCGGGGCACTAATGAGGTGCAGGTATAAAGTGGTTGTGTTAAGTCCCTGGATATTTTATAAGAGTGTTTGGGCATAACTTAAATCAAACCAAGTGTGCCTGCAGGCAAACGTGTTGTTATTTACAAGGCAGATCCTTTCTAGTTATGCATACCAGGCCCAAGATGATGCATTTAACCCTTTTTCTTCCATCTCACCCCCAGAAAATGCAACAAATACACAGGTCACACTAGGAGTCCAGGGATGGGTACCTTTCACATTTGAAAAGATACGGTACCAATTCCTGGTACCTGGCAATCAGTACCCATTTCTCGTTCATTTGTTTATGTGGCAAAAATATCAATTTGTTTAATAATAGAATGTAAATTATTTCCAATTGAACATATTTATTCTTCAGTATGTAATCTTGCAATGCTATGCTCATGTCCAGCATATGGAACATTGCCAACTCTTCCACTCCCTCACAGTCACAAAGATTTATGGCATGTAGGTACCAAAACATGGTACCTTTTGGTTTATATGAATCGGTACCCAGTACTTATGACAGAACTTGGTCGGTACTTATAAAAGTACCTAATTCAGTACCCATCCCAATAGGGGACAGTCCAAAAATACAAAGTCATGTACATTAACACACTAATCATTTCAGTGCAGGGTGTTCCAATAGTATTGGTCAAAATAACCATTTTGCTGTATAGTCTTCTTCTGTAATTCATTCAAAATAAAAGCTGCAAATAAAACGCCTTTTTACTTATCTTTGTTTCGACCATTGGTACAGACAGTATGAAAAAAATCTTTTATCGAAAAGAGTAAAATCCTGAACTTATCTGTCCAATAAGAGTAAGAGGGTATGCAGGGAGCAGACCTAAAATAGTTACTGAAGAAGTCTCAACTGAATGTCTGAATTAGGAGAACTGTACAAGGCCTACCTGAGACAAAGACGAGGTGCTGGTTGGTTTACCTCTGAAATACTTCACAAACAAAACCTAATGACAATGGGATCATCAGAGTTGCACCTTAATTGAATAGATTCTTATCAAAAAGGCCACAGTTTAAAAAAGCAATATGATTTCAGTGGAAGTTAATGAAGCTGGGGAAAAAAAGGAAATCAGTGACACGGGCTGCATTTTACCCCCTCAATAATTATTTCATTCTCTTCAACATAGCAACACATCACTGTTCAATTTTCACCTCCATTTGTGTGATTATTAATCAGATCAAACATCAATAGCCAGCAGAGAAATTCAGCCTGTAATAAAACTGTCATATGCTGTGGTACAAAGACAGATGTTGCCAGTGGTGTGATAACATAATTAAACTGTTCTATGAGGGATTTCATAAAATTATTCAAATTGAACAAGCACTATCATTTTACCAATAATGCAATTTAGAGCAATATGCACCAATGTTATCCCCTCCACCAGATTTTCCAATAAATGGGAGCCTTAGCTAGGTCTCGTGTGACAACATGAAAAGTATACATGAAGATTCTTCAGAACTCCTTTGGATAAAAAAAAAAAAATCTCAACAGTTACTGCATCCGACACAGTCATCAGTGAGTTCTTCTGTGGACTGACACTTGGAAAAAAACATATGGTCACACTTCTGACAAACTAATGATCAGAGTGTTAAGTGCCTGGCACAAAGAGTATTAAGGCTTTTTGCTATGGAGCACATCCGGGCACATGCACCAAGTGAGGCGTTGCCACCCTCTGGCACAGAGTCTCCAGCACACTGTTGTAAATCACTTTAAGCGAGGTGTGTGGGGTTTTTTTTAAATTAAATGGAGATCAGATCAAAACAAATTTTCTTTGTTCATGTTCATGACAACTTTTTACTGGATACAAAATGCCAAGGTAAGGGACTTATGAGTACAGTTACGTTGCGCTACAGTTTGAAATGTGACGTCAAGCAAACATAGTCGGCTATATGTAGCGACGTCATCAGCCCGGTGCTCCGACGTATCTGAAGCCTAACGTGAAAACAAGTTAACACTGTCAGTTTGTACGTAGTTTAGTAGCCGTTTATATTTAGTGCAGCTGGCAGTGTAGTGCTCTAAGTCATATCAGTCATGTGTAATGTTAGTGAATCCTGGTTAGCTATGTCCTGCCAGTCATCTACCAAGCAGAGCTAACGTAACCTCACTCTTCATTTTATTGATAGACTAACAAGATGAAACAGACCACTGCAGAATAACTGCTGACTGTGGGTTGGAATGGACATTATCACAAACAGTTTAGCTCGTGTGTTAGCCTTTAGCTTGGGCTGTATCACTCTCCTGTTTAGCTTTCTTCAGCTCTTGCCTCTTTTTTTTGCCTCTTTTATCTGTCTGACAGTTAGGCTTCTGTGTCCACCATCACTACAAAATTAATCACAGAAATCATTTTCAGCAGAGAGGAAAACAGATCTGTGTTTTATCTCTTCTCACTCCCTAACTTTGTCAGCTGGCGTGGTGTTGTCATAGAGACCTAGGCGTGCTGTAAATCAAATTGGTCCTGGTTGGCCCAGACTGGAAGCTAAGAAGGCGCAATTTAACATAGCCTGTAACCAGCAATATTGGTGCTGATAATCTCATTTTAAAGTGTGGGTTATGGTCAGGCATATATCTAGAAGGGAGCCTTTTTCAAGATCACTTTCAAACTCCTCACAGCCCCTTTTAAGGTCCCATATTCTGCTCCTTTTCTGCAGTGTAATATGGATCGTTGATGTCTTCATGAAATGGTAGAAACATGTTTTGGTCCAAAAAGCCAATCAATCAAGCACAGCAGCATTGTTTCCAGGCTCTCATAGCCCCTCTGTTCAGAACGCTCTGATTTAGTGGGCGTGGCCTTCATATGTAAATGAGCCACCGCTGATACTGCCCCGCTCTTCTGCGTCACTGAGAGCAGCGCCATGAGCTTCGAGTGCACAATGTGTAGAAAACAGCGAAGCTCGTTTACCGTAGCACTACAGGCTAAAACAACAGGTTAACTGCAGCTAAAGTTAGCATCCTGAAGCTAACACAGAGACAGGGGGGACACTGAGGAAAAGCTCTTACATCTGCTCCACAGCACAAAGCATTTAAAATACTCACATTTCCAGGGTCTGAGGTTTGTTGGTGGATGGTTGGTAATGCGCCTGGATTCAGGACCAGTCTATCTGCTAGCCCTCTGTTGTACTGTCCAAAGTTGGAAAAGCAGTCTTCCGTAAAGTGACTAGCACACACATGCACAGTTTTACTGAGTGTAGCTGGCACATTTCCTTGATAAATGAACTCTAGCCACTTAGTCTTGTCTTCTTCTGAGATGGGAAGCTTGTGCATGGAACTATGTGGCTGTTTACAGCCAAAAGCAGCCACACTCGCTGCTGGAGGGAGTTCTCCCCAGATGCGGGTAGAGGAGTGGGCAGGAAGGGGGTTCGGGGGTATTTGCTCCGGTGGACCAATCAGGTCAGATTTGCTCCTGATTGGTTAAAAAAGGGAATCGCTGACGTCGGCAAACCCCGGAAATTCCAAACAGCTCGTTTTAGGTCTGAATTTTACATTCACAAGCACTACTAAGTACAGGTTTTGTCATTAAATATCACATTTTGTGGACTGGGAGGAAAGCAAAAGACCCACAAATTTCACTAAAAGGCTTAATAAAGTGATTTTTTCATAATATGGGACCTTTAATTGATTCTGCTGAGCATAACAACATCAGTAATAATAATTACTACTATTTTTTTTGTTGCTGTTGACATCACAGTCAATGACATCAAAATATTTTTCTTCTTTCTAGTAAGGTAAGATATGTATAAATATGATAATATAAATAAATATATTAAAAAAACTTTTTATGAAGTATTTTATGATAATAAGGTGTCATTTGACCCTTTGTTTTTTCTTCTCTTTGTAAACTTCCTCTTATTACCAATTTTATAAATTGTGCAGTTCATCCTCTTATCAAACCGTTTTAATGCCAAACTAGAAAAACACTCATAGTGCACAGACCTCCGCCTAGCATGTTGTGATTGTCATGCAACACTTTAGTCCTACTTTAATGTTATACTCCCTTTCAGCAGACTGTCTGCTACAATTTGGTGTTATGTGCAGCTTTGTACAATAATTTATTACCCGACAGTGTTGAAAATTATGATCAACCAGTACATTTTTCATATTCCAGATCTTAGTATCCAGAATATTGTATCCAGTATCAGGCTCGAGTTCAGCTCCTTTCTTTATTCTCACTTCAGTGTGTATGATTGATCAAAAGATGAGCATTGACCCATAGTGATGCTTTCATATTTCTCCTACCACAGGAATTATATGTTTCAGTCTGTTTTTAATACAAAGCTCTGTTTTCACTGTGCACCTTTTTTTAAATTTAATCATGTCTACTTTACTCTGACTCACTTGTTTTCTCCTGCTGTGTCTGTCCCCTCAGCCAACTCCTGCATGAGCAAATAACTGCACTGCTGGGTATGTTGGTAAAGATTTCATTTCCTTGTCATCATCACAACAGGAAACACTAAATGTACTCATGTCATGTACTTGCTTGGGCAGCTAACATTGCTAAAACTAGCAGTAAAATTAGACTACCATAATGGCATGAAACATGGCAGTGGTATGATAGACATCAGTCTCATCATAATTTAACACAAATGGGTGAAAAGACCAAGTCTTTGAATTCAGTGAGAAAGTTGCTGAGTTGGCACCTCTTTGGTCTGTCTCTTCCTTATGAACTGTACCATAGAGCACCTCCACAGGCCTGGAGCACGTCTGTTTAGGGCTGAACTTCCAGCCTGTCCATGGTTGCATTTTGGTACTTGCAGCCTGTTTAATGTTAAAGCAGTTGTTTTGCTTATTGAATGTGCAGCATTTCTGAAAGTAATGCACGTTTATCATTGTGTTCGTCGTTTCAGCTGTTGGAGCACTTTTGGCCCTTGTCGACCACCATATTTCACTGAGGGTGGGTACTGGAGAAAAATCATCACAACTTTTTTCTTTTTTTTTTTTTTTTAAGAGTAAGTACAACCACAATATATATATTGACCTCTCTGATTAAAATGAGCGTGCATTACAATCTACAAAATATAACAAACTAAGGCTTACATTTAAAATCAATAAGGCAGAACTGATTATATATGGACGAAACAAACACAGAAAAAAGTTATTGTCACAGAAAACATACCACTGCACTTACTTATGTGTAATCTTTGGAGAGGTAATTCTCTATTGCAGCTTTTCTTTGCTCTACTTCCCTATGCTTGGGTTCCTTAAAACTCCACTTTGATTAAACACATTTTTAAATTGAACTGTCAAAAACCAAACATCCGGTGCATTGAAAATTCTGCAATTTTTTCCGGCTCTGGGAAAATTTAAAAACCATCACTGTAAAAAGAAACTGATCTTTGGGGGAACATACTTTTAACTATGAAGTCGGCAAGCTAATGTTAGGGGAGTTAATTTCACATGAAACTAGTTATCAAGTTTATTTATACATTTTTGGGCCTTTCAAAGAAGTCCACTAGACCTGTCTTTATCCTCCCCTGTCTCTATTTATTTATGGTCTTCTCTGTAGTCTTGCTATTATGCAGCTCTGAACACTCAAACTCTTCTTTCACTGCTTGTGTGACGTGGAGGCAATCATTTTCATGGGAATACTGTGAAAAAGGTTTCTTTTTTTCTTCTTCTTTTTTTTCACTTTTTTTTTTTTTTTTTTGGGGGGGGGGGGGGGGGGGGGGGGGGTTGGTTAATTTTTAATAGAAAATGAAACTATTGTTCCAATACCTTTTAGGGCACCTGTTAGTCATGGCCCCAAACACCCCCTCTCTAGGTGCCCCTGTATGTCTTGTATGTGGTCAAAGTGCAGCTGATAACCCAGCATTTGACCCTGAACTTTGGCTGGGTGACAGTGACTCCTATTTCAATCACTCATTCATTGACTAAAATCCACAGTCAACAAACAGGAAACTTGTGCCCATTCAGCTCTTTTTGCAACGTCTTTTTGCATTTCAATCTCTCTGAATAAGTAACACAGCACTTGACACTTGTATTATGCCTATAGAAGAAACAAAAAGGATCATTATTGCCTGGATTAATTGTTAAGCGATTTAAGGGTAAATTTATAGACGAGACTATACAGATGTATAATCGGTAAGAGAAAAATCCCTGCCTTTTTTTTTTTCATCGTGTCCCAACGTGCATGTCCTGAAGACTGCAGGTCCAGCAAATACATAGTCCCCTCTGTTGTTATTGTCACGTTGTGTTGATTTGAAAACTAAAGCTTCAGAAAACAACTTCCTGTATCAAGACTGGACAAATAAAAAAAAAACAGGTTGTTGCAAAACAGTCCTCCATCATGTTCAAGTTTTTGTTGTTGTCAGTATTTTTACTTCCTCAGTGGGATAACGTTAAACCACAACTTCTCCAATACAAACAAAAAAAACGGATGGCGGACTAGAAAACAACTGACTCGAGAAAGCAACATGATACACAACAAAGAGTAACTTTCAGCTGTGGCAACGTGACTGCATTTAATACAAGGTTCCTCAAAAAAAAAGAAAAAGGAAAACTACTACATTTTCACAGCTTCATAGAGAAACAGGAGTAAGACGACATGTCCTCTTTTTTCTTCTTTCATACTCAACAGCATTTGACTTTTCATAGAAATGCTTAAATCATGATTATGTTCTACTTCACCCAATTCTCACTACTCTGCAAGATAAATTCCCCTGTCATGGTCAAGATGATCAAACACATTACAATTATTTTATCCCTCATCTTTATTAATGAGGACTATCTTTCATGGTTATGCTCCATAACAAGAATAAATGATATGTCACTGCCAAGTTTGTTGTTCCTGCTTTCCCAAGGGACTTGAAGGCATTCACTCTTAAAATCGGAAAAATTTTAGATCGGTTTTTGCATCTCCTGAGAGGGCAATGGGTTCTGGATTGGTGAAGAAAAAAAACAGAAATAAATAAATATACATAATTTTTTTTTTAAAATGCTAAGTCCTACTCATTCTGATAAAGCAAAAAAAACCAAAAACAACAACAATCAGGACATTTATGAAAGCTGCTTTTGCTCATCCTTTTTTGGCGAAATGTCTCCAATGCCCTGCACCGCAGCACTAAAGCCCACCCTGATACTGACGGATGAACTGGGACAGTGTACAGAAACACAGAGCCTATGAATCATCACCAAACAGCTCCAAAGCAGAACAATGAGACAGACTGAGATATGTGAGGACACACTTGTCTTTTTAAGGACGTTTCTTCACAAACACCGTCTTGTGCCACAAATAACACTGACACCACCACAAAGTGCTTTCCTGTTTGCCTTGGGCTTCACCAACAACACCACTGACGTGCATCTTCATACCTCATTGGTTACGGCTGCATAATGTTGAATTCGTCGTGAGTGTGAGGTGTATTTACACTAGGGCAGAAGGAAATGCTGGTAACCTTTTGGATGTCATGGTTTCTTAACTGTCTACAAATCCTGTGACACCTACAACTTTAGAATATTTTAAAAGACTATAATAAATATTGCACTAAAAAGCAGATGCTGTATGCTGACAAACACGCTCAGAATTTAGCACAATCTCACGGAGAGAGCACTCCCACTTCTTTAAATATTGATAGTGCCTCATTATGCATTAATCATAATAATAACAATAATAATGTTTTTATGTACTTTGAGGTGAGATGAAATATTAAGAGGCACTCCGAGAGGATCAGGGCTGCTGTTGACATAGTGGAATGAAGTAAGTCCAGGTGTGAAATGGGGAATGGTCTATCTGGTGCTGCTGAAGATGCAGGCGGTCCGCTGTAGTCACCTCAGATGCTGGTTTGACACGCACCTGTAGTCCATTGCCGAGACTGCTTTCAACACTCACTGTTGAGGGAAAACAGTGACGGAGCAGGATGGACAGAGAATGACAGACTGATACAACTCCTAAAATACACTGCAGCATGGTTTCACTTTATTTCTTGATACAAGCCTCTTGGTTTGAAGACCTGTCACATTGTTTTTATTTCAGAATATCTTGTCTGTTTACTAAGGACAACACACAAACAGGATCTCACTATGCCTCAACAAACAACAATTAGATCCTTTGTTCTGTGTTTTCTGGTGTAGATCCAATGATACTTGAACAGAGGCTCCTCTTTTCTCTCTGTATCACAGGAAGACTTTCGCCTTCATATTTCCCCTCTTCAGTTGAGGGTGTCCATCCTGCTTTCTTCAAGGTGCTCTACAGCTTTTTCCCCTGAATAACGGCGATAAACTTTTAAAAGGGAGGAGTATCACAAAGAGACCACGCTCAGTTTGCTGAATTTATCCCTGGATCTGATGAAATAATGTCTTTATGTTAAAGGCTCTGTGAGATCATCTTCCCGCTTTGCATCGATAGCAGTGACACCTTTGGCTTGTACCTGATGTGTTATTTGTTGGATAAAGACTCCATTTCCCATGAGTGTCATCACTTACTGACTCATGAATGGAGAGCAGAACTTATTTTAAACACTACTTTTCTTTGTTCAAGACATTTTTTTTTTTTGCAGGATGCAAAGTGACAAGGTTATGTGTTTATTCATAATTATGTAGTGCTATCATCTGACATCATGTAACATGTAAAGTTAGGTTAAAAAACAGTGCTCATCTATCAACTCCAAGCAGAGTAAACTGTAATCTGAAAAGGCAAATGCATAA
This sequence comes from Halichoeres trimaculatus, assembly GCF_033239565.1. Classification (NCBI taxonomy): domain Eukaryota; kingdom Metazoa; phylum Chordata; class Actinopteri; order Labriformes; family Labridae; genus Halichoeres; species Halichoeres trimaculatus. The sequence continues at coordinate 15,012,768 of NW_027437179.1, read as the reverse complement.
AAGTGAGACTGTCTAAAGATCACCCACAGGGCCTTTAAGGAGAATGATATCCTATGGCTTTCTTTTTTCCCCTTATCAGATATGGCAGCCAAACCTCAGCAGCTGTAAATGGTACAAAGACTGTCTTTATACATGCTTTATCTGGTCTTCAGATCACTAAAAAAGGCTTTAAAGTCAAGTTTACTGAATCAAACACTGATGGCAGAGGCTTCTCTCTAGAGCACTAATCTGTATCAATTAACTACACACCAATGGCACGCTGGGAAGGTTTGGGGTTAAGTGTCTTGTCACATGACACTTCTGCAAGTGGACAGCAGGACTTGGGATTGAACCCCAACCAAGTCTACCAATGGACCACAGCCACCCAAGTTATCAGTGTTACAATTAGCTACATACTCATTCAGCCCTTCTTTAGAGAAGTGCACAGCATGAGTTAACCATTGCAAGGATGAGAGATAAAGACTCATTAGGAAAAAGCCAATTGCAGAGGAAAACACATATTGGGCTGTTTAGATTCATTTTAGTTCCTTGAATTCAAACGTGAAAAGGCAGAGTGGGAGTCTCCAGCAAAACTTCACCTAGGTGCACAGAGAAACAATATTAGTCTTACAGGGTCAAAACTCCAGGAAAACTTGTTGGAACAGTTCACACTTAATTCTCATCTCTTTTGGCTCGCAATATGTTAGAATCTGTCAGCCACATCACTGTTAAACACTAGAAGAGCACTCAGAGAGGGCAGACTTCTGCCAAGCATATTGTAATTGTCATGTATCACACCAGTCCTACTTTAATGTTATACTCCCTTTCAGCAGACTGTCTGCTACAATTTGGTGTTAGTTGCAGGTTTGTATGATAATTTGTTACCTGACAGTGTTGAAAATTATGATGACTCAGTACATATTTCATACCCCGTACTTTTACGTCTGTCCTTACACCTGTTGCTAGGCGCCGCCCTGTTGGCTATGGCTGCCTTTTGCAGCAGCTCTCTCTTCTTTGTCCGTTTCTTGTAATTTTTTGGTCTCTTTTCGTAATCTTTGCATTTGGAGTGGATCATTACTCTGTATGGTTCATTGTTGGTAATGGACACCAAACTTTTTGTGGCTTCAGTGATATTTTTACTACTTTTTCTCCTGTGTTTGATTAGAGATCCTACATGTTACCATGGCTGCATTGTTTACATGTGAACTCAGCTGTTAGCAGCCTGTAGCATGTCAATGCTAACTAGTGTAAGGCCTCATGTCTTACCACAAGGTGAGGAGAAGGAGGTGAGGACGACATGTTGGTTCTCAGGTGTGAGCTAAGAAGTGACGACATGAACCTGTCCTTCCATCCATCATTATTGGGAACGTAAGATCTATCCAATAAGATGGACGAGCTAGCTGTGCTAACCCAGCAACAGAGGGAGTACCAGAAGGCAGAGTAGCATCATGCTATTCACAGACATGGCTTACGGAGCTAACATCAGACACCAACGCCACATTGGAAGAGCTTCACCTGCTGTGAGCAGACAGGATCCAGGAGACAGAGATGGAGTATGACTGAAGAAGCTCAGTCCTGGACCCTGTGGAGGTGGAGGCTGGCTGAACTGGAGAATGATGGACAAGCTGTCATCATCTATTTTCTTATGGACCTTTTTGCACTTTCTATACACTTTCTTACTTTTGTTTTCTTGATTGCTGCTGTGACTTCAATTTCGTTGTACTTGTTTCAATAACAATAAAAGTTCTATTCTATTCTATTTTAAATTTTGGTGACCTTGTCTTTTAGTGTTTTGCAAAGCAATCCGACCACTTATGTACACATATGGTGAAAACGGCCCTATCTCACAATGATGAAGAAGCCTTTAAAAAAAGGTCCTGGATCAAGATGGTGATCTGGATCACCACCAAAACCTCATTGGCGGAGGTGATCATCATCTGATCTCTTTGGGAATGATCAGCGAAGGCACAGAGTAAACAGATTTTAAAAGGGGAAAAGGAAGGGAGGCACTGTAGGGAAACAAAGATCAATGAAAATTCAACTTTGACTTGCTTGTCAGTAGTGGCACATCATTGTCAATCAGGGTGTTTTTTTTCATAGCCCTAAAAGCAGGTGTGTTTAAAAAAGAACAGCAAGTAACATGTAGAACAGGTATAACAATAACTTCTGTACAATTATTCTGTATCTAGGTTTGTAGAAGTAACATCTCATATAGTCTAAAGTGAAAACAGGATTTAAACAAGCAAAGATGCTTCAAATCAATGCGTATGACTGTGGTTCCTTGTTATTGACTTGTTTTCAATACTTTCCCAAAAACATGTACTGATTGCAAAATACAATGTTATAATCCTGACCTCTGAGATGCAGGTTACTCAGACTACTTTCCATGTATAAAAGAAGTAGCTATTAATTGAACTGAAGTCCTCCAGGCGTCTCCACACAGAGCCCAGTGATTCAACAGTTCAGACCACAGATTTCTGCCCCCCCATCCCTCTAGTGACCTCATTTGCCCCTTCTCTCTTCCACAGGTAAATGCACACAAAAATGAAGCTGAAAAACCAGAAGAACAAAAACACATGCAGTTTAAAAAACAGGAGAAGCTACATGATCCATGCATGATATCTAGATTTAAATCTTAAACTATAATATGAGCTCCAAACCAACACTACCACATCTTAGCAGTGGAATTATGACTCATATATCAACCCATTATCAGGCTCAAGCTCAGATAAATTAACAATGACAGACTCCAGTTAAGAAGATGGTAGATACATAATACATGTAAAATACATGTATTAGTGTTTCTTCTATGCATGGAGCCAACCAAGACACATCATACTCCAAACCCTACCGTGCTCAGCGACGGGGAGTATCAAAAGGAGACAAGACGTGGTGTTTTAGTACTAACAGAGCTGATAGAGGCTGAGGATGGAGATGTCTTATGAGTTTAACTCAAGTTGTCCATGAATGGAATAATAATTCTGGGATGTGGAGCCTCTGAGTGTTGCCACACATTTTCTCAGCAATTCTCTTTCATTTGACTTTGATCATCTTACTCACATGTGACTCCTGCCTGTTTAACACCACAGCAAGAGGACAGATACAAGAGATAAGGGGCCTCAATGCACAGCTGAAAAAATGGCCATGGCACACTAACATATCTTACCAGTTTGATTTGTCAAACATCAAAAAACCAAAATGAAACATGTATCTACATCCCACGGGATCTGAGAGAAACTACAAAACAACTTCAATGTTAGCAAAAGTTTTTGGTAATTTAATAAAACTTTACAATAATGGTGCAATATTTGTAAATTAATTTTCAACTCGTGGTGAAGTAATGCCTGACTCATGATGAATTTCAGTGTGAAGTGATGTAGGATGCATCATTAATACCCATCACTTATCACGAACGATCAAGTTACTTCAGGTAATGACTGTGTTTAATCTATCATTAGTTAAGGAATGCTAATTAACTCTTACTTCATAAATTAATTCATATGTGATCAAATTTGCTTGTCATAAACTTTTTTGAAGGATCATGCATGTAAACATCCCCTCATTGAATTTTGAAATAAAAAAGTGGTGTGTGTGTGTGTGTGTGTGTGTGTGTGTGTGTGTGTGTGTGTGTGTGTGTGTGTGTGTGTGTGTGTGTGTGTGTGTGTGTGTGTGTGTGTGTCTAGTATTGCGGACTGAGTTTTTTTTTTTTACATATAACAACTTTGGAAATATTTTGAGTGTAAGAATAACAGTAAACATTACTCTTGCTGTTGCTTTCAACGTGCTGCTTCTGCAACATGTTAAAAAAATATAAGTAAGCCACATTGAGGACCACAAAAAGAAATCTTTACTGCTTGATGTGAACAACGCCTTCATCAGTTAGTATGTTTATATGCATGCACGGTCCAACTAAGGTCTTAGCTGGATCTTGAAGTCACAGCAGTGGATCTATCTGCGTATACATGCCAAAAAGAGAATCAGACTTCATGAGACCGTCTCTTTCTGCGACAATAGGCAGGGCTGTGTCCTTTTTGATAAGCAAAGCTACGGGCGTATAGAACTAGTTTAAACTCATCACTGTTTTGTGTTTTTCTCCCATTCATGAATTTAAGGATGTCCAGTTTCTAAAGCTGCATTAAAAAGGAGGTTGTTTCCCCTTTGCTGGAAAAACAAGACTCATTGCTCTCTTTTGCTATACTGTTCAATTGTTGCGTTGAAGCCCGGACCTTATAAAGCATGTTTATATAAACTCACCTGTCCAACTGCTAATTAACGCAAATTTCTAATCAGCCAATCACATGGCAGCAACTCAACAGCAATACATTTAGGCATGTAGACATGGTCAAGACGATCTGCTGCAGTTCAAACTGAGCATCAGAATAGGGAAGAAAGGTGATTTAAGTGACTTTGAACGTGGCATGGTTGTTGGTGCCAGACGGGCTGGTCTTAGTATTTCAGAAGCTGCTGATCTACCGGAATTTTAACCCTCAACCATCTCTAGGGTTCACAGAGAACGATCCCAAAAAGAGAAAATATCCAGTGAGCAGCAGTTCTGTGGGTGAAAATGCCTTGTTGATGCCAGAGGTCAGAGGAGAATGGACAGAATGGTAGAAAGGCAACAGTAACTCAAATAACCACTGGTTACAACCAAGGTCTGCAGAAGAGCATCTCTGAACACACAACACATCCAACCTTGAGGCAGATGGGCTACAGCAGTAGAAGACCACACCAGGTGACCCTCCTGTCAGCCAAGAACAGGAAACTGAGGCTACAATTCACACAGGCTCACCAAAACTGGACAATAGAAGATTGGAAAAACGTTTCCTGGTCTGATGAGGGGTCAACAACATGAAAGCATGGATCCATCCTGCCTTGTATCAACGGTTCAGGCTGCTGGTGCTTGTGGAATGGTGTGGGGGATATTTTCTTGGCACACTTTGGGCCCCTTAGTACCAACTGAGCACGGTTTAAAGTCCACAGCCTACCTGAGTATTGTTTCTGACCATGTCCATCCCTTTATGAGCACAGTGTACCCATCTTCTGATGGCTACTTCCAGCAGGATAATGCTCCATGTCATAAAGTTGGAATCATCTCAGACTGGTTTCTTGAACATGACGATGAGTTCCCTGTACTCAAATGTCCTCCACAGTCCCCAGATCTCAATCCAATAGAGCACCTTTGGGATGTGGTGGAACGGGAGTTTCTCATCATGGATGTTCAGACGACAAATCTGCAGCAACTACGTGATGCTATCATGTCAATGTTTCCAGTACTTTGTTGATTCTATGCCACAAAGGATTAAGGCAGTTCTTAAGGCAAAAGGGGATCCAACCCGGTACTAGCAATGTGTACCTAATAAAGAGGCCAGTGAGTGTAGATGCTAATAGTCAGGTCTTGTGCTGACTAAGCTCATAAACTCATAGTCCAGTTGTGGATCTAGAACATTTTACACATGGGGAGGGGTCTAGGTCTAGACATGATGGCATGGAAAGATGCCAGTGCAGTGAGAAATTGCAATGTAAATGTAAATGGAGTCAACCAAAGAGCCGCAAAAACTTTTAAGGCTTATTTATGTTTAACGTTACACACAGATACAGATACCGACTCGGATACAGATGGAGCCTTCTGTCCATGCTCTTCTATTGTATCTTGTCCTGTCAGAGATGCAGTAGGATACACCCCAGACATATCTTAGAAAAATATGACTGCTTTACATTTAGGCAACTATAAAATAATAACCAGATTTTCTTTGCAACTGACTGGTAGTTTAACTGTTGGCATGAATGTTTTCAAAGCTTTTAAACCCCTCCCTTTCTTCTATAGGAGCATGACAGATGGGGTTGTTAAAAAGTATTTTATTTATCTCAAACCACAAAGAAAAGACACATAGAGGGTTAAAAGTAAGGCAGGTTGTGCCTTCCATAAAGCACTTCTCAAGGATGGAGGACTTGGAGCTAAAAAGCAGAAGACCTTACATCATTTTAGTGTTTCAATAGAATCTGGTTTAACAACTCGTTTTTGTTAACTACAGCCCATGTCAGGAGGATGTGCCCCACTCATAAAGCAGCACAATGGCAATGCACAGTGGCACTTACACAAGGACATAGTTCATCATGACATTTTCTGCTATTCCCAACTGATTAGGGTCATTATGTTGGAGGCCTGATTTATGCTGTCATTTCCCCTTAGTGATGCAGCATCAATGAATCTTAATGAATTGGTAAATAAGGGTGAAGATTACACTGTGTGACACTGCAAGATTTCTCACCCACAACGGCTGAGATTTATGTAGCCAATTAGAGACTTAGGCTGGCAGAAATGGTATAAAACGGAGCAGCATTTTAAAGAGAGGGTGATTGCATCGCCCATGTTCGGATCCATATACCACCCCATCCTAGCCAACCGTAAAATGCACAGCATGGACTAGGACTTGGTTGCAAGCCAGATATTTAAGGGCAAGTTAAGACCATTGTGAAGTTTACCATGTGACAGGCAAAGCCCTTGATATTCACCATGAACTTCTTTCCATTTTTGATGAGCGAAGCATGCAGTACAAGCTTGCTTTCCTTCACACTGCAAACAACAAAAAGCTGTTTGTCTCCAAAGCTTTTACAAAGGATATACCTCTTTTTAACACAAACATTTAAAAGCACCTATGGGAAGAAAGGAACTTTTGCGAGAGCTGCAAAAATCGGGTATGGGGGTTAAGACTTGGACTCAAGTTGCAGAGTCAGGTATAAGTGTGACTTATCTGTAAAAAAAAATTGTGATTTGTGATCGGAGAGTGGAATATTGTCTGTTTGAAGCAGATCAATGAATGCTGCTCAATTGCAGTTGCACATGTATACTGTATAACATGCCTCTGAGGCACTTCAGACTTGATTTGAACATGTGGCCATAGACTTATGGCTTGGACATGCAAAAAGTAGCTTGTGCCAATCTCTGCTTTAGAGTGTGCTGCTGCTGTTTGTCATTAACACAGACACAGGATAGAAGACCAGTCCTGCATGTGCACGTGTGCTACATACAAGGGGGAGCGTTAGTGCCACAATAGCTGATGATAAATCAGTTAAGGATATTTTTCAGTTTCTTTTCTTTCATTTTTTTATGAAGACACAGTAAGCAGAGTAAAGTGTTTACATGAGTTATCACTAAAGCAATGATGGATGGCAGTCAGCTGAGCCCCCTCTTATCACAACTATCTTTCCTCTCAAGAAAGCAAAATTTACACACTGCTGACTTTTTTATTACTGTGCTAATGCCAAAGGCAACCGATTGAAACCAGAACAACTGTATTTATAACTTATGGCTGAGTCATAACAGCTGACATTATTACAGTGAAGCAATCTGACAAAATGGAAATTAGCCCCACTGTCTACACAACCTCTGACAAAATCTCTCCAATTTTGCTACAAATCAAGACCAATTCTAAGTATTTTTTTCTTGAAAAAAAGCAAAAAGTTTATAACAATAAACTCATTTTTTAAATTTTGGTGTAATTAAAAAAAAATAGTTGTTAACACCCCAACGACTTCTTAAAATGACCATCTCTTTTTCACGCTTTTTTTTTTTTTTGTCCCCATGCCATATATAAAAGCAATATTTTGTCTTCACAGTAAAATGGACTCCAGTGATGTATTTCTAAAATTCTCCAGTCCTTATTTCTGACACCAGTATCAAAGTCACATGTCCACCAGATTCTTATTGGTGCCAATTTGTTTAACCATTGAGTGCTCGAGAAATGTTACATCGTTGGCAAAATTTTAAAACAGGCCAACAATTGTAAAGGGAAGCTTGTGCCTCAATGATAATGAAAAACTCAACAGAAAGGGCCAGGCTCTGCTCAGGGATAAGGGCCATAACTGTTTGCCATAAAAGGCAATAGTGCAACATTTGAACAAAAATTCCAATTATCCTTGTGTAGAAAATGTATTGTGTTTTACAAATGTTTCACATGTATTTATTTATCTATTAATTTATTTATTCATTCATTTATTTATTGAGGGGATAGCCCCTTGAACAGCTTGATTACAGGCTCTTACCCATTTTTGTCACAGCTATGATGGTTTCCATTGCATGTATTTTCATTGTATTTGGCATAAAGACAATTTTGAAGAAAATGATACAAATTAAACTATCCTTTTTTGAAACAAGATAATAAAATGTCCTTTTCTTCTAAGAACATTGATAACTAGAACACTTATTTATTGTATATCATCGCTAGAGTTAGTGAGAGAAGGCACTCCTCCACATCAAACACGCTGGGCTGCTGTTTTGCAGTGGGTTTATAGAGATGCCACATGAAAAGGAGTGGAAAATTAAAGCTGAAGCAAAGCAGGAAAGAGCTTAATTTACTAGCATGTACAGTATGCAAATGAGATTATTCTCAGCTTAACCGCATCATTTATGTCTGAAATAACAACATCATCATAACAGGACTCAAATTAGATTACACTGTAATCAGCATTTCAAGTTATTTGTTAAAGTATGAAAACAAATACAGAAAAATCATCTGTTTTTAATGAATATTTCTGATTTCTCTGTAAACCTTTGATAAATACTTTAAAAACAACATGTTTCTCAAGAAGGGAGGAATTTACCTCCAGAATGACACGTGTATCTGAATATGTGGGTATATATGTGTGTATCTTTGTAATGACAGCGATTCACCTGGAGAGCTTCACACACTCAGGATGTATTTTCAAAACACCAGGAGATCAAAGATCCAATTTCCCACACTTGCCACTTCAGGAGCTCATCAATAAAAAACTAATCACATCGCGGCTGATTCCAAGTCTGTAGCCTCCGCCAAACACTTAAGTAGACTCCCATAATCACAAAAAAGACACCTCCTCAACTGTCTTGACTGCTGCTGAATTTATTCCCACACTCCTGCACAGAAATGCATACAACTTGTAGTTAGGTGTATCCAACAGCTGCCCTGCATTTTTTTCAATAAACAGTATGATTTTTCCTCCTTTAAACCTCTGACCGAGAGCAGACACACCTTTTTTGATGTGCATAAAGTCAACCTCATAACCTGACTACCATTGACAGCGCTCAGAAAACATCAGTCCAAATCTTAGAGTAACCTTTTTCCAAAATCTTACTGATAGTTATAATACAGGCTCGTTGAATTTGTTGTTTTTTGCTTTTTATTATTAGGAAAATGTGGTGCAAGGCAGAGTCTCATGAGTTCTTATGAAATTCCAATACTTCATAATAATTCAAGAATAAGCTTTAATGCAGCTTCCCTGCTGGCTGCCAGTGATATCCATTTATATATAAACCAAAAGCAACATTCTGTGCATTTATTGAGGTTCTGAAATGAATTGATGTCTCAAGGTTCAATGTTAGTTTGTTTTACAGTGAGTGAGTCAGCCTCATTTTACACATACAAACAAGCAGCACAGGGCAAAAATGGCGTGCAATGCCACCACAGTGCTCAGTACTAAAAGGGTAACCCTTAGTAAAACAAGATGACAATAAGCCATCAGTGAAAACAAGCTAGAAATAAAAAAAAGCAGTCTTTAATAATGATAAAAAAAAAAAATAATGATAATAAAGACCTAAACAAAAACCCATGGTAAATATGAATGACTGTCCTGTGTAAAATAATTAAATAATATATAAAGCTAAACTTTGTGTTGTGCACTGTTCTGTGACTTAGTATGGTCTTGACTAGATGGTATGAAGTGATTCAGAGTTCTCGTGCTCAGTCAGTTAAAAAAAGAAAAGTTGTCATTACTATAATTTTTAACTATCATGAGGAAACCATTTTTTTTCCAACCAAAAATAACAGAAAGAGTGTACCCTAAATAAAGGTCTTTATTTAACTTTAATCCATTTATCAAATTTTTGGCTGCAAACTATCTTTACCCACTGTGTTATTTGCAAAATGAGACCAGTAACATTGATTATTTTAAGGGTAAGCATTAATACCATATCGTAAGAGATCAATTTGTGCCTGGCCCGAATATTTCTCAGGGAATCTCTGGCCCTCTACCCTCTAAACTGTGCTTTTGACCCTCTAAATACCTCATGCTCTCTCAATTTATCCACAGATAACACTGGGAAGATATCATAAACCTGAGGCTTTTAGGTGTTAAAGTGAGGCTGCCATCATCCTCCACCAAGTGGGAAGAGAAAGCTATTATAGACCTTGACAGATGGAGAGACGGACAGACAGACATAGATACAGACAGACAAAGATAAAGATATATTTAGGGATACTGATAAAATATAAATGCAGATTGCAGGATTGACCACCAGGGAGTTTGCCTAAACTTGTTACTAAGTTTCACCACTCAGCGTTACTCTTAGCAGCTTGATTGGAAGGTAACAGTGTAGGAATAGTGTAATTCTCATAAAGGTGGAGATTTTCATAATAGTGCTTTTCATTCCTGTTTGCAGTTTTGGAGCAGCCCTGGTTGGGCTTCTTGGTCTTGACTTGGCTTATAAAAACAAGATACGACTCAAGCTAAAACAGGAGAAGACAGATCAACTGGTCACAAGAAGAATTTCCAACAACTTTTTTTTTTTTTTCCATCTATTGTTGCAAATGAACCCACATTTATTTGGAAACCGCTTTAAATTTCTAAGCCCTTTCCAAGCAGCAGTAGTAAGGCTGCTCAGTCTAATAAATAGGTCAAAACCAGAGGTATTTGGTTTTGTCCATCGCCAAAAATAATTTCTATACATGGATTCATAAAGCAATCACAGATACAGGATCTCCATCTTGTACAGGTTACCATGAGAAGTAAAGGATGTCAAACGGTGTGTACTTTTATTTATTTTATTTTTTTTTACATCTTATTATTTGAGATATTAAACACACTGCACCATATGTCTATGTACTCACTGTTGTTTAATTTGTATCATCATTATTGAAAATATCAATGCACCTCTAATATTGGGAACCTTGTAGTAAAGGAGCCAAGTGTGATGAAGTTTTTCATGCACTAGATTAGAGACCAATCAAGATTACTTTAATTTTTTAATCATGACAAGGAAAGGCAATGGTTGAACCTTCTACTAGGGGCTTCTCGTTTTTGAACTTATATATTTTTTGAGCTTTTAAATCTAGTTTTCAGAGAAAACAAGACCACAGACAGAGCAGGAAACATTTAAAAAAAAAAAAAAAACAGGGAGCAACATGCAGGAAAGGGCTGTAGGTTGAAATTAAACACACCTGAGGACAACAGCCAAGCTTTTTTTTATCATCTGTTCCGTTGGGAGGAAGATGGTTACAGCAACAAAGGGCTATTTGTGAGTTTATGCAATGTCATTACATACTAATATTTATTTTAAAACAGGCAGTCCTAGGCTTATACTGTTGTTAGCAGTTATGAGTCATTGAGAATATAGTTTGTAGCCAGTTTGACATAAAACACTGAGTGGACTTTTTAATGGCCCCCTCAGTTCTAAGTGACAAGTACCCCCTGGTTCAGACAACCATTTACAATATGAGAATTTTCTCTTATTCACTTCGTTGTGACTAATCTCATGAAAACCAATTCTGATTTTCACTGTTGTCTAGTATTTTAACTGTATTCCTTTGAGCAGGAAAAAAAAACGAGACAGGGCCCATATTTTAATGACACAGCACAGATAAGAGTGATGGGCAGTTTCATAGTTGCGGTTTAATATATATATATATATATATATATATATATATATATATATATATATATATATATATATATATATATATATATATATATATATATATATATGCTCTTGATATATATATATATATATATATATATATATATATATATATATATATATATATATATATATATATATATATATATATATATATATATATCCTGAAGCTCAGCTTTTGGCTTTTCTCTTTGTTTGTATCCATCACACCAACGCTCTTCCTTTATAATTGCCTCACTCCTAATCTCACCAAGAGTCAAACAATCAAAACTATATTCAAATCTTTTGATAACCAAGTGGAAATCAAAATTATTTACTAGTGCACATTAAGATATTTTCATTTTCTTTATATAGATAAAGTGTATACATTTTAAAAATTTAATCAATCTCTTCCAAACATATCACTATGAAAATTAAAACCTAATTAACCTTTCAAATCACACATACTTTATAAAAAGAGACAGAAAACATATTTATTCCAACTGTATGAGCAACAGTGTAGTTTTCACTTTTTATTCTTTTCTTTATCCAATTATTATATCATACCATCATATCATACCAACAACATAGTCTATATACTGCAGTTGCGGCAAAGACAGATGCCAGCCTGGGCCAAAAAAGAATGATCTATTGTGATTTCACTCAGAGCACAATAAATCATTTCAGGTTTGGTTGTATTTTTCCCTTTTTGAAGAAAAGACATATGGCTGACACAAAGAGCTCTGATGCTTTTTTCTTACATTTTGATTATCTTTTTGTCTCACTGTAGAACAGTTCATCTACAGATTGATTTTGCTCACGATTGTTTCTTCACCCAATCTCTCAAAACAACTGCGTTAAGTTGGCTGCCCACAGCTGGTAGCAGATTGACAACTTTTCCAAGTGTCCTGGAGTCCACCCCCTGTGTTTTTTTTTTTAGGACAAAAGCAGACATCTTTTTCTGATACTGATAGAAAATGAAATAAAAGATTGTTTAGGATTGTTTTTCCCAAAAGTACAATTTAATTTTCTTCAAGATTAAAAAAAAAGGGTGAGTGGAAAGTGTGAAAGGAGGAGAAAGAATTTTTTTTTTCTCTCAAACTGTGTAAAAAAAATTAAAAAAAATAAAAAATCTAGCATAGGTCATGCATTACACCTGTTTAGTCGAACCACATTAGACTTCATCCTTTGAAAGCAGCTATAGCTGTATGAGCAGATATTTTAGAGGGAAAGCAGATGGAAGCCAGATGAAGGTGTTAGGATGCCATGACATATCCTGAGGTCTCAACCAACAGGCACATAGCCATGCTATAGCCTCTGCCCTTCAATAATAATGATAAGGAATGACAAGTTTTTATTTTCACGCTGTGTTGCTTTTATTCAGCCTCTTTCTGTTTTTAACTGCAGCAAGCTCAGAAAGCAGATTACAGCACTAACATTGCTTTAAAAAATGCAGCAACCAAACTGCCACTGACAGCCACTGCTTGGCTTTCCTGCTGGAAACCCCTACCTCACTCCCCGTGGCACTTTCACTTCAGCCACTTGTTTATTATGTTCCAGGCTAGGCATAAGCGATTAAAAGGAGCTCTTAAGATTCAGAGTGTTATAAATGCATGGAAACACAGTCGACTGTAAATGCTAAAGAATTAGAAGCTTACCGAGCCTCATACTAATACATAGCAATTTTCTGCTTGATGCTGATATAAAGAAATTACTTTTTTAAAGTTGGCTATAAATTCAGTGAAGGGGACTACAGAGGCCTTATTTTCACCCCAGCATTAATCTGTACATTAGTTTTCTGTTGGTCCATTTCATGAATGCAGTTGTTTATGTTATCACAACAATTAAACAAGGAAACATCTGCTTCTTTGAACTGAGGTGATAACCAATGTATCTTCAACAAAATAAGGATCATAGGAAATTTGGACTTCTCACACACTGGGATAAATTGACTTAACATTGACTTTTGTGAGTATCATGGTAATTTCTTTGTAATGAAAAAAAAAACAGCAACAAGCTAGAGTGAAAGCAGTACCAGAATTTATTTTCCCGTCCATTTTATCATATCTGACCCCTTTGTGATACTTTGTGGCAAGTAGAGGGATAGTAAAAAAGATGGTAAAGATAGTAAAGCTCCTGACATAAGCCACACGCACCTCCACATTTTTATGCAAATACAGTCACCAACAGGATACTTAAGGTCAGATGGACACAAATTTAACTTAAAAAGGTTTATTAAAGCTGACCTCTCCTATAAGGAGCCATTTACGTAACAATGGTTTTAGGGTGAAATGCAAAAGTATAGTCGCATTTCGGCCGCTTGTTGACATGGAAACCGTGTTTTAGTCAATCTAAAACACAAACTTTTAAAAAACAGCCTCGAGAGTGGATTTTTTTCTGAAATGCTGCTGCCACCGTTGCTGTGTAAACAGCAAGCTGAGGTTTTTAGTGGAAAAGCTGACGTCACACTCCATGTTGGGCATTGTGGAATACCATGTTGTGGTTGTGCTGCTCAATCTGCTGAATCTGCTGACTGCCTTTCAAGAAAATATACATCTGTTGCTCCACTTCTGCAGTTAGTATTCACCAATACACCAGATGATTGGCCCAACTCTACTTCAGTGGAGATCATACTGTATAAAACATGGATGTAGTCTCGCCGACGTCACCCGTCTGTTTCTGAAACGGAAAATGAAGCACATCGGCTATAGCAGCCATATTGGTAGTGGCAAGGGCTTCGCGTACGGCCATAGGGCGCCTGTCGGTCACGTGACCCTCAACTGTGCCTCTTATTGAGGGAGCTCGCGATCTTGATATCCTCTGAACGGCTGAATTAGAAAAAAATTCACCCCCCGTACAGTTGGTGCCGATAGTAAAATTAGCGACTCAGACAGAAGACATTTTTTGAACCAGGCTGTACATAGGTTAATTTCTGCTTTGAAAATGTTTTTTTTGGCTTGGTGTGTATGTGACTTCCAGTACTTCCAGAGCCAGCCCCAAGTGGACACTCGAGAAACAGCAGATTTTCGTACTTCCGCATTGTCTCATTTTCTTAGACCGGAGGTTGTCGCTTGGTGGAGAGCCGCCAAAAGCTGCTTCTGGACAAGACAGTTATAGCGCCAACTACAGGCCTGACATGCTTACTACAGCATATTAAGCCCCTCAGTGTTTTCATGTAATTGCAGATTTTTTTCTTCTATGCATTTTTACATTTTTGGATGAAATGTTGTGGTGTAAAGGGGGCTTAAAAGGGTGATATGTTCCCTTTTTGCCTGTACATTTCATTATTATTTTTTTAATTATGTCTGAGGGGATATTCTAAGATTACCTAAAATTTCTGCAACCCCCACCCATTTCCACACCGCCCAGACCCCAACCCGCACACACACACACACACACACACACACACACACACACACACACACACACACACACACACACACACACATATTCAAAGATACTTTGGTTTTAAAAACCTATGGCCAATATTTATAATGAAGCGCTCTTAACTCAGCCTCTAAACTCTGTAGACACCAACAACATAGGAATTTGTTGGGGAAACAAAGGAACAGCAACTCCGTTTTTTTCACCCTCAACCATCTTCAAAAACTCAGTAATGATAACACAAGCACAGTGGGGTTCCCTAAACTGAGAAAATGACTTATTTGCAAGACAAAAACTTTTCTCACTGCTAGAGAGGCTCCTTTTTCACTCCCCCTGGTGGCAATTTTTGTACTATACCTGATCTACTTACCCTGAACAGCACTGATCTTTGTCAATATAGCTTTACAGCTGTGTGTAAAATCAAGGTAAAGTAAAGATGAAAAAAAGGGAAAATTGTTATTGTTATTATTATTATTATTATTATTATTATTATTATTATTATCCTTGAGCTTTGTTGATTAGATATAAATAATCTAAAATCCTATCAAGATCTGTAAGGGGGAATAGCATTTTTCTCCAAAAGTTCACATTTTTGTGGTTGAAAGTTGGCAATCAAAATTTGAACCAGGAGTTAGAGTGATTGCGTATCTAAAGCAGACTGATCATAGGTGATAACACACAAATCTATCACACCTAGTTTCAGTATTAACTATGAACTGCTCTTGATGAAAACACAAGTCAGCATTCAGCTGATTTTGAACACTATTAGGGGTTCAGCAATCATAAAGAAATGGACCATTCCCAAAGAACTATTCTATTACTGTGATTCATTACACTTCAATTAGCCTATCAACAATGAAACCATAAATTGATGGTAAGTGGTGACAAATGACAGATATGTTCAGTTTCAAACTACTAAACATCATTAATTCCCATCACCTGCAAGAGCCCTGGGAGCTTAATGAGTTTACCCAATGCATAATATCCATTTAGATAAATGGATATTATTTTCCCATCATTTTAATGACGGAAAAATTTGTATTTCAGATGAAAGGCAACAATGGGATCCTGATAGCAGCAGTACACCTTTTCTCCTCAAACTATAAAACCTATCTTGTAATGCATAAGCGGATAATTGTCTCCATTTCAAACAGAACAAGACTGTTATATTTCCATTTAGAACAGTAGGGGTGCACTGAATGTAGGGTGAGGATAAACAAGCACTCGCTGTTTCACCCTGTTTGGAAAACCCAGCCCATTACACTCCCACACTGAGATTTCAAAGAAGAGAACAACTCCCGGTTGAGATAATTACCCACCTAGATGGGTTATGTGCATGCTCAGGAAGGGGCTAAACTTAAAACATAAATCAAAATGCAACAATTTCAAGGAACCAAAAGTGCATTTTGCAAGGTTCTCTTGTCAATTCTTAGGATGATATTGTTTGTGAAGTGGATATAAAAAAATAAATGTCGATGAAATGAAAAATGTTCCCATTTTCTATGCAAATGCCACATGTCTCATCTCATCATTTCAACACTGTGGCAAGAAAAACACACACACAACACTACCTTTTTCTACTGTCAAAGATAGGGGCACTTTTTTTCAATTGTTTTTGTTGTTATTTTTCACTTTCATAATGAATTGCTGTAGTTTTATCTGTGCACAAACAAAGGCTCATTTTATTCAGTCCACACATTTATGAATAAGGGTTCTCTGTTTGTGAGGGGGCTGGGGCTTTACGGTATGCTCTTTAGTCCCTGGTATGTTAACATTGCCTTTTGCTTTGTTGTAAGGTTGAAGGCAATATGAATACATATACCTCCACTGAAAAAAAGAAAAACACAACCAACAAAAAGCTTGTATTCATTTTGGACAGCTCTTCATTCCACTAATGGACAAGCTTTCATCTCTCTTCACAACGTGCAGACAAAAAGCTGAGGACCCATGAATATTTACCACCAAGTAAAGTTATTCCATTAATTACTCTAAGCACGCTTTAAACTGTATCTGTGGCTACTTCTGTGAGAACCTGTTAATGAACCTTCTCAAATCATTACCATATTAATTAATAATCAAGTAAGCGGTTGTAAATAGGAGGCTGTTATTTGTCTCTGCACACATCACCCACATATACAATCTGTGAATTTGCTTCTCCATTTACAGAAAAATGACTATGCATGTTTATCAATTTTTTATAGGAAAAAAAGCATCTTTCTCATTATCTCTAAAGTGAACAGAGTTCCTGCACAAAAGGGACTCACAGAAACCTGTGATGGAGCAGGAGCACTTTGAACTCTTAACATGATTCATTTGCTTCAATATAAGTGTGAGTGTGACCTTAACACTGAGCTCATTGGCTCTGAAGCCACTGAAGCACTAAGATTTAAACAAACAACATTTTGCTGTCTGTCATGATTAATTTTCATGACTTTTTTTTAGTCGTGCTTATCTGCTGTGCTGCAGTTGCTCAGGTTGCTGGACCTGACCCTTGCCAATTTGACTCTGGTGTGGATCAAGTTAGTGGGGACTGAACAAAGGCTTATCAAGGGGGTTTGATAAATCCCAATCAAGAATGTTACAGAGCCACTGGATCAGTTCAAAAGCTAAGTGGTTCTATATATATATATATATATATATATATATATATATATATATATATATATATATATATATATATATATATATATATATATATATGTATATATATATATATATATATGTAAAACATATACATGTTTCTGAAAGTGACGTTTTTTTTAACTTATTTGAAGAGATTGTAACATGTTTTTTTATTCCGTGGAAACAATGATTAAGTAAAAATATTTCAAAAATAAACAAAGATTAAAATTCTGACTCACTTTACCTGAAACTACAACTTTTCTCTCATTTGCATCCCAGAATACATGCGCGTTGTCGGGAAATTCCCTCTCAAATAAAGTGCCTGAAATTGGAGATTATCTGTGTCAGACACACAAACTGTCCAAAAACAATCTGTTTAATTTTAGCTTCGAAGAAAGCATTTATATAGCTGACAGCAGGAGGACGTTTGAGTATTGAGATACAGTATGGACTGCATGTATTTAGTTCTGTCCAAAATAAAACTGACTGGATAAAACTGAAAATTGGGGAACAACAACAAAGCACTGAAGCAGATAAACTCTGTGCAACATTATTTTTTCCTTCATAAATCACTCAGTTAGTTGTGAAATTAGCCGTTTCACAGATTTTTACTGTGGGTAGATTACATTTAGGCTTATTGCCTGGATGGGAATGAATACAAGAAGAAAATGGTTTCAACTTTACTCTGCTTTAGCACATAATAACAAAACATTTAGGCATTTACAGCAGTAAATGGTGTTGCACTGGATGATACGCTGACTGTGCTCGGCCTCACAACAGCTTTTTTCCTTCGCTTTCACTTACTGAGATGAATTCGTTTTCAAATATAGCTCTTTTTGTTGATGTCAGAATAAGTACAGGACTGCAGCAAACGAAGCCTCAGAGTGTAGTGGAAATCCAAGCAGCAAACATAGGGTTAATAAAGCAAAAGTGACTTTAAGTGAAAAAAAAAAACAGGTCAGACTTGGGAATGGATATGTGGTCTAGTTATCTTGGGCTATTTAAGGGTGCCAGTGATACCTGAAATTATAAGGTTCTGTGGAATTCCAAATAAGATATTCAATCAGAGAAAAAAGAAAATGAAAACTACATTTAATCATCTCACTGGAGATAATTATCATGTACAAATCTCATCAAATGGGGTCAATTCATTTTTCTTGGAGAAAAAAATCCTGTTTTGTGAGGATGAAGAGATTAAAGGGGTTTTTTTTAAGGAACTGCAGGGCCAACAGCCATTTAGTGCACTAAGACTGAGGTCAAGTTAATTAGGCTACTGTCAATTTAATCAGGACAGCTCAACGACCATCACTTCCAGAAAGAGACAGTGGACTTAAACAGCTGAAGGGATCATAGTGTGTAAGTGTGTGTGTGTGTGTGTGAGCATAAGATGGGGTGTTAATGTGTGTGTTCTGCCCAGGATATGACCCAGCCTTGGGTTATGGAGTATAGTCTGGTTTCCTCACATGGCTTCAACATTAATGAGGTAGCAACAAACCAAGGAAACAAATAAGCCTGGAGGATAACGAGGGGAAGCCATTCATCCCAGCTCTACTCATGGCTCTGTTCAATTGAAAAAAATGTAAATATCAAACAACTGGGATTGGATATTCCACAGCTATTATTTCCTACTTCCTAGAAATCTTATTTAAGCATAACTAGAGCATTATCAATCTGTAGTTATCCTATTGTCAGAGTGATTTGACTCTATGCTGTTTGATTTTAATCCTGTTTAAGTTCTGTCACCTCAACACTCAGGGTCACAGGAAAGAGCTGAATATAACCAACAGTTTGCTACAAACAGAAAAACACACA
Organism: Halichoeres trimaculatus; assembly: GCF_033239565.1. Classification (NCBI taxonomy): domain Eukaryota; kingdom Metazoa; phylum Chordata; class Actinopteri; order Labriformes; family Labridae; genus Halichoeres; species Halichoeres trimaculatus. Next base: position 14,993,324 of record NW_027437179.1, on the reverse strand, counting down.
TTTTAACTTTTACACATTTACCCATACAGCCATACACACAGCTATCCATTAACAAGGTGATAACCTGCAGACAAATGCTGGCAAACTTACCCCTGTAACACTGCCAACGGCCCTGTGGCAAAGCTTGCCAATGACATTGGTAAGCACCAGGGTAGAGTTGACAAGTGTAATATTTCATATTTCCAAACCCCGTTGGAAATTTAATGTAAAGTGACTCTGTCCCACTGTTCTGTTTATTAATTGCAGGGATAGTTCTGTAAGTTGATAGTTTCACCACTGGCGAGTGTCATGTCACACACTCCTTATGAACCTCATCAGAAAATGTATGTCTTGAATAATTTGATGTACAAATGAAAATAATGAAACATAAGATACTGCACGTTAAAGGGGAAAAACAGGAAATGAATTAAGATTAATGTTCACTGAACTGCCACTGAAACTGTCACTGACTTTGTACACTGCAAAAACAGCCCTACTAAAAATAAGCAAAATATCCTCAAATTTGATACAATTTCCTTGTTTTGAGCAAAAAAATCTGCCAATAGGGTGAGAAAATTTTGCTTGGCTAGAATTCTTACAACTAGCTTATAAATCTGGATGGAGCCTGTCTTGAAACTAGATAAAATGTCCTTGAATTTGAGAAAAGTTTGCTCATTACAAGCATGAAAAAGTTATTTTTAAGAAAAGTTCACTTAAATTTTGTGTTGTGCTTTTTGATTTAGCTTACTTCAAGAATGTTTTTTTTACTTAATTTAAGATTTAACATGTTTTTCATTTAGTAAAAAAGTCTTGGTATATGATATATTTTCTTAAAATAAGACATTTTCTTTCTGATCTAGCTGGTTTAAAGAAATTATCCTCCAACTCAAAGAAAAACAATAAGCAAAATTTACTTAGAATAAGACATAATTTCTTAAAAAATGAAACACAAACGTGTTTTTTTATCTAAAATCAGGAAACCAGAGGCAATCCTGGTTGCTTTCCATTTATTAAAAAGTCAAATCAGCTGACAAACAGTTCCAAAAGCACAATTCTCAACAACTCAGCTATCATCTTAGGAAAATACTGTCTTTTGTGCTTTTTAAAAGGAATATTGCAACATTTTCATCGTTTTCTGTGTCTTACCTCAGTCCCCAGTCCATAACACGCAGGGAAAGACCATTTTCTTGACTGTACGTCCAGTGCCAATTATTTTGAGAGACTTCCAACCAAAGCCACTAGCTTAGCTCAGCTGGAGTGTACGGGTACACTCCAGCCGGCCTCTGCGTACAGGCATATCAGATAACTGTTGACGGTCAGATGGATTCAACTTATATTTGTGTGATTTCTTAAACTGAGAAATTGTGTAACTGATCTTAATCTTAAAATAAGTAAAATAAGTAAAATAATCTTGTTTTTCTGTTGGGACTTCATTCAAACCTCTGTTGTGGCTTGATATCAGCAATACTTGCTTAATTTTAGCTGAACTGTCTTATGAAGATTTTATTAGATATATTCTCTTGAAATAAGGTTTTTTTTTCCGACACGCATCTTGCTTGTCAAGATAATTTTTCTTTTTAAGTAAAATTTAAGAACAAATTTCTAGAAACAAGCTTTTTTTTTCTTTCTTAGAAATCCTTTTTTGCAGTGTATCAGTCAGGGAAGAAAGTAATAGTCTTTGAAATAAAAGACATCATCATCGCCTGCTATTACCTGTATGCACCAGTACATGGGTCTGTGTTTATCCATTTAAAAATTACATGCATTAACTGTGGCCAAATCTTTTATTCGCACGTAAGACAGATTATGGTTCACTGGTTGCAGAGTAACTGCTGCCTCTTGTCAAAGTGGGGCAGAATCCTGTAACATACCAAGTGCGTCAGCGGAGAGTTTTGTTATTTAGAAATCATAATGAAATATGCATCAAGTTAGTTTCCATTATCAAATTATCAAGTTATTGGTGTATTCCCTGCTTGCTCTCCATTATTCTTTGTCAAACTGTTGAAAGAAAATTTCAAATACAGTGCGTTCCAGTGTTTGATGTTATTGTTTCAATATTTAAAAAAACAGAGGTCTTGTTGATCACACTTCATTGTTATAGACATTTTTTTTTTTTTTTTTGTGCTGAGTGCAGGTGGTAACATGGCAAGCCTTGACCAAAAGAATGCATTTGTATTTTATATCTGGTTATATCTAGTTTGTTTATTTTTAGAATCTCCATGCTCCTCCTCACATTTGAAAAATAAATATTGTTTTTACTGTTTTTCAGGATCACAGAGTTGATTATGTGAGTAACCCACATTATATTCTTCTCAACCAAACTGAAAAATATGATTCACTATTGCATGGCAGTGTCGCGGGGCATGTTAACTATCACTAGCCCCCCGCCCCCATGCCTCCCCCCAGTGGAAAGAAGGGAAGTGACAAAGTGTGGGTTAACACTGCCTTCAGGATAATAACTTAATTACACCAATGGATACAAACATTCATATAGGCTTGCTGTGGGAGTGGTAAACAGCTGTGGGGTGACAGTCAGTTGTACATGATCACTCAAGCAGAAGTTGCTGTGCCTTTAATCATTTGCTTGTTCTGATGATGGATTCCTATTGTCCCCCTCAGATAATCATGCAGCAAGGTCTTTTTCTAATAAGGCGGTGACAACAAGCAGATAAAGCTGCTGAGACGAGCACAAAGGTTCCTTGTGTAAAACTAACACCCACTTACTTTTACCATAGTTAAACCACTAACCTGTTTGCATGAAGCGAAGAACATCACAGAAAGTGTGTGACTTAAGATCCTGACGATCAGTACAGGGTTCTGTGCCAATGTAGAAATGTGATTCTAAAAGTATATTGTGTGTTCAGATTACTTTTCCAAAAAGGAAAGCACAAAGAAAAAGAAAAAGCGCATTCAGAATAATGCCAAAAGATGTTATTTTTGTCTTGGCACTCTGTGCATTTGCACTCAAACAGTGTATTGAAAAGGACATCCCCTTTGGCTGTTGTCTCTTTGGGAGTCTACCTGTCACACAGCTGACATAATGCTCTTTGAATATAGTGTGTACATGTGATCAGAGCAGCAGCAAGAACGCCATGACATAGTGTCTAAGGTTGTCAAAGCAGCCTTCAAACATGCCTGTCCTCTTCAAGAGAGGAAGCTGAGCACAGCAGAGGCACTGCCTTGTCTCATCTGCCAGTGGCGCTTACTGCCTCACCGCCTTATCACAGCAACCATGTCTGATGATTTGCACAACTCCATGCTGGACAGCTGTTTTGATTTCAGCTTGTTTGACACATCTGTTGCTTGTCATGTCGTGTTGTTTTTCTTGTCCTGACTGCAACCAGGGCAAATATGCTTCTCATCCTTCTGTCCATGGGCTTTGGTTTACAGACAGGCTGGCATGGTACATATCCTTCGGGAGTGACAGGGCCTTCTGAAAATCCATGTGCACCTGTGCATCTTGTGTCACAAAAAGTTAATCCAGCTATAAATGTGTGATTTGTTGACTGTAAATTCTGAGCGCTTCATTTCTACAAGTTCATTTCTTTGAAACATTCTCTGATTTTTTTTAGGTTAAGTTTAAAAGTAAATGTAATGTTTTTCATGAAACAGGAAAAGAGAAATAATTGCATCAAATTTGCACTACTTACTTAGACAATAATCACATTTCATTTGTAGTTTATGGTGCTCTTTTAGAGTCATGAATAATAAACACGGATACCGATTATTTTTAAGAGTGTTTTTGTTTGTTTTTCTGATTGTTTTTAAAATCTTTTTCACAAACTCAATGGAAAGTGCAATGAGATTAAACTTCTAAGTAACATAAAAGTACTTTCTTTCAGCCTCCTCTGTTATGGACAATGTTTAAAACGTGTAGAATTGTAGAACCTCCTATTTTTTCAATAGATGCCTTCTCAATTTGACTTTAAACTGCACAAATCATGCTCTCAGTTCTCATATCAAGGGATTATTGTACCAGGGGAAGCTGATTGCAACAGTTGTGCTGTTCTTTGGTTCGTTGGAGTTGCCTCTTTACTTTTTTTTATCATAGTTTCTTTTGCCTTTTTCTCTTTTTGACTTGTCTTTTTTAACCTTTTGTTATGTTTTTTATATCATATGGGGAATAAGATACGTTTAAAATGAATTATAGAAGCTCCCCATAACAAGGTGCACAACATTTTGCTTGGCTTGCAGGTAACAAATAAAGGGGTGGATACTTCTTGCAACCCATTAGTTCAACAGTTGATAGTATCTACTCATTTTGACTTAGGGTGGGATTACTGCATTAAGTGTAATAGAGAATTATATCTTATATCATATCATATAAATTAACTGATCAGCTGATGAACATCTTTGCATCAAATACAGAGTTTCTGATTATACCAAGTAATAAGCTGAATATTGATTCGATCACTATCTTTTTATGCACCAACCACAACTAAGCCAATAAAAAGTGACTGCCAACAGTCATTTTTCACCTAAGTACCTAATATATGATATTGGCATGTAGTATTGAGTCATTACTTAATCAGTGTCATTAGTCACTTTTTTGTGCTCCAAAGTAACGGCTGTATGTCTATGATGTACATCTATTACTACTGATAGGGTCCATCCATCCATTTATCCATGAAATAAACATGCTGATTCATATAAAGTCAAATAAAATCTAACAAGACAAGTCTGAAATTATATATGTGTGTGTGTGTGTGTGTGTGTGTGTGTGTGTGTGTGTGTGTGTGTGTGTGTGTGTGTGTGTGTGTGTGTGTGTGTGTGTGTGTGTGTGTGTGTGTGGAAATGTGTGTGTGTGTGTGTGTGTGTGTGTCTTTATATATATATATATATATATATATATATATATATATATATATATATATATATATATATATATATATATATATATATATATATATATATATATGTATATATGTGTGTGTGTGTGTGTGTGTGTGTGTGTGTGTGTATATATATAATATTATTTATTAGTTGTATGCTGATGAATGAGTGTCAGTGACACTGAAGGGTAAATCAGTTGTTTGTGGGTGATGCACTGATTATCTTAAGTATCAATAGACATAAACGGTATAGGAATGTTTTTATTTAATTATTTATTTAGGTTTTTTTTTCATGCTTTTATAAGGATAAATAAATAAATAAGATTCAGGTGAGTTACACACACTCAGTGAGTGTGTTCATGAGCGACTAAGCTGAATAATACTGGTGTAAGACAAACTAAATGCAGGTTGGATGGTGCACAAACATGATCAAACACCGTGACTGTCATTTTGATCGGCCTCATCAGACCAAAAGACAACATGTAACAGAGCTGGCACCACAGGGAGGAACAACTCCACGATCAGACTCTAATATATTCAAAGAGGGATCATTTACTTAAGGCTTGCCTCTAAGGATCAGCCTGGCCTTCATTAGCCTCAATCTGACATGGGTGCGAACAACATGTTGGCTTACCACATGAACACTGCCCCTCCTTCCTTTAAACTCGAAATTTTGAACTCCACACCTTCTCTGAGACTTGCACTGCAAAGTCTTGTGGCAATAGCACTAACTATTAGACCTAAAGGCTGAACACAGTCAACAGAAGCTGTAAGACAAGCACTGGGTTTAGGTCAAGACACCCCTCCATGAAGACAAGACATTTTCTAAGTCTACACTAAATTGTAGGCTATGATGCTGTTTGCTATCTGATTCCCGAGCAGGATCGATGATCATTTTTCATGTACTGATCACCATACAATAAGTCATTACTCCTGGAACAGTTGAGATTTCAGTCAATTGTACAAAAAGGGCCCAACATAAACTCTTTGCAGCTCTCTTCACTTCATGTTTGCAGACACTGTTGCTGTAAAATCTGGATGAACTTGTGGTGACTTGGCTCGATGGCTTTCTAAATTTCTGTTTTGAATTAATTTTATTTCTATTTTTTCTTTATCTTTTTATTATTATTATCTATTATAATTATAATTACTATTATTTATTATTTTTTTTATTTTATTTTTTTGTGATAGTGATGGTTAATAGCACAAAGCAGACAAGCAAGTCAGGAGGTGGCATGACATTAACAAAAAAAAAAAAATATATATATATATATATATATATATATATATATATATATATATATATATATACATATATATATATATATATATATATATATATATATATATATATATATATATATATATATATATATATATATATATATATATATATATATATATTGATAGATAGATATAGATATATATATATATATTGATAGATAGATATAGATATATATATAAAATGAAGAAAAACAGTGAAATTGATTAAAATATGAAAGTGACTCATGCAAGGCAGCAGGGATGTTATTTGAGTGTTGCACCACTGTTCATGCACCACCCATTACTCTCCACAGATGAGCATGGTTGTAAGACTGAGAGCAGATCGGCAGAGGGCTTAGGAAGTAAATTTATGTCAGTTGTTGTGAGTATTTTTCCTCCCTCCCACACATACACACACACACGAGTACACACATGCACACACTAGAAAAATGTTATCCCGTTTTTTCTGTTTTGGAAAATCTCCATTTTGAGTGAAAGTCATTGTGAAAAGGTCAAGAGGCTTAAGAATAGACAAAAAAAAACCATTTTTATAATAACCATAAATGTGTGAACAAGGTCTAAAATAAAAACCTGTAAAGTTTTGCATAAAGACCTGAATGAATCAGTGTGAAGAAAAGGGTTTTTGACTTAGTTAAAAATGAGGACACTCCTTGCCTGTTAAAAAGGGGGGAAGGGGGAATAGGACAGGATAAGAAGAAAAAAAAAACCACAAAAAAGATAGCATCTGAAGACATCAGGCCTTACACCAGTTTGCATTGACATGCTACAGGCTGCTAACAGCTGATTTCACGTGTAAACAATGCAGCCATGGTTACATGTAGGATCTCCAGACAAACACAGGAGAAAAAGTAGTAAAAATAACGCTGAAGACACAAAAAGTTTGGTGTCCATGACCAACAAATAAGCCATACAAAGCATGATTTGGGTGATAAAAAAGTTCATTCCTGTACAGTGTATGATATTAGAGAAATGAGCTGTTCCTTCTGAAGCTGTTTTCTAATCCAGGCTGTAAACATATTTATTTGTGCTGCCACAATCTTCTTTATTTGGCTTAGTGTGTGCATAGTTTTAGGTACTTCCGGAGCCACACTCAAGCAGGCACTTGATGAACCGTGGCTCTGATCACTTCTTGTCGTTATTTCTCTTGCCTGGATGTTGTCACTTTGTTGGAACGGATGAGGGTTTGTCTGAACTGACGTAGCAAAGGTAAGCAGCTGTTAAGCTGATAAGTTGACGGGTAAGACCAATCAGTTTTGTGAAAAGTCAGTTTTGTTCCCTTGTATTTTTTGTTAACAGTGCAGTTTTATGGGGAGACAGTAGGGTTGGTGAGTGTTTTGTGTTGTCAGAGTTAAAGCTAGTTTTGGCCACTTGGTCAGGTAGTTTGTTGCAGTCTGTGTATGGTGTTCATAAAGCATACCTGTATACGAGCCACAGCAACCGCTGCTGCTCTATTCCTGTGAGGCATAAGAGTGAAATCCTGCTGGAGTTCAGGTGAGAGCTTTCTGTAAGCTCTGGGTCCAGTCTTATTGTACTGCTCTTCACCCTGGTGGGGGTACCAGGCCGATAAACAATAATTTCTTCATCATGAATCCAAATCTCTTGTCAATTTTGAACTTTCAAAGCTGGAATTAACTGATAAGAAAGTAAAAATCAGGAAATCTAAGGGAACCAGGGCTTTGTTATTTTACATGTTTAGCCCAGTTTTGTAAAGACTTCAATATGCTCCTGGTGATTGGCATATCTGACGTCATGTACACACTTCAACAGTTAAAGGCACTTAAAGTAAGTCACATATTTTCTTTGTTGTTACTCAACTATCAAAGATATGAATGACCACATAAAACTTGGGTAAAGCAGCTTTTGCGCACAGATGTTGAAAACAGTGATGGGAGGGGAAAAGCCCACTCGGCTGACCACAGCACCAGCTGGTTCTAGCATTAGACCTACTTAAATGTCACCCATTGCAGGTACCTTTTTTTCTGTCAAGGGCATTGGAAAATTCTTCACCAAGTAAATTTATTTCATGCTGCAGAAACAGCTGTGACTGGTACCTTCATACACTACATGTCTGTCAACACACACACTTTATTGTACCTGCTCAGTGGTGATAGGTCTTGTTTGGCCAGTCTTTTAGAACAAAGGTTATCTGAAAATATTATCTTAAAGAATTTTGCTGCTACCCCCAAGCAAGCAGTGGCAAGTCTTTCATCACTGTCGGGTCAAAGACAGATGGGCTGTCAGTACCTTCTTCTGTCCGGGATCCAGCTTATGGCTGGGTGGTGGCTAAAAAAGGCTAGACTATGCTTTCCAGGCCTGTACCATTTTCTGAGTAATTCTCTGATGCCAGGATGCTGCCAATGTCCTTGCGGCCAATGGCAGAGAGGCCAATAAGTTCACATTAACTGCAGCGTGTAAGTGCACTGAACATCTGCTCATGAATTAGAGTGCTGCCCACTAACTCAGCAAGTTGAGGTCCACTGATGAAAAATTCAACATTCTCCTGGTTGGCACACTTGTGTTGCACAATTCTCCTGAGCTCTCAGAAATATATTAAGAGAATTTGAGCACATGTATCTGAGAAAACAGCTGGCACTGAAAAGAGATCTGCCTCTTGGCAAGAGCTAAGGGACTTCACACAGGATCTGTCTTCTTCTACATCCTTTGTCCTTGAATAATAATAATAAAAAAAAAAACATCACTGTTAAGCATTAGTAAGAACATAAAAGCTATGTCCAGCTGATTACACAACTTCTACTGAAACAAACTGGACATAACTGACTGAGATTCAAATAGGTGTGAGGCTATTGTGACTAGTAACAACCTCTGAAGACCTGTTTATTTTACCTGTCCTTTGTGTGGCTTGATAAGTGTGGAATGATTAGTACCAGTATAGTTCTGGCCCCAACCCATTATTGAGGGATAAACAAAAAATTTGTCTGTTATAGATGCTACTGGGCATGACTTGGGTGACAACATGAGATTTCCACGTACCCTCAATCAGCTGCAGCAGTTATGTGCTGCTAAGTTTATAATATATCTGGAGTGTATAGACAAGCTGTATCATTGCCTTTGAGCCAAACAGAGCAATTATAATTAGCAAACATTTCTGAATTTTATTTTATAAATAGACTGTCGACTCTTGAAATAATCTTAAAATTGTTTAATGAATTAAAAATAGAGTCAAGAAGGTTGTATTTTCAACAAAAACAGATTGATGCACTCATTTTAACTTGTCTTTTTCCTGTAACAGTTAACTAAGTCATTGTGCAACATCTATATCTACCTCAGATTTTGTTATTTCTATGATCTAAATTGTACCTTGCCGTCGATACAGTGTATAGACCCAGTCACTTCAGTGAAATGACTCATGAGTCATTCCTGTTATCATTACAGTGGTGGCCAAAATTAGAATGCCTGGCAGATCTGAAAGTATTGACCCTTTTGGTCATTTAACATGCAGATGGTTGCTCTGACCACAAAAATATCAGACTTTTTTATCCCCTATAAGCTTTAATATCCGCTTTGTCCGCCTTTGCAGCAATTCCAGCAGGACGTCTCTGAAAACGTCACTTTTACCAGAATGTTGTAAAACTTCCTGAGGGGGGCCAGTCAATCATTTTCAGTTACTCATTTGTTGTATCAATTTTCATTCATATTTTAATGATGAGTTCAGTTGCATTGCAAAATTGGGTATGCAAGATGTACCTTGCATATTTTTTTAGAATTACAGTGTAGGCTATAGATGTTTTTGGACCTTTACAAACATACATAGATTGAAAATTATAATGTGTAGTTTATGGACAGCTGAGAAACAGAGAAGCTAGGATCTAGTGAGCAATATATTTATATCTAATACAAATTCACATTTTGCAAATCCTTTTCTTTAATACTCTCAAAAAAAAAACTACACCTACTAATCACTTTTTCCTTTTTTTCCCCCAAATCAGAGCTCTCCAGTACATACGAAATATATGTGTAAAAGTCTTCATCCAGCAATCTCAATCCAGTACTGTCAGAAGTCCACATTGTAATATGTAATATTTTGCAGTAAAAGCTTTAAGTAGCTCATTGTAATGATACTTTACAAAGCTAAACTCTAAATTGCTATGTAGTAATTAGTAATTAAAATAACTTATGTAATGTCTCTACAGTAACAGACTGCACGATTGCTAGCTGGTCAATGCACTTTAAAGGGGCTGTGGAGAGTTTCTCAGTGATCTTGAAAAAGTCTCCGTCTAGTTATTTGTTGATTGTAATACACACTTTAAAATTAGATTATCAGTACCAACATATGTAATTTTGAAAGCTGAGCCTCCCCATCGGGTTGTGCAGGACTGAATTGATTTACAGCACGTCAAAGTCTCTATGGCAACGCCATGCCAGTGGACCAAGTTTAGTAGTAAGAAGCTACATCTGTTTTTTTCTCTGCTTGAAAATTATATCTGTGATTGATTTTGTAGTAATGGTGGACACTGCCTAACTATTAGAAGAAAGCTTTACTGGAGAGCAATTGTGCGTGGGCTAAAAACACAAGCAGAAGGCTTAAACATGGGTTAAGCTGTTTGTTTTCATGTTTATTCCAGCCAGTGGTCTGTTCAAACTTGAGAGTGTTACAATAAAATGAAGAGTGAGGTTACATTAGCTCTGCTTGGTAGATGACTGGCAGGACATAACCAGGATTCAGTAACATTACATGTCAAGGACACGTCTCAGAGCACCAGGCTGCCAAAAGCGCTAAATATAGACATCTACCAAGTTATGGTACAAACTGACAAAGCTCTTTTGTTGTTATGTTAGCCTATGGATACGTCAGTCCACTGGGGGATGCCAGTAGCGCAACATATAGCCAGCTCCTAAATTATTGCACAAACGTTTGCTTGTTGTCACATTTCAAACAACAGTGCTACGTACTTGTTAATAAATACCTTACACTGCACCTGGAAAAAAGTTGTCTTGAACAAAGAAGATTTGTTCTGATCTAATCTTCATTTAATTCCAAAACAAACATGTGTTGTTTAAAGTTGTGCTTTCACGACAGTGTGCGTGAGACTCCGGACCAAAAAGGTTTATGCAGTCCAATTGTAAAAGATCCCCCTCACAGCATCTTTAACTGGCACAAATAACATTAAGATGCTGTTTATTTAAACCGCTTTGCATAACATGGGCTGAAACAGCCTAACATCTGCAGTCTCAGGAATTGGGAGCAGACAATATGCATATCCACTGATATATATGTCAGATAACTCAGTTATCAATGGATTTGAATGTGATTTATTTAAGTAGGCTGACATAACCTGAACCTGGTTTGTCTGTTCAGCTAAAAATACTGTTGGTAAGATAAACAATATACTAGTGATATCAGTTCATGCAACAAGACCAGAAAAAGCCAGGTGACCTATTCACCAACTGTGATGATAGTTTAGGCAACAAGCAAACGTAACACAGACAAGTTCTAGTAGTCCATAAGGTTGCTGATGCTGTGCCCCATGCAACTTGTGTTTTGCTTGTGTTACATTGGATAATATTGTTTCCAACAGCAGTGACGTCTAGACCTGATCGTAGGACAGTTTGAGCCAGTTTGACTCAGCCTCATCTCCTGGAGGAGGAAGTAGTGTATACAGAGAAGCTTTTGTTTGATTGTAGGTTTGTCACTTTCTGCAGACTGCCCAACACTTTGAACAAAGAGCAAAGTCTTTTAAGAACTGAAATTTTGAAACACAGGCTGAAGCTACTTTGCTCAAGATTGATCTATATATATAAAAAATCAATAATAACAACTGAAAAAGGTTTACACAATGTCAGTCTTTCCTCCCAAACTAGCTACACCAACTACAAGACCAATTGGTCATTTTATGAGCTATCTCAGAAGGAGTGAAAAGACACCATCTTTAAAGAGGGACCAGCAAGAGTGTACCACGGAGAGGAAAAACTGTAAGACCAAAGCAATTTGATGCATTGAGTGATGCAGCCGAGCAGCGCAGAATGAAGAACAGAATGATATTATCCAGCTTGCAATCTTGCATAAATTTTGCCCTCAGTTTTTCAAACACTGCACATTAGCAGAAAACATTACTTAGTTACTAATGCCTAGCCACTATTGTCATGCCCAAAGTGTGGGCACATTTGTATAAAAATGAGTTGTGACCTTGTATGACAACACGTTTGAGACTGGAGCGTTTCAGGACTGGATGTACTGATATCAACAAACATCAACAATAACAAGCAGATTGTAAATTAGATGGTACATTTTTCTGAAGAAAATTTTGTTGCACATACACAAAATACCACTAATTTCAGAGAGGCTGTAAAAAAAAAACTGCTACATTTCTAATGGATACCTTTTATAATTAATTGCTAGATAATGGCACAGCATGAGCTGTAAAAGATAGAAAACACAACATGACAAGGACACTGGGGAAGAGACTATTGCAAGTCAGCCTGCTGGGAATGTTTCATCACTGTGCCAAGGTAAGAGATGGGGGTAGGAAGGAAAAGATAGACTCCTCTTCACAGTCAGAGATTTAATTGCACACAGATTCCATTACCTCTGCACTAATGTCACATTCTCTTCTGATCATAAGGCATGGAAGCCACTGGCAGCATAGCTGGAAAGCAGCCAGACTACAATGCAGAAAGTGTCCATCCCATCACGCCTTACAGTGAGCTATGACAAAGGTGAACAAAGGGACAGAAAGACTTAGGTCTGCCAAAAACAATTCAGAGTAATGACCATGTAGCAGTAAACGCAGTTGGATTGCATTATGCCAGTGCTATTTTGTCAAATTTCAAATGAGTATAGATGAATAATAATAATAATTATTATTATTATTATTATTATTATTATTATTATTATTATTATTATTATTATTATTATAATAATGAAAGATGTCCTTGTTGTTTTCATTAGTGTTGTTAGTGGATATGCAGCTAGCAGGAAATTTTCCAACAGCTTTTGGCTAACAAGCTGTGGCTGCAAGAAAAATCCTGCTCAAAGCATTATGTGAATAATATTAACAAGATATTATTTTAGCTTCAGATCACAGACTGTTTTATTCATACATTCATTTATTTATTTTTTATTGATTGATTAATTGATTTATTTTATTTACTTTCAAGAATATTCTTATGATATTACATTGTAACAAAAGGACAACATTTTTTAAACATCTTTAACATTCTTTAGGTAATATATTACTCACTTGTTTAATAAAATGTTCCTTCTTAAAATGTTATGTAATTAAGGAAAAAAACAGTCATAAAAAAATATAGACAAAAAAATATAATCGTGAGATTTGATGGCCTAGGCTGAAGTAAGGGGGTAGACACACAAAACTCCTGTCTCCCTGTCAGTTTAACTTCTGGTCTTGTTGTCCAGAGATCTTTCTAGGAACCCCTGAGCTCCCTTGTTTTGTAGATTCCTCTTGATTGTTGCAGTAGACGACCTGTGGCTGTGGACCTACCAGACTTCGGCTGCTAAACCTATTGCTGTCTCACCATTATCATCACTACAGTGCTAACCACAGATACTGCCCTGTCATAGTCGAGGGGCCATTTACACAACAACAGTTGTAGGATGAAATGCAACGGTATTGCTGCACTTCAGCCTCTTGTTAACATGGAAACTGAGTTTTAGCTGACCTAATAGGAATTTTGGTAAACTATCTCCTGAGTGGAAATTTATCAGGGAGCCAGAGTTGTTATTGGAAACACCGACATCACACTTAGCTTTGGCATAGGCATTACACTTTCATCATGGCAACTTAAACTGCCATGTGCAAACAGCAACAGTAACAATTTTAGACTACCATGTTGCGCTTGTGCTTCTGAATCTGCTGACTCTGCTGACGACAAAATGTGCATCTGTTGCACCACTTCTGCACTTAGCAAAAGTGCATATGTCTTACAACCCCTTCTGCCCCCCTCTACTTCAGCAGAGGGCTACCAAAAGACTCTACTGTTATATCGCCAACTACAGGCCTGGCATACATACTACAAAGTTTTTATTTATCTCTCAGCGTTTCTGAGTAAAGGCAGATTTTCTTCATTGCGTTCTTTTGGGGTTTTGGGTGAAACATTCCTTATAATTGACGGAAATTTTACTTAAAAAACTTTTGAGTTTATAATTACAAGTTATTTACTAGTAAAACTGCTGCCTGTGATTTACTGTAATTTGACAATGTACTTATTATAAAAATAAGTACAGAAAGAATTATCTACAGCAGTGATTCCCAACCTGTAGGCAGCGGCCCCCTGGTGGGCTGCGAAGGTACTACAAGTGGGCCGCCAAAGCTTTTCCAAAATAGTTTGATTTTTGTGGGGGTGGGGATGTAGTTATGTAAAAATAAAAATGTTGCAACATGTAATAGATGCTGTGTTAAGGAATGTGGAGCCTCCAACATGTTTCTCTTGTATTCAGTTCAACCCTTCATGTTCAATCTTTATTTTTTTTTAAAAAGTGCTCTCAGAACGCATCGTATGGCTGGGTTTCCACTACATGTATAGGATCGTGGCACACCGCCACAACAAAGTAAAAGCCGCCATGCCTTCTGAATTATGATCAATGAGAACAATGAGAGCAGCAGCATAGGTGGGTGGGTGCGGGTGTACAAACATACAACTTATAACCATGTGTCTTGACTCACTACTTTAACTATGAATAACTATGATTGTATAAATACTATAATCCAGGGTATGATTGTAGAATAAAATGTAGGCCTTAATGAGCATCAGCCTGTCTAATAAATTTAAAACACTTTTTAAAGCCCAGATAAAAAGATAGAGCTGACTGTAAACTGTGCCATTAGATGAGGCTAAACTATGTTTATGTTAAATTGATAATTAATCTATAAAGGTTTTAAGTTGTGATTATGTATTTACCGGTCGGGGGTGGGCCGCGAAAATGTCTAAGACTTAAAAGTGGGCCCTGAGTTGGAAAAGGTTGGGAACCACTGATCTACAGGGATGTTCTTTAACCATGAAGGGCACTCGCTGTCTATGCCATGGAGCACAGACAGCCTTTTTTAATGTACAGCAGGCTCTCACACATAGACTATAAGTTTAATGGACAAAATATCCCCGACAACAACTGTCTGTTTCCGAAATGGATTTTAAAGTAAATTGGCTATAGCGGCCATATTGGAAGCGACATGGAGTGCAGCAATAAGGAGCTTGTCAGTCACATGAGCTGAGCTGTGCCTCTGATTGGGTGAGCTCGTAATCTTAATATCCTCCAAACTGCAGAGTTTGAACATAACTCAACCCCCGTTCAGTGTGTGCCGATAGCAAAATTTGTGATTTAGACAGGAGACATTTTTTGAACCAGGCTGTAAACAGGTTAATTTCTGCTGTGAAAACAGCTCATATCTACTGTGTTACCTCCTCACTCATGATAACATAACTGTTAATAAATGTCTTAGATGTAATTCATTAACTATGCAAGGTGTGAATGAAAAACAGTTAATATTCCTGTAAAGACGCCATACAGAAAAATCTTTTTATTTCAATACATTTTTACAGTGTGGATATACAATAACTTCCTGTTACATGGTGAGCCATGGGGAGGTTCCTTGCTTTGAGTCCTTTGACCCTGTTGGTGAGGTCTTTGTTTTAACCAACATCTGCATTGTGTCATAACTCCCCAATATACACTGACAATGTTTCATTCTCAAAAGTGGTGCCTGATTTTGCATTTCAGATACTTCAAGAGCACTGAAGAAAATAGGTGCTGAAATAGATCAATAGCTCAAACAATTAAGTCACCCTGTCCCGGTACCACATCTAATAAGGAACAGTCTTTGGGAAAACCCATGGATGACCCATGCAGCTGGGGACAATTACAAGAGAGTGGTCTTTCAGGGCTGTCACCCCCTCAACTCAGTAGTAAACGACACAGAGAAGATCCATATGATTTAAACTCCTCTCCAAGAGGTGCAGACAAGGTTAGAGGGTCAATGTAGACATTAATAGGTCAGTGTGTGGCCCACTTGGGAACAATTACTCCCAGTCACAGCTAAGTGGACACTTGATTGAACAGGACAGAGGCAAGGCACACTTACACAGATAACAATTCCTAGAGCCATTTGGGATAAAAAGCTCTTGTGATACAGCTTTTATGGGCAAAATTCATCTTCTTTTCCCCTTTTAAAGAATGTGAGAGTGTGACGGAGAGCTTTTCTGTGGGAGAGATGAGTCAAACATTACATATTTCAACCAACAGTAATAATGCTTTTGACACAGAAACATAAGCAAGGTGACTTGGAGAAAAGCAAAACAGTGGTTAGAGCTACTAGTAAAGAATCATTACTTAGATTAAACATTTTGTGCTGATGGAACTTTTTTCATGCATAGAGGTCACTACAGTGGACAGCCAATCAAAAGTACGGCTGTATTTGTACATAGCCATGCTAAGTACAAGTTTTGATGGCAAAGTTTCACACCTACCAAAAGTTGCCATAACACACACACACTACCAACCAGAGGCTAGCCATTACAAATAAAAAAAAGAAAAGAAAAGAAAAGATAAGATAAGAGTGCAACCAAGAAAGCCAACAGACAGCCAGAGACCCCAAGTTGCATCAAACATTGAATAAATAAACAAAATAAATAAATAAATAAATAAATGTGACATCAAGTAAGCTCAACATCCAAATGAGTTATGTCTACTAGCTTTGACATCTTGTCCAAGCTAAGAGACACTAGGTATGGTTAAACTGTAATCCATGGGCAACAATTAGTCCATTACTATTGTTATTCTTGAAAATACTTCATTTGCAGTAACTTTCTAACTGTGAAGCAACTTCTTTACGTTTTTAAAATGTAGCTTAAAGTTTTTTGTCTCTTTTAATCCATTTTTTAAAGAGGTCAGGAAATAGCGAGATGGTCCCTGACAAAAACAAAAACAAAAAATCTCACATTAAACAACAAAGCTTTGACTTGGTACTAGTGTCCTGCTGGTGCCTGTGAGAGACTTGGGGATGTACATATTAGGGGTTATGTCAGCTGTATCCTAAGGGGAAATGTATCCCTAGGGTGTCTTTATAATGTGTCCCCATTGTGTTTTTACATATTTTTTCGCTCCCTTTTTTTTAAGAGGAGAAAAAAGCATGATGGGTTGTTCTCAGTCTTTTATTTTTTTATTTATTTTATTTATTACTTTTTGCATTTTTTTGCATTTTTTTCTTTTCTTTTTTTTCTTTTTTCTTTTTTTTTTTTTTTTTTTTGCATTTTTTCAAAATATTGAAAATCGTTAAAAGGTGTACCCTGTGGGATCTTCATAAATGTCTTGGGCTCATCCCATTTATTTTAATCCCAAGATTTCATTTTTATTTTTCTAAATTCTGAAAAAAGCAAAGGGCTTACCCATTATGTGAACAGTTTAAGCCACTAAGCCACTAGCATAGAGTCCTCTGGCATATACTGCTTACTGTCCTGGCATAAGGTGCTGACCTATTGATATATGGTACTTAGGCCAGTTGCACAGTGGCATACGCAGGTCAGCCAACAGCTTATCCCTTTGGCCTAGTGGCTTATGCTGGTGGCTCAGCAGCCTATGCCAAGGGTTCAATGACCTTTGCTGGTCACTTAGCGGCTAATGCTAGTTGATGAGCATTCTTCACTAGTGGCGTAGCAGCTGTGCTGGTCCTTCAGTGGCTTATGCCAGTGGCTCCTAAACTTATGCCAGTCGCTTAAACATGTTAGCATGTTTAGAGGGTTAGGGTTAGGTAATCCTCATTATTTATAGCTCCCCCTGCTGCCAGCACTTAATGACATGTTTTTACCCTGTTATTTATATCACCTTCTTTTTTGGCCATATTTTTTTAATGTGCTCAGAAAGAGTAATTACACTTTGATGAATAACCTTTGTTAAGGCTGTCGTTACAACCCAAAAAGTTGTCAGGGTATAAAAATATATAGTAACAATATTAAAACCCAGGTCAAGTCACACACAAAGTCCAAGTTTAAATCCAAAGTCAAAGGCTAAACACACTCTTTCAGCAGAAGCAGAACTAGTCTTGGTAGACAGCACACACACACACACACACACACACACACACACACACACACACACACACACACACACACACACACACACACACACACACACACACACACACACACACACACAACACACACACACACACACACACACAACAAACTATGGCACGTATCACTATCCTTCACCTGAACATTGTGTCTCTGTCAACATCATTTACTCTGATCTTTTGCTTTAAAAGAAGATATTCTTGTAACTCTTTTACACAGGAGTCTTTAAAACTTTTTTGTACATAATTATGATCCACATCCTAACACGCTACAACAGTCATTGCATCAGCCTCTGAAAACGATGGTAATAACTTTCATATACATATCTGGTTGGTCTATGAAATGAATAGGTGGGACAACTTTGTGTAAGAGCTGCATTAAACATCAGATATCAGACGAGCTTAATTTGTAAAGAAAGTAAACCCTGTGTTTAAAAGCCTGGCTTAGCATCTGCTTGAAGAGAGAAATCTGCCTAAAGGTTAACCACCCTGATATATTTATTTTCTTTTACTTTGCCATGGGAACAGCAATGGCCTTTATTTACATTTTGGGCACTAAAAGCTTCTCAATCAAATTGAGAGAAGTTTGAAAATGAAGCAGCGGGAGATTTTGTTCTTTCAAAACACCTGCATGTGTACAATCAAAAACAGGAATAGCAGCATTTTGGGGGTTGTCAAAACTCAACCAAAAGGTAAAGCACAAGAGTGAGCGCACAAACCCAGTTCAAATTTTCTGCAGAGATTTCTCAGGCAACTCATGACAGAACTCTTAGATCCTCTGCTTCTTTCTTAATCTCTGGGTTGTCCAGGTGTTCTTGTTGACAGCTGTTTACCTTTAAAAAAAAAAAAAAAAGTGTTTCCTCTCTCTCTTTAATCAGTGATGGCTCCAGAACCAAGGTGAGGGGAAAAAGGAAAAAATGTTAATCACGAAGTACCCTTTTTTTTCCAAACTGGAAAATCACAATCCTGCCAATGTTTCATTACAATGCAAACTTTTTGAGTAATTTTTCATTTTCACATAAATGCAGATCACTATTATGACAAATAACTGGTTAAAAAAAAATAGCACTTTTTTTTAATTCATTAAGTTAACTCGCACAGGATCAAAACTGCAAATCATCCACACTAAGAAACAAAATTTAAGTCGTATCATTTTAATTTTAAACCAAATACCTCTCCTCAAAGAAAACCATACTTTAAATTCTGTTAAAAAAAAAAAAAAAAAAAAAGGAACCACTTTTATCTTTAGCTTCAGCTCAGTTGTCACAAGAAAATCAAGAAGCTGAAGAGTCTGTGTTCTTCACAAAAAAACAGATGCAAATACCAATATCACCCTCTCTACAAAAATGCCCAAAACCTTTTTTTGTAATTGCGCGAGTGTGTGTGTGTGTGTGTGTGTGTGTGTGTGTGTGTGTGTGTGTGTGTGTGTGTGTGTGTGTGTGTGTGTGTGTGTGTGTGTGTGTGTGTGTGTGATTACAAAACAGTCATTCAGTTATCAAAATCTGTCAATCCTATATTATATCCCATATGTCTTTGACATGGAGTATGTGATGTCTGCCACCGGGCTCTGCCAGGCGACTCTGTGGAATGGACTAGAAATCACAATTAACTAATCGCAGTCCAAACATATATATTGCATGTTTTTAGCCCACAGGTGAAGGTGTCTGAACATGGGCCACTGGTGATCTCAATAGCACTGCAAGGGGGAAAAAAGTCAATGCAGTGTTGATCCTTAGCATTCTGCAAGGGGTTCCTCTTAGAGTCAGAGAAAATCTTCTTGCAGTTACAATGACTGACCACTAAATGGACCTCAAAGAAGCGGAGCAGCAGAGAGCTCTTTTGTGGCTGTTATGCAGTTCCACCATAGAGACCATACATATCAGAGAAAATAACTTTTAAACAGCTGTCTACTGCAGTCACCACTATCCACCAGAGGGTTACACTGATTTTTGTTCATAAAAAGTAAACACTCATGATGTAACAACGCACTTAAGATGTGGGCCAATGTGAACGGTCCCTCTTCAGGCACAAAAGCAGAACAGCCTCAGTGATTCAAGAGATGGATTGTTAAATTTATGTTGCATTTTATGTAATAAACTTAAGATTGAGGTAGTGTTCATGCCTCACCACATGTCTTATTTCAAGTCTTTTAATAACAAAAATAAAGTCTAAACTGCCTGTAACAAGTAAAAATAATCTGCCAGTGGGGTAAGAGAAACCTGCTTGTCAAGATCAGAATAATGTCTTAATACAAGCTCATTTCTCTTACCCCACTGGCAGATTTGTTTACTTGTTACAGGCAGTTTGGACTTAATTTTTGTTATTAAAAGACTTGAAATAAGGTGTCAGGTGAAAGGGGCTCGTATCAAGTCTTAAAAGACCCTTTTTACTAAAAACAAAACACTTAATACAATTTTAGGTTTTTGTAGTGTTTTACCTCTCTACCCATATTTAAAGAGGTGCAGGAGAGAACAGTTCATTTCTGTTGGTAGCTTTACGTGTTAACCCATTAAGTTATTTTAGCAGCATGCTTATCAAGACTAATGAGAAGCCTTAAGTATATTAGTCAGGAAACTTTAACCATGTAAAGGTAACAACCGTTCATGCCTCACCACGCTAATAACATGGGATAAAGGTCATTCTTTCATGTAGCCTATTTTTCGAAAGAAAAGGACTTTTTATTTATTATTTTGTATCAGACTTCACTGCAAAAAAATTGGAATCTTATCAAGTGTTTTTGACCCATTATTACTGAAAATGACTTTTTAGTCATTTCTGTGAAATATGGCCCCAAATCAGTAAATCTGACATAATGAAGAGCATTTCTTTGTGTGAATTTACTAAAAAAAAAAAGGGGGGGGGGGGAACATTTCTAGAAATGTAAAAGTAGTAGCGATACATGTATGGTGATGGTGTGGGTTATTTGTGTGCAGCAGCAGAAGGTATGTTATCTTGATACCACAACAAAGTTAAAGTTAACCTTTTTTCAGACAAAGTCACGAGAATATAAAATGCTCTAAAGCAGCTGATAGTGGGACACAGAGAGTCTAATGCATGCCTGAAACAACAAATCAGTCTGTACACACCAGCAGTTCGGCCTCGCTTGCCCTTGTGCTAGTTGTGAGGTGATTCTGCTGGGCTTTGGTGAGGGACTATATACAAACTTGGTAATAGGAAGAAAAAGGAAATCTTGCCTAGGCGCCAGGAAATGACAAATAAGTGTTTGAGTTTTTCACACACTGTTTCTCAGTGTGAAACAGGCAAAAGCTCCATTTTCTGTGTAACACATACATTTTAACAGCCAAAAGAGGGAGAAAAAAAGAAAAAAACGCTGATTTGGGTGTTGTAGTTTTGATTTTATGATTCTGTGATGTCATATCCACCTGCTGGGTAAATTATGGTTATTGGCTGTCTAAGCTTCTTCATATGAAACAAAAACCTGTAACATTCAATCAATTGTTCTTTAAATCCTGAAATGTGGCCTCAGGAAATTATGAGTGGAGAAAGGGGGGCTTCAGGAAAAAAAATAAATGTCCAAGCCTACTAATGAAGACAGAAGCAGATAAACCTTTGTGATTTGATAAATATCCACATTTCTGTTAAATGATTTTTCCGAAACTGCACATGAACGTTTCACAATAAATACCAAATTTTTTGCTTACAGAAACTGTGAAACAGTAAATGCTGTGATAAAGACATTTTTAACCATCACAGCAAAAGTGTTGTGATTTTGGGAGTGATGACTAATATGCAGAAAGCTTTTCAGTTTAGTGTTGTGGGAACATTTTCTGAAACAACATAACAGTTCCTCAGCAAATTTTTTGAAGCTGTGAAGCTCTGCTTTGTCATAGTCAGTTGTCTGAATGTCACAGGTCATTCAAAACCCCTGTGACAGCTACAAACATACTTGTGGGATTAACACTGTCCACTCAAGCAGTGCACTTGATAATTATCATAAAGCAACATATATTATTTAAAGTAAATTTTAGTCCCTAGTCAAGACCTTGAAAAGCAGTCCTAATTGTTCCATGGAAAGCCGACAGCTTCATGATGGCTGCGTAAAGTAAGATTGCCAGTGATTTGTCCCTTGAAAAGTCTGTTTCTAAGTGGAGAGCACCACCTTCTGACTGTTTTTAGATATAGGTTAAAAATTCACATTTTCATTGAAGAAAAAAAAAATTGTTTACCCTCTCTTATTAGGCTCTACATATATTGATATTACTTTAAGAAAACAACATTAAACAATTCAAACTTAATTTGCAAAAAAAAAACATCTTGAAAATGAGATTATTTTTCATCTTAATTGAGTTACTTCAGATCTTATGTGTTCCATCAAAGTTAGATTGACACATATCCTCTTCCCACAATTCAAATTTCAGGATTATTTAAATCCATGTGCTGTAGCACAGTATTAGAGGTCAAGCATTAATATCTGCATGGTCTGAGGCAGGGGCTTTGAACATGTTCAGAAATTTCAAATCTTAAAACAAGAGACAAATCACCTGGTACAGAGAACATGAACAGTTTCACTGCAGTTGGACAAGCAGAAAAAAACTCACTACTGCACGTTAGACAGAAAACACATACTCTTAGGGAAACAGGAAGTAGCACCTCCTCCAGGTCAAGCTGCTCCAGTCGGAGCAATGACCAAACAGTACTGACCCAGGTGTTTGGCTCTCCTTTGTAAGAGGCCGCCCATTTAAAGACCCCTGAACACCAGCCTCTGCCCTGTACATCTTGCAAATACTATGTCAGAAAACGTTTTTGTGTTCAAATTGAATGTTTTATGTTGTTGAATCAGTCTGATTTGCAGAAACAGCTAGGCTAGCAGCTGTATTGTTTATTAAATTCTCTATTAACAATATTTATATAATGACAATAAGATAACAAGACCTTGTTATTTGTCAACAAGTCGATGCTAGTGGTCTCGGTTGCGACCCATGGTGTCCATCCTCTGAGTATCATTTGGTTAAGCTATAGTTGGAATTAAAAACACACTGGGCTGCCTTTCGGATGGAGAAGGACTCAGGACCACAGATGACCTCACAGAGAGCGCCAAAGAGCCACACAAGGAGCTCACATCAGAGGCATCAGGGGTACAACGAGCAGTTTCAGTTGTTAGAGTCAGGTTTATCGGTGCATAATACTTACTTTGTGTCTTTACCTTTCACTTCATTTGTGGAGGTTAAGGTAAAGAAGTCATTAAGGTCTTTGTTCTTGTACTGTAGACTTAATTCAGGGGGATGGAAAACAGATTTTCAAAGGCTGCAATTACCGATAACTCATTCATAGTTGAGGGTATGTCACTTTGTACATTTGTAAAACCTCAGTCAAAATAAAAAAATAAAAAAATAAAAAATAACAGATTGTATTTAATTCAAAGATCATAAAAAGGAAGCATCAACTAATTTAGATAAAAGGGTTGTCCATAACCACACAATAATCAAGAAATGAAAGAAAACGTGCTGTTTTGCAAATGTATTGAATCTGTACAATTATTTTATTATCATTGGTATGAAGATGATTTTAAAGGTACAGGGATGGATTACCATACAACATATTCATGCACCAGTAATCAGCTATATTACGATAATTATTGAATTGTTGTCCATTAAAAACATATCATCAGGCGGCTGTAGCTCAGTGGTAGAGTTGGTCTCTCTAAAGTACAAAATGGGGGGTTTGATCCCGGATCTTGCAAACACAATGTCCATAAGCAAGACCCTAAACTCCAAGTGTGCAGTGTGTGACTGTGCACGAGTGATATGAGCTAATACTGATGGTCACTTACAGTAGTATCCTCAGTAGGACATCAGTGTGTGAATGCACTGTGAATGTGACAAGCAGTGTTGAGTAGCTGGAAAGACTAGAAAAGAGATAAATTACAATAAGTTTATTTATAAATTAATGTTTTTTTCTCCTTAAAAAACCTGTCTACATTTTTTCCTTTGTTTCCATCAATTACCTGGAAAACGACCTTGAAACTGCCAGCTTATCCACTCAATGTCAGAAGACATCTGCAGGCTGAGCTCCACCTGTTTGTACTGAACAAGATGGGACACTACCACAGTTTGATCACAGTATCATGTGAACCAGAAGACTCAAGGGTTATCCCTTTGGCTGCTGCAGGAGTTTGTGTAACTTGTTGTGTTTCACATTATAGTGGCTTACTCTCCTGCTGAATTCTTCTGCGGTGAACAAAAACAAAGCAAAAGCTACAAACGCTTGAGTAAAGCAAGAGCTGTAGATGGATTAGAATAGAGTTTATATAAAGATCAGCGCAGAAACTTACAGTTAACCGTGGAAGTAAAGAGAAAAAAAACATAAAACAGACAAGAAGCAGAGCTTATCACATTTACATGTCATACTCGTCAGAAAGAAAAGATAAAAAGAGAAACACTTGGAGAGCAAAGATCTTGATGTAAATGACCTGAGGAGGCAAGAATTCTTGAAGGGAGGTTAGGAGAGACAGAAAGAGAGAAAAGAGAGGACGAGGGAGAGAAACAGGAACATTTCTTCCTTTTTTGTACTTGTCTGAAAATCCTCAGGTGGAGACATTGTGTTTGAAACATTGACAAAACTCAAATAATAAAACTGAAGAGCTTTGACGACATCTAGTGGCTGGAATTGGTATTGCATGCAATGAAAACATTGTTGGGCGGAAATATGTCATAATCAGGTATCAGTGACCTACACACTGTTGCTTCTGTCCCTGTAGTTTGTTAAATGTATCATTTTTCCTGACATTAGTAACAGCAGGTTAAGTTGTCACAGAAAATAAAAAATGACACCATGATCCAAAATATTTAACAGCGATCTGCAAACAAGTACAGATGCTTGTTTGAGAAGCCTTGTTGATTAGAGATTCAGTTCAGCGTAAGAGCTATCATGTTAAATCACAGATTTGGAGCTCATGTAGTCAGTCCTGTAGCAATGGGATGAGGGATTTTATCTAAAAGCTGTGTGTGCTGAGGTGAGGTATGGCGATTGTTTTTAACCCACATTCCCGAAGCATGTTGAATTATGAGTCTACTAAAAATCTTTTTAAAAAATGACTTTCTACCCAAGAAGATAAAATCCGGACTACTCAGGTCTGTTTAAACTGGCTGCCTTGAAAAGTAATCGGCAGTTTGCTGAATTATGGCTAAAGTAACTGTCATCCCTGCTTGCTCACTCACTGTCTTTGCTCATAATATTTGCCCTTTCTTCCTGAGGTTATTGTCACAAAAAACAGATTCAGTGGCTGCTGTGGCTCTTCTACTTCCTCCATACCAGCACATGGAAACTGGGGAGTTTTGCCTGGTATGATTGCTTTTGGGATCTGTGCTGCTGCTCTCCCTGCCTTGGTGTTTTGTATCTGCCCGTGAAAGAGAGGGGAGATGGGCTTTTCCCACCCCAGGCTTTGGTTTTTGATGTGGGCACTTGGAAGGAGTTCTCAGAACAGAGCCAAACCACCAAAAATGAGTCTTTGCACACTTTTTGCTAAATTCTTTTGAGGAGAGTGTTACTAACTGAAAGACACTTGCAAAGTTAGTTGTCGCAGTTTAACACCATTAAGTGCAAGTCTTTTGTTCAATACACTGTTGAATCTTTCTGTAGAGAAGTCTGGACTTGGAGCAGATGCTTTAAGTTTCACCCAACAGGTCCTTGCCTGCTGTCTTATCCCAACCATAGACTGTATAAAGAGTGGACAGCGTGGCTCCGCCATTTATCATTGTATGGTTTTGAAGCCACAATACCCCCGCCACAGACGCAGCCATTGGCAGCAATTGCAGCCAGAGTCTGCGCAGTAGAGATGATGAGGGATTCTGGGAGAATCTGAGTGGAGCTGGGTGACAAAAATAATATATATTTTTTTTCTTTCAAGAGTCTAATCACTTCTTGACTCTACCTTCAGACATATTTTTCAATCCCTGAAAAAAAGTACACGAGAACGGCAGCTGTCAATCATCGTTAAACGTTGCATAAAGCCTTGTTTTTAACCCCCTATAACTACTGAAAACGAAACTTTTCAGAAAAGACAGCCAAATGATATCTTTAAATCACCACAACAATCGGACGTGAGAAGCATTTCTTCGAGGTGTAATAATTTTTTTAAGTTTGACCACAGCCCATCTGGAATGGCTGGAAGGCCATATTTTTTAACCTATACTGCAGCCAGCCACCAGGAGGAGCAGTTTTTGTAGAGACCTCACTTCGAGACGAGCAAGTGGATGTCCATTTTTTTTTTTTTTTTTTTTACAGTCTATAATCTCAACATGTTAGAATACACACAAACAAGCTAACATACATGTTCTGGCTGAAGCTTTGGCAAAGTGAACGAGAAAGTAGTCACTGGACGGTCAAGATTATACTCTGGTGTTGCCACAGGGAAGAAACTGATGGGTAAACTTGAAGGATTCAATGACATTGTTTAGGGATGGACCATGAGTTACTGATAGTGCTATTCTCTGCTCAACACATGGGGTGTGGAAGAGACAGAGAAAGAGGTCAGCGGGTGTGAAGGTATGGGGGTGTGAGCGTGTGAGGGAACACTCATATAGGTAAATCATTGTGGAATTAGTTAAAAAAAAAAAAAAAATTAGTCTGTGTATACTTTTGGTGACAGAAAAAAATATTTGCTAAGTTTAGCTACATCATTATCCTTTATTTCCTGTTAAATCATAGGCTAGTATTTTATGCTGCAGTAAGTATTTGACACAATATTGTGAGTGGCCCAGCATTTTTTCCATTGTTGGCTTCTTGTTTTTGGCGTTAAAAAGCCTTATTTTAAATCAATATTTACCTTAATTAAATGATCATAAAAAGTAAGCTTTCATGTGTATTTCAAAAGTAAGGGTCAGGGATGAATGATTCACAATGATTTTTTTTCCTCCTCAGTCATCTTAGACACCTCCCTAAATGTCTCATCTTTGAATATACACATTCAAACAGATAAACACAACATTTTGGCAGAGTTATAAAAACTGTAGCTTAAATTGTAGTTTTAAAACGTTCCCAAATATTCTGTTGTCCACGATGGCAAAGACTATTTTATCCACATATTTTTTCAGTCAATTTGCATTGAATCATTCAGAGTAAAAAGAACAACTGATATTCAAAAAATATATATATATTTTCATGTGACCTGAATAAAAGAGTGATGCAATTTCAATTAATCTCTTTATTCAAAATAGATTTAGAGCCACAAAATGGGATCAGGGTCATCATAGTGTCGGTAGCAAACAGAGTAGAAGTATTTGTGTTGATCCTCAGAGGTAGTCTGGATACTTGTATGAAGAAAGGCACTGGGATCTCCCCTCCTCCACGGTGACGCACAACAAGTTAGGTAGGCAAGGGCAAGTATGGTGGAGTCTTTTCCCAATGAAGGGAATCTGAAAACAAAGGTGGAGACTGGTGGTATAATATTTATTTATTACAAAACACAGTCATTCTCAACATTTGTCCATCAGGCCTCCTGAGTTTATTCATTTATTGGTGTTTGATAAGAAACAACACAAAGCTGCATTACTTCTTGTGATGCAGCAGACTAAGAAGTGACACATGAAATATGTTCAGCTGAAGAACTCTGCACAGCCTCAAACAAATTTTAACAAGTTGTGTCAAAACTGTTCTGAGACTACACGTTAAAAGAAATGGGTAGAAATTATGTTGCTAAATTTTATGGGGGGGCTTCCACATGCAGATGCAGCATTATGAATAAAGTATAAGACAAAGAACATCCAGAGTTTGCTATGTATTGAAAGTATCTGAGTGTGACACCAAGTATTGTTGTAACACATTTGGAGAGCCATACTGGCAATGAATTTATTCATTTTGGTTCATTGACCTAGATGTGCCACACACACACACACACACACACACACACACACACACACACACACACACACACACACACACACACACACACACACACACACAGCTGAGATGAAAATATTTTGGAGACTATCTCACCTTGTGGCTCAAAGGGTGACATTCGTCTCCTTCCTGTCCCGCAGGTGTACACATACGCAGGCTGCGGATCCACAAACTCACAGCACAACACATCCCCTGCGTGCACTGAGAATCCTTCTCACATGCCTAAAACACACACACAGTCAAATGGTGAAGTTGGTCTTTATGTACATGTAAAAGGCTTGTGTCAGCACTTGTTTTTATGGAGAAATAATGGAATACAATTTTCAGCCAGCAACAAATCCAGTTTCCAGCTGAGAATAAAGGTTATGACAATATTTACTTAAAAAGTCATTTAATACTGAATAGATAAATGCTTTCTCACTTACGCAGCTCTTGTGTCATATCACCCCAAGAAAAAAAAGACACTCTAGGATCAATGATAATTTATCCTTGTGAGAGCCAGCATGAGTGGCTGAGTGGCAGCCTTGGATGACATGAAGGGCACACTTCAAGAAAAAATGGTTTCAAAAGCAAACCAGGAAGAAAAATCGAAAACACTTTTTGTGAATGCACCACAAAGGCTCATGAGCACTCAGGCTGACATCTCAACAAACAGCTGTTTTCATATCTGGGCAGGGGAGTGTCCTCCAGGTTCAGGCTGTTCTTATAAAAAAAAAATATATATATATATAAATATATATATATATATATATATATATATATATATATATATATATATATATATATATATATATATATATATATATATGTTGTTTTTGTTTCCTGAATTAGGGGTGAAACTAAAATGCTAAAGCAAATCATAATTCTTGACATTATCAATCAAATACACAGTGCCACAGATTGCTCAAACAACTATACTTACAGCTAGCAAAACTGCTTCATTCATAAAAGTCAGCCGTCAGAATTAGCATGACACCTGTGGTAATAAGGGAAATGTTTCATAGGTTCTGAAAAACTAAATAATGCAGTCACCTCCTCTGCAGCACACAACACCACACTGCATCATGCCCCCTAACTGATATTCACCACACTTTGAGATGTGGGCCTGTCCAGTAGTCTGCTCTGATAAATTAAAGCTTTATCAAGAATGAAAAAAAAAAAAAAAAGACGTAGCAAAAGCAGAAGACAGGGTATGGAAGATGCTGAGAGGGCAGGTTTAGCATTCAGGCAGCTATACAATACTCGTCACTTGTTATTGAATCTCTTTGGATTGAAAGAAGTGCAACATATCATAATAATCAGCTTTCATTACAAATCTTAATATTCTAATTTGTCTTTGCTTCAGAAACACCAAGTGTCCGCATGGTGATGTGTTGAAAAGAACTGCATGGTTGCAGGCATACCTGTTGCTTCACTTTTGAGACAAACCTTAACAATGAAAATGCTTTAAAGCACAAAAAGTATTTAGCTGTTGCTCCAACTTACCCCAGTGATGACAGCTGAGGACCCCTGGGACACCAACAACAGAGTGAAGAGAAGTGGAAAGACGGTCCTCATGATTAAAGGCTGTTTTTGTGCTCCTGTACTTTCCAGATTTAAAAAAAAAACGATGCTGACCGACAAGGATGATGCTGTTTGATGTTGCCTCATGTGCATATATTACAGCCCAGCTAGACAACTAGTCCCTGTACTCATGCGCTGAGTGTGCGTGGAGGTCCATATATCCAGCCTACCAGTGAAAAAACTCTGACTCACTGTAACGTTTCGGTATCCGTAGGTCGACTTTTAAAGACTTTATTCTGTGACATCGATGTCTATGTCCTCACCTTTGCTTATTCAAAAGATGTTCTCTGCCTACCCGATGACTTCATGAAGTCAAACCAAAGACAAAGACTGATTTACATTTCTAGAAGCTGGTCCTGATCAAGGACAGTGCAGCATCCTGTTGTATTTATGGAGTCTTTCAGCCTTTCAGACGCCGAGGTCACAGATTTGAAAGCATCTTTTCAAACACTCTCCACTTTTCACAATGTAAGCATTTCTATCCAGCTCTACCTTTGAAAATGGAGATGCCTGAAGTGCTACCTCAGACTGTGAATTTTAAAGCTGAATACTGATTACCTCACACTTGACTACATGTAGTTTTGGAAAGCCCATTCATTGCAGTACATAGATGAATATAAGACCTTTTCCCTTTATCGTCAAAAACCAATCAGAGTAAACTGTAAACATACAGAGATTTTGTAATGAATGGATAAACTGAGTTTTGTGTTTCAGATATGCATTTATCTTTGTATGAGAAAGTATGATTTTTGCTGCGTCAATTCTGAGCGCCTTGTTCGCTGTCACAGAGCTAAAAAAGTGCTATGTGTGGGCTGATGCTCATGATTTGTACGTGTCTGGGTTTTCCTGATTTTTTGATTAAGATAATGTGTTTAAATTCATGTTGAAAAAATGCAGAGATGTGAACAAGGAAAGCATGATTGATTATAGATAATTTGGGTAATTATTGATAGTGTTAAAAAAAAACTCAAAAATGATGCCTGAGATTTTAATGTCTGGATACAGTTCATCATTACTTTTGTGATCACTGTAGGAAGTTACATCTGAGTTAAAGAGAAAAAGAGCTATATGTCTGTAAAGTATTTAATACTTTTATTTTCTGCTATGGCAGATTT
The DNA here is from genome assembly GCF_033239565.1 of Halichoeres trimaculatus. Lineage (NCBI taxonomy): Eukaryota > Metazoa > Chordata > Actinopteri > Labriformes > Labridae > Halichoeres > Halichoeres trimaculatus. The sequence continues at coordinate 14,962,652 of NW_027437179.1, read as the reverse complement.
TTTATTATTATTTTTTTTTTGAGTTGCTGGATCTACATTCTGGAGACAACATCTATACCAACCAGGGTCTCTGTCTGGCGCAAGGCAGAGGGTTGGAGAAGACCAAATTCTCCATCTTCACCATCTTCCAGGAGATTACCAGATCTAAGCTGTGCAGCAAGCATGCATGATACACACATACATTTTACCCAGGCAGCACATACATTTACACTGAACAAATGGATAAACATTAATATCAGACAGTGACATGCTGTGAAGGGACACTTCAAGATTTTTTGTTTGGTTGTTTTCATTCAATTTGAGCTGTGAATCTGCTATTTGTCAATTCTGAAAATAAATGTATGTGTTCACCTGTGGCACGAATCCATCCCTCACTCCTTGAGTTGAGCCTGAGTATCATGCTGAAGTGTTTATCTTACCAAGTTACACAATGAAAAGGCATCTTTTTAATATCACACAGTATTCCAAAAACAGGCAAACCAATATCACAACATCACAAAAAAAAAAGAAAAAAGAAAAAAAGAGAAATAGAGAGGAAAGACAAAACCCACATGACCTTTTTTCAAGCATTTAATACCATCCTCTTTTGTCAAAAAGTAAACATTCTTATCAGAATCGGATGGCCTTTACTGCCATTGTAGCCATTATTACAACGAAACTATAAGTGTAGCTCTAAGACATGCATAAAGGATTTAAGACAATAATATAACTACTAATAAAAAATAAATATATTGTACAGTATATCAAGTCCACTCCAGCATCCCATTACAAATTAGTTTACAGACAACATTTCATCCATACCATGTGTTAATATTGAAAGGGACTAAGTAGCTCCAGCTGTGTTGAGAGATATTTTGTTCACTCAGCTCTCAATCAGTAAATGCATTAGTAAGTATGGTGAAATAATAAGTTGTACAATTGAAAATCTGAGAAAATTGAAAAGTTATAAAAGTATAAAACTAAATGGCATGCCAGCACACCATTGTTCCATAACAGCTCCCTGAGGTGTGGAGGATCACATTTTTAACACAAAACAATGGACTAAGTCAGGGATACATTGTCTAGGTGACATCACGGATACGTCTGAATTATGAAGCTTCCAGGATTTAAAAGAAACATATAAACTGTCAACCGATATATATATATATATTTTTTTTTTTTACTTTGTTTTTACAATTAAGTTCCACCATTCATGCTGCTAATATTCCAGCTGAAACAGCAACCTGTTGTTCATCCAGTCATGATACTGATTAAAAAACTTTAGCTCCACCTACAGGACATGTCTGTCTGATTTATAATACCTTATTTGAACAAATACAAAATCCTTAAGCAATTGTATCAAAATGGAACATAGACTACTCTGAATCATCCATAAACTGGGAAAATGTTTGGAGAGATAGAGTGGGTTATATTAAACCAGGCCTAGTATTATGTATAAATCTACTATTTTAGTGTGTTTTCAGTAGCAGAGCAGTGATAGAGGTGGGTCCTCCTCTGAGGAGGAGCTAGAAGTGAATTCTGAGTGAATCTGTGTGCTGTTTGAGAGAGCTACTTTGTTGCTTTATGCGTTCATTCAGAAAAAACACATCTGGAAATAACTATTCGAAAAAACAAAAAATTGCCTTATCAATGAAAACTTTCCCCCTGCAGTACCTCCCTGAACCCCTTGTTCAAGACCGCTGATTTAAAGCATTTAAAGGTCACATGTAATGCATAAATCACTTTATTAAGTATTTAAGTGAAATTTGTGGGTCTTTGGCTTTCCTCCCAGCCCACAAAATGTGATACTTAAAGACAAAACCGGCACTTAGTAGTGCTTGTGAATGTAAAATCCTGACCTAAACGAGCTGTTTGGATTTTGAGGATTTGCCGATGTTAGCGTTTCTCTTTTTTGACAAATCAGGAGCAAGTCTGACCTGATTGGTCCACCGGAGCAGACACCCCCTTAAATTCTTTGTTTTGATAAACTTACAATTTGGGCAACTCACATAACACAAATGCGAAAGAGTGATAATGTCATGATGAGAAGCTTAGTAGGGTGTGATTGGGGTGCAGAGAGAGGGTCCATGCAGTTGATCTATCAAGCCATGACAAGATTTGTTCTCGATTATGGATGTTTCTTTTATGGGTCAGCTTCTAAGTCTGATGTGCTTCAGGCCAATGCTGTGCTGTGGTGCTCTTAAAACTTCCCCTGTCCCTGCTCTGCTCCTGGAAATAGGGGAAATGTCCATGCATTTAAGGCGCACAAAACTGGAGCTGCAGTACTGGGCAAAAATTAATGGCTTCCCTCAGTTCTCAACGTGTAGGTGCTTACTGCAGGAGCCCTTTGATGCTGACCCCAGGGTTTGGTACTGACCATTTCTATATGACTCAAGTCATTGGGCAAAATCACGAGGATTAAGAAGTGACAGCATAACACAACATCTGTGCTGTGCCACCCTGGTTAATCCAAGAGGTAGATGTCAACCTGAGCTTTCCCAAACAAAAATCAAATGAAGGGATAGGCCCTAAAGTAGAACATCAGATAAATGCAGAGGAAAGCTCTTATCTAAAAAAATATTTACAGATAGCTCTTTGAATCCAGAGAGTGGTACGGCAGGATTTGGAATATATGTGGACCAGCTCAGTTATGGATTTAATTGTAGAATTTCTGATCAGACGTCTGTGTTTACGGCAGAGCTACTGGCAATCCTTTGGGCCTTGTGGTGGATAGAAGACACTAAAGTGGCTAGAGCACTGGTTTGTTCAGATTCTGCTACTGCACTTAAGGCTTTCAGAGGAGGTAGATCACGGGCTCCAGAAATAATACATGAAATTTTGTCTGTCATGTTTAGAGTTGAGAAGTCTGGTGGTGAAATCTAGTTTTTCTGGGTTCCTGGGCATGCAGGGATACAGGGAAACGAAAAGGCGGACTTGATAGCTAAAGCAGCTCTCAAGAAAAGAGGAATAGATGTGAAGATCTCTATGGGGAGAGTTGAGACAAGAGCAAAAATTAAGGAATGTGTGGAGAATGACACTGGGACACTGTGGGTTGAATTATGATTTACACTTTTTTAGGGAACATAGTTCAGGACTTCGTGAGTGTGGGAAACGTGTTACACCAAATTCTGTGACCCGTCGAAAACTGTGACTGCAGGGGGCAATAGTGAATTCTTTTTCAGCATGGCCGTCTTGGTAGACGGGGGAGTAGAAGAAGTAGAAGAGCATTTACGCAAATTACGGAGGGATTACGGAGGGATTAAGCTTTACGAAGTTTCTTAGTGTCTTACCCATGGATAGCAGAGAGTTCTTACCAATGTATCCTAACTGAGACTCTTAACTGTATGGATATGAACAATAAAGTGATTGCCACCTATTTGTGCTGCATCAAAATGTATAACTTGAATGTGTGTGTGTGTGTGTGTGTGTGTGTGTGTGTGTGTGTGTGTGTGTGTGTGTGTGTGTGTGTGTGTGTGTGTGTCTGTGTGCGTGTGTGTGTGTGTGTGTGTGTGTGTGCGTGTGTGAGTGTGTATGTGTGTGTGTGTGTGTGTGTGTGTGTGTGTGTGTGTGTGTGTGTGTGTGTGTGTGTGTGTGTAAATTTGTAGGTGCTTTACACATTTTTACAGGTGCATAGAGAGTTAATGTGACCAGCTATTTGCCGTCAGAAAGTGTTACCCTACTGTATCTGCATTATAATAAACCCAGACCCTAATAAACGTGTAAAAATGAACTCCTCCATCTCTCCACTTCATTCTGGACCCATTTCAAAAAATGTGTCACCTCTTATACGGCCAGCAGAGCCCAGGTCACTATTTCTGATAGCCATCAGAAACTGTTACCTTACTGTATCTGCATTATAATAAACCCAGACCAGTACATGCAGTAAGGTAACAGTTTCTGATGGCTATCAGAAATAGTGACCTGGGCTCTGCTGGCCGTATAAGAGGTCACAATTTTTTTTAAATGGGTCCAGAATTGTAGCTGTCGCACAGAGATGATGTCTGTATGTATATATGTTTCTATTTTTGTATCAATATTTGTTTTAGGATGTGTGAACCTTGTCTTGTCCTTTGCTGACACCTGCTGGTGAAACACTGTATTGCGATGGGTAGTGTCATGCAGTGTTCACATGACTAATTGGAAGAGGTGCATGGGCTGCTCTGGTCCGCAAATTACTTGTGGGATGCAGACAGCGGCAGTCGAATCGAAAGGAGATATTTTGTTTTTGGAATATTGAGACAAAGAAAGGACTTTAACAACTCCTAAATTTCTGGACAGAAGGCGCACACGGTATGTTATTGTATTTTGTTTGAATATGTACGTTTTGTTAAGGTTTGTTTTTAAGTATGTTTTTTACGTTGCTATGTTATTTTGCTCTAGTTTTTCACGGTGCTTGACGGTCAAGGGAGAGTTTGCTGTGGCAAAGAAAAGAATAAAACCCTGTCAAACATCAGTTGGAGCGTGGCTGATCTGTTCATGAAGAAAACTTTGGGAGCGGTTACAAGAATGAAGTGGGGAGATGGAGGAGTTACAAAATACACAATTTTATGGTCTGGGTGTATAATAATGCAGATACAGTAAGGTAACAGTTTCTGATAGCTATCAGAAATAGTGACCTGGGCTCTGCTGGCCCTATAAGAGGTCACATTTTTTTTGAAATGGGTCTATAATAGAGGGTAGTGGTGGAGGAGTTACAAAATACACCATTTTTATGGCCTGGTCCTCTTTATTATGTCTATGGAAACACCGCCCAGCAGTACGCCTTGTAGCGTCACAGGCACGAGTACGCATGCGCAGGCCTAGTCTGTTTATAAGTTTAGATAAGATAAGTCATACTTTATTATCTTATCTTACCTGCTGTTTATTGTGAGCCCTTTACGTTTCAGCAGCCGAGCAGATTCAGGCCGTTATTCATTTTACTGAGGAAAACATTAATTCATTGAGCTTATGAAAACGTCACGCTGTTTACGAGCTGATGTCTTACATCTGTAGAGTTTAGTACCCTGTTTGTGTTTTTGGAAACTGTGCACAGTAGGTATAGCAGCCGAGAACACAGTCTCGAATAACTCGTCGATGAGTTACTGAAGATTTTGCCTGTTTATTTCACTTTTTATGCATAATAAGTTGGTATAGCGCCGCGGAGACATTGGTTTATACAGCCTCAGTCTAGTTTAGCATAATAAACAGCTGTGAGACAAGATTGACACATCTGCTGGATATACAACTGCGCTACTGGGATGGCACTAGCGCTCCTCTACGCTGACCACTTCACAGTGCTGAGCCTCCTTTCCTTGCTGGGGACACTACATGCACTTGAAAATGGTAAAGGGATTATTACGATTTGTATGTATTGTTAATGCCAGCTCGATATTAGCCTGTAGCCATCTGTTAGCCTCTAGCTATCTGTTAGCATTAGTAGCTCGCAGGCTTGTGAACGTGTTAGCTCCATCACTCGAGTGATGGAGCTAACACGAGCTAACACGAATCTGCTGCAGATGCGAAATCAACTTAAAGCCAAGATAAAAAAAAAAAAAGAAAAAATAAGAAGTACCAACAAGAAGTAAATGAAAATGCATCATCCTAGCTCTCATTTCTGAAAGTTTAAAGTCGTGGGGGATGTGTCCAGATGTATAACAAGGGCTGGTTTGGATTCACCTCCAGCAACCGGTGGGGCTTTAACTTTGTCCTGTTGAGTTATAGTATAATTCAACTCAGGATAACTGTCCGCGGCTCCTCTGTCAGCACCATGCCGTTGTTTAGAGTTAAACATGACATCTGAGTGACACCTCATTGTTAATAAATTTGGTGTAGACTTAAAAGGTTAAGGCTATTTCTTAATGTGTATAGACTTGTGATTTTTTACTCAAATGCCAGTGTAAGGCCTTTGTAGTTGAGAGTTTCTGTGTGACTTTTTTCCTGCAAGACAGAAAAACATTTTTTTTTTAAATTTTGAAACAGAATAAAGCAGTGTCAGTGTTACACTGCTACTCTTATCTATCTATCTATCTATCTATCTATCTATCTATCTATCTATCTATCTATCTATCTATCTATCTAAACATAACTATTATTGTGCTTTGTCTTTCAGGTGAACTTGTAGTCACAGTGAAAGAAGACAGCGATGCTGTTTTACCGTGTGCCCCCAGCTCCAGGGAGAACCTTGATTCAAAGCTGTTTGACTGGAAGAAAGATGTTGATGTGGAGGTGTTCATTTATCATGCTTACCGCACTTATGGCAACGGATTTACAGGTCAAAATGAACAGTTTGTCGGCCGAGTCTCACATTTTCCAGATCACCTGAAGAATGGCAACGCCTCCATAAAGATCACAAAGACCAAGGTGTCAGATAGTGGCACCTATACCTGTGAATTCCCTCATTTTCAGCCCAGACAGATATTCAGCACTCGACTTGTTGTTGGTAAGTACTTTGAGTGAACTTTTGATCTTTGAAATCTTTGTTTTTAAGCTTTCCAGCTGTTTTAGATTTTTAGGTATGATTTTTGCAAGCTGTCCACTCAGTCTTCGTAACCTGCTCACTAAGCAGTATATTTCTTATCAGCAACAAATGTCTTTTTGATTTTTGGTTACTGCAAATAGTCCTGGTGAAGGGGCAGAGCTTTTCCTCAGCACTTATGTGTTGAAATACAAATCTACTGTGAGCTGTTTTCAGCTCACAGACAAAATGAAACGACGGCAGTAATACTCAGCGGGTACAGCACACCTTTTCCTGCAGTTCAAACACCAGGATTAGTAGAATACGCTGCTGACATGTTGTCTTTTATTCCCTGTGAAATTTCCTGTTTCTTCTTATTTTAGCCTGAAGAATGAAATCTTGAAAATGTAATCAGCTCCAACTCTTTGTGGCTGTTATTTACAAAAAAGAAAAGCTGAAAACAGCTCTGTAGCTCATCTGTTTCTCTTCCATCTTTCCACTAACCTGCTCACTTTTAACTTTTTACTAACATTTGTATCCTTCTTTTATTTTCAAGCATCTGAAGTCAGCACTTGCTGACTGCATGTATTTCTACTAACATTCTTACATCATGTATAATTAAAACACTAGCTGAGGTAAATTTAGGCAGATGTACTTTTAGTTAAACGTTCTTATATAACTCATACAGAGTGTGTATAAAATACTTTTTTTTTCTTCTTATCAGAGCCTATCATTAAAGACCGATCAGCAGAGGACAGAGGTGAGTGATGATTTCTCTGATACATTATCAATGCTACACCTCAGAAGGCTCCATCAGCGTTAGTTAAAGATGTGATACAGTACCTTCAAGATGACCACTGTCTGTACAGTGTAGCTAAGGACGGAGAGTTGTAGAAGATAATATTGTGAAAGTGGCGCTGCTTAGCCGATTAGCATGTAGCTTGACAACTCAAGGTTTCTGAGCTCCAAGCTGATCAAGGCTATAACAGTCAATTAAACTTGGCACTCATTAGTCCCACAGGTCCCACGCTTGTTTGGTTTAATGATTTGAAGGATTTTCTGATTAATCTCCACTGAAAACTGTTAAATTTGTCTCTAAAGTTAAATGATGTTTCTTTGTTTGCCTCTTTACAGTTATTTAACCTCTTAAAAATCCGTTTGAAGCCTTTTCATTGACACTTCCTACAGAACCACGTTTGGACTGATCACCAGAAGCTCCTGAGCTGTAGAGATTGTGTATAGTTGTCTCTGTATCATGCAGCACAGAATGTTAAGATGAAGGTATTGCGTCTGAATGTTTTAATGTCAACCAGCCTCTGAGCGACTGAGTTGTAGCACTCATAATGTGGAAATCATCACCACTCAAGATAAAACTGAGAATAATTTAACTTTGATTTTGTTATTGACAAATAACACTCAGTGATCATTTCTGACTAGCTGAAACCTTAACATGTTTTTTAATATTATTTCTGTTGGTTTAACCAAAGTGGTTGTTCATCTTAAAACTGTTTCATTTGATAAGTAAAAAACAAAACATTCAATTTTCTTTTAGTGTCAGCTCAGCTTTGCTCTACCTTCCATATTTTTACATGAATCTTAACAAATAAATTATAGTAACCATTAATGAAGTAACATTTCAAACCTATATACCATAGTCTTTTTAAAGTAGATGTTGTTTTTATTAGTGTTTTTTTTATTTACAGTTTTCAGTGGTTGATAAATCACTGCACATTCATAAGGGTTTTTTTGTGCTCTTGTTTTCCCCTCACAAATTAACCCCAACTTCGATCAAGGAAAAGCAAATAAATCTTAAAACATGTCTAACAATTGTGAAACCAACATATAAGTTAAGTAACATTGCATTATGTTCATAGTGGCATCTTCAAAGCCATACATCGAGATGCTCAACCAGACACAGGACTGGGCTCTGCTGCAGTGTGAGGTCCGAGGCGTCTTTCCAGAGCCTAAACTGATGTGGAAGGACAGTGCTGGAAACATCCTGCCTGCTGAAGAGAGCGAGCGGTACCTCGAGGGGAACAAATACTACATCACTCTTAAAACTAATGTGACCAGGACGGACCAGTACAGCTGCATAGTTAGACAGGAGGAGCTCAAACATGAGATCCCTGCGAAGATATTCTTGCTCATCAATGGGAAACCTGGTATTTAGAGTCCAAATATTTATTTGTTCATGTGTTTATAATTTCAGCTGTTGTGCAGTCTGACCATGTGATGCACTTACTACAAGTGTTACATCAGCTTCTTTTGGTGTGTTTCAGAGAAAGAGGCTGAGAGCTCATTAGCTCCACTTGTCTTTGGAATTCTGGCTGTTGGATGTTTGGCTGGAGTTTTAACTCTAGCTGCAGGTCAACTTTTGGCTGTGAAGAAGTGTGCACCTTGCCGTTACAGAGGTAGGTGTATCATGTGAACACCACCATATTCTAAATCACCTTTATGTGGTGGTTCAGATCAGGTGTTAGCTGGTGGTTCTTATTGATCAGATCATGTGGATGGCTTTAAACATGAGCAATCACACTTTGCGTCTACCATACATCTCCAAGGATCTCTTCTGCTACGATCCAGATCATCTGTGTAGGGATGGGAATCAAAAACCGGTTACTGTTGAAAATCAATAAGCAATGTTTCTGTCCATCCATATCGTTAGCTTTTGTGCTTAACGATTCCCTTATCAATTCTTTACATTTTGCCGGAGCCGCCGGGCCTTACGTCGACTAGTCTGCTGCAGCTATCTTAGCTTAGCAGTTAGATTACGTTTCCCAAGAAAACTCTGATTCAGGATTTTCAGCTTGAAGTTTTACTGAAGAACTGACTTCATAAAAAAAATGTCACTACTCTCTCTCAGGAAATTCATATTCAGTATATCGAAATGGTATAAATCACCTTATTTAGCAAAAAAACAAAATAGCGCAAGCTTGATGCTAATGTATATGGGAAACTGCATCGATATGCTAGCAGTTAGCACACATCAGTATAACTTTAGCTTCAAATTAGGATTTCGACTTTCATCACAGAAACATATCACATCAACTCTTTGTAAAAAATACTGAGAATTTCAAATGTGAAAAGCTAACAGGCTAATGAAAGGCTCATGGCTGACTTCATAACTACAAACAGCTTCCAAACAACTTAAACCATTGCTATAACCACTTTGAGACACTAGATGGCCTACTTGAATTGTTAATATATTACAACACAGTTGATCAACGTCATATTGTGCAGTTTTTACCTGTTTCTGTATAATTATGCTCATAGATATCCAGACTCAGGGACCAATTACATTTTATTCATTTACAGTATAAACTCAATTGAATGTTGTTGACACGGAAAACCTGTAAAGCTACTTTTTGTACCAAGAAAATTCACAACAGGAATTGATAAGGGAATCGATAAAGAATCAGATCGATAAGCAGAATCGATAAGGGCATCGGTATTGACAAAATCTTATCAATTCCCATCCCTATATCTGTGTGTCTGTGTGTGTGTGTGTGTTTGCACTCACATCTTTACTTAGTAGTCCTTCTGTGATCTATTCCTTTGAAGCTCGTTTACTTTTATCCATAATGCAGTGTGGGGCTGAAAAGAAAGCATCATCAAACTCATCTTTAAATTTTTAAGCATTTATACCTATACTTTTAGAGAGTGATTCTCAGCCATAAAACAGCCACAGCCAACCTTAAATAACTTTCTTAGTGTATCTTTAAGGTGACTTAATCAACTTCAACAAAGTGTGATGTGGTCTCTCAACTGCTGCTCTCAGCAGAAATTTTTAATGTCTTTTTAGCTGCATTGGTGCACCAAGTTGTGACAATCATCTGTTTATTGTTTTTAATGCATTTCTGTCTTTGCTCTGTTCTCAGTCATGGACTATTTATCTGGACTGAAGCCACAACGTGATTTCAGACAGAAAAATGATAAACATCACGAAAATGGCAACATAACCAACGGCGGTAAGTTCTCTTCTTCTAAATATTGTTTATGTCAGGACCAGGTAATGAATTAGGAAGTTTCAGATATATATTTGAACTCTTCTTCTTTGGTTGATTTTGTGGTCTTTAATTTTTTTTTTTTAGTATGAGGAAGATACAAATGGCTTTGTTACCAAAGTTTACACTTTGTGATTTCTTCTTTTCTCTTTTTTTGCTACAGGGCCTGCTGATATACCAGAAAGTTTAAAGATCCCACTCACCTCATCTAATGATGCCACATCAAGTTGAAAGGAAGTTTAGGGGTTTTAAGAGGAACTACAACACAAGGCAGCTGAACAACGTCAAAACACTGCCAGGTCAAACCAGCTCTTTTGATACTAATTTGCATGGATATCATTTATTATCATTTTAAACCTATCAGGAATTTTTTGCTGGGTTACCAACTACAAAAAGAAACAAGCAATATGACTGAGTGTGTGACTGAGTAAGAGAGCTAGCGTGAGATGACTAATCAGTCACTGTTTCAACTGGTCATGTGACTACCTGCCCCCCTGGTACGGCACATTAATCAGACAAGATGGAGCACAAAGAAGTAAGTGAGGCGCTCAAGGTAAAAAGAAACTCTTCCTCTGTTATTTGGTGTTATTTTGGTTACCGGTTGGATGACACAGAAAAAAGATGTAACTTTCAAAACATGCAAAACAAAAGTGGCATAAATGTGCTATTTTGAATACAAACAAAACAGTACTGTTGTGCTGTACATTGTTGTTTGTATACAGTAAGTTTGGATATTTTTACACAGTTAAAATCCTCAATCCCTGCTTTTTTCTTGATTTTTCTCCATGATAACCAAGCAAGTCTGGAGACTCATGACACAACTTTTTTTAATTAAATTGCAAGCACAATGCAATCGCAATATTGTCCACCTAATCGCCAATCGCACCTATTCCCCAAATCGTGCAGCACTAGTTTAAGGCCATGTCCACACGTAGCCAGGTATTTGGGAAACTTCATATATTTTCTACTTTTACACCTGTCATCCACACGAAACCACAGCTTTATGTCTTTAAAAACATTTTTTTTTAAAAGCTCGGGCAAAGTGAAGATTTTAGAAAACTCTGGTTTTGTGGTTTTAGGTGGTTGTGGTAAACAGAGTTTTTGGTTCTCAAATATCAAAGCTAAATGACGAAGGATCATCCTGATTGGCTGGCACAGGTTTTACGTCTGGAAAATACTGCAGAGTATGGGTTTGGCATGCCTCCAGCTGAAATCATCGGCAGATTTGCCCGCTGCATGTGGACAAAAGTATTTCTAAAGACGAACGAGGCGGGATACTCGTTTTTGAGAATACCCCGTGACGTGTGGACATGGCCTAATTCTGAGGGGCTGAACAATATTGAAAAGAAAAGCATCAGGAAAATTAAGCGGCTGTGTTTTTTTAATGTGAATCTTTTTGTGATATTTTGAACAAAAGCCATGTTGTATCATGGGTGTTTCGTATCATACCTTGTGTTGACTGTCTCCCTATGAGTCATCCGAATAGTGTCAGCTCCTGCCTCTCTAAAATAAGATGAAATAATTTCTTTTCCAATCTGACATCTCATTTGGAAGGTTACTGAGATTATTTATGTGAAGCATTGTGACAATCATATCCGTGTCACAAAAGCTCGATGTAAAACTTTACATGTCATGACTGCTCGGTTGCCTTCAAGACACAACCATGTGTGGTTGTTCGGTCTGCTCTAGTACAGTTTATTTGTTAGCTTACAGGGTGCATTCTTTATCAAGCCACGCTCTGAAAAAGGATCATGTAGGTGTGTCAAAAGCTCTGCTTACAACCCCAAATAAAAGTCTTTTGGCGTAATAACGCCTCCTAGAAGCTTACAGCTCTATCCACTAGTTTAGAACTGAAGAAGCCTTTCAGATATGGGAGGAGGAATGCCTCTAAGCTTTGAACTCTGCGACCTGGATGACCAAGGCCTTAATGTGAAGCTTTTTTCAGTTTGTTCAGTCACTGGATGGGCAGCAGCTCTGCTCTGTGCTAACATGAGGTGTGAGGTGAGGTCCACGTCAGGCTATGTGTGTAGGCTTGCATAGAAACAGGACTTTGTGTTGCTCCAGTGTTGATTGGATGCAGAAGTCTGAACGAGAGTTTTATGAGATGGTGCAATACCTGTAGTAATAATAGAAGGGCGGGTGTGGGGTCTTTGGTGTCTTATCCTGGATCTGCTGGGGTTAAGGGGTATGTATCATAAAAATAATAAAGTAGAAGAAAGTTTGTTCTAGATGCTAAAGGATGACAATGCTGGTTGATAACTGGAGAGTTTCATCTTCTGAAACATTGTTGATCTTTAGCACTGTGAATAAGCTGCCAGATAAGGATAAGGTGCCAGATAAGCTCTTCACACAAAGCTATAATTTTCTTTTTTTAAAAACATTAATATAAATTATTTTCTTCAAAGCTAGAGTTACGAAAAAGGATTTTGAGGATGGAGCTAGGAAAGGAAATGAAAAGATTGCACCTCTGTTAGCACTTTAGGGACCCAACTTCTTCCTGCTGTTTTCCTTCCTGACTAGTTCTCTATTTTTTAAATGTTTATCTGTTTGTTTGAGTTCTCCTTTTTTCCTTATTGTTGTAGCATTCTTTTCCAATCTGCTCTGTTCTTTATTTGGTTTGACCAACATGTTTATGTTACTGACGCTCAGGATCTGAAATTAGGAGATGTCATAAATAATCAGGTATGATGAACTGAAACTACCTTTGATATGTGTAAGTAAATAGATGTACTTATTCATCATTACCCTTGGGGTGTGGTATTAGATTTTTGTGGTTTTACACTCACCAGCTGTTGTTCAAAGATGCCGATGTACCCATAATGTTTTGCAGGTCCAAACATGAACACAATCTCACACTCTGAAGTTGTAGCCAGTAAAAAGGTAGTTAAAAAAAAACCCTGCACTGTACACTGAAGGTTTCTCTGAATTCTGAAGTCATCTTAGATCATTTCCACAAAATATCAGTGCAAGGGAAGAAACACTAATCTGCTAAAATTCAGTTCAATGAAGGGAAAGTGTAGTGATGCAAGAACATTGTCATAATTTTCTGAATGTAAAATCTTTGACATTAAGATATGAGTGAATGCAATATATTTTTTTATTTTTTTCCATGTCAGTGTTTGAGTGTTTATTTTTCATAAATGGATTTTTTTTTTTTTTTTACTATTTGTCATTAGCTGTCAAAAATGTCTGTTAACATTATGTTTTATACCAAAAAACAGTGCTTAAACAGTTCATTAGACCACCATCCAGTGTAACCACCACAGCCTTAAATTTACAGTTTGTAGCTTTTTACCAAAATTAACATTATGCTATATTTCTGGGATGGCTATAACCATCAACTATAATTATTATTGTAATTGATGGGTTATTAGATGTACTTTTACAAAAGTAGAAAAAAAACAGAAAAGCACATTTATTTTATTTTCGATTGCCAGATTACAACTATTTATTTTTATTCCTGAGCATTAACATGTTTTAGTGGTTCATGTTATTCTGAATTTCTGAACATGAAATCAATATATGAGAAGGACAAAGTCTGAATTCAAGCGCTCCATGATTCTGGATGTTTTTCTTGTTTTTATGACTGGTGGTCTAATAAATTTATTAAGCACTGTGAACTTGTAAGATACTGAGGTGAAGTAAGTTGAGCTGAAGTCTGACAATCTTTTTTACAGTTTGTCAAACAAACAATAAAAAAAGTTGAAAGGATTCTGAGTCAATAAAACATGATTATTTAATGTTTGTCTTTAGTTATGAATCCACATCACAGCTGTTTGTTTAGTGAGTAGGAAAAAAAAAGTGAGTATTTACATCTACTGTCATACACATCACAGTTTACACCCATGCTAACACAACAGAGACTTTTATGTACATAAGAAAGACTTCTTAGCGTCATGGTACAAAGAAATGCCTTCAGAGTAAATCACTGTCTGGATTTGTCATTGATGCGAAATACACAAAGTAATAATAAACCTCCCTCAGAAGCCCTGAAATCATCAGAATCATTAGACAAAAGGAACGTTCGCTGCTGTTTAAGTTTAAAAACAAAAGAACATCAGAAAGTACAAGGCAAGACCATCACAATCTACATGTTTACAAGGTTGGTATAAATACACTCTCTCCTTTTTATGTACACAGGATCCTCTCCGTATCGTCAGAAACAAAGGAACACAAACAGTGAGTTCAGTGGTTTTAGTTTCACAACATGCTCTCTGCTAACCTGCGCCTCACTTTGTGAATGAAACATCAAACTACAGCTGCAGAACATGACATCATCAGCACTCGTTCTTTCATTTCTGCTCTGGGGCAAAAAACAAAACAATAAATAAACAACCTGCAGGACTTTCTCTTTTTGTCGTTTCCATAAAGTGCCAAATGTTGTGCATTTTTTCTCCTTAGACACTCAAAAGTAAAGTAATGAATATGAATCATGATGGAACAAAACTTCCACTCATAAAGAAATAGAATAATTTACTCAGGATGTCAGATAGATGAGGCTCAAAGCTTTCATCTTAACAGGCTACTGTTAAGACTGTAGTGATTCTGTTTTCAGGGGCAGGAACAAACATCTGATGACCTGCTTTACAAACTTTATCTGGGCAGGTGAAGTCTCTTAGTAGATTGAGTTTTATGGCTTTCTTTAAAAAAATTAAAGCTTTTTAGCTTCAACATGGCCTATAAAACTTGTAACAGACTTTTTTTTTCGATGATCTGAAGCATGACTGCCCCACTTTGCTGCTCCTACTTTGAGTCTAATATCTCAGAAATCAAGTCAAAGAAGACCTTAGTTTATTCAGATGCAGCTGACTGCATTCATTAAACATCAGAGTATGTTTCAAATAAATAAAAAGTTTTTTATACAAAGTCCTTTCTTTAATACTTTTGCAGATAGGACACATGAATACACCTATTTAAACTTTCTTCAGCGGCAGTTTATCAGTGTAAAGGAATATAGTTTGATAAAGACTCAAAGTTTTGATATGGAATAATTTTCTGTCACATGCATCTCTCTTTTTTAAATGATGCTCCACTTTTAGTTTCAAAAGTATCACATGGTTCACAGATGAGACTTTGTATATTTAACGTTATTGCTGGATGAGGCGTTTCCTGAAGCCCCATTGACATTAATTTTTGTCTTTAAACAACTTGAAATAAGACATTTTCTGGAATGAAAAGTTGAATGTGGCTCATACCAAGTGTAATAAGACAATTTTTACTTAAAATAAGACAAAAACACTTGATAAGATTTCAGTCTTTTTGCAGTGTATGACGCCTTTGAGTTTCTAAATTATTTTGTTCTATTATTCTGAAACCAAATGAATTTAATTTTTAAAAACAAAATTTTTCATTTTGAACAGATTACACAGTAGGTCCTCCAGATCAGCTTAAAGATGGGCCATTTTTCTTCTTTATTCTGTCCCTCGGGTGCCCCTGTAGTATTTTTTGCATGGTTTACAGCCAAAATGTAAAAAAAAAAAAAAAACTCTAAAATGTTTGCTTTAGTTGCCGTCTCTTTAGACCTAACCACTCCAGTTAGAAGAGCCTTATATGATAACATCATCATCAGCAGCAAATCTTATTAAAAACTTGCAATTTTTAGATCAGTGCTTTTTACAGATTCAGGGATTTCTACAACTTATGAAGATGTCGAGGTTTAAAAATCTGCAAACATTAAATTTGAACATCCAGCATTGTTACTACATATCAATGTTTCAAATATGGGGGGGGGTAGAATAGCTTATTTTTCACCTGCTGACAGCAAAAGGAAATGAAGAACCACCTCACCTTTTTGTACCTGCATTAATAAGATTCTCAGATTTAACAACATGGTCTAAAGTTTAAAAATAACGTAACTTCACAGAGAAGTTTCAACTCTTTAAGTGTTGCTTGGTCCCAGAGTTTCAGGAGAAGGAATACACCCCAAGCGTACCTCTTCGAGCACTTTTACCAGGGGGTCTGGGTCAAATAATACACTAAATAATAAATAACATTATGTTTTCAAATATATTAAAGGCTTTAAAGAGACCCCTTCAGAAAGAGCATTTTTATCAGATCTGGATGGAACAGCGTGCTGTTCAGAAGCTATGCTAGGTGGGCTAAGAGCTGTTCACATTTTTTTTTTTCATTCAGCAAAAGAGGGGAGGAGTGAGGATAGAGCAGAATCAGAGAGTTTGATTAAAAAAAAAGACAAAAAACTGAATAAAAACCCTTCACAGTACTGAAAGACCAGGATCACAAATTAAACGTGTGTTTCAGGTGATTTTCTCCTCCTGAACTTTGTCAGTGCTCACGACTTCACCAGTGCTTTAAGTTTGAACCTTCACAGTCTCCGTTCGAGCTGAAACTGAGTGATAAAACATGCATACAAAACAGTTTCCTCACTACAAAATGTACACTTCATTAATTTTTATAAAAAAATGGCAAAAAGTGTATAACTAGTTTATATTTGTTATAGTTAATTCTCTATAAATGTCATCCCTCTGATGCCAGGTACGCATCTCACCTCCTGGCAGATAAACATCTGAAACATCTCAAGCTTACATTAGATTATTCTTCAAACCCTGAAAATGTGAGTAAATGCAGCCTCATAAATCTGTGTGTGAGTGTGTGTATGTTTGTGTCACCTTTTCCTCCCAAACAAGTGTGTCTCAAATCATCAAGCAGCTACAAACAGCTTAGGGAGTCATTTCTCTTGCATATTTCTCCATCTGTTTCACCTTCTACTCAAAGTCTGAGGATAAAATATAATTATATTCTTTCATGTATTATTATTATTATCTCTATACAATTTCAAAGTCTTGCATGGGAAACATAAAAACCTCCTGTTCAGTCTCATCTAAAACTCTAAAATTTCTTCACGTTCTCGTTGTTTTCTGCTGAGTGAGCTCATCATTCATCAGTACATACCATCCTTTATCCCTTAAGTCTCTAAATCCTTTAATAATTCAGCATTAACAGAAAAATATGTGGATATCTTTAGTCGTTTTTGTTATTTGTGTTTTGTTAAAGTGCAGTTTGCGTGAGAACCTTCAGCAGTAAAAATGGCTTTATCTCTTCTTACAAATCCCTCAGAGTGTTTGATCAGTGTTAGGAGTAAGAATAAAATAAATAGGAAGGTGTGTGTGCAGTGTCAGGTCAGGTGAAAAGTAAAAATATGGATGCAGACATCATTATCATGGATTCAGTCAAGGGTCAGTGAAATACTTGTCCCTTTAAAGAAGCTTGGCGTGCTTGGA
The DNA here is from genome assembly GCF_033239565.1 of Halichoeres trimaculatus. NCBI lineage: Eukaryota > Metazoa > Chordata > Actinopteri > Labriformes > Labridae > Halichoeres > Halichoeres trimaculatus. Next base: position 14,944,998 of record NW_027437179.1, on the reverse strand, counting down.
TGCAGTGATGAAAAAGATGATTTAGACCTTCATATTTCGGCTTCTACTCTCGAGGACATCCTGCGTTTGTCGCTTGTCTCTTCACACTTTTTCTTCTTTCACTTTTTCACTCTCTTCTAAAAAAGTTTATATTTATTCCACTTCTACGAGTTTCTACAGATCCAGGCAGACGCCTCACTCCTCGCTGATGCCGTGCTCCCACGCCACCTTCGCCTGCTCCTCCTTGGTGGCAGCAATGATGGGCTGGGAGATCTTGCGCGGCATGGGTCGGGGTGCAGGTGGCGGAGGTGCGGACTGGGTGCTGAGGGGGTCCTCTTCAGGGATGCAGCCCTCTCTGAGATAGGGTTTGGGAGGCAGGACAGGAGGGGGCTCGTGGAGGTGGTAGAGAGGTGGGTGGTGGGGGAGGTAGTGGGGGTGGCAGTGGTGGTGGTAGAAGTGGTGGTGTGGCTGGGGGTGCTGCAGCCCGTCCATCTGCTGCTGCTGTGGTTGTTGTAGAGCTCCAGTTGAAACCTGAGCTGGAGGCTGGGGCTGGATTTGACCGCCTGCCTGGGCCGGGGTGACTCCTCCGGGGGCAGAGTGGCTACGGCAGGGCGGGGGTTTGACCCCATCCAGGACCTCAGGCTCGGAGACGCTGTATCTTACGGGCTGGTAAGGCGAGTCCAGGTCCTCCTGGTCGGTGGTCCAGGCCTGGCTGCTGGGGACGGACTCCAGGGTGTCTGTGCGGCTGGCAGGGGGCTCAGAGGAAGCAGGGCCGCCAAAGTTGCTCTCGCTGAGGGAGGAGACTCCAGAGCTGGCGCTGCCCGATAGGGTGGAGTTACTGCCATCCAGGATGGACTGTGGACTGGTGGGCGAGGCAGGTATAGGGTGCAGGGGAGACTGGACAGAGAGGATGGGGACAGAACAGAAACATTACATATGTCCAACATTACAGCTGTTTCATCGACATCAAAGTTTTTCATAGAGGAATTAGTGAGACGACCCAGTGACTGTTTGGGTGAAATTGGACACAAAGACGTTACAAAAACATAAAATAGGAGAACACTGAAGAAAGATTTATTACACCTTGTTGGACACTGATGGACTTACTTCATTTACCTTATTGATAACTGCAAGTGGATTAGATGCTTGCCTGTATTTAATCTTTCATCCTCTTTCAAAAGAATATTAATTTCTGTAATCATAAACCAACCAAGAATATAAAAGAAGATCGAACACTTCAATTACAGAAATCTCAGAGTTACCTGAGTGTTTTTGTTAAACCGAAACAAAAAAATATTTTTTTGCACCTTCAATTGCTGTTTTTCAAATATGCTTTTTTATTTATTTTGGATTAATGCAGATGATTCTTGGGACACAAGGCACACAACCGTGTCTCGAGATTTTACAGAATACTCTCAAAGTTTTGAAAAGTTTTCTGATGATTCATAAGATACCAAAAGTGCCTCAGGATGTTAAAAGGAGCTAAATATTTTCCAGGATCTTGCAAAAGTTTCTTGAGATTCGCAAACTATTTTAGACACTATGGTGTCTTATGCAAAGTAGACTTAGCAAGAAAAGAAACTCTCTGGGATCTTCCAAAATGTTTTTAGGATCACACTAAAGATTCCTAAGAGCCTGTGACAATAACAGAGGTATGAGACCTTTAATTCTGCAAAACATCATCAGAACTTTGAAGAAACATTCTTTGGGGTCTTGCAAAAGTTTCTCAAATATGGCAAATGTTTCCTGGAATCACTCAAAGGGTTTGTTTTGAGATGATCTGCATTTTTTGATGGTAACACAGGATCTGCAAGAAGGTTCTCAGGATCGGTCGATTTTGCATTTTAACTGATGTTCCAGGGACTCTGCAGTTTGTGTTTTTGAACATAAAACTAAACTGAGTAGGGAATCTGGGACTTGGGAAAGCAGATTGTGACACGCTGATTGATTTTTCACAGTCTTTCTCTGGATGACTCAGTGAGAAATGTAGATGTGTCACTTTCACTGTCACAGGTATGGTATGCAGTGATTTTTTTCTTCTGCAGCTTCATCGAAAGTTTCATGCTCACGTTGGACAGAACTGAAAACACTCAGTGAAAACGTAAAAATCTAGGCCAGTGAGCAAACAAAGATCCACACAGAGAAGCGAACATGGACGACAGACGGACAGACACAGACAATCATCAGCCAGACCAACATCAGGAGTGAAGAGGAGAAGGAGGAGGAGGAGAAGGAGGGACAGGAGGAGGCGGGTACCTTTCTTAAGGAGCGCGCAGGGAGAGCTGGAGGGAGGTCGCTGACCTGGTGGTGGAAAGCATCAAAGTGCATCGACAGGTGTTGCCCTACAAGGGAGACACAGCAGGACCGACTGAGAGAGATGCACACACTCACACATACACACACACACACACACTCTCTCACACACACACCTCTGACCAGTGAGAGGAAGAGGAAGTGAGGAGGAAGGGAAAAGGAGGTTTGCAGGAGAGATGGAGGAGTGTGTGGGAGGGGAGTGCTCACAGAAATCTGGATTCACTCAAATACAACATTTTCTGTCAGAGCAGAAGCTTCATAGCCCAGCGACTGTCTGACTGTAACTCAGGTTTTTTTTTTTTTAATATATGAGCAGAAAGTTTGAAGCGTCAACAACACAAGAACATTTCTCTGACTTTAGATAGATAACTCTATTAGAACATTTATAAATACCTGTGTAGAGAGGCCTTAAAAACAGAACAATAAACCAAAGCAACAACTTTAACTGAAAAATTCAACACAAATCAGTGTTTGTTCTTCCTGAGTAAGAGGAAGAAAAAACATTTTTTCTCCTGCTTTGACAGTTCTTGTTTTTTCTCTACCTGATGGAAATGTCTGCTCCACTTGTGACAACAACACATTTTGTTATAATTAGTGGTGGGACTTGATTAAAAAAATTAATTGAATTAATTATGCCATTTGTAATTAATTAATCGTAATTAATTGCATTTTAATCACATCAATATTCAACATCAGAAGCAACATTTTTCAATTCAAACAGATTTTGGTAGAAGTCTAAATCATTGAATGTTCTCATACACAAGTTTAAACAACAAAATCCTGTTTGTTTTGTTCAGAAGATGTTTTTTTGAGGACACTACTTTCAAGTACATTCATCAGCCGTAATGCGGTAAATAGTGCTGTCAGGAGATTCAAAAAATAATCTTATTAATTACAGGATTTGTAATTAATTGATCTAATCAATCACATTTTAATCTTATATCTGCTTAAGGTCCCCACATAAAGAATTTGAACTGTAGGGCATTACAAATTATAGTGCATGACTAATCGAATGAATACACGAAAAAGAGAAGATTTGTAAATCCTTTTTTTTTCAACTGACAATATTAATTAAAATGTCTGTGTTCCCAGCCATTGACATTCGATTACTGTTTACTGTGTCTTTGGAGTAAATTATGTTTTTCAGCGGAGGGAGGCAGGGTCTGGTGGAGATTGTCAATCAAAATCCTGCTCGTAAACTACTGTGGGTGGTGCGCTCTTTGGATGAGAGCTCAGCATGGATATGAGGAGAAATGTGAGATGACAGAGACACAGAGAGACGCTGCGAGTCAGAAAAGTTCAGGCAGCTCACGCTCTGAGGACGTGTTGCTGTAGTTCAGAGGGAAAGAGCAGCGCCATCGTGAGGAAAGTCGACGGAGATCATGGAGAGGATCAAAGAATGGAGCGCCCGAGGTGAACGCGATCAAAAAAGTTTGAAATTTCTATTATTTGGACCAAAAACAGGAAGAGAGACATCAAAGAAGAGAGTCCACTCTTCTTAAGTAACTTTGGTGTTTACATGGTCAGAGAAAACATTATTATTTGGGTCTTAAAAGATCGTTCAAGATACTCTGAAAATGGCCGGTAGCTAATGAGACAATCTTGCGTTGATTTTTATAACGCATTAATGTGCGGTGTAATTAATTAATCTAATTAACGCGTTAAAGTCACAGCCCTAGTTATAATATGTGTATTTTATTTATAGTTTGTTACATGCCTGTGAGACACAGATTTTTATTTTGGCACACTAGAACAGCTCATCTGACATAATCACTATGCTGAGGCCTTAAAGTGTATGAGTATGGCATGTTTCAGTATATGACGTTTGGAATTAAACCAAAAACCAATGCTGGTCTTGTTTTTTTAAGATCTTATCCGCAAAGAAGTGGAAATGCTGCATAAAATGTTGATAGAAAGTAAACCAGATGTTTTGCCATTACTTCAAAGTCTGTATTTAATCATGCAACTATGAAACCATCGATAAAACTGTAACATTTTGTGGTATAAAAATATATCCTCATTTTAAATGTAATACCTGCAGCACTTTTAAAACAGTTGTTAAGCCTCCCATTATGTGTCATCAGCTCTTCTTTGAACAACACTGAAAACATTTGTGAACCAGAAGACCAGTTTCTGGAGTTTAAAGTCAAATGTTCTCTCGTTCTTTCCTTTTGGAGGATTTCAGCTGCTCAACAGCTCAGGGTCTCCTTTGTCCCATTTTTCATTTCATGATGCTCCAAATGTCATCATCACCTGGACTTCTCTTCTACGGAGCCATGCTGTTGTAATCAGAATGTAGTTTTGTCCTTATCTCACTGAAATATGTAAGGTCTTCCCTGAGAAAGTTATCGTCAGGATGCAGTGTTCAATGAATGATTTCTAAAAAGAAAGTCAGATTAGAATTCTCAGACCACTGCTTCCCTTCAGTCTATTTTAAACAGATCAAGTCCAGAGAAGTCTCTGGTTTCCTCTCTGCATGCAACAGTTTAACCTTGTGTATTTGTGGATGCCGTGATGAACCCTGTTCACACTCAATAGTTTTCTGAGTGATTTTGTGCGCAGGAAATAATTTTCTCTACAGAGTCTTGTCTGTTTTAATGCAGTGGTGCCTGGGGATCCCACCCATCCAGTGTTGGTTTTGATCCTTGTCCCTTTTGAGCAAAATATAATTGATGATATCATGTTCTTCAGATGATGAAAACCACTGATTCTTTGCATTTTCATTCTGAGGAAGTTAAAGTATGTGCTCACGCGGTCTCTCTCAGAGAGGTTAACCACTTCCCTTCTTCCCTTCTTTCCTTCTGAGAGACTTGACCTCTCTAGAGTTTACTTTTAATACTTCTGTTTGATCATGTGACTAACCTGTTGATCATTTATCTTATTGGCTTTTTTTTTGTATTAACACAACCTTTTCAGTGTCCACATCCCAATTTTTTAAAGCGTGTTACAAGAGGTGTGAAAAAATATTGATACAGCAATATATTGCAATACTTTGACAAAATAAAAATTCACGTTTTAGGTGAGTTGGAAGTTTGATATGTCTTCCATACCTCCAATGTGGTAGATGGCGCTGAAGAGCTACTCTGCTGCATGTTGCTCATAAACTGTATAACTTTTAAGTACATTCAAAATATTTATTTCCTAAACTTGATGGTGTGGGTTTTTATGCCGTTAACATGAATGTTTTCTCTCTATTCTTAGATAAGTTAGTTTAAAATCATTGATTCATTCATTTTCTTAAAATGAATAGTGGCTGGAGCAATTCCCAGCTGTCATTGGGCGAGAGGCGGGATACACCATGGACTGGTCGCCAGTCAATCACAGAGCTAACACAGAGACAGACAACCTTTCACGCACACACTCACACCTAGGGACAATTCAGGGTGCTCAATTAACCTGGTGAATATGTTTTTGGACTGTAGGAGGAAGTTTAAAATCGTTTCAGTTAAATTTTTACAGTGTAGTAGACTGATAAAATAATAATCATAGTCATGTTTTGAGCGGTGAGTGTGAGCATAAAAGGTAGTCTGTCTCTGTCTCAGCCCTGTGATTGACCAGCGATCTGTCCAGAGTGTATCCTGCCTCTCGCCCAATAACAGCTGGGATAGGTTTCAGCCACCCACGACCCCGCACAGGCTAAGCAGTATGGAAAATAAATGAATGAATGAATGTTTTGAGCAACATTAGATTTTTGGTGAGTAACATTGGCATTTTTTAGTTTCACCGACTGACCATGTCTTTCACCTAATAATTTCTTTGTAACATGAGTTTAATGTCACAGTAGTTTAAGTGACAAACTGGATACATTTTATGTTTTTAAGTTCAGTGTATGAAACACTGCATCTGACTTTCTTTATTTCAGACACAATAAAATAGAAAAGTTGTTTTCAATCTAACAGTTAACCAGGTAGAATATCCCAATACATCACAATACTGTGATACCATGTTATTTTCATATTTTGACCCAAGTATTGTGATGCGTATCGTGAGGCTCTTGCTAATACTCAACCCTACTTGTTAAGCTGCATTTCCACCAAGCAAGCAGACCAGTTCGGTTTGTCTTGGTACAGCGCGCATTTGTGGCGTTTCCACTGACTTATACCGGGACAGATCCCCAAAAAACCGAGACAAGCCATCCTACTTTTTGGGATCCTTTTGTATGGGTGCCAGACTGAACCGATCCGCTCTCGGAAGGTGGAGCTACAACACTGCAGACCGTTGATTGCTCAAAAGAATCGTCACTTACCGTGCGACAGCGGCTGCATTTTTCCTGGCAGCACATAGTCTTCTCTGAAACAAAGCTTGATTGCACTTTGTAACAGAGAGCTAATCACAAAGAGGACGAAATGCTGCATGTCTTCCATCTATGCTCTTTGTTTACTTTGTTGTGTTTTTCTTCTTCGTTGGATTTATTAGCAGCGTACACTGTGTCGCGCCACTATGGCGTCACGCTATTGTTTAACAGCTGTGGCTTTCGGCATCTGGCTTACACACCGCCTACCAAGGGCACAGCTGTGGAAACGTAAACGGTATCAGGCTTAACTGTACCAAACCGTGCTAAACCATACTGAAACGAACCGCACTGCTTGGTGGAAGCGCAGCTTTACTGACCTCTAATTCAAATTTCACATGTATTTTTTAATAAAAGAATAACATTTTCAACTTTTGCATAGTACTGTGTTACTTTTCTGATCAAATACAGGCTTTAAATAATCGAAAACCATCAGCTTCTGTTTCATTAATTTTTTACACAGCATCCAAACTCTTATGGAACAGCAGTTTATCAACATAACAAGTGATGAGAGCTAAAGTTCTTGCTGAAAATCACACGTAGACACAGCTTTGTGTACACACTGACATATAGACACACACCACAGAGGTTTGAGCACTCATGCAGTTGTGCTCTTAAACACAAACACACATGTATACACATCAATGTAAAATACTCTCTTACACACACACCCACACACACAGAGTAAGCAGTAGTGTCATACCATGAGGCAGGTTGCGTGGGGGGACTGGAGGCGCCATGACACTGCCAACATGAGCTGAGAGGAAGGGGAGGGCGTCTCTGGTACCACTGTCCAAACTCCAACTACTGGGGGTGGTGAGGACTGCAGGAGGAGGAGGAGGAGGAGGAGGATGGAGAGGGGAAGGAGAAGGGGAAGGAGAAGCGAGCAGGGGAGCAGGATAAACTGAGCGTACATTTTAACATGGAACCTAACAGACTGTTCTTCATTAGCCGTGTCAGAGAGCTCGTACCTTTCTCAGCCACGGACAGGTTGGGGTCACTGCAGGGTTTACACGGACCAATCACCTGATGGAACAATGCTCGCTGGAGGTTCGTTGGCTACGTAGAAAAGTTGAAATGATCAAAACTCTGCAATCGAATGAGCGGTTAAATTTCACCTTTAAAGAGAGTCAAACAAAACTGAGGTTAATTTACTCACCTGTCCGTTCTCAGTGAGGTTGGAGTACATGGCACTGCTCGGTCTATCTCTGTGAGGCGGCAGCAGCATCAGCATCTCTCTGTTGTGTCTGTATTTGTCGGGCAGAGACGGAGAGCCAACTGCAGAGACGCATACAAAAAAAAAATTAACCAAAAAAACCCAGGACGGTAAGAAGTTAGTTTCACTGAATCTGAGCTGCTCACCTCTGATGGTGGAGGGGGTGGAGTTTATCATCTGAGAGGGAGCGGAGTGTGTGGAGCTCAGGCTGGAGGAAGAGGGGCTTGCCTGCAGGAAGAATTGTTTTGGGTGAGTAAATAAAAAATAAAAAGTGTCTTCATAAGATGATGTAATATCTGGGAAGTGTAGCTGTGTGAAATAAATAAAACATTTAACTGAAAGAAAAATTTAAAAAGACAAGGAAGATTTGTAAATGTGCGACCATGTAGAGACAGAAATGACGTGCCTTTGTTTAGATAAGATAAAGCAGGTCATTAAGTCAGTCCAACAATAGAAGAAAGTAACCTTAGATGACTTCTTGGGCCAGTTGTTCAAAGAATTTAATCTGGATCAAAATGATCCAGATTTGAAAATCCCATTTCTTGCTATCCAGGATCAGGTAATCTATCTCACTTTTATACCGGTTTTTCAGAGCAACATTGGATTGGATCACCCTGATCTGGATACACAGTTTTTAAGATTACCAAATCTGATGTGTTGGATTACCACTGCTCTAAATGGGAAAACATATCATAATGTTGGCTACCAGCTCTGTATAAAACAACAGGTAGAAGCGCCAACATGAGATCATTGTGGGCATTTTTTTTTTTTATTTTGAGAAAAAAAACAACATAAACATCCACTTCCATGTTTAATTTCTTATACGACCACTCATCTCATCCACATTGTATTTATATATATATATACATAAAAAATACAAAGCGGATATTTTGGAAATGTCTGATGTTAAGAAAAGAGACTAAATATCCAATACTTAGCAAAATAACCCCCCAAAAAAAGTTCAGGTTGTTTCTCCATCTGTGAAGGAGAGTCCAGCATTTTTAAGCTTTGCTTTTAGGTGGATCTCAAGTTTTTCTCTGATTTGCTGCAGTTTGGTCAGCTTGATTTGTTCTTCTGCTAGGAGTGTCTGTACTTTTAGCTTCTCTTTGTTTTTGCTTTACTATACTAAAAGGCTTCATTGGTAGCCTAACTTTATCTACTTCAACATCCAGTCAGTAAAAATGAAGCTTCTGCAAAAGGGCTGTAAGTTGCTGTTCGTCGAGAATCCGCTTGAGTTTGGCTGCAGAAATACCTGGAGTCACGTACACACCCAACCATAAAAAACAGACTTTTACATCATTAAAAAGCATTTTTACAGCCTGGTTCAAAAAACCGCTTGGGTCTTAAACGCTGATTTCACTATAGGTACACACTGTAGGGTGAGTGAATTTCTTTTTCTATCTCTGCGGTTTAGAAGTTATTAGGATCATTTGATTTTCCAATCAGAGGCACAGCTCAGGTCACGTGACCGCCAGGCGCCCTGTGGCTGCTCGAAGAAAAACTCACAACCGGCGTCATAGCGAATGTGGCTGCGTCCGCGGATTGGCTTCATTTCACGGTTTCAGGAACAGACAGGCGACGTCGCAGAGGCTACATCCATTTTTTTTTATACAGTCTATGACTTTATCACTGTAATGGTTAAACAAGTCAAGTGTAAATTACGAATTAAAGTATCAAAACTAAATTGTAAAAATGTTGTATTATTTGATCAAATCCTACTTAAAAGTTCTGAACAACACAAACTGAAGGTTTGATCCAGACTAAAACTAGGATTAGATTACGTGATCTAATCCGATTTGGAAATCCTTTCCATTTCGAACAACCCATTTTTAGAACTTTACCCAATCCGATAACCAAATCTGTTTACCTACTGGACCCTTGTGATTTGGTGCTACACAAAAAATAAATGAAAAAAAAATATATCTTGGTCTTTAAGGGGGAGGAGATGCTGTTGCCCTTCCAGTATGATGACAGGGAAAACACTGAACAGATTTACCAAAATCAGAGCAAGAGGTTAAATTTCAGAAGCTAACTAGCCTTTAACAGTTGTTCCTGTTTTTTCTTTCTTCTTCACATCATTTCACTTTATGTTTGTGCAAAAATGTTTTATTTCTTAGGATGTTTTTCTATCTCTGGGTATGCATTTGGAGAGAGCTGTGGACTGTTTTCCACGGTAGAGTCTCAGACTTTAGATAGCACTCTGTTGTTGATACTGTAGTTGAAGAGATTCACGCAGCTTTGATGGTAAGTTTAAGCAGGCGACAAAACTGAACAGAACAAACTGGGTTTGACTTGACCTGATTTTTTTCCCATTATTTTCTGAAGTGTTTCTTGGAGGCTGTTTTTCCCTTTAAGTGGAGGGATAAAGTGATATTCTAGCCTTCTTACTGACCTGCATTCGGTAGAAGTCCTCTGGATTCTCCACCACTATGCCGTCAGCCAGGATCAGCAGACTGCCAACGTTCCCCGCCTCACTGGAGTTGTGAGAGGAGAGAGAGGAGGAGGAGTTGCGCACTGGAGTCAAAACAGCAATGGGACTGAGGTAAGGGAAGGGGAGGAGGTAGAGACAGAGGACAGGGAGAAGGGAAGGTAGAAAGGAAAGGAAGCAAAAAGGAGAGAGAGAGAAAGAAGGAGGGAGGGATACAAGGGGAAAGGGCCGTGCAATGCAAAATACAACAAAAGAAAAAGAAAAAAGAACAGCAAACACCAACCAAAACATGCGTGACGTAATTAAGTAAGAGATAGAGGAGTAGGTGTTAACAAGATCATGCAAAAGGCAAGATGTGAGGTGGTTTAAGAGAAAAACAGAGAAAGAGAAAAGAAAGAAGTGGTGGATTTAAGAGAGTGTGATGTGAGCAGTCGACTGCTGAAGAAACAGTGAGAAAATCATTCATGAGAGATTCAGTGGATTAAACTAGTGCTCAGAGCTCAGACAGATGATGGTAGAAGACACACGTGTGACTTTAAAGAATCTCTCCAATTAAAAGATTTAAAGTGAAAGAAAAGTTTCCAGAGCTGAAACAGACGTCAGGGGAGACTCTTTAAAGGTCCCATATTATGCAAAAAATCACTTTATTAAGTCTTTCAGTGAAATTTGTGGATTTTTGGCTTTACTCAGCCCACACAATGTGATATTTAATGACAAAACCTGTTTAGTAGTGCTTGTGAATGTAAAATCCTGATCTAAAACGAAAAGCTGTTCGGATTTTGGGGATTTGCTGACGTCAGTGACTCCCTTTTTTGACCAATCAGGAGCAAGTCTGACCTGATTGGTCCACCGGAGCAGATACCCTGAACCCACTTCCCGCCCACTCCACTCCCCGCTGCTGGAGGGAAATCTCTCCAGCAGTGGGGAAGAGAATGCCAAAGTTGAAGAGCCATCACTGCTTTGTTTTTGGCTGTAAACAGCCACATAGTTCCATGCATAACCTTCCCATCTCGGGAGAAGACATGATTAAGTGTCTAGAGTTCATTTATCAAGGAAATGTTCCAGCTACACTCAGTAAAACTGTGCATGTGTGTGATAGTCACTTCAAGGCCGACTGCTTTTCCAACTTTGGACAGTACAACAGAGGGCTAGTGAATAGACTGGTCCTGAATTCAGGCGCATTATCAACCATCCGCCAACAAACCTCAGACCCTGGAAATGTGAGTATTTTAAACGCTGTGTGCTGTGGAGCAGATGTAAGAGCTTTTCCTCAGTGTCCCCCTGTCTCTGTGTTAGCTCCAGGATGCTAACTTTAGCTGCAGTTAGCCTGTTGTTTTAGCCTGTAATGTTACGGTAAACAAGCTTCGCTGTTTTCTAAACATTGTGCACTCAGAGCTTGTGGCACCGCTCTCAGTGACGTGGAAGAGCGGGGCGGTATCAGCGGTGGCTCATTTACATATGAAGGCCACGCCCACTAAATCAGACCGTTCTGAACAGAGGGGCTATGGGAGCCTGGAAACAATGCTGCTGTGCTTGATTTATTGGCTTTTTGGACCAAAACATGTTACTACCATTTCATGAAGACATCAATGATCTACATTAAACTGCAGAAAAGGAGCAGAATATGGGACCTTCAAAATGTGAACAGGATGTGGACTGACGAGAGCGGGCTATCCTACACTAAGAACAAAGCAGAGCGACCTCAGAGTTTAGCGCAGAAAAATATGACAGGCTTTTGTGCACAAAAGAACACTGAGCATTGTACATATAAGGAAATGTTTGTGTGAGGGTGTGTGATGCTGACCTGTGCCGGTGCATGAGTTTGAAGCTCTCAGGGCTCATGGGGCTGTGAGAGGCCAGGATTCCTCTGTGGGCTCCAGAACCGACCTTATCCAGACCAGGCAGACCCTGTAAGGATACAAAGATGCACTGCTCTGAGCATTCACACTGCAACACCAGGTCTGCGTGCATCATGAGTGTGTTTGACGGCACAACTCAAACCATTTAGACACATCATTTAAACAAAACACTTCCTTACAAATTAGGGCTGGGACGATATTTTCACTATTCTCAGGATTCGATTCTGTTACGTTTTATGGGGTGCTGATTTGATTTAAACTGTGATTCTTCTTTATTTATGATTTTTGCAATTTTTAGTTTGCTTTTTAAACACCAGACCATGTGAAAAAGTTAAATAATGAGGCAAATGTCTGCAGACTATGTCAGGAGCCATATTTTCCCATAAAATGCACGTCCCGTGAGTCAGAGAAAGAAAATTTGCTCTCTGCCGGAGAAAAGGGGTAACTTTTTCCATTCTAATTTATAAACAAAGACTGAAATAACGAATTTGAATTTGAGAAAAAAAAAAAAATTGGTGACAAAGAATCTTGAATTTGATACTGTCAAACAAAAAATACTGACATATCAATTTTAGATTTTTCCTCCCACCCGATACATGTACAGTATGTGTTAAGCGTTATGACTCAAAGCTGCAGCATTGTCTGAACAGATCATGTTTGATGTCTTCATCAAATTAAAACCAAAAAAGTGAAATACTTAAAGATGAAGAAAGTGAGATTTGCTGTTACACTTTAATGTTAGCTGGAAGCACAAAAAATCTTCTTTGAAGGAGCTCCTAATGAGCCTTCTCTTGCCGCCTTTGGCTGTGTTAATAAGAAGACCATGAACCCTCATGAAGAGTCAACATTGTGCTGTGGTGAATCAGGGTGAGCTTATTTTTCTGAATTTGTGTTTTTCTCATCATATTCCTCCTCTGAGGTCTGAGGTTTGAAAACTTATAATGAAACAAAGAGAACTCCTCTCTGTATGGATGTTTTTCTGCACTCACGTGGCACAAACTGCTCCTCATCATCTGGAACTGATCTATCAGCTTCTTGTGCAGGGGACGCATTTCAGGGTGCACCAGCTTCTCGTGCACGGCCAGGCCCACTCCCAGGATGTGAACCTGAGAGGAAAATAAATGCATTGGAAAAAGCCTTTATGGTGCAGAGGAAAAAATACTCATTGAGATTGAGCATTTGTTGAAATACATATTTCCTGTTTTCAGTTTTTGTTTATCGGAAAATTCCCTCACAGCATTTATCTTGTGTTCTCCATATGCTACAAATCCTGAAGTCTAATCAAGTGTTTATATTTCTGGTAAAAAAAAAAAGTTTCATTAGACTTCCTGTGAGCCACTTTAAGCTGACATGTCCACAAAAATGTCTTATATTAAGGTAGTAAAAGAAAAATTAAGCCTGAATTAATTGTTCATAAATAAGAATTATGTCTTAATACAAGAAATTGAACAATTAATTTTTTCTTACCAGACTGGCAGATTTTTTTATGAGTAATTCAGAGATAATTTGGTCTTAAAATCATGTAAAAGAAAATTTTGCTGGACTTGTGGCTCATTTTGGGTTTAATACGACATTTTTAATAACAATAAGACAGAATTGCTTGCTAAGATTTAAGTTTTGAAGTGAAAATAGAAAACCTTACTAATATCTCTGTAAATATCATTTATGTATTGTTGAGATGATTCATCATGACTTAAAATGGGGTTTGTGGAACAGATACTTTAAAATGTTGAGCGAACCCTGAATTCAATCTCACCTGCTCCTGCATCAGGTCTTTGAGCTGAGTGATCTTATCTGTGTCCTCAGGGTGGGTGGTGATGTACTCTTTATCAAAGAAAGCCTAGAAAAAACAAAAACATGGCACAAAACATTACAACATACTATGACCAAATTAGTAAAATCTGAATTATGCTCACAAACAGCTTGGATCTCTCAGCCTATGGAAACTTTACAGCACTGATGTGTTTACTTTTTGAAAAACATATCTACTTAATTTAGAGCAGGATCTGAGTTCACAGGATAAAATATCCTTTCCGTCTGACCTCTTGGTATCGTGCGATGCCTCCGTTCACGGCGGCGTCGATGACTCCGTTGAGCGTCATGCTGAGGAGGTTGATGTTTCCGTGCAGCTGCTTGTGTTGGTACTGACTGATCAGAGTCCGCAGCTCCTGGTTCTTGTTCTCCACCACAGAGATGGCATTTTCTAACGGACTGACCTCCACCTGAGACAGAAAACAAAACAGAGTACAAAGTGAGGATTACAGAAACAGGGATATGTTCACAGATGAATAAAAACTTTTAGTATCACTTTCTGTCTTTGTTAGCTCAGACATGGAAACACCTCATACAATTCACCCAGTTCTTCTGTTCCTTCCTCTCATAAGGGATTTCAACATTAGAAAAACTAAGGCCACTTCTACGCACACGTTTTAGGCTCTGGGTGACTCACAGGAGCAGACAGTTTAGACTCGCTCCAGCAGTGTTTCTCTCAGCACATGAATAAAATGGTCTATTGTCACTTGGGATCCACTTGGATTAAGATTCATCCTCTAGACATGCTATTTTTTTCTATAGACAGACTAAGACTGTTACTCGAGTCCTTTTCTGTCTTTTTCTGCATGTATTTAGAGCATAGAGCTGGAAACAGGGTGGGAAATGACATGTAGAAAAGGGGTCACAGATGGACCCGAGGCACACCACTTGAGAACGAACGTCATGAGAGGCACAACCTGCATCATTTTCATTTTTTCACCAAATCTCACTTTGCCTCTTTTTGTATCTTTTTCAGCACATTAGAAAAACATTTTATCAGCAAAAGAATTTTCAATTAGGTTATTGCAACTTAACAAATTTGTCAGAAGAGCTCATGCACAGACAATTAAAAAAATGTCTGATTAGACTTAAGAGTCACAATCACCTGACAAGTCCAGAAAATGTCTTATTTCAAGATAAGGAAAGACAGAAATCCTGCCTTCACTGCTAAAATAAATCTGACAATGTGGGCAGAATTTTTTTTATTATTATTATTTTTTTTAAGGTTCTTACAATAAGAGGCTTGTCTTTAAACAAGAACTAAAAAAGCATTTTTTCTACCTCATTGACACTTTTTTTAAGCCCATAACAAGAAATTCAGGTGTTAGTTTTGTCGTTTAATATCTGACAAATGAGACATTTTTCTGGACTTGTCTGGTGAATCTGACTCATATTAAGTTCAATGAGGCCACTCTCCCATAAAACATCAACACTGGCCCAGATTTAAGGTGTGCAGTCCTTTTTCCTTCACTTTCACAGAAGATGAAGGATTTAAAGGTTCAGAAATTCCCTCCTGTGCAGGCTGCTGTTGTAGAAGACACATTAAACTAATCACCTCCTGAAGAGTAGTTTCTGTGAAAGATTCACATGGTACCCAGAATTCATGAATACAAGTAGCTCTCCAGAGGTTTAAGAGGTTTAAGAGGTTGGTGGCTCCCACCAATGTGAAAAAAAAAACACACACAGGGGTTTATCAAGTTTGGACGTGATGTGTTCTCAGTAACTCACCAGCTCTCTCTTCTCCACCTCAAACCAGCGTGAAATACCAGGCAGAGGGTGAGTGAGGATCAGGGTCGTCCTCTCGATCCAGAGACTCTGAAAGACAGAAGAAAGGGAGCAGTGAGGTCATGAGTCATTATTGCAAAATGAGACACGATTGCTGCACCGAGATTCAAAGTGTTTGTCATGTTAACAACAGGGAAATATGTGTCTGTTCAGTAATTTCCTTTGCTATCGAACAGGAACACTGTGCATTTAAAGATAAAAAGCAGATAAAATAAGGCAGCAAAATCAGAATGTACAATAAGAAATACAGAATGTGTAAGGAAGGCAGACAAAACAAAAAGCATATAGTGAGAAGCGTGATCATAGCACAAGAGCTAATGCAAATATGGACTGCGCAAAAGAAGAAGAGCAATTAGCATTGAGACTCCGGTCAGCTCTACTGATGGCAGCAAGACTGAAAGAGTTTTTGAGTCTGAAGGATAGCCTCTGAAATGTTGAACTTGTAAGCCCATTTCACTGAGATTTCCCAGGTCACCTTGAACTCATTGTCTCTGTCTTTGGGTCCTTTGTGGAAAGGCCGGTCGTAGCGGAAGCGGCGTACGTTGTTGACCCGGTAGAAACTCTTGATTCGGTCAGGAACTCGGTCCATCTGGAGGACAGTGACACTTTCTGGCACTGGTGTGACCGCGTAGATCTGGAGGTCTGAGCCGAGGAGGGTTAAAGATACAACTGGATGGAGTGTGTATGGAGAGCGGTGCGTGTCTAGTTTGCTGTTGCCTGAACACACACTCTCGGACATGACAGTGTTGCTTTTTATTCTGTGTACGAAGGATACACTGAGCGTCACACTGCAGAATGGCTTCATCTGGCTGGTTTGGGTGCTGCATTGCGATGGCCTGTGGGAATTCTCCCAGCATCCTTTGCTGGAAAGCCTCCAGCCTCTCATAGTCATGGCCACGACAAACAAACTCCTTATTCTGGGATAAAGCCAAACAGAGAATCTGAATTTAAGCATCATAAGCTCTATAAAATCTTTTTGAACACTGAGACAGCTTTGAGGTGTCATCTTTATAATCACTGAGAAGATATGAGAACATTTCTGCAGGTGAAGAAGGAAACAAGTGAAACAAATCTGGAAATCTGAGCTCACTCTGAGGAAGAAGGGAAACTTCCTGCCGTAGAATCCCACTCGAAAAAACTCAGGCTCCAGACGCTGCTGCTCCATGATGTTGTCGTAATATGCTGCCTCCATTTTCTACACACACACACACACACACACACACACACACACACACACACACACACACACACACACACACACACACACACACACACACACACACACAGATAATATAAATGTGTTCAATCAACGTAGTTACTATATATATTTTTACTTTTAATGTGTATGTGTGTGTGTGTGTGTGTGTGTGTGTGTGTGTTTGTGCACATGTTTGTGAGTGTGTATGTGTGGGTACGCATGTTTGTGTGTGCGTGTGTGTGTGTGTGTCATGATGATGACTTAGCTCACCCGGATCCAGCTTAGACTCTGGTAGTCGTACAGTGATTCATACTGGAAGGCCAGCTCCCTGCACAGAGGGATACCAAACTCCCAACACTGGAACACACACAGTAACAGAAACAGACAGACAGACAGACAGACAGACAGACACACACACACACAGGCACACACACACACACATACAGGCACACACAAAGAGAGAAGAAATGTTAGAAAGGAAGCCACTGCCCTATTCACAATGTCAGCTTCACCCTCGTGCGCTAAGTAAGTGATCGCTTCCTGTCAGGGAGTTCATACTTTGCACAGGAAGCAGGTGCGCTCGCCCCTTCTTGAAAAACATTTGCCTAAATTGCTTTGTTTGGCTGTACGGTGTGGACTTAAGCACATGGGTTTTGGCTTCAATTTTATCAACACAATTAAAACAATAAAAGGAATCCATTCAGAAAGCATAATCACTTGCAATATCTGCCTTTTACTTTCCAGATGAGCTGAAGCAGTCATAAGGGTGATCCCATCTCTTTAGTGTAGTTTATTTTGTCACTGCAGCCTCTGGTACAGGGTTTCACAACATCACACCAATGGTCCTTAAATCTACCCAGCTTCATGTAAAACTTTATGTGTGTGATTCTCTGACATGATGAGTTTTCATTCACATGTATTTGTTATCTTCAGACCACATAGCCTTGTATTCAGTTTAAAAAACAAACAAAAAACATTGGACCAAGTCTGCACTTCTTCCTATAAGTTCAACAGGTGAAGACAAATAAACATATTAATATTATTCAAACATTATATTTATAAAAATATTGTAATATACTCAAATATATAAAAATCCCACTAGTCTCTCACTTTAAATACTGCAATAAACTAAATACTTAATCTTGCGTGTTTCTATATCTTAAAAAGTGTACACTCTGCCAGCACCCTGAACAAGCCTAAGAAACAGTTGTATTAGTGGTATAATTTACCCCTTTTCTCTCTCAGGCAGAGTTTTGGTAATCCAAATGGTAGGGCTACATTTCTGTAGTTTTATGTTAGCTCTTGAACATCCTCCAAAACACAGGGAAAAAATACACAAATTAGACAGGAAGCAATGATTTGGAGTAAAGAGTGATCAGCAGAATGTGTCAGTATTTGCTGTTCGACAGTCACCAGTTAACAGGGTCACACTTTTCTGGATACAGAAAACACCAGCAATACATTTTCTGTATTCAACCAGGCTGATCAAAGAGGTGATTTTGACAGGAATTTTTAGTTTTTATTTTGTGTAGTTAATGAAAAAGTTGGTTTGGAGCCGAGGTTGTAATCAATTATGACACTTACTCAATATACAGAGTAAATAATTACTGAAGGTTTAAATTAAAATGGTATATAACTGAGTCTTTTACCTTTGTCTTCATTAAAAACCCAATTTTAACTCTTCAGTTACTCTATCATGTTAATGCAGACTTGACGTTGTTGTATCATACCTGTAACCTAGCTGTGTAAAACTGTACTTCTAGCCAACTCTGCTTTGCTGAAAATCTACCAAAAGATGCTTCTGGAGGAGACAGTTATTGCACCAACTACAGGCCTGGCATGCTTACTGCAGCATTTTCAGTCCCTCAGTGTTTCTGTGTAAACGCAGATCTGTATCTCTAAGTTTTGTGTTTTGGGGTGAAACTTTGTCTTGTGAATGGGGCTTATGATTATCCTCTCCATACCTTCCCCTTGTTGAAGTAGTGAATGACTTTGCGGCAGAGCCCCTC
Organism: Halichoeres trimaculatus; assembly: GCF_033239565.1. Lineage (NCBI taxonomy): Eukaryota > Metazoa > Chordata > Actinopteri > Labriformes > Labridae > Halichoeres > Halichoeres trimaculatus. The sequence goes on along the minus strand of NW_027437179.1, from coordinate 14,926,108 downwards.
CTTGCGGTGCCACTCTGTCTGAGCAGGATAGTGGAGGAACTCTTTGAGGGGCCGCTCGTCCCAGTGCAGCAGCTCCCAGTACAGCAGCAGAGTGAATGCAGCCTCTGTGGACAAAGACAGCAGAAAAACAACCGTCAAACATCCTCCAGCATACGTTTGTGTTAATATTCAAGGTTAGTTTGTACTGTACCGGTGTAGTTCTCAGCCTGAAGGTGCATATCACACAGTTTGTGAATGTAGCGGATATACATCTCCTCCTTGTTGATCTCGGACTTGTAGAAATTCTGTAAAGAATCAAAACAAACACAATTTTAACACATCAGCAATGGAATTAAAAAACAAAACAGTTTGTCATTTCACAGTAACTTTGATCAAAACAGATCCATTCTGGAAACCAGTCAACTATGGAGAGATGCTAGAGAGTTTCCCCTAGTATGGCAGCTAGTGCAGAGAACAACATCAGTAGCCGTATCGTCAGGGTACCAGATGATCAAACATTATTAAAATCCTGATAAAATCAACCAACACAAAAGCTTGTTTGGATATCACAGCATCAGAATCAACCCCCTCATTTTTATTTTTGACCAAGGAAATATGTGTTAGATGTATTTTCATATTTTGCTGTCTCTTTGATTGCTCTGCTGTGGGTGAGGGGAACAGCATTTAACCAAACTGTATCTGTCATTAGTTCAGGTATGATAAAAAATAAGACTGATAAATGTATCATCTATCATGTATTGTGAAAAAGACAATTTTAAACACTCATTCATGTTAAGCCAAACCCTCTGTATCAAGGCTTAAGTCCAAATTAAAAAGTGAAAGCTTTAACATTTCAAAAGTCATAGTTTTTTTTGCTGCAACTTACTAACTGTGTATGCACACTGCAAAAACTGAAATCTTTGTGGTGAAAAATATATCTTTTTGACTTAATATTAACCAAATTCACCTAGAATTTCCAGATTTTATCTTATTTCAAGATTTTAAAGTCCTGAATTGATGCCTGAATTGCTTGTGAAAAGTAAAAAACAATGAGATGATAAAAAGTTTCTCAAACTGAGAGATGATTCTTATTTCATGAAACTCTACAAATATATATTTTTCCTCTTTTTAAGCAATTACATCATCATTTTTGTATGTAAAAATCTTGAAATAAGACAAAATCTGGGTGCCAAGAGTTCGTTAAAATGCTGAAATTATGATGATACCAGAAAAAAATACAATATTTTTTTTACGTTTTAAACATAAGACATAAAACTTTGATGCAGCCTTCTATACTAAAAATGTTATAAATATTTTTCAAAGCCACATTTTATGATGAAAACGAACAGTGTTGATGTAGCAAAATGCTGGGGTTTCCAGACTTTTCAGTCTGTGACTCCAAAAACAATAATAATGCTGGAAATGGTTGCCCCCGGCCGTAGTAATACACAAATAGGCCAATCCAAAAAGGCAATAGTGAAAAAAAGGCTTATGACGATGCATTTATCTGATCAGTAGTAATTTAGACTACCTTTGTGCGCATATTGCTGTGTTTTTGAAATTATTCTGCCTCAACTGATTAGTGGCAGTGGGCGTCTTCAACAAAGAAATGTGGAAAACAGTTAAAAAATTACTATTAAACCTCCATGTTTTGGAATATTTTTATAATGATGGATGAAATATGGGATTGTAAATAGTTTGGGATTAGGACAGGACTAATACATCAAAGTGTAGTAAATCTCACCAGCAGGTTGACTGTGCAGCCGATCTTCTTGTTCTCTGTCTCATCTCCCTTCATACAGTCCCTAAAACAAAACAAAACAAAAAAAAAACACCTCTGTTATACATCAGTTACAAACAATGGAGTCCATCCTCCACTGATCACAGAGAGCCTCTGCTAAACAAACTCTGTATTTTAGTCTGTCCAACATGTCGGCTGAAGAAGTCTGATACAGGTTGGTTTCTGTTCAGAGAAAATTCTTATCGTCTTATTCCCTCTCATGTTTAAACACCAGGAAACTGCTGCTGAAAACTGTAACAATATCAGTTATATCAAATAAGCATCCATACACTACAGGCTCTGTGTGTTAGTACCTGTAGTCCAGCAGTCGCTCCATCAGCCGAGTGACCGAGGTGACAAAGGAGATTCCCGTCTCTCTCCACGTCTCCTGCTCGATCTTCTCTAGGAGGCTTCAAGGAAAACAGAGACACAGGTAAGATGATGAATCCACGGGTAATATCTTCTTTTCTCTGGCTGTGAGTGAAACGCCAGCTGAGCACCTCGCAGTAACTATACCAACGTTTAGAGATGCTGGAGCCTCGATAATGTGCTCCAAACTAGCTGATATAGAGAAGCAGAAATTTGAGATGTTGGATGTAAGTGTGACTAAAAGGAAGAAAATTAAGCTGTGAAGATGCAGAGCAGGAGACTGTGTTAGCAAGATGAGTCAGCAGTTTGTTCCCAGAGCCAAAAAAAATATTCCTCTGAATATGAGTTCATTATAGTGTTGCTTTTTGGTGAAGGAAAATAGATCATTTTGAGTTTAATTATATCATGCTTGATGCTAATTAGGTCAGCTCATTAACAGTTTACAGACTAATATACATTATACGACTTTGATAATAAAACAAATAGTGTTTTCTTCTTGTATTATAGTTTAGTATAGTTACAGGAACTGTTATACTTCTTTTTAAATGTGCTCATGACACATTACAAGTTGCAGGCTCATAGACAGTGTTACCATTTGGTTTTCATGAAGTTCGTCATCACTCTCAGACTCAAAACTTTATTACAGATACATTTTTAGTACTTGTCTTTCTGACAACAATTTTATCCAACCATTCATTTACATTTAGCAGACACTTATGTTCAAGATCACAATAACTGTTTTTTATCTGTCCCTGTCACTGAAAGATGGCCCTGTATTCTAATTTACTTAATTTTTTAAACTCTGTCTTCTGTTATTTTGCTGTCTTTGTGTTCTCAACAGTCTCTCTGAACTTGTTTCTGTGTCCCCGTCATAAACAGCGTTATAGAAATAAAGTGTGATGATGTCGTACCTGGGGTAGGGCCCAAATAGCTGGGTTCTAGTCCCGCAGCAAAGAGTGAGGCAAACAAGAGCAGTGTTAGAGCAGAAAAACAGAGGTAAGGTTGGTCTGATAGACAGGAAGAGAGAGGGGTGATTACAAAGAAAAAAATATACACTGGGTTATAGAAAAGAGACGGAGAGAGACAGAGAGGAGAGGGCAGAGGAAATAAAATTGTTTTAAAGCACAAAGAGAAAGAGAGAGGGAGCCAGCAGCGTTAGAGACTAACTCCAACTGTCTTACAGCAGACTGAAGAGCTCCCTGTAGTTCTCATCTCCTTTCCCTTCAGACACCAAACTGTCCAGCTTGTCAATCAGCTCAGCCTCCACCTGCAGAGACACACACACACACACACACACACACACACACACACACACACACACACACACACACACACACACACACACACACACACACACACACAAATACACATACAAACATTTAATCAGAATGGGTCTTCTGTAGTCCTATTAAAGGTCCCACATTGTGTAAAAATTAGTTCATTAAGCCTTTCAGTGAAATTTTGGGATCTTTGGCTTTCCTCCCAGCCCACAAAATGTGATATTTAATGACAAAACCTGTACTTAGAAGTGCTTGTGGACGTAAAATCCTGACCTAAAACGAGCTGTTTGGATTTTGGGGATTTGCTGATGTCAGCTATTCCCTTTTTTGACCAATAAGTAGCAAGTCTGACCTGATTGGTCCACCAGAGCAGATAACCCCAAACCCCCTCCCCGCCCACTCCCCTCCCTGCTGCTGGAGAGAAAACTCTCTGACAGCGGGGAGGAGAATGCCAAAGTTGAGGAGCCATCACTGCTTTGTTTTTGGCTGTAAACAGCCACATAGTTCCATGCAAAAGCTTCCCATCTCGGAAGAAGACAAGACTAAGTGTCTAGAGTTCATTTATCAAGGAAATGTTCCAGCTACACTCAGTAAAACTGTGCATGTGTGTGATAGTCACTTCACGACAGACTGCCTTTCCAACTTTGGACAGTACAACAGAGGGCTAGCAAATAGACTGGTCCTGAATCCAGGCACATTACCAACCATCTGCCAACAAACCTCGGACCCTGGAAATGTGAGTGTTTTAAATGCTGTGTGCTGTGGAGCAGATGTAAGAGCTTTTCCTCAGTGTCCCCCTGTCTCTGTGTTAGCTTCAGGATGCTAACTTTAGCTGCGGTTAGCCTGTTGTTTTAGCCTGTAATGTTACGGTAAACAAGCTTCGCTGTTTTCTACACATTGTGCACTCGAAGCTCGTGGCGCCGCTCTCAGTGTCGCAGAAGAGCGGGGCGGTATCAGCTGTGGCTCATTTACATATGAAGGTCACGCCCACTAAATCAGAGCGTTCTGAACAGAGGGGCTATGAGAGCCTGGAAACAATGCTGCTGTGCTTGATTTGACAAATCAATCAAAATCAGTAACATGACAAAACATGTTACTACCATTTCAAGAAGACATCAATGATCCATATTAAACTGCAGAAAAGGAGCAGAATATGGGACCTTTAAAAGCTGAGATTGTGTGTGTTCCTGTGAGTTCACTGACCTGTTTGAAGTTCCCGTTCTTGCGTTGCTCCCAGTCCATCATGTCGTGAAAGATGGGGATCATGATGTTTCGAACCTCCACCTGAGGCACCAGGGTCACTCCCAGGAACGGGCCAATCATACCAGGAATAAAGTGGATCTTATTCTCACCTACAACCAGAAAACGAGCAAAAAGGAAAAATATGAACCCTCTTGGACTTACAAACTCATACATTGCACGCCTGATGTTTGATGAATTAGAGAGCGTTTGGAGCACCATCTTTAGGCTTAAGATTAAAAAGGTGTTGAGGAAATCTCACCCAGATTCTGCCACATACTGAACAGCTCATAGGTCATCATCACTCGCATGTCACCGTACCTGGAGACAGACAGACAGACAAATATTACTTTCACTATCAAGTTCAAAGTTTGTTATATAGCCATGATAAAGGATGAGGCATTGAAACAGTTTGAGGATGAATAACATTTAATGATGGTGAAAAATAGCTCAGAAATATCTGTTTCTAGGGAAAGTGGTGATAAAGTTAAAGATCCATCAAAAGGGTTGCATCTTACTCTTTTCTTTCCACACAGACTATTTCCCTGCATTCACTTCTCCTAAAAGAGACTTTAACATGAAATAGCAGTCAGCGCATGTCTTTTTTTTTCCTTTTCTTACTCCACCCATACAAACCCCCCTGCCAGAGTCTACTGACTTATCAGATTTGTCTCATTTGGGCTCAAATTCCCACAGTTTTCTGAGCAAAATAAGAGCAGCTGTTTCTTGTTTTTAGTTTCAGTTTTAGTTTCTGCAGGAGAGGAGAAGAAAACAAGCTTTCTGCTCCTGAAGGAAATGGATCCCGAATGTGAGGGCAACAAGAGTGATGCTGTATAATTTTGGGGATGACAAGAAATTAAACAGTCAGTTGTCCCTGAGTGCAGCAGGAGCAGCAGCCTGAACTTGGAACTTGGCTTGGGCAACAGGTTGCCAGTTCAAGTCCTGCTGTGGACCAAATTTGGTAAATAATCTCACATTGCTGAGGCACAAAACCCCCAACTGCTCTGATGGTACCTTTCTGGCTCTGATTTCTCGCCATCACTGTATGTATGTGTGTGTCTTCTTCTCTGCTTTTCTTGTTTCTGTGTACGTGGTGACGTCAGGTGTCCGTGTGTGCTCTTACTTGTCTAACACCTTCTTCCTCTTCGCAGGACTCAGGTTTTCCAGCTGTAAACTGGGCTGGTTGATGTAGAGCACCGCCAGGCTGAAGTAGGAGTTCCATACCTGCTCGTACACACGTACACATGTACACACACGCGCACACACACACACACACACACAAGGATACACAATTGTATTACCAACAGAGGACTGTCTCTTGACGCTGACTGAGTGTGGACTTGTGTTTCTGCTCTATAGTCACCAGGAGATGAGTTGTGGGCTTGATTTGATTCCTGTTTGTGGTGCAGTGGCTCTTTCTTCATCTGGTCAATTACCAAATGAGTGTATACAGTTTATTTCTCTGACACAAATGTTCAAAAAAAGGAGAATGATTATATGGGAGTCAGCTCTTGCACTTTCCTCGGATGGTGCTTTATTTTTCTGCATCAACCTTAGTTTTAGTTTACAGCTGCCAAATATCTCCAAGTTCGAAATTTTAAGTTTTTGCTAGAATTGAATGATGACACATGACCATGGTAGAAGCTGGTCATCATTTATTATCCTCCAGACTTGCACAGGAACAGTCTTGTACTGACAGACTACTAAAATATACACATTACACATTCAGTTACTTTGATGAAATATCACATCAGCAGAAGTACAAGTAGCGGATTGTAAATGGACTAAATTTCATTAAAAGTACTGAGTAATTATTCTAAATCAGAATTAATGTGAGAACAACACATATTTAGGTCAAAGTTCCTGAATATTTAAGTTTACGTTTTGTTTTTATTCTGAGTTCACCATGAAGTTTCCTGTTTGCAGGACGGCTTGTTCTGATCAGAAACAGGTTTAGAGCTGACTTTGTTGGAAAAAGGTATCTGCTTTATCAAATCTATGTTTCGCTGATCAGTTTTTGACCTGAAGGACTATCCTGTGACCAGATTTGTTGTGATTTTAGCAGCATAAGCAATGTGTTCCTCCCCTCCTCTATGTCAGTTCACCTCATCAGTGGACCAGAGATGTCATCCAATCAGCTGCAGTCACACTGTTGATCGACAGCTTAGATCTTTTCTAGTTTTCTTTTTAAACTCAGTGACTGACATTTCTCATCAAGACACTGAAGTAGAAGTAAGTACTGGTTTAAATAAACAAAAAAAAAAAAAAAAAGTAAAAATACACAAAAAGCTACACTGTTGAGGTAACTTGGCTTAATGCAATGAGTCACTTTCACTCTGCTGTTACAACTTGACATCCCCACATGATCCAAAAACCTGATCAAGTTTTTTTCATAATAAAACAAAAAGGTTTTTATGCATGAAAAAAATCCAGATGCTCACTGCTTTTCCTGATGTTCACAATGAACTCATTCAGATCCTGTGTGCTGGTCAGATGAGCTATCAGCTGGCCTGGAGACCCAGGGTATGAACAGTTTAAACCACCAGCACAGGGGGCTTTGGACCACTGTTTTGGCCTCTCAAATGGCCCTGGTGCTGGATCTGGTTCAGAGTCGGTTCAACTTGATAAATGTCTCAGAACCAGCTTGTTCTGGCACAGGCAAAAGCCACCAAAGAGCCCAGTCTGTACATCGCTAAATATGTCTCCTTGCATGTTACATGCATTAGGCATCACCCGCATAGTTTAAATAAACACAATGAACCTGATAAAGATGTTTCTTTCTCACTGAAATATGCAAAATATGGGCTCTTACATTTTAGGTCTACACTTTTAAACTAACTTTCAGATGGTTCTGCTGTACCTTCTTTTTGTACTTTCAACTCAACGCCACACATCACATTTTATCTGTTGATCCACGGAGGAGAAGCTGAATGCTACCAGGCTCCAAGTTTCTTCATCAAAAGCAGGAAAATACCTGCCTTGTCAAAAAATGTTATAATATTTGCATCAAATGGAAAATAAAACCTACAGTAAGCAGTTTTTTTCTTCTAGCCCAGCAAGGTGTTTTTTTTCTAAAATGGTTTTCTGGTTTGGGGTCAGTTCTTTGGATGACAAAGCACAAAGAACTGGTTCTTGTGAGGCTCTGGCCCTGATCTAGCCCTGAAACTGGATCTTGGTAAAAAGAGGATAAGATAAGAGAAGGTGTTTGAACTTGTGGCAGCTGGCTGAGGGACAGTCACGTACCTTAAAGTCAAACTCAGCCTCTGTGAAGTTCTTGTGCAGAGCTGGAGACAGGTACTGAGCTGTGGTCAGGATGATGCTGCAGAAAGGAAACACACACAGTCACTGCTCCTGTTGTGTTGCATGCACACATGTTTTCAGATGTTTGTCAAATCTTTTCTGCGTCTTACTTGCTGGTGAGCAGCCTCATGATGTTCCAGTCTCGAGGGAAAATACTGAGCTTCATCAGGTTTCTGAAGACACACAGAATCTTCAACAAGAACTCCTGCAGAGGGAGGTAACAGAGGAGTCAGAGAGTGGCTTTCAGAGAGACGAGATCATCTCATTCAAAGCTCCTTCGTACCTTCAGCTCCTCTTTGCTCTGGAAGTTCTCCATAAGGTGCTGGAAGTGGATATCAGTCATCTGTCTGAGGAGGGACAGGAGGCAGGACACGTATTCTCCCTGCCAATAAGAGATCGGGGGACAAACGTGAGCTGACCACAGGGGCCCTGAAGCAAGGCTTACACTGTTCTGCTAACAAAGCATGGCCAGGTTTGTAAAAGAAAACCTGGCTTTGAACTGACACCAGACATCCCAAAACACTCCTAAACTGAGACAGGGACATATCTCAAGTCACACCTGGCCTGCCTTTACCTCCACCTCCAATAGTAGTTGTAATGTGTAAAAAAAAAAATGGAGTTGCATGTTGCATTTTAAGTTTCAATTTTCACCTTTTGAAAAAGTGAAACAATGTTTTCAGTGTGATGCCACACACAGGTTTGGATCTTTAACAGAACCAGTATTTATATTATTTCAGTCGTTTAAGTCATTTTCTGGCTGCTGACTAACAAGCCGAACAAGCTGCTTGTTTTCTTCTCAAAGAGGGTATTGTGTTCACGTATTTTTAACATGGCTATAAAGTAATAATACTTGATGTTCAAAAAATCCCAGAATCTCTAAACTGCTCAAAATGACTCTAAATAGTTCCAAAAACAGATGATCATAATGCGATCTTCACGAGTCAGCACAAGGATCTTCAAAACTGTTTTATGACATGTTACACATTACACAAGTTGGCGGACCTCAACCACCAAGGTCTACCCATAGTGCTGCTCTCAGCAGGCCTCCAGAAGGCTGGCCAATCAGACAGAGGGGGTTTGTGGAGTAGGAGTCTTAAAGAGACAGCAGCTAACAAAACATTTCAGACAGAGACTGAAATAAGGGTTTTCTTAAAACATCAGTGTAAGAAAAAGGAAATTTCGTGAGCTGTAAAGCATAAAGCTACCCCAAGGCCACCAGTGGGACTGAATAAAGACTAAAAAAAGAAAACACCCCCTCTTTAAATAAAAGCACCCAGTACTGGGAGAATTAAGTTCAGGTTTACAACACAACAATTTCCATAGAGTTTTTTGCAACATGGAAATATATAATCATAAAGCAGCGAACTGTAACTTCGGTCTATCAGTTTAACTTTGGCTTCCAACCAGAAGTTAAAAGCATAGCAAAGAGCATAGCAAAGAGAGACCAAGTAGAGACAATGATCTCTGCCCTGACAGGGGTTGAGCTAAAGGGAAAATCAAAACTAAAATCTGTGGATGACAAGATTAGTTTGTAAAACTTTTGAGGGAAGAAACTACACACAACCTCAGCAACCACACATAGAGCAAGTCACCTCTACAGTCAAAGTGGGATACAAACCGTTCTTGTCCTTAAACAGATACACTACAGTTGGGATGCAAAGATGGAAGAGAGAGAACTTAAGTTATGTATATACAGCCATGCAGAAAGGTAAAAAGAGGTGAGAAGGAGGGGGATGGAGACAGAAAAATGTTAAATAAGAGAGAAACAGAGGATGTGAGGCTGGTGCTGGATGACAGACGGGTCAGTGACAGGATGGATGCATGGATGGATGAGAGGAGGGCAATGTGGACGTCATTTAGAGTCTGATTAATATCAGAACATCACCTTTAAGGGGTTCAATTTATTAAAACAAGTTGTTATGATTTAAACTTGCCGATCTGAGTTAAATGATTGTTTGTTTTGTTGATTAAATAAACTTCCATCAGGATCGATTATTTTGAACTTTTAGTCCTTCAGAGCTATTGCCTGGCTCTCTGACAGACACAGAAACACAGAAGTGTGATGAGGGGGAGCAGGTGAGGTTGAAGAAGTCGTATTGTTAGTTACTAACAGTGATCTCCGCGGTGCACTGCGGACAGCGTTGACCCCTTACCGCCTCCTGCGATTGGCTCTTGCTCATTATTGACAGCAGGGTCTGCAGGAGGACGTCCAGCAGGGACTCCACCATCATCTCCACCTCCTCCTGCACCGATGTGTCCTGGGGGAAGAGTTCAGAGAGGAGAGAGGAATAAAGGGAACATTAAGGAAAGGGAAGTGGAAATTTGGGAGAAAGCAGAAATGGAAAAGAAGTGAAAAAAGAGAAGAGCAAAGGGAAGAAATGTGGTTTAGATTTCAGAGAGGCACCACTTTGAGGACCAAGAACACCAGATTTATCAGGGAGAATCTAATATTAATGTCTTATAAATAAAGTTTTTCATTTCCCAATCAGTGAAACCAATTAATAACATTAAGAAAACTTTTACAATGATTTTAATGCTCTTCCTAGAATAAACCCATCGAGTAGGAAACAACAATCAGGACAAACACTGACTACTAACCGGAAGTGATCCAATAGAGGACAGACATATGACAGTTTCAGTTTGGAGCTGACAAAAAAAAATCTCTTACTTTATTCTATTTTAAAAATCCACACACAAGGATGTGTACAACAAGGAAATATGTCATGCACCAAAAGTAGTCTCATGCCTTCTTGGTGCTGGGTTGATGTAACAAAGGGCTGGAGAAGTGTTTCCTGTCCCAGAGGAGCACATTTTTCCAGCTGATTCAACAAAAATAAACACTAACCGACACACATCCAGTGACGTGTTCAGTTTTCACTTCCTTTAAGGCCCAACTAGAGACTTAAGCATGAGACTTATGGGGGAAGTAGTAATGAAGTCCACACACTAAATATCTGTTAACAACTTTGAATCTGGACACAGTATAGCACAGACCAGGAAGGGACATGTTTCAGTTCAGAGTCTTCATCAGTGCTACAACACAACTGTAGCTGATATGTGCTCTTCTCTGCTCTGATTAAAACATATTAAAGGTCATTTGATTTAGACGTCTCTGCTATTTCAACAGTCTTTGCTTGGCCGTTTATCTTAAAGGGATAGTTCAGTTTTTTTGAAGTGGGGTTGTATGAGCTCTATGTGACCACTAAGGACATTAGATACAGTAGAAAGTTGTCTCCTCTCCCTCAGTAAGACACAAACTGTAATCGCTGGTGACGAGGAAATAGGCGCTAACAGGGAGAGACCATACCAAATTCAAAGGCTATTTTCTCTGCCAACAAGAACTAAAATCAGTTTCAGACTGAAAAATACCAAAGGGGGAAAAAGCTCAGAAGGTTTGGATCTTTAACAGACCCAGCAATAATATTATTTCAGTCGTTTAAGTCATTTTCTGGCTGCTGACTAAAGTGATTTATTGAACAAGCTACTTGTTTTCTTCTCAAATAAGGTATTGTGTTCACATATTTTCAACATGGCTATAAAGTAATAATACTTGATGTTCAAAAAATCCCAGAATCTCTAAACTACTCAAAAATGACTCTAAATAGATCCAAAAACAGAACAAGATCTTAATGCGATCATTACGAGTCATCATGAGGATCTTCAAAACTGTTTTATGACATGTTACACATTATACAAGTTGGCGGACCTCAAACACCAAGGTCTACCCAGTGCTGATCTCAGCAGGCCTCCAAAATGTCCGTGGATGTTTCCTCTGTATTCCTTTCAGTCTCCATCTGTAGCAGCTCCTCTTCTGTGTGCTCCGGTTCATACAGGTATCCTTTTGGTTCCAAAGTGAATGGAACTTCATCGTCGCTGTCATAGTCACTCATTTTGAATTTCCTACGCTGCCTCACAATCCTTAGAGTACAAACAAAAGAATTATGATACTTGATCAAACTTACAGGCTAAAACCGGCGCTCTAAGCATAGCTTGTTAACATTCCCTACAGCTGAAAGGAGGAGGGGGGACGGAGCGCACTAGCGCTGCGCGGAAGGACACATAACCAGTTAGTTAGGTCCGGATAAATGTTTATATTTCCGAAGACTTAATGCACTTAAAAAATATGTTATGTAGTGTACTTTTAAACTGTGGTATTACTTTTTGATTTTAGTTCTTGTAGGCAGAGAAAATAGCCTTTGAATTTGGTACGGTCTCTCCATGTTGGCGCCTATTTCCTCGTCATCATCAATTACAGCTTGTGTCTTACTGAGGGAGAGGAGACACCTTTCTACTGTATCTAATGTCCTTAGTGGTCACATAGAGCTCATACAACCCCACTTCAAAAAAACTGAACTATCCCTTTAAGACATATGTTTGTCAGAGTGTTTCTTTTCTTTTTTGGCTTCAATAAGCTTTAACAAACACCTCAGTCCTTTCAGGGAATCTGTGGAGCTACAACAACTTGACACCTGGGTAAGGTTTTGTGTCAGATCTTTAAACAGGTGATATACAGTGTGAGTAAGTGTGTGTGTGTATGTGTATGTGTATGTGTATGTGTATGTCTATGTGTGTGTGTGTGTTACCAGTGAGCTGGTCTTGAGAATAGAGAATATGGAGCTGAGGATTCCTGAACAGATAAGCAGCTCTTTCTGCTGCCTCAGATGCAGGTGGATGTGATGAAGGACCACAGGAAGCAGGATCCTCCGAGACTCTGCGGACACACAGTTAACCATGTCACATAAAGATAAAAGCCTCGGTAACTCATTAGAGGAAACTAAAACCACTGCCTGTCTCTCTGAAGCTATGATTTTTTATTTATTTATTTTTTTTTGAGCTATAAAAAAGTGTCGGACATTATCGGTTTAACTTTAAACTTTAAACTTTGGGCGTCTGATGTTAGCTTTTTTATAAAAAATTATATTACTACAGCTTCACTTCACAAAGAAAACAAACAACAAATGGATTGGAAAGATCAAAAGATTGGTTTGATTTTGGATTTATATATCTATTCGAGCGTTTTTTTTCTCACATATGCTATTTTATGATATTCTTTTCATTTCATGTGGTTCAGTTATCAGTTTTCTTTGTAACTGGATGTCCTTCTTCCTGCAAGACAGATCTACCTTCAGGTAAAAAACGCTTTGCCACAATTAACACATTGTTAAAGCTCTAAAGAGTTTTTCTCTTCTTATGGAATAGATTGAAGCCGATTTTGATACCTCTTTGTGAATTACAAAATCAAGACCATTAGCAGTAGCACTGATCTTTTCTAAATGGAAGTAAAGAAGAAAATAAGCTAGAGGTATTGCTTTCTCTACATGGGGCGCCAGATGTAACTTAGAGTTACTCACAGGAGCTTTAAACATCAATTTTTTTTTACAAGATTCTTTATAATTTTTCATACGAAAAAACCTCTGTGATGGATTTTCTTAAAAAGTCAGCAGAATAAGAAAGACAGAAAGAAAAATAATGCCATCTCTACGTTTGTTCTGGCATAATAACAGTGGAAAGACATCTTACATGAGAATTACAAGCATGATCTGCTCTTTTCGTGTCCATGGCACATGTAGTGCTTCAGATAAGACCAGCAGTCACAGGTCGTGCTTGTACCTGGGAAAGAGAAGAGGCGGCTGTCCACAGTCCTGGCGATGGACTGCAGTTTGACCACATCCATGGACTGCCCGATGTGCACCGTTGACGGCATGCTGCCCAGAGTTCCTCGCACAAACTCAGCCACCTCCTGCACCGTGAACATCTGCAGCAGCTCATCGAAGATCGCAGGGAACGAGTTCAACAGAGCAGCCTGAGGACAAGGAGGGAGAGGAGAAGGTGAGAGATGAGGAGGGAAATTTAAAGGAGAGGATGTTTGGGTTAATGTTGGGAGAAAAAACACTGTTGGAGTGAAATAAAGAGAGCTGTTAGGTTAATAATGTACACTTCTGTGATTAACCTGGAGAGAAATATGACCAGAGTTTATCTCCAGGAAGGGAAGTCTGGGTGCACACAGTGAAAAACTGAAACCCAAATGCTCAGGAGGATGAAATTAATTCAATTTAACTTTGTTTGGTCATAAAAGCCTTATTTAGCATTCACTTTTTAAGCAAATCCTTAGCATTCAATAAAATCTGTGATGGTGTGATGTTCAATGTAGCATTTTGTGTTGCAGATTTTCACTGGTTGAGACATTCAAAAGGAAAACAAGAGCAGAAAAGGCACAGCAAGAGAAAAAAATCCCAACAAGAAAAAAAGGAAAGAGCGCAGAAAACAAGAGCTTAGATGTAGGAGGAGGAAGTTATGCATCAAAAACCAAAGAGGAAGAAGTTAATGAACAACACAAAGCTTTGCGATGAAAGGTGAATAAAAGTGTGAATTAGAACATCCAGACTGTAGAAGTTCTTGTAAAGGTGCGTAAATTTTATCATTGTGAAAGTAAAGCTCTCTTTGCAGGTCTGCTCCTAGCCTCATCAAAACAAGTCTCAAACAAGTTATTCATACTTCACACATGAGGTAGAGGGTTGTCAAAGGAACGGGAAACGAGAAGCAGAACTGTGTTCTGAATCAAGTGTTTGTGTCATGGACTGTATAAAATTATGAACAACATTAAATCTCCTTGAAAGCGAAGCCAAAACGTCTGAAGCTACACGAACTAACTGGCAGGTCACAAATAATCAGCAAAAAGTACAAGAAAATCTGACAGCTTTACGTAGAGAAACGAGGTCGGCTTGGCTGAAGTGGTGGTTCCACTGGTGGTTCCACAAGGATTTTAAAAGGTCAAAAATGACACCTGAATTGGTTGTAGGGTAAAAAATGTTTGTAAATGGGCTAATAAAAAATGTACTTGTTTAGTTGTTTTTGTATTCTTACATTATTCTCATTTTAAGAAACTTGACAAGTAATTTTTTCTTACCCTTAACAAGTAATTGTCTCATCAATCACCTGGGATTGTGGAAAAAATTCTCCAAAAGATCCAAGTGTCAAAGCTCCCTTAGCTTCACTTTTTGTACAACAGGTGGAGATGGAGAAATGTTGGTCATCCTAACATACAGTCAGTAGTTTGGGGACTGGAGGATGGAGGACTGTGGGCTTGTGTGGAGCAGTGCTGGTTGTGCAGGATCAAGGAGTGAGTGTGTGTGTGTGTGATGTTAGGCTCACAAACAGCTGATCAGGTGAGGTAGGACTCTGGGCTTCACACAGGCGGCGAGGGGTTTGAAACCACACAGTTACTTACTGACAGAGGCCGCAGAGCGTTGGAGCTCCAGGCCTGAGAGCAGTTGGCCTGCCCGCTGCCAGGAGCCTGTCCTGGGGCAGGGGGCGGGGCTTGGCCTGGGGTGGGAGCTAGAGCTAAGGGAGCTGCAGGCCCAACACCAGGGGCCTGATTTGGGACTGGACAAGGCTGGGAGCCCTGTGTTGTGTAGGTGTGGAGGGGAAAGGCCCAGGAGGAATATTAGGGACCAAAAGGATGGAGCAAAGAATTGTGGGAGATTGAAAAAAAGGGTTGTGAGGTGAAGCAGCAAGGAAAGGTTTGAGGTACAAGTAGAGAGATAAAGGAGATCAGATCAGATCAAAACAACTAAAAGAAGATATTGAATTAATAAAGACACACATCTAAACTAAAGGCAGATTAAACTAAAACAAAAAAGCAACAAGAGTCACAACAGCTGCTGCTAACTTTTTTCTATGCAGAACAGAGACTTATCAAACAGTGAAGACACAAAAATCCATCATTTAGACCTGGAAGCAGAGTATCAGTATGATCCGGGCTCTCTTTTTGCCTGTTTCCTCACCTGAGTGAAGATGAGAGTTTCTGAGTTGCGGCTGTCCAGACTCAGGACGAAGCGGATGGACTGAAAGAGTTCCTGGATGCTGGTTCGAAACTGCTCCTCCTCCATACCACAGGTGGCTCGAGAGTAAAGGATGCGAGACTGGATGATGAACTTGAAGAGGTACTCGAGGGCCTGAGAGATCACATTGGGGAAAAGGAAGACCAGAAAATGAAAACAACTTTTTAAATGTTTCATTTAAAACATTCAAACTCTTTTTTTGTGAAGTGCATTTAATCCTGAGTGGTTTTTAGTTGTAATACTGCCCCCTTCTGGTTAAGTTCAGAAGTTGAAAAGTAGTTAGTTAAAATATAATACCATAAAAAGGCCTGACACTGACAGGAGAGTCAGCATACATATGACTTTCATACAGTATCCTCTGATCATTAAAGCAAAATAATAAAGAGCTGTTTTCTCCTCCCACACATTGAACAGGTTCAGTTTGTGCAGGAGGATCCCCGAGGATGAGGATTTGGACAGGCAGTACAGATGTCTAAAAACCCACAGCTGCACAATGTGTCAAAACTCTGCTCAATAATTCACAGCGTCCACTTTCACATGACAGTGACCCACTTGAGTCTGATGTTAGAGTCTGATGAATATTTCAGATTGCCGAGCAGCGTTTGTCTGCTAACGGTGGAACATTGAGTACATCTGCTCCAGATGGTGCAGCTATTCTCAGCTCTGCCTACAACGCTGATGCAATAATGAACATGTGCAATCTGCTTTTTGTTTATAGTCGTAGAGAGAACAGTCAGTGGGAAGAATTATCAGGTGTGAACATGTGGATAAAGCTCTTTAAAACACAGGAGAGGAATAATTTTCAGCAGAGTGATAGAAGATAAAACTTAGATTTACTTTTGTTTCACTAAATGAACAGCTGCACTCATCTCTGTGTGCTTCTTTGAGTGCGACAATAACTCAGCTTTAACATTTTCACACAGACAGACCTGACAGACACGTTCACAGCTTCTTTTGTTGCTGTTGTTTTCTGCTATATTATGTCGCTTCAACAACATTGTTATCACCTGCATGTTTATACCCATCTTGCATCTTACTCTTTCTTTTTCTCTTCTTATATAATTATTTTTATGTAGGAAAATGTTTTAACTGAGACTGCTAACAAGAGAAAAATGCCTCAAGTGCTTTGAGAAAGCATCGTGTACTTCTCTAGGAAGATCAGACCTTCCTGACACAAGTCACAGAGAAGTTCTCAGATCAGGACCTGTCCTTTAACTCTCACATCCAACAGGTCTCAAGGACGGCATTTTTTCATCTTCGTAATATCAAGAGAATTAGACACATCTTGTCTCGGAGCGATGCTGAGAAACTAGCCCATGCTTCGTTTCTTCTAGGCTAGACTACCGTAACTCTCTTTTATCCGGCTGTCCTAATAAGTCTATTAGGACTCTTCAGCTGGTTCAGAACGCTGCCGCTCGGGTACTGACTTGGACTGGGAGGAGAGGGCACATCTCTCCAGTGTTAGCATCCCTACACTGGTTACCTATAAAATCTAGGATAGAGTTTAAAATTCTTCTTCTGACTTACAAAGCGCTTAATGGCATCGGGCCATCGTATCTTAAAGACTTAATCGTTCCGTATAATCCGTCTGCGTTCTCAACATGCAGGTCTGCTCGTTGTACCTAGGGTCTCTAAAAGTAGTATGGGAGGTCGCGCCTTTAGTTATCAGGCTCCTCTTCTTTGGAATAACTTACCGGTTGAGGTCCGGGGAGCAGACACAGTCTCAACCTTTAAGAGTAGACTTAAAACATTTCTTTTTGATAAAGCTTACAGTTAGAGCTGGATCAGGTCTGAACCAGTCATGCTGCTATAGGTTTAGACTGCCGGGGGGAACTGACACACAGGGCTCCTGTTTCCCTTTTTTTTTCTGTCAGTCTAACTTCTAGTCTTACTGTCCTGTTATAGTTACTGACCATACACCTCTCTGGGAGGATCTGAGTTTGTCTTGTAGGTTCCTCGGGATCGGTGAAGTGAACGGCCTGCTGCTGTGCTCCTGTCAGACTCCGGCTGCTACGGCTTTGGAGTAT
Organism: Halichoeres trimaculatus; assembly: GCF_033239565.1. NCBI lineage: Eukaryota > Metazoa > Chordata > Actinopteri > Labriformes > Labridae > Halichoeres > Halichoeres trimaculatus. The sequence continues at coordinate 14,908,293 of NW_027437179.1, read as the reverse complement.
TGCTGGGAATGGCCTGCTGGTTTCACCTTAACTGTCGCCACAGCGCCAAACTTCGGACTATGTCTGTGTGTGTGCGTGTGCATGTGTGTGTCTCTCTCTGTCACCCTGTCACCCCCCCCCCCTTTTCTCTATACTTCTCTCCCACCCTCTCCCCTCTATGGTTTCTGCCCGTTAAAGGGAAGTTTTTCCTTGCCATTGTAACTTGCTAAATGCTGCAAAGTAGGGCTGCACGATTATCGCAATCGCAATCGCAATCGCAATCGCAATGTCAGCACATGCAATTCAGATTTTTCTCCATGATAACCAAGCAAGTCTGTAGACTCATCATGACACAACTTTTTATATTAAATTGCAAGCACAATCGCAATATTGTCCACCTAATCGCAAATCGCACCTTTTTCCCAAATCGATGTTGGGTTTCTGCTAATAAAATTTTATTAACATTTATGGGTCTAAACCTGTAAATGTTTTTGTAAAGTGTCTTGAGATAAAGTTTGTTATGATTTGGCGCTATACAAATAAAGATTGATTGATCGATTGATTAATAAGTAAGTCAGGATATTGTTTGGGTCTGAAGGAGACACCTTTCTATTCTGATGGGAATATAGAAGATAGGATAGGAGATATTCTCTCTGGGGAAGTTTGTGGTGAGCACACAGTTTTTTAGTCCATGCTTCTTACCCTCATGGCTTCCTGTATGTGATCCTGTCTGACCACCTCTGCAGAGCGGTCCATGTACCACTTCAGACAGCGGATCAGCTCTCTGAAACACATCAGTATAAAACTTTATCTTCATCTAATGAGGAAGGACTAAAGAGTTAAAAAGTAGTTGTTCTGCTCTCCCATCTTTTTAACATGGAAATAAAGGAGCAATGCTGGATTTTCATACTACATGTATGCAGATTTTCAAATCTAGGAGAAGCGGGAGGACAGAAAAAAGGCATAAAAAAAGACAATAGCCTCTTTTAAACAATCAGAAAATGAAATCCTGGGTGCATACACATTTTAGCAAACTGTGAACTACTTACTTGTTTATATTCTTATTATTTTATTCTTAAAAGCTGTCATCACAGGATGAAAAGCAGCTTCAATATGACAAAAGCAATGAGCCACTAAGAGGACATCTACCTCTCAGTGTTTACGACACATTATATGTACGGGTATCTACAGATCTTATAGGACAGTGTTATGGTTTAGCTTGTCAGTGCAGGATAATGATTCAAACACTCACTTATAAGCTAAGGCTCCAGCAAAGTGCTTCTGGATGTACGTGTCCATCACCGGTCTGAAGTGGTAATATTTACTGTCCCTGAGCAGGTTTATGATGAAAACCTGAGAGACAGAAAGACAGAAGTTAGAAAAACAATAAGATGATGTCAAACATTAAGTCCATGACTTAAACAAATCAGAACAATCCATCAACAAGAGCCAAAACATCCATCATACGCTGATCCAGATCGCATTTTTTGACACCCTGAGTCAAAATTTTTTGTTTCTGTTTCTGATGACTAAATGGTTGTTGGAATCTGTCAACATTTAACTCATTATAGCAAAAAAAACATCCAGTTAGATTCTGTTTTCATCATTTGTGAAGTACCAGTGTGCCTCCCAAACACTGCGACAGCTGTTTGTAAAACTGATGTTAAAAAAAAGCAAATCTGTCAGTTTGATGCATGTGTTCTGTTAATTTGTGTTTCACACACAAAAAATGTGAAACATAAGCTGATTTAACTGAGAGGTGTCAGATCGGTTATTGGATGATCTTGTGTTTGCTAATTATAATTTTGAATTGAATCAGGCCGTCTCAGACGTCCACAAAGCAAATAAAATGTTTGTACTAAAACTATTAAGTCACATTAAGAAACACAAAGAGCTGGTTTTCAAATATTTAAACACTCACCAATGACTGAAACACCAGTGGTCCATATTTGTCAGTGTTGTCATCCAAGATGGAGAACAAAGTGTCCAGAATATCCTGAAGAAACTGTCTCACACACACACACAGAAAGAGAAACAGTGGCATATCGATTTATCCAGATACTAATATCTTTAAAATTCTATGAGGGTGAATTTCTTTTCCTCACTTGTGTCAGAATAATAAAGAATGAGTTATATGTTTGTAGATATTTTGGGATAGATATCTTGGGGAATAAAAACACAAATCTCTTTTTTTAGTTTAAGACTTCTTCAAAAATGTTTAAATTAAAAATTAAATTGTTTTGATGGCCCAAACTGAGACATGCTTTCCCTACCCGCTCATATATTATCTGTCATTGATGTTGAACGGATAAATGAATATTTCATTTCAGTTTTTTTTTTAATATAAATAAAGCAAGAAAAAAATGTCAATCATAGCCGGCTGTAAAACTTCTTAACCCTAACCGAACTTAAGAGTGTTTGAAGATAGCTGATGTAAAGTTGAGGCGTATTTGTTGAGGGATCTTTGTCTTCATCAACACCCAGCTGGTGATGAAAGTTTAAGCTCACAGAAGTGGATGATCATGAAGGGATGCAGAAAATAATCAGCAGCCACAAGCAACTGCTTCAATATGAAGTGCTCTGTTGACAGTCTAACACTTTAAAGGATGTAGAAAGACAAAAAGCTACCAACAAATGTCTAAAATCTTCATTTATGGTAAGCAGCCTACAGGACTATAGGTTCCAGGAGCTCTACACAGAGCTGAACAGACCAGACTTTTTTTTTTTTAAGAGCTGCATCACCGTCTCATGTTTGGGTTCTTTTAACTTTGGTGTTTGTTTGTTTTTCTTTTTATGCTTAATTTAATGCGTCTTTTCATCAGATTTATACATGTTTTCCTTATTAAGAGAGGATAGGGCAGCAGATAGATCAGGAAGCCAGGAGAGGATTCAGAAAGTGACATGCAGAAAAGTAATCAGTTAGTGAGTTATTTGAAATCGTTGTCTGTTGGCCTCTGCACAAGTTTAACCTCTCAGCCAAACCACCAAAGTTTAAAGCTTGTATGAGAAAGTTTTGGATATGTGTTGGTAATAACTCCCCTCTGGACAACAACCTTTGTCTCCTTGCTAATTTCACCTGTACATGTGTAAGTCATGTTACCTAACAAAAACAGTCTTATTGCCATTTTTGAGGTATTAGAAAAGATGTTCAAAGCTCAAAACAGCTGTTAAAAGTAAAACAACGTGAGGTTGTCATATGAAGAGTTCCTCCTGTACAGTGTAAGATCAGATTAATGTAGTGATCAGATCCTAAGTTACTGTAACTTCAGAAAATGACTCTTGAGCGATCCAGTTAAATACACACTGATGTGAATTGAAGTAATGAAGTGAAGAAAACTTCCCCAGGAGTGTTCTTGATGTTATTTTATTTTTCTTACCTTAACAATTTCCTCTCCACTGACGTGTCGTAGTCTGCCGAGGATGTCCATGACCCGATCTGGATGAGCCTTCCACTTGAGCAGGGCAAGGAGGTCAACTGGAAGACAGGAGTGTGTGTCAGTGCACAGAGGAGGCTTGAACTGACACTTGAGGGACAATAAAAGCTACAGACAATCAAAAGGTCTATGAGAGTCTACGGAAATTATTTTTACATTAGACAGAATATCTGTATGATTGTTTGAGCAAAGTATGTTTGTTTATATAAAAAAAGCTCCGTCTGAGCTGTGTACCATTCTGAGTCAGCTTGGTGGAGGACAGCTGCGTGCAGATCCAGAACGTCTCCTTGGTGCTGCGCTGGAAGATGAGGCTGGACGGGATGCTGGGACAGCTGTTAAAGTCCTCCTTACAGCAGGGCAGACCCAGGTAGAGAGCATGGTTACTGAACGTTGTGTTCTCATCACACTGAAGGAAAAGAAAGGAGGAGGAAGACAAGGACATAAAATGGTTCATTAGTTTCTTTCTCAGTCTGTCTTTTCAGTAACATCTCATGAAGAGCCCAGGAAGCATTTAGTGACACATTTTAGAAGCACATTTTTGGTTGCTTCAACAAGAAAAATAACATTTTGTATATCAAAGTGTCTGCTTTGGTATTTAGAATTAAGATAATTGGTAAAATTCAACTATGTGGCTTACTTCTGTTTTCAAAGTTAAAAAAGCAAAAGCATCTGATGGAGTGATGTTTGGTACCTCAACTCTTTTCAGGGCCTGTTCCGTTTCTCTGGTGGCTTCGAATAAATTACAGATCAAAAACATCTCTATTTTTCTCCACTGGTGTATCAGATAACCCTTATTCCAGCCATGGAGTGAACTGCTTCCTCTTAGCTGCTTGTCTCTTTCCCTTTCATTCCCCCTGATTGGCCAGTCCTCTGGAGGCCTTTATGGGGTGGAGCTACGAGCAGGCCATGGTGTTTGAGGCCCGCTCCTCCACGCTGTCATGAACCTGTTTGAGATTCTTGTGTGATGAGCTCTTGTTTTAAAACTATGTTTGTCTTATGCCTCAGAGGAACCAAAAATCCCAAAGCTATCATTTGAGTCATGAATCACAGGTACTTTTACTTTTAACATGTTTTTGAGCTTTTTAATTCAATGTTCTGTCATTCCTGCTGTTTTCTGAGTCCTTTAAAGCATAAATTTAAATTAGGATGAGATTGACTTCCTAATTTAGAATGTTTTCTGTCATATTGAATATTGTGGTAAAAGGGTGTAAAAATAACCCATCTCGACTCTGTGTTGACTGTGAGTTATATCTGTGTACCACTTTGCTGTTCATGCCTGCGCTCAGCTGTCAAGAAACAGGAAGCGTAAAACACATCTTAAAGCCAAAGAAAGAGAAGCGATGTCTCGCTCATGTCTGACCTTATAGACGTAGAGTTCATGACTCTCGTCTGACAGAGTTGTCCCATCCTCCCTCATCAGAGGAGTGAAGGCGAAACCAAACAGCTTCTTCTCTCCTTTGTCCTTCGCTGTGGAGAAAAATTGATAAAGAATAAGAAGAAATTATGGAGAGAGAAAAAAATGGAGTGTTGGGTAGTAAGAGAAACAGTTTTGCCAATATAATGCATGAAGGGTTTTTGTATTGGTGTTGTCTTTCAGTTGTTGCACAAACTTTACATTGTATCTTAAAGAGTTTGCAAAAAAAGTCTATGTTTTATTTTCCATTAGCTGATGTGGAGCAAATCAACCAGTCCAACTAAAGATCTTAATTTCATCCCAATTTGGCACAATGCATAAACAATGGTTTTGAATAACAAAACTAAATGCATCTCCTTGCTAAGGATGAGTACTCGAATTAGGCACTTTTATAGGTACTGACCGAATTCTGTCAAAAGTACAAAGGTACCGATTCACATAAAACCTTAAGGTACCATATTTAGGTACCTGAGTATCCATGTGACTGTAAGAGTGTAAGAGTAGGCAATTTTCCATGCTTTCCATGAACACAGCATTGCAATGTTATATATTGAAGTGTAAATACGTTCAATTGAAAAAAAAAAAAAAGTTTTATTCTAAAACAAATTGATATTTTTACCACATAAACACAAAAAAGTACCGTTGAGTACCGGTACCTATTATTGCTGTATCGTTTCAAAAGTGAAGGGTACCCATTCCTACTCCTTGCCAACTTATTTACACAGCAGAAAACTGGAGCATTGTGTGCAAAGACTATTTTCCCATCTGTACAATCTTCAAGTGTTTTTTCATGTGTCCTTGTCAGACTTTCCAGGATGTGGTCTGATGCTATGGCTGTAGTGCAGGATGCAAGAGGTCAGCTGATCAGTCATGAGACATCAGTGTTTGCAGAGACAGAAGTAATTTGCAGAGAGGATTCAACATCCAGATTGGTGCATTAACTTGTTCTGGACAAAAGTCACAATGCAATGAGTCAGCGATTATTCACTTATTTTTGCATAAACAGTGCAGTTAAATCTGGTCATACAGTTATCAGTTTTTCAAAATGTGCATCAGGAAACATTCAAAGAAAGTTGATAGTAGAAGCTGGTATTGTATATGCAAACAGATGCCGTTTTACCAAGGTAAAAAGTGTAAAACTTAATCTATTTCTTCTTTCTTATTTGTATCTCCACTTACTAAAGGTTACTCTTGAACTCAAACACCACTACTGGTAACATTAATGAACTCACTGGAGCAGTGTCTGAACTCGAAGCGAAGGTGGGAGCCTCTGAAGCGGTCAATGGGGATGGGCAGTTTGATCACCTCGCTCCATCGAGGGCTGTTGTTGTGATAGAGGACAAACGAGCGGTGCTCTGGCACACTGGGCTCACCTGAACCCAGACTGATGCAGTCCTGCAGGGGGCGATAGAGAAGCAGACACACAGAGAGGACAGTCACAATTTTTCTCACTCCACTGGCAGTTTTTACTGTTTGCAAGAAATCCAGGCATCATGTAAGCCTTTTAACATCTTATATTTGGAAGTTTCCACATGGACTTGTTGGGTGGATGTTTCATGAAACAGTATTCACTAAAACTAAGACATAAACACTTGCTTTGATTTCAGTTATTGCAGTGCACATCCCCACCACTGTTCCTGTCAAAGCACACAGTGTCTCACACTGACACACCAGGTCTTCATCTTTAATCTTAACCCATCTGCAGCAACACATGAAGCTCAGACTGACTTTTGAGAGATATTAGAGACAGATGAATGTAATCAGCTGGAGGTGATAGTTGGAGGAGTCAAATTAAGCAAAAACAAACAAGCTGACTCATGTGGAAACATGGGTGAGTGGTGAGTAATTATTACAACTAACTTTGAACGGATCATTCACAGAAACCTGATGTTAGGCAGAGAGATGAGTAATGAGGGAGTCACTTCAGTGGGAGGATGAGGAAAAGTTGTTGTCTCTAGTTCTCTTTAAATAATTACACACACTGATCTGGATGCAGATTAGAAGGAGCTCTAAAGTCCAGGATGTAAATGAGCCCCTCTCTATCAGTAACTTTTCTCTGGTGTCCAAAACAACCTTCTCATCAGCTTCCAGAGGGAATGTAAGATGAAGTGGGTTTGACATGAGGGCTCTGTTGTTTGAATAAACCTCATGACCATGATAACACAGCTCTGCTTTCTCACCTTGAGGATCTCTCCATCAGCGTAGAGCACATAGACGGTGACTTCTATGTTCTTCTGAACGCTCTTCCCTCCCCTCTCAAAGTCTCCTCTCTCCAGGGTCAGGTACAGGTCGTTACGGATGTCACCTGGACATGAACAGACATAATCAGGCAAAGAGCTTTTTACCATTTTGACCTGAGAGATGTTAGGAAGCTGAAACATCCATGTTAAGGGTGTTAAACTCTGACTCTGGACTGTAAAAGGTCAAATAATGTCAAACACGTCAAGAGCCACACACTGTGCACCCTCACACCTCCAGCTGAACACCTCCGACACAAAGACTAATGACCTGAGTTAACGTGTGTGCATCCATTTATCATTTCAGCTCGTCCCTACAGACAAGATGTCAGCCTTAATTTATCAAGATGGGAGTTAAACACTCGCTCCATCACTGCCCTAGGGGAGCCTGTGTGTATGTGTGTGTGTGTGTGTGATACGCATGGTTAATGTGTGAAAGACATGGTGTGCAGGGGTGTGTTGGGAAAATGCAGCATTGCTCTTTTTCCATGTTTGTCTGTCTTAAGGACAGTTTAAGGGCAAAAGTAAATCCTGTGTTAACAGCGCTAAAATTCCCTGCAATGTTCCTCAAACAACCAGTTTGAGTTTTACTAATCTAAAGTTATGTCAGCAAACAAACAAGAAAATCTGTTTCTTTTCAGCTTCACACTGCTGGATGAAGCCAGAGAAAGCCTCTGCATGACTTCTTTGCCAACAACGGGTTGCCTTCAATGTTATCAAACCATCAGTGGTAAACACACCCCTGACTGCCTGAGGTGGAACGATGACACCAAACTGCTTTCACTGTATTTGTTATATCTATGCTGAATGTTTTAAATTAGTCATATGACACACACTATTGTGTGCTTTGCCTCAACCAAATATCTACTCCCACTTTGCTGGTGTAGTTTTACTGCCAAATATAGCAAAACTGTCACAGATACATGTGCTTCTATCTATCACTAAGCCCCATACTCTGTAAAGGAATCTTTGAAATGAAAAGAAAATAAAAGATGGAAAACTAAACTGTTTCACAGTGAACTTGTGGTTAAAAAAAAAACAAGAAAAAAAAGAGAAGAAAAAAAAGAAAAAGAAATGGGGTATGGATTGTGTTGAATAAAATAAGGTGGGTAAAAATGTATTCAACCTAGATTAATTTCTGAAAATGTAAAGAGGGGGTATTCTGCTTACAGATATTTTAAACATGGATATAGATAAATAATAAACAATGCTGGATATTTCAACTTAGTATGTGCAGGTTTTAAAACAGCTTCATGTTCATAAGTTGTAGAAATCCCCAAATCAGTCTGTGAGCTGCTCAACTCCAATCTAAAAAATAGCACAAGACCTTCTTGAGACTTGCAAAAATGACGAGGTTGGCACATATGAATCTCCAAACTGATTCATGATATGTTGGGGGTGTGCCCCAAACACCAAGGACTGCACAATTGACTGTATAAAACACGGACGTAATCAACATAACGTCACCCATCTATTCCTGATTAGGGATAGGTACCTTTCACATTTGAAAAGATACAGTATAATCGGTACCAGAACTCCACGGTACCAATTGTCGGTACATTTTTGTGTTTATGTGGTAAAATATATTAATTTCTTTAATAAAAAAAAAAAAGTTAATTCTTTCAAATGTAATGGAGTTAACGTAAGTTCATGAAGGACACGGAAGTCATACGCCCAGCTGTGATCAGCTGACAGACTGATGTTCTAACCTACCCCTCTCAACCAATCACAGCGTGCGTCTAACAACAAGGCGGTGTATTTAAATCACGTCTTCATTCTCAGTTATTCCTGCTACCTCATTGTTGCTCAGCTGCTGCTGTCACAATCATCCCACCTCCACCCCAGCCTCCTCCTATTTAGCCTCATGTATGTATCTTATTGATCTGTATGCATTCATTTGTTCTGTATGTATACGGGGGGTTTGCTATGCACTCCCTGGAAAGCTCGAGCAAGCTGCTCGGCTAACCCAGGGAGTACTCTGAAAAGCAGAGCTTTAACGCCAATTCTAACTGTATCCATTTGGCAATAAATGGTTAATCTATGACGAGAGTGTTCCTGACTGAAACACATTTATTCTTCAATATATAATATTGTAATGCTCTTCTCATGTCCAGCATGGAAAACTGCCCCCTCTTTTACTCCCTCACAGTCACAAGGATGTGTTTAGGTACCTAAACATGGTACCTTTTGATTTTATGTGAATCGGTACCTGGTACTTTTGACAGAATTCGGTACCTATAAAAGTACCTAATTCAGTACCCATCCTAAGACCTGATACTGTAAACTGAAGCCAATCACAGCCACATTGGGTATAACTTGGGCTTTGAGCTTCCTTTCTAACAGCTATAGGTCGCCCGACAGTTGCGTGAGCCGAGCTGTGTCTCTAATTGGACGATCAAACAATCCTTGCAACCTCTGAACCATGGAGCTAGAAAAAAATTCACCCACCCCACAGTTTCTGCCAAAAGCAAAATCAGAGTTTCAGAACCAAGCTGTTTTCTGAACCAGGCTGTAAATAGGTTTTTTAATGCTGTGAAGGTCAGTTTTTGGCTGAATATGTACACGGCTTTGGGTCTTTCTGCAGCCAGCCTCAAGTGGATTCTTGATGATCCAGCAACTTTTAGCACTTCTGCATGAGATTCATTTTTTCTAAATGGGATGTTGCCTCTTTGTCTGTACATAGTTCTGCCTCGACAGACTTTCTGTCTTAAAGAGACAGCGGCTAAAACAAAGCTTTTCAGATAGAGGCTGGATCCATTAATCTCTATTTTCGGAGAGAGAAAAATGAAATATAAATCATATTAAGCTATTCAGGGGGTTCTAGAGGGACTGAATAAAGACTAAAAAAACACAATGCCTGCTTTCTAAGAGTGTTGTCTTAAAAAAAGGGTTATGCTTTCACCGGAACAACTCAACACTTCAACCTATCCCAAAGGTTGTGATTTTTGATGGTGTATAAGCTTATTGTAGGACTTAACAGTTGAAATTAGACACAGCAGAGTTATATTAAAAATAACACTGTTGATTTGACTCCTCTTCACTTATTCACTTTGACCTTTTATCAGTCTGTAACAGTAACATAGTCAGATGTTCTCTGGTCATGAAAGAGGAGCTCAGCTCAGTGCACAAAGACACTGAACTAAGTGATGCTCTAAATGTAAATCCAATCGCTCCCTCAGAGTGATGTATGGCCTCATTCCCCTTAAAGCGCAGAATCCACTTTTACATGGTGACACATTTGTCCTGCTGAGGATATGTACCTTTTCTGTGCCTAAATGTAAGAGGTCATTATTCTCTGAAACAAACTTACACCTGTGAGAAAAGAAAGCCTGTGAACATATGAAGTGTCTGAATGCCTTTGGGAAAATGTATTACTGTCTTTGACTTCTTGTGGGGCACACTTAGCTCTACTTGTCCTTTTTCTTTGAATGTTGAACATATTTTCAATATCTTTGATAATAGAAATGTTTCATTATATAAAAAATCACAACAGATTCTAACAAATGATGTCAACACTTCCAATGACATAAAGAAGTAGACTTTAGTATTTTACCTTATCACTTTCAGATATGACGTTCAAGAGTGCCTTTTTCTGAATTAATGCATTTGAAATGATTATTAAACAAGAGAAAAGAAAATTAGATGTTTTTTTTATGAGGCTGCAGTCAAACGAGCCCCAAAATCATTTTCAGGGTCTCCACTGAGCAAGAAGGAAAAATGAATAGATGCAGGAAACCATTCATCTTTCCTTCGCCTTGCTGCATTTTCTCAAAATCAAAGTGTGATGTCATCTCATCATCATGACTTAATCTGACTTTTCCTCATGCTGTGCTTTTAGTGAACTGCTTGCTAACCAACCTGGCATAATGACATCAGGGAAGCCCAGTTTACGCGTGATGGCCACTCCTCGGCTGAAAATGAGAGGGTTCTCTCTGCGGACCTGCTCCATGTCGCCCCTCAGCAGCTGCAGAGAGATGATCAGACCTGCATGGATGGAGGAAGAGATGGAGGTGTGATTAGACATGAGTTATTTTTTGGCCTTTCAGGTCTTTATTTTCAAAGGACAGGACAGTGAATAAAGCAGAAAACAAGGTGGAAGTGGAGACAAACGTGCAAGAATGAGGCTGCAGGATGTAGTTTGTTCAATACAGTTTCCTATGGCATGTTCCTGCACCTCAGTTTCTCTATAATATTACAGTAGGTAGACTTAGCCAGGGTTTGGAAGTCAAAAGTCAATGTTTGAGCGCATCAAACATACAGTTTTTCTCATGAAAAGCAAGCGTGAACTCTGTAAAGGAAAGCCTGTCTCACACTTGATTGAAGTGTGCCCTTTTCTAACTATGACAATGATTTCACTACAGATCTTGTTCATTAAAACCAAATGTTTATTTTGTGACTTATGGTCCCTTTGAAAATGGAAATAGACTACAGCGAGAAATATAACAACACCACCTCTTCATAAGTCTTGTGTGTTTTGGCTGATAAAAGAAAAAAATGTACATGGTGGCCAACAACTACAAGCATTGCAAAAAACCCAAACTATTACCTGTAAGACAAACAAAACAATCATTTCTGAAAATCATAACCCCTGCAAAAGTCAAATGCACTTTAAAAATAGATTTGATGCAAAGTCAAAATTGAAAAACATTTAAAATGTGCAAATAAAGTAATCACAAAATGAGTGATCCAAGTGTGTTGTAGTGCAGAGTCCAACCATTTTTTTTTTAAGTCAGGGTACTTGTCTGGGCTTTATGCAGCATGTTTTTTTTTTCATTTGCAGAATTTCCATCTATTTTCGATCTTTGTGCCTTTTGCAGCCATTTTTAAAGTATTCGTCAGTTTCTGTCGTTTGAATGTTTGCAATGGCCACTGTACCAGAAATGCTAATTTCAGGCTTTGAGGGAGTTTATAGGCTGATGCAGGTGCAGGTGAAATCATGGTGGCAGATTCCCTTAAACATTCCACCAGAGAGCATGCAAGCACAACAGTCTTGTAACTACAGCTTCATTCCAAAGAGACAAACTTTTTGGACCAACAGAGTTCAAAGATGTCAAACTGGAAGCCGACAGGTCCCTGCAGCGACACCAATTAAGAAGATTTTTGGTCCTATGTGGAGTGATGACGTGTGTGTCAGTCAGAGTGCGTGCTGCTCCTCAGACTGAACGAGTCGCTCCTGGGAGGTTTGTGTGTTTGTTTTGTCTCTGACTCTGTGAGTGCCATGTCTGTGTGTCTCACTTTGTTGTTTTATTTTAACACGCCATTATTACAGATGCAGTTACACCGGCCACTGGTGATGTGCGTTAGCAAAACACAAAGGTAAAAAGGTTACTTCCACCCAAACACGGCATGCAAAGTACCTCTGAAGTAATCTTAGGTAAGATTGAGTTGTTTTGTTGTAAAATTTTGTATTTTGACCCTTGGGGCCACCAT